>NC_140490.1:18244921-19444921 GCF_964271855.1 Acomys minous
TTTGGAAGGGTAACAGTAATGGCTCCATCCCCAGGGACAGAGTCCATCTCGTTAAAAGTCACTAACGTAGGTAGAGTGCTTGGCACAGTACTCAGCATTGCTATAACACTCAGGTTCCCTCTCAAGACTAGCAAGGAGCGAATAGAGTTGTCATCACGAAGGCCACGGCCTGGCTGAGTCCCCCTGCCCAGTGCTGGTCGGACAACATGACAGCCAGTCCTTTCCAAGCACACGGCTCTGACTGTCCCCCTTCCCCCACCCCCCCAGGCACTAGACAAGATGGAAAGGGAATGGTCATCCATCCTGTTCAACGTATTGCCCTACAAGGAGACAGACACGTATATCCTCAAGAGCCCAGACGAAGCCTCGCAGCTGCTCGATGACCACATCGTCATGACCCAGAGCATGTCCTTCTCTCCGTACAAGAAACCCTTTGAGCAGCGCATCAACTCCTGGGAGACCAAACTGAAGCTGACCCAGGTGGGCCTTCCTCCCTTTGTCCTCCCCTCCGAAGGAGCACCATCCACCAAGTGGCGCTGGTCCCCCAGCTCCTGGCTCTCTGGTAGGTCTCCATCTGGAAGAGGGTTCCAGGATGGACATGGCCATCCAAGGACAAGGCCTAGCTGCTAAGAGAAGTTTGTGGGCTGGATGAGGCCCCAAGGCCCCTCAGTATCCTTTCCCACCGTGCCCTGAGCCTCCTGTTCCCATCTCATTTGGTGATATTTTGAGGACAGGGGCCAGGGTGCTTGGGACTCCAGCTGTCTCGGGCTTTTAAGAGCAGAGGCAGGGGCTGCCCGAAGATCTCTAGAGTGTATGTCCCACAGCCTCTTCCTTCAGTCCTTCTTGAGTGTTGTACATATGCCAGTGGAGGTCAGAGGTCAGGCGAAGGAGGGATTATCTGTACAGCACTGACCCCGGGCTTCTCTGCTGTGCTCACACCGCCCTCCCACCTATAATTCCAGCCCTGCCTTCCATCTCCCCCAAAGCTTAGCACAGGCAGCTCACCAACTCACCCACACCTGCCTGCAGGATAATCCCAGTGAGGCCCTTGCTCAGCACCTCTTAAAGGGACTTCACACATCAGGCTCTCAGTGGTCCAGAAGCAGAATCCGGCACCACTAGTGTATCCCTCAAGAACAGAGCCCATGCCCACTTCCCCTGATCTTCCTGATGTCCACTTAAGCCTGGCATGGACCTGGTACAGAACCACCATGCTGCCCATCTCCTGAGCGGAGATGAGCGAGTCAGTTTGCACTGATGGGAGAAAACGAGGTCAATCCCAAGTGGGAAATTGGGAGGCAGAAAGGAAAATGGCTCTGTGTGATGTTCCCCGGTGGACACTGGCTGGGATGTAAGGTGCTCTGCACAGCACTCCAGTGGGGTGAGATGCCTCCATCACAGACACTGAAGCCAACCTGAACCCCCATGCCATACATGCCCTGCCCCACCTTCCCAGGAGGTGCTGGAGGAATGGCTGAACTGCCAGCGGTCCTGGCTCTACCTGGAGCCCATCTTCAGCTCCGAGGACATCACCCGGCAGCTGCCGGTGGAGAGCAAGCGCTACCAAACCATGGAGCGCATCTGGAGGAAGATCATGAAGAACGCCTATGAAAACCGGGAGGTGAGGGAGAGACACCAGGTGGCAACTAGGGCTCCCCCAGGGGGCTCTGATCACATTGCCAGGGACTTCTTGGTCTTTTCCCTCCATAAACAAGGATTAAAGACCAGTCTGAAGGCTTTGGCTGTGGCTCATGCCCTTGAGAGTGGAGTCCTGATACCAGAGGTGCCCCCTTAGAAACATAACGGTTACAGCATTTTAGAGATCCTGTCTAGTCCTGCAGCAGGACAACTCCTTAGCCACATTGCCCTTCTTTTTTGACTGCAGAATGGTTTCTCAGAGCTGATGGGAGCAATCCCTAGGCCAGGCATCTGCTTCCTGACCCTTACTGGCCCCCTGACAGTGTCTGGCTGCCATAGGCACTGTCTAGTAAACCCATCTGGCCACCTCCCATTTGGATATGCTCATTTCCGCTTTCTCTCCCTGGCTGCATCTGGTTCCTGCAGGTGATCAATGTGTGTGCTGACCAGAGGCTGCTGGACAGCCTGAGGGACTGCAACAAGTTGCTGGACCTGGTCCAGAAGGGCCTCAGCGAGTACCTGGAGACCAAGCGGAGTGCCTTCCCCAGGTAGGCACCGCAGCCTGAGTCCGCAGTGTGGGCCCTCGGGTGTTCTGTCAAGCCAGTGTGTAAGCACCATGTCAGTGGTGTTGGGGCTGCTAGGGCCCAAGGAGTGCACCTGACCTTTTTCCTCACCCATGTTCCCCTGGAAGATTCTACTTCCTGTCAGATGATGAACTGCTGGAGATCCTGTCACAGACGAAGGACCCCACAGCCGTGCAGCCTCACCTGCGCAAGTGCTTCGAGAATATTGCCCGGGTGTGTAGCTGGGCCTGAGGCTACTCTCCAGAGGAGACCTCTCTCCTCTCATGCCAGCCTCTCTTAGAGAGGAGACATGCCTGGGGCTGGTGGCAAGAAGGCTGCCTAAAGAACCCACCCCTCCCCTTGTGCCTGGGAGCCCTGGGGTCGCAACTCAGCCAGCAGCTCCTGTCCTCCCAGAATTCTGAGATCTGTGGAAACAGAGGCCAAGTTTAGCCTCTTTCTCCAAGGCTTTAAACACATCCTGCCAAGTTGCCCGTCAGGGAAGGGCCAGTGCAGGCAAACACTGGGGGCGGCCCTGCACAGAGTTAGCTCCTCTAAGGGGCCAGGGTTTGTCCAGGTCATCCCGGGTCTGAGGGCAGGCCCTCTGGCACACCAGAGTAACGCACTCTTCCCCTCCCTCCCTCCTGGCCCGTAGCTGCTGTTCCAGGAGGACCTGGAGATCACACACATGTACTCAGCCGAGGGTGAAGAGGTGAAGCTGTCCTTCTCCGTCTACCCCTCCAGCAATGTGGAGGACTGGCTGATGGAGGTGGAGCGCAGCATGAAGGCCAGTGTGCGTGACATCATCGAGATGGCCATCCTGGCTTACCCTAAAGTGAGTGCAGCCTTCCCGCACAGCCTCCAGGGTGTGCTTCCTTCCCAGGGCTCTCTGCTCCCGCCCGCCTTCACCTCTGGCCATTCTACCAGCCTTCCGTGCTTAAGGCTCCATGCTTCATGGCTGTTGTCTTGTTGAGGGAACATTTGAACCCAGAGCTCGAAAGGCCAAAGCACAGACAACATTCAAGTGACAAAGAGGACAGGGTCAGGACTGGTACCACTTGGGTCAGGCCACTCATGTTGTCTTTCCAGATGCCCAGAACTGAGTGGGTCCTGAACTGGCCAGGCCAGGTGACCATTGCTGGCTGCCAAACATACTGGACAATGGAGGTAGCCCAGGCACTTGAGGCTGGCAACATCAGTAACAAGCTGTTCCCCCAGCTCTCCAAACAGGTAGGATTGAAGAGGATTGGTGCACCCCACACTCTTTAATACCCCACACCCAGTCCTTCTAGGGACATTTGCCTGCATCAAGCCTAGAAGAGGCCAAAGGTCAGGTCCAAGGAGCAGATAAGACTCTGTAGAACCAGCAAGAGGGGACCTAAGCAGGGCTCTGAGACTAGGCAGGTGCCCCTCCTAACGGTCAGTGAGGTGGCCACCAGGTTCTTCCTGTACTGTCCCTTGGGCTGCCTATGATCTATGCTTCTCGCCACACTCCAGACTTCATTTCCAGCCCCGAACACACAGATAGTCTATAACCCGCAGAGGCAGGTGCCACGTGTGTGCTTTGTGTGTTCTTCCTGCTTCCCTTGTCCCAGGCCGAACTCTCCTCCCATCTCAGACCAGCAGACGCCCCCGGAATATAGATGCTATCTGTGGCAGAAGGCCACCCTCTGTGCAAGGGATGATGGGCTGTCGACCCCAGAACTCCTGAGGGCTTTCCCCCACTCTTTCAGCTCAGTGACCTGGTGGCCCTGGTACGGGGAAAGCTGTCCCGCATGCAGCGGGCAGTGCTTTCAGCACTCATTGTCATTGAGGTCCATGCCAAGGACGTGGTGAGCAAGCTGATCAACGAGAATGTGGTCAGTGTACATGACTTTGAGTGGATCTCACAGCTCAGGTGAGGACATGGAGGCTACCCCGGGGCCAGAGTGGATGAGGCTGGGCTTGAGGATACTGTTGATTCACACAAGGCCTGTCCCCACCCTCAAAGCGAGACAAGATGGATGGGGGTATTTTTGTGTCCTCGTGCTTTAAAAGAACCCCCTCTTTTTAACTATATACCTACCCATGGCCCCGTGGCTCGTGTCCCTGCATTGCTAGGTACTACTGGACAAATAACAACCTGTACATCCGTGCTGTGAACGCTGAGTTCATCTACGGCTACGAGTACCTAGGCAACAGTGGGAGGCTGGTGATCACACCCCTCACTGACAGGTGAAGGCCCCTCCCAGGCTGGGTTTTGAGTAAGGGAAACGGGTAGCCCAAAAGTCAGCCAGCCCAGTGGATCTCCAAACAAAGCTCGGCAAGGCTCAGAAATAGGGCAGGAGAAAGTCTACACAGGTTGCCAGCCCCGGGCTCCAGTCCTGACCTTGGCAGTTGGGTGTTGGCATACCTGTCCGTCAGAGGAGCAAGAGCTGCTGACCCCTCCTGAAGGGGGAGGCACCCCAGGTCTGTGGAACAGCCCGGGAAGGATGAGTATGGCCCATGTGCACCTCCTTTCTTCCCACAGATGCTATCTGACCCTGACTGGAGCCTTACATCTCAAGTTTGGAGGTGCACCAGCTGGCCCAGCTGGCACAGGGAAAACAGAGACCACAAAGGACCTGGGGAAGGCCTTGGCCATACAGACAGTTGTGTTCAACTGCTCTGACCAGCTTGACTTCATGGCCATGGGCAAATTCTTCAAGGGTCTGGCCAGGTGAGGCTGGGTGTGAGGTGGCCCAGGACAGGGAGAAGTAGGGGAGAGCACTGGTCAAGAGGAGTCTCACAAGGGACAGGATGAAGTGACAGGAGTCAAAAGCTCAGCCCAGTGGGCTAGGGTTGGAGGCAGGCATGGGATTATAGTTGAGCTGGTGACCACCACTGAGAGCTGCCTCCCAAGGAAGGCCCGAGGGCTGTTGGAAGGAGGTAGCAAGGGTGGGAATTGCCCCATCCAAATGTCTTGCTTTGCTTAGTGCCGGGGCCTGGGCCTGCTTTGATGAGTTTAATCGGATTGACATCGAGGTGCTATCTGTGGTGGCACAGCAGATCACCACCATCCAGAAGGCACAGCAGCAGCGGGTGAGCCTTGGGCACCCTAGAGGGATGATACAGCTCCTCACAGCCCTCAATGCGATGTTTAGAGGAGTTTACAGTCGGTCCCCAAACCCACATCTTTACCTCAGCCCCTGGTTGGGTGAAGGGAGTCCCTTCCTACACCACGGAAAGGCTAGGGAGTTGGTCCTTTCACCAACCTTGTTCAGAGTAGCCAAGGACAAGAGCTGAGAGGCTGGCATCTCCCACTTGAAGTAATGCCCTCGGTTCTGTTCTGGCCTGAGTCTGATTAAGTCTTAAGGGATCATTCAGAACTGTGACTAGTGGGTGTGAGAAAGTAGCAAGTGTGTGGAAACCTCTGAGGAACTGGAGCCAGAACATGGGAGTCCATGAGGGATTGATCAGTGGGACCCACGGTCTGGGAGAGCTATTCCATGACCAGCGATCCAGTCTGGCTGACTTCTCATGTCAGGTCAGTGACATGACAGAGCCCAGTCAGAGGAGGTAAAGGTCTGGGCATCTTCTCTGTAACGTGGGCCAACCCCTGTACCCCACATACAGGTGGAACGCTTCATATTTGAGGGTGTTGAAATCCCCCTTGTACCATCCTGCGCCGTGTTTATCACCATGAACCCAGGATATGCTGGCCGCACAGAGCTGCCTGACAACCTGAAGGCAAGTTTGAGCCCAAGGTGGCCAGAAGGTGACAGAGCTTTAGCCTGGACCCTAAGATGCTAAAGCTCTGATTTGAGAACACATAGCTAGCTGCCTGGCATGAAGAGCTGGGATTCCCTGTGGTGGCGCTCCTGTCCAGGAAACACATTGGACCACACCCAGCTACAGAGGGGAGGTCCCCAGGAAACCCATTGGGCCATACCCAGCTACAGAGAGGAGACTGCAGGAAACCCATTGGACCACACCCAGCTACAGAGGGGAGGCCCCAGGAAACCCATTGGACCACACCCAGATACAGAGGGGAGGCCCCAGGAAACCCATTGGACCATACCCAGCTACAGAGGGGAGGCCCCAGGAAACCCATTGGACCACACCCAGATACAGAGGGGAGGCCCCAGGAAACCCATTGGACCACACCCAGATACAGAGGGGAGGCCCCAGGAAACCCATTGGACCACACCCAGATACAGAGGGGAGGCCCTAGACCTGTCTTCTTCGGGGCATGGGAGAAGTCTGGGGTTCCTATGGGGTGGGGTGCAGGACATTCAGTAGAAGGTGCTAAGGTGGATCTGTGAGAAAAATGGAAAGATGGGAACCAAGAGTGGCCCTGCCCTGGGAGTTACATGGGGAAGGTGTTTCTATGGTAAGAGCTGCACGGCCACTGAGGACTGGCTGTCTCACTGTGACAGGTGTGGTACAGAGCAGAATCCAAGCATTAGCTAGGAATCAGAGAACATGTTAAGTCCCTGGGTGGGTGTGCTCTGCCTGCCTTTCCCAAGTGTGTTGTACGTCTCCAGGCCCTCTTCCGGCCCGTGGCCATGATGGTCCCTGACTACGCCATGATTGCTGAGATCTCCCTGTACTCCTTTGGCTTCAATGAGGCCAATGTGCTGGCTAAGAAGATCACCACCACCTTCAAGCTGTCTTCTGAACAGCTCAGCTCACAGGTAACACCCTGCTTAGTCCCACAGTCTCAGACTGGAGCACGGCCACCTCCAGAGCTGTTCCACAGTCACCCTCTGCAGGGGTGCTTCAGAACAGGTACTCCTATAAGCCTGGGGTTTGTTGGGATGATGATGTAGAAGGTTCCAAAGAACCCCAAAGGAGGCACCTAGCCCAGGCTTCAGGGTGCAGGTGAGTAGCCACAGAAGGCCTGTGGGAGAAATGACACCTCAGCTACAAGATGGGTGGTGCGACACAGCCAGGCTCCATGTGGGAGGGTGGTGTTCACATGTCAGGATACCAAGAAGGACAGCACCCACACACGTGCTTCTCCTGCGTGGTGTCGACAGGATCACTATGACTTTGGGATGAGAGCCGTGAAGACTGTCATCTCAGCAGCCGGGAACCTTAAGAGAGAAAACCCCACCATGAATGAGGTGAGCTTCAGGAGGGTCCTGGCACTGGGGGGGGGGTCGGGGAGGTACCCAGCCCACCGTCCTGAAGCCCTGGCGGCCCCCTACTACAGGAGCTGATCTGCCTTCGGGCCATCCGGGATGTGAATGTGCCCAAGTTCCTGCAGGAGGACCTCAAGCTCTTCTCAGGGATTGTGTCCGACCTGTTCCCTACCATCAAGGAAGAGGATACTGACTATGGCATCCTGGACCAGGCCATCCGCAAGGCCTGTGAGAAGAGCAAGCTCAAGGATGTAGAAGGTGAGCTGTGGCCCCAGGGTTCCTGCAGACCCTCCCTGTTCCAATCTGAGGGAAGTGTTGGCTCCAGCCACCTTGGAATCCAGGGTTGGAGACAGGGATAGGGACATGCTGTCTCAGGGTCCCTCACCACTGACCAAGGTGACCCTGGGCTTGTCTTTAATAGTGCTTCTCCAGGTGAGGGGCAGCTTGTCTCTTTACTGAGACCTCACACAGCTTGGGTCCTCTGCCCATGGAACGGACCGTCCCAATCCAAGGTCGTCCATCTAGCCGTGCTTCATTTAGCAATGAGTCTTTGTTGAGTGTCTTGGTTAGGGTTTCTGCTGATGTGACAAAACAACTTGACCAAAACACCTTGGGGGAGTAAAGGGTTTATTTCATCTTAAAACTCACAGGTCCCTGTACATCACTGAAGGAAGTTAGGGCAGGAACCTGAATGCAGGAGCTGAGGCAGAGCCCATGGAGGGATGCTGCTTACTGGCTTGCTCCCCTGGCTTGCTCAGCCTGCTTTCTTATAGACCCCAGGACCACCAACACAAGGGTGACACTGCCCACGGTGAGCTGGACCCTCCCACATCAACCGTCAATCAAGAAAATGTACCACAGGCTTGCCCATGGGCCAATATGATGAAAACATTTTCTCAATGGAGGTTCCCTCTTGCCAAATGACCCTAGCTTGTATCAAGTTGACATAACCCAGACAGCACACCAGCTGAGGCTGTCCTCTCCCTAACTTGGCTGCTCAGTGCAGGGGAGCAACCCGGCCTGGTCACTACATATGCCTGCAGCTACAGCTCTTGATCCCCACAGTTTCCTGGCACACTTTCTCCAATTCCTTCCAAAAGGTCCTCAGGGGTGGGAGCTCTCTAAGGAAGGCATGCCTGTCCACACGGGTCCTCCACTAGGGCCTGATCAGTTGATTTGCTCACCTCAGCCCTGCAAGGCCCATGCTTTGTGTTTCATATGTAGCTTAACGCTCCCTTCCCTGGCCACCTCCTGCACTTAGATGCAGCAAGCCTGTTAGATCCAGCCCTGGGCTCTCCCCTTCCGCGACAGCCACAGGTCAACTCTGTCATCCTAGTTAACTGCACCCAGTCCTTTTGGCAGAGACCCCTGGGCCTGCCAGAGCCACAACCCCCCTACCCCCTTGTGCCAAAGCAATGTGCTCTTTTCCTAAAGCTCCTGACTGACTAGGATTCTGACACTTGAGTTTCACTCCATCTTGGACAGCACTTTCTCAGGATGGTCTTCTCAAGGAGGCTAGGCAGCTGTTTGGGAAAAGGAGTTGATTCTGAGGCCTGTAATGTCTGACCACCCCACTAGATGCTATTAGACAATGGAAGAAACATTTAGTGAGGTCCTACTCTGTGCCCTGTAGGCTCGTGCGTGGGCCTTCACCTGCCCCTGCCCATGGCATAGGTGTTACTGCCTTCTCCACTTTGCACATGAAGATACTTAGGCTCAGGGGGTCAAGTGACTCACCTAAGGCCACACACATGCTAGCCTCTGTAGGCTTCGACCTTTTCCAAACCTACTTTATTTGAGGTTCTTTAATGCTTTTACCTCCCTTCCAACCCACCTACCCTAGATAGGAGAGAAAAGAGGTTAATGGGAACAGGAGAAGTAGACCTTTTTGGCCTCACTTCCTGGGAGTAGTCAGCAGGATTTCAGCAGACCAGCAATTCAACCAAAGTTGCTGCTAAAACCTGGAACAGCAGCCGGAACCCAGAGGCCCTAAGTGTTCTCTGGAGCAGTCTCTCTAGGAGCATCTCAGAGTGGAGCGAGGAACAGTCAAACAATACCAAGACCCCCCCCCCAAAAAAAGCCTTCCTCGACCCCCCCCCACCTGCCTCCTGTTTTGGGCAGAGGATATATATATCCTCTCAAAGTCTGCACTAAGATGTGTTTTAGCTGGCAGAAAACAAGCCCCCCGCAAGAGGTGGTTTGTCTTCTAGTGGGTAAGTATCACCTGATCTCTCTCAAGTCTGGTCCCCATCCCACACTTGGGATCAAAACAAAAGCATGTTTATATCCACTACAAGCCTCAGAGCCATGATTCACTGCCATCTCTAATCCATCTTCCCCTGCCTTGTCCCCTAGGCTTCCTGACCAAGTGCATCCAGCTGTATGAGACCACAGTGGTACGGCATGGCCTCATGCTTGTAGGACCTACAGGCTCTGGCAAGAGTAACGTAAGCAGAGCCAGGCTAGCCCCCTCGATGGGGGGCAGGGCGTGTATCTCCCAACAGGCTTCCACCTGTCTCCCGCTGGCCTCTGGAATGTTCTCCCTTCTTCCTATAGTCCCCAGCCCACTGCATCCCTACCCTCTGAGATGCCAGCCACTTTCTGTGACTCCCCAGTGTTACAGAGTCCTGGCAGCTGCCATGACGTCGCTGAAAGGGAAGCCATCCATTAGCGGTGGCGTGTACGAAGCTGTCAACTACTACGTGCTCAACCCCAAGTCTATCACAATGGGCCAGCTATATGGGGAGTTTGACCTGCTCACCCATGAGTGGTGAGTGGCCCCCAAGCTGCTCCAGGGATGCGCTCCCAGGCTGCCTGCAGGGGCAGTTGGGGACTTTAGCTCTCAGCAGAAAGCCTGAGATCACACACATCATTCCACTTCATCCCTTAGTGGCTTTCCTCAGTTACAGCACTGGCACAGTGACAGCAGTCATGGCAGTGCTGCTGTGACAGGAAAGGAACTTAACACACAACGTATTCTGGGAACAGTGGCTGGCACGGAGGAGAGGCTGGAGAGGCCACTTCCAGGCTTGCTCCCAGGCTAGGGCATATATTTTAGGGAGTTGCGTGGATCTGGGAGAAAGAGTGGAAATCTCCTTGAATGTTAAAACCCAAGGCTCTGGGGAAAAACTCCTGAGCACCTTTTCTATTCTCTTTCTCTGGTCTCCTGGCGGCTGGAAGTATCTGCTGAGCTACCGTGCTCTGTGAGCCCAGGAAGGGGTGGGCACTAATAAGAGCAGAGTCACCTTCCTTTTCCAATGTGGACCTGCTCTGCTGTCCCCATTTCTGTCTTTCCCATGTCCACACAGATTCATGTGAATGGCAGTGGGGTCCACAGATCAGTCTGGGAAAATGTCCCATTGAAGAAGAAGAAGAAGAAAGAAAGAAAAAACCAAAACATTTAACTATATCACAAAGCATGCTAAAGAAGACTTTATTCAGGACTATGGCCACAAGTATAGGGACCACTGGGGGGCATGTCTCAAGGTCGGGGACAGAATGGGCTCAACTCCAAATCCAGCATGGGCCAATGGGGCAGGGTGGACACCAGTGGGTAGAAAATTCCTAAGAGGGTACATCAGGGGCAAGGGGGTTTCTGGCTAAACTGACTTCACAGGATTCTTGCTTAAAATGGGTCAAGTGATACAAGTGCGGTAACACATACCTATAATCATCAGCACTCAGGGAGGCAGAGGCAGGCAGATCTCCATGAGTTCAAGGCCAGCCTGGTCTACAAATGAAGTCTAGGAGAGCCAAGGCTACATAGAGAAACCCTATGTTGAAAACAAAAGACAAAAAGATGGGCCAAGTGGTCAGACCTCAGCTGCAGGAGGAGGGGACTAGGGGACCTGAACAGGCTGAGGTGGGTGGATATGTGGAGTGAGGGCTTGTCTAAACTGACTTAGCAGGCTGGTGGCTAATACCAACTTATGGGGAAGTGTGCACGTGGGCCCTAGAGACTCAGGAGTGAGGCACAGACCCTTTCCTTGAGATATAGAACTTGTGAAGACTGAGCCGTTCTTAGGTTCGGAAGCAGAACTTGCCCCTTCTCCAGTTCTTCCACCTTCCAGAACTGAATGTGCCTCCACCTCTGCTGTTGCCCCTCCCCACTGCTGTTCCCCCCGGGGCCCCATCATTTCCTTCCATTTAATGTGACTTCCATGGGAGCTCAGCAGGGAGGGGGTATTTCATATTACACCAAAAACTCCTGTTTTTTCCTACTATAATGCTTAATGAGTGAAGATATGAGAGTTAAAAAGATGAGAAGCGGCCAGCCAGGCTGGCGCATGCCTTTGATCCCAGCACTCGGGAGGCAGAGGCAGGTAGATCACTGTGAGTTTGAGGCCAGCCTGGCTTACAAAGTGAGTCTAGGTTATTATGAATAAGGCAGCTATGAACATGGTTGAGCATATGTCCCTGTTGTGTGGTGGAGCATTTTCTGGGTATATTCCAAGGAGTGGAATAGCTGGGTCTTGAAGAAGCCCTATTCCCATTTTTCTGAGAAAGCGCCAGATAGATTTCCAAAGTGGTTGTACTAGTTTGCATTCCCACCAGCAATGAAGGAGTGTTCCTCTCTCTCTCTCCACATCCTGAAACAGCCTAAGTGTCCCTCAGTAGAAGAATGGATAAAGAAACTATGGTACATTTACACTATGGAATATTACTCAGCTATTAAAAACAAGGAATTCCCGAAATTTGTGGACAAATGGATTGAACTAGAAATTATCATAATGAGCAAGTTCACCCAGAAGCAAAAAGAGACAAATGGTATATACTCACTTATATCGAGACACTAGTCCAAGGAGTACGTACCATGAAAAACTTTACTTACCAGGAAAGTGGGTCAGAGAGGAGAGGACATCCTATTGAGACTTTAGGTGAGAGAAGCATGGGAGAATGGGGAAATAGAAGGATCCAGAGGGTCCTGGAAACCTACAAGAAGAACTTTATGACAGGCAGATCTGGGTCCTTGGGTCCTCCTCCAACTATGGCATCAGCCAAGGAAAATATAGGCAGCAAACTTTGAACCCCTACCCAGATCTAGCTGATGGACAGGACATTCTCCACCGTTGAGTGGAAAGTGAGATCTGACTTTCATACGAATGCTGGTGCCCCATTTCTGACCATGTCCCTTGGATGGGGGGGGGGCCTGGTGGCACTCAGAGGAAGGATAACAAGTCACCAAGAAGAGACTCAATACCCTAAGAGCATATATAGGGGGAGGAGGTCCCCCTTAGCCACAGACGTAGGGGAGGGGAGTAGAGGGGAAGCGGGAGGGAGGGAAGAATAGGAGGATACAAGGAATAGGCTAACAATTTAGATGTAATATGAATAAATTAATAAAATAAAATTTAAAAAAAAGAAAAAAAGTGAGTGTAGGACTGCCAGGGATACATGGAGAAACCCTGTCTTGGACAAAAAAAAAAAAAAAAAAAAAAAAAAAAGAGAACCAATGATCGAAACACATTATATGTAAGTAATAAACTCAGAAATATTTAAAGATGCCATTAAGGAAATCAATAGACAGATCATAGATTTAAAAATGCATTTAAATTTTTTTTTATTATTTGGTTTTTTGAGACAGGGTTTCTCTGTAGCCTTGGCTGTCCTGGAGTCCCTTTGTAGATCAAGCTGGCCTTGAACTCACAGCAATTTGCCTGCCTCTGCCTCCAGAGTACTGGGATTAAAGGCATATGCCACCATGCCCTGCTTAGAAATGCATTTATATCTATATGACCTCAGAGTTTTATTCAAAACATAGTAGGACTCTGGCTGTCCCTACTTTCTGTAGTAAAGTAAAAGACATTTTACTTTCTGTAGATTCATTTGCCTGAGGTCAAATGGAATCTGAAAATATTAAATGGAAAGTTCTAGATGTGCTGAATCCATGCATGTTAAGTTGTACACCACTCTGAGTAGTGGGAAGAAGTCTTGTACTGAGCCATTCCACCACACCATGGGACATGAACCAGCCCTGTGTCCAGTGTGTCCATGTTGTGTACAGTGCCTCCTCAGCAGCACCCCTTAGCCATGTCAGTCATCAGACTGACTCATGGGCTCACTGCTTATACTTAAATAACCCTTTTAAACAACTATGCCTCCCTAGTGTAAACTTTCATTACAGTTACAACTTTTATTACTGTTACAACTGTTGTTTGTTAATCTATCTGAATTATAAATCAATTTTCTCATATGTATTTATATATAGAATTATATATAGACTAAAACAGATTTTTATATATACATATATGTATATATATATATATATATATTTCTGTACTATACACAGTTTCAGATATCCACAATGGGGTTGGGGGAGGAGAAATCTTGGAATGTTTCTCTTGAAGACAAATCAATGTTTTTAAGTAAGAAGCTAGGTTTTTTTTTTCTTCTTTTTTTTTCCTTGCAAAATTGACCAGTACTTCAGTAATTGCTTGGCAAATATATAAAAAACTGTATTACATATGAGGACAATATGATGAAATCCAGTATTAGACATAACTAATATGTACTAATAAAAAAAGATGAGAGTTAGCCGGGTACCTAGGTTTCCCTGGGAACCATTTGTGCCCATCGCCCTGCCTCCCTGGCATCTACATCTCCCTCCTCTCTGGTGGTTACAGGACAGATGGGATTTTCTCCTCCCTCATCCGGGCTGGGGCCATTGCTACTGACACCAATAAGAAATGGTATATGTTTGACGGCCCCGTGGATGCTGTCTGGATAGAGAATATGAACACAGTGCTGGATGACAACAAGAAGCTGTGCCTCAGCTCTGGGGAGATCATCAAACTCACAGAGGTGGCTGCCTGTCTGCCTGCCTGCCTGTCTTCCTGCCTGCCTGCCTGCCTGCCTGTCTCCCTGCCTGCCTGCCTGCCTGCCTGCCTGCCTGCCTGTCTCCCTGCCTGCCTGCCTGCCTGCCTGCCTGCCTGCCTGTCTTCCTGCCTGCCTGCCTGTCTCCCTGCCTGCCTGTGTGCCTGCCTCCCTCCCTCCTTCCCTCCCTGCCTGCTTGCCTGTCTGCCTGTCTCCCTGCCTGCCTGCCTGTCTGCCTGCCTGTGTGCCTGCCTGCCTGCCTGTCTGTCTGCCTGCCTGCCTGCCTGCCTGTGTGCCTGCCTGCCTGTCTTCCTTCCTGCCTGCCTGTCTGCTGCCTCCCTCCCTCCTTCCCTCCCTGCCTGCCTGCCTGCCTGCTTGTCTGCCTGCCTGCTTGCCTGCCTGCCTGTCTCCTGTCTGCCTGCCTGTCTGCCTGCCTGTCTTCCTGCCTCCCTGCCTCCCTCCCTCCTTCCCTGCCTGCCTGCCACCTGCTCACCCATTCTCCCCTGCAGCTAGTTGGATCTGGAGACCCTGCTGGCCAGGCATCACCCCACTCGACCCCTGCTTCACCACAACTCACCGAGGAGCCTGGATAGCAGGATCTTGGGCCCAACCCCCATTCCTGAATTCCCTTCCCCAAGCCACATCCTATGCACCTACCTTCCTAAGGTATCCCAAGCCTTGGGCCATGACAGCTGCCTTGCTGTTCCCTAGCTTATTCTGCCTCATGCCTCCAAGGTCCACTCCACTCTGGGTCATGTCTACCTAGTCTTGCTCTATGTGTTAACCCAGTTCAAGCAGTGCATTCAGGCGCTGGGGACTGGTAGTAGGAGCCTGACCACAGGGACCTCCTTGGTGTATGTAGCTCAGCCCTTGAGAAAGCTGGCTGTGGCCTGAGTGTGAGAACATGGCTGAGTGCATAATGCACTAAGCTCCTGAGAACACAGGCCAGGGAATGTGAGCCTGGCTGTGAGCAGAGCACATACTTCCTATTCGCTTTCCCAGGCCTCTAGGAACTCTGCACTGGCCACAAAGTCCGGGACTCCCCAACCTTGGCTTTCCTCCAGGGCCTTGTGGAAGGCCACTTTATCAGATGAAGAGTCAGGGACCCCTGAACCTCAGCTCCAGCCTTGATCCACCCTATGACTGACCGCAGAACCTTCTGGAAGGATAAGCAGGCAGTTCCCCTGTGCCCCATCTCTCTCTCTCTCCCTTACTTGGGGTCTGCTGGTCCACTTACATGTTGTATCCTGGCACCAGGCAATGACCATGATGTTTGAGGTACAAGACCTGGCAGTGGCCTCCCCAGCCACAGTCTCCCGCTGTGGCATGGTATACCTGGAGCCCAGCATCCTAGGGCTCATGCCATTTGTTGAGTGCTGGCAAAAAAGCCTCCCTTCCCTCATCAAGCCCTACGAGGAATCTTTCAAGAGTCTCTTTGTCAAGTTCCTGGAGGTAGGTGAGGTCACAGGTACACCCAGCCAAAGGGGCAGTAGAGCACCGACACCACCAGCCATGAGAGCCTAGTGCTTGTAACCCAACAGAGTTCTATCAGCTTTGTTCGAGTCACAGTGAAGGAAGTGATTGCCTCAACCAACAGCAACCTGACCATGAGCCTCCTCAAACTACTTGACTGTTTCTTCAGACCTTTCCTACCCAGAGAGGTACAGATCAAACAATGGAGCTGGAGGCCTGTTCCCACCTGGCCCCTGTTCTCCTTACCTGGGCTGCCAGGGACCTCTGAATCCTACCCACCCCACCTCCACCCCACCCCGACCCCTGCTTCCTGGAGGAACTGGATTCACTCCCCACATATCATAAGCCCACCCCATCCCACGTGTTGCAGGGAAACAAGTTACATGCTATGCCCACTTAGGCACCCCACTACTGCCTCGACTTAGCTTGACGCTGTTCGTTCCCCCTGTCCCCAGGGCCTCAAGAAGATACCCTCTGAAAAACTGAGTCGTATCCCAGAGCTGATAGAACCCTGGTTCATCTTCTCCCTCATCTGGAGTGTAGGCGCCACCGGAGACTACGCCAGCCGCCTCAGCTTCAGCCAGTGGCTAAGGATGAAGATGGTGGTAGAAGAGGTGAGTAGCAGTGGACCAGGCCAGGCCTCCGGCGCCAACGGCAGGCAGCCCACCTGGCCACGCAGCCTGCTTACCTTGCTTCCGACAGGTGAGACTGCAGTTTCCAAAAGAAGGGCTGGTGTACGATTACAGACTGGATGATGCTGGGATCAGCAGCACTGAGGATGACGACGACGACGATGATGAAGGCAAACAGGTCGCCATGGGCCTGCCCAAGAATGAGGGAGGGTAGAGCCCCACTGGGTTGTGGGATGTCCCCCTCGATGAATAATGGCCACTTAAGAGAAAGCTGCATCGATTGCCCCAGGTCTGAGGCAATTGGCTATTTATATCACCACAAGGAGCTTTATTGTCTACCAGATGTTTATTGTTGGGTTCCCTTTACACACATGGGCACTGAGCCATAAAACAGTCTTAATCAGCCAGTCAGTGGTAGAGCTGAGTTAGAGTGTGGAGTTTAGAAGCTTCAGTGGGCCCCACTTCCCAGACAACTGTTTCTTCTGCGTTGATGCTGAGTCCAGGGACCGGCTTTCTTTTTCTAGGCAGCAGCCCCCACTTTCTTTGGAACCGAGCTCCCTAAGAGCCCAGGAACATGTCTGTTGTCTTGCTTTAGTGTTCCATCGTAACTATCAGTCAGAGCTCCTGGGTCAGGGCCCCGAAGGCCCAGAAGGAGTGACAGAAAGTCGCTACGTTAAGTCCTGCAGCAGAGCTTTGGGTCTAAGAGTCAGAACTGCCACCAGTGGGACATGTTGGTTTGGCCAAATTGAGCCCTTCATCAAAGGAGTTTTTCAAGGGCCATGGGTGAGGGAATTATGAGGCAGGGACGGTGAGGAGACCCCGGGTGGCTCTCAGCATACAGCTGTCAGCGCCCTGGGTTCTGGGTTAGCCTGAAAATCAGCAGCGGGCACCTTTGTGTTCCTGGACCATTCTATTCCCAGAGCATCTTCTTGCCAAGACCTAGGGGCTGGCTGTGTGTAGGGAAGCCACCACCACAGCAGCTGCACTCAGCCCCCGTGCGCCCCCCCCCCACCCACTGCTCAGCTGTATTCAGAGAACCACTAACCCTGGTGCTTTGTGGTGGGAGCCTCCTATCCCATGCAAAGAGCAGACCACTGGGATCCCTAGTACTGTCAGAAGTAGCTCTTGTTGCCTGGATGTTCTCGCCAAGGCGCTGCAGGACAATACCTCATCCTCCTGCTGTGTTAGCAGTGGGGCCACAGCCAGGAGTGGAATGGGAAGGGCTTTCAGCCCCGTCTTGAACCACATGTGGTTCCAGATTGCCTGGGTAAAGTGGATGGACTCCTCGGCTCCATTCACCATGATGCCAGACACCAACTACTGCAACATCATTGTGCCCACCATGGACACCATACAGATGTCCTACCTTCTGGGCATGCTGATCACCAGTAACAAGCCTGTGAGTGCCACCATCATGCCCTGCCCCAGCCCACCCAAGGCTCAGGCTAGGGCATGGCTAGTGTTCTACACCAACAAGATGGTAGCTCTCTGTGCGTTAGCGTTGGGTGAGCCCACCTTCCCGATGCCGATCACCTCTCTCCCAGGTGCTGTGTATTGGGCCGACAGGCACAGGGAAGACGCTCACTGTCTCCAACAAGCTTCTCAGGAACCTGCCGCTGGAATACATCAGCCACTTCCTCACCTTCTCAGCCCGCACCTCAGCCAACCAGACCCAGGACCTCATTGACAGCAAGCTGGACAAAAGGCAGGGCACCTCTGGTTCCTTCCTCAGCCAGTGTCCCCAGCCCAGCTGAACCAGCTGCTGTGTCACCTCCCCACAAAATTATGCTCCTAGCTTTGCCTGAAATGACCCAGAGGGAACAAGAAAGCCCCTCAGGGGGACTTCAGTTGCCTATCAGATCTTTCCGTGCCTCTTTCAGGATCCCTCTAGTCTATCTGTAGGGCTTTCACTGGCCATTAAGTCCACAGCTCTGCCTTTGAGATGACTGCTATCTATCTTTCTGGGAAGTAGGACTCTTTGGTTTGGTTTGGTTTGGTTTTTTGTTTGTTTGTTTGTTTGCTTGTTTGTTTTTCGAGACAGGGTTTCTCTGTATAGCCTTGGCTGTCCTGGACTCGCTTTGTAGACCAGGCTGGCCTCGAACTCACAGCGATCCACCTGCCTCTGCCTCCTGAGTGCTGGGATTAAAGGTGTGTGCCACCATGCCCGGCATAGTAGGACTCTTTTTAAAGATCCAAGATACAGGTCAGCTGGTCCCAAATGTCCCAAGACAGAGGGCCGGTCATGAGGTTTAGCAATTTAGAGTAGGCTAAAATTTAGCCAGGTGCCATTCAGCTGCCTCTTGGATTCTCAGAGGACCTGGTGCCCGTGGGTGCTGGGCTCACACAGCCCCTCCCACAGGCGAAAGGGTGTGTTCGGGCCACCCCTAGGGCGCAACTTCATCTTCTTCATTGATGACCTGAACATGCCAGCCCTGGAGACATATGGGGCACAGCCGCCTATTGAGCTGTTGCGCCAATGGATGGACCACGGTGGCTGGTACGACCGAAAGCTCATCGGTGCGTGCTGACTTGGAACAGTGGGAGGTGGGCTGCATGTGCTGGGTGAAGAGTACAGAAGGTGTGGGTGTAAAGCCCACTTTAGGGGTCCACAAAAATATTTTAAATTTCTCTTAAAACAAGGGAATGAACAGTTAGGTCAAAGAAAATTTTTGGTGCCTGTTAACACATTCTCTTTATATCAGTACTGTGGTAAATTACACTTTTTGCATGCATATGTGGACACGTGTTTGCATGACCGTGAGCACGTGTGTTTGTGGGTCCATGTTGGGTATCTCCCTTGATGGCTCTTACTTAACTGAGGCAGGGTCTCATGGCACCTAAAACGTGCTGACTCAGCATACATAGCTAGCCAGCTGAGCCCTATCTCTACCTCCTGAGTTGCTAGGATAACAGCCACACTGCCACACCTCCCTGGCTCTCATGTGGGGTTCCTGGGGATACAGATCCTCTGATCCATCTCCCGGACACCAGAAATAATCGTTTTAACATATATCCTTATCATGGGCATGGAGCCCACAAAAATCATGTGATTCTGGGGAGGGTCCCCTCTGACTTCTCATTCCCACTCCAGGAGCCTTCAAGAACCTGGTGGATATCAACTTCGTCTGTGCCATGGGTCCCCCGGGGGGAGGCAGGAACGCTATCACCCCAAGGCTGACACGCCACTTCAACTATCTGTCCTTCATTGAGATGGATGAAGTGAGCAAGAAGCGCATCTTCTCTACAATCCTGGGAAGTTGGATGGGTGAGTGTCAGGTTGGGGCAGGAGGGCCCATGGACAAAGGCTAAGCTAGTGTCACACCAAAGACAGCTAAACAGCACTGGCAGAAAGAAGGTACTGAGCCGCTAACTGCAACGCCAGCTTTACTCCTTTACCCAGCCGTCACAGCTGGCAAATTAATGAACCTCTCCAAACTTTAGTTTCTTTACCATTGGAGGCTAATATTATTACCTATTGCTCCAAGCCTAGAGAGTTAAGTAAGACATGGCACATAGCATCTAAAATAAAGCCAAGCAGTAATTCTGCATATTGCACATGTGACACATGTATCGCTGCACATACACATTCACTTACATAGAGAGGCACGTGCTGGTGTTTGCACAGAAGCTGCCGTGGGATGACTGCAAGTGTTGGAGAACAGGAAGTCAGAAAGACCAAAGTGGGGCAAAGTAGCTCAGCCCCATCCTGGAGCTTGGAAAAAGTCCACTGGGATGCTGTTTCTCCAGTAGCCCACCTCCCGCCCAGCACACCCTGACCATGGAATGCCACTTGGCACCACACTGGGTGGAGAGTACTAAAGTTAAGCCTTCCATCTGGCCTGGGCCACCCTGCCAGAGCTATAGGCCAGGGCTCTCCTTCATGTACAAATGGGGTAAGGGGCACATTTCTCTGATGAAAGGTGGGAAGCAGCTGCTTTTGAGGAGCTTCCTGGTAGGACACAGCTGGCCAAGATAGGCAGCAAGTGACTACCTAACTCTGAACCTTGCATCTGTCTCTCCATCCTGCAGATGGACTCCTCGGTGAGAAAAGCTACCGAGAGCCTGTGCGTAAGTGCAACCTGGGCCTGGGAGGGCCTTGAGGGAAAGGGACTTTAGTCTGGAGGCAACTCTGGGCTCTAGCTCTAGCCAGCTAGCTAGGGTAAGGTGAGGCTCAGGGACCACAGTGTGCCCTCCTCAGGCTCATGTGAGCCAGAGCACATGTCAGCACCACCCCTGGCCGCTCTTCATGCTTCAGTACCACTCTTAGAGTCATCCCATCCCTTGGCACCTAGGCTAGTGTCACACTGATGGCAGGAAATGAAAGATGAGTGGATGAAGAAATGAATCCTTCAAACCCTGCAATCTGAAAGAGCCACAGTAAAAAGAAAGTCAGCCTTCTCCGGGGAGCAGGCATGGGCAGGAAAGCAGGTGATTTGCCACTAGGAGGCAGGCATCCCTCTGTGGTAGCCTCACACAGATCTAAGTTGTCATCCATGGCTGCAGGGCAGCTGGCCACTTCAGGTTCTGTCCTGTATTGGTGACCACCTCCTCCATTTCTTTCTCTCAGCTGAAAGAGGTTGTCACGCTCCCTCTCTGAGAGAGCCTCTCACTGTTACTGACAATCCCCACATGCCTCTTGTCACCTTGACTAGGAATGAACTTCCTATTCTAGCACAGGTCAGGCTCCTCCTCTTTGACCTAATGGAAGCTGAGAGTCACACATCCCCCGACACTGGTATTCCCTGTTCCAGTGGGCCACTTTATCAACATATAAAGATGTTGTGGGCTGTGGTGGCACACACCTCTAGTCCCAGTACTCACTTTGTGAGTCTAAGGCCAGACTGATTTATTTGTCTACATAGTGAGTTTGAGAACAGCCAGAGCTACATAGTGAGAACCCATCTAAAAATTAAACAAAAACCTATAATGTCTTCATTTCTCCAGACCTGACCAAAACCTAAAATTATTTCCATCAGCCAGAGCCCTTCTCCACCCGGTTGCCTCACTTCTCTGCTTAGCTTTATCTTGTTTTTAATATTTTATTTATTTATTACATATACACACCAGAAGAGGGCATCAGATCACATTATAAATGGTTGTGAGCCACCATGTGGTTTCTGGGAATTGAACTCAGGACCTCTGGAAGAACAGACAGTGCTCTTAACCTCTGAGCCATCTCTCCAGCCCCTCTGCTTAGTTTTATAACAAAATTCCTCAAGAACTCCTTTCCCACTGCCACATCCCCATCCCCCCTATTTTCCACTGAGTTACCTCCTCCATGCTTGTCGCTGGTGACAAGAACGTAGCCACAGCAGTAGTCAGATCTCAGGCCCCATCTGCTCTGTAAACAGCCTTTGCTCCCAGGCCCTGCTCTCTCCTGGGTATACCAGTCAGCCTTGTGTTGCTCTGATAAAGCAGCCTGAGGAAGGAACAGTTTCTTTTTGTTCACCAGTTCAAAAGGTTCCTCTGAGATTGGCTTGCTCTGTTGCTCTGGGTCTGTGGTGAGGAAAATGCCATAGTAGCAGGAGGGCGTGGAAAAGCAAGGCTGTTCATGGCATCCAAGAAACAGAGGCAGGCAGGAGGGTGTCAGGGCAATATATACTCTTTGAAGATGTTCCCCAAGCAATCCTCTTCCTCCAACCAAGACCGCTTCCTTCACATATTCACTATGAACCCCATTCAGGATGCATTCATCAACGAATTATTGATGAGTTTAGTGTGCCTGTGACCCAATCATCTTTCTTTTCTTTTTTTCTTTTTTCTTTTTCTTTCTTTTTGTTTTTGTTTTTTGTTTTGTTTTGTTTTGTTTTTTCGAGACAGAGTTTCTCTGTGTAGCCTTGACTATCTTAGACTTGCTTTTGTAGACCAGGCTGGCCTCGAACTCACAGTAATCCACTTGCCTCTACCTCCCAAGTGCTAGGATTAAAAGTGTGCACCACCCAGCCAACTCATCTTTCAATGATTGGATCCACCAGCTGGGGACCACAAACCTTTTCAGGGTGTCACCTCAACTGCAAACTATCATCCTAAGCACCCAGTCTTGGATTTACTAGACTTTGACCTCCAGCCCCCTTTGCCTCTTAAATACACTATTCTCAGACCATCTCATCCTGGCTCAAATGTAAAGTCAGCTTCATGTCACCAACATCCCAGTCCACACCCTCAGCTCAGACTTCTCCCCTAAACACGTGACTCCATATTTCTCACATGTCTACTGTGCATCTCAGACTGAGCCTGCTCAAATGCATACTTCCCGTGCCTTGTCAGTCCCATCCTCACCTTTGGTGATGGCGGCTCCATTCTTCCAGGTGCTCATGAACAGAATAGCACCATCATCTTCTTACTTTCATGCCACATGACAATCGTCAGGAGCTCTCTTGGCTATCTCCACAGAGTCTGTCCCAAATCAACTCCCCACCCTCTCCTCACTCACTGATCCCTGGGGTGGCGCCTCCGGGGTCTACTCACTCTGCCTCCACGTAGCCATTCATCCAGCCTCCTCCTGCAGCCAGAGGGGACCTGTTAAAACATTAGATCAAGCTGGGTGTGGTAGCACCTGCCTGCGGTCCTAGTGACTCAGGAGGCTAAGGTAGGAGAGTCACTCCAGCCTATGAGTTTGCCCAATGCTAGTCTGGTAAATGCTAATCTCAAAAATAACCAGCACCAAAAATAAGGCCGCGCTGCTCCTCTGCTCAGCTGTCTTAGCCAAGCAACAGTGTGCTGGACAGTGTCCATGCTTCACACCCCGCATCACTTCTCCCGCTCAGCCTCTCCTCTTGGTCCTCTACGTCCTATCTCCAGGCTTTTGCTCTTGCTGCCCGAACGCTTTCCTCCAGCAGCGTATATGCTTGCAATCTCACTTCGCCATCTCAGCTTGAAATGTCTCCCTTCTCAGCGTGAGCAAGGTAGTGATGAAATGCAAGATGGAGCTTCAACAACTTTTCACAGAGGGTCGTGAGCCCCAGGTATAAGGCCTGAGGTCCAGGTCACCCTCACCAGCACTCCTGGAGCCTTGTACACCAAGAGGCCCCTTGCCCACATGTGACTCAACACTGCCATGTTTGGGTCTGGCCACAGGCTCTTAAGGCAAAGCAGGAAGTTCCCACCCAGTACTGAGTTCACTGACACCCACAATTCTGTGACAGCCTCTCAGTGCCCTATGTGTGGCCAGCTGTTAGGAATATGAGTGTAAACTTAGGACACACAGAACAAGAGATCCCATTCTATGGCTAGGACACCAGGAAGGCTGTACAAAGAAGGAAGCATCTAAGAAGGGGCTGAAACAGAAGTGGAATCCAAGCCTAGGGTTCTGGAATGTGTGCTGGGGGAACCAAAGGAGGAAAGCTAGCACCTGTGGACCCAGATGGGGCACTCCTGTCTGTGTGACCCGGCCCATTCTCCTGTCCCACAGCTGGGGCCCCCAACATCATCCATTTGACGGAACCCCTCGTGGACGCCACCATCAAGGTATACGCTACCATCACCTCCCAGCTTCTGCCAACTCCAGCCAAGTCCCACTATACCTTCAACCTGAGGGACCTCTCCAAAGTTTTCCAGGGTATTCTCATGGCTGAAGCAGCTAAAGTTGAGGTAAGGATCTGCCAGCCCTCTCCCCATGCCATCCTCCCTAAACCTCCCCCAATTTTAGGCCTTCAGTCTCCAGCTAGGCCCTGCAGAAACTGGGACATAAAGAGTCAGGCCCACCAGAGCCTAACCTTAGGGCAGCTAAGCCTATTTTGTGAGCCAAACTCATGTACAACCTCATGGTGAGGTCATACAAAGATCAAGCCAGGAGAAGGCAAGGAGGCAGGAGAATTTCTAGTGGAGGCCTTACGTGTGAGAAGACTTGGGTGAACGTGATGCCTTTGAAAGTGAAACATGTGCGGGGCAATGGTGGCGCACGCCTTTAATCCCAGCACTTGGGAGGCAGAGGCAGGTGGATCACAGTGAGTATGAGGCCAGCCTGGTCTACAAAGTGAGTCCAGGACAGACAAGGCTACACAGAGAAACCCTGTCTCAAAAGGCCAAAAATGAAATGAAATGTGTGCAGGTATAAGGAGTGGGCAGGGGGATGCACAGGAGCCAGAAGGCCCAGTATAGAGCTCATATGCCCACATGGAGCCCCTGGCTTAACAACCCAAGTGTGGTTACCCCTAGATAGGTGTGGTGGGTAAGACAAAAGCTGGCTCTTTGGTTCTGTCCTTGCCAAGCTCATAGGCAATGAGTAAAGAGAAAGGTCTAGAACTTCTTCAGTGTTCCCAGTTACCCTAAGGGAGGCATGAGAGCTGGAACAGAATGGTCCGTGGATCTAAACACAGAGAAAGACTGGTGGGGCTTGCCAAGCAGTTAGATGTTGGCTGCCTGGAAGGAATAAGGACAATGAGGTCTCCTTCCCAGGCTTTGAGTTGGGAGGTTTAAAAGAGAAATGATGACTTTGGGATACACGTGACCAGCTGCTGGTGCTGGTGCCCGGTGGGCAATGGGTGCCAGGTTAGGGAGCTCTGCCATTTGCCTTAGTCTTAAGTTGGCCTGCAGGCCCATCTCCCAGCAGCTCCTGCATGTGGCTCTAGCTCTGAGTCAAAGGACAGAGATTAGTGCTATGAGCCACGTCCCTACGCTCGATGTCCCCTGGCACTTCAAATGATGACTCAGGGCCTGGGGCCGGGCAGGCACTGACACTTGGCACTCACAGGACAAGGTGCAGCTGCTGCGACTGTGGTACCATGAGAACTGCCGCGTGTTCCGCGACCGACTGGTGAACGAGGAAGACCGCAACTGGTTTGATGAGCTCCTTGAGACCCAGATGGAGGAGTTTGAAGTGGCCTTCAGCAAAGTCTGCCCCTTCCAGCCCATTCTTTATGGTGACTTCATGTCACCAGGCTCGGATGTAAAGTCCTATGAGCTCATCACCAGTGAGACTAAGGTAGGTCTTCTTTAGTCTGTGCCCTGGAATCCAGGGGACACCAAGTATAGTGCCCTGAAAGCCTACACAGGATAAATGCCAGACCCCAGGCCTCTACCATCACCACTAATGAATCATCATACTAGACCAGAGAGTCAAGATAGCCAAAAAAAGAAAAAAGCTTTTTTGCTTCTCTGAGTCTCCATTTCCCCCTTCATATGGGTTTACCCAGGCAGCCCATTTGTGAGAACAAGCCTGGAGTGCATCTGAGACAAATCCTGCCAACAGTGACACACCCATTTGAGATGCTATAATTCTCACTCCAGAGGGCCAGGAGGCGCTTGGGTGCCAGAGGTCAGTTAGGGCTTTGGGAGACAGCATTGAGGTTTTTATCTGTGGCCTCAAAGCTGTGAGGCTGCAGTGGATCTCCTGGTCACTTTCCCATACACATCCTCTCCTCATTCCCAGATGGTCTCAAGGGTTGCTACAGACTGGTGTGTTTCATGGGTCAGGCTTCTCATAGGCAGACGTGGCTTCTGAAAGTCAGCGCTCCTTTCTGTGCACAGAAGGAGCAGAACAAGCCATGGGTAGGGTCAGCTCTTTGTCAAAGGAGGCCTGGTACTCAGCATTCCAAAGAACATCATTCCACCAAACCTGCCTATAGCTAGGACTGCCACAAAAACAGTGGCATGGGATTCCTCCAAGGGCCTCTCCCAAACGCTTTCAAGATGGAGCTGGCTAGAATCCAAAGAAAGCTGCAATAGGTGATGGGCCCAAAGCGTTCATTGGGAACTTTATGAATTGAGGGTTACAGATTCCTCATGAAGCACAGTGAGATAAGATATCCTAGTAGGTCTACACAGCGAGTCCAGGACAGCCAGGGCCTTTACACAGAGAGACCCTGTCTTGAAAAACAAAACAAAAGATATCCTAGTGTGCCCACAATACAGGGATGGGTGCTGGAGCTAATGAGTGTAGAGAGACTTGGCTAGGGGCAGAGCTAGCATCTGCATAAGGTTCTTTCAGCACGTTGAGTGACAACCTGAGCTAGCTTATCCACACCTGAAGCTGCACAGGGCACACAATTGGGTCCAAGCCCACAGGAGGAAATGTGCAACAGGCCAGGTCACAGAGTGGTCAGTCATGCACATTTCTGGGTCTGAACAGGGTCAAGTGAGGATTAGAGGACCCCTCCATGGAGGAAAACCTGTCCTTCCCCACCACCTCCCTGTTCCCAGATGATGCAGGTGATTGAGGAGTACATGGAGGACTACAACCAGATCAACACAGCCAAGCTGAAGCTGGTCCTCTTTGTGGATGCTATGAGCCATATCTGCCGCATCAGCCGTACTCTGCGCCAGGCACTGGGCAATGCACTCCTCTTGGGTGTGGGTGGCAGTGGCCGCAGCTCCCTCACTCGGCTGGCCTCCCACATGTAAGGGATCATGGTGGGCAGTGGTGGCATGTGGCAGACTGTTTATAACAGATGCTTTTCCACCATGGTAGAATCCAAGTGTAGCCTCAGCATAAACCTATGCAGCCCATGAGCTTCTGGAAGAGCTGCAAATGGGACCTGGACCCCAAGAAGAGGCAGCAGCAGTACCCTGTGGTGCTCTGGGAGGGAGGTTAGAGGAAAGCATCCCAGAAGGATGCCGAGGAGAGGTATCCATGGGCCTGCTATCAAAATCAGAGCATGCAGGGTGGGTGGTTAAAGGGACAGGATTCTAGGCTATAGGAATGGTAGACAAAGGTTGGGAAACAATAGAATGGATGCAGGGCCTAGAGGATCTACAAGTCCACCCTGGATAGGAGCAAGGCACCAGGTGGCTAGCTGGGGTGCGAGCACTCACCACCCACCAGTGCCTGGCCCCAGGCCTCTAGCACACCTTAACCTAGCCTCCTGCCCCCAGGGCTGAGTATGAGTGCTTCCAGATTGAGCTGTCTAAGAACTACGGCATGACCGAGTGGCGCGAAGATGTCAAGAAGGTTCTGATCAAGGCTGGCCTGCAGAACCTGCCCATCACCTTCCTGTTCTCAGACACTCAGGTGCTGCAACCACCGCAGCAGTGGGCAGGGCTTGGGGTGGTCTGAAAACAGAACGTCCCCAGCTGGCAGCCTGTACGGTGGTCAGTCCTATATGCGCAGCTCCCTGTATCTTAGGACCCGGTGGGTTATGGTTGGACTCATCAAGAGAGGAACCAAAGCCAGCCTCTCGGGGCTAAGGGGAGGCAGAGAGCATCATCAGTACTCCAAGAGTAAAGAATCACCTTGGTACTACAGGACACACAGGCCAATGGCTTCCTACCTTAAGGATGAGAACTTTTGTTCTTGAGGGATAGGGAACTCGTAGTTCCACTTTGGGGGACATGGGCCTCTTTCCAGGTCTCTGAGTAGAGTGACTACAAGACAAATAGTGCATCACTTAAATCTGGTTGGCAGTACAGGTTGTGTCTGGGGACCTGGCTCCAAGATCATGCCCCACCCCTAGACAAGGTCTTTCCCCTCCTAGATTGTCTAACCCCTTCATATAGTCAAGAAAATGAGGTTGCCCTCTGACACAGGTGGATGCCTCTGTCAGTCGCCATGGTTTCTTCCTATAGTAAAATAAAGCCTGGAGGACAACTAGGAAGGGATCAGGAAGATTCTACACCATCACCCAGGACCAAGGGCCCTGCCACAGCCCATAGGTTATACAGAGCCTCTACAATGGGTCAGGTCAGGGTACAAGTCTGTATCTGAGGTCACTGGGTGACCTTGGTTGGCCTAGGCCTCTATATGGAGCTGTTACAAAGGCCCAGAAAGATTGCTAATGGAATGTGATATATTATCAAGGCTTTCATAAGGGCTTAGCCCCCACCCCTCATTCTTCTCCAGATCAAGAATGAGTCCTTCCTAGAGGACATTAACAACGTCTTGAACTCAGGTGACATCCCCAACCTTTACAATGCAGAGGAGCAAGATCAGATCATCAACACCATGAGACCCTACATACAAGAGCAGGGCCTGCAGCCCACCAAAGCCAACCTCATGGCTGCCTACACTGGACGTGTGCAGAACAACATCCACATAGTGCTGTGCATGAGGTACACGTAGTTGTCATTAGGCCACCCGAGGGCCTCTGGGATGCTAGAGGGTACTTCTGAAATGAAAAGAGGACCCAGGCCTGGCTACTATGACCCAAGGCTATAAGAAGACCCTGAGTCCTGAGTGCCTAAGTCAATATACCATAGGTCTTTTGTGGCTCCTTCCCTCTCAGTCCCATTGGAGAGATCTTCCGAGCTCGCCTGAGGCAGTTCCCCTCCCTTGTCAACTGCTGTACCATTGACTGGTTTAACGAGTGGCCGGCAGAGGCCCTGCAGTCTGTGGCTACCATGTCCCTGAATGAGATCCCGGAACTGGAGTCTTCCCAGGAAGTAATTGAAGGGCTGGTAGGTATCTTGGTGAGAAGCAATCTCTTGTGGAGAGATGTCTCACTTAGGGTAGGGGCTTGGGGCTGCTGGGGCCTGGGTAAGAGTCCTACTACCACTGTCAGAAAAGCTTCGGTGAGATGGCATTACCTGTTTTGTTTTTATTTGTTTTTGTTTTGTTTTGTTTTGTCTTGTTTTTGACACAGGTTTTCTCTGTGTAGCCTTGGCTGTCCTGGACTTACTCTGTAGACTAGGCTGTTCTCAAACTCACAGTGATCTGCCTGTCTCTGCCTCCTGAGTGCTGGGATCACATTACCTGTTTATGCCTCAGTTTCCCCATGTGTGAAATACAGCCATGAATCATGAGTGTTCTACAAATAGCTAGCACCCCCCTTTCTTCCAAGAGCCCCTGACACCTCTGAAGAGACCACAGATAGGATGTGCCAGATTTGTTTGCTTCAATCTCTGATAATGTTGGCCCTATGAGGGCCAAGAGATCAGATGAGCCCTACATTTCCTTGGCTTAGACCCAGCCTCTGATGGGATACCCACCATCTTAGGGCTTCTAGAAGGAGGTAGCTTGGGGAGCTGTGGCAAGGGTGCTGGGACACTGCTGGGAGATACCTGGGTCCACGGTCAAGGCCAGCTCTGTTGTTGTCTAGCATGGGCCTTGAACTTTTCATCTTCATAAAAGGTTCACTTGACATGGAGGTTGTGAGGGTCTTAGAAAACCATTAGTGTGGTATTCTTGTGCTATAGAATGTATAGTTGTGCTATAGCCCTTTCCTCAGGACCAGGACACAGTAGCTTTGTGGGTACCTAGTACCTAGTCTTTGCTGAAATGCCACAAGCATCCATGGTCTCCCCTTCACAGATCCAGGTTTGTGTATATATCCACCAGTCAGTGGCCAAGAAATGTATTGAGTACCTGGCAGAGCTGGCCCGCCACAACTATGTGACCCCCAAGAGCTACTTGGAGCTGCTCAATATTTTCTCCATCCTCATTGGGCAGAAGAAAATGGAACTGAAGACTGCCAAACACCGCATGAAGAGTGGCCTTGACAAGGTAGACCTGCTGGGCCTTAGCAGTCTTTGATGCCAAGGTGACCTGGCATTTCAAACCATAGCCCAAAGTTCTACAAATGATGACTTCCTTCTCAGTGAAGGAATAGAAATGAACAGGGAAGGGTAAGGGCAGCAGAGGTACCCCACCACGTCTCGGGGAACCAGTGCAGCTGCCGCCTCTAGTGACCACTGAGCAACCTGGGGGCCACGAGTGAAGGTGATCCAGCAGGCTCCTCTCCTCAGAACCCTGAGGCCTAGCCTCTCTCTGATCCCTGTAACACCTTTGGTGTTTTGTTTTGTTTTGTTTTCTCTGCTCCCAAACTCAGCTTTTGCGCACGGCTGAGGATGTGGCCAAGATGCAAGAGGAGCTGGAGATAATGCGCCCCATGCTGGAAGAAGCTGCCAAGGACACCATGCTCACTATGGATCAGATCAAGGTTTGGGTGCTCACAGACTGCTCTAGAACCCCCCCCCCCCCGTCTCTGATCCTGTCTGAGGATGTTCAACATCTCAAAGCATCACATGGCTAGCCCCTGGCCTTCACAGTCCTTTAACCTTTGTGTGTTTCAGATTCCTCTTTCCCTAGCTGCTCATTTACTTGATAAACACTTAGGCAGAACTAATAATACTTTAAGACAGTGCATTTACAAGACAAGACAGATGAACCCAAACAGGCCAGGAAATGATGATGATCACAACTCAGACCGAGTGGTCGGCCCGCCACAGCAGGCACACAGATGCTGCACAGAGGGCTCAGTCCTAGCACAGACCACCATCAACATACAGCTTGCTGGCAGTATCCAAGTGACCGGTTCTATAGAGTATTACAAAGTGTTCCCTGAATAAATGGGGAGGTCTGTCTTTGCTTCGTGTATAGATGACTGTGAAGGCCAGTAGGGCTGGAATGCCCAAACCTAGAAACTCCTAAGCCCTGTTGTGGGCATTCAAGATACAGAAGGCCTTACCAGGTCTCTATAGCCTATTGCAACTCAGAGGGCCCTTGGAAAAAGTGAATGTCCCATCCTCCGAGGAGGAGGCTAGTACCCCTTTCCTTGCCACTAGTCACTAACTGGATCCCCCGTCTCCCATCCCCAGGTGGACACAGCTTTAGCTGAGGAGACGCGAAAGTCAGTGCAAGCAGAGGAGATTAAGGCCAACGAGAAGGCCAGCAAGGCCCAAGCTATTGCTGATGATGCTCAGAAGGACTTGGACGAGGCACTGCCGGCCCTGGATGCAGCCCTGGCCAGCCTTCGAAACCTCAACAAGAATGATGTGACAGAGGTGGGAAGCCAGGCGGCATCTCACACTCACTATCATATCCCTTTCTGGTGTCCTCTAAAGTCCTGATGGTGTCCCTAAGCCCACCCTCTGCACATCTTTTGGTGACCGTGTGCAATAGGTGAGGGCAAGATGAGGGCCAGATCCCAGCTATTTGCTCCACTCTCCTTGTGCTGTCCCCAGGCAGTCCCGGCGCTCTCGGTCCTATGGCAGTAAAGACTAGATTGATGGGGCCCACCTTACCCTTCTACACCTCTTGGCATGGCCCACAGGTGCGTGCCATGCAGCGCCCGCCCCCAGGAGTGAAGTTGGTCATAGAAGCTGTGTGCATCATGAAGGGCATCAAGCCTAAAAAGGTACCTGGAGAGAAGCCAGGCTCCAAAGTGGATGACTACTGGGAGCCAGGCAAGGGGCTGCTGCAAGACCCAGGCCGCTTCCTTGAAAGCCTCTTCAAGTTTGACAAGGTAACCATGCTAAGCACATGGGCAAATCAGTGAGGACACAGCAGAATGGGAGATGGAGAAGTACCTATCATATCAGTGTCTGCAGTTGCCTGTCCCACCACCAGTTGCAGCATACATGCCCCATGGGGAACATAGAGCCTGCCCCAAGGAGCTGGAGGATGACAGCACCCCCCTCCCCAACAGATGTCTATGGAGGAAACTGGGACCAGTACAGGCTTCTGTGCCTACAGGACATCCCCCATGGTCACTCTGAGGCTCCATGGCCTTGGAGATTTTTCCCCCCACTGGTCCAAGTCAAGAGGTTCACCACCTGCTTGCTCTGTATTAATTATCTCCCTCCCTGAGTGTTAGCTTCCTCTGGCTGTCTTTAGGTTCTCTGTACATCCATTGGAATTTTCAGTGTCCATGGGTATCTGTTCTCTTAGGCCATGCCATGGTTAGGTCAGCCTGGAGCCCACAGCCCCTTCAGGGAATACCTCCCAGTTCTGAAGTTCACTGACTGCTGGCCGCCTGGCCCACATGGGCAGGCCCAGACACACCCTTCTTAGAGAGGCACCCAATCCAGGAGGGCTCACAACCTGAGCTCTGGTTCCCCCGGGCTTGCCTTAGCTGTGCTGACAGCCTGTTAGCAGTACAGGTTCCCAGACCCATCAGCAGTGAATGGTTGGACTCAGGTGGGACAGAGCAAGGGTGTGCAAGGCTCTCCAGCACCTGAGATGTAGGGAAGCAGGCTCTTAGTTGTCCCTCTTGGGAAGCAGTGTCCTGAGATTCATGATTTCCATCTCAGGACAACATTGGGGAGGCAATTATCAAAGCCATCCAGCCATACATCGACAACGAAGAATTCCAGCCAGCTGCCATTGCCAAGGTGTCCAAGGCCTGCACGTCTATCTGCCAGTGGGTTCGAGCCATGCACAAGTACCACTTTGTAGCCAAGGCCGTGGAGCCCAAACGAGTAAGGACTGTACAGAGCTAACAGGGGCGGGCTCTCTTACCCTGGTCCTGGCTCCGAACTGGCCCTCTTTCTGCCTGCAGCAAGCCTTACGGGAAGCCCAGGATGACCTGGAAGTGACACAAAGGATCCTAGAGGAGGCAAAGCAGCACCTGCGGGAAGTGGAAGACGGCATTGCTACAATGAAGGCCAAGTACCGAGAGTGTGTCGCCAAGAAGGAGGAGCTGGAGATGAAGTGTGAGCAGTGTGAGCAGCGCCTAGGCCGAGCTGACAAGGTGCATGTCCCTCCTCAAGAGCCCACAGGCAGGCCCACTGGGAAGAGAAAGACTTGGGTGGTATGGAACAATTATGGGTTGGCTCTCCCTATCCTCTTTTTAGCAACCTATGGGTGGGGCCGTGGTAGGCAGAGCCAGCCCTGGGCCCCAGCCCAGCCTCCCAGAGCCCAGTCCATAAGCCTGCTTCTACAGCTGATCAACGGGCTATCAGATGAGAAGGTTCGCTGGCAGGAGACCGTGGAGAATCTGGAGAATATGCTGGACAACATTTCTGGGGATGTGCTGGTAGCTGCTGGCTTTGTGGCCTACCTGGGCCCCTTTACGGTAAAGAGCCCTCCACACTACCCCTGAACAGCTTCATCCCACAGAGAGACCCTCCCTCGAGGCCTTACCTCTCTGAGGACATTGTAGCCTGCAGGTGCTGAGCAGGTACACAGCTGTGTACGCAAGTCAGAAGAGCCCCCACTAGCAGAATATAAAGGCTCACACATGTGCACCTGTGCCAGACACTGCTCTAAACGCATCATTGTGTGTGTCCCAGTTAATCCTCACAGGCATCTTTTGGGAAGACACTGCAGATGTGACCCATTCCATAGACAAGGTTCTGTGGTTTGTAGGACCCAAGTGGGTCTGATGTGTCTACAGTGTCACCTGAGACCTGACTTCTGCGTGCAGTGTTGTATCAAGAGGTGAGCAGAATGCTGTGTGTCTAGTGTGGTGGCGTTAAGTTTTACATCTCTCCAGGGCCAGTACCGCACAACACTCTATGAGCAGTGGGTGAAGCAGCTCACAGTTCACCATGTCCCACACACCTTCAAGCCCACACTGATTACAACACTGGGAAACCCTGTGAAGATCCGCTCCTGGCAGGTAAGTATCAGGAGATGTCAGAATGTGCTTCAGGCTGCTCCTAGGGCCTCCTGCCTCCTTCCTACCCTCCTTTCCCAAGCCTAGTGCATGGATGCCTCCTCTGGACCCTCATGTAGTAAGAGGGTGGTGAGTAGGAAAAAAGTACTGGCCTAGCAGCTGTAAGAAGAGGCTTCAAGTGTAAGCCAGGTCCCCCAAAACAGAGAGAGAGGCCAAGTGTGGGCAAATGCAAGAAGGGCCGACAGGATGTGGGCACACAGTGGGCATGTGGACAGAAAGGCTGAGCAAAGGAGAGCATTGGAGACTGCCCAGGAGCAGGAGGGAGTCCTGGAGACAAGACTTTGGGTACACTGCCACCTGCCTCCCTCATGCCCCCATCCAAAGCATACAACAAAGAGAAATCTACAGCCAAACCCAGGTGGGAGTAGCTCATGTCCCAGCCAGTGGTGCTCATTTAAGACCCCTGACCCAGCATGGCACCTGGCTTCCTACAGATTGCTGGCCTCCCCAATGACACTCTATCAGTGGAGAATGGGGTCATCAACCAATTCTCCCAGCGTTGGACCCACTTCATTGACCCTCAGAGTCAGGCTAACAAATGGATTAAGAACCTGGTAAGCGGACCCACCGATGGCGCCTCCTCCGACAGGCCCGGCTGTCTTCCCCAATGCTGGGGAAACAGCTGAGCCCTGGGCCCACTCTAAGCTCCCACAACCCCACCTCTCCCTGCAGGAGAAGGACAATGGGCTGGATGTGCTCAAGCTGAGTGACCGGGACTTCCTGCGCAGCATGGAAAATGCTATCCGCTTTGGGAAGCCATGCCTTCTAGAAAATGTGGGTGAGGAGCTGGATCCAGCCCTGGAGCCTGTGCTGCTCAAGCAGGTAGGCCTGTCAAGGACAGGGAAGCTCTGGCCTACAGGCCTGGACAAGGATCTGTCCACACTCCAACCACAGTGCCGCCCATCCTGCCTACCACAGACATACAAGCAGCAAGGGAACACGGTGCTGAAGTTGGGAGACACAGTGATTCCCTACCATGAGGACTTCAGGATGTACATCACCACCAAGCTGCCCAACCCTCACTATACACCAGAGGTCTCCACCAAACTCACCCTCATCAACTTTACCTTGTCACCCAGGTAAGCCTCCACCCAAGAGAACACCAGCATCAGCTGTCCCTTCTGGACAGCTGTCCTTGGCTATCCCTAAGCTGCAGGACTCAACAGGTCTGTCTTTCCTGCTCAGTGACCCCGTCAACTTCCTCCCAGGTACTTTGGCATCCCAAGACTTTCCAGACCCTCTGTTGGCTCCTCTTACTTGGCTTAATTTCCACCTAAGAATGTTCCTCATTCCCTCTACACACACACACACACACACACACACACACACACACACACACACACACACACACACACACACACACACACACACAGCTAAATACTGAAGCCTTCATTTGAGTGGCTACAAACTATAGATGGGAAATAGACACTCTTAAGCCTTGTCTTACTTGATCTTTCACAGGCCTCTTTGCCAAAGAACAGCTCTGGATCTAGCAGGCTAGCCTCTGCTATGCAAGGTCTCACTGAGAACCATTGGGTTGAAAGCAGCCCTGCACTGGCCCTACAGATCGAGGCTAGGCCTCCCAGGCTGACGCTGGCAGCGGTGCTGGTTTCTTGATAAGTGTGGGTGTCACATGGATCTCTGGAGTTCTCAGGGTGTTATAACATGATGTCCTCCTCTCCTGGCAGTGGCCTAGAGGATCAACTCCTGGGCCAGGTAGTGGCTGAGGAACGACCTGACCTGGAGGAGGCCAAGAACCAGCTGATTATCAGTAATGCCAAGATGCGCCAGGAGCTAAAGGACATTGAAGACCAGATACTGTACCGCCTCAGTTCCTCCGAGGGTAACCCTGTAGATGACATGGAGCTTATCAAGGTGCTAGAGGCTTCCAAGTTGAAGGCTGCTGAGATCCAGGTTGGGAAGTGTCTTCCTCCCAACCTGACCCTCTTAGCTACTTTACCTACAGCTCTTTACAGCTTCTCTGGACCCAACACCTTTCCTGTTGCCCCTCTTCCCAGGCTAAGGTCAGGATTGCAGAGCAGACAGAGAAGGACATTGACCTCACACGCATGGAGTACATACCTGTGGCTGTTCGCACCCAGATCCTCTTCTTCTGTGTGTCAGACCTAGCCAATGTGGACCCCATGTACCAGTACTCCCTCGAGTGGTTCCTCAATATCTTCCTCTCAGGCATCGCCAACTCAGAGAGGGCAGGTAGCTCTGGCACACCGGGCCTGCTCTGAAATGGGTGGAATACCTATAGGCACATTTCTATGGTAGAGCACACATATGAGCCCTCTTATGCCACACGCTCATGATACCTAGTAACACGCCACCTCTCATCCATACCCTGCTTAGAGCCCCTTGCTGGAGACACTAGCTGTCCAGGGAGATGCACAGACTACTGTGATAGCTGATAGGAGACTTGGAGGCCAGGCTGGGCCCTGAGATTATCTCTCTTCTCCCATTTTCCCATGCTCTGCCACTGCTTCTCCCACGCTGTAGACAGCCTGAAGAAGCGCATCACCAACATCAACCGCTACCTAACCTACAGCCTCTATAGCAACGTCTGCCGCAGCCTCTTTGAGAAGCACAAGCTGATGTTCGCCTTCCTGCTGTGTGTCCGTATTATGATGAATGAGGGCAAGATCAACCAGGTGCACGAGCAAGCAGATGGCTTGGGGACTGTCTGTCTGAGGGGTCACCTATTGCAGGCTTGAGAGCCCAGGATAGGTATAAAGGGAAAGCCAGGCAAAAGGGCCTAACACAGTTAAAGGGACAGAGGTGTTTGGAAACATAATTCCTTGCTTAAGCACAACAGGGGACTCTAGGTTAATATGGCCCAACTGATGCTATGAACACAGGTCTTCTCAGAGCCTTAACTGTGCTGCTGAGCAGAGAGATCATCCCCAGGGACCAAGTGTCCTAAGCCTCACATACTTTAGTTAGGAGCTTTCATGGACCTCATATCCAAGAAAGAGAAGAGTAGCAGACACTAAGAGTAACTCAGTTTCTCTGGTTGGGGTGCCTAGAGTCAGAGCGCAAAGGAGCTGGGTACAAGATGTGGACACCAACTCGGCCTGTACTCTACTAGGCTGAGTGGCGCTACCTCCTGTCTGGAGGCTCCGTCCAGATTGTGACTGAGAACCCTGCACCACGCTGGCTATCGGACCGGGCCTGGCGAGACATCTTGGCACTTTCAAACCTGTCAACCTTTGCTACCTTCTCTTCTGACTTCATGAAGCACCTCTCAGAATTCCAGGCCATCTTTGACAGCGTCGAGCCTCACCGGTGAGCTGGATCCTATAGTATGCTACCAGGAACATTAAGAGACAACTCCAGGAACAGCCTGCCCAGAGGCCCTCTCTGAAAGATTACCTAGTATTGTCCTGCACCTATGGCCACATCTCCCTATGCCTCTAGCCCTGTTCTCCTGGGAAACCCCATCCTCCTGACGAAGTCCTTGAGCCAGTAGCTTCCCAAGGGCTAGCTTTTAAGGAGATGTGGGCTTTGTTGCAGGGAGCAACTGCCTGGCATCTGGGACACATACCTGGATGAGTTCCAGAAACTACTTGTTCTCCGTTGCCTGCGTGGGGACAAGGTTACTAATGCCATGCAGGATTTTGTGGCCAACCACCTGGAACCCCGCTTCATTGAGCCCCAGGTAAGTGCTGGCCTCAAGGTAGAGTTGGTACCCTGGGTCTCAAGGACACAGCTGCTTTGAGGACCACCTTCCAGCCTTGTCCAGGCTAGAACTCTTGAACAGGGTGCTCTAGGACCTTGATGGCCCTTCTGGAACCTGCTCCAGGAAGCCTTAGGAGTCTGTTCCCTTGCCCTGAAGCTTGGCTCTCATCAGCCACCGGTGGGCTCAGCATCTCTCCCTATCCTTCCAGACAGCCAATCTGTCTGCAGTGTTCAAGGAGTCCAACTCCACAACACCCCTCATCTTTGTGCTGTCACCTGGCACTGACCCTGCTGCTGACCTCTACAAATTTGCAGAAGAAATGAAGTTCTCCAAGAAGTTTTCTGCCATCTCCTTGGGCCAGGGGCAGGTAAGGATAAGGCAGGGAAGACAAAGCAGGCTAGGGAAGATGAACAGCTATCCCCTACTCAATGTTCCTGTCCCCACAGGGCCCTCGGGCAGAAGCTATGATGCGCAGCTCCATAGAGAGGGGCAAGTGGGTCTTCTTTCAGAACTGCCACTTGGCACCCAGCTGGATGCCAGCCCTGGAGCGTCTCATTGAGCACATCAATCCTGACAAGGTGTGCCATCTGTCTGTCACTGGGTCCTTCTCAGTGAAAGGACTAAGCCAGCCACCCACCAAGGACTGAGGATACTTACATGAGATGATCTCACAAAGCATACAGCCCACACCCAGATTCAAAGCATGTGTACCATGATGCAACTAGATTATTCTGGATTATTAACTAGATTATTATTGGCCCTCCAAGTTGCTGGGTCTTGAGGGGTTGGTGACTACCCAGGACAGACTGGTGGCCCTAGGATTTACTAAGCCCTGTTCTTAGCCAGTTGTCCACATAGCCTTATATCCCAACCAAATCAGGGAAGGAGTAAGTCAGAGGGTGAGTTTGAGTTCCTGGATGGAAGGAGCCTAAGCCTACGTCTTTATACTCACGAGGCACTGTGGCCACCAGGTACATCGAGATTTCCGCTTATGGCTCACCAGCCTGCCCAGCAACAAATTCCCAGTGTCCATCCTACAAAATGGCTCCAAGATGACTATTGAACCACCACGTGGTGTCAAAGCCAACCTGCTGAAATCCTACAACAGCCTCAGTGATGACTTCCTCCACTCCTGTCAAAAGGTGAGGCATCAGCTAGAGAGATGATGGCTCAGTGGTTAAGAGCACTGGCTGTTCTTCCAGAGGGCCTGAGTTCAATTCCTAGCGCCCATCAGGCAGCTCTCAATGACCTGGAACTCCAGCTCCACAGGGACCTGACACTTGTGGCCTTTCAGCAACAGCACTCCTGCACGTTCACATACACTCATACACATAATGGAACATTTTTAAAGGTGAGGCACATTCTAAGCACCCATCTACCTGTCCCAACTCTTCCTTTTACGACCCTGTCCCTTCCTGTCCTGCAGATAGTGGAGTTCAAGTCCCTGCTGCTATCTCTGTGCTTGTTCCATGGAAATGCACTTGAACGTCGTAAGTTTGGGCCCCTGGGCTTCAATATCCCCTATGAGTTCACAGATGGAGACCTACGCATCTGCATCAGCCAGCTCAAGATGTTCCTAGATGAATATGATGACATCCCCTATAAGGTAGGCAAGGGACAGGCTGGGAGCCGCTGACTGGGGCACCTCTAATAGGGACTCTTTTGGGGGGGGGGGATTCGAGACAGGGTCTCTCTGTGTAGCCTTGGCTGTCCTGGACTTGCTTTGTAGACCAGGCTGGCCTTGAACTCACAGTGATCTGCCTGCCTCTGCTTCCCGAGTGCTGGGACTAAAGGCGTGCCCCACCACGGACTCTTGTTCACCCATCCCATAGGTTCTCAAATACACAGCTGGAGAGATCAACTATGGGGGTCGTGTCACTGATGACTGGGACCGCCGCTGTGTCATGAACATACTAGAAGATTTCTACAACCCTGATGTGCTCTCTCCTGAGCACAGCTACAGTGACTCTGGCATCTACCACCAGATCCCACCCACCTATGACCTCAGTGTGAGTTCTCAGGAGGAGGCCTGTCAGGAGTTCCTGGGACCCTATGGGGCCTTAATGCAGAAGGGGGCAGTAGAAAGGAGGTATAGCCCTGCCTTCCAGGGCACCTAATAAAAAGCCCATCCCACAGCAAGGAACATGGTCAGTTACATCTGGTGACCAGGCTCTGTGGGGAGAGGTGAACCCTGCCTCACCCATTCCAAGTATCACTCAGTGTGGTAGTAATGCAGGCTGGGTGGGGTGGGGGTCGGTAGCAGTTAGGGACACTCCCTGAGGACATACTTCTAGGGTGGTGGGGGGAAGCATTCTGAACTATGGCTGGGTTGGATGAGTGTCACATGGGGGACTGTGGCAAGAAGGAGCACGTTAGGTTTGAACAGCTACAGAGTGGTACGGCAGTAAAGGGCTGAACGGAAACCAAGAGCCACAGGATACAGCATCACAGAGACTACAGTTCTAGAAGGGGCAGAGCAAGCCAAGGCCTTCAGTTTCCACCCTCTCGCTTCCTAGGGCTACCTCTCCTATATCAAGACCCTTCCACTCAACGACATGCCTGAGCTCTTTGGTCTCCACGACAATGCCAACATCACCTTTGCCCAGAATGAGACTTTCGCCTTATTCAGTGCCATTCTCCAGCTGCAGCCCAAATCATCTTCTGTGGGCGGCCAGAGCCGGGAGGAGGTGGGTAGCAGAAGAGGGACAGGGCCAAGGTCGGGGCAGAGCCAGGCTGCCCCATCTTGCTTGCACCTATGAGTACAACTCTTCCAGTAGAATCCTGCCATTCTACTGCCATGGCTAAGAGTAGCCAGCCTTGTCCCTTCATGTCTCTTTACCCCTGCAGCTAGTAGAAGATGTGGCCGAGGACATTCTGTTCCAGGTGCCTGAGCCTATTAACTTGGAAGAGGTGATAAACAAGTTCCCTGTGTTGTATGAGGAATCAATGAACACGGTGCTGGTACAGGAGGTCATTAGGTAAGTTCTTGCCACACCTTAGCCAACCGAGTGAGGGGCCACTGTGCTATAGAGAAACAACAGGTGTGTGCTAAGTGCTAAGCATCTGTCCTCTAACCCAGCTGCTTATCATTTTATAGATGAATATACTGATCCCTTAGAAGATTGACTTTTTTTTTTCAAGACAGGATTTCTCTGTGTAGCCATGGCTGTCCTAAACTTGCTTTGCAGACCAGGCTGGCTTCAAACTCACAGAGATCTGCCTGTCTCTGCCTCCCGAGTGCTGGGATTAAAGGCATGCACCACCATGCCCAGCTAAGGTTGACTGTCTTAAGTCACATATTTGCTAGGGCCGAAGCTGGGATTGTACCCAGGATGCCTTACCCAGTTCTGCACTTAGCTTTTGTGTTTGTCATAGTCTATGGTCTCAGATGGAGGGGCATAGATGCTGCCATTGTACCCCAGCCCACTAATACTTTGCCATGGACCCCACAGGTACAACAAGCTCCTAAAAGTGATCACACAGACACTTAGTGACATGCTCAAGGCACTCAAGGGACTAGTGGTAATGTCCTTGGAACTAGAGCTGATGTCCACCAGCCTGTACAACAACACTGTGCCTGAGCTCTGGAAATCTAAGGCCTACCCGTCACTCAAGCCACTGGCTTCATGGATCATGGACCTGCTGTTGCGCCTGGACTTCATGCATTCCTGGATCCAAGATGGCATCCCAGCTGTCTTTTGGATCAGTGGCTTCTTCTTCCCTCAGGCTTTCCTGACAGGCACTCTGCAGAACTTTGCCCGGAAGTTCGTCATCTCTATTGACACCATCACCTTTGATTTCCAGGTCTGTGGGCCATAATTACCTAAAAGTTGGAGTAATTCTGAGTAGGAGGTGAAAAGACCCAGGCCAAGAGCCCCTGAGGAAATCAGAGGGGCAGGGCAGACTACGTTCACTGACTAATATAGCAGACAGATGATAGGCGGGCAGCAGCTTTCAGGAAGGAGATTTGCCTCCTGATACAAATCTTAACCTTGCTCCCAATGTGGGTGTCTACCACAGGTGTTGTCCCAGGCACCATCAGAAATTAAGCAAAGGCCTGTCATCGGATGCTATATCCATGGACTGTTCCTGGAAGGTGCTCGCTGGGACCCACTGGATTTCCAGCTGGCTGAGTCACGGCCCAAAGAGCTATACACAGAGATGGCTGTTATCTGGCTCAGACCAGTAGCCAACCGCAAGATTGAGAACCAGGACTTCTACCTGTGCCCCATCTACAAGACGCTGACCCGTGCAGGTAAGGCAAATCAAGACAGAGTCTACACAACAGATGGGAGTCTAGGAAGTTTACACGGACCCCAGGAAGGCTGGTGGAAGTTTGGGCCAGTCCAGAGCTCAAAGCAGCAAGTTAGCATTTAGAGGCTTACTTCCCTGCCTACTTGCCCTCCTTAGTAATCTACTGTGCATACTAGGAGCCTATGGGCCCCATCTTTCACCTGGACCTCAGAGGAAGAACCAAAGCCAAAGACAGGAAAGAGTCAGTGCTGGGCTCAACGGGTGGTAACAATTTCATCTTCAGTGTCATAACTCTAGGCAGACCTGAGCCTTGATCAGATCCAGTCACAAAAGAGCCTGACTTTTAGGCCAGGTCCCTCCCTCCCCCCCATGCCCATCTCAAGTCTATCAAACTCACTGCCCTTGCCCCTAATCCAGCCCTTCTCTAATTGTGACAGGGCATAACCTAACCTTCCCCCTTTCTTGCCGGCTCCAGGAACATTATCAACCACAGGTCATTCAACCAACTACGTCATTGCTGTGGAGATCCCCACCAACCATCCTCAGCGACACTGGATAAAGCGTGGTGTGGCCCTCATCTGTGCCCTGGATTACTAGACCCAGATAGAACGGCCAGGCGATTAAAGGTTTTCCAGCAAGTCCTGCTCTGCCTTGGCTGTACATGAGGCCCCATCTACAGGACCACTGTAGGAGAAAGGGCTATAGCAGTCTCAGTAGAGAATAGTCAATATAGTAGTGAGGGGCAGAGGCAGCTCTGGCCTGCTGTGCCTGCCCTAATGCAGCAAGGATAAGACACACAACCTCTCAGCTCCCAGTGACTCTCCAGGATCTATGGGCAATATGGCCTTGATCCAGAGACCCAGCACCTTTCCAGGTACAAAGCCTGATCTTTCACCTGATCTGGTGAAAGCCGAACATCTGACCTCAGTATATCTTGCCCACAGCCCATCTGAAGCCTTCCCCTCAGTTTAGGTCTTAAATCCCACCCCAGATCTACCACAGCAACCAACCATTTCTGGCTCAGGAATACATACTACCTTACTGTCAACAGAGCTTTGAGCTGGAGTCTAGTCAGTCTCTTGCTCCACCACAGCCCAGCATACAGACCTCAAGACAGCAACCAGAGGATCATCTATTAGCACACTTTTATTCACTCACTGATCCAATATTTACAGAAACTAGAGGGGCCAGACTGCTGTACCATCTCCCCCACAGTTACTATGTACAGTTCAGGGCCTGCTTAGATCACCTATATCTAGCAGAGGGCACAGGGCTGTTTGGGGCTGGAGCTTAAGCAGTGCTGTGCTTATTACCTCATTGGCTTCTAGCCCTATGGGAACACACAAGTTCTAACTCATCCTGACCCTGTCCCCTACCCTGAGTACCTTGCAAGAGGCCAAGGAAGCTGGCAGTCGGAAAATTGATGTGTGCCAGCTTCATTCAAGCAGCCCTGTCTCTGACATCCCTAAGAGGAGACATGGTAATACTGAGTGGCTGGAGAGAGGCTCCTCTGAGCCCAGAGACAGAGATTAGGAGCCCAAGGCAGGCCCATGGCCAGGGCCACAACACTGAAGGCAAAGCGCCCAGAGCCTTGCTCTGACAGTACTTATCAGTCTGGATGGAACTAGGACAGTCTGCGTGCTGCTGGGACAGTTTGGACACTTCTCTCCACTACAGCTGTGGGACCCTGCCATGCTTACTCCAGCTCAGCAACCAGGCCCCTGAGTTTGTTGTTTTCCCAAGAGGAATGAAGAGTAGGCCAAGCTTCTTTACAACTTGGACCGGTTAGAGCACCAGGGCCAATGCCTTCTCAATTTCTCAGCTGGGACCCTGTTACGTTATAGAGAGCTGGCCCCAGAAGAATGACAGCTGCTGGGAGAGAAAGCAGAGTCAGAGGACACTGGCCATGTTAATACAGTGGCAAGATGGGCAGGAGCCTCCCAAAAAATAGACATCTCCAATAGATAAATGTATATCCTGCTGCCCAGGCAACAAGGCCAGGTCCTGCTGCTCCAGAGCATCCTCCAGTTCCAGCTGCTGCTTCCTGAGCATTATGGGGCTGGCTTGCCCCTGCCAGGCCCCAGAGCATAATGCAGGACACACAGCTCATTTCCACTCCCAGGGCCTGGGCTCTAGCTGAACTACTCAATAATACTTAGAAAAGTGTGACTGGGGGGGGAGGGGCCCAGGTGAGGGCCTTGCGGCAAGAGAGGCTGCAGAGTCAGGGCCACAGGTCCTCACTGGCGTTTGGCCTTGTAGGGGCGAGAGCGTTTCCGCCGGTCAGGCTTCCGCTGCTTGTGAAGCCGACCAATGCTGACCCCTTGGCGGCGCCGCACTGAGATGTTCTGTTCCACTAGGTTGGCCAGCATTCCTGTGTAAAGCAGAACGTCCTTAGTGGGTGGCTTGCTCCCGGGTTCAGGCCAGGAACCAAGGCTCTCTCAGCCCTCCCTGTGCTTTAGTCTGATCAGCCTCAGAAGCATTCTTGGGCGAGGAGTTGGGGTGGGGGGAACATGCCCTCAGCAGGGTAGGTAGGACAAGTAGGGCATGGGAGGCACCCCTCACCTTCCTGAGCCAGCATGGATATGAAGGTACAGATAAACTCGTCATAGTTGTGGGTCCTTCGCTGGTCATCAATCTGTGAGAAAGAAGGCCACAGCTCATCAGAACAGCTATGCTTGGAGAGGACAGAGGAACAGGCAGTAGAGGGAGCACCTACCTTGAACTTCTTCCTTTTCTCCACCTCCTCCTTGAGACAGGCCTCATAGTTTGCAATCTCAGCTTCCACACACTTTAGCAGTGCCAGCAGCTCCTGTCAGAACCCAGTATTGTGCGCATTAGGAGGCCGGCTGACACCAAAGCTCCAGTACTAAGAAGCAACTAGAAGCAAGGATGAAGAGCCGGTCCACGGAGCTTCCAGGTACCCAGCTCTAGCCACCAACTTTCACACCACAATTCCAACCAAGAACCGGAAACGGGGGATTAGGGGCCTGGGTCCTTCACTCTGCTAGGAAAAGCAAGCTGAGACAGACTCACCTTGGGAGAGTACTTCTCTCCACTCAAGGGCTCACTGTGCCTGTTCAGCCCAGACTTCTCTCTGCTATCTGTGGCTTCCACCACCTCTTTCTCCTCTAGGCTGCTGGACCCCTGGCTGCTTTGGCTTGATCTGGTAGAAGGTGAGGAGCCCTTCACACCCTCTGGGAGGGGACAGAAAGAGATGTATCAGAGTCCATGATACTTTGTAGTCACCTGGCCACCTCCCTCCTACTCCTTGGGTCGGTGAGGAAGCCCAAGGCCCACCTGCCAGTGCCAGGGGACTCAGTACACCATCTTCAGCAAGGTGCAGCAGGCCTGTGCTAATGACAGGACCCAGGTCACGGACAGCACGGTTGTAGCGTATGCAGTCAACACGCAGTAGGCTGTCATCTTCTCCAAAAAGCACCTTGGAGATGTGAGAGGTGACTGGGCTAGAGGGCCGTGTTGGGTTGGCTGAGCGGATGGGTGAGCGCAAGGGTGAGTTGAAAGCACTGCCAATCTCAGAGGCTGTGTCCGTACTCTCATTGCTAGGGGTGGGTGAAGGCTGCGAGTGTGTGGGTACAGCCACAGCTGGACTCCCAGCCCCACTGCTAGTCTTGATGGACAGAGGAATTGAAAGGTCTTTCTGAGACTCTTGAAGCTTCTCAGTTAAGACATTGATGGTGTTGGGCTGCAGCACTGACAGCTGCCCATCTGAAGAATTGCTCAACGATCCTGGCTTCCCTGTCCCCTTCCGCTTGTATCTGTGGGGTCCAATAAGAGGTAAAAAGAGGGAATGGGCCAGGTGACCACACCCGGTAGTGTCCAGCTCAGACATACTCGCTTCTCCCCAAGCCAATCTGGAAGCTCCTTACACTTGTTCCAAGCAATCTGACAACAGTGGCACCCTAAGTGCCACAGTACAGACAGGTGACCAGACAAGACCTTCTCTATTCTAACTCACTTCTAAACTTCCAGCGCTATTATCCTCTAAAAAAATTGCCATTCTAGTCAATAAACCATCTTAACCTCTTTTCCTACACCAATCCCTTGAGGTCCAATTGAAAGGTCACCTCAACAAAACATTTCTTGATACATGGTAAGATGTTTCTCTCCCCTTAAACCCACCACAGATTTCTTGAAGATTTGGGGTTAGCCCCTCAGGCCAGGCTCCTCCAGGCCCAGCATTCTCTAAGTGCCTAGTGTTCTCTGTGGAGATGCCTTTTCAGAGACAGGGTGAAATATTCAGAACAGAAGGCACCCAAGGCCTGCCAGTTTTTCAGAGTCAGGACTGACCTGATGGCAGAATTGGTGTTCTGCACATCATCTTCATCATCTTCATAGTCATCTTCATCATCAGAGTACTGTTGGGGTGGTCGGACTGGAACTCGGCTGCGGCCCACGCCTGCTGCCAGGTCTTCTTCCTCCTAGGACAAGCAACAACAGTGATGAGGAGGGCCGCTGCTTACCCAAGCTGGGCATGGGATGGCAGCTAGGGAGAAAAGTAACTTGGCTCTCAGCTGTGCAAAGTGCTTCTAAAAGAAACAGAATGCCCTGCCACATGCTTTTGAGTTACCATGTGAAACTGTCCTATGTGCCAAGTAGTGTGCCCAACTGTGTAGCCCACAAAATAGATTAAAGACAGAGGAGCTCTCTTGGCCTCCTTAAGGCTATGCCACTGTGCTACAGTGGGGCCTATGAGTATCTTAGAGGAGCCTGCTCATCAAAGCCCAAGCAGAGAGTCAAAAATAACACTGGGAATCCGACACTGTGGCCTCTCAGATGAAATCCTGCCAGGGTGCTTCCATCTTACCTGCATAGGGGATTTGGCATAATTGTGATTGTCTAGAAAGGCTGGCAGCCGCTGGACAATAGGGGTAGGGTTTGGGGGAACCCCATTGAGGCTGCTCCCTGGAGGCTTCACCACCAGCTTAGATTTGCTGGGAGGACTGTGGGTCGGAGCTTGTGGGCATGAACCAGCCACCTCCTCTGCACCATCTGAGACAAGGCAGAGTATAGATAGGACATTCAGTTGGGTCCTTAAGAAAAGCCTACAGTCTCCCCAATGCTGTGACAGTTGTTTCCCCCCAGTGAAGGCAGCTAACAGGACAGGCCAGTAAGCTCTAAGTCACAGTTCCACAATGAGATGGAAAAAAACCAAGACATAACAAGGCGGCAGCCTATAGAGAAAATAATGGGGGGAGGGACGTGTGGGGGGGTGATGGTGGGTATACTAATACAGAGGGGCAGGGGTCGACGGTCATTACAGTCCTTTTCAGGGGTTCTTTAGGAAAAGCTCACTCTACTTTCCCTGTATTGTGAGGGGAAAGCTCCAGGTACTGGAATTTCAGGCCTCCTGCTAGGGCCCCTGTACCACTGCCCAAGTACCTTCTTGAAGTGCCTGGGCCTCCCATATCAAGCTATGCTGGATGGCTGAGGCCCCAATTCCCTCCAGTACCTGTGTGAGTGCACTCAGAGGCCGCTGGGGCCCTGCCTGCCTCCAGCCCAATGGGGGACTTGCTGCTGGCTGGCTTGTTCTCCTCAGGCAGTTGTGACTCTTGAGATTTGTGGGTCTGAATCAGCTCCGGCTGTGTTACTCTAATCAGCTTAAAACAGAACTCAAAGCTTAGAGGAGAAGGGGTAGAGCCAGGTTTCCACCTTAGATAGCTAAGGGCCTTGACCCTACCCATTCGTTTATTTGCTGAAAGATAAAAAGGCCAAGCCACAACTTCTTTTTAGAAGCTATTCCCTTCCCACACTACAGAGGAAGGAAAGAAAAGAAATGGTTAGTTAAAGCCTCACTCTACAAGGCACTGTGACAGGGAATTAGAGACAGATGCTAAAATGTAGGAGTGACTGGGAACACTGGGTTGGCATGGCCAGGCAGGAGGCCCACTTACCTGCTGCAGGGCCTCCAGGACTGTTTGTCGATTCACCTTCAATACATGGAGCCTGGCCTCATACTTGATCCTGCGGTCAGGCACCACTGCCATCAGGTTGAATCGAATGTCATGGTAGGGCTCCCTGCAGTCACATTGGCAGCCATGAGAGCAGTTCCAACCCCAGCCCCGCTGTCAGACTGAGGCAAATATCTTGGCAAAGCTCCCCATAGTCACATTTGCACCTGTAAGTACAAGCCCCACTCCAATAGGAAGGCAGCAGCCAGCGACATACACCCAAAACCTGAGCTATACCTTCCTATAAACTATATGAGGGGCCTGTCAGAAATGAGCCAGCACACCTGTGCCACCCAGGCCTCCCCCCCTCCCCACCCCAAGGCTTGCCCCTCCTCCAGCCCAGCCCAGCCCAGAGCAGTCCAGGCAGGAAATCATGAAGTTGGATGCCCAAGACTCAAGCCTGATCTTGCCAGATCTATCATGTGGCCTTAACAATTTACAGATAAGCAGGCTTTTCTCTTTCCCTCCCAAAGGGGCGGACATAGCTCCAGAAGGAAACAGGGCAAACTGAGAGTCCTTACCCTGCAGTGGCAAGGCCGATTCGCTCCATGATGACCCTTCGGGCTTTATCTGTCCACTCCTCATCCTCTCCCCAGGGCCCTAGGGAAGACCAAGATGAGGAATCAGGAGGTGGGAAAGCCTGAGATGGGGGAGGCCAAGGTTAACAGATTAGTGTGGCTGAGCAACTACTCTAGTCACATAAATGGTGCAAGATGAAATTAAAGCCAGAGTTAGATGTCTGTGGCATGCTTCCATTTCATGCTACTGAGTCTCAAGCACCTAAAAGGCCCTGAGACCTAGATAACCAGAAGGAAGAATGAGAAATCCAATAGGCCCTTTCCTCAGGATGCCTACCATGATCAATAGGGTAGACTTTCAACCCATCCAATTCAAAGAGTCGCCCTGTGATAGGCACATAGCTGACAAAGTGGAACGCCTCCATGGTCCGCACTGCACTGAGGCCATTCTGCTTCTCAGGAAGGTGACGTGGCTCTGGCCTGGAAAAAGGACCAAGTCAGAGACATCCTCCACCACCCTTCCCCCACATCAGCAACCACGGTTCTCACATACCTAGCATGACTATTATGTGCCTTGGCCAGCTCAGGGGCATTGCCAATTGCATATCCTTTGCTCTGAAAAGAAAATAAGACTAGATAAGAAAAGATTCTCTCAGGTGAACCTCTGGGTAGGGGCAACGTTCAAGAAAGCAGGCACAGAGGTACTCATTCTACGAACAGCATAGTGAAATTTCCTAACGGGCTAGTGGTGGCAGATGAGAGCCTAGGACCTCCCAAAGACATAGGCCATACCGGCTTTACACAGTAGTCAGTGGCTACTGGGGAGCAGCACAGTCTGACAGAAAGAGTAACTACAGAAAAGGTTCTGACATAGGTGACTTAAAGTCTCTTCCTTTTTTGTTTTTTTTTTTTGAAACAGGGTCTCTCTGTGTAGCCCTGGCTGTCCTGAACTTCCTTTGTAGACCAGGCTGGCCTCAAACTCAGTGATCAGCCTGCCTCTGCCTCCCAAGTGCTGGGATTAAAGATGTGCACCACCACCATGCCCAGCTAAGGTCTCTTCCTTTTCTACTTCTATCATCTCCTTTCTAATGGTGAAGGCTAAAATCAAGTACCTTCCACATTACTTATGAGTCAAATACATGTTAATTATCATCTGAAAAAGAAATGACCGAACAGTACCAAATTCCATGTAGTGGCACTACCAACGGCTCTGAGGAGCAGATGTGCCCACCAGCTGTGAGCCATGATTTAAGGCATGGTTAAGCGTACCTCAGGGCTGAAGCCTTTGGTGAAATCCTTCATTCGACTCAGGGTGGGCCCCAGATCCACACTGCTGCAGTTCAGAAGCACGCTCAGCAAGGCATGAGTGGCACAGGAGTTGGGAATCAGCTGTAAATCAAAAATAGTCACTCATGTACCCCTCATTCACCTTTACCCCAAGTGTCTCCAAGCCCACATTTATTGAGAATGAGTTTTTAAAAAATGATGTCAACATCCATTAGTTTCCTTTGTCTTCCCTAGTCCTTATTCACTTAACTTGAACAACTAAATACCTCATATCCAGGGACACAGAGAATGTATTAAGACACCGCTCTGCTCTAAAAGTGGTACTCCTTTAAGGAAAAGGAGCTAGGGTCTGTCTAGCTCTTCAGCCTGCTTTCCCCACTGCCACTTTCCACACAATACCAGAAACAAACAAAAACAAAGACTGGCATCCTGCCCTTAAACAAGCTCAGAACTCAGCAGACCTGGTGGGCAAAGAACATGTTATTCACAATATCGTCATCAATCACGGACGTATCATCCACCAACGTAGAAACCTTGCGGCGGGACCTGCGTTCCTCGATCCATTTGAACAGGAAGATGAATCCATATACAGGCCTAGAGAAGCGAGAGGCAGTGGCCATCAGCATCCCCTTCCTTCCCTCTCTAGTCCTCCGCACTGGAGGGCTCTTATGCTGACACCCTCACTCTACCAATACTGTAGCCAATGTGGCCCTGAGACCTCACACCCCAGAAGCCTATCCCAGTCAGTCACGTGTGAGCCTGATGCTCTGAAACCCCACTCAGTCTCATTATCAAGTCTAGGCAAGAGAAGAAGGAAATCTGGAACTGCTGGCCTGGGATGGAGCAAGGTGGGAACACAGTGTAAGGCACAAAAACTTTGATAAGGACTTAAGTACCAACTCTCACGTATGGACCTCAGCCTCAAGCCCTAATGAAACAAGGGAAGCACGTGAGCCTCCGGAGCCGCCCCTTCATCTCTAGGAAACGAAAGCAGACCTCTTGGTTCAAACTGTTAGGAGGTTCTCTGTGCCTCAAGTCTACACAGCACCAGAACAAGAGCCTGAGTGTAGGGACCTGCAAAGGGCCTTGGCCCTCCAACCAGCCAGTACAGGACAACTTGGCTTAGTTTTGTTGAGACACGGTCTCACTATGTAGCTTAGGTTGGCCTCAAACTCAAGAGATCTGCCTGCCTCTGCCTCCCAAGCCCTGGTCAGGACAAATTCTGGGTGGTGATTAAAGGCACAGCACACGTGGTTATGTCATTAATGGGTTGTACACTTTACTAAAAAGGCACTGTGCAACACTGTGCAACCAGAGCTTCCCGCTGCAAAACCAGAAAAGGCAGCTGGCCGGGCGTGGTGGCGCACGCCTTTAATCCCAGCACTCGGGAGGCAGAGGCAGGCCAATCACTGTGAGTTCAAGGCCAGCCTGGTCTACAAAGTGAGTCCAGGACAGTCAAGGCTTCACAGAGAAACCCTGTCTCGAAAAACCAAAAAAAAACAAAAACAGAAAAGGCAGCTGAACTGTGCTCTCAGAGTGCTTAGGGTTGAAAGGTGGGCTACAACCTCCTAAGGACAAACACTGAGGGGAGACTGGAAAGAAAAAAACAATAGTCCAAGGAGGGCACCCACAAACAATGAGGCTTTCTTATGTGGCATTTTATACAACTTGAGTTTTCTAACACTGCCTCCCTTGAAGGGGTCCTATTCCCCTGCCCGTCCTCAGCCCTCCGCAGGTAAGGGTGCCCCGGCCACTCACCCCTGGCATTTACTCTGAAGGTCATAGATCTCCTCCACTTGCACCCCTTTGACACCTACGATCAGGAAAGGAGAGGTCGGCAGGACAGGCCCAGGCTCTGCAGCGAGAACTCGAGGACCAACACACACACACACACACACACACCCCAGCCAGGCAGACACACACACACGCACACACACACGGACCAAGACACACACACAATACACAACACACACACGGACCAAGAGACACACACACACACACCTCAGCCAGGCAGACGCACACACACACACGCGCACATACACACACCCCAGCCAGGCAGATACACACACGCGCACACACACACACGCACACACACACGGACCAAGACACACACACAACACACACACACACAACCAGCCAGGGCCGGACTATCGGGGGGAAGGGGGGAGGTGGTGGCGAGAGGGGTACTCTTACCGAAATCTTCTACCAGGAGGGTGAAGAGGCCTGAGTAGAAAAGAGGAGGAGGGATTGTCAGGCAGGCACGTCCAGGGCCCATCCGGCCTCCCCAGCCCCCGACCCGCCATGGAGCCTCCATACCCGGGTCACTCTCCAGCTCCAACCAGCCCTTATTCATCTTCCCGCGGAGCGGCCCCTCAGCGCCATGTCCAGGCCCTGCCAACCCCGCGCCGCCCCCACAGGGAGCGCCCACCGCCCTCGGGGCTTCTCAGCCCCACACAGACAACGGGCCGCGCCGCGTCACACGCCCGCGCCGGCAGTGTGGCGTCATCATTACGCGACGGTCCCGCCTTCCGCTTGCGGAACCGCAGAAGCGGGCGCGCGGGCGGGGGCGCGCACGCGCGGAGGATGGGTCCGGCGCGCGGCCGTTAGCGGTCCTGATTTGACAACTGTCTGCAACGCTGAGGTGCCCGCGGGCCGTAGTCCGCGTGACCCAGCCCCCGTTAGCGCGCTCGCCTCCTTCGACGGCGCAGTCACCGCGCGGGGCGGCCGCCCGTGAAGTACTACCACGTCTTGTGTCAACGAATAAAGCTCTGGGACGGCGGCGCCCTCGGCGACAGCTGGGTGGACAACCTGGGCTGGGAGCGGTGACCCGTCGCTTCCGTGAGAAGCGAGCCGCGGAAGCATCCTGTAGCCTGGCCCCGCACCAACCGCCCGGCAGGCGTGACCTGAGCCTGGTCTGGCATGCGCGGAATGCTCCTTGAGCCCTTCTTCTGCCTGTTACCTCCGGGGGACGTTTGTGACCACACTGACACCTATTTTCCAAATACATCGTTTATTCTTGCGGCGGCGGGGCCGAACACGCTAATATATTTTTTAATTTTCTCAGCAAGCATTTACCCAACACTTTTATCTAGTGAAACAACTTGGTAAGCGTTTCGAGCGAGCATCCGGACTGAGCAGCTTGCATTTGCCACGTCCGTCCGTCCTCAACCGTTCTGAAGATTGCCCCATCTAATAACTACCAGTGTGCACAGACTCCTACTCCAGTAACGTCGTGGTCCAGCGATGCAAAGAACTGAAGTCTCAAGGTTTATTTCTATTCTAACCCGGTCAGGTTTAGCGCCAACAACTAGGAAGTGGTTAAAGTAGATCCCCCTAGTGACATGACAAGGTTGGAGCCAGCATCTCACTCAGCCTGTCCACGTGTAGTAAGAAAACAAACCGATGTCAACTCCGTAGCTCCATCTCCTGTGTTGAGAAATGCTAGCCCGAAGTTTCCATGGCTTGTAAGCAGTTAGCAGTTATGTAGGCGGACGCTCATGAAGAGATTCATAATCCTCAGCCTTGAGCTGAGGCTTTGGATGCTGAAGTATATAGTTTGCCTCTAGAGTGGCCTAATTCACTGAGTTCTCTTAAGAAATGCTGTCCTCCTTCCCTGTACTAGACATAGCCCTTCATGGGGTGGCCTCGTTTATTTTGTCTCAGTTGGCTTTCGGAGACTTTGTAATGGCAGGTGAAACGTGGGTAACTTTGTAATCTGCTTACATTGGTAGCAGATGTGGCATTTTACTCAAGTGTCCGTCCAGACAAGGATGGGACAGGCCAAACCTCAATGACGCGCCGAGCCTGGTAAAGGGGATAAGAGCTGAAGGGGTGGCCTTGAGTGTTATTTCTTCCCTCCTGCTAGCTGGGGTTGCAGCTTTTAAGCAGCTAAAACTCTCTGATTCCTTTTGCTAGGAAGGAGCTACCTTATCTACCTGGGTACAGCAGTCGCTCATACTCCATTACAGAAGGTTCCCTTTCTCTTGAGTGTTGTCCCAGGGACTTATTAGAAACAGGGGACCATTGGTAGAAACAAAGAATCAAGGGTTCCAACGCCTTACACTGCAAGCGATCAATTCTCACGTGTTAGCTTCAAATCTCACCTAGGATCGCTGATTCTGACCTCGGCTGTGGTGTTGATCTTCATCTCCCTGTCCCTCAGTCCCCTCAATTTGAAAGGAAGGGTTATAGTTTTGCCTAGGGTGGTGTGCCTAAAAGTGATCTTGGCACAATTTAATCATTATTGGCCATTACTAGCATTAGTTGTGGCTAGATCCCTTTTTATCAAGTGAGAAGTAAAGTGCCTTGGCTGTTGCTTTGATTTTGTAGAACTTGATAACCAAATGTAAAACTAAATTGCTAACCTCCCCCTGTTTATATTTATAGCCGGAAAAGCCTGCGTTGTCTTCTTAAAAGTACAGAAGAATTCTAGATAGGAAGGAAAGACGGAAGCGAATGAAGACTCTAAAAGAAAAGAAGGGACGTCCAAGATTGAGGTAGAGTCAGTGGCCTGAAAGAGTTGGGGGACTTACGGTGGCCATTGATATGGGCTGCATTTTCTGCTCCCTTCCGCATATTTTCAGAGGCTGGGATTAGACAGTGTCAAAGCATAAAGCAGGGCCCTGGCAGTAGCCCTCCCTGTCTTCCCAGTGCTGTCTCCAGTGGCTAAGTGACAGTTGTGGAACTTGACTATTAAATCTCTGCCTATGCTGCTTGATAACTCTATGACCTGAGACAAGTCATCTGTGCCTCAGTACTCATCTCAAAAATAAACATTATAATAATACTCTCTTTAATCCCAGCACTCGGAAGGCAGAGGCAGGAGGAACTCTTGAGTTCGAAGCCAGCCTGGTCTACAGAGTGAGATTCCAGCCAGGGCTACACAGAGAAACCCTTTTTCAGAACAGACAAACAAACAAAAAGAAATAGTACTCCCTTTTTAGAATGTTCTGCAGATTTGTTGAAGAAATTCATGATAAAGTACTCAAAATAGTGCCAATCCCTGGGATACATTCAGCCAGCTTCAGTGTCATTGTAGTGTGCTTTGGGAAGTTGGCTGAAAAAATAAAAAGAGTATTACTCCTGAATTCATTCAACCCAGGTAGCATATGTACAAAGATGGTTCTATCCTTAAATAATTTAGGGTATTTTATACTTTAAAAATGAAATATGAGCCAGATGGTGGTGGCACACGCCTTTAGTCCCAGCACTTGGGAGGCAGAAGCAGGTGGATCACTATGAGTTCATGGCCAGCCTGGTCTAGAAAGCAAGTCCAGGACAGCCAAGCCAACACAGAGAAACCCTGTCTTGAAAAACAAAAACACCAAAAAAAAAAAAAAAAGGAAAACAAAACAAAAAGAAATAAGAGAGCTGGGCATGGTGGTGCACCCCTGTAATCCCATCATTCTAGGAGGCAGAAGTAGGCAGATCTCTGTGAGTTCAAAGCAAACAAGTCCAGGACAGGCAAGGCTACATGGGGAAACCCTATTTCAGAGAAAGAAAGAAAGAAAAAATATATATATTATTTTTTTTCGGGGAATTGGTTCTTAATCATACTATGAGGAGCATTTTAAGGAAAATTCAGAAGGCTTGTCAGTAGTGTCCTGAACACTTTTACTTTTCTCTCTTATATAGAAAAACTGGCAGGATTAAGAAGGTAACCCAGAGGAAGGCATCTTCAGGTCCTGGTAAGAGAGTTGAGGTGGTGTGGAGTTGCTGCTTCCAGCCGTTAGCAGGGAAGGCCACCTCAGGGGCAGTGAACTCGCTGCTTTCATTGCCAACCCTACTTCTTTCCCAGACTCTCTAAGATTAAGTCCTAAAGAATTTCATGTATGAAGTTTTAAAATTTCATAACTTAAGTTCAAGAAAGAATTAAAGCCAAGCCAGGCATGGTGGTGCACTCCCCTAATCCCAGGACTCAGGATGCAGAGGCAAAACAGTATGAAGTAGCAGTCACGGCGTACTCTGTCAGTGTGACCAGTTATGTCGAGGCCTGATACCTGTTAAGAGTTAACCTTTATTTTTGCCAAAATTACCCGCTTCCTAGTGAAGATGCTTCATTATTACAGTGTTTTAATTCTTGGTTTGCTTTACATTAAGGTGATGCAAAAGTGATATGGATTCAATACTTCAAATTTTGGGTTTTGATCTTTTCCCAAGCTAGTGATACAATACAGTGTTCTCTCACAGTGCTGGGCAGTGGCAGCAAGGCACAGCTCCTAGTAAGCCACACACGCATAGCCGTTTCCTACTATGCGTACTGTGCTGCTAAGCTCTGGTGTTTGATGGGCTACTTGTAGTAAATGCACTTCCTACCCTGGACGTTTCCATGTACGGAAACCGTATCTAGCTAAAACCACTTAGTAAGTAAAGGAGCCGTTAGGCGCCTGCCTGTTCTTGATGGTTAGCATCGCTTTTCTGTTCCTAACGGTCACCTTGAGCCACGCCTTTATTCTTCATGTTTACTCTTTCAGTTTGCCTGCTATGCCTTGGAGAACCTGGTGATCCTGAAAAACTAGGAGAATTTCTTCAGAAAGACAATCTTTGTGTCCATTATTTCTGTCTTGTGAGTATAAGGGCCTCTTTGCTTCGAATGTCTACAGCTTTTGCTATATAAGCTACTTTTACATCTGACACCAAATGTACACCCATGTTTGGTTTTCCTTACAGTTTTTAATCTTTTAAAATAGATTTTAAATAATAAATTACATGTTGTAAACTCCTGACAATATACAGCATGAACAGTAAAAACCATCTTCCCCAAATCATTATTTCATTTTCCCTTCCTCCCAAAAACAACTGCTCATTTGGATTGTCCTTCCACTTAATTTTCCTCAATATGCTTTTTAAAATAAGTATAATCTGAATACTAAAAAAATGAACCAATCTTAAGTGTACAACTTGATGTTTTTTTAAAAGATTTATTTATGAACTAAGCATGGTGGCGCATGCCTTTAATCCCAGCACTCAGGAGGGAGAGGCAGACAGATTGATATGAGTTTGAGGCCAGCCTGGTCTAAAAAGCAAGTCCAGGACAGCCAAGGCTACACAGAGAAACCCTGTCTCCGGGAAAGGAAAAAAAAAAAAACCAACTTCTTTTATGTGTTTTTCCTGTATATATGTCTGTGCACCGTGTATGTGCAGTGCCCTCAGAGGCCAGAAGAGTGCATCGGATACCACAGAAGGAGAGTTACATGCAGTTGTGAGCTGCCCTGTGGATAAATAAATAACCAGGTTTGAACTTGGTTCTGCCCAAGAGTGGCCAGTGCTCTTAACCATGTAAATCATAAAGCTCATATTCTTGTTGTTAGGTCCCAATCCCCAAATGGCAATCTGAGCCCAGCTCAGGCTGGACTCTGACCAGGTAAACAGAAGGTTAATGCTTAAAGTCAGCATTCCTCAGAAAACTTGTAGGCCTTGTAAAGTGGCTGTTTGTGAAGAAGAGCCACTACTTCCTTATCTCCACCCTCCCCACAGCCACCTACCTCTGGAGAAGGATCTAGTTCCCTATTAACCCAAACAAGCCTCCAACAGATCAAAGCCCACGCTGTTCCCAGGCTGTTCCAGCTAACTCACATTCCTCTTGCCAAAGCATAACCACTTATAACTGACTGTGCTCTGTCTATCACACGAGCGATGGTACACAGCAGTTTCATAGGTCCAGTGCACCCTCACATCTGGTGCAGAAACATGGGAAGAGACATGGACCCCTCGTAACAAAGCTGTTGATTTGGCTCTCCTGGGCGCAGATCATTTGCTACTCCTGGCTCCTGTCACCCACCATATCTGACTACAAACTTCAGAGTCCGCCTCTCCAGCCATTTCTCTCCTCCACTCGCTGTACTCACTCATCTCTCAGTGTCCTCCCAGAGCTTCCTGCTGTCTCTGAGTGGCTGCCGCCTGCTCCAGAAGTCACACTGGTATGCCAGGCACCGCCCCCCAACCTCCTGTACTCCCCATCACTGTGCACAGGGCACCTTGTCCTGGGTGTCCACTTGTCCTGGGCACCTCTCTGACAAACCTTGGTCCTTGAGCATGCCTTCAGAGTAAGACACTGTCCTACGACACTTACCCTTTTCCTGTATTTCTGTTTCTGTGCTATTGGAGTCATCCCTCTGGTGAAATTGCTATTTACAGCCCCTTTTCCTGAGTCTCCCCCACTTCCTCCTTGCTCTGCTCCTGGAAAATCTTTACTTCCTCCTCCTAAGAAATCTCCCTACTTGGTCTGTCTTCCTTTCTCTAGGTTGCCTGCTGGAGCCAGAACTAACCACAGGCTCTTGTTAGACATCAGCCCCTCTCTCCTGCCTCCTCTAATCTTCCCCACCTTAGACTCGGAGATTCTGTTATGCCTGGCTTATATATGTTGTTGTAATGACTTCCCTCAAATTGCTTGACTATGTTAAAGTTATCTTTTTAGCAGTTGGTGGACATTTGATTTGTTTCTGGTTGATGGACTCTTGTGAAAAAAACCTGCTAAGAACATTCACTTGCAAGTCTTTCTGTGACATGCATTCTTCCTTCTCTTGGGCAGATGCCTAGGAGTAAAATTACTGGTAGACGTATATGTGAAGCTGCCAAGTCATCTTCCCAAAGTTGTTGCACCAGTTTACACACCCATTAACGGCTTTTGAGAGTTCCAGCTGGCAATGTTTTTACCAAAACTTGTTATTGTCAGTCTTTTTCATTTCAGCCTTCCTACTGGATGTTACTGGAGTTTTTGTTTTATATATATATAAGATTGGTTCACGATCAGTTTGGAATGCTGGGACACTGACAAGCTTGAGGATGGCTTTAATGCCTGGGTTCATTTTTCCTCCAATTCCTGATCACACAATTTGACGCATTTGTGCTCTTCTAAGGAGAGGTTCGGTCAAAGATGATCCAGGTTGAGTGAGCGGAGCTCTAAACGCTGTATTATTGGGCTCTCCTGCTTACTCCAATACAGTGCCACTGAGGCAAGATTTGGAAGTGCCCTAGGGGCTAGCTTGATGACTTCAGAATGGCAGATAGTGCCCATGAATTTGAACCATGGACCCAATGTTTGTTTAAGCTTGCTCTCTGTTGAGATGAACAAGGGAATCACATTGGGACTTGAGGGAGCACAATTGTTCCGTCCATACACTGATCTAAGTATTGTTTGATCGTTGTGTGCGTGGTCATTTGCGCATATGAGAATACCATCCTAATCTGCTCCATCAATTCCTTACCTGGTGATTCAAACAACATAGCAAGAAATCTGACGATGATGTGACCTGCCCATGATTGGGACTTAGTCCAGTCTATGGCAGCACTGGGCTGGTGCATACTCAGAGCTGTAGCCGTGTCACCATGGCCTGTCTTGCCGAGTGTAATCATTAATGTTTTGCACCGTCGCTTTATTTGCTCTGAACCACTTTGAACTTTTTCTGACGATCCGACCACAACTCCATTCAGTAAGGTGCAACAGTAATTGAGCATAGCGGACATTTCCAGCGCTGTTGGTGGTCTCTCCTTGATACCCTCCAATTTGAGAGTGTGTGGTTGATATATAATTGTTCCGTCGTCAGCTGGGTTTGCGAGAAACGATCTCTCTGGCACCCTGGCCACGGAGAGAAGATCCCACAGTCCACGTATGAGGTAACACAGGAATGATAGACTTCCTGTTGCAGGGTGGAATCTTGCCCTGTGGTCAGCACTGAGCACCGATAGAGCGTTAAAGTCCAGATCTGATCTCTTGCCAATTCCTGGGTGGGGGTCAGATGCATCAGTTGGGTATTGGAGGAATTTGCCACTGAATTTGCACTGTATTTCAGTTGTCAGGGGTTCAGGTTGCAGATCTGTGTCCTCCTTGTCAGGTCGGTGGCGGGGCTTCTTGAGGAGGGTTTCGTCATTCTGCGTTTCGCAGCCATTATACGGGTTTGTTACTGGAGTTTTATTGTGCTCATGATTATACTTCTTTGAGGAATAAAGATACTGAGCTTTTCATGTGTTTTTAAAATATTTTGCATATTTTTTATTGAATCTGTATGAATACTTTCTTTTGTTTAAAAAAAAAAACTGGATTCTGATCTGGACATGATGTCTCCTGCCTTTAATTCCTGCACTAGGGAGGCAGAGACAGACAGATCTCTGTGAGTTCAAGGCCAGCCTGGTCCTCATGCTGAGTTCCAGACAGCCAGGGCTATGTAGAGAGATCCTCTGTCGAAAGAAGAAGGAAGAAGAGGAAGAGAAGAAGAACCTGTATTCTTTTGTCTTGCTGGATTGTAAAAATTGTTTATATATTCTGGATTCAAATCCTTTTTACATATATTATTTCTAAGGGTGTCTTTTGAAATTTTTAAAAATTTTGATAATTGTATTTATCACTTTTTCTTTTATGGTTAGCACTTTTGGTGTGTCCTAGGTTGTACTTCAATACCATTGAATTACCTAGATTCCTTTACCAAAATCAATTGGCCATATCTATATTTGTAGATCTGGATAATCTATTTATATCATTAATCTACACGTGTCTTCATATACTAGCACTCCACTGTCTTAATTCTCGTGGTTTTATAATTAAAATATGGTAAGATTTACAGTCCTTTTCAAGATTGTTGGGTATCAGTTCCTTTCTATTTTTTATCCATAATGTTCTGCAGTCCTAGTGAATATGTAGTATTATACATCTTTTGTTAAATGTTTTTCTCAATATTTTGTTGCTAGATTATAGAAATGCAATTACTTTGTATATTGACTTTGTACTCGACAATTTTGTTAAATTCATTTACCAAGTTACCAATTGTGTTCATTTGTTTCCCTGAGATTCTCTGGTTCTCTGTGTATATAGTCAGTGTCCTGCGTGGGTTAAGGCAGTTCTATTTCTTTCCCCCCCCCCAATTTTTTGTTTGTTTGTTTGTTTTTCGAGACAGGGTCTCTCTGTGTTAGCCTTGGCCGTCCTGGACTCACTTTGTAGACCAGGCTGGCCTCGAACTCACAGCGATCCGCCCGCCTCTGCCTCCCGAGTGCTGGGATTAAAGGCGTGTACCACCACGCCCGGCTCAAAAATTTTTAATATGGGGTCTCCTGTAGCCCAAGCTGGCCTCAAACTCATTCTGTAGCTCAAGGATGACTTGAATTTCCTTTTTTTCTTGTGTGTGTATGGGGGGCAGTCTACATGTGTATAGATTCATGTATGTGTGCATGTATGTTCACTTGGGTGCATACATGTGTGCATGTGGAGTTGAGGTTGACATCACGGGTCTTCCTCTCTTTCTCTCCACAGGATCCTGGAGCTCACCACTGTGGCAGGAATATCTGTCCGTCACGCTCCAGGGACCCTTCTGTCTCTGCGACCTTACTGCTAGGATTACACCCACACAGTACATCCCAGCATTGCACATCTGTGCTGGGGAACTTAGGACCGGATGCTTGTGCAGCAAGCGCTTTTCTGACTTTGAACTTCTGATTCTCCTGCCTCTAACTCTCAAAGTGTTAGAATTACAGGCATTTGCCCCCATACTTTGTTTGTTTGTTTTAAAATTTGTTTTATATGTATGAGTGTTTTGCCTACATATGCATGCCTGGTGCCTGAGGAGGTCAGAAGAGTATAACCCCTAGAACGGGACTTACAAAAGAATGTGTGCCACCATGTGGGTGCTGGGAACTGATCCCCTTTCTTCTGCAAGAGTAGCAAGTGCTCTTAACCTCTGGGTCATCTCTCCAGCTCTCCTACCCGTTTTTGATGGGGTGCCAAGGATTGAACCCAGGACCTCACATATGCTAGGCAAGTACTCCACCAATGGAGCTATATCTCCAGGCCTCAGTTTTTGCCTTTTATTTCTTCTTGCCTTTTGTACTGGCTGGGTCAGGCCTTGAACCTAATTTTCAATAGAAGTACTGTAAATAGTTGTCTCGCAGCATTAGAGAACAGCATCACTATAAGTATATTAGCTGTAACCTCTTTCATAGATAGGTTTTGTCAGATTGAAATGCTTTTATACCTGGTTTGCTGAGGATACCCTGAATGTATTGGGTTTTGCAAATGTTTTGGCATCTACTGATGTGTTCTTGATTTTTCTCTTTTTATGGTTATATCAACTGCATTCTTGGTATAGGCCCTTCTTGGCCATGCTTTATTATTCTTGAATGGGAGCTGAGTTCAACTTACTAATGTTTAAATTCTTATATGTATCTTCATGAGAAAAATTGATATGTGATTTTTATTTCTTGTAAGTCCTGCCAGATGTTAGAGCTTGGCTAATTCTGATACATTAATAAGCATATATGTTTTAACATAAAGTTAAACATATACCATATTTTGTAGGGTTTTTTCCTATCATATATTTTGGAGATCTCTCCATATAGAACATATAAACCTCATTTTTAAAGTAGCTGACTGGTATTTCATAGTATGGATGTTCCTAAAATTATTAAACCCTTGTTAAAGATTATTTAGAACTGGATGATGGTCTGCACTTTCAGTCTCACCATTTGGGAGGTAGAGGAGGATGATCATGAGTTCAAAGTCAAACTCCGCTTCATACTTCAGAGTCAGCCTGAGATACATAAGACTCTGTCTCGAAAAGTAAAGGAGGTATCAAAAAATTTAAAAGGACATTTAAATCATTTCTGTTGTTACTTTTGTTTATTAAAATAGCACATGTTAGCCAGGTGTGGTGGTGCACGCCTTTAATCCCAGCAATTGGGAGGCAGAGGCAGGTGGATCTCTGTGAGTTCAAGGCCAGCCTGCTCCAAAAAATGAGTCCAGGACAACCAAGGCTACACAGAGAAACCCTGTCTCGAAAAACCAAAAGAAAAACAGCACATGTTCATTATAGAAAACATGACTAATGCTTAAAAAGTATAAATAAAACAAAAAACCACTCACGTAAAGCCTTGAGATAGTGAGAACCTACATGTGAAATATTTTACACATCATTGGGAGCCCTTAGCTACAATCCAAGCCATCTAACATTATAGGATCATCTCTAATGTTAAAATAAGATTACCTGATAACTTGGAAGACTGAGGCAAGAGTATCACAAGTTCAAGACTAGCGTTCACTACACCAAAAGACTGTCTCAAAAATAAATATTGGGGTTAGAGAGATGGCTCAGTACTTAAGAGTACCGACTGTGCCAGACGTGGTGGCGCATGCCTTTAATCCCAGCCCTCGGGAGGCAGAGGCAGGTGGATTGCTATGAGTTTGAGGCTAGCTTGTTCTACAAAGCGAGTCCAGGACAGCCAAGGCTAACACAGAGGGACCCTGTCTTGGAAAAAGAGAGGAGGGGAGGGGAGGGAGGAAATGAGCCCAGTGCTCTTCCAGAGGACCAGAGTTTGGTTCCTAAAATCCACATGGCATTCACAGTTGTCCATAGCTCCAGTTCTGAGGGATGTGACCACCTCTTCCAATCTTGGTACTGCACACATGCATGCAGACAACACACTTCAAAATATTTGTAAAATGTTAAATAAGCCAGGTGTGGTGACACACACCTTTAATCCAAGCAAAGGTAGATGGATCTCTGTGAGTTCAAGGCCAGCCTCGTTTACAAAGAGAGTTTCAGGCCAGCCAGGGTACACAGAGAAATCCTGTCTCAAAAAAACCAGAATAAGTTAAATGAGCCAGGCATGGTGACACACACCTTTAATCCCAGCACTCAGAGGCAGAGGCAGGCGGACCGCTGTGAGTTTGAGGCCAGCCTGGTCTACAAAGTGAGTCCAGGACAGCCAACACTACACAGAGAATCCTGTCTCAAAACACAGAAGACAAAAAACAAACCAAAAATAAATACATAACCTAAGCTCCTATTACACATTTTATAACCACTGCAAGAAGCCCATCACCCTAATACTTCTGAAGTATTAAGATGAGGAAAATGTCGGGGCTGGAGAGGTGGCTCAGTGGTTAAGAGCACAGACTGCTCTTCCAGAGGTCCTGAGTTCAGTTCCCAGCAACCACATGGTGGCTAACAACCTTCTATAATGTGATTTGATGCCCTCTTCTGCCCTGCAGGTGTACATGCAAATAGACCACTGTATACATAATAAATAAATCCTTTTTTTAAAAGATAAGCAGGATGTCCTGGTAAATGTAATAGAATCATATAGTATCTTTTTTCATAATTACGCATTCTAAAACCATCTTTAACACTTTTAAAGAAGCAAACAGTGCTTAAAGTATGCTTTTAAAAGTGCGACTTCTAATCTTTTTCTGTTAGTGCAGAATGGCTATGAGAGAGAAGACTTTTAAATCCCACTTACCTTCATATAGCACTCTGAGAAAAATATTCTAAAACATCCTGTACTAAAGGGGAATATAGCAAAAGAGGTATGAGTGTGGGTTTTGTAGGCCCAAGTGTGAATGCCAGCTTTATAACTTTTTGCCATGTGACTCCAGCCATGTCACTTGGCACATTACATTTGAGTAGCCTCCTCTGTAAGATAAAAGCCACAATAACGTCACAATAACATCTGTGTCATGTGTGGTCTTTCTAAGCATGAAATGACAGTCTAGAGAGAACATGTCCCCAGCGCTCACACGGTAACAGGAGCAGTCCTTAGCAAATGAGGGGCAGAATGGCACTGCATAAAGGTACTGATTCTGCGGCTCTGTGGCTTTTAACAAGTTATGTATCTCCATCCTGAGTTGACCAAAGGGTGCCAGAGTGTCCAATACCTGCCTGTTATAGCAGACGTCACTAAGTAAATAACCTTGTGTACACAAGTGAGTTCCACCGAGCCCCGTTTCTTAGTTCTCTTCCTTGCTCACCATCACCCTGCTGTGCTGTTTCACTGACCATCTCGCATTGACAGCCTGGTTCTGCTGCTCCCTTAGATCTTATCTAGCAAGCTGCCTCAGAATGGCCAACCCAACAGAGGTCTCCATGGATTTATGCCTGAAGACATCAAAAAGGAGGCAGCGCGGGCTTCTAAGAAGGTTAGAATCTCTTGAAATGGGGACCTTGGGGCTAGGCCTTTCTCATGCATGCTTCAGAATCTCTGTGTGTCTGTCTGTCTGTCCCTGGGAATCAAACTCAGGACCAGGGCATGTGTTCTGCCTGTCTGTCTGTCTGTCTGTCTGTCCGTCTGTCCCTGGGAGTCAAACCCAGGGCCAAGACATGCTAAGTAAACACTCTACCACTGAGCTACAACCCCAGCCCCAGTCCTTCTCTTAAGTCCCATACTTAGAGTGTGTCCCTAAGTAAAGAGAGGAAGCAACACCCTGAGAAAACAAGAAAATTCAGTGCTTCTTGAAGTCTAGCTTTAGGCTACCCTGGACCACTGAGGGAAAGGGCATCGCTGTCACTTCCCAGAATTTCCTGTCTGTAGAAAGAAGAACCACAACCTCTGTTTGTCTTCCTTGGGTCACAAAACATTGCCTGGAATCTCGTTTGCAGATCTGCTTTGTGTGCAAGAAAAAGGGAGCTGCTATCAAATGCCAGAAAGATCAGTGTGTCCAAAACTTCCATCTGCCTTGTGGCCAAGAAAGGGGTTGCCTTTCACAGTTTTTTGGAGAGTACAAGTGAGTGAGGAAGGAGAGGAGCTGGGTTACCATTGTGCCACCTGCTTCAACACCACTGAAGTCAGAGCAGTTCTCACGGGACTGTGCATTCTCCAGCAAATCTGTCCCTCCACTCGATAATGGGAAACAGTGTCGTGTCTTGGAAGTTTCGCAGAGGTTTCTTCTTGCTTCCTGTCCCCTCCTTAAATTACAAACAGCTGGGGTTCTTAGACAGCTGCTCCTAACGAAGTGGGGCTTTCAATAACGGAGTGCGCTGGAGACAGTCCTTGGAGCTCTGCTCCCAGGGAAGCAGTCCTGAGAACTCATGGAGCTGATCTCACCTGCTTCTCCTGTGAGCGGAGCTCTCCACTGGGCCCCAGGCAAATAGCTCATTGCCCCCTCCTAGGCCAGGCAGCTGGGACTCTGCATCAGGGACAAGCCAGAAACCAAGTCTGTTTACCCACCACAGATCATTTTGTGGAAAACATCGCCCAACACAGAACATCCAACAGGGGAATTTGGGGGAGGAAAGCTGCGTCTTGTGTTGCGAAGATTTATCCCAGACAAGTGCTGAGAACATCCAAAGCCCATGTTGTAGTCAAGCTATCTACCACCGAAAGTGTATCCAGGTAGGGCTCTCTGTTCCGGGAGGGCCCTTCCATGGTTGCCCTGGCCCTGTGCTTGGAACTGGGGCACCCTGGGAATGCTCAAGCATGTCTAAGCTTCAGAGCTACACACTGCAGGCATGTATGCAGGAACTGCCTCCAGGTCAGTGAGGAAAGAGTCAGCCTAGTCTCTCGTCATCCTTGGCTTAGGGCCTCATTCATGATAAGATTTAGACTAGGCACCCTCAGGATTGCCAAAGCAATGGCTGTTTCCAAGAATGAGTCAAGGAGCTCAAAATCAGCCTCTCTACTGGAAGGAAAGAAAACGATGTCCCCAAGTTCCTGACCCCTGTTGAGTCAGCACTGCCAAACCCTATAGCCAGGTCCTGGGAGGTGTCCATGAAGTGAGGACAGGGGTGGGAAGGTGGCCCAATTGTTTCCACAGATACTTTGTTCTCTTACAGAAATATGCCCACACATCAGCAAAACACTTCTTCAAGTGCCCCCAGTGCAACAACCGAGAGGAGTTCCCACAAGAAATGCTGAGAATGGGAATCCACATCCCAGACAGGTAGCAGGAAGTCCACACAGCAGGAACTGAGCCAGGGAGTGGGTTGTGTGGATCTCTAGACAGGAGGTGAGTGTGAGGATAGATCAGGGATCGGCAGCCACGGAGGCCTCGACTGCTGCAGATCACTGAACTGAGGATGGCGGCAAGAGTGCTTTTCAATAGTCAAAGAAAGGGAGAGGGAAGTGGGCGGAAGGCATGTCCCTGAAAAGGCGCTTTAAGAAATGAATCTCTGGGCTGGAGAGATAGCATAGGGGTTAAGAGCACTGGCTGCTCTTCTGAAGGTCCTGAGTTCAATTCCCAGCAACCACATGGTGGTTCACAACCATCTATAATGAGATATGGTGTCCTCTCCTGGCGGGCAAGCACATATGCAGGCAGAACATTGCATGTATAATAAATAAATCTTTTTTTAAAAAATAAAAAATAAATTAATCTCTGAGGATGGGGAGCTGGGACTCAGGAACCCCCATGTTGTCTCAGTCCTCTTCTCACTGGCAGACCGCTTGCCCAGCCTTGTTGGCAGTGCTCAGGCAGCCTTGGAACTCTTGCTGTGCTGAGCTAGGATTCTCCCAGGTAGATTATGTGCCCCTTACAACTCATTTTCCCACTGCAGAGATGCCGCCTGGGAACTCGAGCCAGGAGCTTTCTCAGAGTTGTATCAGCGCTATCAGCACTGTGATGCCCCCATCTGTCTGTACGAACAAGGCAGAGACAGCTTTGAGGATGAAGGGTAGGAAGAAGTCCCTGGGTAGAGAGCGCTCATCAGCTCTATTGTAGACTTAGAACTTGGCACTATTATTAAAGCAGGAAGTCTGCTCTTGCCCACAGCTCTCAGGATGAACCCAGTTGCCAAATCCCATTTTTGACCAGCCCCTGACTTGTTCATACACAAATGGGCAGGTCTCCTCTGCTGGGTCTGTCGTTTATGCCCATTGGAGTGACACTCCGGGTCAGTTACCTTCCAAATTCATCCTGCCAGGGGATGTGCCCACCTGTAGCCTCTTAGAATCAACTCCTAGCATCACCTAGCAACACCATCGGGTCATGTTTATAGTAAAATTATATTAACTTAAAATGCCCTTGAGGCTGGAGAGATGGCTTGGTGGTTAAGAACACCCACTCCCAAAGGACCAAGTTTCTATTCCCACCATCCACATCACAGCTCCAGCCCCAGGGGATCAGACACCTTCTTTGGCCTCCATGGTCCACATGCAGGCAGGCAGGCAAAACACTCATAAAAAATAAAATTCCCAGGGAGTTCACCTCATGGCTGAGGCTGGATGGTAGCTAACATTCAAGAGTGACAGTTGATGTCTGGATTGTCCCTACATCTCTCCATGGCTCTTTGGCAGGCGGTGGCGCCTCATTCTGTGTGCTACATGTGGATCTCACGGGACCCACCGGGACTGCTCCTCTCTCAGGCCCAACAGCAAGAAATGGGAGTGCAGTGAGTGCTCGTCTGCTTCAATCATGGGTGAGGCTGGAAGGATAAGCTGGTGTAAGAACTGGGATGAGGTGGAGGGGGACTGGAGAAATGGCTCAGAGGTTAAGAGCACTGGCTGTTCTTCTAAAGATCCTGAGTTCAATTCCCAGCAACCACATGACAGCTCACAACCACCTATAATGAGATCTGGTAAGCTGGGCATGGTGGCACACACCTTTAATCCCAGCACTTGGGAGGCAGAGCCAAGTGGATCACTGTGAGTTCGAGGCCAGCCTGGTCTACAGTTGAGTCCAGGACAGCCAAGGCTGCACGGAGAAACCCTGTCTCGAAAAACCAAAATAAAATAAGATCTGATGCCTCCTTCTGGTATTCAGGCACACATACAAGCCGAATACTATATAAATAATAAATAAATAAAAATCTTAAATAAAAAAAAAAGAACTAGGTTGAGGCAGGGGACTTGTCATGGCTGGGGATGGAGAAAGTGTCACCGGGGGGAACTTTGAGTGGATGCTGTCGCTTTGGAAGGAAAGTGGCTGATGAGGGGTTTAAGGACCTGAACACAGGAGAAGCAAAGGGCTGGGGTTACCTTCCCTTCTCCACCTTTCTTTCACCGCAGATTATGTATCTGAAGACTCAAGTGACACCCCCTGCTGCAGCAACTCCTTCCACCCCCAGGAGAACTTACTAAGGGTCACCAACCTGGAAGAGAATCCAGGCTCTTCTTGGACCGATTGCCACCAACCTTCCCTGTTAGAAAAGCCTGAGTCCTCTGGCAGCAGAAGCTGCCACTCCTGGCAATCCAAAGGCATCAGAATCTCTAAGAATGGCAAGAAATCCAAGTGAGAGCTTCGGAGTGGTCACTGCCTGGGCCAGTGAGGCACAGAACAGCACTGCTGCACCGGGTTTGGAGAGATCAAACTTTAAAACCATGAGGCACAAGAGGCCAGCAGTGAGACAATTAGCCAAGCAAGGAGGCCTCAGGGGAGGCTGAGGAGAACGGCTGAGTCTGCATGTCAGCAGCTGAGAGTAAGGTCACCTCTGCTCTTTCTCCCCAGTTCTTTTCCTCTTTCACCAAGCTTCTTCCACCTTAATCTGGTTCTCATCTGCCTCTTCTTGCTTCACTCATTTATTTACAAATAAAGGCTGTCTCTCCACTGGTGTCTCCTTATGAATTTGCTCTGGGATCTGTCCAGTACACTAAAGAGCCTGAGGGGTAGAGAGAAGACGTAAGAAGCTCAGGCCTCTGATCCCAAAATACTCAGTCACTAGAATGCTCAACATCGAACGTAGATGTGTTTTTCGGGAGGGACTCGGCTTTCGGGGTAACTGGGATTCCAGGTGTGGAGGGTGTCACCCTCATGCAAACATGCGCATAGAAGCTCTGGGCAGTGAGCTGGCTTAGCAGCCCACATTGGCCCAAGAACAGGCCCTTGTGGCAAGGCTAGGGTCCCTGGACTCAACAGTAGTAGGATTGACGTACTTGTCCGGGCAGAAGGCTTCCACTCACTCTGGCCAGTGTAGTCTTGGCACTGCAGCTGGAGTGAGCCACTCACATCCCACTGCCTGGTAGTATAACTATGAACCTGCACGGTCACATTAGGCAGGGCAGCTGGCATGGGGACCAGGCAGAGGGCCTGGAAGAAACTGAACAGAGTCTAGCCTACATTTGTATGTTTTTAATGATTCCTTGGGGCTTGGGTTAGTTGGGGAAACTCAGAGAATTGCCACATACTGAATTCCCAAGGTTTCAGTGAGTCATCGTCACTTAACGGTGGAGGGCAGGGTTTTCATTTCAAATATTGCTGAATCCTGCAGACTTGGATCCAAGATGTCTATAGTGATTGCCTTCAGACTTGACGAGGTTCACTTGAAAAACGTAAGTACTGTTTTGTTACTATCAAAGTGCACAGGAAAGTAATCTATTTTTTAAATATTTATATACTTTAAACCTGTCATAACATCCATTTAAAAGTCTGCAGTGGCCAGGAGTGGAGCTCAGCGGTAGGGACACATGCTTACCACGTGTAAGGGCCTGGCATGGCTCGCAGCCCAAAATTATGAAAGCCATTAGACTACTAAGTCCTAAAGGGACTATAATGAAAACCACTCTTAGCTCACTCTTCTCTGTTTCTGGTTGTATGTCCTAAAGGCAACTACTGCCATTTTGTAAGCAGTCTTTTGATGTAGTAATATTAGATATTATTGACATGTTACATATGGGTTTAGCACCTTCAGAAACTTCCCATTCTCTTTAAAGGTTCATTTATTATGTATACAGTGCTCTGCATGTACACCTACAGGCCGGAAGAGAACACCAGATCTCATTATAGATGATTGTGAGCCACCATGTGGTTGCTGGGAATTGAACTCAGGACCTTTGGAAGAACAACCAGTGTTCTTACCCTCTGAGCTGTCTCTACAGCCTCAAATTTCCCACTTTCAATCTCCCCATCTTAAATGGTCACATAATATTTTTTGTCATGTTTGCAGAGTGGAGATCCCTGACTTTCATCCTCAGCCTATTGAATTGAACGCAAGGGTCACCTCTTTGTCGCTGGGTTCTCACTTCTGGTCTCTGCTTGTGTCCTTGTAGCTCATGCCCTCTGTCAGTCTTACAGTTGTAGGTCTGTGTCCACTGCTGGTTTGAAATCCCCTTACAGTCACAGGCCTGATGTGTTAGCCAGCCTTCCTGGTTGTGGTGACTAGCCCAGAGTTCCACCTACAGAGGCAGCTAGCTTGCCATCTGTTCACACTGTGTTCTTGATCATGTTGTTCTGATACTCAACACTAGAGGGCAGTGTTAGCCGCGGAGGAAGGAGAGTATGGAAAGCCCGCTTCCCTTAGAGCATTTCACAGTCTTAATGCTCCTCTCACTTGTTCTAAACATATTAGCTCAAGTGTATTCATGAGGCGTATTTATGTGAAGCTTGGAGACGAGGATCAAAACTAACAGTGACACTGCTACTCAGGTGAACTCTTTAAACAAGACTGCCTTTATAGTGCCTCTAGACTCAAAGTGGCCTCCCTAACCCTGGCTTGCCTTCCACACACCACCAACTGGTGACTTCCAGTCCCAGGGGATATGCAATATGGCTCTCTTGCTCTTCTGCATTGCTTTCCTACCCCATACACATACACACATCTGCACACATGCCGACACAGAAAGACACAGGCACACAGCCACCAGTCTTTTGATGTAGTAATATTAGATATTATTGACATGTTACATATGGGTTTAGCACCTTCAGAAACTTCCCATTCTCTTTAAAGGTTCATTTATTATATATACAGTGCTCTGCCTGCATGTACACCTACAGGCCGGAAGAGGACACCAGATCTCATTATAGATGATTGTGAGCCACCATGTGGTTGCTGGGAATTGCTGGGGTTGGAGGTCCAAAGGCTCCATCCTCTACAGACAGGGCAGAGATGATCTATGAAAGATAACACCTTTCCTGGCCTCTGATCCCAGGGACACAGTGTCAATACCACCTCCCCCCCCACCAACACACATACACTCCACGTTCCCCACGCTCAACCCCCATCCCCCTCCGTGTTCCATACTGACAGGAAGTGAGTCACAGCATCATGGAGGCTCCTTAGTGACCAAGAAAGGAAACCTTATTTTGTTTGTTTGTTTGTTTGTTTGTTTGGTTTTTTGGTTTTTTGAGACAAGGTTTCTCTGTGTAGCCTTGGCTGTCCTATACTCGCTTTGTAGACCAGGCTGGCCTCGAACTCACAGCGATCTGCCTGCCTCTGCCTCCCGAGTGCTGGGATTAAAGGCGTGCGCCACCATGCCCGGCAAGGAAACCTTATTTCAAGGATCAGACATCATGAGGCCCAGAGGGGAGTGAAACGTCACAACCCCTCCCCCTCCCCCCTCCCCCCACTCCTCACCCCCCACCCCCCACCCCTGACCCTGGCTTCTTGACCCTATGCTGCATACATGCCTGATAAACAGGAAGGCCTCCGCGCCATCAGTGTCCATCCGTCTAAGTGCATCTGAAACTCGTCTGGGCCATCAAAGCCATCCCTAGGCGTCAGGATCAGACTAAAAGGGACACTATCCTCAAGGAAGCAGTCCCCCATTGTGACCCACCCCTTGGAAATGGTGAATTTGTAAACAAACTCTTACATTTGGACAGATCCTGCCCTGGCTTTGTGTTGGGGTGTTGTTTTTTTCTCCCTTGAACAATGTCCTTTCCATTTGGGCCAGCCGTTCACACTATTGTCCAAGACCCTTGGACTACAGGAAACAGTTCCTGATTCTTATCAGCCATGGGGGGGGGGGTGGACAATGAGGTCATGCCCACCAAGCAGGCTGCTGTTCTGACGTGTCATTCTTCTATATCTGTATCTGTGAGAGCAGAGCTACCTCGACTTTCCAACAGGCCAATCACGTGTCCCTAGCACAGTCCCTTCTGTTGGACACCTGGATTCTGTCCCAGGACTTTTTTTTTTTAATTCACCTTGGACCCCTTATCAGGTCACAGCTTTCTGACGGCCCCAGTGGCTCTTCTCTGTCCATGGGAAATAGATACTCTTGTTGGATTAGAGACGTTGGGCCTGTTCCTCCTTGCATCCTCCCATTCGCAGAGCTCCTCGGACTAGGCTACCAGCTGGCTGCTGGAGGCCTGTGGGAAGAGAGGCCAGCATCCCTTTCAAATCCGCCTGCCCCCCCCCCACTCCCCACCCCCGCCCCACGGAGACTTTGCAGCAGTGCTGATTCCCGACAGAAAATGCCTGAGGAACTAGAAATTTCCTTAACTGAAGCCCCAGCTCAGAAAGTGAAAGGCTTCATTATGAGGCAGCCTCGGAGGCAAAAGCGTGACCATGAACAGGCTGGGCAGTGGGAAGCGGGCACCAGGCCATTGCTGACTTCCTCGTCTCCCATATAACCAGAGAGGTAGGCGAGCCCGGAAAAGGAGCCAGGGTGGGACCCCACCAGTCCCCAAGGTCCTTATCAGCTATTGTGTCCGAACCTGGCCCTGCCTACCCCTTTCTCTGCAAGTCTATAATCTTAGAAAAGCATGGAAATTAGTTTTTGGAGGGGTGTTCAAACTTCTCCTCCTGGAGTATCCCCAACCCCTGCAGCCCAGGACACAAGTGGACCTGGGCTGGGTTCTTACCTCAGAAGAAAACTGGATTATTTCTGAGCACCTCTCTTCTAGTTTTAAGAAAGTGGTGCTACATAAAGGAGCCTCCATTTTCTGGGCTGACGGGTGCATGAGCTGGTTAGAATTAACTATCTAAAAGGAGTCCGTCTCCTGCTAGCAGCTACATGCCTATTCCTCAAGATTCTCCAGTGTTTAGGACCTGACCCAACCTTAGCTAAATGAAGGAGAAACACAGAAGCCATCTGAAAAAGCAAAAGGGCCATTTTCCTCTCGCTTTGACAAGCTTCCCACCTTCCCTGTTCCATTTCATAACCACAGGCTTGAGGTGAAACTCAGCCACCCTTTCCCCCCCTTACACACAGAGAGCCATACTGGACACTGGAAGGAGCCAGGAGAGGCTGAGAGTGGGAGAAATGGGAGCCAGAGCAGGAAAGACCCCAGACTCACACTTCCTACGCCAATGGCTCTGGCCCCAGGGTGGAAGGGTCTATTTTGGTGAAGGAAGTAGCGACTGACTGACATCTGGGAGTCAGGACCTCCAGTGTTTACAACACTTGGGAGGCGACGATGAACAAATTAATCTCATGTGTAAAGGGAAGGAATTAATCTAATCAGCACTTTTCCAAAATGTGCTCTTCAAAACATTAGGAACAAGACGCTAGCAGCCCTGTGAAAATGAAAACAAGAGACAAAAAGCCAAGCACCGAAGCTTGGGGCAGCCATGAGCACAGAAATCCTGGACTCTGACAGATTGTGGAGACCAGGAGGTCATGGAGGGTTTCCTGGGATTGACAGTTTACAGGACACCATTTTGGCAACACTCGACCAGTCTCTCTGGCCATGCCTCTCTTCGGGTCTAAACCTGTTTGGGAAATCATGAACCAGGGCTCTAGGCACCAGGGGAAATACAAGATGCAGAGGAAAAAGCTGCAAGAAAAAGATAGAGAGAGGGTGAAATAACTGAGGCCGGAAATTGGGCTTGAGCTGAGAAGTGAGTGGGGAGGGAAGGAGGGGGAAGACTTTGGAAACCCTGGGAGCAGTGACAGCTTGGGAGCAGAGGCTGCGCGGTGTGGCCAAGGGGAGAAGGGAGGCGTGGGGGCTACATTTGTATTTTTCGCTGGGCCAGTGCTAAGTGCACTAGTGACAATGATTAGTGATGGCTATGGGGGGTGGTAATGAACCTTCAGGTTCAATCAAGCCTAGGTGTTTGTAGAGGGGGGTCCAGGTTAAGAAGAGAAATTCAGAGTAGCTGGGCTCGGTGGCTCACACTTGTAATCCCAGCACTCAGGGAGGCAGAGGCAGGTGGATCACTGTGAGGGCACAGTCTACAGAGTGAGTTCCAGAACAGCTAAGGCTACACAAAGAAACCCTGCAAAAAAAAAAAAAAAAAAAGAGGAATTTGGCTCCAGGACCAACCTAGAAGAGGAGACCAATGACTGGCCTGTTCTGTTCATCGCCCAAGGGACCTATTCACACTTGATGCAACAGCCAGCTTCCTGGGGAGGTAGGCTACCATCCTTCTCTGTCTTTGAAATGTTCCTGTAATTTTTTCCATCTCCCCCTAGCATCAGTGTAGCCATACTTTGGGCAGGATGTCACTGGGGCAGTGGGGACCGTGGTCGGAAGGCCTTCTGAGCATGCCCAGTACCTCACTCTCAAGGCTTCCTCTCTTCCCTAGAAGCTGTAGCCAGGCCTTGATTTTAGAGGCCTTCGTATACATTTGCGTATGGCTTGGGATGAAGGTAGCAGCAGGCTAAGAGGCACCGTTAACAACGTCAAATGCTGGGGAAAAGGAGCAAGGCCTCCTGCGTGCCTGTCTGCCCTTTGCCAGCTTCTCCTGCCCCCTCAAAATTCTTCTGAAGTTCCAAGGTCAATTTTATAAGCCTTGAGGACAGGAATTTCCTCACATACTGAGAAATCTTTGCTTCATAGGCAAAACCCTCTGACTCCTTCCGCTGTCAGGCATTGCCCTGTCTGCTAGAAAAATGCCATCTAGGCCGACCATTTCTGGGAACACTTAACGCTCTTCCTTCCTCATTCAAAACTAGTACCCATCAGCTTAGTACAAAAGCACACAGATACAGTCATGACATAGTTATGTGACATAAATATTTCATTTCTTTCTTTATGCGCTCTGCTTTCCTCATCAGAGATCAAAGGCAACACAACAATTAAAATATCAGTAGAAATTCCAATAAGCATGCCTGGAAGACTGAGAAGCCAAAAGGCCCATTTTAAAACACTAACACAAATACAATTCACAATTCACACATGTGGGCATTTCCGGGTGCTCGGTGGCACGGTACCATGGGGAGGTTGGCAGTTGGCAGGAGCTGTTCTGTTTTCCCAAGGGTACATTGTTCAGGTGTTGAGTTCCTTCTCCCTGTGTTTTCCAGGACCACTTCCCTAGAGGACCCTGCCCAGAGCTTGCCAAACCTAGACTCAATCCAAAAGCCACCGAGGGCGAGCTTGTCGCCTTCTGTCATCTCAGGGTGTCCTCTATCCCTTTTACCTCTGTCTCCCTGGCCCTACTTTCCTCCAGTTTCCACCCACTCCTCTCCTCTTCGTTCATCCACCAGTATCCCAAGGGACAGCACTCACAAACAGAAGCAATCTGGGTTTGGGCAGTTGGATTTCAGGGGTTGTGTTTGCCAGATGAACAAAGTGGAGAAGGGGTGCAAGTTCAGATCCCAGAATCCTGGGGGGGGGGGGAGGCCGGGGTAGAGGAGATAAGCCCAAGGTCCTCTGGTTTGAATTTCAGCAGAGCAAGAAGCTCGCTCTTTCTTTCTTTCTTTCTTTCTTTCTTTCTTTCTTTCTTTCTTTCCTTCTTCAAAGGAGGGATCTCAGACTTGCCCTCTTGTCCATCTTGTGTGTCACTAACTTGTTCACCCTCGGGCTGGGAATAACTTTTCATTTAATTGTCCTATCCGGCTCCCCAACCCCCAGTCCCATCTTCTCCCAGCTGGAGAAACTGCTGATGGCAAAGCTCCTCCCTCACGCCCAGGCCAGATGTGTCCCCCTGCCCCCTCCCCCCGTGCCACCCACCCCCCCACCCCCGCTCCCAAAACAGCAGGATTTACCATTCTTACCAACTTTGTTCAGAGAGAGAGAGAGAGAGAGAGACTATAACTCAGTAATAGAGTATTTGCCTGGCATGCATGACATCCTGGGTTCAATCCCAAGTACCACAAAAACAAAACAAAACAAAAAACCAAAAAACAAACAAACAACAAAAAACAAACATGGGAGTCTTGTAAATGAGCCATCATGACGACCCTGTGTATAGCAGAAAATAGAGATTCCAGGCTTGGGAACATCTGGCCTGCCCAGTGCCTCCTGAACCAGTTAATGTCATTTTGATTCTTGAGGACTCACCCATGGGGCCCTGGACAAAGGCCAGGATGCTGATCCTGACCACCAACTGCAGTTCTCAGTGTCTGCTTGTAACCTCACAGGCCTGAGTGTTGCCTGCCCATGCATCCCACTCCCCACGCCCCCAGCCACCTTCTTCCTCTCTCTCAGCCACAGACCCTTCCTCTGATCCTCAGGAAGTGACCCTGATGGGGATGGGGATGGTGACGTGTGGGCATCCCAGCACACCTGGCCTGACAATTTGGGATCTGGAAAAAGGTGCCATGCTGTGAGACAGCTCTTCCTGGCTTATATAAAGGGGGCCAGGCCACCTCCAGGTTCCGGCAGTTCCTGCTTGTGTAAGTATAAGATGGTAGTGGGCTGAGGAAGGGAAACAGACAGGGCTCCCCCGCCTCTTCGGTTCCTCCACCTTCTCCCGCACCTCTGTGGGGCATGCGTCTCTTATTGGGTACTGCTTTAGGAAGCTATGCCAATGTATCCCCTGGGAGCCACCCATACACCCACTCAGAGGGTCACTCAGAATGGCCATTGTTCTACAAGCTGGGAAAGAACCACCCAACCCTCTTGCCTCTGGGCACAACCGGAAATGTGCTCCGGAAGCCACACCATCTCTGAGAACAAATGGCAGGCCCCCCTGGGACTACAAGTGGTCAAGGGGTGCCAGCTCCAGCCTGGGACTGAGAACAGAGAGGGCCAGGGAAAGGCTGAGGTGCAAGGCCCCTCCTATTGGCTCCTAGTCTTTCTGCAGGTGGTAGAGATTTCCTCCGAGGAGGTAATCAGGTGTCCTGGACTCCTCTGCCCTAGCTGGGTGGGAGGGAGATGCGGTTGAGTCCCTCCAGCAGCCCAGCCTGACCACCCTCTTCTCAGCCATCTTCTATGTGGCTTCTACCTCCCGGGGCGTCCGATTGTGCTCAGCCAGCACCCTGCTCTTCACCTTCTTGCCCAACTCCAGCCCTACCCAGCTCTTGCCTTTCGCCTGTTTTCCCCTCCCCCGGAAGGAGCCTGAGCGCTCCCCGACACCCCTGCACCACACACGGTCACAGTATTCATTGACCCGAGGCAGGTTGGCAAAACCAGTGAGCTGAAGGACGTCCTTATACCAAGCCTTGGGTGATGCAGAGGCCAGGCCTCCCCAGGCTGAGGACCCGTCCAGCCCTGGCTCCCGGAGGAACAGGTTGTCCAGCTGTGCCGTTGCAATCACATCCAGGGCAAAGCGGACCACAGTCTGGGAGAAGCCATGCTCCAAGGTGGTACAAGTGTAGTTTCCAGCATCCAGGCGGCTGAGCCTTCGGAACAGCAGCCCCTGCTCTGTTTGCACAACTCGCTCATCTGTCTTCACCTGTAGGGTGAATAGGAGGGCACAGGAGACATAAGCAAGGGGTAAGGGGAGAACATTCACCCCATTTTCTTTACCCTGCTTTTCCACATTCACCATCCTCAGGGTCTAAGCCCCCGGGGGCCCCTCCCTTTCGCCTATTCCCTTATTCCCAAGGTGGGCTGAGCAGTTCGACAGGATCTCAGAACAGACCACAAACTATTTGCAGGCAGGTGGGTCCTCCCCTTCCCACAGCTCAGCACCTATGAAGGAGGCATTTCAGAGACCAAAAGCTGCATGTCCCAGGGTCTAAGCCCGAAGGCAGCACCTTCAGATAACTCTGCGTGGGCACCCAGGGAGCGGAGGAGTTAGGTGCCTGTCTATGAGGTTTTACTCTGAGCTAATGAAAAGTCTACAAACACATACATTTACCCACACAGTCATGCTGGGCCTTCCTGGTTCACTCCCCCGCAGTGTGAGGCCCACAGCCCAAGCCTGGGGTGGGCTAAGTGCCCACTTAAGTGTGGGAGGCAACAGCTGGCTCCGATCCCAAGCTCTTCCTGCTAACCCTGTCTGTGCATCCGAAGGCTGAGGGTGAACTGCCTGGGTGGTTAGCATTGTGCAACCTCATCTTGTTGCTCCCCTTACTCCAGGGAGTCTCCTCAGTGCCCAACCCTACAGCTGGTCCCAGGCTTGCCTCCCCCCCTGCCCTGCCCTCCCCCCCCCACCACCCCCCAACCCCCCCACCCCCGCTCCCAAGCTGGAGGAAGAGCCCCTCCCTGTAACCTAACCCCTCCTTTTCTTACCCTCCCCATGGGAAAACCGTTCCCACCCCTGCTTTGCCCCTGCTCAGCCTCAAGCCCCAGATTGAAGCCATCTTAAGGATTGACAGACCGTCCCAGGCAGCGGGAGAAGAGGGCTTGGGCAGACTGGCTTCTGAGGAAGAAGTGCAGGGCTAGGAATAGGAAGTGATGGGAAGCCAGGGACCAGGCTTGAGACAAAGAACAATTACTATTACTATTCTCTGGGGGGGGGGGGGGGAGAGATCTCTTCAAAGCTGAGCCCTATGCATTAGCATGAGACCTGCCAAAACAACTTAGACCCCATTCTCTCTCTTCAACCTCTGGAGGCTGTAGCTGTGCGCAGCCTAGGCACCCCCAGAAGCAGAAATGGGGGCCGCTCCTCGTAGGTACCCCAAGGTGTAATACACATTTTTTTTCTTAGCATAATCTTGGCCCCTTCACTCCAGAGTCCCTTTCTAGAGCTTAGGCTTGGGGTTCATGGAGAGAAATGGATCCCAAGGCAGCATCCTCACTCACCTGGTCCATCCCCTTATCCGCTGGCCTCTGTAAAAACCAGCGCACCGCAGCCTGGGGAGACTTGGGCAGGCACTCAAGGAAGGTGCTGTTATGCTCTGTGCCAAAGACTCTGGCCACTCGTCCTGAAGCTTCCTCTGCAGAGAGGACCAGGTCAGATCAGCCTGGGAAACTAGGGGACCCCGACTCTGAGGGCCACCAACTCCCATAGGATTCCTGTGTGACGAAGACTTAAACACCCATCAACCCCAAGCCCATGGTTTCCCAGGATAGAGACCAGTCCACAGGGTGTCCCACAGCCGCCACTCACTGTCTTGGCTCTGCCCCAGACACTGCACAGCAGGGTTGCCATGCCGGATGTCCTGCCGACGGAACCTGCGCTTGCTCAAGCTGGGGCGGTAGCGGGCACAGGAAGTGCCATCCCAGGCACAGTATGGGTCCCGGGCCAGGCAACACTCGGCACAGGCCCTGCCATAAGTCTCACAGTGGTGCAGCTGCAGCTGGGCCACTCCCAGTGGAGAGCCCACATACAGTGTTTGCTGCGGGAGGAATACAAGCAGAGCCCCCAGTGAGCTGGACTTCACCAACATGCTCTCAACCCCCCCCCCCCCAGGCTTTCCCAGGACCCATCAGTTTCAGGAAGGCTTCCAGAACCTCGTGGATTCATTCACAAGAATAGAGATGTTGATGTATTCCAGACCCTGTGCGATGAGACTGTGAGTAGGCGTGAGTGAACCTGGGTCTTTTCTATAAGAGACTTTTTCAGGCCCCCTTGGCTGTCAACCTTTGTGCCCTAGCCTATCAGACTTGGCGAGACTGGCCTCTGACTTCCAAGTTGTACCTTGCCGGCGTGCCTAACCTTTTGACATTGTGACACAACCTTGTCATCTGCAAAGTATAAGCAACCGAGTCACTAAGAACTAATTATTAAAAATGCTAACAACAGGGCTGGAGAGATGGATGGCTCAGTAGTTAAGAGCGCCGCCTGCTCTTCCAGAGGTCCTGAGTTCAATTCCCAGCAACCACATGGTGGCTCACAACCATCTATAATGTAATCTGATACCCTCTTCTGCAGATAAAGTACTCATATGCAATAAATAAAATAAATAAATCTTTTTAAAAATGCTAACAACTTGTGTTTTAAGTAAGTTTATGATTTTGTGTTGGGCCGCACTCATAGCTGTCCTCTGCCCCATGTGCCATTGGGTTATAGAAATCCCAGGATAATGGGCTGAGGAGTTGGCTCAGTGGTTCAGAGCACCGTCTGCTCTTCCAAAGGTCCCGGGTTCAATTCCTAGCACCCACATGGCAGCTCATAACTGTCTGTAACTCCAAGATCTGACACCTTCACACCAATGCACATAAATTAAAATTAAATAAAATTATTTAAAAAAAAAAAAAAAAAGAAATCCCAGGATAAAAGCTGAGATGTGGACCGCCAGCCTGACAATATGAGTTTGCTGCCCTCTGTCCCATGTGGTGAAAGGAAAGAAGGGAACTAATAAAAACTGTTCTCTGCTCTCTGCCCTCCGTTTGCCACAAGAACTTTAGGGCCTTGTAGACTCATTGACTAGCTCACTGCAACTTGACCTTGGCAGGGTTTTATTAAAACAAATAAAATATATTTTAAAGAAAATTTAAAAGCTGTGATTTACTCCAAGAGACTAAGGAGATGGCTCAGTCAATCAAGTGCTTCAGCACAGGGGCCTGAGCTCAGTCTTCAGAACCTGTGTGTAAAAATGCAGGGTATTGGGCTTCCACTTGCAATTCCAGGCTGAGGAAGCAGAGCAGAGACGTGGGGCTTTAGAGCTTGTGGCCAGCCGCCCTAACCTAATGGGCAAGCTTTAGACCAATGACTCTGTCTCAAAAAAAAAAGATGATTAACACCTGAGAAATGACACCTGAGGAGATCCCCTAGCCTACACACAGGCAGACACAGACAGACGGACAGACAGACAGACAGACAGACACACACACACACACACACACACACACACACACACACACAGGCAGACATGCACACATACACAGTGTAAACAAAAAATTTAAAGGTGTGATTTACCAAAAGACAAACTGGGACGGAGTAGGTGGTTAAGGGCATGCATCACACCATTAAAAGATTTCTTTGTTTGACTGAAAATCTGGATTTTGTTTCCAAGCCCATTTGTGTCCCTTAGAAGGCTCCCCAGGTGCTCTTGTGGCATATTCTGAACACAGCCTCATGTTAAGCTCTGCTCCCAGCTGGACTTGGCCTTAGCTGCAAGCCCTAATTAAATCCAAGAGGCGCAGCTCTCCAGTAGAATCCACGGCAGGTTTAGGAGAAGGGATCTAGGATTAGGGGCTGGCCTTACCCGTTTGACAGAGATCTCCATCTCGGTGATGGGTGTTGGCACCTAGAGAAGGAATGGGGTCTTAGGATGGATGGCTGAGGCTCTGCTTCCAGCATTTCCCAAGCCCTAGGAGGGCGCCAGCTGCCCCTCATCTGATCGTTGCACCTCCTGGCAGCAAAGGCTGGGCAGGATTTGGGAAAGGTGGCACGTGTCTGCAACCTCAATACTTGAGCAGCTGTGGCAGGAAGGTGGAGAGTTCGAAGCCAGCCTGCTCTATATATGTTTCAGTCTCAGCTAAGCTACATAGAGAGACGTGATCTCAAAAATACAAACACAGGCCAGGCATGTTGGTGCACGCCTTTGATCCCAGCTCTTGGGAGGCAGAGGCAGGAGGATCGCTGTGAGTTCGAGGCCAGCCTGGTCTACAAAGCGAGTCCTGGACACCCAAGGCTACACAGAGAAACCCTGTCTTAAAAAAACGAAACAAAACAAAACAAAAAACCAAAAAGCAAAAACAAAAATACAAACACATGGTAGGTGCGGTAGAGCAGGGTCGAGAAGCAGAGGCAAGTAGATTTCTTTGAGTTTGAGCCTTGTCTACATGGTATGTGCCAGGCCAGGCAAGGACCTTGTCTCAAAAAAAGGCGGTAAGGGGGCTGGGTGGTGGTGGTGCACACCTTTAATCCCAGCACTCGGGAGGCAGAGGCAGGTGGATCACTGTGAGTTCGAGGCCAGCCTGGACTCTACAAAGGGAGTCCAGGACAGCCAAGGCTACACTGAGAAACCTTGTCTCAAAAAAAAAAAAAAAGGCGGTAAGGGAGGCTGGATCATGTTACCCAGACATCCAGAAAGCTCTCCTCATCCTGGCTTGGCATAGAGTTCCACAGTCCCCTCCCACAGTGTTTGCCAGCTATGAACCAGCTGTCCTAATCATTCACCTCAAGCCCAGAGGCAAAACAGGCCCCCAAACACAGACAATCCCTGTCCAGATATACAGGGAGAGAACTCTCGGGGACCTGGAGTCTCAGCCACTTTGTCACTGCAAGTTGAGCCTGACAAAGCTTTGTGTATGGTGCCCTCCTTGGCTATCCCTCCCTGAAGAGCTGCAGGCGGCTTGAGGCCACAGCCTGCTACCCCAGCTCTCTCGGTAACTCAGTAGCATCCCAGGGCCTCTTCAGAAGTATGTGCCATATTTTGAGCCTCTCCCCCCGGGGCTCGCACTCCTGGAGCCTACCCCAGGCCCAGGGGTGGGAGAGTGAAGCCGTTCATTAACTCCTGCTCACCTTAAACACCTGGAGCTCCTCCAAAACTATCTCTTCAGGCTCGGCCATGCCACCACCCTGGAGGGCAATGACTTTGAGCACAGACCCTGAATCTGGAGAGTCACAGGAATAAAGGTTAGTCAGACCACAAGGAAGAAGCTACCCCCTCTCCCCACAAACCTGGCTGCCTCTGTTCAGCCCTCCTACCCGTCCCTAGGAAGATGACGTCATAGGTCCCATCCTCAGCCTCCACGCGGTCCACCACAATCTGGCGCAGCTGCTGAGCCAAGTGAGTTTTGACCAGGACAGGGCGGCCACGCCTAGGCCTCACAGGCTGGAACATGAGTGGGTGGTCTCGGACAAACTGCAGCACCTCATCTGGGTAGTTCTTGGTGCTGCCAAAGGGTCTCCCTGGCTGTGCCGTCATCTTGCTGGGGCACTGCAAGCAGCAGCAAAGAGAACACTTGAATTCCCTGGGGTGGCACTACACGGCCTCTTTCCACCTCCAGGGGCCGTGCACATAGCGGAGGCTCTCCCAAGCCCTGTGGAGGCCCAGCCCACTACTTCCCTGGGCTGAACGTAATCCTGAAGCGTTTTCTTTTCTATGGGGGAGCCCCCCTGTCATCTACTTACACCCCTTTGCCCGGCCCCAAGCAGCTACTCACCACACCAGGGCGAGGGAAGGGCACCTTGCCCTCATAGGGTCCCCACTGTTGCTGAGGACCATCTCGGTGGGCAAAGGGTCCATTGAAGACCTCCCAGATATCTGCCATGTGGTACACGCAGACAGCAAAGCCCTGGAACACAGCACTGCCGAAGGCAAACAGGGACAGTCAGGCTGGGCCAAGGCGGTTGGGGGAGGGAAGAGGGCAAGCTGGCTCCATAGGCCATAAAGAAGATGATAGTGCCGCCTGCTGAAAACGAAGACTGGGACACAGGACCCGGAGGCAGAGACACAACAGAAATAGAGATGAGGAAATAGACAGAGTCGCCGAATCAGGGAGAAAGACAACAAAAAAGCTGCAGTCCGAGGGCTGAGGCTCAACAGAGAAACCAAGGGTATAGAGACCAGGCTGGGGTGGCAGCTGGGTGTAGGGCAACAGGCGTGCCCACCTGACGGTGCTGAAGAGCGCATACACCTCGAGGTTCTTCCCTGCCTTGGGCAACAGCAGGAACACATCCTCTGGAACATGGAAAGAAGCATAAGCATTATTTATAGCCACTGGCGATGACCTGACTCACCCCCTACTCCCAGAACCTAGGCCTGCTCGGCCATTGCCTTACCCAGCTGGTCAAAGTGAGTCTCAGCCCCACCAGGGCCGGGCACAGAGCATACCAGCCTGGCCTTGAGGAAGGTACTCCACTTGTTCACAAGCACCCGCTGGCCGCCAGCATCATTCTAGAAAGTATAGGATGGAGTCAGCTTTATGCCCATGAGGATGAGTCCCGCCTCCTGTTCCTCCACCCTCAACCACAGGGAGAGGTATGCTCCTCAGCGCTGCGTCCTCGCCTCGTTTCTCCACCGTGGAGGGACAGTCTAGGAACGAGGTCACAGCAGGGGTCTTGAACCTCACCACCCCACCACGGCTCTCACCACACAGACGCGGCCCACGCGGCTGATGGTGACATGACCCGGCCCACCATCTGGGGATGGGACTGTCTCGGAGAAGAAGAAGTACACTTTGTCGTCATCCCGGTCAGAGTTATCTGGAATCCGAGCAGCCATCACAAACCGGGGCTCTGAGAGGGTGAAGGGGGGCGGATGATGTGACGTGGTGGAGTGGGGAGCCACATGCCTCCCCCACCCTAGGAGCTGGAGGTGTGGCCTGTCCATCCTGTGCCACATTCCATCTGTCTTCTCTCCTCCCAGGATGGGTCCTAAGCAGCCTTGCCCACAGGAGGCCTCACCATGTAGGAGGCTCTGGTCAGAGTCAGAACGCAGGGCTGGCCGGGGACCCCCACTCCGGAAAATCATGGCCTCACGTCCCAGGAAATCGGCAGTTAGGCCTGTGTACAGCTCCCCACCTAGAGGAGGGCCAGAGTCAGGAGAGAAAGCCAGGCCTAGCAACCAGCACCATCCCCTCCCCGTGTGCTATGGCCAGCTCTCACCCTCCTGGCCCCACCCTGGCTTGGTATCACCCACCTACATAGGTGCTGGCGAAGGGACGGCTTGGCTCGTGTGGGCAGCGCCCCCTTCCGTTTTCCACACTGCTGGGCTCCAGGTGGAGCACGTGCTAGAGGTTGGAAAGGGACACAGAAGGGTGTCACCTGGGAAAGAAGCAGAGCCTCAAGCGGGCAGTGATCCTTGCGTGCAACTGGAGCGTAGGGTCGGCGGTGGGGGAAGAAATCCTCATTCATGGCCCTTCTGACGGGGTCAGCACCCCAGCACAAAGGGGCCTTTCAAACCCCTGCTCCCTCTGTCCTACCCGGGGTCAATGGGAAGCGTTCAGACAGCAGGGGGCAAATGTCACCGTTCCAGGCCCTCACCCCCCACCCCCAAGATTTCTCATGGGGCCTGGCCCAGGCTCACCTCCCCGCGATGCCCCACTGTGATAAGGGCGCAAATGGGCTGGAAGGCTCCAGTGCCGCAGGCCAGCAGATGGGTCCGGTTATGGGGCTGTAAGACCCGCACGAAGTTGGCACACTCTGTCTGCAGGGGAAGGAAGGCGCCTTGGGTTCTAAAACTCAGCCCTGCTTTGTATCAGCTCTGGGGGGCGCAGTCTTCCTCCAGCCAGACCTCCCAAAAAACGCTCGGGATCTGCATCAAATGCTCTCGACAGAGGAGCGGCTGCAGGCCATTCTGAGAACCAAAGCCTGGCTGAGTGGGCTGGAGAATGGTTGCCGAGGATACTCACCAAAGGGTCTCTTCCCTTTCGGACACACTCGGCCCTCTGTCCTGGCTGTGGCAGCCACAAGACCTGAAACACAGACGGTGACCTCAATGCCCTCAAACTCAGAGTCTCCGTTTCTCCAGCTGGCCTCTCATCTCATGGTGGCCGGCTTTCGGCCCCGTCTGTCCGGCTCACCTCCCGGGGGTCTGTCCATGCCTGATCCAGCCTCAGAGAGTAGAGGGCGTCGCGGCCTCCCAGAAAGAGGCGATCCCGGTACTCATCCATGTACATGACTTGGAGGTCTAGGGAACCCCGTGGGCCCAGAAAGATGGCAGAGCGGTTGGCAGACAGGAGATCTAGTAGAGAGCAGGGGATGCGGGTTAGGGTCAGCTACTCAGCCCCACTGCCCCAGCCAGAGAGTGAGAACGGGGGGTCCAGCTGTGCACACACCACACATGCACATCTGGAGAGTGTTGCCATCCGCAGGGTTGTTGAAAGGCTTTTGGGACATGGTCCTTGGGGCAAGTGGTGCAAGCAGTTCTCAGTCTCCACACAATCCGGCCCAGTGGGGATTAAATTTAGGGCCACCCTCCATCACGATCGGCCCCCAGGCATTCTGTCACCAAGTCACAGCCTGATGGCCCTCTCTCCTCCGTTCTTCAGACCCGTCATCTTTCAGCTGACAGCTTCCCAGGATCCTATCTGTACCTTGCTAAGTGCCCAGGGAAGACAGCCCCCGTCGACAGAAAGGATGTCAGCAAGCCTGGCAAAGACCTTGGAGAGCCAGGAAGACGGTAGAAGAAGGTGAGAAAGATTGGCTCCCTTGGGAAGATGGATAGGTCCGGGAAAGAGTTCTCAGCAGAGGGGACAGCAAGGCAGGGTAGACTAGGCATAGCCAGACAGAATTCCAACCTCAGAGTCATGGGCAATGACATTCTCTTTCCTACATGCTGCGCTGTCAGCTGACCCCAAAGATGGCGGGATGAAGGGCCCCAAGAGTTGTAGGTCTTGATGTAGTTCCTTGGGGTCTGCTTGGGGAGGTGGAAGGGGGCCTCAGCAAAGGGCTGGAAGATTTGTCAAGAAGGAGATGCCAACTGGGCACGGTGGTGCAGGCCTGTAATCCCAGCACTCAGGGAGGCAGAGGCAGGTGAATCTCTGTGAGTTCGAGGATAGCCCGGTCTACAAAGTGAGTCCAGGACAGCCAAGGCTACAGAGAGACCCTGTCTACAAAAAGCTGAAGACTAAAGGAGGAGGAGGAGGAGGAGGAGGAGGAGGAGGAGGAGGAGGAGGAGGAGGAGGAGAAGCCACCTGCCACCCTTGGGAAGGCCCAGAGTAACCCTTACTTTAGAAGTCCTCGGGCACTCCACTCCATCCTCAATCACTAATGCCTCTTCAGCGTGCCCTGCTTGGTTACTATAGACTCTGAAACTTCCCTCTCAGATGCCATTCATAGCAACCCGGTCTCCCCTCAAAGCCACAGCTCCCAGAACCAAGACTCCTTCTCCTCGTAGTCTCTGCAGCAAGCTTGTGCCGTCCCTTTCTAACTGAGGTTCCCGGGGGGGGGGGGGAATGATTCTTCTCTCTAAAAAGAATCTGCAGGGCTGGTGAGATGGCTCAGTAGGTAAAGGCGCTTGCTGCCAAACCTGACAATTTGACTTTGAGCCCTGGAGTCTCATGTGGTAGAAAGAGAGAACCAACTGCGCAAGCTGTCTTCTGACCTATACACATGTGCAAAATGCACTCTCTCTCTCAAACAGTAGATAGATTGATGATAGATAGATAGATAGATAGATAGATAGATACGCGCAATACAGTTTTGTTGAAAAAGAATCTATAATTAAATCTTAGTCTCGATTGTCTTATAGACTATCAAAAGTGGCAGAACCACAGAGGGACACCTCTACACACACACACACACACACACACACACACAGAGAGAGAGAGAGAGAGAGAGAGAGAGAGAGAGAGAGAGAGAATGGCCGAGAAAAGCAAAGTCTCTCCTGGACCGTAGACGGAGAGAGCGTAATAAAGTGAGCTTGGATGATAAGGCAGGACAGGCTGCAAGAGGTGGAACTGGCTCCTCCCTTCCCTGTGGCTCAGGACCAGAGGGACAGATTTCTTCTCACTCCCCTGATGTCTGCCCAGCCCCTTTCCTGTCCAGTCCCCCTGTCCCCCTCCCATCTCTGTGCCCATCCCTACAAGAAGTCTCTCGGGTTTTCCATCTTCTTCCCTCCCTTTGTAGCAGCCCCCTCAGTTTCTGCCTTGCATCCGTCTCCCACTTTGGCCATGGCTCCCAGGATGTACCTGCCTTTCCTGCCCACAGGCATTGCTAGCACCATCCAGGCTCTGACCAGGAAGCCTTTCCCCAGAGATATGCAGGGTCTGACTCTACCCCTGCTGCTGCTGCTGGCTGCCTAAGGACAGCTCTGGCTGTCCCAGAGACCCAGACAGACATCCACAGACATTCACGACATGGCGCACAAATAAGGCAGCACTGTCCAGTACCTCTGTAGGAGAGCCGCAGACGAGGCACACTGGGGCTGGCACCAGGGCTGGGGCTGCCCCCATGGAGCAGGAGGCTCCCCAGGAGGCAGCAGATGGCCCAAGCTGGTGGGTCCATGCTGGGGGAAAAGAGGAGCTGCCCTCTGATCCTGCTGCAGGATGTAGTTTGCTCTGCTGCCAAAGGCCAGCCACTTATAAGGCAGTGGCTCCGCCCAGTGCTGGGCGGGAAGGCGGCCGAGGAAGAGCGAAGAAGAGCTCCAAGCCTGCCATCTACCTGCAGTTAGTTTCTTCCAACCACCTCAACTGGCCCACTTAACGCCTATGTAGCAAACTAGCTTGAGCCCTTCTTGGGAGACTCTCTCCCGGCTGAGGTGGACAGTTTGAATGACAGACACTCACACATGGCTAAGTACCCGGGCTCCAGCAAAGTGGCAAAGGTACGAGATAACCTGAAAAAAGAGGTCAGGAATCAGGCTGGGGTCTGGCTTTTTTCCACAGCCTCCCCAGAGTCTAGCCCTGGGTGGGTTGGGCATCCTTGACCTGGGTGCCCAAAGATCTCCTCATCCTGATGGAACTTAAGATCCAGCCACATGGGGCTGGAGAGATGGTTCAGTGGTTAAGAGCACCGCCTGTTCTTCCAAAGGACCCAGCTTCAATTCTCAGCACCCACATGGCAGCTCATAACTGTCTGTAACTCCAAGATCTGACACCAAAAAATCCAGCCACATGTCACGGGTCAGCAGGCACTGGTGAGAAATGAATGTCTAAGGCAATGATTCTCAACCTGTGGGTCAAGACCCTTTTGGGGGTCAAATAACCTTTTCACAGGGGGCACCTAAGATGATCTGAAAACTCAGATACTTACACTATAATTCCTAACAGTAACAGAATTGCAGTTATGGAGTTAAAAATAATTTTATGGTTGAGGGTCATCACAAAGGAGGAAGTGTATTAAAGGATCTCTGTGTTAGGAAGTCTTAGAACCACTGGTCTAGGGTCTTTTATCTAGATTTTCCCAGGCCCCACAGCTCCTCTCAGAATCTACCAGCCTCTTTCTCAGCTCAGCAGGCTTGCTCTGAGGCACGGGACAGGGTTTATCTGATCCCTAGGAGAGCGTTCCTTGCCTTGTTTCCGTCAGAGGCCCAGGCGCTAGAGTGCAATCGGGTGAGCTCTTCCCGAGCCCCATGTTACCAGGGTTCACGGTTCTACCCTGGTGTGAAGTCCATGAAAAGGAGCCAATGGGGAGATGCACCAAGGCACTGAATCCTGGTAAGTGGGAGCCCCCAAACCCTCACTGCAGAGTGGCTTCTGGACCCACAGCCCCCCAGTTCCCACCTCACCCCACACTGAACGTGCCTTTCAGAAGAGAGGGGATGTGACTGAGACCACAGAAGGCTGATCTCAGGTCAACCCTGGCCCCTCCCTCCCCCTCCCTGTCTCTTCTCTACCTACCTCCACCACGCTGTTCCCCTGAGCTCTAGAACGTTAATGTGGTGGGGGCTTCTTAACTGGAAGCAGATCAGGGGCTGCTCGGAGACGCCAGCAGCTGGCCCCATCCTACTCCCACCTCTGACTCTTTAACCAATGCCCTTTACTCTCTCGATCTGCCTTCTCCTCCGGAGGCCAAGGACTAGTCATCCTGGATATGACCATCCAGACTGAAGAACGACGCCTATACAGGGGCTACTACAGCAGTGAGCTTATCCTGGGACCTCAGTAGGCTGGGGACACTCTGCCTCCACTTCCTGGGGAAACCCTGTGTACCTAACCCAGGCTGAGCCCTTACATCTTGCTTGGGATTGAGCTGAACAGCCAGCCAGCACGTGGCCACACGTTGAGCGTGTGAGCAGGAGACCAAAGCACTTCTCAGTCCACCACCCTTGGGGTATCTACTCAGCCAGCCCCTCAGCGGTGGCTCTAAGGAGGCCTGTGTCTGCCAGGACAGGCATGTGAGGTAGGCTGCTACTTCCCGTCACAGAAAGGACCGGAGACAGAGCCTGGAAACCCATACTCAAGTGTGTGGATACAGCTCACTCGTCACTCCCTCTCCATGCCTCCCTTTCCTCGTCTCTTCCTCAGTTTCCCAGTCTAGACAGCAGGATACAGATCTTTCCTAAAGGACCCTTGCTGCCTGCTGCAGACCCACAGGGACCCTGAAGGCTCAGATTAGTGAGCGTAGCACAGACACCCTGTGCCACCTAGTGGACAAAGGTGGAACTTCATGACAGATCGAGGGGGCTGACCGGGTTTTATGCTGAACCTGCCCTGAGGAACCAGGCAATTACCTAGATGCCACACTACCAAGAGGCAGAAGCAATGAACTTTGCTCCCGTGATTTCTTCTAATGGGAAAAACCAAGGGTGGCTTCATGGAGAACATGCTACCCAGACAAAGGGTGACACAGCTCAGCAGTAGAGAGAACAGAAACAGGTGACACATACAAGTGGCGTGGCATTAGGTGTTGGGGGGAATCGGGATCCCTGGGTTGATTCATATGTGATGTTCCTGCAGCAAGGCTAGGGGACACGCAGATGTATAGCCCAACCATTCCTGGGTAGAATTCCAAGGCAGCAACGCCTGGAAAGAATGGTTCACCCTCTGCCCTCAACGCACATGACCTTATTATAGAATTCCCTTCACCAAGCTGATCACGAGCTCCTTCGTCTCTCCCAGAACTGTTCCTGCCTCTGGCAGCTGCTTCTAGGTAGTTCTCACTTCTAAACCCCAGGTATATGGTTGGCTATTAGGAGTCAGTACGAAGCAAAGAGGCAGCTACAGCAGGCTCAGACATCCTCCTTCCGTCAGAGTGGGCTTGACTCTGATCCCCTCCCACTGCCCATCACCCTCTCTCCCCATATATACCTCTTCAAGTGGTCACCAAGAAGGATGCACCTTTCTGTCCTTCCTCTGAGCTGTACCCTCAGTCCCCACATTCACACACCCATCTTTTTTTGTTTGTTTGGGGTTTTTGTTTGTTTGTTTTTGGTTTTTTTAATAGAGTTTCTCTGTATAACCGCCTTGGGTTTCCTGGAACTCTCTCTGTACACCAGGCTGGCCTCGACTCAGTGATCCGCCTGCTTCCACCTCCCTAGTGCTGGGATTAAAGGCGTGCGCGCACGCACGGCTTCCTTACCACCCGCCTACCTCTCACGGCTTCAAGCCCCGTTCTCATTGTCCAGTTTAAATCTTGGGCCCAGCAGCCTTGTGGACAATGGTGGCTGAGCCCCCTGCTTCTTCATCACCCTCGATGGCGTGTTCTCACGGCACACCAGCCATTCCCCACTCACCCTCAAACGGCCATCTTCCCTACTCCGTGTTCTTCCTTCAGCCCCTGCCCATTCCTGGGTTTTGGCTGCTGACCACATCATTCACCATCTCCCCAGACTTCTGCTCCCTTTCTTCGGGGCTCTCCACTTTGCCCTTCATCCCACTGCTCCCCCGGGACACTCCCATTCAGATAGCCGAGCACCAGAGGAAGCAGGGAGGGCTTACGTCCTAAAACCCTGAAGCCATCAGCTGTCATCCAGGCCTGTTTCTTTCTGTTCTGCTTTTGTTTTTGTTTTGTTAGACAGTTTCTCTGTATATGTAGCCTTGGCTGTCCTGGACTCACTTTGTAGATCAGGCTGGCCTCGAACTCACAGTGGTCCACTTGCCTCCGCCTCCCTAGTGCTGGGATTAAAGGGGTGCGACACCACGCCTGGCTCAGCCTGTCCTACTCAGCTGCTCATTTCAGGTACTGGCACCCGGTCTCTGTTGTTTATGGACAAAACTGGGGAAAGGTTCCCTGCTCTGCTGATGCCTATATTGCCAGCTCTCACTTTGCTCCTTCTGCCCGTTCCATCTTCCCACCAGCCTGTGCCTGGGGCATCTCAACTTTGATTCTCCATAGTTCTCGTAATCAAGCTATCAAAAATGCCCTTCTTCTCCTGAGGAAACCCACCCAAACTCTGAGAAAGCCTACAAAAAAAAACCAGCCTGGGAGCCAGGAGGATGACTCACTTGGTAAAGCGCTTGCTTTGCAAGCATAAAGGTCCAGGTTTGATCCCAGAACCCACTTACTAAAACAAGAGTGCTGGCATGCTCTTGTGATCTGGGCACTGGGGAGGCAGAGACGGGAAGATCCCAGGATGCACTGGTCCCTAGGCTCAGGCTGGTCAGAGAGTTTTAGGTTAAGTGCGAAAGACTCCAAATCAGAAAGTAAGCTGAACAGCGCCCGAGGAATAACACTCCCAAACTGACTTCTGGCCTACACACAGACACATGCGTGAGTGCGTGAGTGCGTGCGTGTGTGCGTGTGTGCGTGTGTGTGTGTGTGTGTGTGTGCCTGTGTGTGTGCAGATATATACACACACAGACACACACACACATAGACACACACATACACACAGGTACACACACACTGAGTTCAAGGCCAAACTGCTCTAAAGAGGGACTTCCAGTACAGCCAGGGCCACCCAGAGAAACACTGACTCAAAAACCAAAAAGCTAAGTTCAAGCCAGTACAGTTTTCGCATCTGTAGGTCCAACACTTGGGAGACAGAGGTGAGAGGACGGCCAACGAGCCTAACCTGAACTTCACTGTAAGACAGTGCTGCAGCTTGGGGAAGCTGCCTAAAGTGCAGCTGAGAGGAGTTTGAATATCTTCGCACTTAGATTTTTGTATGTGTGCCTAGGTTGGGGGCGAGATGCAAGCGTGTCACTGTGCGTGTGGGATGATCAGAGAACAACTTGCAAAACTACCCCCTCTGGGCATCCCTCTGGGACAGGTTAGCTCTCCGTGGGAACAGAACAGTAAAACAGTCCAAGTGTAACAACACTGTGTCCATTGGGGTCCCAGGGATTGAGCTTGGGTCATCCATCTTGGTAACAGGTGCCTAGTAAAGGTAAGTAAGAGTGAGGCACCACCCTGGCCTGGAGTATTTTGTGTTATTTCTGCAACATGTTTGAATGTCTAGAATTTCATAAAATAAATACCAAAACAGGAGACAAAGAAACCTCCATCCCCAATACCTCTGATCTAAACCTATGCCTCCCCAGGCTTCTGTATCTCAAGAAATGTCACCCTGTAGTCCCTAGCCCTCTCAAGTTTGAGCCTTGGGCAATTTCTCCCTATACTACTTGCAAGATATTCCCCGAACCCAGGACATTTTGTGCCCCTTTACATCCCACGGTGCCAAGAGCCACCCGCCTTCTCATGCAGCCCCTGGCAAGGCTCCTGGCTCTCACAGCCCTTCTGCTTCCTGCAGCCCCAAGAGTGCCTCACTCCTCACATAAGTGTACTCAGGAGTGTGTAATGTGTACTTCACCGGTAAATTGTCATGTGCTTGTCTAAGCTTGTTGAAAGTGGACTCTGGGAACGAGGGGGAGGCTTTCCTGTCCCAGACTCCAGCATGTTTATTTCAAATATGCTCCAAATCTGCCCCTTAGCTCTGCAACAGCAGAGAGGTACATAAGACCAGCTAAGGGTACAAACACTTTGTCCTTGAGAGCAGCTAGAGGGTCAATTGTTTCCAACTGATGTTACTGCTATTTGATCCTATAATGTAAAAATGCCCATAGTGAGGTCACTGTGAGGAAAGGTCACCTGGAACTGCTTTACCTTGTCCCATTGGACTCTACTGCATGTTGTGAGAACCTGGTTTGATGTTATCTATCTGCCACTGTGGTTTTTGTTTTTGTTTTTGTTTTTTTACTCAGAAGCCCCACCAGCATCACCCAGGAGACACTGTCCTCCATCTAAGACTCTCTGGAACTCCAGAAAACTGTCTAAACGGGCCTCCCCCAGTTGATTTTGGCTGGATGGTTATATATCCCCAATTCAGTGGTATTGCTCTCTGCTTGCTCTTGGTGAGGCTGAGAGAGCAACTTTGCTGGGTGTTGTTTCTTTGTTTGATTTTTGAGACAGGGTTTCTCTGTGCACCCTTGGCTGTCATGGACTCACTTCATAGACCAGCATGGCCTCAAACTCACAGAAACCCGCCTGCCTGTGCCTCCCCAAGTGCTGGGATTACAAGCCACAGCGCCAGCTTCTGTTAAATGTTTTGAGTAACTGTTTTGATAATGTTCAGCCAGCTGCTGCTTTTCTCTATGTGCAGCTCGCTATTTATTCTTGTAATTTTGCTTTCTACACACTTAATAAACTCATTTATAAACCAAAGGCAGACTATTGTAGATCATTCTCTGGGTACCTGGGAACAGGAGGCCTGGCTGGCACTGCCCACCTCTCCCTGAGCCAACTGGAGCTCAGCTTCTGTCCCAGTGCATCCTTCCTATTTGAGACTCATTTAACGTTTCCCCCCCCCCCCATGCACCCTACAGCTGCTTCATTGGTGTTATAGGGGTTCTGCTCAAAACCATCTCTTCCTGTTTCTTCCAGGAAACATTCCCAGAAGACTTTATGTCAGGCCACCACACCATTCTGCTTTCCTCTCTGAATTCCTTTGTTTTTTCTTTCTTTCTTTCTTTTAATAATTTATTTATTTTTATTTTATGTGCATTGTGTTTTTGCCAGCATGTATGTCTGTGGGTGTCAGATTTTTGGAGTTACAGACAGTTGTGAGCTGCCATGCGTATTCTGGGAATTGAACCCTGGTCCTCTTTAAGAGCAAGCAATCAATGCTCTTAACCACTGAGCCATCTCTCCAGCCCCTCCTTTGCCTTTTTGATTCCCAGAGTTGGCTAGAAATTCTATGAGATTAGGAGCAAGGCCTCACTCGGACGTACCACGGCATCTAACCCTGTCCTGCAGACGGGGTGTGTGGATAGGCCGCTGTATGATGATGCCCTGGCAGGCTGCACCGCCCACTGCAGCTCCTCCTGGGACATCATCCTTGCTGGCCAATTCACTCTGGATGTCTTCAGAGGACCCCCAGGTCTCCAGTTCCCAATCTCAAGGGAAGGGCCATGGGGACCCCTAGCCACTCTTCCCATGGCTCTTCCGGGACTGGAAACTCCTGGCAGCTCTTGCCTGGCCAGAGGCATGTCTAGAATTCCAAGACTATCTCTGGAATGTGCAGCCTGTCTGGAGAATGCTTGGGCTGAGGCACAGGTGCAGAGGCAGTGCAGCAGCAGGGTGGAGCAAGGACAGCTGCTGACTGGAGCCGGGCTGTCATTATCAGCTGTCTCTCCTGAAAGCATTGCTACAAACACTTCCACTTCCTTGAAAACCCCCCAACTTCCCCTCCCCAGTCACTGTTCTGGCCTCAGCTCTGGCCTGACCGCCCCCCCACTCCACCCTCCACTACCTCTAATCTGGAGGCAATGTTACCAGACCTCAGGCCTTCACTTCCTGTCAGGGAAAATGACCAGGTAGGTGACTGAAGGCCAGCCTCAGAGGGCGAAATAACTAGACAGCAGGTCTGTTTGAACCTGGTCTGTCAGATAGAGGCCTTGGTTGGCTGCTAGGTGACTGAGTCCTCCTGATATGCCAGATGCCCTTAGCTCTCTGGGCCATGGGGTTCTCGTCTGTAAAATGAGTGACAGAGTGTGGCACTAATGACATGCTCCTCAGTGGAGTCCATATTGCTGGTGGAAAGCACAAAGCAGTTGGAAAACAGCACCGTAGCCTGCTGGGTCTCACGAGATTTAGCTTCGTTCCAACCAGGATGGAAGGATGCTGTGCCAAGGGGCATCCATTGCCCACTGGGTTGACTGCCCCTGGCTGAGAAGGTACCTGTTGGCTGCCATGCCGGCTGACCCTGGCAGTTCACTCCCATCCCAGAGCCTGGCTGGAGTGGGCAACTCTGAGTGAAGGTCAAGTCCAGGAGCTTGTTAAAATGCAGGCTCTGGGACTGCCGCAGGGCTCAGCCATCAGTGGGGCACAGATCAAGATGTCGCTAACCTAAGGAAAGCCCTTCAGCAGAAGGCAGGTTGAACAGTCAGAGCACAGAGGCTGGGTCATCAGGCAGGAGGGAACCGTAAGACAACATTGTGACCCCAAGAAAATCGGAGCAAGATAACCAGGCCTCTGGGGAGCAAGGATTTATTTGCATTCCCCAGGACAGGAAGGAGGAGAGAGTCCAGAAGGGCCAAGGTTTAAGGACACAGCCAGGTTTCAGAGCCTAGAGAACCCAGCTGCACCCCCACCAAGGGGTCTGGCTGGAGAGGGACCAGAGGCGTGGGCAACTCCGCAAGAACAGCGTCTACTCCACGCCTTTCATGAATTCCAGGAACTCTGCGGAAAGAAGCCGGTGAATGGGTCAGAGAGGTAGGAGCTGGGCAGGGGACGAACAGCAGGGGGCCCGGTCCCCCCAGCTGCTCACCGTCGTAGTCAATGCGGCCGTCATTGTTCTTGTCACCGTCTTTCATGAGCTCCTCAATGTCATCTTCTGTGATGGTCTCGCCTGTGGCCTGCAGCATCATCTTCAGTTCATCTAAGTCAATGTAGCCATCGGCATTTCTACAGCGAGGGCAAGGGGCACCTCAGAACTCAGGAGAGGGTGGAGGAGGAGGAGGGAAAGAGGCACCCCACATATACAACCCCAGGAGGCAGGGCAGGGACACCGGGAGACAGGCTTCCTGTGTCTCATCACATAGGATGGAAGACCGACTGCAGGGTATTTAGCCTGGGATCTGAGACTACCCCTCTCTCTCTCTCTCTCTCTCTCTCTCTCTCTCTCTCTCTCTCTCTCTCACACACACACACACACACACACACACACACACACACACACACACACACAGCGTTTGTTTTTGCTTTTGTTTTTTCCTAGACAGGGTTTTTCTGGGTGGCCCTGGCTGTCCTCGAACTCACTCTGTAGACCAGCCTAGCCTCGAGCTCACAGAGATCCACCTGCCCCTGTTTCCCAAGTGCTGGCATTTCAGGCGTGAGCCACCACCGCCCTACTGAGACTACCCTTTTCTCCTCTCTGCTTGGGTCTTGGGTCGGGGTCAGAAGGCAAGCGTGCTCTCACTTGTCAAACATGCGGAAGAGATCCGACAGCTCCTCTTCAGACTTCCCTTTGCTGTCGTCCTTCATGCATCGAACCATCATGACAAGGAACTCATCGAAGTCCACTGTGCCGCTGCCTGTGAGCAGACAGCAGGGCGGGAGAGAGAACATGGTTAGCTCTCAGGCAGCACCCTCCCAACACCACCGCTATAGGGCTAGTATGTTCATTTGCCCACTCTCCTTGTTTGAGACCGACCAGAAGCTTGCTCTATAGAGCAAGCTGGCCTGGAGAGCCCTCTCTCTCTCTCTCTCTCTCTCTCTCTCTCTCTCTCTCTGTGGCCCAATCAGACTGGCTTCAAACTCACAGCAGCCCTGCTGCCTCGGCCTTCTTGGAATTACAGACGTGAGCTAATGCTGAGTTTCTGGATGAGACAGGCTCCTAGGCCAGCGAGCCCAAGGTGTTACGTGTGAGGAGACTGGAGTGCGTGAAGAAGAGGCTCACCATCCTCGTCCACTTCGTCGATCATCTCCTGCAGCTCCTCGGGTGTGGGGTTCTGGCCCAGCATCCTCATCACCTTGCCCAGCTCCTTGGTGCTGATGCAGCCATCCTCCGCTCCCAGGACAAAGATATCAAAGGCAGCCTTGAACTCTGTGTCCAAAGGTAGGGTGAAGAGATGGGATCAGAAGCAGGACACTAAGAAATCCAGGTCCCTGGGGCCATCAGCAAATCATCTACCTCCCTCCAACAGCTCTCTGAGGTCAAAGGAATGCAAGCCCTCAGACTGTGGCTCTTTCCTGGAAAGGCATCCCCGTATCCCCTCCAGTTAGCCCCGCTGGCACTCAGTGGGGCACTCACCATTCTTCTGTTCTTCTGTCAACTGCTCTACCTAGAGAGGAAAAGGGAGCTCAGGACCTAGACTCAGGCCTTGGGGAGACAGCTGTGGAGATGGACCCATTCCACAGGTAGAAAGACTGATAACAGAAGAGGCACATACTCCTCAGTTACAGTCCTCAGTCCTCCTTTCCTGCCCCCCCCCCCACACACACAAAGCCCTAAGGTGACCCATCTGGTTTTCCAGAGGCTGGGCTAGGGGCCAAGGTGACAGGCAGGCACCCCTCCCAGGACCAAGGTGTCCTGTGTAACAATACTCAATGACCATGCCGTGTCCTTTAGATCATCCTAATGAAATTTAAGCTGCAGGGCCTAAGAGACAGCTGTCCCTCAGGTTGAGACAATAAAACTAATGTGTGGGTGAGCAAAGCCACCCACTGTAACCTGACCTGGGTGGCCACTGAGCTATTTTTAAAGGGGGACAAAGTTAAACCTGGTGATTGTTCTGGGGACTTTGGTATGCAGGGGGTGGGGCAGTGTTATCTGCCCCCCTGGCCTACTGGTGCTGCCTCAGGAGCCAAAATTAGTCCCCAGCCCCGCCAGGCCTTGTATGGGCACTGGGTGGAGGGCCTCCCCCCCCACTTCAGCTCCGCGGACTCCTACAAGATAGGCAAGGACACCATAGGAACCAGCTGTAGCCCTTCCCTGCTCACAAGTGGGGCCATGTTCTGGGGGTTGGGGGAGAATTCCCTGGGGAACAGCTGTTTGCTAGGATTTTCTTGTTTCTGGAGCAGATAGTGAGGTTATCTCAAAAGCCCCTCAGTGTTCCCAGGATATTGTAGAGTCTTAGGACAACCGTTCTCTAGCCCTGACGCCTACCTAACCCCTGAGCCCGCCAGACCTTAGAGGAGCTGAGGTTTCAACTACCTGTGCCTTCCCCCCTCTCTCTCCCCAGGCCTGGACCTCAAAGCACCTTCTCCATCCCAGAATTCAAGTTCTGCGGCCCTCCTCACAACTGCTGCCCACCTTCTAAAGTGACTTCAGCCACCTACCTAATGGGCTAGAGGAAGGTGGCAGGTCTGAAGACACACAGAGAGACAAGGACTCAGACAGACAGGAAGGAAGGATCAGAGATGGAAAGACCTTGAGAAAACCCAAAAGATCTAAAGACTAGAAACACAACTACAGAGGTGGAGGCAGGGACAGCGACAGACCAGACATTTAGAAACAGGAAGACACAGGATGCTAAAAGCTGCGCCTGACACCCTCTAGCCACTTTGACAGCTCCTCTCCAGTCCCCAAATGTCAGCCTCACTCTTCCCTTGGGCTGGACTAAAGACGTGTGGAGACTTTGAGTCTTCCATCATTTCCCTCGGGTACCCCTGCCCTTCATTCTGAGATGAGTGACACACCACACACACACACACACACACACACACACACACACACATACACCAACGGACCTGCCCACCCCAACCCTCTCAAGACTCATCGCTCACCGCAGCTTTGTAGATGTCATCCATGGTTGCAGCTCACAGGACAGGCTACTGGGGTTGCCAGCCAGCCGGCCCTCAGCCTGGGCTTAAATAGCCCTGCCTCCCTCCACCTCCTGCTGCATTCCCAGCCCAGCCCACCACTGCCTGTAATATCCTCCACCCCCTCCCCTGGTTCCTGTAATCTCAGGCTGGCCAGAGTCCCTGTACCCTCTCTGCCTAGGGCCAGGAGCTATGAAGGACTGCAAGGACCAGGTCTCTTGCCATCTGTTGCCCAGACTCCCCCCTTTTTCCTCCTCCCCCCTGGAAGTTGCAAGAGAAAAAAAGTATTGCATTTACTTATGTGTGCATGTGGAGGTCAGAGGACAACTCTCAGGAGCCATCTACCTCCCTTTGCTACCGAGGTTCCCAGGACTGCACTCACGTCTTCGGGTTTGGCAGCAAGCACCCAAATGCAACTGGTCCCAGGAAAAGCTTTCTGAATGAATGAAAACACCAGGCCGGGCTCAGACAGGCCAGCCGGGTCTCTAAAAACAGTTCAATCTTCTATGCAATGCAATCAGCAAGGTGGGTGATAACCCTCCCCCGCCCCCTTTCCAGTTTAGAAAAAGAGGCTCAGGCTGGAGAGATGGCTCAGCGGTTAAGAGCACTGACTGCTCTTCCAGAGGTCATGAGTTCAATTCCCAGCAACCACATGGTGGTTCACAACCATCTATAATGTGATCTGATACCCTCCTCTGGCCTGCAGGTGTACATGTAGGCAGAGCTCTGTATACATAATAATAGATAAATAAATCTTTAAAAAAAGAAAAAGAAAAAGAGGCTCTCGGGTGGACAGTGACTTGCCTAAGACCGGGCTGACTGGAGAAACCCCTACCTTACATGACACCCCTCGGGAGGGGGTAACACGCAAACAGAGGCTGGCAGGGTTAGGTCCTGCCAGGAAAACCCTTCTCTGGGAGCTTCAGACTAGAACGTGAAACTGGAAAGGGAAAAGTCACCGGGCCACCTAGGATAGGCTGGCCTGGAGCCCAGCGGCCAGGTCTGGCACGCCTCAACCTTCCATCTCTACAAGGAGAACAATCAATGTTCACTTTGGACTTGAGTCAGCTTCGCTTTGGGATTCCACAAGCATCCCCAAAGACCTCCTACCTATGTCAGGATTCTCTTTCTTCATCCTCCAGCTAGGTCTTCCCTATGGTTAAGAATGTTTCCTCATTCAAAGCCCGAAGCTCTTGTGTGCAGGGCCAGTCTGCGCCCCCACCCCCACCCTCCCACCCTCCCCGGCCTCAATTAGAGCTCCTGCAGGACGTCATCTTGGAAAGCAAATAGGCAACGCATATCTCTTCCCTCCACCTACCCCTCTACTTCATAGACATTTTTCCTGAGCAGTTCGCAGCCCAGCACACTGCCAGGGGCGGGGGCAGGGTGGGGGTGGGGTGCTGAGCACTGCAGAACCACCACACTCAATTCTCCACCACTACATGTAACAACAGGCCCCACCCCCAGCCCCAGCTCTCAATCTAGTTATTATCTTCTTCATCCTACTCTTGCTACACAGGGAACGCGCCTAACAGCCAGGCGAGACCCTATTAATGTCTCCTCTGGAAACGGAGGCCAGCCGAAGCAGACTGATTTCGGAGAGTTCTGCCTCTGCCCTCGGTGGCTGGGGGCCCAGCGGGCAATGAACCACAACTGCCAGAGAGAACCGAAGCTGCACAGGTATACAAAAGGCAAATGATGCAAGGCCGCGGGAGCTGCGCATGCGTGCGATTGGCTGGCCTGTCAATTACGGGGGAGGGGCGGGGCGAGGACTGCGAGAAGGTAGTGGGGCCAAGATGGCGGCGCGGGCGCGGGCGCGGGCGGGGGGCAGCGGGCGCCGGGGGGCGGTGGGACGCTGACCCCGCCCCCTGCTGCTGCCAGTCTGCGCCGGGCGTCGGCAGCGGCGGAGCCCGCAACATGGCGGCCGCGGTACTCCCCTTCAGGCCCGAGCGAGAGGCCGAGCCGGCCAAGGAGGCGCGCGTCGTGGGTTCCGAGCTCGTGGACACGTACACGGTGTGCTGGGGGCGAGGCGGGGAGCGCGGGCATAGCGCCTGGAACCCGGAGTTCCAGGCCGGAGGGTGTGGGGGGGGGGACGGGCTCTGAAGAGGGGTCTGGATCGCACATCCGCTGAGTGGGTAGAAGGTTGTGAGATAGGGACGAGGGAGCCCTAGAAATGGGGTATTCGGAGGAAGGGGCTGGGTCGCATAGGTCCTAGAGGAGGTTCTAGGGCGGGGCGCGGGGAGGGGTGGGGGAGGATGCGCGACCAGAAAAGGAGGCTTGTGTCGGGGGTAAAAGAGGACCTGGGGAGGAGGGGGTGATGAGATGGAGTCCCTCCGGATCCTCCAGGCAAGGAGGGACCTTGATTGAGAGTCTGGGAGGAAGGGGACTCGGAAGGTGTCGTCTCTGATAAATAGAAGCCAGAGACAAGGATCCTCAGGTGGTGAAGGAGAGGCGGCGGATTTTCATCTCCATCCCCATCGCACCACCACCACCCACACGCCAGACGCAGTCCAGATCAGTCCATCCAAGTACATGAGGAATTTGTTAAAAATGGTCCTCAGGGGTCTGGTGGGAAAGGGATGGACCCTAGCCGTGGGGAAAAGAGAAGTTACCTCAGGGCTGAAGTACAGGACCTGCCGAGGGACAGCGAGCTTCTAACTCACGTAGGATACAAGGGAGACCCGACGGAAAAGGAAGGGAATTAGAGGGTGATGGTGCTGAAGCCCTTTTGGGTCTGGATAGAGATGGATGCTAGGCCTGTGAGCATGGTAGGCAGGCTGCCAGGTGGAAACTTGTTCTGTGGTGGGGGCGCGTTGAGCATCTCCCCGGCTCCTGGTCCTTTGTTCCCAGGGGGATGGACAGAGGTAAGGGCCTTAGCCCTGCCTTGGCCTCACCCTATTGGCTCCCACCCTAATACCGGATCCTGAGGGCCATTCCTCTAGTTCTTTCTTCCTCCTGCAAGGAAGGGACACTGTCACAGTGAAATTTTGGCCAGTGACTCCTCCTCCTCCTGGAGCAACAGGCTGGCTCTGGAGAAACAGCTGCTTCTGGGCGAAGAATCAGGCTAGTTGACTATTGCCGCTCATCTTTCCCTACTTCAGACAGAGGTGAGGAAGCTAGGACCATGGGGCCTGATCTAGTTGAGGGATGAGGTCACTCACTTATGACTAGCTACAATCAGTAGAGGCTCTTCCTACTCAGGGCTTTGTCAGGGAGCAAGCTGACAGGTTGACATTTGTCCCTGGCAGTGCTGCATTGGATGTTATTTATGTACCTGTCTTTTGTTAGGTGCCAGGCCTGTACAAATCCTTTTACACTCCGCTTTACTTGATTCTTAATTAAACCAGGTTTTAAAATGGAGGATTTGAGGCCCAGAGAGAAGTTAGGCTTACATAAGTGACACATAAGCCACACCCAGGAAATGGGATAACCAGGTTTTGAACCCAGGTTTTCATAACCACCAAAACTCTATTGGCCTTCTGTTACCGCTGATGGAAGCATTGCTGCCCCTGGGAGCATGGTGGTGCCCTGACTCCTGGTTTAGCTGCACAAGTCCAAAGCACAGCCTGTGGAAGAGACTGCCTGGAGACCGGCTTCTAGGATGGAGTGAGACTACCGGGAACATGGATTGTAGAGGCACTGGGCCCGCCAAACTGGGCCCCGCTCCGCCTCCCTTAGAAAAGGCAGCCTTGCCCACAACTCAATTTGGGATTTGGATTCCGTGGAGACTGGAGTTGAAAATCCAAGGAGGTCTGTTGGGCTTGTCACCTTTTCCATTCCTTCCTGACAGTGAAAGCCCCAGCTTTGCTCCAGCCCTCACAGGGTGGCAGAGGAGGCTGAGGAAGGCAGGCACACATTGGGTGTGGAAGGATGCCTGACTCTAGCTTTTTGAGGAGTGCGGTCTTAATGCCTTGAGGCTATTGTGTGGCAGAGTTCCCTTGCCACAAGGAATCATTTTTCCCTTTAGGTTTATATCATACAGGTTACCGATGGCAACCATGAGTGGACGATCAAGCACCGTTACAGTGACTTTCATGACCTGCACGAAAAGGTAATCGTAAGCACCCGGAACCTGCACCTCAGGGATTAGGGGTTTGGGGACCAAGCCTCCATTGTGCCATACAGTAATTCTAGGGCAAAACTGCCTCCATTATTTGCTACATTTTAATAAATTTATTTATGGCTGGGGGTAATGATGCATGCCTTTAATCTCAGCACTTGGGGAGGCAAAGGCAGATGGATCTCTGTGAGCTTGAGGCCAACCTGGTCTACAGAGTCAATTCTAGGGCAACCAGGGCTATACAGAGAAATCCTGACTTTTAAAAGGCCATTTGTACAATTGAGGTGTAATATGAATAAATTAATAAAATATATTAAAAATAAAAAATAAAAGACCATTTGTGTGTGTGTGCATGTGTGTGTGTGTTCATTTTAGGTGGGAGGAGGATACACACACACACACACACACACACACACACACACACACACACACGCCATAACCCATGTATAGAGGTCAAAGGTCAGTTTGTGAGAGCTGGCTCTCTTTCCACTACATAGGCCCCAGAGATTGAACTCAGGTCATCAGACTCGGTGGCAAGCTCCTTTACTAGATGGGCCATCTTATGGGCGCTGTAGTTTACATCAATAAACCAGTTTCTCACTGGTCCTATGAGTTCTATCCTAGTATAAGACAGTCAATGGGTATTATACTTAATTTTTGTTGTTGTTGTTGGTTTTTTGTTTTGTTTTGTTTTGTTTTGTTTTGTTTTGAGACAGGGTTTCTCTGTGTTAGCCTTGGCTGTCCTGGACTCGCTTTCTAGACCAGCCTGGCCTCAAACTCACAGCGATCCACCTGCCTCTGCCTCCTGAGTGCTGGAGTGAAAGGCGTGTACCCGGCTAAATTTTTATTTTCAAATTGCCATACACCTTGGATATAAGACAGTCTCCTGAGGAGGGTATAGATTTGAAGTTGTCCTATGACATACATTTTTATTCTCTAATAATAGATTGAGATTATATTTTTCCTTTGTTTTTAAAAAGAGCTGCTTTTCCACAGGACATTTTCAGTGAGAGTGTCTTAAAGATGCAACACTAACTCCTTTGATTTTTGAACTTCAGGGGCCATAAGCACTACTTTTCTGAACACCCCCAAAGACTACAGATGAGATTTCTCACTGGGGTTGTATTAGTATTTCCAGGACTACTTGGATTTGGAGAGGCCAGGTCCCAGGTGCATGGGTCAGAGCACGAATCCTGGTCCTGCTACGAAGAGTGGCTGTGGAGCTATGACAGTTGCCCGAGCGCGTCACACATCCGTATGAAACCTCTTGGTCTATGGTTGATGTGCTTGTGTTTTCTTACAGCTTGTTGCAGAGAGAAAAATTGACAAGACTCTACTTCCCCCCAAAAAGATCATCGGGAAGAACTCGAGGAGCCTGGTGGAGAAGAGGGAGAAGGACCTGGAGGCGTACCTCCAGACTCTCCTCGCTGCCTTCCCTCACGTGGCTCCCAGAGTTTTGGCCCATTTCCTGCATTTTCACTTTTATGTAAGTTCCTTCGTTGCCTGTGAGCCCACGGCCTCCAAAGCGCAAGCCATGCAGCTCAGCTTTGAGGAGACTGGGTCGTCACCCTGAGGTCAGACGATGGAAGATTAGGGCCAGATAGTGCGGAATCACACTTGTGTTAAAATTAGAGTGGCCACGTGTTTTCTTCTACTACAGGACATTTTTCCCCCCTCCGTTTATTTATTCACTTCACATCCTTTTGGCAACCCTCCCCATCCCCTCTCAGTGCCCCTCCCTCTCCTCCTCAGAGAAAGGGGAGGTCCCCCATGAATACCAGTCTCTACAGGACTAAGCACATCCTCTCCTACTGAGGCCAGACCAGGCAGCCCAGTTAGGGGAACAGGATCCAAAGGCAAGAAGCAGAGTCAAAGAGGGACCCCACTCCAAGGACACTTTATTTTGCAAAAATAACCCAGGGCTTTTAAGGTAGATTTTTTTTACTCCAAATAGGTGAGGATAGATTAGAAACAGGGAATACCTAGCACAGCCTCCCTGCTGCCATGCCGCCTCAGACTCGTACCGGCAAAGGAGCCAGCCGTTCTTTTCTGCTTTTAAGATTATTTTACTTATACTGCTGCAGATTTGTATGGGGTGTGAACATGTCAGGGTAAATACCAGAAGAGGATGTTGGGTCCCCTAGAATTTGAGTGAGAGGTGGTTGTGAAGCCACCTGAAGAGCTGGATCTGGGTCCTCTGCAAGTGCAGTATGCACTCTTGACTGCTGAGCTGCCTCTTCAGCCAGAATTACTCATTCTTAGTCAAAGCGTTGCCACCATGGGGCTCCCGATACACATCCCCACTGCCAGGGTATTGAAGCTGGGGGCACACAGCTCCCTTCTATGGGAGCAGCTCCAGTCTCCCTTCTGGGTAGAGAATGATGCGCCACTGGTGACAGAATAAATCCTGAACAGAGGGGTCATCAGTGAATGACTGTCCAGAGCTATAGATCAAGACCATGTCTCCAAGGCTAACACAAGAGAGACCTTGTCTCGGAAAAAAAAAAAGACCATGTCTCAAAAATTATGAGAAGTAAAAATTAATTAAGTTGTCACACCTTAGGAAGGGTAGTTTAGCAGTGTGAAGCAAAACTATCAAAAGCCACTAGCAGTTTGTTTCCGAGAGTTTATGCTTAGGGAAGATACATGAGCAAAGGTGTCATTTTAAGACCTGGAGCAAGATACTGAAGACAATGAAAAAAAAAAAAAGTCAAGCCACGCCAGGTATGATGACACATACCTGCAGCTCCAGCACTTTTCAGACTGTAGTTCAAAGCCAACCTGGGTTACACATCAAGACGTGTCTTGAAAATCCGAACGAGGTTGGGCGTGGTGGCATACTTTTATTCCAGCAAGTAGAAGCAGGCAAATCTCTGAGTTTGAGACTTGCCAGGGCCACATAACGAGAATCCTGTCTCCAGTCAAACAAACGGAACAACAAAAGGTGGTCAGCCATGCCGCTGGAAATTATACTGTTGGTATAGCTGTGGACCTACTGTCGTGGGGAAAATATGTAAGAACAAGCGCTAGCTGTGCAGGTGCACAGCTTTGATCCCAGCACTTGGGAGGCAGAGGCAGCTGAATCTTTGTGAGTTCAAGGTCAGTGTGGTCCTGAAAGCAAGCTCCAAGCCAGCCAAGGCTACATAATGAGACTCTGTCTCAACCCTCTGCCCTCCAAAAAAACTACAACCACAAAACCACAAAAGAACATGTCATAAAACAGTACATAGACTAGGGTTCTGGTTTGGAGCAGGTTTTTTGTTTTTTTTTTGGTTTTTGTTTGTTTGTTTGTTTTTGTTTTTTACTTTCGAAACAGGGTTTCTCTGTGTAGCCTTGGCTATCCTGGACTTTGTAGACCAGGCTGGCCTCGAACTCACAGCTATCCGCCTGCCTCTGCCTCCCAAGTGCTGGGATTAAAGGCATGCACCACCACGTCCAGCTTCTGATAACATCTAATACTTAATTATTTTCCCCTTAATTGATAAAGATGGCCTTGCCTTATAGGAAATAACTTCTTTAAAATAAATCTTTCTTGAAATTGCAGAGTAAGACTCCTGAACCTTTTTTTGAATGCTAACTAGACCCTGGAGATTTGGAATTTGGTGATGTGGCTAGTCTGCCACTAAGATGAATGGACCATATACAGTTAGAATGTGGCTGTATACTAAGATGAATGGACCATATACAGTTAGAATGTGTCTGTATACTAGCTCCTGTTGTAAATCTTTTTTTATATTTCCTTGTGGAGGAAAGAAAATCTCACTTCTTAGGTGAGTCTGTCAAACTTCACAAAACTTCCATTCTTCACTGAAGAATGAAACCTGATAAACATCTCTTTGAAAGTATAATTTGTTGCTTAAGATTGTGTTTTTGAAAAAGATTTTCCCACTGCCTCAGGTTTGCCCAATTCTGGCCCAAGAAAGGCCTGGAATGCTCTTTTTAATCAGGCTTTCCTGAGATGGTTTGGGGCCAGCCTGACTCTGTGATTCTGGTTTGAAGCCTGGCCTCTGAACATATTTCACAATATTGATATCAAACATATATATAGGTTGTACAGATATGAGGATTTTAAAAGTAATTAACCTGTCATTAGATTAATACCGGCATTTCTCAGTCACAGCGGCACTGTTGTCATTCTGGGCTGTGAGTGCTGACCCGTATGCTGTTGAGAAGTTTCCCTGCCTCTATCCACTTGATGCCAGAAGCATTTCCTTCCCAGTTCCTTCAGTATTCTGGTCCTTTGAGGAGGCAGTGCCCATCTTCAGGGTAGTGGGGACAGAGTCATCCGTTTTCAAATCACTAGGTTAGCTCCTCATTTAAATTTAAATTTAAACCAACACAATGTAGTGGCACTGTCAGCTGTTCCTGTAGGTCGGGCCTCTCTGGGGAGGGAGTCCTTGTCTCGCCCAGTGTCTTCCTCAGAGTTGTTCCAGATGTGCTCTTGTGTGCCGCCGACACGGCATGAGGTGGATGGACCCAGAGAACACTGTGTGCCTGTGGTGTGGACTGTTCACATTTTATTTTGTTGAGTTAAGATAGGCTCTCACTATATATACATACTTGCCATAAGATTTGCTTGTAACTCAGGGTAGCCTTGAGCTTGCAGTGATCCTCCTGCCTGTCCTCCTGAGACCTCAGTTATAGTACATGCTGACACACGGGCTTTCTGCTTGTTGCTCTTGTTTTCTTTTTGTTTAGGGAGACTAACTTTTAGATTGAGATATCACCCACACACTATACAATTCACTCTAAGTATACGATTCAGTAGTTTTTAGTAGATTCACAGAGTTGTTGTTGTTGTTGTTGTTTTTTAAGATTTATTTATTATTATGTATACAGTGTTCTGTCTGCATGTACACCTGCAGGCCAGAAGAGGGCATCAGATCTCATTATAGATGTTGTGAGCCACCATGTGGTTGCTGGGACTTGAACTCAGGACCTCTGGAAAAGCAGGTAGTACTCTTAATCACTGAGCCATCTCTCCAGCCCCAGATTCACAGAGTTGTAAAATGGACACTACTGTCTTAATTCCAGAACACTTCATCATCACCCACAGCACAACCTGCATCTAGGAGCAGTAACTGTGCCTTCCTCTCCCCAGCCCTTTCGTCACTGCTTGCTTTCTGCCTCTATGAGTTTGCCTGTTCTCAGTGTTTCAAATAAGTGGGGTGTATAGCATGTAACAACTTAATAATTTATTTCATGTTGTAGCCCTAATCTTTTAGTCCTTTTATGACTAACATATTCTCTCAGAACCCCCTTTTTAATCTGTGATTTTTTAATTCCGTGGTTTCTGTTGCCAAATGGCAGCCATGGTTTGAAAATGTTAAATGGGAAACTCCTGAAGTAAACAGTTCATGTGTTTTAAAGTATGTACCATCCTGAGTGGTGTGGGGAGATCTTCCACAGCATTCAGTTCTGTGTCCCGTGCTTCTACACTATACAACATCATTACTACACCGTTAATCACTTGTTAGATCAAGTGTTACAGTGTAACGTGCTGTCCAGGTAACTGTGATGTTATGTGAGGGTGGCCCAGAGCCCCTGAGTCAGGAGGCTGGTGGTTCAGATACGCCAGGATATAGCCTTGAGTACTTCCTGGAAGTGGAAGGTAAAAGTAGAAGATATTTGGAGAGACTGCATTCCATAATGTTTGTTATAACATTGTTTTAATAATTTCATTCTAAATTACTAATGTTTGGCTTTGCCTTAAATTAGACTTGTGTGTGTTTATAGAAAAGAACATAGTATGTAAACTATATAGTTTTGAGCATCTATGGTATAGTTTTAGAGCATGCCCTCCATAGCTAAGGAAGGCCTGTCATACCATATGTGTTTATCCATTCACCACGCCTTTATCTAAGATGATGGATATATTGCAAGGCCCTCAGTAAACAGCTAACAGCAAGGCTAACGTAAGCCCCACCTATGGTCTTTTCTACATAGGCATGTACAGAGCCATTATTTTTGAATCCTAAGTACTTATCATATATTCTAACCAACCATAGCTTTTAAAAAAAGATTTATTTATTTAATGTATATGAGTGCTCTGTGCTCTGTTCGTACACCTGCATGCCAGAAGAGGGGATTAGATCACATTATAGATGGTTGTGAGCCACCATGTAATTGTCAGGAATTGAACTCGGGACCTCTGGAAGAGCAGACGGTGCTCTTGACCACTGGGCATCTCTCCAGCCCCCACAACCATAGCTTTTACAGTTAGAATTATTACAGCGAAACTAGCAGGGATGAGTTTCCTGGATTGAAGATTTATTTTACTGCAGATATTAACAACTAATTTATTTTCTTATCAGAGTAGAAACTTTTCATCTTTTCTCTTCTGGAGCCACTTTAAGACTTGTTTTTGGCATATCTGAGTTTCTGCACTGCTGCTCCTGCATGTTCAGACTGCTTCAAAGCAAGTAAGAGTTATTTAAACACAAGCGTCTCAGCACTGCGGTGGCCAAGATGGCTGCTGATGCCTCGCAGACTACGGAGTGATGAGTGTATCGTGTAGATGTGCTGGGCAAGGGCTGACTCATGTTCTAGGAGGAACAGAGTGGGACAGCTAGAGATCTCGTGGTGCTCAGAATGGTGTGCAACTTAAAACTTATGAACTGTCAGGCTTGGTGGTGCACACCTTTAATCCCAGCACCCAGGGAGGCAGCAGCCGGTGGATCTCTGAGTTTGAGGCCAGCCTGGTCTACAAAGCGAGTCCAGGACAGCCGGGGCTACACAGAGAAACCCTGTCTCACAAAACAAAACAAACTAATAAAAAAAAAAATAATAAAGCTTAAGAATTTTTTTCTGGCCAGGCGGTGGTGGCACTCGCCTTTAATCCCAGCACTCGGGAGGCAGAGGCAGGTGGATTACTATGACTTTGAGGCCAGCCTGGTCTACAGATGAGTCCAGGACAGCAGTCAAGGGTACACAGAGAAGCTCTGTCTTGAAAAACCAAAAATAAATAAATAGAATAAAAATAAATAAATAAGAATACTTTTTTCTGGTATTTTCCTTTTAATAATTTTGGACTATAATTGACCATGAATGATCACAGAAAATAAAATTGGATAAAGGGAATTGGGGAGACTACAGCATAAGGGTCTATGTAAATGTGTTTTATCCCTATTGGGTATATACCCAGAAGAGGAAAGTGAGTTATATATTAACCCTTGACTTTTTGAGGAACCACCAGCTGATTTTCCAAAGTTGCTTCCCTTTTGCGTTTTTAGTCACTATGTGCAGGTTCCAGTTTCCCCACATCCTTACTTGCACTCATACTTGTCTTTGTTTTAGCCTAGACATCCTACTAGCTGTGAAGTGGTCTCATTGTGGTTGTGGCTTGCTGTTGTGCTGTGACTAATGATGTTGAGGTTTCGTTTTGTTTTGTTTTTGTTTTTGTTTTTTAGCTTATTTGCCATCTGTATCTTTGGAGAAATGGATTTAAATCCCTTATTCTTGCAACATTAGGTTTTCTTTTTGCTGAGTTGTAAGAGTTCTTTATCTATTCTGGATTCTAGACCCTTATCAGAAGTGTCACATGCAAATAACTAAATAACTCCTCATGTTCCATGAAGGTTTTTGTTTTGGTTTGGGTTTTTTGTTTTTGTTTTTGTTTTTGTTTTTGTTTTTTTACCCTTTGTTCTTTTTTCTTCTCTATTTTTTTTTTGGGGAGGGAGCAACTGCAGATCAACTTTGGGACTTTTTTACCTTCTAAACATTGGTTGCCATTGAGCTGTACCCACAGCCTTTCACTTTATTTTACTGTTACTGGTTTTTTTTCCTTAGGACATGGTCTCTATATAGCCCAGGCCAGCCTAGAACTATGTAGACCAGGCTGGCCTCAAACTCTCCACCCTCCTACCTCAGCCTCCTCAGTGCTGGGATTATAGGTGTGTATCACTACACCTGGCTTCCTTAACTTGATAGTGTCCTTTAAATTTTTTTTTTTTAAATTTTATGTTTAGGGGTGTTTTGCCTACATGTATGTCTGTACACAATATCTGTACAATGTCTGTGAGGTCAGAAGATAAGTCAGATTCCCTAGAACGTCAGTTATAAACAGTGGTTAGCTATGTGGGTGCTGGGGGATTGAACCCCAGTCCTTTGCAAGAACAGCAGGGTTTTGTGTGTTTTTTTTCCTTTTGGTATTTATTTTGTTTTGGTATTTTGGTTCTTTGAGACAGGGTTTCTCCTTGGAGCCTTGACTGTCCTGAACTCGCTTTATAGACCAGGCTGGCCTTGAACTCACAGAGATCCACCTGCTTCTACTGAGTGCTGGAATCATAGGCATGCGCCACCACACCTGGCTGCAGCAAGTTTTCTTAACCACTGAGCCTTTGATAGTATCCTTTGACAAACACATGTGAGAAAGTTCATTTTTTAAAAAAATGTTTTGGTCACTTGCTTTTTGGGTACCATATCTGAGAAACCATTGCTTAATCAGTGTCACAAAAATTTATAATTTTATTTTCTCTTGCAGATTGTGTCTCTACATTTAGGGCTTTGATCAGTTTTGAGTTCATTTGTATGTATGGTATGAAGTAGGGATCCAGCTTGATTCTTTTATAGTGTGGATTTTAATGACTAGGGAGAAAACCTCATTGCTCTCCCCAGCTCTAAAAGGGGGCATCCAGGGGATGGGGTAACCTTTGTTTTCCACTCCTCTGGATAGCTGCACTCTTAGCTTCCTAGACTCACAGCGATAGATCCCATCCCAGAACCTCTAGAGAAGTTTCCAGACTTAGTAGAATGCAGTCCCATGGCTATCAGGACTTAACTATTCTGGGGTAGGACCCTTGACTGCGGACTTGGAAATAGGCAGAGCCAAGTGGATCTTTAAGACCCCATTTCAAGTTCATTCCAAGTCAGTTAACTTTTCTGTGCCCTGGTCTGTTTTGTGAGCGGTAAAGTGATAATCTGGGCCCTGTTTGCAGCCTGCCTGAGATTGCACAGTGAGTGTCTGAAGCTTAGAGGAGGCATGAGTCAGGGTTTACCACATGTCATCATACTGGCCTGTACTGGTAAGGAAAGACACTCAGGTCTCTTCAAGGTAATGTTTAAATCATTTCTTTATATTAAAGCCACTTACTTGCCTGTAACAAAAAATATTTTAAGTTGAAATGGAACTGTTAACTATGTTAGTGCTGGCTTTTGATCCATTTTATTCTCATAATTTGTTTTAGTTGCAAAGGACTAGGCTGTGAGTGGTAACAAGTCTGTTGGTGTGTTTGCTTTTCAACTTAATAGTCTCGGACCTCTTTTAAAGTTTATATGTGAAGCCAGGCAGTGGTGGTGCACGTTTTAATCCCAGTTCTTAGGAGGCAGAGGCAGGCAGATCTCTGTGAGTTCAGGCCAGCCTGATTTACAAAGTAAGTCAGGGACAACCAGGAGGACACAGAAACCCTGTCTGGAAAAACCAAAATAAATAAAGCAAGTAAGTAAGTTTGTATGTGAATCCCTCAGTTCAGTAGGAGTCTTTGCTTAAAGTGGAATCACATATAATATGCCTGACTTCCACTAGCACAAAATAAAACTAGGCAGAGCCCCTCAACCCTTAACATGTGTATCCCAGTCACACTGGGTGATGCCCTTGGTGGCATGTAGTTAATGCCTGGTTAGTGCCCGCTGACAGGCAAAGTGCTTTAGCATGAGCCAAGCAGAAGTGTCAGGGACTGGCCGGGGGTCTTTAATTGAGCATCAGCATATGTATTTGGGGGTACACTTGCAGCTAATCTCTGCTGTGACTGGGCAGGCTTAAAATATAAATAGCCTAACCGGCTCATTTGGTGTTTATGTAAAGGCCAAAGATGAGGTGGCTAAGGTAGACCCATTCTCAGTTTGCTTATCTAGAATGGGAAAAGCTCTAGTTCCATCCCAGCGCAACAGATACTTAAAAGAGAGAGTGAGAGAGCTTTTTTCTAAGAGCGCACACTGACACACAATCCTTGTGGGCAGTGGCATGGCTGATTAAGTCAGTAACGCATGTTATTCTGTAGTTTGCACTTGAGGCCTGTGTATCCCCACAGGTGACCTACCCGGGAAGCAGTAGCTGGGCGCAGCATCCAGAGGGAAGCCTGACTCACTTTGGCCAGAGGAGAGGAGTGTTCTAGGTTTGCAGGCTGAGGGATTTCTGTGTTCCTCTGGTTCAGGTTCTCTGCTAAGGTGAAGGTCAGTGTGAGGAAGCCAGATGGGAAGGGCAACAGTGTGTTTTTCCTGTGCCCAGAACCGGGAGAGACTGTTACAGTTTGCTTTTGAGATTCTCATGTCTTCTGGAAACAGCCCCGCCTCCCTAGCAGGGTGCCCATCTAGCAGGATTCTTCTTGTTTGTCAGAGTCAACACCAGTTACCTGTAGAAATGTCCATGGAAGGTGAGGGCTGCACTGGTGGTAGGTGAGGGCTGCACTGGTGATAGGTGAGGGCTGCACTGGTGACAGCGCAGGAAGCCTTTTTTCTCGACTCCACCAGCAGGTTACATGGCCTATACAGTGCCTGGGAGGCCTAGGGAGTTGGGATAAGTGGAGACTGATGGGAAAGAAAGGCATCATTCTCAGAAGCGCATGGGAGACTTGTTAGCGGTCATTCCAAGCTTTCCCCTGACTGAGTTCAGAGCCTCACAGTTGCCAGGGCTTTAAGAGGTTGTGAGAGACTGAAGCTGAGCTTCACAGAACCCATAGCCTCTGCTAACCTTCACGTTTTGACTGTCCCCTCAACTCTTTCACACAGGGCTGTGATGGCTTTTTGTACACTGAGGGATGAGCTGGGAGGGGGACAATTTTTACCTTATTATAAACTGAATTTCAAGCAAGCTATAGGAACATACCTTTTAAAGATCTCGAAGCGTCAAGAAAAAAGCCAGGAAAATATTCTTACATTCTTGGAGTGGAAGAAGAGATCCTCACAGCCACGAAGGAAAAGAATTATAGATTAAACATAAAAATGAAAAACCTCACTGTGTTAAGAAAACAACCTTAGCCGGGCGGTGGTGGCACACGCCTTTAATCCCAGCACTCAGGAGGCAGAGGCAGGTGGATCACTGTGAGTTGAAGCCAGCCTGGTCTACACAGGGAGTCTAGGACAGCCAAGGCTACACAGAGAACCCCTGTCTCAAAAACAAAAAGAAAACCTTGAAGCCAGGACAGAAGTGTACATAGGCTGCAGGAGGACTTGCTGCATCTAAACAAAGGTTAAAATTGCTGTCACGTGCTGAGTGAAGGACTCCCATGTGTCGCAGCTACTTGGGAGGATGAGGCAAAAGGATTCTGAATTTGAAGCCAACCAGGTAGCTTAGTGAGATTCTATCTCAAAACAAAACAAGGCTGATTGCTGTAGTGCAGTGGTAGAGGCCCCAGATTCACTTCCCAGTCAGTATTTGATGGGCGTAGCTATGATTTGTAAAGGAGAGACAAACAACTAACGAGAAAAACAGGAAAAGGACACTCTGTCCCCTACAGCTAGGTGCTTTTTAAGTTCTATAAATACATAAATTGTATGTCCTAGTGACAGCAGTGTTCCAGTGAGTTTCAAGTGGTTATTTGCAGCCTCCATCAGAGCTCATTTACAAAATGACCTGTGAACAGCCAACATTTAAGTTCTTACTTGTGGGAGGCGAGGCTAAAGGTTTTGGCAGGGGTCTGTAAACCACATGATTGTTTTGTTTTTTAGATTTGTAGAAGTTTATGTGTATGAGTGTTTTGTTAGCATGTATATACAAATACCATGCATGTGCCTGGTGTCTGACAGGGTTAGAAGAGGCATCCGACTCCCTGAAACTGAAGTTACCATGTGAGGCTAACCCTGTGTTCTCTGGGAAAGTAACAAGTACCATTAGCACTGGGCATCTCTTTGGGCCCCCATGATTGTTCTGAGTGCAAAAGCTACCTTTTTTTTTTTTTTTTTACCAAGAGGAGCAAGATCCAGTGCTGGAATGTAGTTTGACTGTTTATAGCCATTTAAAATTGGAGTGTCCCTAAAGCTCTCCACCTGGCCTTGCTTGTCTGTGTGACATGGTGCAAGGTAACAGCTTCCTTTTGTAGAATGGTGGAAGAAGTCAGCGAGCCAGAACCCACGGAGTGCTCAGGCATTGTCTGCTATGAGTTACAGCCCAGCATGTTAGCTGTTACTATGAGAGAAGGCTGGTTCTTGCCATGCCTCCTTAAGGCATTGTATCCTTTGAAAAACCCTTGCCACATATTTCTAGTGACCCAGGGGCATTGTGGTACTGCTGTGAATCTGGAAGGGATGTGTACAGGGAAAAGACATGTCTACTCTTTGAAAAAAACATTTGACCTGAGAGAAGGTGCAAATTCCTTTCTCCAGGGTCAGTTTAAGGAGCTGCTTGCTCCCCAGCCAAACCTTGGCATAAGTCAAACTTTGCTGGCTCCTGGGCGGCAGAACACTTGGCCACTTCCTCTACAGACTTGGTATTGCTTTTGAGGAGACTATGCAGATGTATCTGGGAATACTTAGTTCCCTTTCTAAGTTCCTTGCTTCACCCTAGGCTTCCTCTCTCCTTTAATTTGCTCACCATCGAGAAGCTGTTGACCGTCTACTTGCTGCCTGCAGGCCATGTGTGGTCTAGGATAGGTACGGATGCAGCCCAGCACAAAACAGTGAACTTAGAGCATCATGAGATGTCTCATGTGATTGTATTATTACGACTTGATTGTGCAGTTCTCAAATGTGACATTGTCTTACTACTGTGTCAGAAGATTGGACACTCTTGGAGCAGAGTGAGTAGCCAGCAGGGAGTGTGCAATGGACTTCTAACTGCACGGTTTGTTCTCTCCACAGGAAATAAATGGCATCACTGCAGCACTGGCTGAAGAACTTTTTGAGAAAGGTACATAGTCATCGGCCCTTGAAATGCTAGGGCCATTTGCCTAGTCTAGTCAGTAGGTATAGGCCCAAGATAGTACCAAACTTATGTGTCAGGCCCCTGTCCCTGGTCCCCAACCAAGTCTTCCCACCTACTTAGCCTGCAGGTAAGAATCTAGAGTCCTTTATCCTACAGATTCTTTATTACCATGATTTCATCTTATTGTGATTGGGTGGCGTGGGCACGTGTGTCACAGCACACATACAGCGGTCAGAGGACAACTTAGTAAAGCCATTTCTCTCCTTCTGCCTTTATGTAGGTTCTGGGGATCAAACACAGGTAGATGGGCGTGTGTAAAGTGAGTGTGTGGGCCTCCCCTAAGACTCAGGATCTAGTCCCAAGCCACATAGGGTGGTGAAAGGCAGCTGGCATGCTGTCATCTTGCACCCGATTTGTCCTTGCTTGGAGGTGTTGAATTCACAAATAGAAGTCAATCTTGGGCCATGGTCCTGCCAGAGGACATTTTAACAATAGCTGACATGTAATCAGCAGCCCCTGCCAACAGTCTTACTTAAATTTAGCATCTTACTGTCTTTCCTGAGGTACAGGTAAGGACACTAGTGGTCAGAGGTCCAGAAACTTGATAGAAAAGGCAATTTAAGAACTAAACACTGGCCAGATGCAGTGGCCAGCACTCAGGAGGCAGAGGCGGGTGAATCATTGTGAGTTCGAGGCCAGCCTGGTCTACAAAGTGAGCCCAGGACAGCCAAGGCTACACAGAGAAACCCTGTCTTAAAAAAAAGAAGGGGGCAGGGAGAACTAAGCACTAATATCTTAATTGATCGTAGCCTTTACATATTAGAGCGTAGATACATATGTATATACAGAAACATATACATATCAGTATAGTTGTGAAACCCAGAGTATTGTCTCTCTCAGCCGTATCTTGGCTCAGTGCCTTAGATCTTTACTCAGCTGCCCTCTTCATGAGAGCCCCCCAGTTCCGTAGCATACCCCTCCTTCCTCATCGTATGCCCAAGGTTGCCCTGTGTCCGGTGTGAGCACCCAGGGCTGATCCTATGCCTTAAGACTGAAGCTTTGCAGGGTGGGTGCATGTCATCGGCGCTTGCTGCTTAGAGTACCTGGCTGGACACTCACCTCACGCTCGGCTTTGCCTGTTACAGGAGAACAACTACTAGGAGCCGGGGAGGTCTTTGCCATCAGGCCTTTGCAGCTCTATGCTGTCACGGAGCAGTTGCAGCAGGGCAAGCCTACTTGTGCCAGCGGTGATGCCAAGACTGACCTTGGCCACATCCTAGACTTCACCTGTCGCCTTAAGTACCTTAAGGTAAAGATGTGGCACCTCTGCTATGGAGAGTCGCTCAGTTGCTCTCTGGCCCACAGCTTGCTGGGCTCTCAGTGGATGAAAGCTGCCTGGTGTTCTTGATACTGTGCTTCTGTCTGTGAGCACCAGGGGGCGTCAGGGCCCACAGTCTCAATATGGTTGAGTGGTCTAAGCTTTGGGTTTGACAGCCACTGCTACATTGACCCAGACTTGCAGACCGGAACGGTTGCAACATCATCCCTAATTTAAACTTATCTTTGGCCTCAGGTTTCTGGCACAGAAGGACCTTTTGGGACCAGCAATATTCAGGAGCAGCTCCTGCCCTTTGATCTTTCAATATTCAAGTCTCTTCGTCAAGTGGAGGTAAGGTCCGCCACTGCTGGTGAGCAGGCAGGGCTGAGCCCTACACAGCAGCATCCGGCACCGACTGTCTGTGTGTAGGATGCTTGTGATAGCAGTGCTAAGGCACCGTGGCTTCCATATTTGCAGTAGGTTGGCAAGTAAATCAAGCCCCTCTAAAGACAGAAAGGGGGCCTTTCTGTCCTTAGCTGGTGCAGCTCTCCGTCCCTGTTGTAGGCCACAGGAAGCAGCGCACTAGAGCCTAGTTCCCTCTGGCCTCTCTTGGAGTCAGTGACATGTATTTTTCCGGGGGAAGTCATGGGCATCATCCCAAACTCCAGACAGGCAGTCCAAGTCTTCGCCTTCCTAGTCAAAGGACCTTGAAGGCTCTCTGCCCTCCAGGGCTCCCACACCTAACAAGGAGTGCCTTATATTACTGCCGACTGATTTCTGCTTCTTAGCACTAGTTTTATTGTTAGTTTTTAAAAGAAAGGGAGTCAATAATGGACAATAAAAGCTGTTTTAAGTCATGTGGTTTTTGAGCTTGGCTTTTGTGTCCAGCTGTGTACCCTGTGCCCGTGTATTCTTTTTTTTTTTTTAATTATTATTATTATGTATACAGTGCTCTGCTTGCATGCACACCTGCAGGTCAGAAGAGGGCATCAGATCACATTATAGATGTTGTGAGCCACCATGTAGTTGCTGGGAATTGAACTCAGAACCTCTGGAGGAGCAGTCAGTGCCCTTAACTGCTGAGCCATCTCTCCAGCCCTGCCCATGTATTCTTGATCAAGTCTCCCTGGCTGCTCTGTGAAGTGTAGATGCTTTTCTTCTCAGTTTACAATTGAGAAAACTGAAGCTTAGGAAGACAAGGATGTTCGGCCAGGATATTGGATTTGAACTCCAGAGACCTGTTCCCATTGACCTGGTGTTGCCTAAGGACAGTGGGGCAGTTTGGAAAGCTGAAGAGATACTCCATACACTATGGGGAAACGTCCCCTTGTTCTCCAGCACTGATTCCAATGTCCCACCTTTTCTGTTTACTTGCGAGCCCCAGGTCTCCCTAAACCAAGAAAGTGCAATCTGTGGCTCATAATGAGCTTGAGGCTCCAAGTTTTTGAGACAGGGTCTCACTGTGTGGCTCTGGCTATCCTAGAACTCACTATGTAGATGAGACTGGCCTTGAACTCAGAGATCTGCCTGCCTCTGCCTCCTGAGTGTCAAGATTAAAAGTGTATACCACTACACCCTGGTTAAATGCCTAAAAGATTTAATCAGCACTGAGTAGCACTGGGGAATTTTTTTAATTAATTAGTTAATTAATTTGCTTTTGTTTCTTGAGACAGGGTTTCTCTGTGTAGCCCTGGGTATCCTGGAACTTTGTCTGTAGACCAGGCTGAACTCAGAGATCCACCTGATTTTGCCTCCTGAACGCAGGCTGAAAAAGGCCAGGTTGTTGTTGTTGTTGTTGTTTGTTTGTTTGTTTGGTTTGGTTTTTTGAGACGTCCTGGACTCACTTTGTGGATCAGGCTGGCCTCGAACTCACAGAGATCCACCTGCCTCTGCTTCCTAAGTGCTGGGATTAAAGGCGTGCGCCACCAAGCCCCCAGCTCTAGGCCAAGTTTTGAGTCACCTCTTACGAAATGACTTGGGCTTGCCTGTGGTGTGAACACCTAATTCCTGGGGCTTCTGGAGGGTCAAGATGCCATTTCTGAGGCACAGCTGCCCTTTGTTCCAGATAAGTCATTGTGACGCTAAGCATATCCGAGGGCTGGTCACCTCCAAGCCAACTTTGGCCACATTGAGTGTCAGATTCTCAGCAACTTCCATGAAGGTAAGCTCTGCCTTTGTATTTCTGCCTGGGGCCTGGACCTGTGGGGTACACGCAGCCTTCTTTAGTGGTAGTGACAGAGCTTCCTCTTAGCCTACAATCCCTAGTTTAGCACTTACTTGTATCCATCTCGTCCTCCATGGCCTTGAAGAGGAGGGTGAAGGATAGAAAGGCAGGGCCCTATGTGAATATGAGTAAGAGACAGCCCAGCTGGTAGCATACGACGTCTCTTTTACCACTGTGTGGATATCATTGTAATAACATTAAAATCCTCCCTTAGCAAAGCGTGGTGGCGCACACCTTTAATCCCAGCACTTGGGAGGCAGGGGCAGGTGGATTGCTGTGAGTTCGAGGCCAGCCTGGTCTACAAAGTGAGTCCAGGACAGCCAAGGCTAGCACAGAGAGACCCTGTCTCGGAAAAAAAAAAAAAAGATTTGGGTTTCTTGAAAATTCTTTCTCCCAAGGTTACTGGCTGAAAGGCAGCTTGGCTAAAGGAGCCCAGGGGGACCCCATATAAGATCTCTTGTAGGCACAGAAGTCAAGCCAAGGAGAACTGCCTCCTTCTCCTTTGATGATTGTGCTCTGTGCTGCTGCTCTAATCTCAGTGACAATTCTTCCCCTTTGAAACAGTAGTTAAGGTATTTGCTGTCCACAGTGGAGACCACTCAGGAAGCATGGTTGCCCGGCAACACCATGAGTTCAGACCTGCAGCCTCTGATGGTTAAGCCAGAGGCCTGTGGGGGCTTGACTACATTTGTTCCTGAAGTCACAAGGCCAGAACACACGCAAGCTGCTGTTATGCTAAGCCTTAAAGTTATTTCACAATCGCCTGAAGGCACATTAACCGAAGCTCCTTTTAGTGCAAGCTCATTTCCACATACTAAATATGCTCCAGCTCTTCCTTAAAATTTGCAAGGATAGCACGTTCTACTTAGTGTTGCGTGAGGGCCCAAGTGTGGTGCTCAACAGATGTTCCTATGCAGGAAGTCCTTGTTCCTGAAGCCTCAGAATTTGATGAGTGGGAGCCTGAAGGCCCAGCCCTGGAAGGCCCTGTGACTGCTGTCATTCCTACATGGCAAACACTGACCACTCTAGACCTGAGCCACAACAGCATCCCTGAGATCGACGAATCTGTGGTATGTTCATAGGCATTCAGACCTCCTAGACCTAGGAACAGCTATTATATTTAACTTTTCTGAAGGAAAAAAAAAATCAGTACTCTAAACATTGTTTTTAATTTCTAAGTTAAATTTTCAAAAGGTGTGTCAATACATACAATCAAGTGAAACATATGAACTGTTTGTGTATTTAGTAGAACTAAACCATGGTGAGTGATAATATTCACTCCTAAGGAATAACAGAACCCATTCCCTAGACTATAAGTGTGTTAGGGTGATATCCCAAAGGCCTTAAGAGTGTGACTCTTAGCGAGGTGGCGCTAGCCACAGCGGCGCACACCTTTAATCCCAGCACTCAGGAGGCAGAGGCAGAAGGATCTCTTTGATTGAGGCTAGCCTGGTCTACAGAGCGAGTTGCAGGATAGCCAGAGCTGTCTTTGGAAGAAAAAAAAAAAAGTATGATTCTTTTTGTGCTCTGTGGTGGTGGTAGACAGGGTTAAAAAAGAATAGGCTCAGGGCTGGAGAGATGGCTCGGAGGTTAAGAGCACTGACTGTTCTTCCAGAGGTCCTGAGTTCAATTCCCAGCAACCACATGGTGGCTCACAACCATCTGTAATATGATCTAATGTCCTCTTCTGGCCTGCAGGTATACATGCAGATCGAACACTGTATTCATAATAAGTAAAATAAATCTTAAAAAAAAAGAACAGGCTCAAAAAGAAAAGAAAAAAGAACAGGCTCCCTTATTTCTCTGGGACATTACCATTTGTATTACTTAAGCCAAATGGTGAGTTCCTTTGGATTTCTGCTGAGTGGGCAATGGGAGGTGTCAGTGGTCCTGCGAAGACAGCCAGCTGGCCCTGTATGTTTAGCCAGCAGGTACGTGGACTGTGTTTGGTTCAGCTTCCCTGAGTAATGCTGAAAATTCTTTTCTTTCATAGAAACTGATCCCAAAGATTGAGTACCTGGACCTGAGTCACAATGGAGTACAAGTTGTGGACAACCTACAGGTAATGTATGCCTGCAAGCTGTTTAGGGACGTGCTCTCCTGATGGGTCCAGAGGCTGAAGAAGCACTGCACTCCATGGGGTGGTTAGCATTGGGGCTGTTGCCTTGCTTTTGGGCTTCCAGGGATGCGCTCTGATTGTTGCTCTAGTTCCCAAATGCTAGAAAAGCTGAGTACATACAAACCAAGCGATAGTGATAGACAGGCTGACTTCCCGTGCTCACCCCGACCTGTCTGCAGGGGACACCACTAGGTTATAGCATGTGAAAGAGGGAAGAAGGGCTTGCAAAGCTGCCTCACAGAACTGGTCAGCTTGGCCTGAAAGGGCCCAGTGATGTCTCTGGAGGACTGACCTTGGCTGCCACCCTGTTTCTCCTTCTCATGCAGCATCTCTACAACCTCGTGCACCTCGACCTGTCCTACAACAAGCTCTCCTCCCTGGAAGGCGTGCACACTAAATTGGGCAATGTCAAAACCCTAAACCTGGCAGGCAACTTCCTGGAGAGTCTGAGCGGCCTGCACAAACTCTACTCTCTGGTTAATCTGGACCTCAGAGACAACAGGATCGAGCAGGTGAGCCCCAGCCCTGAGGGCCTCTGGGAATCTGAGATTGCTGGACCTTGGTGTTTATTATTTTAAAGAAAAGAAACCCGATAGGATTCTGTTCACTTAAAATCAGCCATCAAGTGTATAGTCTGTTGCTGAGGTGTTAGAAGAAGGGGCCAAATAGCACTGGTGTCTTACAGTTGGAGGAGGTCAAGAGCATAGGCAGCCTGCCGTGTCTGGAGCATGTGGCCTTGCTGAACAACCCTCTGAGCATCATCCCTGACTATCGGACCAAGGTGCTCTCCCAATTCGGAGAACGAGCCTCTGAGGTAAGACCCGTAACCAGCAGCAGAGCCCAGCAAGACTCAGGGTAAACGCAGTCTGTTGGCACAGGTAGAGCAAGGTAGCAGTGTCCACCTACCCTAGTCTGCTTCAGCGGGATACCTGCATTTCAGGCCTACAAGTCCATGCGCCCTGTGAGAAGACTGCCTGCAGCTCCCACCTTTCTCCCATCAGTTGCTGATTCCCTGGCAGGCTTTATGTGTGCCAGAACTTCAGGCCAGAATGGCTTCAGGAACACATCAGCACAAAGGGAGTGTCTTCAGCCCTCAAACTACATGGAAAGCCTGGAGGTGGTACACACACATTTAATCTTAGCACTTGGGAGGCAGAGACAGACGAATATTTGTGAATTCAAGGCCAACCTGGCCTACAGAGTGTGTTCCAAGACAGCCAGGTCTATATAGAGAAACCCTGTCTCAAAACGCAACAGCAACAATAACAAATATAACCATTGAATATTTAGGCAAAGGGCCTGGAATAAGATGCCTAATATATATATAAGGCATATATTGGATGAATATATATGCCTTATATATATATACGATTTTTATTTAATGTACATAAAATGCCTGAAATTGCCAGTCTCTTGGACAGCTAGTAATCCTGGTGTTTGACTATAAGCCTTGAAAGTTTCCCTTACTAGGTCAGACCAGTCCTGTGTGTGCTGCCTCCCAGCCATGACTGCACATGGGCCACCATGCTAACTCAGCAGGTCCTTACCCGGGTGTATTCCTTTCCCTCAGCCTCCAGCAGCCTTTATCCCCATTTCCGTTCTCTCACCAGTACTTAGGACATATTTTCTTCAGATCCCAGGTCAGAAGACATCTGAGTGTCTGTTTGTACCTACCTATCTCCAGCCCTTCTCTGCCCCAAGTGTCACTGTCCACATTTTCAAAAGATGGTATCTCTTGCTGGAGATGATTGCTTGTGTCTGTAATTCTAGAACTCAGGATATGAGGCAAGATGGTTGCCATGAGTTCACGGCCTGGGTGACAGAGCGAGACCCTAACTTAAAAAAAAAAAAAAGAAAAGAAAAGAAAACAGACAAAAAAGGTGCCTTTCCTTTTTTGACTCCCGTGTTGGAAATCCTTCACGACTGCATGACGCCTGCAGCTGTCTGGTGCTTTAGACCATCCTTTCTGCCTTCAGGCCAGCCCACAGCTCTCCCTGCATACCTACAATAGGATGCCTGCCTTCTTCCTGCATTGTATCTTCACTAGTCCCTTGTCCAGAAGGTTCTCTTGTTCTTTGACAATCTGTCTGCCTGAGTTCTGCCTATGAGTAGGAGCACAGTACATTCACTCCCTTCTTAGTCCCCAAGAGGCTGCCTTAGTGGAAAGGGGCTTCTGAAGATGAATGAAGCCGTGCAGGATGTTCATGGGTCCTCTAAGGTGGTAAGGAGCCTCCCTTAGCCCCCAGTGTCCTCTTGGGCCTGTAGGGTACTCAAACCCAGTCTTCAGCAGGGTCCCACCATTTTGCTGGTCTCCGAGCTGTAAGCTACTTCCTTGACTTTATAGATCTGTCTAGATGATGCTGCAACCACAGAGAAGGAGCTGGACACTGTGGAAGTGCTGAAGGCCATTCAGAAAGCCAAGGATGTCAAGTCCAAACTGAGCAACACAGAAAGGAAGGTAAGCAGTTTAGAGTAGGGGGTTCCAGCCAAGGATGGAGCTTTTCCTGGGGAAACTGAGCCATGGAATTCCTCAGGGTCTCTGAGCCTTAGGGCCCCACCCCACTCCCTTGCTTGTGAAACCTCAGGCTGTGTCCTCAAGGGCGCTGTGGTATGGTGACGGCACCTGCTGCTCTACTGTGTGAGGTCATTTTCAACAGCCTCTGGCTGGGACAGTGTTGAGCTCTTCCCTCCACATCCCTGGCCTTGACAGTTCTGTTCTTTCCGAATCTTTTTCTCTCCTGGACTAACTCCATACTCTTCTCAGGTTGCTGAGGACTCCCGGCTCCCAGCTGCTCCCGGCACCAGACCCAGCAGCTCCCCTCCCACCGCAGCCCCCAGCTCAGCCTCCCTGCCTCAGCCTATCCTCTCCAACCAAGGTAATCATGAGCAGACATTGCTCCTAGCTGAGCTGCTAAGCTCTGCCTGGACCGTAGACAGGGCTGGGCTTGAGAGAAAAATGTTGGCTCCTGCTTCCTACAGGGTTAGGCACAGGGCGGGTGGCACCTTCTGCAGGCTGGCTCCTTGGGTGGCACATGGCAGGGAGGTGCCCGGCCTGATTTCAGCGCTGTCATTTGCTTAGCAAGGATTCTCTATCCCTTTGTGTCACCTCCGGTTCCTGTAGAGTACCGTGGGGTGTTGGAGAGAACTGAGGCTGCCCTTGGCATAGGCTCAGGCTATTGGCTCATAAGGGTCTGTTCCTGCACAGGCAATGTGGACAGGTCAGCTCCTCGGAAGCCCAGCCTTGGTACTTTACTGAGTCTGGGGCTCTTGATCCCTGGGTCGAGAGCTTACTTTGTTGTGATGCCTCTGTGGCACTCAGGGTGTGGCCAAGCTCCAAAATACTGCATCTATCTATGGGACCAAGATGGGCTGTCTGTCCCCATGGACCTGTGGAAGAGCAGTTCCTTTCATCTGCCCATTGTCTGTGAGCATTTTCAAAGGGCTTTCACCTCTGAACCCAGGCATCCTCGGAGATGAGTGAGTGAACCAGGTGCCATGAGCGTGGCTGCCGGCCTGGCCCCGACGGAAGAGGGGCAGGTATGCCGTCCCAAGTGGAGCTGAGGCTCGGGACACGCAGGAAAGAACGCCGCCCGCCCAGGCTCCTGGAGACGCAGAACTTGGTGTGAGGTCTTGGGAAACTAGTTTGGCCCTAGGTTTTAAGAGCCAGAGATAACAATATGTCTACTCTTTAACCTGGCAACCCCACTGGAGGAAACGTCTCTAGAGAGGGGGGGACTGAACTGTGACAGACACACCAAGGAGGCAGGGAAGGGCAGCTGCGGCACAGAACCCTCTACGGCAGTCTTGTCAGAGAGAAGACTGAGCACTTGCTTGTGCTAAGGCAACAGCCAGCACATAACAGCCTGAAATCACAGAAGAGAAGTGAAAATGGAATGGTAGAGCTAGGTGCCAGCACATTTACTCATTGGCTTTGTCAAACTTTGACAAATTTTTTGATACTTTTTTTTTTTTCATAAAAGAGGAAGAAAGTTTGAGTCTCTGTGAGGAAGTGTCCCTGACCTCTCTTCAGGTCCCCACAGTATTAATGATACTACATAGAAAGCATGCAACCATAGACTTCTGGAGACAGGATGTTACAATAAGGTCCAGGATGTAATCTGTTCCAGTATTTGTTGAATCAGTGCATATGTGTGAGTGTGCATGTATGCGAGCGTGCGTGTGTGTGCGTGTATTGGTGAATGGACAAACAAGTGAAGAGCAAGTTGGCCAAGAGCAAATCCTGGCTCAGCAGAAGGAATGGGTGTGTCCTCCAGGCCGCAGCTGCCAGCAGCCCTCTACCTTGTGGTGTTGAAGTCTCTGCAGCAGCCTGGGGCAAGCCTCATCCACCCCTTCCCTGCTGCCCTTCCACCCCTGGGTGCTCTGTAGTCTGTCCCCTCCCCCCTTCCCAGTCATTGGACACTGAGAGATGCTGTCACATATTTACACCTTGTAAATAAAACTACAGTGGATGTCATTGTGTGCACATCTCTTTCCTTTGGGTGAGAAGTGACAAAGGTCAAACCCCTGTCTGAGGACTCCTGGTGTTTCCTATCCCATCTGCTGAGTGGCCCTTTCTAACCACTTGTTTGTACAGGCCATGGTCCAGGAAGGAAGTGGACAGACTGTCCTGTCTGTATTTCCTCATGCCCAAACAAGGCTGGGGGGGGGGGGTGAGGAGGTAGTGGCAAGAAAATACTGCTTTTTTTTCTTTTATCTTTTTTCTTCCCCCTCCCCTTCCCCCCACTACCCTCCCCCCACACACACAAATGTGAGGCACTGACATATATGTGTGTGTTTGGCCATGTGTTACTGGAGCTGGCCTGGGTGCACAGGAATTTTTCTGTATAAGAACAGCTTTTTAAACCTACCCTGGTCATTCCCTACCTGACCTACAGAGAACATATTTATGAAAAAACTGGGCATTCAAGGCCTGCCTGAAGTGGGTTCTATCCGGAAAACCCCAGGCCTCTCTAGTCATCGAAGCTGTTAGAGCAGCGGAAGTTTGTGACTGATGGGGTCAGTGTCCGAAATGCCAGAGTTCGTTCTCCAGTCCCGTCTGGGGGTGAGAGAAGGCTGCTGTACACATGGTAGAAGCAGGCAACTGAGTTCATGTTCCGTCTTCCTGGCCATGGAATCCCAAGCAACCTGTAGCCCCCTGGAAGCTGTTTTCTCAACCACAAGGTGGATACATCCTAACTTCATCAATTCTAAGATGCACACATTTCCACCCTGTGACTTCTCTGAAATTGAGATGCGTCTTTCAGTCAGTGGCGTCCCCTAATTGCTGTCAGCCAGCTGGTAATCGTGATGGAGTCGTGGGAAAACCTTCCGTGGACATCTACTATGACCAAGATGGCACCATATCCACACATCTTAGATTTGATGAAATGTGGTAAATAACAAGAGGTGCGCATGAGCTAATGCCGGGGAAGCGCTTAGCACTTCTAAGACTCAACAGGATTGGTCGGTAGGGGCTTCTTCCTGCATCCTGAGTTGGGGTTTCAGGACAGTACCTCTAGGTACATGGAACCACTTGGGGAGACAGACTGTATGCCTATGGAACAACAGGGGAGAGCGGCTTGAGGGCTGCAGCAGAAGTGGTGTCAGATGACTCTTGAAAGATGGGTTGGGTTAAGCTATTTCAATAGCAGGGGCAGCATAAGCAAAGCTAGGCGCTTGGTGCATGGCTGTGTGCTTGCCCCCTTTCTGCTTTGGAGCCTCTGCAGCTTAGCTCAGTTGGGGATGTCTGGGCTTGGGCTGCCTGCTTACCCTTTGGGCAGAGGACCTGGGCTATGTGGTGGTCCTGTTCTAGGCAACAGTCAAGCTAAACATGCTGGATGTGGGGCTCTTGAGAGTTCAGTCATTGAATTGGGCCATGGTGGCTGTTTAAAGCCGGGCTGCGGGGGCAGGCCTCTTTGAGACCAGCCAGCTACAGTTTGAAGCATGTTTTGTTGTTGTTAAGTGGGGCAAAGGGGTTCCCCTTTAACTGGTTGCAAACTGGAGTGAAGTAGTAAAATGTATATAGACAGGCTATTCATAAATTACCCTGAGTGTGGCTTAATTAATCAGTGCATTTCAAGGAATCTAAGACCGCTGCTGCCCCATAGGAGGTAGTGCAGGCTCCCCTGGTAAAGCAGCCTGTGGATTCAGGCTCCAGCTGTGCTCCGCAGCCACTGCAGGAATCAAGTCTGCAAAGCCTGGCTTCCTGGCTTAGGGTCCTATACTTGGATTTTGCGAGCCTTGCAGAGATATCAGATGACACTACATGGTCATGTATAGTCCTTTCTTTGGACAATGTTCTAGTATGTCCAAGACTGTTGATAAATATATCCCCCAAATGCTTTCCTGATAGGTGGACCAACTTGTACCCCAGTATCCACCTCTTCCTACTTAGGCTGGGCCAGGCTACATGGTCTAACATTACCACAGTAAGAGAAGCAGTGCTCTCCTGTTTGAATTTGTCCTTTTTGTGTTAGCATTGTTCTGTGTTACATCTATTGGTCATTCTTCCATGGACTGTTTGTTCTTATTCTTTGCATTCTCTTACAGAGTTTTCAAACCGCTCACTCCCCATTTTTGTAATCTGTAAGAGCTCCTTACAGATTAAGATATAGCTCTTTGTTTATATGCCAAGCACTTTTTTCTCTGTACATTTTGTCTAGAGGTTTGGTCTTCATGACTCTCGCCCATGCTTGCCTGCTCAGGAAGCTCTCCCTTACAGGAGAGAGCAGCCACTGGCACTATCCTGAGTTACTGAGGAGTTACTGAATTGCTGCTTTTTTTGTTCCTGTAACCTGTATGATGGTTTGGAGTCTGGCTAGCGCCGGACCGTGCTGTAAGTGCAGGGTCTAGCCTCTTTCTTGTTGAACAGCTGCTCTTCCTGCCCACCTGCCTACCCCGTCTCTGCAGGAATCATGTTCGTACAGGAAGAGGCCCTGGCCAGCAGCCTCTCATCTACTGACAGTCTGCCTCCTGAGGACCGGCCCATTGCCCAAGACTGCTCTGACTCGTTGGAGTCTATCCCCACAGGACAGGTAATGCCCTCTCGAGCTGCTGGGGACACTGTCTTCAGCCATGCTGCTGCTGTCTCAACACTGTTCACAGTGAGACGTGGCCTGGGTGGGTTGTAGCCTGTTGCTAGGACTTCTGGGGTACTTGGTGTGGCATGCAGTCTTTCTCTTGGATGTGTCTCTAGTTGGGTCATCTCAGTAGACCAGGTGGTTAAGGGTTTGATTTTGGCCTCCCCCACGCTATGGCAACAGCCAGTACTGTTTCTTGGGCCTGGGGAACAAGGAAGGTGGGAATTAATTCTTTGAGTACACATGAGCCGGTTGACCAGGGGGAATCTACCCTAATGCCTAGCATCCTGAGGCCACTCTGCCCCTTCCCACATGTCACCTTGGTGGTCTGAACAGTGTGACGCTAGCACTTCTTTGTAGTCGCTATCCAGGCTTCTGGGGCCCATTTCTGTGTTCCTTGAAAAGAGAAGCAGAAAATGAGTGCCTGGTGCTGTGTGCTTGATGCCTGGACCTCCTGGCTCCATTATTCTGCACAGCTAGGGTCATGGTCATGTGATGCTAAGTGCAGAGGCTTTGTCTGTCCTACCTCCTGAGCACTGGCCCATTGCCTGTCTTAGACCTTAAGGAGAGTAAGGTCCTGTTAATAGTCTTAACCTGGCATGCAGAAAGCAGAGGGTGAGGGTTGCCAGAACCACTTCTCATCATGTGTATTGCTGCCTGGCTGGGACCAGACCAAAGCACCTGGATGCGTGGGTGGCACAAAGATCTCCCAAATGCCAGACCTCCATGGAAACAGGCTCTGGTCCATGGTTGAGCATAAAAGCTCAGGTGAGAGAGATGGAAAGCCAGCCCTGCTGAAGAGTAGCAAGATAACCAAATGAGCATCTCCCCAAGCCCAGAGCACATCCAGAGTGGAGTGTGGAGGCAGCGAGGCAACTCACATGCAGCTGCGGGCCAGGGAACAGCTGCAGCAGGTGCTCACTGTTTTCTGCTCTGTCAGGTGGCTCCTGAAGATTTAAGGGACGTGCCGGGAGCTGTTGGTGGTGCCAGGTAAGGGAGATAAGGAAGTCAGCTGCCGGCCAGCTGCACACCCTCCGCGCTCTAGCTGCAGTCTGAGCAAGCAGCGGCTTCTGTTGGTAGCCTGTTCGCAGAAGTCTTTCTCTGCTGAAGCCCGGTTGAGAGGAGCTCCAACTGTGTTTCCTCAACTGCCTAATTGACCCAATCTTACACCAGAAGTCGGCAAATCAAAGCCAGTTCAGGGCACGGTGTGTTTTGTACTGTGAGCTAAGAATAAGAATAAGTCTTCTCTCTTTGTTTGTTCATGGGTTCTTTGTTTTGTTTTTTGAAACAGTGTCTTACTTTAGCCCAGCCTGGCCTAGATGTTACTACGTAGCTCAAGCGCGGGCACACACACACCCCCAGCCTCCTTAGTGCAGGATTACAAAAATAAGCCACCCCACCTTTTTTGGTTGTTATTACAGTTTTTTGTTTGTTTGTTTTTTCTTTGAGCCAGGGCCTCTATGTAACCCTGACTGCCCTGGAACTTGCTTTGTAGACCAGGCTGGCCTTGAACTCACAAGATTGGTCTGCTTCTGCCTCCTATTGGCTAGGATTAAATATGTGTACAATTATGCCTGGCTGCTGCTACTTTGGTTGTTATTATTGTTTTAAGATTTGTTTGTTTGTTTGTTTGTTTTTCCTGGGCGTAGAGGTGTACTTCTTTAATCCCAGCACTCAAGAGGCAGAAGCAAACACATCTCTGTGGGTTCAAGGATAGTTCGGGCCAGGCGGTGGTGACTCACACCTTTAATCCCAGCACTCGGGAGGCAGAGGCAGGCAGATCACTGTGAGTTTGAGGCAGCCTGGTCTACAAAGTGAGTCCAGGACAGCCAAGGCTACACAGAGAGATCCTCTCTGAAAAAACCAAAAAATAAAAAAAATAAAAAAACAATAAAAACAAACAAGCAAAGAATTGCTTGTTTTTATTTTAATTGTGTATTTGCCTGCGTGTGTATATGTGTGCAGCTTATGTGCACTTGGTGCCCTGGGAGGCCAGGGCAGGGCATCACATCTCCACATCCCCTGTGACTGGAGTTGCAGGCGGATGCCAGCTGCCATGTGGATGCTGAGAAACAAGCCTAGCTTGTCTGCAAGAGCTCTAAGTACACTTAACTGCTGAGCCGCCCAGTAAGCCTCTGATTGTTACTTTTGGTTTTTTCGAGACAGAGTCTCTCTATGTAGGCTTGGCTGTCCTGGACTCACTTTGTAGATAGACAGGCTGGCCTCGAACTCGCAGCAATCCGCCTGCCTCTACCTCTCAAGTGCTGGGATTAAAGGTGTGCACCGCCAATGCCCAGCTGATTGTTACATTCTTAAATGACTGTTTAAACAAAATTACATGGATAGGGCCAGCACATACATCATGAAATATTAGCTCCTTGGCCCTTTACAGGTCTATTTTTGTTTGTTTATTTAATTTTTTGTTTTTTGAGACAAGGTTTCTATGTATAGCGCTATCTCTCCTAGAACTCACTCTGTAGACCAGGCTGACCTCAAACTCAGAGATCCGCCTGCCTCTGCCTCCCAAGTGCTGGGATTAACAGTGTATGCCACCTCTGCCTGGCTTTATTTTTATCTGCTTATTTATTTTTGAGGTAGGATCTCTACATAGCCCTGGCTGGCCTGGGACCTGCTACCTAGACAGGCTGGCTTGAAAACCCATAGAAATCCTCCTGCCTCTGCCTCCCCAATTCTGGGATTAAAGGCTTGCTCCATCATGCCTGGCTACAGGAGTATATTTTTAATTCTTGTTCATGGGAGGGTTGTACAGGTCAAGAGGGGCTGAAATTTAAATGTGAAGGTCCTAGGACCCACCCAACTTGGTTTACTGCCCTGAAAAACCAGAATGTCCCTAAAGGTAGTCATTTTTCAACAAAGAAAGTTCCACACACCTGTCGCACTCGGTTGTCTCTGACACCTGGCAGCACTAAGTGATAGGAGTCTGCATAGCACCTTTGTTGTGCATGCAGCTTGGTTTGCGCAGCTGTGCTGGAGAGCTGTGATCTGAGCATGTAGCAGCCACTTGACAGGCTCAGCTGGGTCAGAGGCTTGGGAAACCCATGCATCGGCTTCCCAGGTCTAGGGTCCAACAGCAGAATAGGAGATAGAGTGTCCCTGTGTGCCTGACCCAGTCTCTTCTTGCACAGCCCAGAGCATGCAGAGCCAGAGGTTCAGGTGGTGCCTGGGTCGGGCCAGATCATCTTCCTGCCCTTCACTTGCATTGGCTACACAGCCACCAACCAGGACTTTATCCAGCGCCTCAGCACACTGATCCGCCAGGCCATTGAAAGGCAACTCCCTGCCTGGATTGAGGCTGCCAACCAGCGAGAGGAAGCCCAAGGGGAGCAGGGCGAGGAGGAGGACGACGACGACGATGAAGAGGAGGATGTCGCTGAGAACCGCTACTTTGAAATGGGACCCCCAGACGTAGAGGAGGAGGAGGGCAGTGGCCAGGGAGAAGAGGAGGAGGAGGAAGATGAGGAAGATGAGGAGGCAGAGGAGGAACGCCTGGCTCTGGAGTGGGCCCTGGGCGCTGACGAGGACTTTCTGCTGGAGCACATCCGCATCCTCAAGGTGCTGTGGTGCTTCCTGATCCACGTGCAGGGCAGCATCCGCCAGTTCGCGGCCTGCCTTGTGCTCACCGACTTCGGCATTGCTGTCTTTGAGATCCCACACCAAGAGTCACGAGGCAGCAGCCAGCACATCCTCTCATCCCTGCGTTTTGTCTTCTGCTTCCCACATGGTGACCTCACTGAGTTTGGCTTCCTCATGCCGGAGCTGTGTCTGGTGCTCAAGGTGCGGCACAGTGAGAACACGCTCTTCATCATCTCAGATGCGGCCAACCTGCACGAGTTCCATGCTGACCTGCGCTCCTGCTTCGCACCACAGCACATGGCCATGCTCTGCAGCCCCATCCTCTACGGCAGCCACACCAGCTTGCAGGAGTTCCTGCGCCAGCTGCTCACCTTCTACAAGGTGGCGGGTGGCTGTCAGGAGCGCAGCCAGGGCTGCTTTCCTGTCTACCTGGTCTACAGTGACAAGCGCATGGTCCAGACAGCTGCTGGGGACTACTCGGGCAACATCGAGTGGGCCAGCTGCACGCTGTGCTCCGCTGTGCGGCGCTCCTGCTGCGCACCCTCTGAGGCTGTCAAGTCCGCCGCCATCCCCTACTGGCTGCTGCTCACTCCACAGCATCTCAACGTCATCAAGGCCGACTTCAACCCCATGCCCAATCGTGGCACCCACAACTGCCGCAACCGCAATAGCTTCAAGCTTAGCCGTGTCCCGCTCTCCAGTGTGCTGCTAGACCCCACTCGCAGCTGCACCCAGCCACGGGGCGCCTTCGCTGATGGCCACGTGCTGGAGCTGCTTGTTGGCTACCGCTTTGTCACCGCCATCTTTGTGCTGCCCCACGAGAAATTCCACTTCCTGCGAATCTACAATCAGCTGCGGGCCTCACTGCAGGACCTGAAGACTGTTGTCATCTCCAAGACTCCCGCGGCCGGGCCAAAGTCCCAAAGCCCACTCGTGGATGGCCAGCCTGCCAAAACCAGGGCCAGGTGAGACTAGTGCAGGCTCTTGGGGCCTGGGCCATGGGATCGGCTTGGTGTGATCTCTGGGCATTTGTATTTTGTGGGAGTCTCCCTTCTCAGTCCCCTTTTCCACTTCTCTCCGGCTCTGAACCCCCCACCCCCACCCTTGCCTCCATGGACTTAGTGCTTAATGCTCCAGATCCCCAGAGCCTCAGAAGCACCCAGGCAAGCTGTCCTGTGCAGCGCAGGTTAAGGGAGCCAGCCCTGCCTTGCCAGTGGAGAGCCATCACTGAGTCCCTGGCCTACCGCTATCCTCTCATAAGCTTGAGCATGGCTTCTGGGCATCACAGTTTCTGGGCATCGTCTTCCTCCTCCACAAGGGGTCTCATCCAAGTGGCCGGCTCTGGGGCTGCTTCGGGTCTCCCATTCCTGAGACCAGCCCTCAGGCTTATTTTTTGGCACCATAAAGTTCTTCTCAGGAAGGACTGAGATAGCTAACTTAGGAGCCCCACCCGAGAACCTTCTGAAGATGAGAGTGTCCGGGTAGGTCAGCTTGTCTTCAGGAGACTGAGGTGCCTAGCAGGAGGGCGCTGGCAGCTTTAGCCTATTCTCACTCTCCCTGTGAGTGCCCCTGCTCGCTGTGGCTGGACCTCCCCACCTGTGGAGGGGAGGGCCTAATAGTTGATGCTCTCTGTCCTGGCAAAGTGCTGTGACCCTACCTTCACCTCTGGTTCTCCTTAGCATCTCTAGGCTCCCCGCTCCTCCCTCCCCCCTCAGTCAGTCCCTAGCTGGGCTTTCAACTCCTACAGCTGAATCCGCTGCCCGTCCTCTACCTGTACAGAGGTGGCTGTTCCCTTCTCACCCATCGCCCATGAGGCTTAGGTGGTGCCCAGCTTGCTCCTGGGCTTGCTGCAGAAGCCAGGCCTTCCTGTATCTGTACAGCCATGACAGCAGGGAAGGTGTCCCAGCAGCTTCATGGGGTGCCTGGGATTGCAGCAGTCAGAGTGGGCCTGATGGATGGAGAGGGCAGCATCCAAAGGACTCCACCGGCCTCACTGGGTGTGGCCCCATGGGCTGAGTGCTGGGGACTCCCAGCTCCCATGAAATTTAAGTTTTTGAGCATTGGCAGGTATTATGAGTGGGAGAGACCAGTGACATCCTAGCATAGCCATGTGCAGTGGTGGCTAAGTAGGCTAAGTGCCTGGGCCACCTAAAGGCACCCCCCAAACACACCGAAGCCATTTCGAGTTTTGGTTCTCACCTCCGCTTACATATACACACGTTGGGTTCTTAGGCAAGTACTCTGATTTCTTAACACCTCTGACACCTTGCATTACCCCGAAGTGGCCTTTCTGTGTCTCTGCAGTACTTTCAGAATGAATGTGAGTCCATGAACCAAGGCCCGTAATGCATGTATATGGCTGGCTCAGCAAGGGGTGGTCAGCTCTGCCCACATCTGCTCAAGGAAAGGGCCTGATGCTTTCCCTCTGCGGTGTGGTCCTCCCATGAAGAGCCTGGTGATGAAGTAGGTTACCAGTGACCTCAAGGGTAGCACGTGGCTGCAGCTGACCATCGCACTCTGATGTTGTGTGTATGATATGAGTCTCTGTGGGGTCCACATGCTTATTTGGCATTTCTCGGGTCACTGGGGGATGTAGTGATGAACAGCGGCTACAGGAGGCCCCAGCAGAAGCTCCTGGTCCAGTCCCGGCTCCAGCTGCAGGCCCATCAACAGCTCCAGCTGCAGCCCCAGCAGAGGCCTTGGCTCCTGTTCCGGCTCCTGTAGAGGCCCCAGTAGAAGACCCAGTTCTATCTCCAGCAGTGGCTCCAGCCCCAGCGGAGGCCCCTGCCCAGTATCCAAGTGAGCGCCTGATCCAGTCCACGTCTGAGGAGAATCAGATCCCCTCTCACTTGCCAGTCTGTCCATCCCTCCAGCACATTGCCAGTCTTCAGGGGAGCGCCGTCATTGAGCTCTTCCACAGCAGCATTGCCGAGGTATTGGCCCAGGTGTTGGCCTTACTGGCTGGCACTTGTGTGAAGAGAGGTGTGGGCTCCACTGTGCTACCAGTCAGTCCTGAGGGTAGGGCAGAGTTTGTGTGGGGACATCCTTGGGTCCCAGATATCTCTGACATAATGCGGTCCTCAGCTTCATCTAGCTCGCAGCATTGAGGATCTAGGTCAAGAACTCTGCCACTCGACTCCCAGCCATGTGCTCCCTGTCATGCCTGACTCTGTGTCGCCCTGGTCCCCGTATATAATCCCATGCCTACCTCCTTTTTTCACCTCTTCTCTCCTCGGAGTTTATTTGAAAAATGAGATGAGCTCCTGTTTCTCCTCATCCAAGGCCACGAGCAGTTCCTGAGACACAGGAATCTCCATAGTAGCAGGGCTGACAGAAGGCTGGGTGGGGGCTGTGCTGCCTGGAGTCCGCACAGTGTGGTCCAGGAGGAAGGGAAGAGTGGTCTGCCCCACCCCACTCTCCGCTGGGCTCCCACATAACCCCTCTGTGCCCAGGTTGAAAACGAGGAGCTGAGGCACCTCCTGTGGTCATCAGTGGTGTTCTACCAGACCCCGGGGCTGGAAGTGACCGCCTGTGTGCTGCTCTCCACCAAGGCCGTGTACTTCGTACTGCACGATGGCCTCCGCCGTTTCTTCTCTGAACCGCTGCAGGGTAGGTGCTCCAGCCTACAGGACCTAAGACCCCTGTATTCAGTTCCCTCATGTGAGGAAGAGGTGACAATAGCTCTTCCCTCTTAGGACTGTCGTGAAGACCTAAAGCCACATACGACCGTGCCCTGCTGGGAAACCCTTGGGAAGGGGCTGTCACATGCAGGGGTTTTGATGTCAGTAGGAGCCTCATCCAGTGGCCTGGTGACTCCACTGAGCTAAGCTAGATACAAAGGCCCGGCTGCTGCTGGACATGTTTAACCGCGGCCTCCTCTCTCCATCACAGATTTCTGGCATCAGAAAAACCCTGACTATAACAACAGCCCCTTCCACATCTCTCAGTGCTTTGTGTTCAAACTCAGTGACCTGCAGTCAGTCAACGTTGGCCTTTTCGACCAGTACTTCCGGCTGACGGGTGAGCGACCCAATGTGTCTTGTCTCAGTTTGGGTGAAGGCCAGTGTACCAGTGGGCTTCCACCTCGCACATGTGGGTGCCCTGTCACAGGACACATTATCTCCACTGACAGGCCAGCTTCTCGGGTGGGAGGAAGCAGCGTTAAGGAACTGCTGAGATGGCAGGACTCCCGCCCCGGGATTTAGAGCAGGCGGTGGGTGTACAGGGAACAGCCAGCCCTGACAGCAGCAGAGTGGGCCCTGGGCAGAGGGGCAGGATGTTTTTGACTCACTTCCTGAAAGGAGAAAGCTAAGCTCTTTCCCTAGGCCTCTGTCTATCCCCTTCCAGAAAACTATCTCTGCCCTTCCTGCCTGAGATAAGGTTGTCTCCCCAGGCTTTGTGATGCCCTCCCACATGGACCCCCTGGGCCCCGGTTTTCTGTCGGGGCTCTGCAGGGGATGGGAGCAGTGGCCTGTGCCTGTGACCAGCCCCTTCTTGTTCAGGCTCCTCCCCAGCGCAGGTGGTCACCTGCTTGACCCGAGACAGCTACCTGACACACTGCTTCCTCCAGCGCCTGATGCTCGTGCTCCCCTCACTGGAGCGCACGCCTGAGCCTGAGCCTGCTGACAACGACTTCTACTCAGAATTTGGAGACAAGAACACAGGTACCCTGTCTACCCCAGAGCCCCCACTGCCTCTGTCTCTGCCTTTCTCTTCTCTGCCTACCTGGCCAGGGCTTCGTGGGGCCTCTTCCGTGTAGCCCCTCACCCATCCAGCAGATGGACCTCTCAGCTCCGGGTGGTGTGGGGTCGCTTTTGCGTCTAAGCCCACCGCCGGCCAGCTCAGGCTGCGGCCATGGTGTCGTCTCTCCCCGCAGGGAAAATGGAGAACTATGAGCTGATCCATTCCAGCCGTGTCAAGTTCACCTACCCCAGTGAGGAAGAGGTCGGGGACCTGACCTATATCATCGCACAGAAGATGGCTGATCCGGAAAAGGCTCCAGCCCTCAGCATCCTATTGTACATACAGGCCTTCCAGGTGGCCGCACCGCCGCCTGGACGGGCCAGGGGTCCCCTGCGCCCTAAGACACTCCTGCTCACCAGTGCAGAGATCTTCCTCCTGGATGAGGACTATGTCCACTACCCATTGCCTGAATTTGCCAAAGAGCCACCACAGAGGGACAGATACCGGCTAGACGATGGCCGCCGTGTCCGAGATTTGGACCGGGTGCTCATGGGCTACCAGCCCTATCCACAGGCCCTCACTCTTGTGTTTGATGACATGCAGGGCCACGACCTCATGGGGAATGTCACCCTGGACCACTTTGGGGAGATGCCAGGTGATCCTGGCAGGGCTGGCCAGGGCCGAGAGGTTCAGTGGCAGGTGTTTGTCCCCAGTGCTGAGAGCCGAGAAAAGCTCATATCACTGCTGGCACGTCAGTGGGAAGCCCTTTGCGGCAGGGAGCTGCCCGTGGAGCTCACTGGCTAAAGCGTGCCACAGCAGCCCTGGCCTCCTGCCATGTCCAGTCTAGTCTGATGCCCACAGGGGCAAGGAAGCAGGCCTTCTGTGTTCTTTTTAAGGTGTTCTTCCCTCCCTTGGCTCCTACAGTGATTCCCGTGGACCCCACACAGCTCCCACCAAGAATGTGAACATGTGCGTTCAGTTAATTCTTCCTAATGCTGGGAAGAAGTATGCTAGCCCCACCAGAGTGTCCTTGTGCCATCAGCTTCCCTTGTGTCGCCTGCCTCTGAAGTGGCATGGCCAGACACAGCAGCATTGTTTTGTCTGTGATTGATGCTGTTGTTAACATGTGGCTCTGTGACCCCGATAACCTTCACGTCTTGTCCTCGAGTGTCGAGTCCAGCCCTTTGTTGCTGTTGCTGTCATTGTGGGCGTTTTGCTGCTAATTACGAAGCTGGTAGCAGAATGTGCGCTGCAAGCTCCCATTTTGTGGGCTTTTCCAAAATGGAGGCCTCCTCAGCTCTAGACAAGAGGAAGTCCTATGGGGAGTTCCCAGTTCATGGGGCCGAGGGGGCCAGTGCAGGGGACCGAGAGCTGCCAGCACCAAGCTCAATTCCTCTTGCCTATTTTCTCTATTCTAATAAAGCAGAGTTTGACACAGTCTGGGTCTTCTTCTATGCCATAAATAACTGGGGTCCCAAAAGGGCTGACCAAGGGCATGGTCAACATCGGGGGAGACTGGAGACGAGGGGAGAAGAAAGGAGAGCTGTGAGCGGCTCCCTGGACGGGGCCATGCTGGCCCATGCTCAGACCAGGCGCCTAGGCGAAGACTAGTCTCTGAAACTCTTCAGAGTGCCCCTCCCACAGCCTCCACAGCCCCTCTGTCACTTCCTCTGGGTGCCCTGCATCTGGGTCTAGCCCCAGCCTAAGGGGAGGCGTGGAGACAGGATTGCGAGTATGTGTGGGACAGGGGTCTGCTGAAGATGGCAAGTGCATAGCAACAGGAAGTGGATCAGATGGCGAACAGCGGCAAGCAAAGCCCCTGCCTATCTGCCTGCATTCAGGGTGGGGGAGGGAGCAGGCTACCTCAGGGGCCCTACCAAGTAGGACCTAGGAGTTCTTGGATAGCCAACACCTGTGCCCCACCTCTGGGCCAGGTAGGGTTGTGGGAGAGATAAGATGGGATTAGAGCAGCTTACCAAGGCCCAGGTTCTACTCTGCTGCTGAGAGAGAGAGAGACAGAGATATTAAAGGGATCCTAGCAAGGAGAACCTGCTGCCTGTCACAGGGTGTGGGTGTGGAGGAAGAGAAGCCAAAAAAGAGTCCCCCCCAGGAAAGGGCTTCTTACCCCCCAATGCCCCTACCCAGATCTCAAAGGCCAGTGGGGCATGTCAAGGAAGAACAGGGAAGCATATGGCCCTGGGTTCCATTCCCAGGCCCACACAGCACCCACTCACAAATGCAAGGGGGTGACGACACTAACCTAACACAGGTGAAAAGCAGAGGCAGGAGATGATGCGATCCCAGGCAGCCTGTAGGAGAAAGCAAGACCCTTGTCTTTAAAAAGATGAATAAACCAGGCGTGGTGGCGCACACCTTTAATCCCAGCACTCAGGAGACAGAAGCAAGTGGATCATTGTGAGTTCGAGGCCAGCCTAGTCTACAAAGTGAGTCCAGGACAGTCAAGGCTACACAGAGAAACCTTGTCTCGAAAAAAAAAACAGAAGAAGAAGGAGGAGGAGAAGGAGGAGGAAAGGGGGGAAAAAAAGATAAATAAAAGGGCCGGGTGTGGTGGCACATGCCTTTAATTCCAGCACTCCAGAGGCAGAGGCTGGCTGATCACTCTGAGTTCCAGGCCAGCTTGATCTACAAAGCGAGTCCAGGACAGCCAAAAGCTACACAGAGAAATCCTGTTTCGAAAAACCAAAAATAATAAATAAGTAAATAAAATAAAAATCTAGGCTTGGTGACTTGAGCCTATAATCCCAACACATGAAAGGCCAAGAGTTTGAGGCCAGCCTGAGCTACACTGTCAATTCTAGGCAAGATTGTCACAGAGACCCTGTCTCAGAGGAAGAGAGTAGGAAGAAAAGGGAGAAATTAGCAGTAACAGATAGTAGGGCCTCCCACACACAGACTAGCAGGCTCCATCCAGTCTGGTCCTAAGGAGGCTGCTGTCCAAAACATAAATTAGCTGAACTGCCTGCCTGCTCTGAGCCTACGTTCCTCTAACAATAAGAAGGATGAGAAAGTGACATCTTTAGCTTGGAAGCAGCAGCGCACACCTTTAGTTCCCACACTCAGCAGGCGAAGGCAGGCAGAGGGATTTACATGAGTTTGAGCCCAGCCTGGTCTACAAAGCAAGTTTCAAGACAGCCAGAGCTACACAGTGAAACCCTGTCTCAAAAACCAAACCAGGCCAGGCATGGTGGCACACGCCCAGCACTCAGGAGGCAGAGGCAGACAGATATACTGTGAGTTCAAGGCCAATCTGGTTGACAAAATGAGTCCAGGACAGCCAAGGCTACATAGAGAAACCCTGTCTCAAAAAAAAACAAAACTAAACAAACAGACAACAAAAACCCAACTAAACAAACAAACAAAAAAAGCCAAAACAAAACAGAAGTACACTTTCCCCTAGCTTGGCTGCTGTGTCGGGCCTCAGAAGAAGGGGATGCTTTGAGTCCTGACATGACTTGATATGGTAGTTCTGAGGGGATGCTTTGAGTCCTGACATGACTTGATATGGTAGGACAGGTTAGGGGGCAGGGGTCCTCTCTTCTGAGGAAAAGGGGAGTAGGGGAAGTAGGAAGGGGGTGAAAGGGAGGAGCCAGGAGGGGAGGAGGGAGTGGGCTGTAATAGGGATGTAAAGTGAATAAATTAAATAAATGAATGCACAAACAAGACAGCTTTTTGTTCTTTTCCGATACAGGGTCTCTCTGTGTAGCCTTGGCTGTCCTGGACTCACTTTGTAGACCAGGCTGGCCTTGACCAAACTCACAGAGATCCGCCTCCCTGAGTGCTGGGATTACAGGTGAGTGCCACCACGCCAGGCCAAACATCTTCCTTTTATGCTTTGTCTATTCCACATACCTGCACTAGCCCAGATGGTAGGTACCCTTGTTCTGTGTCAGCCAAGATGGCACCTCTGTTCTTTCTTGGCTGATACTCCAGGGGAGACAAAAACAAAAAACAAAAACCTACAACAAACTATTAAATAAGGCAATGACAGCTGCTTGCCAGTGCCAGAGGGGATGAAATCAGGCCCTAGGACACCTGGGTGCCTGGGGTCAGGCAATCAAAGAAGTGCTCTGAGCCTTGCTTAAAGGACAGCACGGGGCTGGAGGGTAAAGCCCCTGCAGCATGCTCAGGCCCTGGGCTGAACCCCCAGCAGAACTCACAGCCTTCAACTAATTAAACATAGCCGAGTTTATCTGAGCAAAGAAATCCTAACTCTTTAACCAAGCAGCCCTGAGAAGGACAGCCATCCGAGAGACCGGACCAGGCCAACACTCACAGGTCCCAGAAGGGGACAGAGATTTAAGTTAAACTTTGTTGGCCAATTGATGAGAAAGCCTCCTCCTGCGTGTGACGAAGCCCCATGCTACTGTTGACAGCATGTGTCTGGTCTGCTCGGCACAGCAAGAGATTTTAGTCCAAACCAATGATTTCAACATCAGAGGCCGTGGCTACCTGGGAGAAGGAAAATAGCAAGTACCACTGCAGCTTTCTTTAAGACAAAAGCCCCTGTTGGACCAGAGGCAGAATAGAAAGGGACAATGGAGGGGATGTGGGAAGCAAAGATTGCAATAAAGCCCCATACACAGAAAAGTAAAAATAAAGCTGGCTTGTGGTGGCATACACCTTTAGTCCCAGCACTCCGGAGGCAGAGGCAGGCAGATCTGTGTGAGTCCTAGACCAGCCTGGTCTACTGGGTTGTGGGACAGCCAGGGCTACAAAGAAACCCTGTCTTGAGACCCCTTCCCAAAACCAAAACCAAAACCCCTCCTTAAGTCTTTTAATAAATGGTGACTCTGGGAAGCCTGCGCACATGTTCTTGAGTTTGTTTTTGTTTTTGTTTGGTTTGGTTTGGTTTGGTTTGGTTTTTCAAGACAGGGTTTCTCTGTGTAGCCTTGGCTGTCCTAGACTCGCTTTGTAGACCAGGCTGGCCTCGAACTCACAGTGATCCTCCTGCCTCTGCCTCCCGAGTGCTGGGATTAAAGGCATGCGATCACCATGCCTGGTTTGTTTTTGTTTTTTACACTCTTTTTAATAATAATAATAAAAAATCTCAGTTGTATATCATACTGGCCAGTCCTGAAATTCTTTTCTGCTTTGAAACCCATGAATCCTGCGTTTGCCTGAGTGAGTGGCGCTCCCTCAAAGATTAAAGGAACCTCTCGGACGGTGAAGCTGCGGCTTAGCTTTAGCCAGTCACTCCTGATGTCTAGGGTGGGAACATCACAGATGCCCACCACAGGTGCAGAGAGGATCAAAGTGTGATAGGCACTTGGGCCTGGGTTATGGCTGCAGAGTTAGAGGTAGGCTCAGGGAGGCCATGAGGCTGGTGAGGGAGAACAGACTGAGGGGCTGGTGTTGGATGGAAAGCCCAGGGGCTGCCCAAACGACCTCCTAGCTGCCAGAGAACCCCAAAGCCTCTGAATGAAAAGCCCGCTTGACAGATGCAGGAAAAGCTGTGTGTTATTGGTGTTTGAATTTGTTTCAGAATCTCCCCTAGACCCCAGGCAGATGGCTAATGGTGGCTCTGGGCTTCCAGACTGTGATGCCAGGGGGCGGCGTCCTGGGCCAGGAAGCCCTGAACTGGGCCCAGGTCGTTCATGCGGGGGTCAGTGGCCAGCGTCGTCCCTTCTTCCCTTCCGCCTGCAGGCTGCTGATACGCAGGAGGAAATCCTGGTGGGTTCCTGTGGGGGTGAGCTGACGGATAGCTTTTAAAGCGACTGCTCACCCACCCTGTCTGCCTCCTTCCTCATGCCCGCCTCTTGGAGCTCACTCACTACCTGCCGCTGTAACCCACGCCACTTCGTCTTAGAAAGCGGACCTGCCTACCATGGCAGAGCCCCAGATCCTCCGTTTGCTCTGCATCCTGGTCCTTTGCATGCCAGGCTCCGGCTTCATCAGAGAACAAAGGGTGAGTGGGAGCTGGTTTCAGGGTAACAAGGAGGGACCATGCATTTCTGGTGTGTGGATGGGTTGGGGGGGGGCTTATCAGAGCAGCTGGGACCTGTCTGGCCTCCCTGAGGACCCAGGTTGTGGGGCTGCTGTCCCACCTTCCCAGGCTGAAGCCTGTGGCTGAAGTTGAAAAATCTAGAGCGTTTTGATCTCCTCCAACTATGTCTGACTAGCTGGTCTTTTACCGTGGGCAGCCATTCTGGGTTCCCCAGTTTGTGAGTGATCCAGGGCAGAGCCAGCCCCATCTTTCTGGGCTCCCTTCCCAGACCGAGACCATCGACTATGTGGCCCTCACCTGGGGGGTGGGGGTTGGGGGCAGACAGGCTCAATCAGAACCCAGCCACACAGAGCCTGTAGCCAGCACCGCACCGTGCCTGCCTGGGGAAGAGTGAGAGCTGCCCACCCTCCATGCTGCTGGATAGACAGCAACCAACAGTGTTCTTGCATCTCAGAGATGCCCCTCACCCTGGGCATAACCCCTTCCGTCTTTACAACCTCTAGCCAGCTGTTTCTATCCTCCTATTGGAACTCCAAGGCCCAAGGAGAACAGCAATGAGCTGTTCCCACTAGGGCCACGGTCTGCACCACAGCCTGTGATTTGTACTTCAGCCTGCCTGCAGTTCCATCGTGCGGTGCACTAAGTGTACAGGAGCCCATGAGTGATTGTAGGGTGGCCCCTGAGATCAAGAGTGTCCCTAGGTCCCCCCAGCCTATAGCAGGGGAGCCGCTGGATGCGTTTAGGAAGAGCTTCACGCCTTGAGTGTGGAGATTGAGATTTGGATCTGTAACTAGGCAAGAGAGCTTCCCGTGTGAGACCAAGTTCATCTGCTTCTTGGGCAGAGGACCCACCACCTGGTAGCCATGGGGCTTTTTTGCCTTTATATTCCCTATGGTCCCATGGAAAAATGATTTCAGCTCCAGGCCAGGGCTGGGCGGGGTAGGTGGGACACTGGGGTGAGTGTGACGGTGGAAAAAACCCACAAGCTCCAGGGCCGTGCCAAGTTGGAAAGCATCTTGCCACCTGTGTTCTGGGCAAACGGGGGACAGAGATCTGTGAGAAATCTCAGCTTGCGTTTGTTTTCTTGTCTCTGTTTTATTTCTTGTCGGAGACCTGGTGTCATTCCAAACAGTTTGTAATTCGGAGCCAGAGGCCCAGCCAGCCTGACCCAGGGAAGAGTTTATGAGGTCTTTGTGGGGAGGGATGTAGCAATCAATGCTGTCCTTACTTCTCGCTCTCACAGCTCAGGGGCCCCTCCTCCCCCTAGAGACCCCCAGGAGCTTGGCTCCTGCTTGGGGCAGTTTTTTCCCACCTCGCCAGGCCAGTCGTGTCTCCGGTTTCCCCAGCAGCACTTGTGTTGATAGCAGATGTGACAAACAGCCCCGAGCTGAGCTCTCTGGCAGGTCCCAAGGTGCTCCCAGGAACAGACCCCTAATTTACCCCACCCAGCGACATCACCAGCAGGAATGAATGTGGGCTCCGTCTGATGCTGCTAGTGGACAGATGTGATTTGAGTGCCTGTCTTGGGTGTGGTCCCTGGAGAGGCGCTGACTCAACGGTTGGCTTATCCATCCATCCATCCATCCATCCATCCATCCATCCATCCATCCCCCCCATCTGTCACCACCTCACACTGGACTTCCAAAGCTCCAGCCTCCTCCACTTGCCCTTGAGTGACAGCTCTCAAGTTCACCCTGAGCATTATGGAAGCCTGGCCAACCACCCCAGGGCCTTTGAGGGGAGCCCACTGTCAGCCGAGCCCTGAATGTGAACCTGAGCTGCTTATCTCCCTAGACACGCTCTGGCTCTGCGAAGAGGAGCTTTGGAAATGAGGGATCCAAATGTGACATCTAGACCCTGAGCAGCCAGACCCGAGGTTTTGCTGAGTAACTTCCCTCCTTATCAACGGGCAGAGGCATGAAAGGAAGAGGCAAAAATCACAGCAGCTGGGGAGGGGTAGGGGGGTAAGGGGAGGGCTTTGTGCGCTGCAGAAGGAAGGGACTGTCTGATTTTAGGAAGCTGCGCATCTGTAGCTCATATTAGGGAAGGAGTCTTCTAGGTGCGCCCTCTTTGGAGCACTGTGAGGTCAGCATTTTTAGGATGCGAACACATGGCTTTCTCCAAGCCATCCTTGGCCCCTCCCCCATGCAAATGTGCCTCCTTTCAGCCCTTTCTGTGACAGCTACAGGCTCAGTCCGCCCTCCAGGGTACAGCACTTCTTTCGTGGAGGACGGCTGGGAGCTGCTTCAGGCTACTGAATGGGACTCTCTTTACCTTCCACCCCACCAGCCGTGCTAATCTGTTTCCCCAGCCACCCTCAGGCAACACCTCATTCCCAGCCCTGACTCAGTTCTCCACACGGTGGGCAGGCATCGCTTTAAAGTACTAACTGTGGTAGCCTGCACTTGTAACAGGCAGAGGTGGGAAGTAGGAGGATCAGAAATTCAAAGCCAGCCTGGGGCTACGTGACACACGCAAGACATGCAATATAAACATGGATGAATGCTTTTTAAAAATCAAATAAATAAATTTAATGCGAGGTAGCGACACACACCTTTAATCCCAGCACTCTGAAGGCAGGGGCAGGTGGACCTCTGAGTTTCAGGCTAGCCTGGACTACAGAGTTCCAGGACAGCCAGGGCTACACAGGGAAACCCTGTCTTGGAAAAATAAAATAAACAAATACATTTAAAAACAACCACACCACCAAGAAGAAACTTGATGCCCTATGAGCATATATAGGGGCACGGGGTCCCCCTTAGTCACAGTCATAGGGGAGGGGAGTAAGAGGAAATGGGAGGGAGGGAGGAATGGGAGGATACAAGGGATGGGATAACAATTGAGATGTAATATGAATAAATTAATAAAATATATTTTAAAAATTAAAATTAAAAAAACAACAACAAGACACCACATTAACTGAGCCCTGGAGGCTGCACCCAACTCCACTGCACCCAGGTGTAGCTGGCTGCTGTCAGCCTGGCCTCCAGCCACTCTCCAACCCTCTTTCACGCTACCCTGCGTGTCACACATGGTCATCTGCTGTGCTCCATCACCAGCCTGGTTCTGCTGCCCCTCAGCCAGAGCACCGGCCTTGAACAACCCTCTTACAACCTTCAGGTCCAAATCATGGGGGTAGTTTTAGTTGTCAACTTGACACAACCTCCAATGACCCAGGAAGAGCCTCTTCATGCAGGACTGACTGAATGGGGTTGGCCTGTGGCCATGTTTGTGGGAGGTGGCGTTGATTACTTCAACGGATATGTGAGGACCCAACCCACTGTGGGTGGCACCATTCCCTACTAGGTGTTTCTGGGCTGCCTAAATGTAGAGAGCAAACCGGGCACTACAAAGTATAGATTTACTTCCCTCTGCTTGATTGTGGATGTGGTACCACCAGTTGTTTTAAGTTCCGGCGGCCTCCACTTGCCTTTCAAGACAGAGAGTAATCTGGAGCTGTGGGCTAAAATAAATCCTCCTCCCTAAGCTGTGAGTTGCATTTTATCACAGTAAAAGATGTGAAAGTAAAACATCCTGGGTCCTGTTCTCCCAGCTGCCCCCATTGCCTGTCATCACCTGGGCCCTGGTTCCCTGTCTGCGGGCGGAGCCCTGGGCCAGAACTGGCATGGCATGGGGGCCTTTTTGACCTGTGGCTATCCAGCCCTAACACCAGGCAGCCCCTCTACTCAGGGCTGGTACTTGCCTGGAAGTTTGCGCCTTGTCCTAGTGTGACGCATCAAGGAGGGAGGTCTTGCAAACAATGTGAGGCCTGTTGCGTGTTTGAACCGAAAAGGCAAGGAGCTCTAGCTCAGCTGCTGCTTTATAGCCCGTCCTTAAGCCAGGTGGGTGTCAAACTCCTCACCTTAGGTGGGAATGGTTCTCTTGTAGGAAGATAAAGACTTGAGGGCTTTCAGCCACAGACTCGGGGGACAGGATGTAGCTTCGGCTGACAGGGAAGTTTCTCAGGACATAACAGAAGGTGTGGTGTGGACTTGGGGCTAGACCAGGGTCTAGGTCTCTTATTGCACCTTCTGCCTAAGGCCCAGGTTCGCTCTAAACGCTGTGATGTCCACACCACGTTTGCCACTTACTCACCCTGCACTGCATGCGCTGTTATCAGGAAGCGGCCATGTCCCTCAGGCTCGAGTCGGAATTTTCTGGAGACGATACTCCAGGACTGTCGGTATGGGCCCACTTTCTTCTTTCCCACCATCAGGAGGGTGGCCAGGGACCCAGAGGAACCCCACTGACCTCCAGGTGGGGGCCAGACAAATTATCATTAACCCACACACCTGTTGTGTTCTACAGAGGAGCATTAGGCACAGGAAGGGAGGAGAAAGGGTGTTTACTGCACACCTACTGTGTGCTGGGCCCTGTGCTCAGCCCTGGGCTAGATAATGAGGAGAGAGGTGGGTTGGATAAGATTCCTGGAATTCGGTGTGAGGAGGGTGGGAGTGAAGGTCACAAATACCTACCACGCCACCACCTTCCGACCCTCTCTCCTAGCTATGAGGTGAAGCTCAGGGGCTCTGTGATATCCTTAAGTGGCTGCAGGCGGGAATGCAAGAAGACCATGTTACAGATCGCCTGCTGCCCCGGCTACTGGGGATCCCAGTGCTTCGGTACGGAAGAGGCTGCCTGCCTTCCTCCACTCCAGCCCCCAGTTCGTCATCTGAGGGGCACCTGTATCCCCCTCAACCTTGGTTAGCCAGGGACTGCTCATTGAGAGCCTCCAGGACATGGCTCCCCAGCCCTGGCTGTCCTGGGGGAGGGGGGCTAAAGTAGAGGAAAGGGAGGCATTCTGAGAGTAAACTGAGTTTTTGGGGTCCACAGAGTGCCCTGGAGGTGCTAAGACACCATGTAATGGCCACGGGACTTGCCTGGATGGCAGAGCTAGAAATGGGACCTGTGTGTGCCAGGTAAGGATTGGGTAGGGATGAGGTGGGAGTGTTGGGCAACCCCCTGCTGACTTCGTTGTGTTATCAGGAAAACTTCAGCGGCTCAGCCTGCCAGGAGTGCCGAGACCCCCAAAGATTTGGGCCAGACTGCCAGTCAGGTAAACTTGCATGGCCTCCTGGCAAGGCCGATCTTGTCTCTGCAGACCACCCCTTGCCTTTTCCTCCTGGGATGCTGGCCTTGAGTCCTTCTGCCCCGAGGCTCTCGCATATGGTAGACTCAGGAGCCTCCTCCAGGAAGCCTTCCATGATGACCCTCTTTCTACTTGGCTCCCTCTGGGATTTCCCCTTCCCCTGTGATCCTGTCTCATAGTACTGGACTCTCTATGTTCTAAACACACGAAGGGCAGGCAGGCGATGTCCCTGTATGTACCTTGGCGAGGCTGTGGTTCCACTTGCCCTTGTATGTCCCTCTCAGTGTGCAGCTGTGTGCATGGCCTGTGTGACCACGGGCCACGAGGGAACGGGAGCTGCACGTGTTTTGCTGGCTATACCGGCCCCCGCTGTGACCAAGGTGAGCAACAGTCACCTGGGGCGGCAGGTTCTTTGTGGCCTGAGCTGGGGAAAGGGGAGGGTAATTGGATGATAGATAAGGCCTGGGTCTCAGCCTGCAGCCTGTTAGGAGGCTCACGGAGGGACTTAAGGCAGCTGCTTGGGATCACAGGCCAAGCAGGGCTAGGTGCTTTCGTTCCTCCTCAGCCTGGGGTCAGGCCTTCACTGTGATCTTTCTGCTCAGTGCTCCCAGTCTGCCAGAGGCTGGGGTGCCCCCAGAATTTCCAGTGCTCTGAGGAGACGCTCACCTGCAAGTGCCTGCCTGGATATACTCAGCAAGGCAATGTCTGTGTGGGTAAGCCTGTGGCCTGGGGGAGGGCCTCCAAAGTGTGGAGAGCAGAGAGGGCGGCAGAGACTGGGAAGGTAGCCTTTAATACTGGTATGCGCAGACCGGCCGCTTACACAGAAAGAAAAGTGTTTCTAAGAGGCACAGGGCCTATGGCCACAATGGTAGAAACCATGAAGGGGCGAGTGTTCCCAAGGCTTACCTCACTCAGGCTCTCTCTGACCTTGCAGCTCTTGACCCCTGTCAGCCGTCTCCTTGCTCCTCACTGGCCCGATGTTCAAGGACTCCCAAGGGGCAGGCTCAGTGTCACTGCCCAGAGAATTACCACGGTGACGGGAAAGTGTGTCTGCCTCAGGACCCATGCGTCACCAACTTTGGTGGCTGCCCCAGAAACTCCACCTTCTGTAATTACTACGGACCAGGAAAGGTGAGCTTCATAAGCCACTCAACCACTCTGGCTGGGGGACTCTGGGCAAGCCATAGATTGTCTGAACTCTGCAGAGTGCCCTCCTTATAAGATGTGAGGAGAAGCTAGGCTTAGTGGTGAACGTCTTTGGTCCCAGTGCTCAGGAGGCAGAGGCAGGCAGATCTCTGTGAGTTCGAGGCCAGCCTGGTCTACAAAATGAGTCCAGGACAGCCAAGGCTACACAGAGAAACCCTGTCTTGAAAAACAAAACAAACAAAACAAAACAAACAAACAAAAAGAATGTAAGGCGAATAGTAACGCTAGTCTTGGAGGAGGGGTGGCAGGGGTGTGTGAGGGAGGCATATCACTGACGGATGTACTGTCCCCTCCTGCCCCTGCTGTTTTCCCCAGGCCACCTGTATGTGCCTACCAGGTATGAGAGGCATTAACAATGACGCTTCTAAGGGATGCTATGCCTCCTGCCAACATGTATGTGACAAATCGGCCACCTGTCAGCTGACCCCTAATGGAGAGACCAGGTTGGGACAGGGGCCCAGGGGAATGGGCACAGAGCAAGGAGGATGGAGTGGGCAGGGTACCCCTCTGTGTGCCTCCATTCCGCCTGGCATGGAGGCCTAGGTGGGGAGCAGGGAGATGGCCCACTCTCTCTCTGACCAGTCTCTCTGGGTCTCCAGCTGCGTGTGCAAAGAAGATGAGGTGGAGGATGGTCGCGCCTGCTACGGGCACCTGCTCAGAGAGGTTCAGAGGGCCAAGCAGGTTGGCCTGGTGCTCCAGCGGCTGAGAATGGCCATTGCAATGATGGGTGTGTGCCCTCTAGGCCTACCTGTGACCACGCCCCCTAGGCCTGCCTGTGACCACGCCCCCTAGGCCTGCCTGTAGCCACGCCCCCTAGGCCTGCCTGTAGCCACGCCCTCTAGGCCTACCTGTGACCACGCCCCCTAGGCCTACCTGTGACCACGCCCCCTAGGCCTACCTGTAGCCACGCCCCCTAGGCCTGCCTGTGACCACGCCCCCTGCCCCCATAGAGCAGGAGGGAGACTAGTTTCTTTGCCCAAGAACCAGACGAGGCCAGGGTGGAGGTGGGAACTGGTCCCAGCACTAGTGCCCCCTTCCCACACTAGACATCTAGAACCATCCGCTCAGGAGCTCTCCTTTTGCATTCTGACACCACCACCACGCCCCCCTCTCTCCACCTACAGAGCAGGGCTGCCAGGAGATTCTTACCACATCGGGCCCGTTCACTGTTCTGATGCCGTCCATCTTCTCCGTCTCTATCACCTCCAGTACCATGAATGTGAGCCTTTCTCCCCAAAAACAGGCCGTGGTCTCCCCGCTCACGATGCTTCCGGTTGAGATAGTCTCATTCAAATTCAAACTCTGAGGGCGGAGGCCTGCACCTCAGGCAAGGGAGGTGCAAAGAGGGTTGGACTGTTTGGGCTTTACCTAGCACCTACCCTCCCCACCCTCCACCCCCCCCTACTCCCCCACCTCCCACCCCACCCCCACCCCCACCCCGTGTATCTGCAGGTGACACTTGCCGAGCAGCTCTGCAAACAATACATCATCGCAGGCGAGCACATCTTAGAGAGTGTAGGGCCCTCAAATGTACGCAAGTGGTGGACGCTGGCCGGCCAGGAGATCACCGTCACTTTCAAAAACTCGGTAAGAGAGTGACCTTAGCCTGGGGGCCAGAGGGAGTGGCAGGTGGACAACCCAGCTGGGGGACACAGGGCTTGGCATATGGGACATAGTCTTGCGTCTGTCCCATCAGAGGTATACCTTCAAGTATGAAGACCAGCCCCAGCAGACGTTCAGTATCATAAAGGCCAACTACGTAGCGGCTAACGGGGTCTTCCATACGGTCACTCCCCTACGGTGGCAGCTTCCACCCCCACTTCCAGGGGACCCCAAGGTGAGCCACCAACCTCTTCTCCACCTTGTGCTGTGCGGGATGTCTCGGTGTGTTAAGTCCAGGCGTGAGGCCGTTCCGGTTTGTGAAGGCTAGGCTCTTCCTCCTGCCTGCCTCATTCTGCCCTGTGGCCCTTATACCTGCAGAAAACTGTTGGCCAGATCCTTGCTTCTACAGAGGTTTTCACAAGATTTGAAACTATCCTGGAGGTAAGTTTGGGGGTAGAAGGGTTCTACCTAGAGCGACTTCTAAACCAGAACAGCTCACTGCCCCCAGAATCTGTCCACCCGCCTTCCAAGAGCCCACTCATCACAAACCTGAGGCTCGGTGGGGGCCATGAGCCGATGCACTGCCCATGTCTCCCACTTAGCCAGTAGGCGCTCCCTGCTGGCTAACAGTGGCAGGGAACAGGTAGGGGCTCTGAGGCGAGATCTCTCCATCCTCCATTTGGTTGCCACAGAACTGTGGGCTGCCATCTATCCTGGATGGGCCTGGGCCCTTCACAGTCTTTGTCCCAAGCAATGAAGCTGTGGACGGCCTGTGGGATGGCCGCCTGATCTACCTTTTCACAGCAGTAAGTTCTATGGGGAGATGAGGCTGTGGGCTGGGGCTGCCAGGGCTTTTCCTGCCCCCTCCCCCTCCCCCTCCCCCTCCCCCTCCCCCAACCCCATCAACCTCCAGGAACTGACTCCTCTCCTCAGGGCCTTTCCAAACTTCAGGAGCTAGTAAGGTACCACATCTACAACCATGGCCAGGTGAGAGGGCCACCTCCTCATGATCAACACGGGGAAGGGGGGTTTCTGATCTTTCTGGGGGGCCCCTATTTCCTCATTCTTTCTTCTCCACTTCTGAGGACTCACTGGGTATCACCTGAACAAGGTGTGGCCAGTGCCCCGCCTCAACCCACTGTCTCCTGCCCCAGCTGACAGTTGAGAAGCTCATCTTGAAGGGACGTGTCCTCACTATGGCCAACCAGGTCCTGGCTGTGAATATCTCTGAGGAGGTGAGAGATCTGAGCAGCTGAGCACAGGGATCAGTTGCAGGAGCTGCTGGCCTTGCCCCGTGCCTGCTGGTGTGTTCTAAGTAATACCATGGTGGGCAGGACCCTTGACAAGGCCACAGCTGGGCTAGGAAAGTGGACATAAGGTCCCATGGTATGAAGTAAAACCACAGTAGACAAAAACAGAACCACAAGGGCCTTCTGAGGCCTGCTGGGCTAGAGATGACACATAGGGTCTGTGTTGCAGGGCCGCATCCTGCTGGGACCCGAGGGCATCCCCGTGCGGAGAGTGGATGTGCCGGCTGCCAACGGTGTGATCCACATGCTGGAAGGCATCCTGCTACCCCCCAGCATCCTGCCTATTCTACCCAAGCACTGCGATGAAGAGCAGCACAAGATCGTGCAGGTGAGCCCTGCCCCGAACCCCAGCATTACCCTGTAATCAGACCCCCCACCCCTAGACCATGGGCAGGTGACAACACCATCACGTTGCTCTCACGGAGTATTTGGGCCTGGTAATACAGAGAAAGAAGCTTATTTCGGGGGCTGGAGAGATGGCTCAGAGGTTAAGAGCACGGACTGCTCTTCTAGAGGTCCTGAGTTCAATTCCCAGCAACCACACGGTGGCTCACAACCATCTATAATGTGACTTGACACCCTCTTCTGGCCTGCAGATGCACATGCAGACAGAGCACTGTATGCATAATAATAAATAAATAAATCTTAAAAAATGAAAAAGAAGAAGAAGCTTATTTCGGCTCATAGTTCTGAAAGTGTGGTCCAGTAGCAGGTTCAGCTCTCGCTGGGGGGAGGGCCTTGTGGTGCAAGGGCAGCCGGGCACAGGTGACGAGACCACAGTGAAAGAAGAGGGCAGTAGGCTCATTGCATCAGAACCTGCTGTGGTGATAACTCACCTGTCCGGGCATGAGGGGACCCTGGGACCTCATCTGCCTTTCACAGGCTCTGCCTCCTTGCAGCACTTTTCCTGGCCTCTCTACAGGTGGCTTCTCCTCCCTCAGATCTTTGCTCCATGTCACCATCTAGGGGTGTCTCTGACCCTCCTCCCTTCCTTCCCCACCCCGCTGCCTTGCTGTGTTCTTCCTAGAGTTCTTGTGTGGATTGCCAAGCCTTGAACACCAGTATATGCCCCCCAAACAGTGTGAAAATGGTAAGCACCTCTAGTTCGGCCCTCAGGGATGGATTTCTTTTTGCCAGAATCCCAATCATACCCAGGTTGCTATGGGGAGTTAGGGGTAGGGAGGATGGACCATACCCTGGAGGCTCAGCCTTGCTCAGGGTGGGAGAATTGGACAAGGGCTGCCCGGCGAAGACTAGCCCAGTACCCATGCTCCTGACTGGCCTTGTACGGTGTGCCCTAGGATATCTTCCCTAAGGAGTGTGTTTATACCTATGACCCAACTGGCCTCAATGTGCTGAAGAAAGGCTGTGCCCACCACTGCAACCAGACCATCACAGTGAGCCTGGGAAGATGTGACCCCTGGGGATCCTGGGCACTTCCTCTTTGTCTGGAGCTCCTAAGTTGGGTTGAGGGGAGCTCCCCTTCCCAGGCATTCCTTTCGGGTTTGTTTGGTTTGGTATGGGTTTTATTGTTTGGCTTTGTGGCAGTGCTAGGGACAGAACACAAAGCTTTGCATATATTAGACAGGGCTTTGCGACTGGACTATAACCCCTAGCCCTGTCCCCACATGCTAATGGTTAAAGAGGTGGCATGGGGTGTGGGGGTGGTGTCCACACCTATTTCTTTGCTCTGGAGGTGAGCAGGAAACAGAAGAATCAAGAGTGGGAGGTCGGCGCAGCTGAGGTGTTCAGGCATGCTCCGTCTCTTGTAGAAGCGCGGCTGCTGCAAAGGATTCTTTGGGCCTGACTGTACACAGTGTCCCGGGGGTTTCTCCAACCCCTGCTACGGCAAAGGCAACGTGAGTCCCCATCCCTGCTAGGTGTGATGAAGGCTGATCGCTTCCTCGACTAGTTGTATCCGAACCAGAACCCTGCTCTCTCTTGTCTCAGCTTCCCACTTCTAAGGAACCGGTGTTGGGCCAAACTGTTTTATTAGAAATTATTACATTCTGGTCCGCAGAGATGGCTCAGTGGTTAAGAGTACATGCAGATCTTGCAGAAGGCCTGGGTTTAGTTCCCAGAGCCCATGTTAGGCAGTTCCCAACTGCCTGTAACTCCAGTTCTGCTGGATCCGGTGCTTCTGGCTTCCATGGGCCTCTGCACTCAAGTGCATGCGCGCGCGCGCACACACACACACACACACACACACACACACACACACACACACACACACAGAGTTTTATTTTTTTCTGAAACAGGGTCTCTCTATAAATACCCCTGGCAATCCTGGAACTCACTGTGTAGATATTTACACCTGTGTTCCAGAAGATGACCTGCTAGTATTCTGTTTTTCTTTAGTATTCTGGTTTTGGCACCTTGGGACATCAGGGCATCTTAGCGCCTGCCATAGAAGAACACAGGACTTAGTGTTCAAAAAAGTCTGTATGGCCACGAGACTTTCAGAGGCCATCTTGGCAGCTTTCCTCATCTTGGAGGTCACTTGCGGGGTGAAGTCTCAGGGGAAGCTCAGAGCCTGCCTGGGAGGGAAATCCAGGGGACAGGGACTGTGGTGACCACACCCATGACTGATGCTGTCCCTACCACCCTGCAGTGCAGCGATGGGGTCCAGGGCAATGGGGCCTGCCTCTGCTTCCCGGACTACAAGGGCATCGCCTGCCATGTCTGCTCCAACCCAAACAAGCACGGAGCCCAGTGCCAGGAGGGTGAGTGCTCCTAGCCCAGGCCACCTCCCAGGGAGAAAGAAGTCCAGTTAGAAAAGGTGACTGGGTCATTGGGTACGGTGGTGTACACCTTTAATCTCAGCACTTGGAAGGTAGAGACAAGACAAGTGGATCCCTGAGTTCGAGGCCAGCCTGGTCTACAGAGTGAATTCCAGGACAGCCAGGGCTACACAGAGAAACCCTGCCCGCCCATGGAGTTTGAAACGATCTATGGTTTTAGGACTCTAAGACAGGATCAAATAACAAAGTTTTTTTGTTTTGTTTTGTTTGAAAGATTTATTTATTTATTATGTATACAATGCTTTGCCTGCATTAGGCCTGCAGGCCAGAAGAGGGCACCAGATCTCATGGTAGATGGTTCTGAGCCACCATGTGGTTGCTGGGAATTGAACTCAGGACCTCTGGAAGAGCAGACAGTGCCCTTAACCACTGAGTCATCTCTCCAGCCCCAAACAAAGCCTTCTAGCCACTCCATTCCCTACCCCCACCCTTACTTTGCACAACAACCCGGACTTCCAACAAGCCCTGTTTCCTGTCCAGTTTCTCTGTTCTCATTTCTTCCCTGTAGACTGTGGCTGTGTCCATGGTCTGTGTGACAACCGTCCCGGCAGCGGAGGGGTGTGCCAGCAGGGCACATGTGCCCCCGGCTTCCGAGGCAGCTTCTGCAATGAAACCACCAAGGAATGTGGATCCACAGAGCTGGCCAAGCACTGCCACCTGCACGCTCGCTGCGTCAGTCAGGGCGGTGCTGCCAGGTGAGGAGGACCCTGGCTTCCTTTGTGCCCTGTCCGTCTGTAGTAATTACACATCAGTTTGCTTACTCTCCAGACTCTCCGTGCCCCTCCCCCCCAGGTGTGTCTGCCTTGATGGGTTTGAAGGTGACGGCTTCTTCTGCGAACGCAGCAACCCCTGCACACGCCCAGACCGTGGTGGTTGTTCTGAGAACGTCAGTTCCTCTCTCCCCATCCCCCTCCTCTTTTACCGACCCTCCCCCACGGCCCTGCAACCCTGAGTCACGTGTTCACGCCCCACACAGGCTGAATGTGTCAGTGGAGACCTGGGTACACACCAATGCGTTTGCCACAAAGGCTGGAGTGGGGATGGCCGTGTCTGCGTGGCCATCGACGAATGTGGGCTGGACACACGAGGTGGCTGCCATGCTGATGCTCTCTGCAGCTATGTGGGGCCCGGACAGGTGAGGAGGCACGGAAGGATAGCTGGGGACAATCGTCCCCCCACCCCCTACCCCATTTATAACTTCAGGAACATAGCTCTAAGCTCAGAGTCTGGGCCCACAGATGCAGATGAAACTCTGCACCGTGGCCCTGGTCACTGCTATGCTCACAGGGTCCCTGTGTATAACCAAGCACCTGTTACAGGGCAATCTCTCCTCTAGACTACTGACACATGATACTAAGCAAGGAGGGGACCCTGCATGCGGAGGCCCCAAGTCTGTAGATTCACAGAACTATATCTCAGGAGCTTCACAGTCTAATTATTAATATATGTTATGGGATCTTAGCAGCCGAAGTCTCCAGATCAAGCATCTTGAGGTTCATGAGACTTATGGCACATGTTTAAGAATACTTAACAGAGCCAGGCGAGGTGGCACACGTGTTTAATCTTGGCACTCGGGAGGCAGAGGCAGGCAAATCTTTGTGAGTTCAAGGCCAGCCTGGTCTACAAAGTGAGGCCAGGACAGCCAAAGCTAGATAAAGAAACCCTATATAAAAAACAAACAAACAAACAATAAACAAAAGCAAACAAAAAAAGAATATCGAACATGGCCAGGCATGGTGGTGTACGCCTTTAATCCCAACACTTGGGAGGAAGAGACAGGTGATCACTGTGAGTTCGAGGCCAGCCTGGTCTACAAGTGAGTTCTAGAACAGCCAGAATGACACAACAGAGAGACCAAGTCTCATCCAAGTTGGGACTGGAGAGCTGACCCAGTGATTATGAGCACTTGTAGCTCTTGCAAAGGCCCTGGGTTAGGCTCCTAGCACCCCTACGACAGCTCAGGACTGTCTACAACTCTAGTCCTACAACATCTGATGCCATCAGCTGGCCTTTGCAGGCACTGCATGTGTGTAGCACACAGACATAACGCAGGCAAAATTAAGCCTAAATAAATTAGGGCTGGAGAGATGGCTCAGTGGTGAAGAGGCATGGCTACTCTTACTAAGAATCCAGGTTTGACTCCCAGAACCCACATGGCAGCTCACAACTGTTCATAACTCCAGGCTGTTGGGATTCAGTGCCCATTTTGGCCTTCATAGACAACAGGCATGCATGTGGTGCATACACATACATGTAGGCAAAACACCCATACACATAAAATAATTTTACATAAGTAAATTTGGAGAGTGGGTTCAAGACAGGGTTTCTCTGTGTTGCCATGGCTGCCCTGGACTCACTTTGGTAGACTAGGCTGGCCTTGAACTCAGTGTTCTGCCTGCCTCTGCCTCCTTGAGTGCTGGAATTAAACGCATGTGCCACCACACGCCCAGCTTATAAATTTTTTTATTTTTATTTTTTTTTAGTTTTTTAAAGACCGGGTTCCTCTGTGTAGCTGTCCTGGACTAGCTTTGTAGACCAGCCTGGCCTTGAACACACAGCCATCCACCTGCCTCTGTCTCCCGAGTGCTGGGCCACCACCACCCAGCTATAAATATTTTTAAAAGAATATCTAATGTACCGCAGGAGGCTAATCTTGGCTGGCTCTGAGCTAGTCTCTTTAATGGCTCCGTCCTCTTAGTTCTATGGTGGCCATCTGTGGAGTATTGGAATGAAAACGCAGGTTGATATAAGCGCTCTGTAGTCCAACCAGAGCCTTTTTTTTTTTTTTTTTTTTTTGGTTTTGGTTTTGGTTTTTTGAGACAGGGTTTCTCTGTGTAGCTTTAGCTGTCCTGGACTTACTTTGTAGACCAGGCTGGCCTCGAACTCACAGAGATCCACCTGCCTCTACCTCCTGAGTGCTGGGATTAAAGGTGTGAGCCTCCACGCCCAGCTCAGCCAGAGCCTTAAAACTTAGAACGCCCCCCCCTCCCCCAAGAGTTCGGAAGCATGCAGGAGGGCAGAAGCATGGGGGAATCTCACCTTCAAGACCATGCTGGGGCCAGGGGACTGGAGAGATAGCTTAGTGGTTAAGAGCACTGGCTGCTCTTCCAGAGGTCCTGAGTTCAATTCCCAGCAGCCACATGGTGGCTCACAACCATCTGTAATGAGATCTGATGCATGATGCTCTCCTCTGATGTGCATGAAGACAGTATATTCATATACATAAAACAAATAAATCTTAAAAAAAAAAAAAAAGACCATGCTGGGCTGGGCTATGTAGCAAGACCCTGTGAAAGGACGAAAGTAAATGAAAAGAAAACTCAGAAATGAGGCTTTAAACGCATAGGTCTGAATACCCCTCAAAATTAAGATCTGGGAGGGAGGGGTCTCACCTGTGCTTATTTGTAGTATAGATAAGTCCAAAGGCATATCTGTTAGAGAAAGAGACCAGAACAGTTGACTGAGTCACAGCGGAGGAGCTGGGATCCCAGTGCCCTTCCTGGGGCTGGCCTTGGCTGACATCTGCCCACTTGCCACAAGCCACTGACCTCAAAGCCAATGGCCTTGATGGGGTTCTGAGTACAGGCGGTGCTGAGCCCCCACACATGCTTCCAGCCAGTGCCACACCTCTAGACCAGCCTTACCTTGAGAACCGGTCTCCCCTTGGGGCTCTAGAGCACAGCTCTCCAAGGGCAAGATAGTTAGGGCTCTTCTGGGGTGTGGGCAGATTTCTGGGGGTGGGGCGGAAGAAGAGATGGTGGCTGTGGTGGCTGTGGTGAAATAAGACTCTCTGTTCCCTGGTCTCCCCAGAGCCGTTGCACGTGTAAGCTGGGCTACGCTGGAGATGGCTACGAGTGTAGCCCCATTGACCCCTGTCGGATAGGCAATGGCGGCTGCCATGGCTTGGTAAGAGGGGACAAGGGCTTCCAAGCCCCTGGGGTAGCTCTCTGGGGGAGGGGCCTGCTGCAGCCGGGCATGCCTGCCTCTCCTCAGCGCTGGCGTCTTCCTAAACTCATCACTCCTTCACTCTGTCACAGGAAAAAGCCTTTGTGCTAAGTTATTAAGGCCATAGACGCCCCCGCCCCACCCAAGAGCCAGCCCAGCCTGCCTAGCCCAACACATTGCCTCATCCTATTTCCATCCTTTTTCCTCCAGCCCCTCCAAGCTCTTTGCTGTCCCTTGGCCTCCCTCTGCCCTCCTTACCCTATGGCATCTCTGCCTCTCCTCAGACCTTGCCCCTCCTGCTTTCAAAAGCTCAGCCCCTTTAAGCAGAGCTACCTCTGTCCTTTGTTGTGACTGCTGAGATGATTCCTGTGTCTAGGGTGCTCTGGTGTTGGAGGACAGCGCTGCTGAGTGCGCTAACACAGCACAGGAGAGCTGGAGAGGGGGCTGGAAGGACTTAGTGGCCGCACAAGCAGAGGGCAGGGGGTGGGTGATATAGAGGGGGGGAGAGAGAGAGATGAGAACAGCTCATATCCAGATTGTTATTTGGACAATGAATGTCTGTTCCTTACCTCTACCAGGCTACCTGCCAGGCAGTCGGGGGAGGGCAGCGGGTTTGCACATGCCCTCCTCATTTTGGTGGTGATGGCTTCAGCTGCTACGGAGACATCTTGCAGGCGAGTGCCGCACAGATTTGCTCTCTTCCCTATGCCTGTGTTGTCCTCCCATGCGCCTGTAGGGAGGGGGGGGGTGCTTGGGGACATGAATTTGTCCTTAGGTCTATGACTTCAGCTTTTTTCCTGTCCCTTAGGAACTAGAGGCAAATGCCTACTTCTCTGCCTTTTCTCAATGGTTCAAGGTAGGGCCAGGACACAATGCTAGGGTTGGGCTCATGTCTACAAGGCCTTCCTGGCTACAGAGATGTCCACCTTTATCTCCTCCCCCCCCCGTCTCCCACTCACTGATTACAGAATTCAAGTGTCACTCTCCCTGCTGACAGTAAAGTCACAGCCCTGGTGCCTTCTGAATCTGCCATCCAAAGGCTGAGCCTCGAGGACCAGGCCTTCTGGCTGCAGCCAAAGATGCTGCCGGAACTGGTCAGGTGGGACGGCTGGGAAGGGCCACGGAGGGGATTCTGGGTAGGACCTTGGACTCTTCCCAGACAAGGTTGAAAGAATCTGATTCTTTGTTTACTGTGTCTCCATAAGAGCAATGAAAGGCCAGGATGAAGGATCTTTGTAGGTCATGCCAGTCTGGTCCAATGTTACCCATCTGTTCTCCGTAGGGCCCATTTTCTTCAGGGTGCCTTCTTGGAGGAGGAGCTGGCCCGTCTAAGTGGACAACATGTAGCCACACTGAACCCCACAACACGCTGGCAGATACAGAACATCAGTGGGGTGAGAGGTGAACTCTGGCCATATGTGGGAGCTGGAGTGGTCCCACAGCTGCACACCACCCCAAGACTAGGGCTCCCAGGAAGTAAGCTTTGGGTCCCTTGGCCCTGCCCAGAGCCAATTCTGAGACTGCACACAGGACACTTAGTTGTCTCATTAGAATCTGTGTAGGAAGGCCAGGTGCAGTGGCACATGCCTGTAATCCTAGCACTCAGGGAGGCAGAGACAGGTAGATCACTGTGAGTTCGAGGCCAGCCTGGTCTACAAAGCGAGTCCAGGACAGCCAAGGCTACACAGAGAAACCCTGTCTTAAAAACAAAACAAAAAATAAGAAACAAACAAAAAAATCAAAACCCAAACAAACAAAAAGAACCTATGTACGCCAGCACATGTAACCCTGACTTTGTTTTGTTTTGTTTTTTGTTTTTTGTTTTTTGTTTTTTTAGTTTTAGTTAGGTTTTTTCCCCCCCTCTGAGACAGGGTTTCTCTGTGTAGCCTTGACTGTCATGGACTCACTTGTAGACCAGACTGGCCTCAAACTCATGAAGATCCTCCTGCCTCTACCTCCCAAGTGCTGGGATTAAAAGCATGCGTCACCACCACCTGGCTCTGCCTGCTATTCTTACAGAAAATCTGGGTGCAGAATGCCAGTGTGGATGTACCCGACCTCCTTGCTACCAATGGCATCCTACACATTATCAGCCAGGTATGGCAGGAGAAGGGAGTGCGGGGGTACTTCATGGCCAGCAATGACGGACTGACAACCCCTCCTGCTCTCTGTCAGGTCATGCTGCCTCCGAGAGGTGATGTCCGGCCTGGACCCGGGTTGCTGCAGCAACTAGATAGGGTGCCCGCCTTCCACCTCTTCCGGGAGCAGCTAAAGGTAAACGGGGGGTGGGGTGGGGTCATTCAAGGGGAATGGTTTCCCAGGAGGCTGCAGGGGGCTGGCTGGCTTCCTGTATTAGGGCTGCCTTACTTAACCTTGCTCCCTGTCTCTATCCCTAGCACCACAAACTGGTAGCCCAAATTGAGGCTGCCAAAGCCTACACCATCTTTGTGCCCACAAATCACTCTCTGGAGACCCAGGGCAACAACAGTATCCTGGTGAGGCCTTGGGAATGGGGAGGCCGAGGCCCCCTGTGCCCAGGCAAAGGGACATACGCGGTGGGGACCGGCATGATACCCAGGCCACTCAAGAGTCTTGGAAAGCCTGAATTCCTCCCTGGCAGGACAGAGACACAGTGCGACATCATGTGATCGTCGGGGAGGCACTGTCCGTGGAGGTCCTGCGGAAAGGGGGACACCGCAACTCCCTCCTGGGCCCCGCCCACTGGCTGGTCTTCTACAATCACAGTGGCCAGGTGATTTGAAGACCCTGCTCGTGGGACTGTTTAGGACTTCCCTTTGGAGCTTCCCCACGGCGGAGATGGAGACGCAGCCTCTGCTCCGGGAAGACTTCCCTCCCATCCTTGGAGCTGCCCCCAATCCTGGACCGTGTTCTTTTCTTGTTGCTCTAAGAGTGAGGGTGGCGGTGGTGCGTGGGTAGACTCAACCTGTTGTCCTTCCAGCCCGAGGTGAACCACGTGCCACTGGAGGGCCCCTTTCTGGAAGCCCCTGGCAGTGCCCTCTTTGGACTGTCCGGGGTCTTGACAGTGGGCTCCAGCCGTTGCCTGCACAGCCACGCAGAGGCTCTTCGGGTGAGAAACTGGGGCCAGAGGGGTGTTCAAGATCAGCAGCTACCACCGGTGGCCCATGGCTTTAATCCCAGAACTCTAGAGGCTGAGGCGGAGAGATCTCTTGAGCTTGAGGCTAGTTGGGGCTACGCAGCGACACCCTCTTTCAAAACAAACAGAAGAGAGACAGCGGCTGGTTGGTCTAGGTAGCAGGAAGGAACCCGTGGCCTGTCTTCTTCTGAACCAACCGATGCCTTGCCCTTCTTCCCCCAGGAGAAATGCATAAACTGTACACGCAAATACCGCTGTACTCAAGGCTTCCAGCTGCAGGTGAGGCTGGGCTCAGCGCAGCTCTACACTTACTAACATTACCCCCACCCCACGGTCCAGCCATGCTGGGAACTGGCCCTGCTCTGGGCATCTGCAACTCCCCAACTAAGGCTGAACTACAGCCCAGGTTTGCGCAGAGACGTTTGCAGCTCTAGACCTGGTCCCTCAGCCATCCCATCATCAGACCCACCTGTCTTGGTTTCTACTCCTCCCTCCCACTTCTCCTCCTCACTTTTGTCTGCCCACTTACTCTGTCGCCTGCAGCATGGTTGTTTGTTTCCCGTGCACTACCCTGCCCCTGCCCAAGCCACCAGATGACTCTTCCAATGTGTCTCCAATTGTAGGACACACCTAGGAAGAGCTGCGTCTACAGATCTGGCTACTCCTTCTCCCGGGGCTGTTCCTACACATGTGCCAAGAAGATCCAGGTTTGCTCTGAGGTGTCCCCCAACCAAGGCTTTGCCCAGGGAGGAGAGGACAGAGGAGATCCCTAAGGAAGAGTTTAGACTGAATCGCGCAAGGGCAGGGGTGCCGTGCTTCCAGCAAGGACAGCAAAGCAAGGGCCCTAGGAATGCCCCAATCAGAGGGCTACTACTATGTGTCTTGTGTCTAGCCCCTGGGGAAATGGGCATGGAAGAGAGATACAGGGTCGCATGCCAGAGCTGGCTGGCGCCATCAGACAAAACCCAGCAGCAGCAATCTGACTTCCTTCCTCCTCCTGCACAAGCCATGCAGTTTGAGCCTATATCCCCCAGGGGAGGGTTGGGGGAAGGCATCCTCTACACACTAGCCTGTTCCATTCTACGCTCCCTGGGTCTGTGCTTCCAAGTCGCTCTGCTCCGTGGCTCCGTGGCTCCGTGGCTCCGTGGCTCTGAGGCCTCAGGGTATTATCACCTCTTCGGGGCTAGTAACATCCATCCTGGCCTGCGCCGGGCCTCTCTCCTTCCCTTCCCATTGTCCCTGGCCCCACAGGTGCCGGACTGCTGCCCAGGCTTCTTTGGCATACTGTGTGAGCCATGCCCAGGGGGTCTAGGTGGAGTGTGCTCAGGCCACGGGCAGTGCCAAGACAGGTTCTTGGGCAGTGGGGAATGTCGCTGCCAAGAAGGCTTCCACGGAACAGCTTGTGAGATGTGTGAGCAGGGACGCTATGGCCCTACCTGCTCCGGAGGTGAGGCCTGCAGAGAAGGTGGATGGTGGCCCCCTGGGAAGGAGGTTTAGACTGGGTGCTATACCACAGGGAGCTGGAGATTAACCCTTGTTGTGCCACTTCCAGTATGTGACTGTGGCCAAGGGCTGTGCCAGGACGGGCTACGAGGGAATGGAAGCTGTGTCTGTGACGTGGGCTGGCAGGGTGTCCGTTGTGACCAGAGTAAGTAGGTCCCAGGGGCCTAGGGGGCAAGTGAAGACAGGGGAACAATTCTGGTCTGAATGACCGGAGCCTTCTGTCTCCTCTCAGAAATCAATGATCATCAGTGTCCCAAGAAGTGTGATCCCAATGCCAAGTGGGTGAGCCCGACCTATGGTGGGGTGACCATGGGCAGGACAGGGCAGACGCAGGCTAAGTGGCTGTCGCCTCTCCCAGCTGCATACAGGACTCTTCTGGAATCCCTGCCTGCGTCTGTGCTGCAGGATACTCAGGCAATGGCAGTTTTTGCTCAGGTTGGTCATGTGGATGTCCCAGAATCCACTCTGGAATGGAATGGGGTGGCCATCCCATCTGCTCTAACCTTTTCCTTTATTCCCCTGCTGGTTTCTCACAACGCCTATCCCAGAGGTGGATCCCTGTGCCTCTGGCCATGGTGGCTGCTCGCCCTATGCCAACTGTACCAAGGTGGCTCCCGGGCAACGCACATGTACCTGCCGGGATGGCTATACGGGCGACGGGGAGCTGTGCCAGGGTGAGGGGTCCCAAGAGAGACACCGGGGAGGGGAGGGCCTTTTAGTGATCTGAGTCAGTCTCAGCAGGATTGAGGCCACAAAGGGTATGTGGTGGGGACCAAAGAGGAAGGCAATGGGCACCTGGAGTTGCACATGGACAGATGTATAAGTGGAGGGGCCATCAAGGGCCATTCTTCATCTCAACGTCTCTCTCCCTAGAAATAAACAGCTGTCTCATCCACAATGGGGGCTGCCATGTTCATGCTGAGTGTATCCACACAGGCCCCAAGCAGGTCAGTTGACAGGCCTGACACTGGGGCCCCCGTTCAGACTAGGTTGGGGTGACCCTTTCATTCAGGGCCCTCTGCAGCCCCAATGATCAGGATTTGTGACAGGTCTCCTGCAACTGCCGTGAGGGTTACAGCGGTGACGGCATTCAGGCTTGCAAGCTTCTGGACCCCTGCTCCCAGGTGAGGCCCTCATATCTTATCACGTTTGTCAAAGAAAGGGGACCGAGCCTAGAAACAGCCCTCTTCACCCCAAGGATAGCCCCAGGGGTCTCCCTTACCCCTAGCTCAAGTCTGGCTCAACAGCAGAAATAAACCTTCGCAGATTAATCAGGGACTCTGGGGCATCTTTCCTAAGGCTGGGGTTTTGGAGGTCCAGGGACACCACCACGGCCTCTCTCTTCCTCCCCCACTCTCAGAACAATGGAGGCTGCAGTCCTTATGCTGTGTGCAAAAGCACAGGGGATGGGCAGAGGACGTGTACCTGCGACAGTACTCATACTGTGGGAGATGGCATCACCTGTCATGGACGCGTTGGACTGGTAATGATGCCCAAGTCTGACCCAGATTGGATGGTGGCTGTGCCCCATGAACCTGGACCCAAATCCTGGCTAAGACCCCAGAGTCAATTCTGATCCTTGACCCATGACCCCATGACCCCATGACCCCGAGTCTGACCCCTGATACTTCCTGCACTAAACCTCATCTATATATCACATGAAAATAATCACGGCCTAGCTCAGAACCTGCCTTGGCTTTCCTTCCCTCGTCTCTGCCTTCGCCAGACCTTGGGCTGCCAGTGCTGGGACAGGCACTGGTCCCTGAATCGGGGGAGGGGGGCACCCAAAATCTGAACTGACCTCCACTCCCCCAGGAGCTCCTACGGAACAAGTATGCCTCTTTCTTCAGCCTCCACCTCCTGGTGAGTAGCCAGCGTGCCTCTGAGACCTGCTGGCCAAGTTCCAAGCATCTCTGTACCTCTGGGTTCCCATCTGTTTGAGGGGGTTGGCTGGCCGGGTCTTTCAGAATTTAAGTTTCCCCCATGAGATCCTTCGAAGTTCCAAGTTGGTCCCAGATGGTCTCTTTTGCTCAACTTGTGTCCTGCCTCCTCAGGAATACAAGGAGATCAAGGGTGACGGGCCTTTCACCATCTTTGTGCCACGTGCTGATCTAATGAGCAACATGTCACAGGTACACAGCTCTGGGAGCAGACTGGAGAGAGATGCATACTCTGGTCCCTGCATGGGCAGAGGTGTCAATCATTGGCTTCCACTATCTTTGTGACCCCTATGCTAGACCGAGCTGGCTAGGATACGTGCCCATCGCCCGCTTGTGTTTCGCTACCACATGGTTGGCTGCAGGCAGCTGGGGAGCCAAGAGCTGCTGAACCAGGGATATGCCACTGCACTGTCTGGGCACACGCTGCGTTTCAGTGAGAGGGAGGTGAGCTTTCACTCTGTTGCTCCAGTGGCTAGAGAGTCCCTCCTGCAGGGTTAAGATGTAGCCCCTGGACTCAGTCCCCATGCCCTGCCCTGCCTCCACTCCTTTAATACTCAGCCTGGATCTGAAATGAGAGGGAGCGGAGTCCAGCCCAGAGATACCCACACTCTGGGCCCTGCCCCAACCTGGGACTCCTAAGCCAAGCTGATACCAGCACCATGCTCCCGCAATGTCAAGCTTAGTATGGTGCCTTGTGCAGGCTTCTTATAATGGGGGGAGAAGTCCCACCCCATGTCTTGACTCTGCCGTTGACCAATTCAGAGAATTGACTATTAGAAAATTCTCCCACCTCAGGCCCTGCCCTGGCCCACGTGAGCCCTATAGCTTCAAGCACCCTATTGATCAATTGCATTCAACCGCAGCTTCGCCCCAACACAACCATGTCCCTCCCACAGGGCAGCATTTATCTCAACGACTTTGCTCGGGTGGTAAGCAGTGACTACGAGGCAGTGAATGGTGTCTTGCACTTCATCGACCGTGTCCTGCTGCCACCGGATGTGCTGCACTGGGAGGCTGATAGTGTCCCAGTCCCTCGGGTAGGGCTGAGCAAGAGCCTGGGACAGGGTGGCAGGCTGGGATCTGCTCTCCCCACCTGACCACGCGGCTCACGCGGCTCATGCGTGCTCTTTCCAGAGAAATGTCACCGCTGCTGCCGAAGGCTTCGGTTATAAGATCTTCAGCCGCCTGTTGAAGGTACCACTCTCACGAACGTGGGTTTGCCAATGTGTGCGTACCTCTTTCTGGGAACAAATGTGCCCGTGTGGATGTCCTTGTACAATTTAAGAGCTTCCCAGTGTGCAGCCAAGGTGTGTGTGAAAAATGTATCTCTGCAAGTGTGACCATGCGCAGTAGCTCCCCTACCTATAATTTCAATTTTATCTTCAGTGATGTTGGCAAGATGGCTCAGTGGGTGACAGTGCTTGCTGCCAAGCCTAACAACCTGAGTTTGATCCTTGGGACCCATGTAGCAGAAAGAAGGAACCAAGTCCTGTAGGGTTTCCATATGCACAGGTAGCAGGCACGCTCCCTTCCCTATGTCCCATACACACAAACACAAAAACAAATTAAATATAAAAAATATTAAATTGAAAAACCAAGAAATACCTTTTTTTTTTTTTTAAGGTTTTTTTGAGACAGGGTTTCTCTGTGTAGCCTTGGCTTATCTGTAGGTGTCCTGTCACTTTGTAGACCAGGCTGGCCTCGAACTCACAGAGATCCACCTGCCCCTGCCTCCGGAGTGCTGGGATTAAAGGCGTGCGCCACCACCATTGGCTATTATTCATCTCTTACTGTGCCTGCTTTATAAATACTACTTTATCACAGGTATAGGAAAGCAGTGTGTGTATGGTTCATCTCCATGTGGTTCATTGTAAGTTAAGGCATCTGCTGGCCTCTTGGGACGAGTTCTCTGCAGATGAGGGAACGGCTGCCCAGGATGGCTGCAGACAGACATGGGTAGTTATCTGGGCCTGGGTCTCTTTGGACCTCCTTTCTGGCCTCGCCCAGCCTCATCTCCTCCAACCCACAGGTGGCTGGCCTTCTGCCCCTGTTTCAAGATGCAACCCATCGTCCCTTCACTATGCTGTGGCCCACGGATTCTGCCCTGCAAGCCCTGCCTCCTGATCAGAAGAACTGGCTCTACCATGAGGACCACCGTGACAAACTGGCAGCCATCTTGCGGGGTCACATGATTCGCAACATTGAGGTAGGCACAGAGCCAATCTTTGGTGTATCTAGCCTGCCTGCCCCTCTCCAATCACATCTGCATTTATTTAGGCCTTGGCAACTGACCTACCCAACCTGGGCCAACTCCGAACCATGCATGGAAACACCATCTCTTTCTCCTGTAGCCGTGCCCGGCCTGTGAGTCTGGGGAAAGAGCTTGGTTAAGAAAAACAGGCAGGGCAGTCAGGGGCTACAGTGCCCATGACCCCTGACATCTTTCCCTTTAGGGTGAGCTCACGGTAGGTGAAGACGGCGCCCGCATCGTGCAACGGCACTTGCTCTTTGAAGGCGGCGTGGCTTATGGCATTGACCAGATGCTGGAGCCACCCGGCCTTGGTGCCCGTTGTGATCACTTCGAAACCCAGCCGCTTCAAATGGTGAGGAAGGCCACAGGCCACAGGTGCATGGCAGGGGCCCAGCCCACCTGTCCTACCCTGTCCATCCACCTGACCCTGCAGTGTTGGCCTCCATCCCCTGCAGAAGACTTGCAGCATCTGTGGGCTGGAGCCACCTTGTCCTCGGGGCTCACGGGAGCAGGTAATGGTCTGGAGGCTGAGTTGAGGGGTTTGGGGAAGGGACAGGGCACCACCACTCTCAGGCTGGCTGTGGCCTGATTGCTTTTGACCCAGGGCAGTCCCGAGACCTGCTGGCGTTACTACTCCAAGTTCTGGACCACTCCACTGTACTCCCTGACAATGCGCGGCGGTTCCTGGATACAGCCTAGTTTTTGGAGAAACAACGGCGTGGGTAGGGGCTGCCACCGCAAATGTGTCACCTCCGTCTGGAAGCCCAGCTGTTGCCCCGGTCACTATGGCATTGACTGCCAAGGTAAGTATTCTGAGGGTTACAGACAAGCTGACCAGCTCCTCTCACCCCCAATATGGCCAAAGACAAAGAAAGCGCTGGCCATTGCCCTTAAAGGATAGTGGGGTGTTCTAGGGTGGGGAAGTGCAAAAAGGTGGGGTAGGTGTACAGAAGATTCATACGTGGTGTAGAGTGCTGGAGGGCTGGGTTTGGTGGGGTCTCCATGGTGTGAGGACATGAGTGGACTGATGCTCCTTGAAGGGCCTTGGCTGGCACTTGGTAGGGGACAGAGGGCGGAGCTGGGACGCAGGTGTGTGGGTATTGTTATGAGAGCATCTGGTCCAAGTTGACGCCTACAATATTCCCTAGCTTGCCCCGGTGGCCCCAGAACCCCCTGCAGTGACCATGGTGTGTGCCTGGATGGCATGAGTGGCAGTGGGCAGTGTAGCTGCCATTCGGGTTTTGCCGGGACAGCCTGTGAGCTCTGTGCCCCGGGTGCCTTTGGACCCCAATGCCAAGGTAGGCTACCTCTGCCCTGCCCCATTCCATCCTGCCCCGTTTTCTTTGGCCGCTGTGTGTGTGAACTTGCCCATCTTCCCAGCTTGCCGCTGTACCTCACATGGGCGTTGTGATGAAGGTCTTGGGGGCTCCGGCTCCTGCTTCTGCGATGAAGGCTGGACTGGGCCCCACTGTGAAGTACAGCTGGGTGAGTAGCTCTTGAGCTTGTGCCCGTGCGTGCGGCATATGCGTACACACTAGCACATGCCCTAGCTGCACGCTCAGGGGGAGGGCCCTACAGTGGGTGTGAGGGGCATTGGTTGGAAAGGCAACTACTGACCTGGTCATATGGGATGGGTTCTGGGGACAGAGTTGCAGCCTGTGTGTACCCCACCCTGTGCAACCCAGGCCGTGTGCCGTGTGGGCAACAGCTGTGAGTGCAGCCTGGGCTATGAAGGGGATGGCCGTGTGTGCACAGGTAAGCCGCGAATTGCAGCTAGGGAGCCCTGGGCCCACCCTAGGCGCCTGGCTCAACTATGCCTTCCTTGCCCCTAGTGGCAGATCTGTGCCGGAAAGGGCATGGCGGCTGCAGTGAGCATGCCAACTGCAGCCAGGTGGGGACAGTGGTCACCTGTACCTGCCTGCCTGCCTATGAGGGTGATGGTTGGAGTTGCCAAGCTCGCAACCCCTGCTTGGATGCCCACCGTGGAGGCTGCAGCGAACATGCTGACTGCCTCAACACTGGTCCGGTAAGCAGGTGGGGGAGCCAAGCAGTCTTGGGTGCAGAGGCCCCCATGGGCTCACACGTCCATTCTGTGAGACATCCACCCTCTCTGCCTGCAGAACACACGGCGCTGTGAATGCCATGTGGGCTATGTGGGTGACGGACTGCAGTGCCTAGAGGACCTCAAACCACCTGTGGACCGGTGCATGGGAGAGTCAGCACCCTGCCACGCAGATGCATTGTGCACTGACCTACACTTCCAGGGTATGCTTGCTTACCCACCCGCCCTCCACCCACTGTGTTGTCCCTGGCTACTGTCCTATGGACCATACATCCTCCTGTCTTCCTGCAGAAAAACGGGCTGGTGTCTTCCACATCCAGGCCACCAGCGGCCCTTACAGTCTGACCTTCCCGGAGGCCGAGGAAGCATGCAAGGCCCAGGGAGCAGTCCTTGCTTCGCTCCCTCAACTCTCTGCTGCCCAGCAGGTGCACAGGGCTCAGGGGTAGAAGCTAAGCCCGCGGAAGGCCGTTGGGTCGGGCTTTGGTCTCAGCCTCTCCTCCCGCCCCTACAGCTAGGCTTTCATGTCTGCTTCATGGGCTGGCTGGCCAACGGCTCTGCTGCCCACCCTGTCGTCTTCCCAGCGGCTGACTGTGGGGATAACCGCGTAGGTGTCATCAGCCTTGGTGTCCAAAAGAACCTTTCGGAGCGTTGGGATGCTTACTGTTATCGCGTGCGAGGTATGGCTGCCCCGCCCACCTCTGCCCACCCCCACCCCCTGAACCCCTTCCTAATAAGCCTCTGTGAGCTACTGACCTGCCTTTCCTACAGACGTGGCGTGCCAATGTCCCGCCGGCTACGTGGGTGATGGGGTCAGCACATGCAACGGGAAGCTGCTTGATGTCCTGGCTGCTACCGCCAACTTCTCCACCTTCTATGGGGTGCGCAGGGAGGGGGCCCTCCCCAGCCTCAGAAGTGGGGATGTAGGCAGGTGGGGTCCCTAAGGGAGGGAGCTTACCCGCAGCCCCATCTCCTCACCCTTCCAGATGCTGCTGGCCTATGCCAATGCCACTCAGCGAGGTCTTGAGTTCCTCGACTTCCTGCTCGATGAGCTCACCTACAAGACGGTCTTTGTTCCTGTCAACGAAGGCTTTATGGACAACATGGTAACAGCAGGGACTTGGGCAGTCTGCTCTGTCTCCAGCAGGCCCGGCCGGCCCAACCAACAACAGGTTCTGCTCTGCTCATAGACGCTGAGTGGTCCAGACCTAGAACTCCATGCCTCCAATGCTACCTTCCTGAGCGGCAATGCCAGCGGGGGGACGTTGCTTCCTGCCTACTCTGGCCTTAGCCTCTTCATAAGTGATACAGGTTCTGACAACATTTCCTCGGTTCCTCTGGTGAGTCTGGCCTCCACTGGCTCAGCCCTCGCTCGCTCACCCACCGCTGCGCCTGACTGCGATTTCTCTGTAGGCCCCAGGGGCAGTTGTGGTCAACCACATCGTCGTGTGGGATATCATGGCTTTCAATGGTGTCATCCATGCTCTGGCCAGCCCCTTGGTCACGCCTCCCCAGTCTGTGAGTCTGGGGAAGCCGGAGACAGACCTCAAAGGGTGAAGGGATTCTCTCTGACCTGGTCCTTGACTTTGCCTTTCTGCTTACAGAGAGCAGTGCTGGGACCCGAGCCTCCAGCTGTGGCATTAAGCATGGGGATTGTGCTAACCTGTGGGGCACTGCTGGGGCTGGGAGCTGGAGCCTTCTACCTGCGTGCCCGAGGCAAGGCCACAGGCTTTGGCTTCTCAGCCTTCCAGGTGAAGAGTGGTTGGGGGAAAGTGGGGGCAGGGTCCTTCTGTCTTGATATTTTTTTGGGGGGGGGGGGCTTACCAGTCACCACTCCACTTCCAGGCGGAAGATAATGCTGACGATGACTTCTCCCCATGGCAAGAAGGGACTAGCCCAACCTTGGTTTCTGTCCCCAACCCTGTGTTTGGCAGCAATGATGCCTTTTGCGAACCTTTTAATGTGAGTGTGGGGTGGGAAGGGTGGCTGGCAGGGTGAAGGGGACAGGCCCTGGGCCTAGCCTTGCTTATCTGCATCCTGCCTGCCCCTCTGCAGGATTCACTCCTGGAGGAGGACTTCCCCGACACCCAGAGGATCCTTGAGGTCAAATGATGCTCTGGAACGCATGCAGAGGCACATGGAAGACAGAGACCACTTTTATTGCTTGTCAGGGTGGCTGGGGCGAAAAGGCCAGACGGTCTGTCCAGGACAATAAAAGTGCCCTCATCGGATATGGGCCATGTCACCAAGAAAGGGTGTCTTCATGCAGCCGGTGCACAGCTGGTCCATCCAGAGGGGCGCCTCATGCTGCAGGGGTGTGCGGCGTGGGTAGAAAGTGAAGTCTACGCGGTAGTTGAGCAAACAGCTGAGGGAGGCCATGTAGAGATCCGAGAAGCGCACGAGGCGCCTGGAGAAGTAGGTGGGGTTGTGGAAGGTGCGGAAGATGCTCCCAAACTGAGCGTTGAACAGGGCCTTTGTGATGCATCTGTGGGAGGGAGAGACACGGTACCCACCCGTCAGCCAGGGTGCAGAGAAAAGGATGGGACAACTGTCTTCCTGTCGTGGCTCCTCTCAGCTCACCTCAGTTCTTGCCGCTCCTTCATCCAGGTAGCCAGCACCTGCCGAGACTCTGCGTCCTGATAAGTCTGGGGAAACACAATGCGGGGAGGTGGGTGAGCACGCGGCATCCGGGAGGCACAGGGGCCCCCAGATCCGATTTACCAGCCCGCCCCCTCCTAACCCTTGTCCCTGCCATCCCCACCTGCATGCGCTCCAGCAGCCCGGTGAGAGCCTGCTGCCAGGTCAGTGAGTGCATGTACTGCTCCGTGTTGATGATGCGGATCTCACGCTCTAGCTCAGGGATGATGGCTCCTGTGCGCCAGCCATGCCGCAGCATGAGGTCCTGGCGGAAAGGATGGGGGGGGGGCGGCGACCTCAGCACCAGCCGGGAGGGCTCCTTCCCCTCCCTGGGTAACAGCCCGACTCCCTCACCGCCAGGTCACTGTAGAGGTGGTCACCGAAGTAGAGCACACGTGGCCCCCGCCACTCCGTCAGGCGAAGGAAATCAAACAGGTTCCCCTAGGGGGAGCAGAAGGGGCACTGCTGAGCCAACTGTGCTCCTGAGTGGCTGTGGGAGCCAGGCTTTGTCCTTCACCAGTCCTCCTAACTCTCCAGAGGCAGCCAAAGCCAGCCGGATGCTGGGTTGCCCTTTCCCGTGGCCTCCCTGTTCTGTGGTCCTTACTGTTTTCCCCTTCCAATAGGAAAGGGGGGGTGGGGGGGGTCAGCTTGCATCAGAAACATCACTTGTAAGGGTGGACTGGCCCTCACTCAAGGACCTCTTTACAGTGGCCTTTCACCTACCCAGGCAAGGGCTGTGTTTGCAAGAAACAAACCACGGGGAGGGAGGGCGGGGCCCTGACCCTACAGCAGAGGGCCCTGAAGTTCTGTGAACCTCCTCGGTCTCCACCCAAGGGACCCTGTGGACCAACTACGGAGCTCACTGACAGGCCACGTGCTTTCCTTCTTTGCTCCAGAGCCAGGGAAAAGATGAGCATAACAGAAGAAGCCTCAGGGGTTAGGGTGGGAGCCGGGTGGGAAGGGCTGGAGTTTGGAAGCAAGGCAGCTACCAGAGGTGCCACACGCCAGGGTGGGAAAGCTCAGATCACGGCGCCTCAGACACATGAGAACTCGGGGCGGCAGGCAGCTGATGAACTGAACTGAGAAGCAAGCACACCAGCTGGACAGATGGGGAGGGTGGGGTGGGGGTGGGGGAACTGGAAGATGTAGGCTCTAGATAAATATCCAGGGGCAGCTGAAGGAGAGAGGGCGAAGAAAGACAAGGGCTTGTGGACAGGCTCCCCAGAACACAGCGCCAGGCCTGAGAGCTGCCAAGAAAGAAAGTCACCCTCCCCCAAAGATGGCCGCCGCCATCAGATGCTAAGACAAGAGAGCACCACCCGAGCTGTGGGCACAGGCCTGCGCCTAAAGGACTGGAGTCCTGGGTGCAGTAGGGTAGGATGCTGAGCCGGGCACGGGAGCGGGAATGTGCCTGCCAGCCGAGTTGATGTTGCTGATGCTGCTCTCCTGGCCCCATCTCCGCTAAGATTTCCACATCCCAGGTAGGGCCATCAATGCCCCAAATCTGTCCTCTCTTCCTAGCTACATAGGAAACTAGGATGGGTGGGAAGGACGTGTGCCTCAATTCCTAAGCTGTCTCCACAGCTCCACCCCGCCCCCTCAGGATTTGGAGCAGGCTGGTTTCACTGTAGCGGTGCTCCGTGCTAATTGTTCACAGTGCATTCTAAGGCTTTTTTTTTTTTTTTTAAAAGCATGACTCAAGTGGGACAGTCTAAAGTAAACAAGGCCACGGCTCCTAGGCCATTGTGTAGATGTAGAGTCCAAACCCAGGCAGTGTGACCACAAGGCTGAGCTCTCTCCCAGTATCACCCAATATATATATATATATATATATATATATATAAAATTATATATGTATATAATTTATATGTACACACACACACATGCCAGTAAACATGCTCTAGTACCTAGCTTCCTACAAGCTATGCTGCTGTTGGTTCTAGCCCCACAGTGCAAGCTTGGTCAAGGCCATGAGGCAGCCCCTGCATAGGCCAGGGTCCCCAACTGGGCACTGCTCCCCCAAAGCAGTCCTCACCTGCCGATAGATCTTGCCCTTTTCCAGGCGGGCGATCCGGTCCCAGTGGAGGGAGCCTTTCTCATCGAGCTTTCGAAAAGGCCTGGGTGAGGGCGGAGGGGGCTGATGTGTGACGGAACCACAGACTCAGTGGGCACTGGCCAGCAAGGGGGAGCTTTACTTAAGCACACAGAGTTCTGAGTCAAGGCCAATTGGGTTTCGTGCCTGCATCTACTCATTGGAATGGGGTCCCCGTCCCCGTCCCCCCACCCTCACCACCCCGCAGTCCCTGCTGTGCCCATACTTGCGCCGGTCGGTGAAAAAGTTGGGCTTGTCTGCCTGGACAATGACTACATCGAAGAGCTGGCGCCAATCGGGGCCCACCATGTGCCGCATGCCTTTGTCCCTGTGCAGAGGTGGCACTGGCTATAGGGGGTCTGGGAGTGGTACTGTGCCGGCCACCCCACCCCACCCCACCCCGCATGTCCTCCTACAGCGGGCCTGGACTCACACGAAGCTGAAAGGGCTGTTGGTGATGAGGAACAGCTGTTTCCCATGGGCCACCAGGCGGCTCAGGACTGCGAATGTTTCGTCCCCTCTCAGGATGTACTTCTCTGAAAGGGAAGATGGGTCGGTCTGCAAGGGCCCCAGGCCCATGACCCTCGGCGCAGGCAGGCCGTGGGAAGGGCTGCTGTCCACATTTACCCATGTCTCGCTCTATCCACTGGTACATGAGGCCCTTCACATGCACGTCCCGGATGGCGTCCTGGGTGGCACAGGGGACAGTGAGCACATGCTAGGGAGGAAGGCCTGCCACGTCGCAGACAGACCTCATCTCGTCTAAGGGACAAGTGCCACCCCCTCACCGTGACATCCTTGTAGAGGTGTACTTGGTCAAACTCCAGGCCGTGGCCCAGAAAGTAGTCCACCACACAGGACAGCAGTGCCATCTCCGGGAGCGAGAAGATGTCCATGAACTGCTTGATGGACGGGCCCTGGGGAGGAACGTCAACTCGGGACACTGGCAGGCAGCACGACCTAATCGGCCACCGCCTCACGGGATGCCGGCGCCCACATCAAAAATCCCTGGTCTGGGCCGCTTTGGGCAACAGCAGGCTGTGCGGCTTACCTTGCCATAGAAGCCGCTCATCTGGTAGAGTGGGATGTGCTGGGTGCCACCGTATAGGTCAATCACTTCCTCATCCGGCACAGGCTGGAGGCCCCTGAGTTGGGGGTGAGTAGTGGGCGTGTATGTGTGTGAGTGGACAGACGCACTCAGCCGGAGCCCAGGTAGCAGTATAGAACAGGGACAAGTGTAGGACTGAGGTGGACCCGACACTAACCTGTAGGCTGTTCCCAGTTGTACATAATGAAAAGCATCAATTTTCATCAGAAGGCTCTGGAGGCATGTAGGAAGCAGGGCCAGTGGTGAGGTAGGGTCTCCCCCCCCCTCCTCCCCCCCCCCGCCTCCGCCCCCTGCCAAGATAGGGTTTCTCTGTGTAGCTTTGGCTGTCCTAGACTCACTTTGTAGACCAGGTTGGCCTCGAACTCACAGTGATCTGCTTGCCTCTGCCTCTGGAGGCAGAGTGGAGGAGGAGGTAGGTTTTTATCTCTGGCCCTGAACTAGTTTCTCCTGGAAACTCTTCCCCCCCCCCCCCACCGCCACCCCCAACCCCCAACAATGCTCAGCAGCAAAACCTCTACCGGATGCTACTAAGGAGGAGCTACAACCGAAGCCAGGGTGGTCTGATAAGGAGAGATGGAGGCTGAAGAGGCTGGCCGTGTACACATGCAGTCAGGAGGGGGCGGTGTGTGTGTGACAGTGTCTAGCCACTCACCTTCTGAATGTCATAGTGGAGGCCACGGATGGCAAAGCTTGGGTCATAGTCATACTTTCGAATCCCCTCTGGGTACTGTTGGACAAAATACCAGTAGCAGTGCCAGCCCTCAGTGCAGGATACCAGGGGAACCCCAAGACTCAGTCTGGGGCATAGGTCAAGCTCATTCCTGCTGGCCTCTAGGGCCAGCGGCCTCACCTTGTAATGTTCTATCAGGATGTCCCGGGCAGCATTGAAGATCTCGGGGTGCAGTGCATCTGCATACTGGGCCAGCGTGTAGTCGTAGTCAAAGCCATAGACTTCCACGTCACTCAGGCTGATCTCATTGTTGGCGTAGATGGCCGCTGGGTTGAGGAGGCTGCACACCTCCGGAGGCAGAAGGTCTAGAGGGAAGGAGACACAAGAGGACAGGACCATCATGACAGTCTCAGTTATGGCAAATGTACCAAGTACTTGGTGGGTCCCCAGCCCCATGTGCCCCACAGGACACTGGATCATGTCACCTTAGCCACTACACTAGAGGCCAAATGGAGGCTCACAGAGAAGTCAGGTGCCAAGGTAGGGCAGTGCTGACAATGGGACAGCCTGCTTCCTCTGGGGGTTGGGTCATAGTCACAAGCCTCCCTTTTCTGGGTTAATGTCTCATCTGCAGTGGCCCCTATACACTGAACCTTCGAGGCTGACTACTAAGTTCTACCAGACACAAGTGTGTGGGGTCCCTGGCAGCACTGCTCAGAACAGTCATGGCCCTCACTCAAAACCCATCTGGGAGTGCCACTGTCCACTGGCCTTCTCTTCCACCTCCTTGAGGTTACCTGCCAAGGGCAGCATGCAGGGCTTGAGGACTCCTCCCATAGGATGCCCGCTCTGTTCTGACCTGACTGGAGGTCAGTGCTGCTTTTCCACTTTGCCCAGAGCTGAGGCTGGGGCCCAAGAACATTGGAGGGTTGGAGAAGCCCCTGAGGCTGCCAACCTGGAACACCTGCCATAGCCCCAGGGAGTAAGGCCCCTCTAATCGGATTTCAACTGCCTGCCAGACCACATAATGACATTCTCTGGCTTCAGCCAGGGAACATTGCTAATTACCACAGGCGGGATGTAAGATGTCGGGCTTTTTTGGAACACTACCCAGTTTGCTCTCTTCTTGCCACAGTCACAAGCCTTGGAAAGATTCACAGAGGGAGGCTAAGCCAGGCACTATGTCAAGAAGGTTCTGGGGGTCCTAGGCTCAGCTGCCTGTTTTCTCCCATCTGGAAAGTGAGTAAGAAGGATGGAGAAAATGAACACCATGTGACAGGGCATGGGATGTGAGCCAGCCAGGGTAGGTCCTCCCTCTCACGTCTGTGAATTCAGGAATGTCAGCTTAGCCCCTGGGTCTGTGTCTTTTAAAAGGGGAACGAAGTCCGACCCAACCTACTTTGTGCAGCCTCCTTGCTCTGTGCCCACACAACGTGCAGGATCAGATGTGTGATGTGCCTTTGAGCTAGAAGCCCTGTCCTGGGTTTCCCTTGGTCACTTCTGGAACAGGAATCACAGGGGACAAGGCAGGACTACATTTGGTCTCAGAGACTCTAGGTCCAAGTCTCCAGGGGATTTGTCAGCCATACCAATCCTGACCACAAAGCAACACTCTCTGGCCCCACAGAACATCTAGCGGCTGCTGGGCTGTGCAGACACCTCCTCTACGTGCTGAGCTGTTGCCTCAGAGGCCCCTGTGGAACACAGAGCTCCACCCCATTTTCTTTAGAGTCAAGCGCTGGGTGTAGGTGTGGGAACAGGTGTGGCTGGTTCCTCTGGTGGCCTATAGCCAGCACAGAGCAGCTGTCGCAAAGACTCCCTGAGTATGGATGGAGCTCTTCACTGGACAGGCTTAAGACCCAGCTCATGACCTCCCTCTAAGGAGCTGCCTCAGAGACTCCCCTCACCCGGTGCCACAGGGACTCTGGGCCTCGGCTGCCCACAACCCTAGACTCCTGGACATCAATTTTGTTTATGACGTGGCTTAGTGTCCAGAGAACCCCTGGGATGGGACGCACAGACATGGCATCTGTGGGCCCAAGCTTGCAGAGTTCTGACCACGTCCGTGCCTTGCCTCTGCTCTCGAGGGGTTTCTCAGGAGGATGACGGAGGAAGCCCACAGGGCACACTTGCCTACCCCATTCCTGGACCAAGAAAAGCCTGGCTTTGAGTGCGTGGGATCACAGAGTCCTACTTCCTCCCACGGGTGGCATATGCTGAGTAAGCCAGGACAGGATCTGTCTGTCATGACCCAGCAGCAGTCTGCCGTGTTTATGATTTTACTGTCTAGCCCCTGCCCTCCTTCCTTCAGGCTCTAGGACTCTAGTACACTTAGGAGCCTTAAAGCGCGTCTCTTTCCCTCCCCTGACCCTGTGAAGTAGTCACACTTGTAACTCCACCGTCCAGAGAAGAACTGAGGTGGGGGGGGGGGTAAAGTCACCGAATTAAGTCACCGCCATCTGCCCTAATCACTCTTCTTTGCCTTCCGGCCACATGAGGCCAAGCAGCGTAGGTGATGGTCTTTTCCCAATGCTCTCTGAAGGACTATTAGCCCTAGCCTGATGAGGTCAGGGTTCAGCTAGCTCCCCCTGGCATGGTAGTGGAGGTGACCCCGCACACAAGAACTCAGAGCATCTACAAGGATCTGAAGACACAGGAGGGCCCTGAAGGATCTTCTCAGTGGCTTCTCCCCCACCAAATCTCCAAAAGAAGCCTCTCACGAGCAGAACAAAGACTCCTTAATCAGTGCTGTTCACCCCGCAGTATCCCCAGTCCCTTAGAGGCCTGTCAGGAGGTGAACTCTGGCCAGCGTCCAAGTCTCCACACAGCTGGAGTGGATGCCCCCCACCAGCCACAGTTGGAATCTCCCGGCCAGACAATGCAAGTCACATCACCTCTGGGGCTTCCTCCAGAAGGGCCTTTGCTCCTGTTTGGCCTTGTTCTGAGTCATCACAACAACTCTGGGACAGAAGACTGAGGACACTGAGGGTCTTCAGAGGGTGTGAGGCGGAGGGCCTCCCTGCCGGCCAGTGATAGGGACCACAGCCCAGACCATCTGTCTGCTGCAGCAGCAGGGCCCCACTAGACCCACCCAGACAAATGGACAGATGTTCAGCACGCTGATCTCCTGCCTCATCAGCCCATTCCATAGAGGAAGAAATGGTTAGGGGAGGGTAAGTGTCCTGTGAAGCTCTGGCTGAGACTATAGCAACTCTTCGAGACGGAAGGGGCTACAGTAACTTTTACGGTCCTCCAGCGGCTTCACTGAGTTTGCTTAGAGTGCTTTAGGCCAGCAGAGGCAAGCCAAGAGGTGCCTGCAATGTCCGGCCGGTGTCACCTTACGTCGGGCCACCCGTGAGCAGGACTCAGTCTTTGTCCACACACTGCAACTAAGGGTCAGAAGAGAACAAGGGACTGGGAGGGTTTCTACCGTCGCTGCCCGCAGGCTGTACCCAGGAGCAAGACCAAACGGACCGCGTGCGCGGCGGCCGCTCCAAGCATTCCAAGCTCTTGCAGCTAGAAAACAAAATTCCCACTCGCCCCCAGGAGTCGCGGCGCCTTGCAGAGGCGCCTCGTAACAACTCGATGGAGTCTTTTACAAAACGCCATGTGCCTCAGGTTTTAGGACCCGGGCCAGCCCCACCGGGTGCATCCAACGAGCTGCACCGGAGACGGTGCCCCAGCCGTCTGTTGGGCACCGTTCGGCTGTTGCCCTCCGGCGCACTGCCCCCCGGCGTCACCCACCGTGCACCAGCCTCCGCATGTCCTGGTAACGAGCCCACAAGTGCGCGCTGAGGTCCGCGCCGTCTGCGGGTGCCGAGCGCGGGGTGCTGGGGCAGTGGGCTCCGGGACCCGGCGGGCCGCAGCCAGGGCAGGAGGATGAGGACGAGGCGGCCCGCGGTCCGCCGTGGCCTCCGCACAGCAGCCAGCGCCGAGCTGTCGCCCGCAGTCCCGCACCCGCCATGCCCCCTGCGCGCTGCCCCCGCCGCCCTCCGCCCGTCCGCTCGATAGCCTGCCGGCCGCCCTCCGACTGCCCGCCCGCCACCGTGGCCCTGTGCTTCACAAGGCAGCCGGCCAATGGGCGAGGTGCGAGGAGCCCATTCGGCCAATGGGCGTACCACTCGGCCCGGGGGGCGGGAGGTCCCGGGACGGGGCGGGGCGGACTGCCGACCCCCTCCTCCTTGTCCTCTGCTCCACTCAGGGGCTCTGCGCCCCCCTTTGGTTGTCTCGGGGTGATGGCGGCACCTTCCCACCCTTGCGCGGGAAGTCGCAGGGCTTAAGAGCCCCCGTCTCCGCGAGGCCCTGGACGGCCGGAGGAGCAGCAGAGTCTGGAATTCTCGAGTGCATTAGCTCCTCCTTCACCTCGGGGTCTTTTAGTACCTCCCCGTCAGCCTTGGGTTTCTCCTAACCCCTGGGCTTTTACCCTTTCCTCTTCACATGAGTTCTCTTGCCCCGGGGCCCCGCGCTCCTGCCCCAGAATCTGACTGACTGCCGCTCATTCACCTAACGCACAAAGAGCTCTCGGTGCCTGCAGTGCCAGTCCTAAGCTGGGTAAGACCACTTGACCCGATAGGCAGCTGAGGCAGCCTTGTCTTTGTAGTGCCTGGTACCCAACACAGGTGACGGTCTTAATTAACTAGGAGCCAATCCACGGGCGTACTACATGGCTGTGGGCCAGAATCACTGCAGCCACCTGGTTCTGGTGGCTGTAAATGGATGGGTTGGACGATGCAGGCCCCCAATTGAAGTGTCTCAATGAAATTCGTTTCTGCGGGAACCCACCCCGCCCACTTCTGTTTTCTTAGTCTGCTGGTGTACACCAGGAGAGGCTGGCCCAGCATCCAGGGCCTTGTTGGTGATGGGCTGCCCAGCTGATCACACGGTGGCTGTTGGGTTTAAGGTTGTGTGTAATGTGTATATTCGTAGCCCTCCTGTGCCTAGGCTGAGGATCATGGATGCTAAAGGGTGGGCTCATGGGTGGCTAAACCTGTGCAGCCCCAGTGACCTAGGGCTATGGAGACCTGGCCCTGTGTGAATGAATCTCTTCCAAGTGGATGGACACACTGCATGTTCCAGTCCTCAGAACCAAGAGAAATGGGAACAGGTGGCAGAGGTTCGCTGTATGTGGCTTCTTGGCCTGTGCTCCAGGACTGGAGTACAGGAGCTACAAGACAGGCTGCGTTCAGTGTCTATGCTCTCAGGCTGTTTTTGACCTTTTCCTGGATTCCCATAACCTCTCATTTAATTCTCTTAGATTGCCTGTCCTCGCAGCATCACAGGAAGGCTCTGTTTTTTACAATGGTGCGGATAGGGATTTGGTTTGACAACAAAGTCACACTCTTTACCGTGGTGCTCTTCTGCAATGGGTTGTGATGCATAAAAAGCACCTACAAGTACTTGAATAATGGCAATTTCCAATTTATCATAGATTTACATTATTTTTATGATAAAGTTTAGTTTTCAAAATGCCTGTCGAATTTTGTTCTTAGTCCAATCAGTCATATCCCAGAAATAAGAGGAAGGAGTGTCACTTAACGACATTTTCGTTTATTTCCTTCACAGAGGGTCGTCACCTCGGTCAGTGTATTACAAAAAAAGATGGCGATGGCAGAGTAGGGGGCGCGGCAATCAACTCCCAGCCCCAGCAAGCGGAGAGCAGGTCGAGGGCGGGACCTACATGCCACGTTGGAGACTCCGCCCCCTGAGGTTGCTCCGCCTCCAGAACCTAGGCGCCTGCGCGGGCTTCTTCAGGCCGGCTCGGCCTCACAGAGCACGCGCGCCCAAGCGGCACTCTGATTGGAGAGTCTGAGCATCCCGCCACACTCGGATTGGCCGATCCGCCCGTGCTGACCCAGCTCTCGCTGTTTGGCTGTGGCGCTGCGGCGGGGACTTGTCGCGCAGTCCGCGGGGCGCTGCAGGACCTGCCGGATTGTTAGTGTTACTTCCAGTACCAGTGCTCCTGCTTCCGCCCTTACCTCCATTTCAAGGCCTCGGTCATGTTCTTCAGGGCCCAGGTGAGGAGAGCTCTGCAGCGAGTGCCCGGGAAGCAGCGATTTGGCATCTACAGGTTCCTGCCCTTCTTTTTCGTCCTGGGAGGAATGATGGAGTGGATTATGATTAAAGTGCGCGTGGGCCAGGAGACCTTCTGTAAGTGGGGTGCAGAAGCCTCCGTTTCTCCCGTGGGAACGCAATTATAGGCCGTTGGTTCCACCCAGTTGCAGAACTGCTTTCGCTTTAGGCTGAAGGACAAGTGTTACTAATTTGGCAGTTCTGCGGCTCCGGCTGGAGGCCCTCCAACCCTCGGGGTTCTTGTATTCGCTCGCGTTGGCATCCAGCCCTCCTCTCCCGGCACTTTAAGAAGGCACACATGCCTCCACTCAGGCTCTAGTCCTTTGTAACCTGTCCTTGGCCCTGCCAGTGACGTTGGACCTAAGGAACAGGATTGCTCACACTCAGAACAGGGACCAATTCTGAGGACTCAAGAAATTACAGTTAAGTACCCTGACCTTTAAGACCTTCAGCCCAAACTCGGGTGGACGCTGGCCTGCTTGTCCTAGCTAATACCACCTGTAACTAGCCATTAGGCCATGTCTTTGGCCCAGAACTGTGAAAACAATGTCTGGCCTTTCCGAGGACTGATGGCCAGTTCCCTGCAGGCCTTCTCCCTTGTTTTGCATCTCACGTAACGGTATCATTTGAGAGCTGCCTACTCAAACATTTGTTATTTCAAAGCCTCCATTGATTCTCTTTCTATACTTTGATACGGGGCCTATGTTAGTCCCTTCTGGCCTTGCATCTTCAAACTTGTAGCCACCCTTTGGGATTATAGGCATGGGCCCCGACTCAGTATTTAATGACCACCCATGAAAGTATCTAGTGGACAAGGCAAAGGGTTCTCCATTTCAGAGGAGCTCATGGGAATACGGCTGGGTGTAGCTTGGTGGTGGAGTACTTGCCTCACATAGGCCCAGCCCCATTTCTGCCCCCTACCAGTAAGCATGCCAGGAGGGGTGTGAGTTCGAGAATCCTGGATGGGCACTTCACTGGATCAGATGGTGTGGGGATGGCTTTTTGGGAAAGAAAGGTATTTAGGACTGTCAGCCACATAAGGGGGAGATCGATGAAGCCGACTTCCTGGCAGTGGTAAGGGAAGCCTGGAGGCTGATGTGAAGCAGTTTGAGGGCCGGTAGCAGGTGGACGGAATGAAGGGGGCCATAGATAGAAGGGACCTGGGCCATAAAAGAACTGGACAGTCAGAATGTATCCTAATGATTGAAGGGGCTCTCTTCAGAGAGATTGACAGAAACACAGAGCGGCTATGGCTGGTCAGATATGCTGGCCTGGTCTACAGGCAGAGGGGATGCTGAGAGGTGGGGAGAGCTAAAGACAGCCTAGAGGCAGCGCTGCTAAGAGTCTAGTAGCAGAGAGGAGCATGAAGCCTTTTCAGGGACGAGAAGGACAAGGCTGTATTTCCACTGAAGGCACAGAACATAGGAGGGTGATCCTGGGTGCCACTTAGGACATGAGATGGGGCTAATTACAGTTCTCAAGTTCAGGAGGACAGTTTGGGCCAGACACCTGGATTTACAGGCCATTCAGCCAAACTGTAAGGGAAGCATCGGACGTCAGTGTTTAAAGGTGACTTGGAGTGGCTAGAAGGAACATCAGGAAGGGTACCCTTAAAGACGGGATAAGGAAATGGGACTGAAAGGGGAGGTAACCACCTGCCCTTGAAAGACTGAACATGCAAACAGTGAGAAAGCTAAGGGGCTGGAACTGGGCTATAGCTTACTTGGTACAGCACCTGTTTTGGCATGCAGGGATTCTTGGATTCAGTCTTCTGAGAAAAGGGGCAGGGGAGGGAGGCTAGGGGGAACTGGAGACTGCCACTTCAGAGGTACCAGTGCCAATTGGGATCAACCTTAAAGGTTTGCCAAAGAGCTCGGTTTTTTTTGTTTTTTTGTTTTTGAGACAGGGTTTCTCTGTGTAGCCTTGGCTGTCCTGGACTCACTTTGTAGACCAGGCTGGCCTTGATCTCAGTGATCCACCTGCCTTTGCCTCCCGAGTGCTGGGATTAAAGGTGTGCGCCACCATCACGCCAGCTGCCAAGGAGTTCTTTATAGTGGTCTTTGTGAAGGAAGAGAATGCTCTTAGTCCTTCAGGACGGAAGAAACTGCTTTTAGTCATGTAATGGATTCAGTGAGAGGTACCTCAGGCAGGAGGCCGTGGAACAGTCACTGGTTGGGGTTTTGGAAGTGTGTCAAATTAAGAGAGTGTGTGGACTGTGAAGGAACTTCAGCTGGGTTGTCAGGCCAAGGGCCAGAGGAAGGCGGGGAACTCCAAGGACAGGAGAGCTGGGAGGACTGGAAGAGCAGCTGTAGTCTGAGCAGAGTTCTTTCCATGGAACACTGTGACTGGAGACACAAAGGAGGTCAAGGGGCCGCACTTACCTCCCAAGGAGGAGGACAGTAAAAGGGCAGACGAAGAGCAGGAGACCTGAGCTGCAGCCACCGTTACAGTGATGGAGAAGATGGCAGTCAAGTAAGTTTTGAAAGAAGATAAGTTTTTCTCTTTTTTAAAGAAATGAAGGGCTGGGTGTGGTGGCGCACTCCTGTAATCCCAGCACTCAGGAGGCAGAGGCAGGCAGATCACTAGTTCAAGTCCAGCCTGGTCTGCAAAGTGAGTCCAGGACAGCCAAGGCTACACAGAGAAACTCTGTCTTGAAAAACAAACAAAAACAACACCAAAAAAACAAACAAACAAAACAACAAACAAAAAAAGGAAATGTTTATTTTTTACATAAGGGAAGAGGATTAGCAGTTTGGAAAAGAGCTGCTGAGAGCAAGGAGCCTTACCTCCCTCCTTACTAGGGTTTGGTAACCTAGGGAAAGGAGCAGCAGAGAGCCCTGGGCAAGAGAGAATCTTAGAACAGAAAGATGTGCCAGGATATGACTCTGTCTCTGAGACATTGATATTTACCCTCTTACCTCAGACTCTTCAACATAAACATTGCTGATCTCTAGTTGAAGTGCTGGAGACTGCACTTAAGGCCTTCCTCTGCTAGGTAAATCACCGAGAAAGACCCCAGTCTCTACTTTTAAAATTCCTCAGTTTAGGGGTTGGAGAGATGGCTCACGGTTGAGAGCACTGGCTGCTCTTCAAAGAGGACCTGAGTTCAATCCCCAGCACCCATATGGCAGCTCATAACCATCTGTAACTCCATTGCCTGGGGATCCAACACCTTTACACATACAGACATGCAGGCCAAATACCAATGCACATGAAATAAAAATAAGTTATTTTTTAAAAAATCTGGTTTCTTTAAAATCTAAGCAAAATTTTTGTTTGCTACAGATGATGTCTACCGTAGAAAAGCTTCAGAAAGACAGTATCAGAGAAGGCTGGAAGATACATCAGAGACCCATCTTCAAAAGTTAATAAAGTAAATATGAATTCTCAGTGTTTATTGTAGCCATTTTGTCTTTTTATACAGTCTCATTCTTCGCAGGCTGGCCTTAAACTCAAGGAAATCCCTTGCCTCTGCATCCTTAGCTCCATTAAGATCACTCTATTTCAAGGAGGAGAGAGCTCAACAGCTAAGAGAACCGGCTGCTCTTCCAGAGGACCTGGGTTCGATTCCCAGCACTCACATGGCAGCTTGCAGACACTCCTAACTCCAGCATCCTCTTCTGGCCTTTGTGGGAACTGAACACATGGTGCACAGATACGCATGCAGGTGAAGCACCCATAGACGTTGAATTTTTTCTGAATATTAATCCTTTGGCAACTGTATAGTAGTCCAAGAATTGCCTTTACAAAGAGTTTTCATAGTTCTACTGTCTCTACTTGACTATATCCCAAGTTGCTATTGGATAGTTTCTTCCTAAAACTCTCACTGTGTCTCATTCACAAAGCATTTCTTAAGCTATCTAAAGATCAACCAAGATGTTTTTGCAATGCAGTCTGAATTATTTGTAAAGCCTTTTTATGAAAAAAAATTTTAATTACATGTATTTGTGTGTCCATTTGAGTATATGCATTGAGTGCAGGTTAATGTGGAAGACAGAAGCACTGGATGCCTAGGGCTGGGGAGGTTGTGAACTACATCATGTGAGTCCCCGGAAGAGCAAAAAAGTGCTCATAACCATTGACCTCTCTAGCCCCAGCTTTCTGTTTCTTTTTGGTGGAATTAGAATGAAACCATGGCCATAAAAGATCTTTGCAAGACCACCTTAACTAGGGTAACTGCACTGGTCACATTTCTGTCCTTTTCCCACTTGTAAGCTTTTGCTTGGGAGCGGGGGGGGGGGGGGGGGGGAATTTTAGTGACTGCATACTGGGCTGCACCTAAAACGCTAACATATAGTCCAGTCGAATCAGGGAGTCAACCAAAGGCAACTAGGCAAGCTTGACCCCTGTGTAAATTTGCATCCCTAGTAGAAAAAGGAATTTACATGCTTTCAAACAAGGTGACCTACAGTCTAAAGAAAAAGCGAGTGGTGGCCACGCCTTTAATCCCAGCACTTGGGAGGCAGAGGCAGGCAGATCACTGTGAGTTCGAGGCCGGCCTGAACTAAAAAGCGAGCCCAGGACAGCCAAGGCTACACAGAGAAACCCTGTCTAAAAAAAAAAAAAAAAAAAAGGAAAAGGCAAAGTTTCAAAGTATTATGAAGAAAGAAGCTGATGTTTAAAGCCCATGAGGTAACATCAAGTTAATTATCCCTGCCACAAACACTTCTAGATGGGTGTGATAGAGGTGGAGGAGGCAGGAGGGTCAGTAGTTCAAGGCTAAGATGGACTAGACCCTGTCTTGAAAAAAATAGAACCAGAAAGTATCCCAATTTTTTTCTAGCAACTTTTTCCTATTTTGAGTTTGCTACTGTTAGTATCAATTCATTGTAAAAAGAGTCATAACCATTTACAATGCACCCATGATTGTTCAGCTCACTGTTGGTTACCAACAGTGACCAAAACCACTAGGGAAAGAACTGTACTGCATGTCTTCTGCCTACAGGTGTCACTTAAGAGAGTGAATCTAAACTCAGGACTTTATTTTGAATTCAGCTGTGTAAGGAGCTGTGGTGTAATTCTCAACTATGTGGCTACACTTCCAGTTTTAGAAACTGAGGAGTACTCGTGGGGTGTTGTGATCTGCGCCTTTAATGGGAGGCAGAAGCAGGTGGATCTGAATTCGAGGCCAGCCTGGTTTACAGAGCAAGTTCCAGGACAGCCAAGGTTACAAAGAAAAACCCTGCGGGGGGTGGGTGGGTGGGTGGGGAGTGGGGGTTAGGGGTTGGGAAAGTACTCAGCATGTGTTAAGAGTAACAGTAAACACCAATACAACCAACATTAGCCAGCTTGTTGGCTATTAACTCCTTTTCTGCCCACCTATCTCCTCCCCATGAGCTTTATTAAAGAAGAAACTTGGAAATGGCAAAACAACTTGAATTTTGACTTAGTTTGGAAACTATGAATAAGAACTCATCTTTGCTAACCAAGGTGCAAGTATTTTAAAAACTGTTCTTTAAAATTGTGTGTATGGAGCCAGGCAGAGGCAGGTGGGTCACTGTGAATTTGGCCTGGTTCACAAAATGAGTCCAGAACAGCCAAGGCTACACAGAGAAACCCTGTCTCAGAAAACCTTAAAAAAAAAAAAAAAAAAAAAAGGCCACATATTCTAGGATATTTTTTGCGACTGGGGCAGTACTAGAGTTGAGACTAAGGCTTTGTATATGCTCAACAAGCATGCCCACCTTTTACCTTTTATTCATTCATTTAAAGACAGGGTCTTATAAATTACCCAGGCTAGCCTTGACCCTGCAGTCTTCCTGCCTCCGTCCAGCCCACTAAGTATCTGGTTTACCAGATGGATATCTTAGCATTTATTGTAACTTATTTCCACTGTGATACTGGGGAAAAGACATAGGATTTGGTGCTTCACTTACCATGTCAATTGATGGAGACAGTCCCTAGAGTTAGGTATACAGTATTGAAGAAAGGGTATTTTTATTTATCTTGCAATTCTACACTGGAAGACTTATCTAAATCCTGGTATTTTACTTAATCACTTTAGTCTTTTGTTTGAATTTTTCATAGTTGAGTTTTCTCTCAAGAAAAGTATATTTGGGCTAGAGAGTTGGCTTAGAGGTTAAGAGCACTGACTGCTCTTCCAGAGATCCTGAGTTCAATTCCCACCAACCACATGGTGGCTCACAACCATCTATAATGTGATCTGATGTCCTCTTCTGGCCTGAAGGTGTACATGCAGGTACAACACTGTATACATAATAATAAATCAATCTTAAAAAAAAAAAAAGTATATTCTTGGACCATGGGGTTCTCCAAAGCAATTTTTCTCCTTGTAAAGGAGTAATGAAGCACAGATATGCCAGCCTCTGTGCCCCCTGACCCCCACCCCAAAGTGCTGGTATCGAAGGTGTGTGCCACTACATCCAGCCAGTGAGGTTACTTAAAATGAGCTCTCTACTTTATTGATAGAGAGTGTACCTCATTGTCTACCCTCAATAACTTGCTCTTCATTTTTGAAACCTGTGTTTTGTTTCTGCTCATGCTGCCAATCCTGAAAATATGTAATAATTCTTTGCCTGCCAGCCGGAGGGCTGTGGGGCATGCCAGGCTACAAATGGGGTCTGTACGTTGAATCCCACTTCTTCCTTGAACTGGCAGCCCTATCTTCCTTAGCATGAAATCTGGGCTTGTAGGAGTCTTCTTCAGTTTGCTCAAAACATTTGACACAGCTTTAACAGAACCACCAAGCCTGGCTAGTCCAAATCACTTTGCAAACTCTTGTTTTTATTTGGATTAAAAAGCTTTGATGAACAAACATATGATACATACATGGCATAGAACCAGTTACCACTTAAACTTCAGATAATGATATAGTACAGAAATTAGAATAAACCAAATTTTAATCAGGTCTGGAAATGAAAGTTCAAGCTGAAAGTTGTAACATCAATTTGGAGATTTTACACAAGTGTCCCTCACCCCCTCGGTTCCTCCTCAGAAGGGGAAAGCAGATTTAGTAAAATCAAGGTCTTTTAAGTCAGTTGGCTGACATTCTATTTTAAACCTATAGGTCCCCAACCCAATATAAACAAAATTCTTCACAGGAACTTACATTTTGAAAACAATTAGGTCATTATATTTCCTAAGCCACATTACTACATTTCTTAAAAGTCATGAAAAAGTGTACTGTATACCTGTACTGCCTTAAGTTAGGTTTTTTTGTTTTTTTTAAAAGGTGGCTGGTCTCACATATTATACCCTAAGTAATCACTGATACTCTCTCAAAGCATGATTCTAAAATAAATAGTATCTTAAATGCTTTTAGTTAATTAATTATTTCTTCTTCAAAGGTAATCAGGGCCTGCCTTACCCTGTGCTGGATGTGTCCTGCCTTAGGGAACCTGGGCCTGGCTCTTGGTTCCTACAGCACTAGAGCACTGGGAAGGAGCCAGGAGGAGGAGTGCTCCGCTTCTAGTGCCCCTGGTTGCTGATAGGCAAGGGATGTTAGAAGCTCAAGGAGCCTCATATAAACCTTTAAAAAGGAAAAATAAAATGAACTCATGAAATAAATAAATAATTTAACCAAAATTAAGTTTCTGGTTCTTTGGTGTAATTCAAGGGTACCTAAAAAGAAAAGAATTTGATTACATTAAATAGTCCATGATGAGTCAATGGTCCAAATAACCAGGAATCAAAGATTGATTTGATTCAGTTTAACAATAAGGTACTGGCATGTCTGCTGCAGTACATTTTTTAAAATTTAAAATTATTTAAAATACTTGATGAGAATTGAGATCCAGTGGTTGACTACTGGCATTAAGTTACAAGGGCTCCTGTATTTATTTAAAGTAGATACCAGGGACTTCTTTCCATTCTATACTCTTTTTGTTCTCATGATTTATTAAGCATGGCAATTAACGTGAGTACTGATCTGTTATATTTTAAAAGGAAGAGTGTCTTTTAACAATCATTCTCAGAGAACAGTGGCAGCATCAGTACAACACAGCCACACCTGTTAGAGTAAAGCACGTTCAAAAACATCCACTGTGTGAAATGTCTGCTGCCACCTGAGCACTGTATGCTGCCTCAGTGTTTATTCTAGGGCCATGTTAGAAGGCAGGGCACCTGCCCTTAATCCCAGGCCTTAGGAGAAAGGGGCAGGAAGATGTCTGTGAGTTTGAGACTAGCCTGGTCTATACAGTAAGTTCCAGTCCAGCCAGGATACATAGTGGGACCATGTTTCAAGAAAAGAAAGGAGGACAAGGTCACCAAGTCCAAGCATTTGGAATTTGTAATATTTTTTTGGTGAACATTTTCTTAAAGTATAATTTCCTTCTCCTATAATCCAAAGCACAAGCTGAATTTAAAAATACTTTAGAAAGAATTACTTCTGGTTGAGAAGTCCAACCCTGAAACAAACAAACAAAACCCACAACTGATAACAAGGAAACAAAGAATCCAAAACATTTGTGTATGTAGGCAGTCCACCCTTGCACAGAAGACACAGCTTGTGTCCATTACACTCTCTTCGGTTAGGTATTACGCTTCAAAGAAACCATCTTCATGCATACTTGAGCACGTTCTTCAATGTTTTCAAGCTAACAGATGTAAAGTTTCAAATCATATAACTCTAACATGAGGGCATAAACTGAATCATAAACAAGTCAGAAGTACCTTTAAACTTACCTTCCAAAACTAAGTCTAACTCGGATCTGAGCACATGGTGTGCAGAAACCAATGACAATACAGATATCTAGCTCAGCACAGAGCTAATTTTTCTTTCAGTTACACTAGCTCTGGATGGATACGTAGCATTGACTTAGATTTCTATTGTAAGCCTCTGTTAATACAGCAAATGTGTCTCATCTGTCATACATCAAAGCACTTCAGTTTACCTGTAAGAAAACCTGCAGATATTTAGGCATGTGAAACATACATATACATTCCTCTAAGATGTAAACTAGGACCAACTTCACATTTCATTGTCAACTTATATTTGTAAACTTTTTTCATTTTTTTCGCGTGTGTGTGTATAGTGTATATATATATATGTAATATAATATATATATATTTATAAAAAAGGAAACCAAAGCCCCACGCCAAAACCTTTGATGATTTAAGTCCCTTAACAAGTAAAGACAGAACTATGACTATATATAACCAATTATGAAACTGGTTTTAAACAAAGGAAACGTATGCAAAAAAAAAAAAAACTTTGTGTATTTGATAGTCAACTTAATATAACAAAACCAAATTGAAATAGCTTATTAAAAGTGTCCTTATATAAAAATGGCCTTGTGATGTACAGTAAAATGCAATAAAAACATCATCCTTTGTTCCTCCCTCCCACCCCCCAGTAACTAAAATGGCTACCGTTCCACAACTCTTCGCTTCTAAAGAAGAAACACAGTGATGTGATTAAACATTTTCTAGGTTGTATGCTTGTCGAATGTTTAGAGTGTCTCGAAGCATTAAATCCCGCAGGCGCCAGAGGGCGTCTGCCATGGTGGTGTGTGCCCCTTTACTTTTGAGCCAGTGAGAAGGTAGGCGGCTTTCCTGTTCTTTTGACAAATGGATATCCCGTCTTCGAGCTGAAAATTTGAAGTATAAACAGAGAAACAGATGTTAAAATTTTAAGATGATAAAATGACCCCAAGTTTTAAAGGCTGATGTATTTATGAATATGTGCTATAGATTATAAACCATAGCAGATCTTTTATTAGACACTGATATCTAACCACTGACACTTTACTGTAGATACCCCTGATATTAACATTTTTTTCAACGTTAGAAAAGATGCTTAAAGAGAAAACAGACTTAGTATTCTTAAAAGAACACCTCCTAGCTGGGTTTAGAAATGAGTAAGGGCTGGCTCAGTTGCTAAAAGCATGGTGCTCTTTGCAGGCGGCTGGGGTTCAGTTCCCAGCATGCACAGGGTCACTCACAACTGTCAAGAACTACAGTTCCAGGTGATTTGATGTCTTTTTATGGCCTCTGAGGGAGGACATCAGGCACACATGTGGTACATATATGTATGTAGGGAAACATTCATAAGATAACCTCTTGAAGGAAATGAGTAAGAGCTAGGTATGGTGGCGTTCACCTGTAATGCCAGCTCTTAGAAGGTGGAGGGAGGACTACTAATTCAAGGAAAGCCTGAGATACAGGTCAGAGCTAGTCCTGTCTCAAATACCAAACCAAACAACAGCAAAACCCCAAAATCCAACCAGGATCAGGGAGATGGGTCAGTGCACAGAAGTACTAGCTGCACAATTGTGACTATAACTAGGCGCTCCATCCCTTATTCCACACAAAAAGGCAGATGTGTTAGCTATCAGGATCTTAGTAATTTTAAGGCAAGATGGGAATTGGAGACATGAGACACGCCCACAAATTGAAGGGGGGCAGTCAGCCTACAGTAGATAGTGCAGCCGCATAAACAAGAGATACCCTGTTTCAGTAAGGTAGAGGGTGAGACCCGAATCTTTGAAGTCCTCTTCTGTCCTCCAAGCAACCAAAGCACATATGAGCTCAAACACACACACGCATACACGTGCACATGCACTCATTTATCCTTTAAAACAAATAAGTAGAAGCTTCTGAATTCCTTCCAGAAACCAGGTAACACTACTTCACTATATTACTATAGCTTGGTAGACTAAAGAGATAAAAGCTTTCCAGCTTATTCTTTTTAAAATGTGACACCTATTCTAATGCTCAAATATCTGAAAGAAAAAAATTAGAGTGTATTCAAGAAGATGGTAGTATGATATGACTGAGCTTTGATTTTGGGGTGCATTTTCACTGGATCCATGTGCAAAGAACCCCAAATCTATTGTATGAAATAGTATAATTTATTTTACTATACTGGTATAAGAAAAAGGGATGCTGTATAAGCCTGCAGTAGTGAGAGGACTGGGAAGAAACACGCATTTCAGTAAGAGTCTCCTTACCTGCCAGAGTTTGGTCCCACTTGCTAATGCTGTTGGATTCAGCACTGAGTCCTTCAATGTATTTCAGGTAGGCCTCTGAGTGAAGAAGCCTTTGGGTCTTTGGTGGGGGAGCCACAAACATGGGTGTTGTTGGCTGCTGTATGACAGGGGGACCAGTTGGATGAGGACCAGGATATGGAGGCGGTGCCTGCTGCCCTGGAGGTCCCAAAACTCCTACCTGAAAGAACATGGGATTGCATGATTAAGGAAAAAGAGAGAGAGAGAGAGAGAGAGAGAGAGAGAGAGAGAGAGAGAGAGAGAGAGAAAAGATAAATCTGCACATGTTCTGTGAAGGCAGATAACTAAAAACCTCTTGAGTCCAAGGGAAATCAAACTAGGAGGCTTACCTGTTGTCCGTATGGACTTCCACCTGGTGCTGTAGTCCCTACCATGGGGGCTACTCCTTGATTCATCACACCTATAATTCAGAATGCAATGGCACAATTAGAGGCTCTGGGTTTTGTTGACTGAAAAACTGTCTGATAAGAGCTGATGCCATTTATAATGCCAATCTATGTACTTTTGCCCTTGAATATGGAAAGGAACCTTTAAGCACCCTAAACAGAATCTAATTAGGAAATTCATATTCTTTTGTTTCTGCTTACTTAAAGCACAGCAATATAGTACAGTTTGCCTGGAATTAATCATTGCAGGCACAGAATGTTTTGAACCCTGCATAAAATTCTAGGGTACCCTGGGTGAGATATAGTCTGAATACACTTTTCTTCTGACCATACAGTCTTCTGCAATGGAGCCTGTAGGATCGGGCTCAGCAGCAGCTACTGTACTGGGACAGGAAACAAGGGCTGAGGAAGAGCAGTTATCTGAACCTTGTGGTGGCTGGAGGCACTACCTTAGTATTCCTGTGCAGGCCACCAGCTGGTTCTACCTCAGGTACTAAAGTTGGAGGAGAGAAGGAAGGCATTTCAGTGGGTGGTGTGGAAGCAGTGCACCTTGTTGCCATCACCTCAGACTCCAAATGAAAAGGAAAAGAGAAAGACTTTATGGCCCTGTTTTCTCTGGTAATCACTGAGTAAACTTCTTGGGTAAATGTTCATGAGCAATTGTTGTCTCATAGACACTAGCTGTTAACAATGGAATGTCCAAAATGTAGTCTTTAAGGCAATTTTTTAAAAATCTCAGAGCTATCTGCTATTATAACAAAACAAAATCAGCCAAGGGACTCGGTTTATTAAAACTAACAAACCACAACCAAAACATTTTAAGCTGTTCCTTAAAGCCTAAGTCCTGCCAGTGATGGGTATGGAGGGGCTGGAGGAGCTTGCTTCCTAGTCTTCTAGCCCTGTTTGAAAATGCTGATGTTTGCTGTGTATGTTAGCTCATACTTATAATCCCAGCACTTGAGAAGCTGAACAGGAAGACTGCTGTGAATCCAAGGCCAGCCTGGGTTATACAGAAACTAAATGTGTAGTTCTTCCAAAGCTAGCATTTTGATAGGCAGGAAATTGGTCACTTGAAGGTTCAGAGTTTTTAAGTGTCTCTTCCAGTAAGTACAAGGCATCTTATTTGTTAGAGAAAGAAAGTAAGTGAAATAAGTTTCTGCTTAAAAAGAGGGAATATGCCAAGTACTCGGAATTATAACCCAATCACTTCAGCTGTGTCCTGGTGATTTACGAACTGCACAAAGAAGTAATGGCAGATAGGCTGCTGTTTCAGCAACACGTTAGTATCCCATAGGCCCCTGATGCAGGTCACTCATCTACCACAGACTCTGCAGACTGGGAGGCTCCCCAAACTGGCTCCATCACAGATGTGCAGGACAGCAGAAACAAATCTGCAACCTCCTCCACTTCCTGTTTACAAGTACCATGCTGGGAGTAGCCATTGAGAACATGAGCCTCTGAGACAACAGATGAGCCTTGAAACTCAAAGCCCAATCAGCTGTGCATGGGCTTACAAAGAGTCCTTCCGGTCTCCCTGACTACTATCAGGTGTGCAGTGCTTTCTTTCCAATGCAGTTTAGATTCTGAAGGCAAGAAAATAGAGGAGAGCAATGCCCCCCACACCCACCAAAACACACCTGCTATATTGGGGTGTGTACTTGGCCTTAGACAGGACTTTACCAAGTGCTGTATACATTTAGAAGGTACTAACTCTAACAAGGTTTTATTGACTCAGAGAAACCTTGTGCCAAGGTATGAGGGCACAGATTTAGGACCAAGTTCATTTGCCATATAAGGTAAGAAAATTTATTTTCTGATTGACTCTTGGTGCCACAGCATTTCACATGAGTCACCACATCCAGAATAAGTATCAATACCACAAACATTTCTTCCTATGGGAACATTTGGTGGTGGGGGGGAAGAGCTTTGATGGAGTTACGGTCATTCTCTAAGGAACACAGAGAATGTGGCTAAACCGAAGGAGTGGAATGCATGCATCTCATCCCTGCATGTGGGATGGTGAGGCAGTAGACTCTCGAGTTCCAGGCCAGCCTTGGCTACATAGTCCGATTCTATCACACAAAAAAAAGGGAACAGAAAAGAAAAAGAAATAGGGGAAAAACAAAACAAAACAAAACAAAAACCAAACCGGTGGAGTCAGCATTTATTTCCTCTACACACTGTTGGGTTCACCCTCTGAAATATTATTTGAAACCATGCAGAACCCTGTGGGCAGTGGGTCCCAGCATAATGCAAGTAAACCTGACAGGCTCCATCCACATTTTACCTGGGTTTTGGCTCTCTTAGATGACGTTTCAGTAATAGCTTGATTGATGCTCTAAGTCTTTTAAAAGTCCATTCCCCCTAACTAGATTATAGCCAAAAGTAGATTCTTTTGCATATGATGGAAATTATGGAAGCTTGTGATTTTCAAGTCTTTCAGCCTTCACTATAAAGTGAAACAATGAAGTGGACTCTGAACTCCATTTATATATTTCTACAGGAAATATATTCTGTTGACAGACAAACATGTCCATAGATAACAGGGTGTTAAAGTGTTACGTTATGCTTGCTAGGGGACTCAAGACTAACTCAGTACAAACTCCCTTCTTACACCGTTACAAAGTAAAGGATTTCTGAAGAGCTCCACATACGCTGCTCTATGATCACATTTAAAAGGGCTGTTGAGGAGGAAGAGAGAGAACAGGGACTCTCCAATGAAGACCCTGTGAGAGAAGAATTTCACCAGGTGAAGAAACACACTCAAGAGAAAAAAGTACTTTTATACATGACTCTGAACTGGCAATTCTCTGCTAAGAGGCTGTGGCCCTCAAGGCTTCTCAAACATGTCATGTCTGATAATAGACCATGCCTCTTGCTCCTAAATCTGTGGGTCTGGCCTCTGCAATGCATCCTGTGCTGTTGCCAGGTAGCAGATGGAGATAAGCACACAGGTCACCTGCTCAACATATAGGATGGACTCTACTGCTGACAGCTCTGGGATTCTTAGTGAGAGAAACCTGGCCACCATGGGCAGCAGGTGCCTCCTGGAAGAACTGGCTGAGGGAGGAAAAAGAATAAAAAAAATGAGATTAATGAGTGAATGAGGATGAAGTTCTTACCCGGTGGTGGGATGCCTGGGAGGCCAGGCACACCTGGCGGAAGATGGTGAGGTGGAGGCCCCCCAGGGTGAAGTGGCTGCATGCTGCCCATGCTAACAAGGCCATCAACTGGGCCCTGCAAAGGTGGAAGGCCTGGCGGATAGCCACCCATCATGCCTTGAAGGACACAACAAATTTCAGACATGCATCATTAACATGCAACATGAGCTAAGTAATAACAACCCCTTCCATGCACTACCAATGAATAAAGCACCCTTAGTACTGCATGATATAACAGCAATTAGTGCAATTATTTTGTTGCATAATGAACAAAATAAAGTTACAAATATGAAACCCAACACTTTTGGATGAATTAGTATTTAGTAAATTATTGTTTATAATTATTCTCAATAAGCTAAACATAATATTTTCATTTAATAATAAAGAGGAGCTCTAGTGACAGCTTTCCCAAGGTCAGAGCTATTGGAAATTGTTCTGCCACCTGCAACTCCAAATGATCATTACACATCCCATCCTCCACTCTGCCTGCACTCACATCCCTATCGGGAGTGCACATGAAGGGGGATCAGAATGGAGGGAAATGAGGTGCACAGTCCTGATCACAAGGCATGGTTCTCCAGTCTGGGAGCAAAAAGGTTTCAAGACTTCTTCATATACTCCTCCCTTCTATCTCCATCACTGTGGTTATGAGGGGATTATGTTAAGGTTTGAGCTGGAGAACTAACGGCCATCACAATGAATAATATTTCATCTTTAGATTTCAAAATATGTTAAGGAGAAATCTAAATTTTTCTCAAGCCAACTGAAGTCCAGATAGTTCAGAAACCTACATGAAGCAGGCCTGAAGGAGGAACAGCTGGAGGATCAGGCTCTGCTGACAAGAGAAAACGCCAGTTGTCATCACTGTCTCCAGGCTCACACATCTCCTCATGTAAACCTTCAATGGATAGGGAGCGGTCTACCTGAGGTACCGAGTCCCTGTGCAGAGAAGCTCTTGTCTATTTTCCAAGCATACCATCACATAAAAAAACAGCTGTTGGCTAGGGAAGCGTTACAGCAAACAAGTATTTTTGGAAAAGGGGTGGATATAAAATAATTTCAGTAAGGACTCACCTATCAAAAAAACAAAACATGACTCTCCTGGAATCTGTAAGAGTCTTCATGAATATAAAGCTCCCCCTGGAGTATAGTCACTTTTAGGCAGTTTCTCACATAGGAAGAGCAAAGGCCTAACACCAAAATACTCTGAAGAGAACTTCAGTTTTACTTTCTTTGAAACCATTTATTTATTTACAAGCTTAGTCTTAAAGCTATGGCATACTGAAAACCCTAAGACTGACTCACCTTAACTCCTTAGTCATATCTAAGCTGGCTAGAAAAACTTACAGTTATATAAAACAAATTTGAAAATTTCTATACAAGAAATAGGATGCATTTCAGTTTTTAAGAGTTCAAGTTAAAAATGACTTTAAGCAGATACCATCATCTTAAACACGATGAAATCCAATATTGCCAAACTGCCCTTTCAACACACCACCAGGAACAGCTTTTAAGGATAAGTAGGTGAGAAGTTGAACAGTGTTAGGAGGCTTTGCTTTCAATTACAAAAGCCCATCTGAACGCAGCCGTCACAGGCTGTGGTTGAAGATTAAATTATTAAGAACTGAAAGACACAACACTTGTCTTCATTAAACTGTACTTTGGCATTTATTATCCCAGTCACATGTGTTCAAATGAGCTTCAATGCTTGTAAGCAAAGCTGGTCTCAGAAAACAAGAAGGCTAGGACTCAGGCCCTAAACAACTTATAATTCCATGAAAAATCACCCTCTTTGCTGCAAAGCTCTCACTGTGGACCAAAGGCTTTTTACTGTAGAGAATCTCTGTCCTTCACTCCTGTGGCCCAGAAGCCTGGGCAGCAACCTTTAGTAACAGAGCAGTGGTCTTTTAGAGGGACCACCTTCCTCAACCACAGAGCTATATAATGCTATTCCCCAACAGGGAGCTAAAATGCTGCAGCTGCTAATTTTTGTTTCTTTTTAGCTGTATGTATTCATTTTGTTAACATATGTTCCTGGGTTTTGTAGTCAAGGACATAGTGCCACAGTATTATGCATCAAATAGAACAAAATAGGATATCAATGAGGGAATCCTAACTTTCAAAGTCCCCATGATCAAGACCTGATTTCTGGAAACTTCTGGAACCCCATTAACCAAAATGGGCCATGGAATAGAGCAGGCGATTATGAGATTTGTTAGATCAACATCAGTCACACTGAAAGCACTGACAGCCATGATTCAGATGTGCTTTGGCGAGTGCAACTGCTGAGTTCAGCGATAGTGCATTTGAGAACTTGCCATCACAAAAGTTAGGAGCAACAATGGAAAAGTTACCCTGTGCACTCTTCCTCTAAAAGCAAAAACAAAAAGGCAAAAAAATGAAAACGGCAAGAACAAAAAACAGCAAAAACAAAAAACAGTATCCCCACAAAGCTGCCTTGAACAACACTGTCTTCTCGTGTCAGAAGAAACACAGGTGGCTTGTACAGAGCTCACCAGACATGGAGAGGTAACAAAGGAAGGGCCTGAGAGGTGGTCCCGCAAGGCTTTTCGTGGAGACATGCCAGACAAGATTTCAATTCAACAGTAGTCAAATTTGCTATGGCTACCAGAACCAGAGACAACACACACAAGCAAACCACATTCATCAATTTCTTTTCCTTTCCCCCCCTTTTCTTTCGTCTTATTCATTTATTTAAATATGTGACTGGGATACTAACAGAAAATGCAGTTTAATGTAATTAAATAGAAAAGCATTACAGAGTGGGCACAATGAATTGAATGAGGACTTTCCCCCTATTTAGCAGTCATGCATATTGGTGACCAAGAAAGGATTTAGTAATTCACTGTCAAAAATCCTTTTAAGTGGTTGGTCTTTTAAGGATGGCTGCAGCAGAATAAGGCATGAACTGGCATGAGAAAGAAAATCAATACCACCTAAAGACTGCTGTTATGTTCCTTGGAGTTCATCAGAACAGAACTCAGGGTCTACTTATATTTCCTGCTGTAGTACTCTATCAAGAGCAGTCTGGAGTAAGAACATGGCCAGACCATGCCCACAGCAAGGGAGGAGCTGCTACCTACCAATTGCCAGGGTCGGGCCCAGGGCCCACTTTTGGGATAGAGAAGAGGCATTGCCTGTATGGGAAAAGCAATACAGGACAACGTGATGACTTCAAACTTGGAATCTGTCATGAGGAAAGGCTACCAACTGTGGCCTACTCCTTTTGGAGAAAAAAAAAATGAAGGAATTTCTTAAAGTGGAAAAAAATGGTCTTAGCTCCTGTTTTTACCTGCAACAGGTGTCAACTGCTGATTGAGCATCCCCATTGGTGTTGGTGGTGGCACCACCCCCATGAGAGCCCCCACAGGGGTGCCTGCTCGGGGAGAAGCACTCGGCTGCTGTTGCTGTGCTGCTCGCTCTCTCTCCTGCTGCTCAGCAACTTTAGCTGCCCGCTCTGTAAAGGCATTTCAGATTTTCAATTCTGTTTTTAACCCAGGAATTCAAAATACCATCCATTGCATTCAACAGGACTAGTAAAAACACAGGCAACAGTTCTGTCTCAATGGAAGGAACGGTGGATGACTAGTCTCAACACAGGAGTCGGGCGGCTTTCACTTGGTAATCTAGAATTCAGCTTTCCTATCCCATCTTGAGAACTGGTCTGCAAAGATTTCAAGAATGTTAAGACTGCAACACACATTCAGAAAGCACAGATTTTATGGAAACACATCACCAGCGTAACCAACGCGGTTAATCTCACGAGGCACTCTGAGGATGAGAAGCGCTATCATTATTCTAAGTATTAATAGCATTACAGATTATAATTTCAACATGAAGCAATTCCATGGCCCATTATACTTTTGGCACAATTGTACTTACTCTAATTTCCTGATTCCTTGTATCCAATTTTACTAAAATTTGAGTACTCTTATCATTAATATCACAAGTTTAGCAGCTGAAGAAAATTAACTCTGTAAGGGAAAAGTAGCTTACTGCCCCTACTGTAAGATTTTAGGGAAAATAAACAGCCAGTTTCTACACTCTAATGAAGCAAAGAAAGAGGCCATGATTAACAAACTCAAGGGAGGAAAGTACATGACTAGCTACACTATAGTCATCAAACTATATGTTGCAATGGACAATATTCTGAAAGAAACTGGTTCCCTGAAGCTGAGTTCAAAACTGACCATAAATTATCCTAAGTCAGCAAGAATTCCAGCATCTACTTAGTGCACTTGAAAATGCAAGAGGAGCACATATTTTGGAACCTCTGGGCTATTAACCAATAGCCCCTCACTTCCTTGAGCTACTCTGCACCTCTAGAGTCAGCACCCTAAACAGCTATGCTCTCAGCAGGCCGGACCTTCTTTGAGGTCCCAGTACACGGGGTTTATTCAGCTTCACCAATCTAAGGAGAAAGTCCTTCCCATTCTTCAGATGGGCAACAGAAGCTGGACACAGGCACTAACTTGTCCAAGAATACAGGAGAAACATCACCTTACGGCCCCGACGCTTGGTGCCACACTTCCACTTCCACAGTTAACTCTCCAACATGGAATTCAAAAGACTACAGCTATCTGAGGGAAACGGCTTGAGGTCACATGGCTTTAAAGAGACTCAAGAAGCAACAGCCCCACTCCTTTATGGTAAGAATGTGAATCGTGAAGTCAAAGGTGCTGAGGTGGTGATGCAGTTGCTTGTAGACACTTATCATCACTTGCTAGCACTGGCCCCGTCTACACCCTCTAAACTGAGTACAGTGAAGACCAAATTCATTCTAACAACCTATTCTTTCAAGGTAGTAGTTAAAAAAAAAACTATTGGTGATCTAGATGCCCCAATAGTAAATGCTAGTTTTTTTCATTACACAGATGAAACAATAAACTTGAAGGGAAAAAGAAAAGTTGAAGTTGGAAAAACAGAAAAACTCAGGCATGTAGAGAAAACATTAATTCTTCCCTAGAGAAGCTGACCAGGCTGCTCTGGAAGTCAGAGTTACTACAACTATGCCAGCCAAACTCCCAACTTTGTGTTTTGAATTCAGTGGGCAGAAACACCCAAAGTTCAGAGTTTGAATTTCAGGCTATTGAAACATAGCTCACTTCTCACTACGTTCTTCCTAATTTCAGATAACCCACTGAATATGGGAGAATTTTTCAAGTGTCATCTCTTTTTCCCTCAGCCGTGCTCCAGTTTTTCTGTCTTCATATAACCTCTAGATCCCTTTGTCTTACTTGTACCCTAAATAACCAGCCACATAATACTAGCTTTGTTTGCCTTGAGACAGGCTTTGCACCGTTAGCCTAATTTCTTAGACAACAGTCTTCCAACTAAGAAGTATATTTGGTCTTAACTTGTAGCCAGCCCTGAAATATCTAAGTGTCCCAGAAATCTATGTTCTTATAAGACTAACTAGAGCTTATCAAAAAAAATATTCTATAAGTTAACTTTCTAGGGTATTAATAGATACCACATAAATACCTGGTCAAATTTCAGAAAATGTCAGATAATAAGAAACAGGCTCTTTACTGTAGGTCTTAGAGACTTTAATTTAGGACTATGCACAGAGTTTGGAATGCTTCTGAAACTGGTTTTGCCACAAAATATTTCTTGGCTGAGCATCTTGCAGGATTAGGCTTCAGCAGATCCTTAAGGAAGCCTGTCAGATAATTTTATAAAAATAATAAATAGTAACAAATGAAAGGAATATAAGTTTTTTACAAAATAGTTATTTTGGAGATTTCATAAACTTCAATAAAAGGAGCAGCCTTCATAATGTATGCTTGCTGAAAAATAATGGATTTGGACTTAGTCAAGAAGCACACTGACCACTATAGAGAGGAAGACTCTATATTGAAAAATTATTTAGCACACAAAATTTGAAATGGAAAAACTACAACTCAAAGGTTAGGAGTCCTGCCTTAGGCATTGCTTACTCCCATTCATTAAAGCCATACCCAAAAGAACTCCAACTACAACGACAAACGATCCAAGCCACCAAAAACCTCCTGAGAATTTACCCTGTACAGCTATGAACCCAAATCTTTGAGTAATAATAGCTCATGGCTCAAAGTGACCTAATCCTAGGGTAGGAGGGAAATGAAGGTAGCTGAGCTTTGTCAAAGTATTCCAAGTATTTTAAGAGCAGGTATGAACAGACACAGCACAGGCCAGGGCTGGCCTAGGAAACCAGGCACACCAAGCCTTGGGCTAGAGTTTACTTATGGCTTTGGATTACTAACAGCTATAATAGAAGATCACTTACTTTACTCACTTACTTTAAAAGGCCACCTTCAGTAAAGTGGCCTTTTAGTAAACATAATTGAATAATCACTCCCCAGCTCAACATGTATGTGCCTACAGGGATAAATGAAATAAAATCATGCAATTTTTAATAGCAAAATATTTTTGAGATATTTGAAGGGCGAGACAACAGTACCAGGATCTGAGGCCAAGCCAGAGGCAACACTCCATGTACTGGCATCTACTGTTGGCATACCACCATCAACTGGAACAGTCCAAAAACCAAATTCATATGCATGTGGTAAGAACAAGAGTGTAAAACCTGTCTATGCATGTGCATTTCTGAAAACACCTCTTGCTTAGAAAGTAGAGACAGTTGTGCCTACTTTCTATTTACCTTCATATTCTGCTTTCTTGGCTGTCTCAAGGTTTCGCCATTCTGTCCCCACCAGTCTGCTGAGTTCCCCAAAAGAGTAGTCTGGGTGCTGGGCTTTAATCACAGCTCTCATTTCACTGCTGAACAGAATGTAGCCACTCATGTTGATTTTTCGTTTAGAACCTTCCTTCTTTGCACTGCCTTTGGCAGACTTTGGGGTAGACTGTAAGACAGAAAGCTGTTATATAGGGTATCAGAAAATTACAATGGGTTATCTACATACTTTCTGGAAGCCAGACACATATGGTGCAATAATAAATGTTTTATAGATGACATTTTCTTGGCCAAAATATACCTCTTCCTTGCCTTGTACAAAATAAAAATTTCACTGAGTTCTATGACTGTGATCTACAGTGGGTGACCTCACAATTAAGTCTTGAGAAAAATTCTGAATGAGGAAATAAATACAATAGGGATCATCTCAACCAAAAGAAAAGTCATAAGGAATGGAAACTAAACATGTATAGGTATACAGGAGGGCAGAGTGCATCTCTAAGTGGAGGCACAAGGATCACATGTATGGGCACTAAAAACTAAAGGAGTAAGTGTAAGATACCATTCCTTATTGCTTTTTTTTCTTTAAAGTTTTTTTATATTATGTATATGAGTGTCCTATTTGTATGTACATATACATGACAGAAGAGAGCACTAGATCTCAGTATAGATGGCTGTGAGCTACCATGTGGTTGTTGGGAATTGAACTCAGGACCTCTGGAAGAGCAGCTAGTGCTCTTAACTGCTGAGGCATTTCTCCAGCCCTTGCTTTTTTTTTTTTTAAAGATTTATTTACTTATTACATATATTTATTTACTTATTATATATACAGTGTTTGGTCTGCATGCACACCTGTACACCAGAGGAGGAGGGCACCAGATATCACTATAAATGGTTATAAGCCACCATGTGGTTGCTGAGAATTGAACTCAGAACCTTTGGAAAAGCAGCCTGTGCTCTTAAAACTCTGAGCCATCTCTCCAGCCCCCTTATTGCTTTTTTCCTACAAGGCAAGAAAGCCTTCTAATAACGCCTATTAAACTAGCTCTATGAAATTTAAAGGAGAAATCATTACTGGCTTAGTGATATGATAAATGTTTTTGTCAATTAAAAATAAATTAGTAGGGCTGGAGAGTTGGCTCAGTGGTTAAGAGCACCATCTGCTCTTCCAAAGGACCTAGGTTCAATTCCCAGCACCCACATGGCAGCTAACAACTGTCTGTTAACTCCAAGATCTGACACCCTCACACCAATGCACATAAATTAAAGTTTAAAAAAAATACTAAAAATTTAATTAGTAAATAACAAAAGGGCAAGGTCTGGCAAGCAAAACAAAAGCACTATTATTTCTTTGTGCAGATTTCTAGGCCAAGTTCACAGATGAAAGATGTGTGGTAATGCACATCTGTATTTACAGTGCTTGTTTGGAAAATGGAGGCAAGAGGAACAAGAATTCAAGGCCTACCTTGAATATACAACAAGTCTAAGGCCAGCCTAGGCTATTGACATCTCAAAAAAAGGCTGACACACACAGGGGCTGGATGTCTCCTATTCTGGTTTGAGCCTGGTGCAGACCAGAGAACAAGGCAAGTAATGGGGCGTATCCCTTTACCTGTGGGGGTGTGTAGGGCATGAGCTCCAGTTCACTGGCCAGGGGTGTTTGAAGCTGAGGTAGAGATGGAGGTTCAATGACCTCACTATCCTCTTCTCCCATCTCTTCAATATCATCATCTCCACCTTCCAATTCCGCAAATTTAGCTTCTAGCAATTGTATCTTCTTTTCCAACAAAGGTGAGGGTTCCTTCTGAGGAATGATTGGTTTTCTGAAAAAAAGTGCAAACAAACAAAAAGTTGCCAACCACTTCCAGGACTGCTCAGGGAGCAGATCTAAACATGTACAAATGACATTTTACAACCTGTCACAAACACACTAAGTCTTTGAGTCTAAGGGCAACAAAGTGGCTTAAATGGGTATTTGTGATGTCACTCCTACTTAGAAATAATTCTGATGAATACTCACAGAGATACTGGTAGGCCTAATGGACTATCTGTTACAAAGGAGTTGTCATAATCTATGGAACCAAGCAATCTCCCTGCAATGAGGCTGCCAACCAGAGCCACATGTTTCCTGTCTTCATTCTACAACTGCTGGCATGGAAGGCAAGGTACTATTAGAACAACTGATCCTTTTTAACTGAATACTTTCTTTCTCTGAAACAAAGTCTTACTTTGTAGCCCAGGCTGACTAAAACTTATACAATCCTGCCACAACCTCCAAGTATGGGAATTACCACATTTCATTAAATTAATATTTTCTTTCTTCCTTTCTTCTTCTCTCCCTCGCCCCCCACCCCCACCCCCCAACAGGGTTTCTCTGTGTAGCCTTGGCTGTCCTGGACTCACTTTGTAGACCAGGCTGGCCTCGAACTCACAGCGATTTGTCTGCCTCTGCTTCCTGAGTGCTGGGATTAAAGGCGTGCACCACCACCATCTGGCAAATTAATGTTTTCTATTTAGAATTATATAATGATAGTTCAAGAGCTAATAAAACAACCTAAAACATTGGGTTATACTACTTTGATAAGTTAGCCTAAGTGCCTTTTCCTCCTTAGGTTTACAAGATTTACCTGAAGTAGTAAATTTCATCATCTACAACTTTAGCAGATAGAGAAAACCTCTTCAACCCCTTGAATTTCTTCATCTGCTTGTCACTCTCATTATAGCGGCTCTCACAAAGCAGAATGTCATTTTCTGGTATTTCAGTTGGCCTGCAGGAGAGGAAGTCCTTGAATGACAACACAGCACATTTTCCTGAAAGAGTAAGTTAGAGATAAATTAAGGGAATAAATTCCTGTCACAGTTAACAAGTTGGAATTTACCAAAGAGGCTAGACTGGCCAGCTAGTGAGCCGCCTGGAATCTGTCTCTCCTCGCTAGTGCTGGGATTACAAGTATGTACCACCAAACTTAGCTTTTTAAAATCTGGTTCTGGAGACTTAACTCAGGTCTTCATGTTTGCAAGGCAAGCTCTTTACCAGCAGAGCTCTCTCTCTAGTCCCAAATTTTACATTATTGTGTTTTCATTCACAGCTAAGAATGACAGAGAAGGGGCTGCAGGATGACTCAGCAGCTGAGAGTATGCACTGCCATTACAGAGGGCTCACATTCAGTTTCTAGCACTGATATCAAGTGGCTCACAACTCCCTGTAGCTCCAGCTTATATGGCATCTGACATCCTCTCCTTGATCCACTGACATCTGCATTCAAACATGCATATTCCCTCCCCATATACATAATAAAAAAAACCCCAACCAATCAAACAACAGCAAACCCATGTGATAATGAATGCTAGCGGGACACATGCCTGGGCATGGTTATAATCTTAGTGGTCAATGGTAGAGGTACATTATCTGGCAGGTATGGCCATGTTCATTCTCAAAAGAACTTCTCAGTGGCTAATGGATCACTATTACTATTAGTACTGTTGTTGTTTGTTGTTGTTGTTGTCGTCGTCGTCATCATCATCATCGCTGTCCCGAAACTCTATATGTAGACCAGGCTGTCCTTGAACTCACAGAGATTCACCTGCCTGTCTCTCAAGTGCTGGAATCAAAGGCATAAGCCACCACACCTTGCCACTTAAATCATTGCTTAAGTGACTAAAGGCAATTCTTTCTAGAAGTAACAAGAAGCGTAGGTGTCAAGGCTGTCTTCTCAGTGTGTCTTCTAAGACTGTCTTTTAAACATGGCTAAAAACCATACCAGGGTACTTGAAAAATGATCTACCTAATATCCTCAAAACTTGTTTGAGACAAGAAGGAGAAAAAAAAAAAAAAGGACAAAAATAAGATTTACATACAACAATGTACAGAGTTAACACCATAGAGTTATAAATCCTCTAGAGTTTACAACCCTCTGGTGGTTGGTGCATAGTGAGCTATAAAAAAAGGAGCTAAATCTTACTTTTTGAGCACTAAGTGGGGTTTATGTCAAAATGAAGCAACCATGTCTCACTGTCCTGTCCAATACCGCAGGCTCATCAGTTCATACAGGTGTCCCAACTGGCTATAAATCAGCTAATGAAACTGACACAGAAATGAGAGAGAACCTAGGTTTTAGTTCTGACCCATTTCTTGGGCAGTAATTTTCACCTTTCTGGAAAATACCACCATCTTTCTTAGTCATGTTGAAGATTAAGTAAGATTCTGGATATAAAGCTGACTTAAACTATGCATTTAAACAGGAATTCTTAGAAAGGATTTACCCAAGTTACATCAGTGAAAACAGTGGTACAGGGGTATGTCAGTAGCCATTTCCTCACAGAAACAACAAGAAAAGCTGATAAAAACTGTTAGAATGAAAAATTCTCTTGTGGGGCTGCACAGAGATTGCTCAGTAGTTAAGAGTGTTTGCTGTTCTTCCAGAGGACCAAGTTCAACACCCAGCACCCACAATACCTCCAGCCTCCCTTAACTCCAGGTTATGTCCTCTTTGGGCCTCTGTAGGCATGCATGCATACACTAACAGATATACACACGTCACACGTAAATACATTTTAAAAAATTTGAACTCACATTACCTACTCAAGCATCTCATTAGCCTGGAAATTAACAATTTTTCTTTAAATATCAAAAGCCACAGGTTCACAATCATATGTTTAACTATGAAAATGTGGCTGAAACCAGATGGGTGAGCTTTGTAACTTAGCCTCAACCTACTCCCACTCTAAATTTAAAAAAAAAAAAAAAAAAAAAAAATATATATATATATATATATATATATATTTTGTAAATCTCTGTTTTGTTTGCATATATGTCTGTGGTATCACATGTATGCCTGGTGCCCATGGAGGCCAGAAGAGGGTGTTGAATACCCTGGAATTGGAGTTAAAGATAGTTGTGATCTGCCATGTGGGTACTGGGAATTGAACCTGGGTCTCCTGGAGGAGTAGAGAGTGGTCTTAACCGCTGAGCCATCACTCAACCTCTCCACCCCACATGCCACCTTTTCTTTTGGCTTCAGCAGCAGTCTTGAAAACAATGGCCTGGGTTCCTGGTATGAGGTTTCTGGTGTCAAAGGCAGAGCAGAGTGGAACACTTCCTAACTCCTCAAACAAATTTTTGCTGACAGTTTGACTTGTAAGAAGCTTCCTGAAAGACAAACCTTGCACAGAATTTGCCCATTTTGTCAAACATGGAATTCTCTCAGAGGTGACAAGAATAAACTATTTTTTGTTGAAAATATCTGCCCATTTAGGATGCTACACCAATACTATTGTGGACCAGGAGATTTCTACTGAACAGAAAATTTACCAGTTCTAGGAGCCAGGAAGTCCTAAATGAAAGTTTCAGTATCTGAGGAGTTCCTGTTTACTGCACCAAGAAAGTTCTAGCTATCTCAAGCATGATGGACAGTAGAAGCACAAGAATGGAAGACAGCGCAAACCAACTTCTAGATCCCGCTCTAAACACTCTCTGAGTGTTCATCTACTCGGTGTACTGCTCTTACGACTTCTGCATCTCCCAAAAGATGCCGCTGGCATTAAGTTCTGACCTATGAATCCTGGAGGTACACATACACTGAAACCACAGCACAATAAAGGCAAATTAACCACGTATTGTCAGCTGGGGCCTAAGTATCAAATAATACATTTAAAATATAGGGAGGAAAAGTGGGACTGGGATGCTTTGCGAAATAAATGCTGTTTCTTCCCAATCCCAGGATAGAATCCAGGGCTTTATGAAAGCATTTTACTTCTACATGCCCAGTCCCAGATAAGGGATGCTATTTATTTTGTTTTTCAAGAAAAGGTTTCTCTGTGTAGTCCTGGCTGTCCTGGCACTCTCTCTGTACACCAGGATGGCCTTGAACTCACAGAAACCCGCTTGTTTCTGCCTTCTGAGTGCTGGGGTTAAAGGTATGCACCACCACTGCCCAGCTATACTGTTATTTGTTTAAAAAGAAAGAAAGAAAGAAAGAAAGAAAGTAAGTAAGTAGGTAGGGAGGGGGCTGGAGAGATAGCTCAGCAGTTAAGAGCTGCTCTTCCATAGGTCCTGAGTTCAATTCCCAGCAACCGCTTGGTGGCTCACAACCATCTGTAATAGAATCTGATTTTCTCTTCTGGTATGCATGAAAAACAGAGTGCTCATATATATAAAATAAATATTTTATTTAAAAAATGTTTAGTTTAATTAGTGTGTTGACATTAAAACTGCATTGAAACATGCCTTCTTCCAAATTACAAGTAGACTCTACAAGCAAATATCTAAATGTCGTTTCTAGTAGCATTTCAAGAACTGAAAGGAATACTCTGGAGAGAGGTGACTACAACTTCCCAGTTCAATATCCACTTTGTTTGCAATAACCACTGTATGCTAAAAATATCTCACAAAACTACTCTCACGGTCTATAAGAGGATGGAATGAGGACAGATGCTAAAGCTGGAGTTTAGGGTGGGGTCAATTGCTGCTGGACCCAGACAGCCAAATAGGAGAGTACAGCCTATAAGATTTCAGACATCTGTACATGACTGGTCATGTTCCCAAACTGTTCATCTAGTAGATACTGTTTAGTGGGCCTCCAGGATGCTTCAAATGCTAGCCTCTTTTTAGGGTTGGCAGTATCATTAGGTTATCTGGGATGACCTGAAAGAGAGGGCTGAAGGAACACTTCTAGTCTTCTAGCAGCCATTTGCAGGTGACATTTGGTGGCTGCTCCTTCTCAGGGGGGCATCTACTACTTATGTTTCACTGACTTCCATCTTGTAGACAAAAAACTAAGTATCAGGCCCAAGTTCCCCATTTCTAAGTCCTGGAAGACTTTTGGTAGCTCATCTCTAGCTTCCTAGTCTAACACATTACTTTCAGCAGCTGCCTCATGGGCTTTAGCAAAATAAAGGCATCTTTGGTTGTGTCCTCTGAATGTTCATTAACTATTCTATTGCCCGAGGTTCTGTGTTTTAGCTACAAGCCTTTACTCAGCTTTTAAGAAAGTCCAGCTCTATCTACTTGTTAAACTGTACTTGCTCTTAATTTTGTTTTGTTTAACTTTCATGTCTTTATATCCAATGTCCAGGAGGTAGAGTCAGAACAGCTTTTTTGAGCTCTAGGCTAGTCTATATAGAGAGTCCCAGACCAAACTGGGCTACAAAGCTGAGTGAGACCTGTCCCTTTGTAATTTTTTTTTTAAACTGTGTGTGTGGACGTCAGAGGACTACTTGCAGGAGTTAGTTCTCTCCCTCCACTATGTAGTTCCCAGGCTTAGTGGCAACTGCGTTCTATCTGATCAGTCATTTCACCATGCCCCATCCCCCTAAATTTTTGTTTCTGTTTTTTTCCAGACAGGGTTTCTCTGTGTAGCCCTGGCTGTCCTGGATAGGCTTTGTAGACCAGGCTGGCCTCAAAATCAGAGATGCGCCTGCTTCTGCCTCTCAAGTGCTGGAATTACAGGCGTGTGCCACTGTGATAGCTTAAACTTTGTTTTACATAGGTCTCATTACGTTGCTAAGTCTGGTTTCAAATTCCTGTGCTCCTCACCTGCAAATACCTAGGAATACTGGTCTACTCCACTGCCCTGGCTCAATATTTGTCTTTTAAAACAATTAACTAAGTCAAGAGTTCATTGCTAACAACTTTTTTTGTTGTTGTTTTGTTTTTTTTTTTGTTGTTGTTTTTTTGAGACAAGGTTTCTCTGTGTAGCCTTGTCTGTCCTGGACTCACTTTGTGGAATAGGCTGGCCTCAAAATCACAGAGATCTGCTTGCTTTGCCTTCCGGAGTGCTGGGATTACAGGCGTGAGCTACTGAGCCTGGCTCATTGCTAACTTTTTGTTTTGTTTGGTTTTGTTTTTTGAGACAGGGTTTCTCTGTGTAACCTTGGCTGTCCTGGACTCACTTTGTAGACCAGGCTGGCCTTGGACTCACATTGGTTCACTTCTGCCTCCCGAGTCCTAGGATGAAAGGCGTGCGCCAGCATGCCTAGTCCCAACAATTTTTAAAAAGATTTTATTTATTCATTATTACCTATAAAGTGCTCTGCCTACATGTATGCCTGCACGCCTGAAGAAGGCATCATTTGACATTGTAGATGGTTGTGAGACTCCATGTAGTTGCTGGGAATTGAATTCAGGACCTCTGGAGGAGCAGTCAGTACCCTTAACCTGAGCCATCTCTCCAGCCCCTGCTAAAAACTTTTATGCCATCTCAGTGAGGTAACACCAAGACTGTCTAGAGTTTCATCTGAACTATGATCCAACCCATATTGTGGAGACATAGATGGCTGCTGCTTGGAATATAGCTTCTCTATAGACTTTTTTAAAAGTCAAGAATGTGCGTGGGGTGGTGGTGGTGATGGCACTGGCTGCTGTCTTGCAGAGGACCCAGGTTTGTTTCCCTGCACCCACATACCAGCTTATGACCAACCATCTGTACCTACAGTTCCAGAGGACACAATGCCCTCTTCTTGCCTGTTTTGGGAACACTCATGGTTTACAGACACATATGCAGGGAAAATACACACCTTTAAAAAAAGTAGTAAAAAAGAAAATAAAGCTAGGTATAATAGCACATGCTTTTAAAGCTAGTACTTGGAGGCTGAGGCTGGCAGATCTGAGTTTCAGGCCAGTCTGGTCTACACACTGAATTCCAGGCCAGTTAGGGCTTCATTGTAAGACACTGTCTCTTTAAAACAAAATAAGATTGAGATAGGCTGAGCCAGGCACTGTGGCACACACCCGTGTAATGGAAGTTTTGGCTTCTTTGCAAACTCAGTTGTGTTATGTAAGTATGTTTTTGTTTTGATCCCAAGTGGAGGATTTTAGTTTGAGCTTTAGTTTGTCCACAGGAGTTAACTGTCTCATGGGGCGTGGCTTTTGCCAGCTGGTAAGGCATGGAAGGGGCATGGTCTATGCCTCTGAGGAGATAAACAAGAGCCTAGAGAATGTATAGCATGTAGCAGTTTGAAGAGCCCAGACATGGACAATGTGGCAGTTTGGAACAGACAGACAGAAAAAAAATGCTTCGGGGTGCAGTGGCTTGGGTCTGTTGTTGACACGAGATTGGTATAGCCCCAAAGATTTTTTGATTTGAAACAGCCAGGAGAAGCAAAGGTCCTCCCCTCTTCCCACTAACCTTTCTCCTATGTAAGGTTAGGAGGTTGGTGCCTAAATACCTCCCCCCCCCCCAAAGAAGCACTACACACCTGGAAGGCAGATCTCAGTGAGTCTGAGGCCAGGCTGATCTACATAGTGAGTTCCAGGACAGTCATAAATATAGTCATAACTATCACTATTTTATAAAAAAAGACATTTATGTCTAAGGTTCTTTTGAATCATTCAATACTGTTCTTGAAGCAGTATATATTATTTTGTGATGAGCTATACTTCTGGAGTCTTCTAAGGTCCCAGGTATATAGTGTTAGAAACAATGTTTTTGGGGTTCTACTTTGTCAAAGAATAAAAGGTTAAAAAGTCATATAAAAATTGTACAAAAACTAATATTAGCCGGGCGTGGTGGCACATGCCTTTAATCCCAGCACTCAGGAGGCAGAGGCAGGCGGATTGCTGTGAGTTTGAGGCCAGCCTGGTCTACAAAGCAAGTCCAAGACAGCCAAGGTGACACAGAGAAACCCTGTCTTGAAAAACCAAAACCAAAACCAAAACCAAACAAAACCCCAAAAAAAAAAAACAAAAAACAAACAAACCAAAAAACCTAAGATTAAATAAAAGTCAACCCATCAATTATATAGCTGCCCTAACAAAAGGAAACTCCAGCCTCACCTTCACTATGCTTCTTTTTAATCTTCTGGGTTCACATTAGGAATTGACTTTGGGCACACTTCAGTTTGCATCAGTATTTTTCTAGACAGGGTTTCTCTGTGTGGCCGTGCTGTCCTGGACTCACTTTGTAAAACAGAGATCTCCCTGCCTCTGCCTCCCTTAATGCTGGGAGGATTAAAGGTATACGCCACCCAGCCCGGCTGGATCAGAATTTAAAAGGAAGGTATTTTCTGTTGCAGAAAGGCAAGAGTTTACTGACTTTATGGTCTTAGATCACTTTCCCCATGGTAGAAAGTTGAAAACGTGCTGAATTACTAAGCCACATCTAATTCTGAAAATAATTATGAGCACCAAAACATTTAGCTAACAACAACATCATCAAATAAAGACTAACATATGTTTAAATCTGCAAATTTTTCATTGGCTATGACCCATGGTGGCTTCTTTAAAACCATGAACAATCAGCGACTGGATGTAGCTATGCATGTTAATGGTGGAGTGTGCACTTAGCATTCACAAAGCCCTGAGTTCATAACTTGGAGTGTTGGTGGGTGACCTGCAAAACCCAACCATCAATGTAAAGTTCATAAGTAACTAGTCATCTCAAGGGCTATAGCACAGCTCGTGTATGATCTAGTGGCTCTCAAGGCTTGGAGGACACGGACAGCTGGCCACACTGCTAGTGTATGATGATGCATACAACTAGATCTTAGAAGCAGAACACCACTAGGAATACTTGGTAGACGACAAAACAGAAACGGAGACAGTAAAATATCACGTTTAAATGCCTAACAGAAACTGAATCATTAGGCTCTCCTCCCTATTCCTTACCTTGTTGTTACAACATTGTTCACACAGCGGCCATAATGATTCCTAATCTCTAATGTGGGTGGCGCCTCAGCTCATAGCTCTGCTCAATACCTCTATGATTTCCTTTCAAACCCAATCACTGACTACTGTATTTGAGTATCCAGAACGCTCAAAGACCTCACTCCTTAAGCCACATGCCTTCCCTTGTTCTAACTACTACTACTTACTACTACTCAGACAAGAACAGACAATCTAAGACAACATTTTTAGTGCAGATAATTCTCTTCTGTTTACTTTTAACCTTCTTCAAAGGTCTATTCATATAGTATCTATCAGTAACACTCTGGTTGGTCATGTGACCTTGCCTCAACACTACTGTCACTCTTCGCTTTATTTTCATTTAAAACTCTAAGTACCACCTGGTGTTCTCTGTTATTTATTTACTGACTCAACTTTTGTCCCAATATCTCTATGAAAGTAAACTATACTGCTGTAGACCCACCATCTAGAAGAGCGCCCTGTACGCCAAGAATATTTAATCAATGTTTTACGGAACAATTGTGTTGAAAAAGGACAAATACCTACCTAGAATACAACTCATGGGGCAGGTTTCTTCCAGATTGCTCAGAAACACTTCTTTTTTGTAGAACATTTTTGTGGGTTCATGTTCTGTTTCTTCCGGGTGAATGAAGATGGGGCCATAAAAATATGCAGCTCCATCTCGGACCCATACTTTTTCAATTCTTGGGGGAGAACAGAAAAATTAAGTTATAGTAATTTCAGTTTTGAATGATTACCTAATAAAAATTCCACTAACTAAAATGTAACAGTATACAGCATTTAGAGGAATTTCATGAAATCTACTCCTTTAAGATACCTTTCAGAGAAGATACAAGAGAAAGAACATTTTGACACTCTGAGGAAAAAGACTTTAACATAGTATCCAGGTAAGTAACTAGATCATTTTATTTAACTCCTGGTTTTCTCCTTGAGATGTTCAGGATGAAAACAACTAACCACTTGTCACTAGATTTGGCAAACATTCCTTCAAAACAGAGGTTCACAGATTTTTGTGGGAGATAAAGCACGACTGTCCCACATTTTCAGGCTTCTAGACATAAAGAAACAGCTTTGTTTCAGTGAATAATAAGTCCAGTTTTCCAGTTTCCTTAGCCAACTCACAGGAGTCATCCTGGACTGCTCAACTCTTGAACTCCACATTCTATTGATTAGGAATGCTATTAGCCTGATACCTACATACTACTGCACGTAACTAGTCACATTTAAGAGGCTATTATTCTTGCTTGGCTTATTATGACAGCATCCTAGCAGACCTCCTTGCTTCCACTCCCGTACCCTTTACAGTCTCTTCTCAATAAGAAGAAAGCAGAGCAATCCTATTAAATCACAAGTCAAACGCTACTTCTCTGCTTGAAATAATACAAACACTTTAACTCTACAAAAATTCCAGTGCCCACAACGGTCTCTGAAGCCTTACGTGATCTGCATACTGCCCTCTGCCCCTATCTACCACCCTATACAGGGTTCACTACTCTAAGAGTAAATTGCTGGTTTAAGTGTGGTATACTTATCTCTCAGGCCTTTTTATCGGCTATTCATTTTGCTTGGAATACTTTCCCCGATACTCACAATTCTTACCATTTCTTCATTTCTCAACTGCCAGATTCTTAGTGAAATCTATTTGGAACATTCTCTCTGTTCTGACCACCTTACCAAATCCAATTTCAACAGTATGTATCAGGATCCAACATCAACTTTACTTATCCAAGATGCTTGTCCTCTATTTCCTGATTTGAACAAAGCTCTACTGAAGTAAAACTGTCTTTCATTATTTGAGTGTTCTGAGACAGGCTCTGGCCTGGAATCCCTGCTCTTTCTTCCTTAGTTTTCCAGGTGCTGGAATTGTATACATTCTTCTACTCGCCACAAAAGGAGAAGCAGGGACATGCGGTGTGAGGAAGCTGGGAAAGTGTCAGAGGGGGTGTTTTTGTCTTCATTCTATGAACGTGGACTATTAAGCCTCAAACCTTAGACCCAACCTCATTTTCCCTAATTCACCTGCCCACTCGAGGGCGCACCAAGCCATGGGACTTGATGAAGACACAGTCGCCAACCTTCAGCCACATGTCATTGTAATGAAGCTGCTCAAAGTAGTGGCAACCTGGTTCACCATTGGACATCTCCACAGGAACATCTTCTTTCTCCTGTGGAGAGGAACTGGTTAAAGAATAGCAGATAACAAGAAAAGGGCACAAAATACAACAACTATAAGTAAGTTTTTGTGACAGTTGAAATCAAACATTATGTTGTTAAACTCAAACTCTTATCAAGTATTTATTTCAAATTTATACTTTTCATAAAATGTGACTCTTAAGACATTTTTATACTCCCTTTCCCATGGAATTGGACTTTTGAGAAAAATATTAGAAAGGATTTACTAGCATTCATTTAGAAGTGGACAAATTCACACGACATTTATACAGTGTAAGGAACCGATTCTCTATAAGCTTCTGCTTTACTGTATTTAATTTTATAGAATTTCTTCCTTCCCTTTGTGGTAATAGGGATGGCACCTAGGACTCTGTATGTGATAGGCAAGCACTAACATCTCAAACCCTCTACTTTTTCTTTTTCTTTTTTTTTTTTCGTTTTTTAAAGACAGGGTTTCCTTGTGTAGCCTTGGCTGATTTGGACCCACTTTGTAGACCAGGCTGGCCTTGAACTCTGCTTCCCTGAGTACTGAGATTAAAGGCATATACTACTATACCTGACCTATTTACTTATTTTAAAAACAGGGTCTTACTAAATTGGCCTTGAACTCATTCTATAGCTCAAGCAGGTCCTGAGCTTTCCTTTCTCTTGCTTCAACCTTCCAAAACCCTGAGATGATAAGCATGTGCCACAGCATCAGCTCTTCTTACTAACATCGTTCTAAAATTTAAGCTTATTCAATTTCTTCTAATGACGCAGCTCATTCATTGCCCACTCCAGGAAGTAATACTTCTTTTTGATCCCTGCAGGGGTCAGATATATAACAAGTTGGCTTTTAACTTACCTTTGTGATACAGAAAGTGTCTTTTCATTGTCTGCCTTAACCTGATTAACTCTGATAAGATGCCCAGGGAAAGCCATCATTTGCATAACAGACATGAAGGTAAGGACTAGTTTCTCACACCAAAGAAGCACATTAGCAAACTCATCTCTAGACTGAATAGGAAAGAGGAGTGGCAGAGCAAGTAAATTCCAGGAGACATGGCAGAGAGAAGCGGCTGACGGAAGCTTACTTCTCTTGAGATCTGTTAATAAACTCCTGCAAGGGCAGATGAACACAGGCTATAGGTGTAGAAGGCACTGAAGCTGAGGAGATCTTCCGTGTCTGAATCTGTCCTACTAAGCCTTGGTTCACAAAAGATATGGTAATTCTACTCTGGCCTCTTTCTGCCACCCATAGGCAGGTAAGACGGAGAGAGATGAGGGCTAACTACTACATTGGCACCTTCCCCTGGCCTCTACTGTTCTGTCTTCCTTTCTTACTGTTAACAATTGATAGGTTTTTTGTTTTGTTTTGTTTTGTTTGTTTTTTGGTTTTTTGAGACAAGGTTTCTCTGTATTAGCCTTTGCTGTCCTGGAGTCACTTTGTAGACCAGGCTGGCCTTGAACTCACAGCGATCCACCTGCCTCTGCCTCCTGAGTGCTGGGATTACAGGCGTGCGCCACCACGCCCGGCTTAACAATTAATAGGATTTTAAATGTTATTATTTTTATTAATTCCATCATGGCAAGAAATAATACAGCTCTATGGCATAAATATGAGGCATTCTGGCATTGAATAAAGTATTAAATTGTCACCTACTAGCTGCAGTGATGGATGGCAAATTACCTGATTTCAGGCTGGAGAGATGGCTCAGAGGTTAAGAGCACTAACTGCTCTTCCAAAGGTCCTGAGTTCAATTCCCAGCAACCACATGGTGGCTCATACACATCTATAATATGATCTGATGTCCTCTTCTGATACTTGGGCAGAGCAATGTAAACATAATAATTAATAAATAAATCTAAAATTTAATAATAAATCTTTAAAAAATAACCTGATTTCTTGTGTATCCCTCAGATACGGTTGTTGGAAAGCATGAGTGATATAAAAACCTTATTCTGAATAATCCTTGCGTTCCTACGTGGAACATTTCCTTCCTTGATCATGTTGTTTAAAAATGGCTTGATTTCACTTATAAAAATACCACTTCCTCTGCCAGGCAGTGGCGGTACACGCCTTTGATCCCAGCACTCGGGAGGCAAAGGCAGGCAGATCTCTGAGTTTGAGGACAGCCTGGTCTCTACAGTGAGTTCCAGGATAGGTAAGATGATACAGAGATATTCTGTTTTGAAAAACAAAAAACAAGCAAGCAAGCAAACAAACAAAAACAACAACAAAAAGAAAAATCTTGTTTTTTTCAATTTTGTCAGGTGTGGAATACAATCTGCACTGGCTTTATACGATGAACTAGGAAGGGTTTTTGTTTCTGTGCTATCAAGTAGTTTGAACAGCTACTTTTTAAAGACAGGGTTTCTCTGTGTGGCCCTGGCTGTCTCAGAACTTGCTCTGTAGACCAGGCTGGCCCTGAATTTATAGATCCACCTGCCTCTGATGCCCAAGTGCTGGGATTAAAGGGGTGTGCCTCCATGCCCAGCTTAAACAGCTTTTAATAACTGCAATCCTACAAAGAGTTAAAAAAAATTCACCTATGGATGCTCAATACTCAGTACTCAATGGCCATCTCACCTGGCTCCTTGATTTACTTTTACGAGTATCTTACGCACATGTTGTCTGTGTACCAAGTGTGTGTGGTGCCGAGAGATGTCAGATCCCCTAGAAGTGGAGCTGCAGACGACTGTGAGCTACCATACTGGTGCTGGAATCAAATACGGGTCCTCTGCAGAGCATCAGTGCTCTTAATGGCTCAGCCATTGCTCCAGCCTTCAGCCTCCTTGTTTCACTTTTTAAATTAATTTGTCCCCTTAGTTTCTTCCTTTTTACCCTCAACCTTTCAATCTATTTTTTTAATACATCATTTACTTTCTGGAACAGATATTTTAAGGTTGAAATTCTTTCCTAGGTGGCTACTATCCACATACCTTTTCCAAGTTAAAACTGTCTTCAGCTCGACTGTCCTCTGAGTTGTCTGTGTTCTTCTCATCATCCCCTTTATCTGCATTTGCAAATACAGAGGCCACTCGAACCACAGGCAAGGGCACATCTCGAGGAACAAATCTAACTGAGCTGATGGGCATTGTCCAGAGTTTAATTTTCTTAAAAGACTTGGTTTTGGCAGAATATCTCGATTCACAGACAAAAACATCCTCATCTCGAAAGTTTTCTGGGCATAATTTGAAGTATTCCTGGGATGGGATGGAATAATAAAACAAACAGGTAAATATTTTAAAAATTAACACCCAAAATAAAAAAACAAATGTTAATCAAGCAACCTAACATTGAATTATTAAAACTTTCTGACACTTAAAGGTAAATGACTAGATAACTAGGGATATTTCCTTGGCTATATTACCTTTAATTATAAATATAAATTTTAGTGGGCTGGAGAGATGGCTCAGAGGGTAAGAACACTTCCTAGAGGTCCTGAGTTCAATTCCCAGCAACCACATGGTGGCTCGCAACCATCTGTAATGAAATCTGGTGCCCTCTTCTGGTGGGCAGGCAGACAGAACATTGTATACATTAAAAAAAAAAAAATCTAAAAGAAAACAAGTGTGAATTATTTATGTGGCTGGAGAGATGGCTCAGAGGTTAAGAGCACTGACTGCTCTTCCAGAGGTCCTGAGTTCAATTCCCAGTAACCAAGTGGTGGCTCACAACCATCTATAATGTGATCTGGTGCCCTCTTCTGGCCTGCAGGAGTTACATGCAGGCAACACTGTATACATGATAAATAAATAAATCTTTATTTTAAAAAAAGATTTATTTATTGTTATGTATACAGTGCTCTGCTTGCATGTATACCTGCAGGCCAGAAAAGGGCATCAGATCACAGTATAGATGGTTGTGAGCCACCACATGGTTGCTGGGAATTGAACTCAGGATCTCTAGAAGAGCAGTCAGTGCTCTTAACCTCTGAGCCATCTCTCCAGCCCCAACAATAAATAAATCTTTAAAAAAATTTTTAATTTTATTTTGTTGACTGCCATTTGAAAATATATTACTTTTCATATAGTTAGATGTTCTTAAGGCTTTGGACAGTTCTGATAAGACAAACAATACATCTTATTATCTAAAAAAACATCATCATCAAAAATTACCCCAGCAACATAAAAATGTTAACATATCTATATGTAGATAAACAGTACACAGCAAATAATCTCTCATAATTATATTCATGTCAGTCTCATATACAGGTACAGACTAAAGATGGTTGAAACAGAGTTTCTATTTTTGTACATACAGATTTTTATATTTTTAAATTGTATTTCTAGGGAATGATATCATTGGAATGAATGAATTTCTTACCTTGACAAACATGACTACACATTTGCCTAGAATTTTACTAACAGGAACTTTATTGTAGTAGTCACTTTTAAAAACTTCTTTTTCTAGAAATTTTCGTGTAGCCAAATGGAATGTTTCATTTGGCCGATAAAACCAACAGCCATACAACCATTTTTCACCTTAAAAACAGAGAAAGAGGAAATTATTAACAGAAATCACATTTTACCAAGTCACCAATACCAAGGGTTAGTAGGGTAAACTGTGGTTTTAAATGAAATTTTCTTAATAGAATTATTTTAGAGGAAATAATATTTTAAAACAAAGAGACTTAAAGAACATCATTTCACCCTTCAGAGAGGAGGAGGTCAGAAGACCTACTTGGGTCAGTACATACCAGAGCTCTGTGCATCACTGAGGAAACAGGTAAAGGAGGGACATTTTAGTAAAAGGTAATGGAACTCAAAAGCACTTCACCTGACTGGCAGCTTAAAGAATTGGACTATCTACAGCATACACTACGTGCTATTAGGTTCATTCTTAATGTTTAGGTGCAGCTTGCTTCGCCTCAACCTCCTGAGTTTTGAGATGGTAGGTAAGTGCCACCCAACCAGCTTTTTTTTTTTGTTTTTTGAGACAGGGTTTCTCTGTGTAGCCTTGGTTGTCCTAGATTTACTACGTAGACCAGGCTGGCCTCAAACTCACATCTATCCTCCTGCCTCTGTCTCCTGAGTGCTGGGATTAAAGGTGTATGCAACTACACCCAGATACCAATCCAGCTTTTAAAGACATTTTTAAAGGGAGGCTTTTTGACAAAAAGTTCTAAGCTCAGTTACATTTTTTTTTTTTTTATGATACACAATTTTTCATTTGTGACATTCACTTGAATAAATGTGTTAGGTAAAAACATGAGTCCTGGGGGCTGGAGAGATGGCTCAGAGGTTAAAAGCACTGGCTCTTCTACCAAAGGTCCTGAGTTAATTCACAGCAACCACATAGTGGCTCACAACCATCTATAATGTGATCTGATGCCCTCTTCTGGCCTTCAGGCACATATACAGGCAGAATACTGTATAATAAATAAATAAATCTTTAAACAAAACAAAACAAAAAAATGAGTCTTTTGTTCTTTTGAACCTTTGCCATCCTACAGAGTTTGCCTCCAAGTCCTACTGAATAAATAACACTTCCTACACATTAACAAGTTACAACTCTGACTCAATTGTGGAACTGCCCAACAGTGCTAGATTCCATGTTTGCATATGGTAGGGTGCATAGCTTTATTTATTGATAGAGTGAAGGGTGAATTTATTGATATAACTATTGTTGGACGATTTAAATAAATGAGTTAAAAATTTTTTTCCACAGAATAAAGGAAAAGTAACTACAGTCACATTTCACCAATCTGACTTTTATTTTTATTTGTAGATTAAGAAAAAAATGTACAAAAAATTGTACATGTATGAGTGTTTTGCCTGTATGTATGTATGTATGTATGTATGTATGTATGTATGTATACATGTATACGTACCATGTGTGTGCCTGATACCTGGAGGGGTCAGAAGAGGACACTGAACTCCTAGAACTAGCATTAGGGATGGTTGTGAGCCATAATGTAGGTCTTGGGAACTGAACCCAGATGTTCTGCAAGAGCAGCAAATGCACTTAGCCACTGAAGCCTCTTTCACGCATATGTCCTTTAATTTAAAACATACTTACCAGCTGAATCCTCCCACAGTCTCTCAATACAGACTATGTGTGGCTGTAGATTGGCCTCTGCAGGCTCAACATAGACATAATCTCCAACATGATACATGCTGTTCTTAAAGCTGCAGTCCTGGCTGTATGTACGATGTAAGCCTGAGAGGCCTGCAGTACCTGAGGAGTCTTCACTTTTTTCAGCTTCTTGGATTTAAAAAAAAAAAAAAAAAAAGGTGAAAGACTGTGGTTGCCAGACGAACATTCAAACAATACATACTAGTATTAATTGAATTCTGTCTCTTTTCTCCTTGCCCTCTCACCCCTTTTTTTTGTTTTTTTGAGACAGGGTTTCTCTATGCTATCTTGGCTGTCCTAGATTCACTTTTGTAGACCAGGCTGGCCTCAAACTCACAGTGATCCATCTGCCTCTGCCTTCCGAGTGCTGGGATTAAAGGCGTGCGCCACCACACCTGGCTCCCCCCTCCCTTCTTTGAGGCAGGGTCTGTCTATGTAGTCCAAACTTGGGGTCCTTTTGCACTAGCTGCTGGGACTGTAAGGCCGAGCCCCCACAGCTGGCTATACTTAACTCTTTGTGTGGCATTCAAAGACTCCCAGCCTCCACTCCCAAGACCGTTCCACCACAGCTCCTTTCCCACCTCACCACTTGCCCCTGATGTCAGGCCCCTGCCACACTCCCTCTTGCCCATTTCCGGCAGGTCTCCAGCTGCTCAGGTGTAGGCCACGTAAGTCTGAAGAACAGAGGTGCCCTGCTGCAAAGAGCTAATACCAATACCCCTCAAATTATTCCACAAAATAGAAACAGAAGGAACATTGGCAAAATCATTTTATGAGGTCAATGTCCCCCTGATACCTAAATTGCACAAACATTAAACCAAAAAAGAGAATTTCAGACCAATTTCCTTCATGAACACTGATGCAAAAATACTAAAAACAAAAACAAAAAACTTGTAAACTGAATCCAAGAACATATCAAATACATCATCTATCATGATCATCAAGTAGGCTTCATCCCAGCGGTGCAGGGATGGTTCAACATACAAAAATACGTCAATGTAATCCACCATATATACAAACTGAAAGAAAAAAACCACATGATCACTTCATTTGATGCTGAAAAATCCAACACATGTTCATGTTAAGTGTTTTGGAGAGATCAAGGATACAAGGCACATATCTAAACATAATAAAGGCAATATACAGTATACAAGCTGATAGCCAATATCAAATTAAATTAAGAGAAACTTAAAGCAATCCCACTAGAATCAAGGACAAGGTTGCTCACTCCATATCTTTCAATATAGTACTTGAAGTTCTAGCTAGAACAATAAGACAACTAAAGGCGATCAAGGGGATACAAATTGGAAAGGAAGAAGTCAAACTATCACTATTTGCAAATGGTATGAAAGTATATATAAGCTGTCCGTAAAATTCTACCAGAGAATGCCTACAGTTGATAAACGCCTTCAGTGAAGTGGATGGATACAAAATTAACTAAAAAAATCAGTAGTCCTTATATATACAAATGATAAATGAGCTGAGAAAGGAATAGCTATAAATATATAAAATATCTTGGTGTAACTCAAACCAAGCAAGTTAAAGACTTGTATGACAAGAGCTTCAAGTCTCTGAAGAAAGAAACAAAAGAAGATATCAAAAGATGTTAAGACCTCCCATGGCACACGCCTGTAATTCTAGAACTCTGGGAGGCAAAGGCAGGCAGATCTCTGTGAGTTCGAGGCCAGCCTGGTCTACAAAGCAAGTTCAGAACAGCTAAGGTTACACAGAGAAACTCTGTCTCAAAAAACCAAAAATAAATAAAAATATAAACCTTGTACAAATCAGGGATGTATCACCATCCCTGATCTCAAACTGTACTACTATAGAACAATAGTAATGAAAACCACATGGTACTGGCATAAAAACAGGCAGGTTGGTCAATGCAATCAAATCGAAGACCTAGAAATAAATTCACACACCTATGAACACTTAATTTAGCCCAAACATATATAATGGAAAAGAGAAAGCATCTTCAACTAATGGGGCTGGTCTAACTGAATACCAGTATATAGATCGATGTAAAAAGATTCGTATCTATCACCCTGAACAAAACTCAATTCCAAGCGGATGAAAGATCTCAGCATGAAAACAGATACCCTGAGCCTGGCAGTGGTGGTACACACCTTTAACCCCAGCACTCAAGAGGCAGAGGCAGGTAGATGTCTGAGTTCAAGGCCATACTGATCTACAGAGTAAGTTCCAGGATAGCCCAGGCTACACACAGACACCCTGCCTCAACCAAACCAAACCAAACCAACCACAAACAAAAAACCAAAACCAAACGAAACCAAAAAACCTTGGTCTTTTAGGGCTGGTGAGATGGCTCAGGGGTTAAGAGCAGTGGCAGCTCTTCTAGAGGCTCTGAGTTCAATTCTCAGCAACCACATGGTGGCTCTAGACCAATTATAAAGGGATCTGATGCTCTCTCCTGCCATGCAGGTATACATTCAGACAGAGCACGCACACAGTAAACAACAAGAAACCAGATACAGTAAACCTGATAGAAGAGACAGTGGGGAACACACTGGCACAGGAGACAATTTCCTCAACAGAACAGCAAACACACAGATACTAAAATCAATTAATAAATGGAACCTCATGAAACTGGAAAGTTCCATAAGGCAGAGAACACCATCAATAGGACAAAATGGCAGCCTACAAAGTGGGAAAAGAGCTTCACCAAACCCACATCTGACAGAGGACTGATATACAAAATATATAAAGAACTCAGAAAACTAAACATAAATAGACCAAATATTCTAATTTTTAAAAATGGGGTATAGATCTAAACAGAATTCTCAACAGAGAAATCTCTAATGACCAAGAAGCACTTAAAGAAATGTTTCACACCCTTAGCCATTAGGGAAATGCAAATCAAAATGACTCTGAGATTTCATCTTATACCTGTCAAAATAGCTAAGATCAAGGACACAGGTGACAGCTCACACTGGCCAGGATGTGGAGCCAGGGTAACACTCCTCTATTGCTGATAGAAGTGCAAACTTGTACAGCCACTTAGGAAATTAATATGCTGGTTTCTCAGAAAACTGGGAATCAATCTACCTTAAGACCCAGCTATTCCTCTCTTGGGCATATACCCAAAGGGTGTTTTGTTATAATATATAATAAAGATGCCACACAACAGATCTAGCATGAAAGGAGATTTACTGTGGGAAAGGGGGAAGAGAAGAGAAAAAGGGAGGGTACCCATGACAGGGAACAGAAGGAGGAAGGGAGGGAGGGAAGGAGGGGAAGAAACCAGGTGGGTCCTTTATCCCAGCACCTGGCAACAGGTGATGATGTCAGAGGTTGCTAGGCAACCTAGAAGGCTATTGGGATTAACATGCTCCACCACACCACAAGGACACTTGCTCAACTATGTTCATAGCAGTTTTATTCATAATAAACAGAATCTGCAAACAGTCTAGATGTCCCTCAACTGAAGAATGGATAAAGAAAATGTGTTATATTTACACAATGGAATACTACTGTTATTAAAACAATGGCATAAAATTTACTGACAAATGGAAGGAACTAGAAAAGATCATCCTGAGTGAGGTAACCTAGACCCAGTAAAATAAACATGGTATGTACTCACTTATAAATAGATATTAGCTGCAAAGTAAAAGATAATCGTGCTACAATCCACAGACCCAAAGAAGCTAAATAACAAGGAGGGCTCAAAGAGGACATGTGAATCTATCTCACTGAGAAAGGGAAACAGAACAGACATGATGGGTGGATGGGAGAGGGGACCAGATGAGGGTGGGCGTGGGGTGTGGATAGGAACAAGAGGGATCAGACATGGGGAAGATGGAGAGAGAAAGTACTGAGAGAAACAACTGGAATGGGAGGGACATCTCTGGGAAGAGCTAGAAACCTAGGGCAATATAAACTCCTAGGATCTTTGAGGGTGACCCTAGTTAAGATTCCTAGCAACAGGGAATACAGAGGCTAAACCAGCCATTTTCTGTAACCAGGCAAGATTTCAGGTGAAAGGACTGAAACGCCAACCAAGCCACAAAACCTTTGACCAACAATTTGTCCTGCCTGCAAGATGTGCTGGGGTAAAGGTGTAGAAATTGTGGGAGTGGCCGACCAATGACTGGTCCAGCTGAAGACCCATATCATGAGAGGGAACCTACACCCATGGCACTGCCTGGAGGGCCAGGACCCAGAGGCTGGATAGCCCAGAGACCTAGGGTAGAAAATGATTTCTAATGATACTCTTCTATACTCATAGACTGGGGTCTAACCCTATTGTCATCTGAGAGGCTTCACCCGGCACTGATAGAAACAGACGCAGAGACCCACAGCCAACATTAGGCAGAGCTTAAGGAATCCTGCAGAAAAGGAGAAGGAAAGGTTGTTGTAGTAACCAGTGGGGTCAAGGACACCACAAGAAAACCCACAGAATCAGCCAATCTGAGCCCAGAGGGGCTCACAGAGACTGAACTTCCAACCAGGGAGCCTGGTGGGACTGATCTAGGCCCTCTCTGCACTTATGTTACCATTGCGTAGCTTAGTCTTCTTGTGGGAATCCTAACAGTGGGAGCAAGGGCTGCCTCTGACTCTGTTGCCTGCTTTGGGGACCCTTTCCTCCTACTGGGTTGCTTCCTCCAGCCTTAATAGGAGAGGAGGTGCCTAGTCTCACTGCAACTTGATTTGCATGGCTGGTTGGTATGCATGGGAGGCCTGCCGTTTTCTGAAGAGAAATGGATGAGGGTAGGGGGGACTAGGAGGCAAGGTGGGTTGGATATAATAAAAAACAAGTCCCAGGGTCTCTGTGAGTCTCTTATGGAATATAAAAATGAACCCGGAGCCTCTGAGAGATTTCCAAGAGAATATGTTTGTGTATGGATTTGTGGATCTGATTCTAAGAAAGTTGGCCAGCCTCATCTAAAGCTTTATGTTTCTTCCTTCAAACTCTGGCTCTGGCTTTTCAGGCTCAGAAAGAGACTTCAGACTGGGGCAAGCTGAATTATTCACTCAAACGCTATTATTGTCTGCCTCAAAGAATTAAAGAAAGCTTAATACTTCACTAGGAAAAACATTTATACATATTTATCTGTTCAAAGCATAGTTTTTAATTTTGGGGGGCAGTGATAGAGCTCACACATGTACTTGGCAAGTGCTTTGCTACTGAGCTGTGTACAGAATCCTGTTTGGAATATCTTACTTTGGGCCAAAGCTTATGGTCCTCCCTACGGTTCTCTTACCATGTAGTATAATGCAGTTCATGACGTCTTGAGTGGACATACAGCTCCCACATAAACTCCATGGCCTTCACCTTTCTCTTTCAGAGGGAATTACCTTATTGGGGTTCTATGGTCAATGCCAGCCCCACCAGATTCTGCCACACCAATGTGGCATGGTACCAGACAAAACGTAAAAGCATTTACTCTGTGGTGATGCCTCCCGTGAGCACTTAGTTCAGATGCTGCCTTTTGACACTATAACCAAACTTCTAAAGTATCAATAACTTCTTTGACAAGTTTTAAGATCAATACAAAGAAAGAAAAATGAGTACACGGATGGTAAAGATGCTTTGGTTAAAATTCCTTACATGCATATTGTATTTTAAATAGTAACAAAAATGTAGCTGAGAGAGGTATATCTCATTTAAAAACTGTAAAGCCTCTCTGAGTCCTGCAGGTGGATCTCTGAGTTTGAGGCCAGCCTGGTCTACAAAAAGTCTAGGACAGGCAGGGATACACTGAGAAAGCCTGTCTCAAAAAAACAAAACAAAAAAAAAGTTTTGCCAATTTTGGTTTAAGAAAAAAAAAGTTATCCAATAGTTGATTAACAGAGTAAAATTTTGTGGTATACAAAGCAGATCCACAAAGTTCTTGAGAATTTTATACAAACAGAACCAGAAAACTAGGAACAGGAGCAGTGAAGATAAAGGTGACCTAGTTCCTTAAATTTTATAGACAAGACACAAGCCAAGAAGACCACTCAGTTATAAACACCTTTCCCAAGAAAGAATCTGAGGCAGAGTGCTGTGCCACAAAGGACTCTTCTCATTCTACAAGTCCACTAGCTTCTGTCTAGCTGGATTTAAGTTAAATGGACTCACTTAACACTTTCATCTCTTCCATTTGAACAGATCCTATGCATATATGCGATGGCATTTTTGCTCTTTGGACTTTGTTAACATGTCCAAAGATAGAAGGAAATCATATAGGATGAAGAATCACACCAGACCCTCAATCACACGCACAGATGCTTCAGAAGACAAGACGAAACTTCTGAGCTGAGGATATTTAGATGGGATATGACACCAACTAGAAGGATGACTGTAAAAAACATAAAAGTAACTGAGAACTAGGCCAATGAGGAGCAAAGACTGGAAAAAAAATTGAAAACATGACCAAAAAAAAAAAAAAAAAAAAAAAAAAGGCCTAGATTGCCTATAATAGAAAAGTTTAATTAAAAATGAACATTCAGTGTTGTATAATCATGATCACTATCTCTATAATTCTTTCATCACTCCAAATAAAATGCTATATCATTAAAAAGTACTTCCTATCTTCCCTTCTTGCTCCTGGTCCTTTATCCTTCCTTCTCTATAAATCTGCTTATTCTAGACAGTTCAAACAGGTACAAACAAACATTATTTGTGTTTTCTTCATCTGACATATTTTATGTAGTATATTTTCTAACTTCATCCATGTAGCATGTGAACTTCATTTTTTATGACTAAGTAATATTCCATGGAATGAATACATTATAATTTCCTTATTCATATACCTGCATGCAAGGGTGTTTTTGCCCTTTGAGAAATAAATGGTATTTGTTGTTATGTTTGATATGCTCAGTCATGTTGTTTCTGTGTCTTTATTGATTTTAAAATTCTTTTTTGTTCTATCCATTAATGAAAAAGAAATACTGAGACTGTAATTGTTGAGCTCTTTCATTTCAACTGTCTTCCTTCAGATGTTCTCAAAAAGACTTAAACTATGTGTATTTGTACGTATGTGCATGCATATGAATTAAACTGCCCATGGAGGCCAGAAGACGGCACTGAATCCCCTGGAGCTGAAATACTAAGCAGGTGGTTGTGAGCTGACATTGGGAACTAAACTTGGGTCGTACCAGAACTTCAAGTTCTGGCTCTTAACTGCTGAGCCACCTCTCTAGCCCACAAATTTCATTCTAAAGAGTAATTATCTAAATACAAATTTGGGCTTTATATTTATTTTCCTGAAATTTTTCATATAACTTCACTGCTTTCTAACTTCCATTATTTTGTATAAAAAGTTGGCCATTAATTATACTGTTTTTTTTTTAATCTGATGAGTTTTTTGTTTTTTGTTTTTGTTTTGAAATCCAGATTTTTCTTTCAGAAACTTATGAGGTATCTAAATGGATCTCTGTGTTTATCTTACTTGGGCCTGCAGGTTAATGCTCTTTACCAAATTTGCGAAGTTTCCACCCATTATGTTTTCAATCCCCACCCACTTCTCTTCTCTCTACTAGTATTACTATATAGATTTATCTGAAGGGATTGCTCTCTTTTCTGAAAAATTAGGAGTCAGCAAGTGACTTGGGTAATATTCAAATATCTCTACTCCAGAAGGCAGGATGAATCCTTAGATAATTAATCTGTGGAGAGGATAGTAGATGCAAGTCCATTAAGTTTTCGGGCCAGCAAACCTTCAGTTTTATTCAATTCATTTCCACATCAACCACTTTCAGTTGGAAAAGATACAGACCCTATTATTCATCCATATCATCTTGAGTGAGTGTGTTCTCTCTGGCAGGAAATGCTGTATTGAAGTTATCTCAATGTTGGCAAAAGGACATTCTCACTAATCAGTATGTTTGTGTGTTCTCTCTCTTTCTTTCTCTCTCTCTCTCTCTCTCTCTCTCTCTCTGAAGCTTGATGCTACAGAATAATACATAGTCTTATATATATTTCTAGTTATCTATGTGAACTGAAATGTTATCCAAAATGATCAAGTTTTGCCAAGTGTGTTGATACATGCTTATAATCTCAGACTGGGGCACAGGCAAGGAGGATCACTGACAGACTGGCACAGCCTGGGTTACACAGTAAGGTCCTGCTTCACTCTCCTTGACCCTATCACCCCAAAAAAGCCTCTCTATTTCCAATGACAAATTCCTATTATCAAAATATTTGCAAGTTTGGTAAATGAATCAAAGTACCCTTTTAGGTTGACATGATTAAAATGAAACTAGAAATGTGCTTCAACTGAAATCTAACTACGTTACTTGTCTGGTTTAAGAGGAAAGGTGTGTGGCATCAGCTGATGCTGAGCATGTCCTGGAGCTCCAGGTGAGCCTCTCAAGTATGTGGCATTAGGTTCCCACACTTGTCACTTAACAGTCTGTTTCTAGAATATTAGCTGTGTCAGAAGCAACTTACGTAGTGTGACAAATAGATGATGACAACAGGATTTCTGTTTCCCCACATCTTATGTGAAATAGTCAGCAGTCTGAGTTCTCAATCATACAAACGCTCCAAAGCTAAATGTGGTACTGGCTAGAACAGACTTCAATGTCTTCATACTTAATAAGTGAAAAAGAACCAACCTCTTTTTTCTTCTTCCCGTTTTAGTTTATCTTCTTCTATTTCTTTAGGTAATTTTTCCTTTTTTTCTTTTTCCACATCATTATGCAAATGTTTGGTGGTATAGCTGAGTGCTGGAGAAAGAAGGATCTCTCCATTTTTGCAGAGTTCATCACGAATTCTAATAAAAAACTGCTGAAGTTCTACTGCATCCTCATATATTTCGGAATCTGTCCTATAACGGCATTAAGAGTATCCATTGACACATGAGCTGCTTCTTTTGTAATACTTCAATTACATGCTAAATCCTATCAAATGCTTTATTATGTTCATTAACATAACCATATTTTGGCTTAGCTAGGAGGGTGTTCCCATTAAGTTTGTTAAGACAGAGCCTCTGAAGCCAGGCACGGTAGCACATGCCACGCCTATAATCCCAGCACTCAGGGAGGCAGAGCTGGGCAGATCTCTGAGTTCAAGGCCAGCCTGGTCGACAAAATGAGTCCAGGACAGCCAAGGTTACACAGAGAAACTCTGCCCCCAGCCCCAGAGTACTTGAGCCATGCACTATGGTACATGTCTGTGATCGAGCACTTGGGAAGCAGAGGTAGGAGGATCAGGAATTCGGAGTCATCCTCACTAACGTAATGAGTTTGAATCTGAGGCCAGTCTGGGCTACAAGAGTCTCAAAAACAAAAGACAAACAAACAAACAGAACGGAAAAAAAAATACACAATTAAGTACCTGAGCTGTCACTCAGTTTCCTTTTTGTCAAGGCACACCCCTTTCTTACTCATGTTAAAGGAAAGGCCTCATATTTTTTTTCAGATATACAAGGCCTATGAATCAATCATGACAGAAGAAGCTGGCAGAATTAAAAACTGTACTATTGCTCCTGACCAAGTCCAATACTTAATTTGTATCTATTTTCTTTTCTTTCTTTTTATTTATTTATTTATTTATTATTTATTCATTTATTTATTTATTATGTACACAGCGCTCTGCCTGCAGGTACATCTGCAGGGCAGAAGAGGGCACCAGATCTCATTGTAGATGGTTATGAGCCACCATGTGGTTGCTGGGAATTGAACTTGGGACCTTTGGAAGGGCAGTCAGTACGCTTAACCTCTGAACCATCTCTCCAGCCCTTTTCTTTCTTTTTTTATTGCTGTGTGTCTGTGTGTGGGGGATTCAAGACAGGGTTTCTCTGTGTAGCGCTGGCAGGCCTCAAACTGAGGCCTCTGCTTCTCCAGTGCTGGGATTAAAGGTGTGCACCACCATACTTGGCGGCATCTACTTTCTTAATCACAGACCCACATTATAGAGAGTTGGGCAAAAAAGTGTCTACTTTCTTCTTTTTGGTCCCACAGCATTGCTCCCTTGGCTGATAGGACTCACTGAAACACTGAACCTAAACAATAAAAGCACAAGAATATCCCGTGTAATACAAATACAGGTCTGAGAGTTAAATTTAATTTCTCAAAAGGAACTGATTTGGAGGAAACTGGGAGATACAAAAACTGCAAGAAAGAAAAATTATGTGTCATGCTTAGAATTTGTCTAACTATATAAGCTTTACTGAGATATAGTCTCATGTTGATATTCAAACTAGCATGGAATTGGATAGGTAGCTTAGCCCTAGCTTTGAACTTGCATGATCTTCCTGCTTCCACATTCAAATGTTGGGATTCAGGCACAAGTCAAGAGGGGTATTATTAACAGTTATGTAGACATGGGGTTAGGGGAGTGTGGAAGGCAAAGCAAGGCCACTCCGTTGACCCCTGACACAAGACGTATTATTAACAGTTATGTAGACATGGGGTTAGGGGAGTGTGGCAGGCAAAGCAAGGCCACTCCGTTGTCTCCTGACACAAGACAGTAGAGCACTACATACCAGAGATACTCCGATGACCCCCCTGTCAACAGAGAGAACTGGCACAGAATTAACCCTGTAAATAACCTAAATAGGTATTCTGGAGAAGTTCTAGAAACATATTCTGAGGATCTGGAGATGTTAATACTTTTAGGAAAGCAATAAAAATAAAATCTACTCAGGAAAGAAGTGCCATAAAACACTATTTTTGAAATCTTTCTTGAACAAAGATAACTGAAGTTTGTTTTCTTACAATTAAGTTCATTTCATAATAGCGCTCAGATTTAGTGAGAATTCTAAGTGAAAATATACATTTGCCAAATTCCTGTAACACTGAAAGGGCAGATTCACAAGTTCATCAGGCCGCCTAATATAATTACATTTTGTAGAAATTACTAAGATCCTGATATATCCTTTAAAAGTATGGTAAATAATTTACTAATCTTTGCTTTGGTTTTTCTTAAAAATTTCTGTAATATAATTCTAGTATTCAAAACATTCTGTTAGGGAAAAAGAGTAAACGGTGAGATCCTGTCAAGAAAAGGGGGGGTGGGGGAATGGTAGTGGTGGTGCACGCCTTTAATCCCAGCACCCAGGAGGCACAGTCAGGAACTCAGTCTCTAAATTCCAGGGCAGCCAGAGCTATACAATGAGACTATGCCCCAAAACAAATAAACAAATTAATTGATTAAAAAAGTTAGCCTAGGAAACCAGGTGTTGACTGTGCAAGAACAAAAGTTCAAGACAGAAAAACAACCAACTCTAATTTCCTGCAATTGTTATGTAATTCTTTCAGGTAAGCTTGATATCCAGTAAAAAGAAATAATTAAAATTATAAGTTCTATATGCTTTCCTGTATCTGTTTTCCTATGGAATCTTCTTACTTGCAAGGGAGCCCCAGTGATTTTTTAGGAATACTGCCAACACACTAGTAAACTGTCACGACTCAGCATTGTACTGCTGCTCCCTGTGCCAACTTTTCTGCTATTATTCCCTGCGCGTATTCCTTGTATTCCATAATTCTGGGTAGCACTAGGGGGTGGGGTAAGTGGTGATGAAGTAAGAATATTCTGAAAATCAACATGTGTATTTCATATACTCATATTATATATCTACAATGCCTAAAATTAATGTGAACACAGAAGGTAAGAGGGTAATGTATAATTCACTAAACAGATGCATTTTAAGCTACTTTTTTCTTTTTTTTGGTTTTATGAGCAGGCTCTCGCTATGTAGTCCAGGCGGGCCTAAAACTCAGAATCCTTCTGCCTCTGCTTCCATGTGCTGGGATTACAGGTATAAACTACAATATCTGGTCTATCAATTCTTCTTAAGAATTTATTATCTTTTCTTTGGGTGTGTGTGGTTGTAGGGGTATGTACATGTGTTTGTAGGTGTGTGTGCATATGGGTAGAGTTCAGAGGTCAAGGTCAGGCGTGTTTACTACTTTCTATCTTATTTTTTGAGATAAGGTCTTATACTGACTAGCTGGCTAGGAAGCTCCGGGGATCTTCCTATTGCCCACCCTCAGCTACCCTCACTTCCAAGCACAGTAGTCACAGGCCTGTGCCAGCATGCTTGGGTTTTTTATATGGGTGCTGGGGATCTGGACTCAGATTCTCAGTCTCGCATGGCAAGCACTAAGCATCTCCTAGACTCTTTTTACTAATTCTTATAAATGCCACAAGAAGTCCCAATACTATTTTTATTTATAAAAATTAAAATAGCTTCTATCATATTTTTATTTTAAAGATTTACTTATTATGTATACAGCATTCTGCCTGCAAGCCAGAAGAAAGCACCAGATTTCATTATAGATGGTTCTGAGCCACTATGTGGTTGCTGGGAATTGAACTCATGACCTTTGGAAGAGCAGTCAGTGCTCTTAACTTCTGAGCCATCTCTCCATCCCCCTATTATATTTTTAAAACTTATGTGTACGGGTGTTTTCCCTACATATATGTCTTCACACCACCTGCATGCCTAGTGCCTATGGAGGCAAGAAGACGGTGTTAAATCCCTTGGAAATGGAGTTACAGATGGTTGTGAGCCACCATGTGGGTGCTGGGAAACACACCTTGATCTTCTAGAAGAGTAGCCAGTCCTCTTAATTGCTGAGCTATGGCTCCAGCCCCCTATTCTGTTTCTCAACAGAGCTGTGGGCATGAGGTAAACTATATGAATTACTGTCTCATATAAATATGTTGTGGGCCCTCAAAAGCAAAAACCTATCATATCATGGGAAAATGAAAATATCTCGGGTTCTAGAAATATAAATCTACTTCTTTATTTTTTTGTTTGTTTTTGTTTTTCGAGACAGGGTTTCTCTGTGTAGCCTTGACTGTCCTAGACTCACTTTGTAGACCAGGCTGGCCTCGAACTCACAGTGATCCACTGTGCTGGGATTAAAGGCGTGCGCCACCATGCCCGGCTTCTACTTAACTTCTTAATAGGCAAAAAACTCCCCTAATCTAAGACACATGTATCTTTAGAAGACTCACTGGACTCAAGCCATAGTGGGATCACAGGGAGTGTCTTTTGATTTACAGACTCCTTAGACTGAAAGAATAAGCAGACAGCTAAATTTCATGAAAGTGCTGCTACATCGCATGCACCTAGAACATGCTCGTTAACTAGTGGTCTCCAACAAAAATTACTTGAATGAAAACTCCTACAGAATCCGACTGCAAGATATCCCCACTTTCCTCTATTTCTATCCCTAGTATCACATGGGAACTATTTCCAAAACATGTTAATTAAGGGCCTACCTCCAACTCTGAAACACAACATCTCCACACCCTAACCTTTGCCTTTCTTGATACCAATTATTCTATCTGGAGTATCAGACTCTCTGTTCATCCTCCAACTCTTTCATGATGCTTTTTACCTTTTTAGGTAAACTCTGGCCCACAAAGTTCCTTATACCACTATCTTGTCTAAATGTTGGGTTTTAACATGCTATTTCACAATTCCTTACGCATTAGTCCTATTCTGTCCACAAGACTTCAAGCTCTTAGAATCTAGAGCTCAACAATGCTTATCATGCATGGCTGTGTTGCATAACTGGTGACTGTCAGCAGCAATGTTCTCAGGGGGAACCAGCCAAGCCATATCACCTAGTAGTTATTAGCTTATGAAAACTTGTCTGTCTGCACATCTCCAGTTCTTCACCGGAAAAATGAAAGGGGTTATCAGTTCCCTAGAAAAGCGCAGATGAGTTGGGAGATTATCTTCATGAAGGGCTTTCCCATGATACTTTACAGAAGTTCTCACCAGGAAAAGCAACCATTAGTATTTATTTTTCCTTCAAGGTCCAGAGCAAATGACGGCTTTGAAGATCTCCTAGGTGAATTAAACAGCCTGAAGTTCTAGCTCTCAGCACTACAACACTGTAAGCCACAAGAAGGTAGGGTTTAAAAAAAAAAAAAAGAAGGTAGGGTTTTTTACTATCTTTAAGGTCATCCATGCCTCTAAGGTCTGCATGCCTCTAAGCGCATGCAGAACCTATGTTGCAATTGCTGGATTACACCGAATATGCTACTAATAAGTAGCAAAGATATACAAAGGCCAAGAAGCTGAAGGGCTTTTACTAAATCAATTATTTTAAACCATTTAGTCCTATGCTAAGTTCTTAAATTAATAATTAAGATTTAAAAACAAAAAGCCTTCTTAAGTACTTGAAATAAGAGATTGAGGGGGGCCAGAGAGACAGCTCAAGGGTTAGGAACAGACTGTTCTTCCAGAGGACCTAGGTTCAAGTTACAGCACCTACAAGGTGGCTAACAACATCCATAACTCCAGTCCCAAAGGAACCAACACCCTCTTCTGGCCTGTGGGAACTGGACATATGTGGTACACAAGACATACATTCGTCGCTCCTTTCCGCGGCCCCCCCCCCTTTTTTTTTTTTTTTTAGTTTTTCAAGACAGGGTTTCTCTGTATATCCCTGGCTTTTCTGAACTCACTTTATAGACCAGGCTGGCCAGGAACTCATAGAGATCGCCTGTCTCTTATTCCTGAGAACTGGGATTAAAGGCATATGCCACCACACCTGGCTCCTGCAGGACATCTCTGTACACATAAAATAAAAATAAATTTTTTGTTTGTTTTTAAGAAAAAGTGATTGGATTTAGACCAGTCTAACCTCAAAGAATAACTCCCAGCTCTTTAATTAAAGCATTCTTAGACTAATCCTACTTTTAATTTTATTACAAACTATATTACTTCTCCTTTAAAATACATGTTCTGTGAAAGGCTGTATTTTAGGTTTCTGCACTGGGCAAGAGCTTCACTTCGTTGTCCTCTCATTGGTACTTTGACAACTTAGTAGTGCTCTTTCTTCTTTATACAATAACCTGCTTTTTGTTTGAGGCAAGGTTTCTCTACATGGCCTTGACTGTCCTGGAACTTGCTCTGGAAACCAGGCTGGCCTCAAATTCAGAGATCCGCCTGTTTCTGCCTCCTGAATGTATGGGGTTAAAGGTGTATGCTACCACTACCAGGCTCGCTCTTTTTAAGTTTCCACCTGAGCCCCCTCCCCTCACAACACTGTAAAGGGGGAAAAAGTAGGTATTTGCCTTCTGAAAATTCTGGATAGCAGGCTACCCTCTATAACCACGAACCTAAGTGGAAAGGTTCATCAAAGCATAATTCCCTAATCTGTTTTGCAGTAAACACCACATATTTTCCTCATAAAGAAATTGCTTTGAAAACATACCGATTCATCCTCCTTGCCCTTTCCAATACTTCAAACATATGCTCCTGAAATAAATCAAGTCGCCGATAGCGATTACTTTCAACATTCTTCCTAATAATGTCAAATGTAAGGGGAGGTTTGTTGGGAAAGTTTGGATCCACGGCAGGAATTTCTGCTAAGGAGTCACTGTAACATCTTCCTTCATCATCCTGATGACTCATGACTGACACAAAAAGATTATGGATAAGTTCTTGGATCAGCAAAGTCACATTTGGGACATGAGAATCCTCATCTCCCTCCAGGTCTCTCCGAGTTTCGAGGAGGACTTTATGTAGGACAAGGGCATCTTTGTAGATCAAAGACTCTGGTTCATTGTAGGTACAGGCGTTATTAAACATCATGACAAAGTCCTCCACCATAGAATCTATATCTTGGTACTTGTTTGCCATCATGTGACTTCGGATCTTTTCCATGTCCATGGGCTTTTTAATGGTCAGATAGTAGTCGGGCAGCTCTGACCGTGAGGGGAGTCTTAGGAATATAGCACTAAGGCGGCGGCCCCTCCTGTCGGTGTAGTTCTTTACAGCTTCGTACACTTCACTGAGCCTCTGCTGCATTGGAGTCATGTACTTTGACTTCTTAGGAGAAACACCACTCTTTCTACCTGAGGAGGGAGATGCAACATAATGGTGAGTGAATAAAATTGTGCTAAGCATAAACTGTTACACAGCTAGTACTACAAACGTTAGAAAGGGGCTGTCCTAAATGACTTGTAAAAACACAATAATTAGCATATCATTAGTGAGACAGATCTTATAGACAAAAAATAGATCTGAAAGAAAAGATTTACTTTTTTCAACAATATAGTTTTTATATATATAATAAATTTATATATAAGTAAAATTTGTATTTGCATATAAACTTTTTTTGAGACTGACTCTCATAACAAAGGTGAGCTTTGAACTCTTCACTCTCCTGCCTCAGCCCTTTGAGAGTAAAACTGTGTGAGTAACATAAAAGCAAGTCATCATGTTTTTGATGTGAGAATACTTCTTTTTCTTTTTTTTACATATACATTTATATTATTACACATATACACAACAAACTACCTACAAGAAGAAGAACCACGAAACAATCAGGAATTATATAAATGTTACATTCACAGTGTTTTGGCAACCTTAAAGAAAGCATCTTTCCTATCTTGGTGTGGAGAACAAATACTTTCATGCTGTAACAGCTGTGAAGAGGTCAAACAAATGAGTATCCCTGAGACACTCTAATGTTATCACCTCTGACATCTCTGAGAACTAAGAATTTTACTACAGGAAAAAGAGAGATGTTGAAACAAACTGAAGTGTTGACAAAATTCTTGAAACTTGAATATAAAAGTATTAATTGAGTTTACCATATTTTACCTCTAAATATAAAGCCATATTTTTCCTAGTTCCATTTAAGGACATTCCTAGAAATGATGACCAACTCAGTAACAGGATGCACCAAACTAGTCTTTGTTTATAGGCAGAGTCTCATGTAACCCAGGCTGACCTCAAACTATGTAGCTGAGGCTGGCCTTGAGCTTCTGATTTTCCTGCCTCCAGCTCCCAAGGGCTGGGATTACAGGCATACACCTCCATGACTATGTGTACACTTTTATAATTACATGAAAAGTATACTTCGTTAATGACAAGGAATGGTCATTTAGCAGTAGTTTACAATGCAATGGTGAAATTCAGTTTATAGGTAGCTTACACTAGCTTAATCTCCTTTCCAGTAAACACAGCTCTAAAGATTATCTGACATCATTATTGGTTGTTTAACATTTAAGATTATTTGACATTGTTATTTTTAGCTAGCATTTGTTTAGTTTATATTAAATAAATCAGAAATATCTTCTTTAATTCAATGGTATTCTTTTTCCTGTATTCTTTTCCTTTAAAACTTTCAATAAAATCATATACATATAGGGCACTCAAATGGTCACTGAGTAGTACATTTCTCACCTCTGAAATTTCATCCAGCAGTTATCGGGATTGATTTTTAATTTTATGAACATCAAATATAAACAAAACCTGCCATATTTTTCATTTTGGCATCAGCTAAAGAATAGATAGTTTTCCTATTTAGTGGTTATGTTATCACTGAATTCCAGAAAGCATGGAAAATCTGTGCCATTATATTCAAATTTCTTTATTTCATGGTTTGGATATAAAGTATTCCTTGAAAAGTTCCTCATGGCTGGGTAGGCGGTGGTGGTGCATGCCTTTAATCTTGGGAGGCAGAGGCAGGCGGCTTTCGGTGAGGCCAGCCTGGCCTATAAATGGAGTCCAGGACAAGCAAAGCTACATACACAGAGAAACCCTGTTTTGAAAAACCAAATAAATAAATAAATAAATAAAAAGTTCCTCATGGAAGATTTGGAAGGCAGTTGGTGGATATAGTCACTGAAAACTCTGACCACAGTAGCTCTGCTCTTAGCAACAGATGACTTGATGGCGTCATAATGTGAAGGCAGTACTGGGAGATGGGAGGGACCAGAGTAAGTGCGTCAGTGGTGGGGTGCCTCTAAAAGTCACTCCATGTTGCAGATCTGCAACTCTGTGTCCTTCTTACATGATACTCTATTTTCACTACAGTTCAAGAACAAGGGAGACTGAACTTCTAAAGTTGTGTCAAAATGAATTCTCTCACATTTTCATTGTCAGATATTTTGGTCCTATCAATGAAAAAACTAATTAACTACTTAAAGCACAGTCAAAGAGTGTGAATGTGAGGAAAGACAGAGTGTCAGTGAATAAAAACATATTTATCATTTAATTAAAGAAATGTCAAGAAACCAGCAATCTCTCTTTGAAAGACTAAATTGAAGAGCAAAATATAAGGCAGACTTACTCAGCTTCAGTTTGGGAGAAGCCATGTCGTCATCATCGGGTAGTGGTCCTAGCTCTTTCCTTTTATCTTTAAGTAACTTCTCCAGGATATGGGCATCATTGTATACCTACATTCCAAAAATATAGTGAAGATTATTTCCTAAAAAGATAACTAAGGAGTAAAGAAGTTTTTATCTCTTTGAGGGTAGTGACACATAATTAATAGCCAGCACTCAGAAAGCTGAAAACGACAAGTATGAGGCCAGCATCAGTCACACAGTGAAATGCTATTTCAAATATCAAAACATCAACTAAAAATAAAAACTAACGAACATGTGTGAATGTGTTTAAAACATGGTCCAGTTAGCTGGGTGGTTTTGGCACACAGCTTTAAATGCCAGCACTCTTGAGACAGAGGCAGGTGAATCTCTGAGTTCAAGGTCTGGTCTACAGAGTGAGTCCAGGACAGCCAAGGCTACACAGAGAGACCCTGTCTCGAAAAACCAAACCGCCCCCCCCAAAAAATAAAAAGATATAGCTGAATGGCAGAACACACATAAAAGTCCTGGGCTCAATTATCCTCAGCAGCACATCCCATCAGACAGAGCATTCAGCACTAAGAATGAGTAATGCTCCTGCAGAACACCTGAGATAATTTCTGAGCACCCATGAAGCCCAGGACTATACACAACTCCCGTTCCAAGGGATACAACACTCTTCTGTGATCTTAACACTAGGCACGTGTGTAATACACATACATAGACACATACAAACATACATATACACACACATACACACACAGAGACAAAATACTCATATACATAAAACCTTTTTCCTTTTATTTGTTTGTTTACTTGTGTATGAGTGCTCTACCTGCATGTGCACCTGCACATCAAAAGAGGGCATCAGATCACTTTATAGATGGCTGTGAGCCACCATGTGGTTGGTGGGAATTGAACTCAGGACCTCTGGAAGAGCAGACAGTGCTCTTAACCACTGGTCTATCTCTCCAGCCCCAAAATTGTAACTGATTCCATCTAGACGGACAATATCATTTGAAGACCCTTCTACAGACTGCAGACATTTTCTTTTTTTTAGATTTATTTATGTATTATGTATACAGTGTTCTGCCTGCATGTTTACCTGCCCACTAGAAGAAGGCACCAGATCTCATTAATATATGGTTGTGAGCCACAATGTGGTTGATGGGGAATGAAATCAGGACTTTTGGAAAAGCAGACAGTGCTCTAACCTCTGAATCATCTCTCCAGACCACATAAAACCTTTTCAAAAATTCTTAAGATAAATCAAAAAACAAAACAAAAAAAAACCCAAAAAAACCCAACATTTTAATGTATTCACTTTTCTTGGAGTACATATTCAATATTAAGTATTGTTGCTGAAATTCAATTATTTCTATTATATGTTTAATATCCTATAAAACTTGAAAGTATATACTATGATTATTATTTCTAAATTATACACAAGGAAACTAAAGTTGAGGAATAAAAATTTCCTTACACACAAAACCAGCACAGCAGGAAACATTCAAAACATTTGTCTTTTTATGACCATCATCACTTTGGTTTTTTGAGACTGAGTCTTATATAACCCTGGGTGGCCTAGAACTCATGATGAAGACTAAACTGATCTTAAATTCAGAGATCCACTTGTCTCTTCCTCCCAAGCACTGGTACTACAATGTGAACTACTACACCCAGCTCTTTCTTTTACATGTGAGTGTGTATTTGTGCATGGAGGCCAGAGTTGACGTTGGATGCCTTCCTTGATCACTTTTCTTCCCTCCCCCTCCCCCACCCTCTCGGTCGTCTCAATGAAGGGATCTCCTTGTCTTACCTCCCCAGGACTGGGATTACAGGTATGTACTTTTGCATTTGGCTTTTTACATTCGGTGCTGGGGACTTGAACTTAGGTCCTCATCACTGTACAGCAAGAACTTTATATACTTAACCATCTCTCCAACACAAACAAGGATTAAATTTAGGTACCATATAAGTGCATGGGAAACTAAAGGAGGGTATCAGGTATTTTCTTCAATTATGCTCTGTCTTATCTCACCAACTTTCAGCTAAGCTGGCTGACCAGCAAGCCCAAGGAGCTTCCTGTCTCTTCCCCAGTGCTAATTTATAAGCATGTGCAGTGGTGCCAGGCCTTTTACACAGGTGCTGGGGAATCTGACTTGAATCTGCCATGTTTGCAGAATCAGTGCCCTTATTCAATAAACCATCTTTTAAAATTATAACTTTTACTCATTTTTTTAAAAAATGTACTGCCTTCCATTTTAAAACAACCAAGAACAATAAAATAGTAACATAGGAACCAAGACTTGAGTCAAGAAGAGCTGATAGCTGTGGCAGTCAATGGAAATGCTAAAGAAGCAAAGACAAGTTTACAGACAGCCTGGATTACACCTTTAAACAAAGCTGTTTCCAGCTACATAGCTAGTTTCAGGCCAGCCTGAACAATGAGATAGTTTATCTGGAAGCTTAAAAAAAAGGATTGAGAAAATGGTCCCTAGGTAAAAAGCCAGGCACAGTGCACATGCCTACAACTGCAGCACTGGGGAAGAGGATCCTGAGGGCTTGCTGGCTAGCCAGCCTAGCTGAAAGTCAGTGAGGTAAGACAGAGTGACTGAGGAAGATGCCTGATGACCTTCTTTAGCTTCCCACGCACCTGCACATTCACTTGCATGTTTTGTATATACATGTGAGTGCACATGCACGAATGCACACACGCGCCTGCACAGAGAGAGACAGAGAGAGAGAGACAGACCGACAGACACAGGGAACCTAGTTTTGATCTTTCAAAATGCATTATTCTACAAAACAAAAACAAAAACAAAAAACAAAAAAACACAGCGCTCACTCTAGATCCCTGTGTTACCTGGGAGCCCTCCTCATTGTAATGCCTGGCATTGCGGAACATGAGTTTCATGTCTTCCATCATCCCTTCTTCACCTGCATATTTGTCATTTCGGATGTTATGCTCAATTATTTTCAGGTCCATTGGCTCTAAGATGATTTTATAGTAATCAGGATAGTCCTTCTTGGATGGCTTAACCATAAATAGATCACAAAGTCTTCTGCCTGACCCTGGCTCTCGAGCTTCAAGAACAACATTGAATAAAATTTTCATTCGCTGTTTTCTTATGTTCTTTTTACTGTTGAGGGGGAAGGTAGAAAAGGGGGAAAAAAACAACATCGTCAGTTTTCTTTATCCAAGGGTAAAATATCCAAGGGTAAAAACCATGAAATAATATAATTTGTGGGCAGACACTTCACAATGACTACAATGTATTGATTAGATGTGCCATAAACATAGCACACTGGAAAGGTATAAGAGAATATTTTAAAAATTTACAAAATGATTAAAACAGTGATCTTGGCAGGAACAACCAGTGACAAACCTGTTTAGAATAGCTCTTGAAATGTAAAGTTGAAAAAGAGATACTGTGTGATACCTTAAGGAAATTCAATAACCAGCTGAAATACATTTTGGGGTTATAAGACAAATAATGCAATAAAATTAGCTATTCTATTTCTAAACACAGACAAAACAAAACAACCTAACAGTCCCTACTTAGCCCTTCACCCAGTATTCCTGTCTAATCCAAAGTAGCCTGAAGTAGTCTGTGTTTCATCTGAGGTCTCTCTAAATTTTTAGCCTTCAGTGTGTATCCTTGCCTTTTCTCTAGCGTCCACAATCAAGGTAAGATCTTGAGAAGCTGATATAAATGGTATAGAACAAAGTACAAGTATCAGAGATCAATAACATCAGAATTCAAAAAGAGCCCCAAGATGCCTGGCTTACTTGTTGACGAAACCAGTTCAGAGAGGCTAAAATGAAATGTTCAAGGCAGATGGCTTAATACATCACTAAAGGTTTACCTTCCAGGCTCACTTCTGGTCAATTTTCTTATGTCTTCGGGATAGTGGTCGGGTGTGTAAAAAAGGAACTAATTCAAGATTTAGTTTCTAGTCTTAAAAAAAACCAAATACCTGCCAAGATCCTATAATACAATACATAGAGGTAAATATTTTTAGTTGTTTTCCAGATTTCAAGGTCATCTTTGGATTCACAAGTTTAGACAAATTTGGGGCTACATGAGATGGAGGTGGGGTTGGAGAGAGAGGAAAGGGATAGGAGACAGAACGATCATGTGTGCATCTGTGTATGTGAGGTGTGTGTGTTCAAATAAAGAATAATCAGCAATTGAAAACCCAGACACCCTTAAGTATCAAAACTGTTTACCTAGTATGACAGGGCTCATGACAAACTGAAAGTGACCTAAACAGGAAAGAAACAGAAAACTAGTTTCCAGGATTAGGCTCATCCTCACTACCTGGGTCTTTCCTCTGACTGTCCTCCTCCTCAGTTCTTTTGTGTCTCTGTGTCAAGTAAATAGTTGTTAGCTAACCTAAGAGATGGGTCATCTAGTGGATAGTACTTCCTCAAAGAGGCAATATGGAACAGTGACATGGAGACAGTGTTCTTGATTTCTAAGTCTGTAGCTAATGGACGCTCTTAATGGAGACACAACTCCAAAGTGTCAGCCCTCCACACAAGGCAAGACAACTTTAATTTTCAGAGACCGAGAAGAAATTTCAGAACTTGAATTAAACGTCACAGAAGTCATACTTAAATCCAAGCTAGTATGGTTGTTTAGAACTGTCTCACATGAAGAGCATAACTTCCAAAGATGCATGAACTCAGTTTTGAAATGCCAGGCTAAAAGTGCTCATTAGTTAATACAGAAAGAAATCAGTTCCTCATTGCAGAAGTTCCATGAAGCAGAATGCTTCAAGCAAAGGCCAGACATGAACCAGGAGATAAACTTCATTCTCTTCCGGAATTCAGCAGACCACTCCCAATTATCAGCAGAGTTTTCAGTATTATGCTACAAACAGTTATTAGGACTGAAACTGTGGCTGGCTTTAATGAGATTTTAAAAGACAAGTTTTAAACTAAATTTTGTCAAGTAAAAGAATAGCAAGCAAATGGTCCATTCTCTCAGTGCCAATAACACTTGGCAGCTATGAATAGGTCAGATCCTGAAGATGAATCTACCTGTATATACAAAACTGTAATCAAGTAACTATAATTTCCTTTCTCTACTTAGTATCATGAATAATATAATATATAATTTTTTACAGCCTCAGAGGCAAACAAAACTATTACTAGGGTCACACAGGACCTTCTTTGAGCAAGTCCAATTTTATTTCATTTTCAGTTTTCTAAATCCTTACATATTGCCTTTGAGACTGAGAACCACTGGTGCAGAAAACTTCGGAGCTAAATTTCCATAACAACTGTATTACATTTAGTGGTTATGTTTATTGCTTTCCAATACATACTGTTCAGGTATGCATCTCTTTGTGTTTGTGTGAGAGACAGTGATTGTATGTCATGTGTGTTTAGGTAGCCATAGATGCCAGAACAGAGATTTGGATTCCCTGGCCCTGGAATTATAGGCAGCTGTAAGCAATCTGTTGTGGTTCTGTAACTAACCTTAGGTCTTTCAGAAGAAATGCAAGTTCTTTTAGGCACAGGAGTCACCTTTCCAGCCCCTTTTCTGTCCATTTCCAGTATCACTTTGCTTTTTGGAGTCTTCGTTAGAATATATTTGTAGGCACTCTACTCCTTTATCCCCTTTAAGCTACTAACTACTACTAGTTGGGTAACTTCCACTTCTGAAAAGGTACTTAAAAACAGGTTCTATACCTTTTACTAGTACCAACATTCATTGAGAATCAGTACCGTAGAGCATATTAAAGTAAAATCATCTTGTTTCGTTCCTCCCCAAGACAGGGTCTCATAATGTGAGCTGACCTAGAATTCCCTAACTCCTGTCTAAAATATTTGCTATTTTTTCTGACAAAATCTCATGCTATTCAGCTTAGGGTAGACTCAAACTCAGAATCCTCCTGCCTCTGCTTCCCAACTGCTAAGATTAGAAGTGTAAGCCACAATGTCCAATCAAAATACATCTTAAAGGAACTCAAAATCATTGTGTAAAGTGATTCTAAGGCAAATCATACACATTATTGTAATTAATACAATTTTAAAGGAGACTGGCCAAAAAAGGCCCTGTACTAAAAGTATCAGAATAACCTTTAACACATGAAAATCAAATGAGTGTCTTTTCTAGTTTATACAATGATTAAGAAGGAACTTTGTTATGAATCTCTCATCTTTTTAAACGAATGAACGAACGAACGAACGAACAAACAAACAAACAAAAGTTGGTTCTCAGCTATAACCCAGGCTAGCTTCAAAGGTAGTGACCCTCTTTCCTGAGTCTCTTGGATGCTGTTATGAGATAGAGCTGCTGCACCTATGAATGCCTCTAACTCCAGTCCCAGACGATCTGATATCCTCTTCTTGCCTCTGTTGGTACCACATACACATGACGCACAGACATGCATTTGGGTAGAACACCCATACACATCAAATACATCAGCTGGGCGTGGTGGCACATGCCTGGAATCTAAGCACTCAGGAGGCAGAAGCAGGCGGATCTCTGTGAATTCAAGGCCAGCCTGGTCTACAAATTGAATCCAGGACAGCCAAGGCTACACAGAGCAACCCTATCTCAAAAACAAAACAAAACAAACCCCGCCCCCACAACCAATCAAAAAAACCCCAAACAACAACAACAAACAACCCACTATACAATTATCACTCATCACTGTAAAATGGTAACCTGTGGTTGTACTGAAATTGCTAAGTAGCGTACAAAAGATGCCTTAAAGAAGTAAGATGTAGACAGGGTCAGAGACTAAGAAAATGACAAGAAACACTAGCCTAGCACAATGTACAAGTACCTACGGGCACTGACTGTTTGGATTGCCAGTGCTGATTCTCATCTCTCCACCATCCCAGTAAGAAAGACACTCCTGTGATGCAAGCAGCACTCATCAGTCTGTGTCACAGGCAATGCTAGCCTCTACCTTTTGCTAAGGAAGCATAGGCACATGATAAAAAAGAGGGTTTGTCTGCCCCTGGAAAAGAAAGCCAGCAACCAATTAAAGGTAGCACATGTGGAAGCTAATTTTGACATACTAACTAGACTTCTAAACTGTACTGCTTCCGTTACTCATAAAATAAACTGGCATCTCAAATACTTGTTTCACATGCATAAGATTTTCCTTCTCATACTGTCAGTACTGACCATGTCATAGAAGAATTATAGTATTAAAAGTATGTTTATGCATAAAAAAGGTCTGCACACCTGGATAGCCTCCTGAGACCCAACATTTCACTGTCATGAGTATTCCTGGGAAAGCAGAAACAAACAGTACATGTGAAGAGAAATAAATCAAGCAACATTGGAGGGTCATGCATAAGCCAAATATGACTGAGAAAAAGAAGATTATTTGGTCCAAAAGATAAAAAATCATAACACGAAACATTTCAATACAAAAACCAAAAGCAGCTTTTTGAGTAGAGGGTAGGGAGAAAGGATGCATTCTCAGAATAAAGAGAATAGACTCACAATCCATTTTTCTTACACTTTTTAGTATTTAAAAAAAAAAAAAAAGCAAAACCAGAATAATACCTATTATTTGGGAGTCAAGTTGTATCTGGAAGACACGGCTCTTACATCTCTGGCCAACCTCAGGCTTCCCTGCCTTCTGCAGAGACTCACTATAACCTTCTTTAAAAGGTTCATCACTTTGTCACTGACAAACAGGACTTAAGTCTCTGTCTTTTAATATCCAATCCTGGGATAGTTTATTATTGTTGTTATTGTTATTGTTGTTTTGGTAGATAATTTGGTAGCTACTTTTTTTCACCTTATATGAACCATTTCCTGGGGAACCTATTCATAGGGAGACTTTCGTCTGAAATATGATTTAATAATTTTAATAACATGGCTTAGTTTTCTTTTTATAGGAGGTTGAAGGGCAATGACTTCACTTACTTGGACTATCCCACAAACTACAAGCTACAGAGACATGTACTTTCTAAGTATATAGCTTAGGTAAGGCTTCCTAACACTCATCCAATGTTGTCACTAACTGCACCACCACATTGCCTCCATTACCTGAGAAGGTTCTATCTTTGATTGGTGACTGATCTGGAAAACACAGGTGATGCTGAAGAGAATTATAGAATTATACTCAAAGATGTTCTTGATTTGATGTCTCTGATCTGGTTTCACATTTTTCCTCCGTTGTCCCTAGTATAACAAGGAATTAAGAACTTGGAAGGATGAAATCCACAGGCCAGTAATGGAGGAGACTTGCATCTCAGGGCACACCAACCAATTCAGCTAGTACCACATAGCTTTGCAGGGTTTTCCAAGTTAAAAGCTGTTTCCCAACTGCTGTTTAAGAGGGAAAGACAAGGCAGCTTTTTGTTCCTAAGTCACATTTCAAAACCTTCTGATCTAAGTGGACCTTTTAATGCAAATACAGAAATATGTTTAAAAAAAGAAAAGAAAAGAAAGAAAAGAAAATGAACTGATTTCTTCATTCGATTCTGAGTCTGTCAAGTCCTGTTATCCATGATTAGCTTACTCCTTGTTCAAGGGATGTTCTCAGACTGACTGCTGCTACAAAGAATGTAAAATATCTTCAGGAAGAATATGGTGTTCCACAAAGATCAGGCCAAAGAAATTCCAAGAGATGGTCTTACAGGATCCCATGTAAGAGCCTAGCCTTAGAATCTCACAATGAGGTTCCCCAACTTAAAACCAGTGACGGAGGGAAGGGGAAGCTGAGAGGATGGTTAGAAAGAAATAAACAAAAGAAACAACCAAATAATCAGCTTAACATTTTTTTGCCTATAAGTAGTTATGGCTTGATATCTCAAAACCATAAGTAAGATCAAGTTAATAAAGAAAAGCAGTGATCATTGCAGCAGCAGTGCTGACTTATTCCTTACCTTCCTTAGTTACTACTCCATTTTTGCAATTCACTATGAAACAACTAAGATTTAAGTGGCACTTTGAAAACACTAACTTAAAAAAAGAAATCTGAACAATGAAAAGAATGTTTCCCCAATCTACATGTTATTTTTCTGTCATCTAAAAAAGAAAACACTATATGTCCAACTTACAAATGAATCAGAAAAATATACTATCAAATATTTAAAGCTTTTAAAAGAATTCATACTTCATAGCTTGCATTTTTTTCTGAATTTATCTAAAGTTAAATAAGTAGGAGCTGAGCTGGATCCAGATTTGAGAAGAACATATACCTTTTTCTTTTGGCACTACTGGTATCAGAAGTGGCTGAAGAGATCATGCTGTCTCCGTCCTCAATGTCATCTCTCCTGGCAAGCTCTTTCTTCTTTGCCTGAAATAAAGCAGGTACAGGAGTCAGCCTAACTGTCAGGCATTCCTATGAATATATGAATGTTAAAGAGCCAGGCATATCACCTACATTTGTTCAGAGAAGTATGACCTCATGTAGGATGCAAAAACTAAACAGTCTTCAAACATTTTTAATAACCTAATTTAATAGCCTACATGATAGAAGAATAGATTAAAAATTAAATCAGACTAAAAAATAAACATCAATGCCAGCTGGAGCATTTATGATTGTGAATGGCATGGTATAGTTAAAAACTCTGAGGCAGGATGTGGGATTGGCTTGCCCTGCCGGCCGTGCTTAAGCTAAGCTAACTTAGAAGGGAGCCTTTGGAACCTTCTGAGGAATACTACACCAAAGAAAAAAAAGTTCAAAAACTGAGAGGTGAAAATCTAGATCTACCATCATAAAAAAGTAAATAAAGACTATGTTTGATATAAAATTGCCTGTTATTAGCCGGGCGGTGGTGGTGCACACCTTTAATCCCAGCACTTGGGAGGCAGAGGCAGGTGGATTGCTGTGAGTTCAAGGCCAGCCTGGTATACACAGTGAGTCCAGGATAGTCAAGGCTACACAGAGAAACCCTGTCTTGAAAAACAAAAAATAAATTAATTAATAAAAATAAAAAATAAAAAATTGCCTGTTATTGGTTCAAGGTTTTTTTAAAAAAATATTTATTTATTATGTATAATAATAACACTTTCTGCCTGCATGTACCCTGCACACCAGAAGAGGGTACCAGATCTCATTATAGATAGTTGTGAGCCACCATGTGGTTGCTGGGAGATGAACTCAGACCTTTGGAAGGACAGCCTTAACCTCTGAGCCATCTCTCCAGCCCTCAAGATTATTCTTGCTTCCAGAAATAATCCTACCAAAAAGTATGAGAAAGAAGCCAGCAAAATGGCTCAGTTCACTGAGCCATTGGTGCCAAGCCAAAGATTTGAGTTTGATTTCCTATACTCAAGTGCTAAAAGGAGAGAACTGACTGCTACAAACTGTACTATGACCAAACCCCTGGCAAAATGCACGCGTGCACGCACACACACACACACACACACACACACACACACCCAACAAGGACAAAAAGCCCACATATGAAAGAGAGTTAATCTGTATTTCTTTTTTTTTTGTTTGTTTGTTTTTTTGAGACAGGGTCTCTCTGTGTAGCCTTGACTGTCCTGGACTCACTTTGTGGACCAGGCTGGCCTCGAACTCACAGCGATCCGCCTGCCTCTGCCTCCCGAGTGCTGGGATTAAAGGCGTGCGCCACCACGCCCGGCCCTTAATCTGTATTTCTTTTCCTGCTTTTTGTTTGTTTGTTTCTTGAGACAGGGTTTCTCTCTGTAGCCCTGGCTATTCTAGAACTTAGTCTGTAGACCAGGCTGACCTACAACTCAGAGATCTGCCCTCCTCTGCCTCCCAAGTGCTGGGACTAAAGGTGTGTGCCACCACAATCCAGCTTAGGTAAATCGGTCCTTCTTATCTACCTCTTTGTAATAAAAATCCCTGACCCCTAGCACCTGGTTCCCTCCCAGGTATACTGTGAAAGATCTGACAAGCCCTTCAATCACACAATGATCAATTAGTTTTCAGATTTTTTTTTTTGCCAAAGCCAGCTGTGTGTGTGTGTGTGTGTGTGTGTGTGTGTGTGTGTGTGTGTGTGTGTTTGTCTGTGTGTAAAACCAGGGTCCTCTTGCCTCTGCCTCCTCCTGAGTACTGGGATCACAGATGTGTGCTACCAGGCTCTCAAAAGCCATCCCTATATATAAAGTCTAGAACAAAAGAATTATCATCTGAAATGGAAGGGTAACTTCCCCAGAGTCTTGAAACTGGCTCTCCCCACAAAGCCTAGCTTCTTCTACCATAATGCTTACAGTATTTAAAATATTATTTCTCCTCTACATGGTTCTGACAAGTCTAAAAAATCTTCAACAGTACAAGAATACCCCAAATATATGAAACTATCTCAGTGATAAAACAAACAGCAACATACCTGCATGACTTGCTGCAATTTTAGAACTCGCTTATAGATGGCTGAATTGGGAACATTATAGCGTTTGGCATTTTCAAACATTAAATTCAGATCACACTCCAAATGATCTAAAGTTTCATATTCTTGGTTCTTTAGCTTTGTTCTGTGAAAGAGAAATGATTAGAGGTTTCTATTATGAAAATTATCAACCATTCTTCCTGAAAGTTCAACAACAACAACAACAACAACAACAACAACAACACAACCAACCTTCACAAGTACCACAAAGTTGTCTTCATAAGCCACTTGTACTTGGCTTTCAAGTTAAAATAAGGTCTAAAGCACTATTAAATTTAGACAATATCACAGTTTATCTGAGAATCCAAAAGAATAAATTAAATAAAAGGATTTAGTAAAGCAGTCAACTATGAAAACAAATAAACTAGGAAAACTCCCAGTGAAAAAGTCTGAGAAACAAAAACTAGAGAAATTTTAAACTAACTCAATGAAGAATCACCATGAACTACTGATTTCTGAAAATTAGGAGGCTACTCTAGTTCATAAATGTAGTGATACGGTCCTGAAAAAGACCTCAGAATAATATATTGGCGTCCAGAGGAGACACACAAACAGTGAAGGTGGCTCTTATGATGGGGAATAAGAGTCAGTGTCAGTGTCTATTTATTACTATTCTTCCATTTATACAGAGGTACATAGACTAGGGCGGTGGTGGCGCACGCCTTTTCATCTCAGAACTCTAGAGGCAGAGGCAGGCAGATCACTGTGAGTTTGAGGCCAGCCTGTTCTACAAAGAGAGTCCAGGACAGCCAAGGCTATACAGAGAAACCTTGTCTCAGAAGAAGAGGAGGGGGGGGGGAGGAGAAGGAAGAGGAAGAAGAGGAGGAGGGAGGAAGACGAGGAAGAAGAGGAGGAGGAGGGGGGAAGAGGAAGAAGAAGAGAAGGAGGAGGAGGAAGAAGAGGAAGAAGAAAAAGAAAAAGAGAAAGAAGGAGAAGGACTAGTTTAAAGCTGAGGATTGCTTATTTTATTTAAAATCACTATGAATGTAAGCATTGGGGCTAGAGAGATGGCTCAGAGGTTTAGAGCATGGACTCCTCCTCCAAAGGTCCTGAGTTCAATTCCCATCAACCATATGGTGACTCACAAACATCTATAATGAGATCTGGTGCCCTCTTCTGGTGTGCAGGCAGAATACTGCGTACATCACAAATAAATATGTAAAAAAAAAAAAAAAAAAGAAAAAAAAAAAAGAATGGAAGCATTTTAGACACATTACTAACCAGCAGTTCTCAAGTGGGCTTGATGCTCTTTGTACAAAGTAGAGTCTCTGTTGGCTCTAACTCTATAATTTTGGACATAAACTTTTACAACTTTGACTAAAGTATCTATATGCCAATCATCAAAATTAAAAAACAAAACAAAACAACAACAACAAAAAAACTGTCCTAAGAATGACAAAGGTGAAAACAACTTCATCAAGTGAATGTGGAGACCCCAAACTTTCTCTTAAAATGGTACTCTCCAACTTGCACATAAAGTTTTACGTTAAGTTTACTCATTTACTCATTCTGTGCAGTGTGTATGGAAATATAAATATTGGAAAACGTCTCTAGATTCGGCAAAAATAATTAAGTACAAATGCAGTTCTTAGTGCTAGCTCATAAGCCCAACACCAAAATTTAAAATATACTCTCAAGCTTATTCCTGATAAAACAAAAGGTGAGGGGTACTTGTTAAGAACACCCCCAAAGAACAGAAAATCTGGGCCAGCAGGAGGAGTCAGTGGGTAAAAACACTTGCTGTCCAAGTCTGACAATCTGAGTTCAGTCCCCAGATCCCATAGTTAAAGAACTGACTCCTAAAAGTTGACCCCATAGCTCTCCACCAGTTAGGGTATGCATTTGACTGCTTTCTACAACTACATGTATACATGCCGAAAACAGAATCCAAACATGAAAACAAAAACGTGTTCTACATCCACAGATACTGACCACACTAGCGTTATTCAATGGCACGGGGAGGGGAGTGCTGAGGAGGGGAGGGGAGGGGAGGGGAGGGGAGGCAGGGGGAGTAACAAGGACACATGGGGATGGCAAACCCTGGGACAATGGAGAGTGGCATGGGGAGCCACACTGGCTAATTCCTCTAACTTTTATTTTGGTGGGGCTGGAGACTGAGCTCAAAGGCATGCTAAGCAAGCAGACTCTGTAACTCACACAGCTCGTCATCTACTCTACACTGTTTGGGGAGGCATCTGTCCATCTCCCTTCCTTCTGCCAACAAATATTCCTAGGACCATGCTGGGCTATGCAGCTATTAAAATTGAATGAAACTTAAAATCAAAATTCTTACTTTCATTCCTCACATTTCAAGAGCACAACATCAAGTGACTTGTGATTATTACACAGGATGATAAACATAGTAATATAGTTCTAGCATTATAGAAAGCTCTTTTGAATAGCACTGCTGAAGACATGGCTCCATCAAAACTTTAGTGTGAGACCTGTTAGGCCTCAATTATTTCCCTACTTTCACTCTTTCACCCTGGTACACTATACACAGTGGTCCTCAACCTTCCTAATGCTGTGACCCTTTAATGCAGTACCTCATGATGCAGTGAGCCTCAACAGTAAAATTATTTCATTGTTACTTAGCAATGAAATACTAAGTAATTTTGCTACTATTATGAATATATGTAAATATCTTATATGTGACCCCCAAAGGTCACAACCTACAAGTTGAGAACCACTGCACTATACAATTACCACAGAAAAATTTAAATGGGGGAAATGCAGAATTCTGAATCTTGCAAATTCTTTATCTTCTCATTAAAAAAATTAAAGTTAGTATTACAAAATTCCAACTCAAAAATTTGTTAACTAAGATGGCTGATGACTTAATTTGGCTTTTAAAATGAACTAGACTAATGACTAGAGACATGGCTCAGCAGTTAAGAACACTGGCTACTTTTCAAAAGGACCAAAATTCGATCCCAGCACCCACATGGCAGCTTCCAACCAGGGACTCTGATAACCTCTTCTGCCCCACACAGACATCAGGTACACATATAGTACCGAGACAAACACGCAGACAAAATACCCATATAACTTTTTTTTTTTTAACAAAGTAGAAGTTGTAGGGACAGGACACACTAGAGACAGGGTCCAGCAGTTAAGAGCACTTGCTGCTCTTGTCGAGGACCTGAGTTCAGTTCCCAGCATCTACATGGTGGCTCACAACAATCTGCACCTCTAGTTCCTGGGGATCCAAAGTCCTCTTCTGATATCCAAGGACACCAGTCATGAATATGGTGTACAGACATACATGCAGGCAATACTCATTAAATAAATACATCTTTAAAAAATTAGAATTAAGCCGGGCATGGTGGCGCATGCCTTTAATCCCAGCACTCAGGAGGCAGAGGCAGGCGGATCACTGTGAGTTCAAGGCCAGCCTGGTCTACAAAGCAAGTCTAGGACAGCCAACATAACACAGAGAAACCCTGTCTCGAAAAACCAAAAACAAAAAATTAAATTAATTAATTGGATTACTACCTATGTTTTAAAAAATGAAGTAAAAAGAAACTAAAGATAAAAAAGTACCAAAAGGAACTTCATTAATATCTTTAAATTCACTATCTTTCCTAAAGCAAAGAATATAAATGAAACATTTCTAGACTGTTCTAATGAACCTTAACCTCAATTTCCGTATCATTTTAGTAAGTCAAATCAAGTGACTTTCTTCTATATGCCAAGGCAGGAGGACTTTGAAGGCAGCCATGACTATACCACAAGACTATTTCAAAAAACACTAAATATTGATGAGTGATAGTGTGAGCATGAAGGTTTTTTAATTTGTTTTTACTTTACCAGTTATAAGACAGATACATAAATATTGAGGAAAAAATTATAGCATTTAATGTCCTTATCTATTTCCAGAATAAAATAGGTATGTGCATGCCCAACTACATACAGACATATCTCTATACTGAGTAATGTAGAAGTCTTACCTGATCTGTTGAAGTGATATGGGCATTTTAATTTGCTGATAATAATCTGGGTATTTTTTCTTTGAAGGCAAATGGAAAAAAGGTTCAGCTATTAGCTGCCCTTGGTTATTCCGGCAGCTCCTAACTGTGTCATAAAGCTGATGGAAAGGATTTGAGACATCCATAAAGGAGGTGATGCTCTCTGCTTCAGATTCCCCTTCTTCATAACGTGCAGCTGGGAAGACAAAAACATATTTATCAGGGGAATAAAACAAAACAATCAACATTTAGCTTTATTAATTCTTAAAAAGATTTTGTTTTATAGATGAGTACCTCCCCTCCATATATTCATGGGTGTCTGGTGCCTATAGGCCAGAAGAAGGCATTGGATCCTCTTGGTCTAGAGTTATAGACAATTGTGAGCTGCCATGTGGGTGCTGGGAATCGAACCTGGGTCATCTACAAAAGCAGTTAAATGCTCTTAACTATTAAGCCATCTCTCCAGTCCAGAACCAAAACTTTAATGCTGTTTTTTTTTTTCTTTGTTTGCTTATATATTGGTCCCATACTATGGCCCAAGCTAACTTACTACTCTAAGAAATCCATGGGCTGGAGAGATGGCTCAGAGTTTAAGAGCACTGATTGCTTTTCCAGAAGTCCTGAGTTCAATTCCCAGAAACCACATGGTGACTCACAAGCCTCTATAATGAGATATGGTGCCCTTTTCTGGTGTGCAGTTATACATGCAGACACAACATCGTATACATAATAAATAAATAAATCTTTTTTTTTTTTTTAAAGAAAACAATCTTCCTGCTTTAGTCTTTTGGGTACTGGAATTATAAGCATGCTCAGTTATCCTCAGTTAAAAACAATTTTATTGTTTGTTTGTTTTTTGTTTTAAAGATTTATTTACTTATTTATGCATATAGTATTCTGCCTGCATGTAAACCTGCAGGCCAGAAGAGGGCACCAGATCTCATTATAGATGGTTGTGAGCCACCATGTGGTTGCTGCGAATTGAACTCAGGATCTTTGGAAGCACAGTCAGTGCTCTCAACCTCTGAGCCATCTCTCCAACCCTTAAAAACAATTTTTACTTCTTTAGTTAGTTAGGGTTTTGTTTTGTTTTTGTTTCTGAATAAAGGTTTCACCATTTAGACGTGGCTGGCCTCCAACTACAGGAAGCATCTACCTCCTAAGTGCCAGGATTATAGGCACGTACCACTACGCACAACTTTGCAATTTTCCTTAAAGATAATGTTAAGCATGGTTGGAGTATGTACTAAAGAGATGGCTCGGTTAGGAATGCTTATTAATTGCATGTAATAAAAAACATCTGGAGCCAGGAGTGGTGGCGCACGCCTTTAATCCCGGCCCTCGGGAGGCAGAGGCAGGCAGATTGCTGTGAGTTTGAGGTTAGCCTGGTCCACAAAGCTACTCCAGGACAGCCAAGGCTACACAGAGAGACTCTGTCTTGAAAAACCAAAATAACCCCTCAAAGACCAAAAACAAAAACAAAACAAACAAAAAAAAGCCCAAAACTGAAAACATTAAATTCAAAACTTACACTCACTTAAAAGAATGAAAAATAGTTTATTTTTAAAATGTGTTTTCTTCAGACTTCCTGCTATGCTTAGCCAAAGGGAACAAGTAGTCATTTAGAGAGCTCAGAACCAAAACAAAAGCATGAGTGTTTAGTGCTACAGTTAGGATCTGCAACGCACCCCCACCCAAAGCCCCATGTGTTAAAGGGCTGTTCCTTGGAGTGGCATTAGTGAGAGGTAGTAGAAACTAAAACACGTGGGTTAGTGGGAGTCACAGGGCGGGGCGTGGGGTGAGGGTGTGCGCATCTGAAGAGAGGTTTGCTCTACCACAGCCCCTAGCATATATGATAAACTGTCTTGCCACAGGACTAAGAGAATCAGGCCTGACTGATCACAGACTAGAACTCCTAAACTGAGCCGAAGCAAGATATTTGTAAGTTAATTGTTAGAAAAACAGAAGACCAACATATATACCACAGTATACATTTAGATTAGGTTGATCCTCTCAGACTTAATTCAACCTTAAGTCTGGCTTTGCCCTACTTATCTATAACATCAGAGGAATGACTCCTGAATGAGGAAATGTTCAGGGAGAAGCCCAGTCATTAACACACCAGAACACAGCAAATAGTAACTCTTCCAGAAACACAAAACACATATTGCTCATTTCCCCAAGGATTTCTTTACCTGTTTGTATGTGTATATGCTATGTGTGTGCTATGGGTGCTATGTGAAAGGGCTAGGAAAGAGGTTGTCAGCTGAGGCTGACCTTGAACTTCCTAACCCTCCTGCTTCTACCTCCAGAGTGCTAGGATTACATGTGCCACCACAGCTGATTTTATGAAACACTGGGGATCAAAACCAGGGGTTCATGCATGGCAAGTGCTCTAACAACCAAGCTATAGGCCTGACACCCATTTAGGTTTTTAAACTTTCCTTAATAGTAGGGTTTTTTTCCTTACACTATTATCAGAAACATGTCCTGTATAATTCTGAAACATTCAAGTTTACTGAAATTTATTTCAAGCTTGGTAGATAGTCAGTTTTAATAACTGTGAACCTGGGAGGACTATGTTCTTTAAGTGCAGAATGCATACGCCAAGCCTGTTATGGTACACCGTGTAACAGGCACTAGAACATATTAATGTTCCAATCCATAGAACCTACGAATGTTACCCAGGTCATAAAAAGAACTGTGCAGATGTTAGTAACAATCTTGACTTGAGAAGACGAAACTGGACTAAATAGGCACTTAAAAATAGTGACAAGGATGCTACCATGAAAGAGTCAAAGGAAAAAGGGGTAATACTGAGGCTGGACAGCTATAATTTAAACATGGACAAAGGGACCATAAGCCAAGGTATACTGGTGGCCTCTAGAAGCCAGAACAAAATCAAGGAATTGGTTTTCCAGTAGCATATCTAAATGGAAGGTTGACCTACTCATCATCTTGACTTCAGACCCCTGAACTCCAGAACTATAGGAAAACAGTGTTGCTCTAAGTCACTAAGTTTGTGGTAACTTGCTTCAACAATAGGCAACAGAGTAACACAAGTCTGTATTGAAGGGCTGGGGATGTTGCTTAGTGCTGGGGCTGTCTAGGAAGAACCAAGCCCTGGCTTCAATCCCTAGTACTACTGGTGGGCGTGGTGGCTGCTGGCAGTTGGGACAGAGTAAATGGATCTACACCTACAGTCTGCTTATTTAGCAACTGTGAGAGAGCGCCCTTTAACTTATAAAGACATTATTTTCAAGTTTCCCACAAAGCTCCATCTGTTTCTTTTACACACTTGGAACTCTTCTGTTACACCTTCCCAATGAAACAAACCTTTTAACACTATGACTTAACACTTATTTTCAATATTTGTATTTGAGAGTTTACTTTATCAGAAGTCTATACAGCTAAGTTACTCTTTGGTGATTTCTTTACTTTTTGGTTGTTACTTGCCTGATATAACCTCTTTAAAATGTTATTTTTATTATGTGTATGAGTGCTTTGCCTGCGTCTAAGTATACTTTATACACACGGTGCCTGTGGAAGTCAGCAGAGAATGTCAGATCCCTTGGAACCAAAGTCACAAAAGGTTGTGAGGTGCCACATGGGTGGTGGGAAGTGAACCCCACATCCTCTGCAAGAGCAAGTGCTCTTAATGGTTGAGCTATCTCTCTAGCCTCTTGCCTGACATATCTTTACCTACTCTTTTATGTTCAAGTTCCCTGTTCATATCCATTAACACAAAGCCATTTGCCTTTGACAATTCTACTTACCCAAGATTATATCAAATGCAATAAAATACCATTTGCTTAAAAAACGAATCAACTCCAAGAAAGAACAAAGTCTGTGCAATTTCCCTCAGCCAGAAGAACCACAATCTAAAAATACCTACCAGCTAAAGCAGCATCCTCCTCACTCTCTGAGCCATACTGAAGGGCCATAGTAATTGCTGACAAGCGACCCCCTTGGACTGCTCTTTTATTACTGCAAGGAAAAACAAACAGTTAGAAGATAGAATGATGTTATGATATGCTTACCTTGATGAAATAAAATGCACTATATCAAGGAAAAAAATAATTCCTATTAACTGCCTTCTTAGTTTATAATTAATATTTCCCATAATCTTAGCAAAAAGAAGTAGGGTTTTGCTCTTTTCAGAAAATTTGGGGCTGAAGTGATGATGGGGCTCAGCAGTTAAGAACACTGGCGGCTCATCCAAAGAACCCGAGTTTGATTCCTAGTACCCAAAGGGCAGCTCACAGTTGTCTGTAACTTCAGCAGCAAGGGGTCTGATGCTCTCTTCTGGCCCCCACAGGCACTGCATTCATATGGTACATATATGTACATGAAGGCAAAACACCCATATACATAAGATAAAACTTTAGAAAAAGAGAAAGTGGTAGCAGAGAGCTAGAATAAACCATTACAATTTGTTTTTCACTTAAATGTATAGTACATTATTCTATATTTTATGAAAGGATTTAATTATTTTCTAAAACACTCATTTTACAGTAACAAATTCTATTATGAACACTATTTATTTAGTATAAGCAAGTATTTAATACCACATTCTATTTGTAATATTAAACACTACATAATAACGTCTAAGTGTTATCTGTGAGGTGAGGAAAGGTCTACCATAGAATAGAACCTTAACCTACTTGTCGTTATTTTTGTGACAAGATCTTGCTTTGTTACCTGGACTATCCTTGACCTTATAATCTTCCTGCCTCAGTGTTCCAAGTGCTGATATTATGGGTATACACCACTATGCCCAGCTCTTAGCTCAGTCTTTTTAAATAAAGCACTAGATCCATCCTCCTTAAAACCTACAAGTAATACTTTAAGATAGCCATCTGGCTAGCATGCCTATTGTCATAAGCATGAATCAGCTCTCAGACTACATCCTCTTCCTCTCACCGGTAATACTTGCTAGTGGGATTTCTTTCTTCACCAAGGCTGCTTTTACTGTGCGAAGGACCTGTCAGCCTGGCTGCAGCCAAATTTGATGCAGTCCTATCCAAAGATAAAATAAAAAAATAAAATAAAATAAAAAAACCCTCATACACCGAATAGCTTTAAAAAAAAAATCAGAACTCTGGGCAAACAAAAAGGAGACAAATATTTTCTTCTAAGGGAAGTAGTAAAGTATTTCTGAGTGTCTATTATGCAGCGAGTTCTGTGTCAAGATCTGGGGACACTGAAGAAATGGGCCAGGGCTAGTCTTCAAGAGCTTATGGTTACTACGAAAGCAGGAGACACCATTCTGAAACAAACATGAGGGTGGAAGAAAGCTTTGAAAGTAGTTACTCAATGTTTCCATTTCATTTAAAAAGAAATGGAATCCCAGAACTAAGACTTGTTCATAGATATGGTCCTAATCGAGGAAAAGCCAGAATGAGACTTGAGATCTTCTGACTAAACATCTTATTGCAAACATAAATATACAATATTACATATTAGACACAAAAAACATATCTGGCACCTTTTTGAATAACTTTCCTTAGCCACAATGAAGCCGCTAGAAAAGCTTCTTTTTCTGTTTTCAGACTCATACACCAACCACAAAATAATCTTTTTTTTTTATTGTATTAATTTTACTACCTGAAAATTCAGCAAATAGGCACTAGGATCTTAGATATCTTAAACCTACCTTATTCGAAGACTTGATTTAGCCATTTCATGATGTTCAACTTCTGCCTTTTTCATATAAAATATTTTTTTAATTGAATTGGCATCCTAGCAAGAAAAAATTACTTTGCTTAGAAAAAGACTCACAAATTGGCTCAATGGGTAGAGGCACTTGCCACCAAGCTTGATGACCTCAGTTCAATTCCTAAAACCCACCAGGGTTGGACAGAGAAGTTGTAACTCCAGTTTCAGAGGCTCCAATGCCTTCTGGACTCCCCACGTACCAGAGACACATGGTGTAAATACACTCAGGCAAAACACTCACATGGATAAAATAAAATAATAAAAGGAAACAATGTTACAATGTACCAGCCCAGCAGTATGAGGATAGATAACCAGTACATATGCTCAGATCATACACTGGGGCACAAGATCAGTAACCACCACCACCCCCCCAAAAAAAACCAGGGCTGAGTGTTTGCTGCACATGCTTAAAAATAAGAGAGTAATGCTAACTAAGGTTTAGACATGGACTCTGTACTCACTGAACACATCCAGATGAACAAAGCACCCAAGATGGGTTGCTAGATTTACAGAGCATGACTGTGTGGGACTAGCCCAAACCTGAGCTCACCCTGCCACACTAAGATGATCCTCACCGAAAAGAAACAAACAATTCCTAAGCCAAGAAGGCTGCACAGAAAAAACTAAAACTTATGGCACAGGAATAAATTCAGCATAAATTAAGTGCAAATAAAAGTTAATATGAAGTACCAACAGCAATTTTCAGTATTTTGGCCAGCACTCAGAAATTTTAATGTTTTTAATAGCAAAAGACTTTCTGAGCACACTTCCCCAATTGTCAATGATTAATCAAAGATATTTCTATAATCAATTATTTATTACTAGGCCAGAAAGTTTCAAAGAAGCCACTACAAAGGAGTTATTTTATATTATGTACTATATTTCAAAAGATGCTTTCTGCTTAAGAACAAGGACTAAATATAAAAAATCAGTATTAGATGAAAAGATAATCAAGAATCCAGGAATATACCTTTACGTCTATAGTTAATTGATTTTCAATAAGGCTGCCAACACACAAAAATTCAATGAAGAAACAGTAACTTTTAAAATAGTGTTGGGATAACATCCATGTAAAATAATTTATTTGGATTCCTAGTTACATATACAAAAACTAACTCAACTTAGCTCTCAGATCTAAATATAAGACCTAAAACTATAAAATTCTTAGAAGAAAATGTAAGTGTAAATATTTTTGGCCTGGGATTAGGTATTATTTTTTTGCTATGAAACCTAAAATATAAGCAAACAAAGAAAAAAGATAAACTAGAATTCTTCAAAATTAATAAATGATGTCAAAATAGATTACTGCGAAGGTGAAAAGACAAGAGAATGGGAGAAAGTATTTTAAAATCAACTGATAAGGATATGAATGCACAATATATAAATAACTATTAAAATGACAACAAAAAGATAAGTAACCTAATCTACAAATGGGCAAAGGATCAAAACAGGTATTTTACCAAAGAGGACAATATTATACACAAATAGCTACTATGTACATGAAAAGATGTTCAACATCATTAACTGTAGTAAGGAAAAACAAATCAAAACTGTAACATACTATGACACTCCCAGGATGGCCATAAAAAAACAAAACAAAACAAAACAAAACAAAAACTGGGGGGTTGAAGAGACGGCTCACTGGTTAAGAGCACCGCCTGCTCTTCCAAAGGACCTGGGTTCAATTTGCAGCACCCACATGGCAGCTCACAACTGTCTGTAACTCTAAGATCTGACACCCTCAACCGATGCACATAAATTAAAGATTAAATAAAATAAATAAATAAATAAAAACAAAACTGAAAAACAAGAGTTTGATGAGAATGCAAACAAACTGCAGTCAAACTGCTAATGAAAATGTAAATGGTATGGCTTCTCTGCAAGATTGTGCCAATTCCTCAGTAAGATAAATACAGTTAATATATAGCCAGGCAATTGTATTCCTATGTATGTAGTCAAGTAAAATAAAAATGTATGTTCACTAAAAGTATGTATGTGAATGTTCCTAACAGCATGTTCATAATAGCTGAAAAGTATGTATGTGAATGTTCCTAACAGCATATTCATAATAGCTGAAAATGGAAACAACTAAAATGTCTAATGACTGATAAAAACAAAACAAAACACAACATGGTGTCTTCTTTAAGCCACACCATTAATGAGAAGAAAAAAGACTAAGTATACACAAATCTTAAAACAGTACACTAATCAAAAACTCAAACACCAAGGAATCCATGCCATATGGTGCCATTTATATGAACGTTTTCAGAATAGACAAATGCAGATGGAAGCTGTCGAAGGCCTAGGAAGTGGTGGGAATGAAGAATGGCTGCTGGCCACCACTAGAAGCAGCGCACACCTTTAATCCAGCACGTGGGAGGCGGAGGTGGAGGCGGAGGCGGAGGCCAGCCTGCTCTACAGAGTGAGTCCCAGGACAGCCAGGGCTACACAGAGAGACCCTATCTTGAAAACCCAAAAAGAAAAAAGAAAAAGAACTGTTAATTGACTGGTGTAATGACTATACAACTCACAACTCCATAAATAGTGAACAACTAAGTTCTGTATTTTAAATAGATGGAATATATGGTTATAATAAACACTGACTCTAAGGTCCTGTCTACTATCATCAGTGAAAATAGCAACAACAGAAAACTAACCTTAAATACTTGAGAACCAGGCTCATTATATGTTTTGGCATTTTTTGCTAGAAGATCTATATCTTTGGCCATTGCGTGAATACTTTTGTAGCTTCCATTCTATAGTAAATAACAAAACAACAATTCTCCTTAATAAGAGCTAGTCAATATAACATTTAAAGAAAAAGATTAAATATATTTACGTTGTCACTATAGTCCAAAATATCACTGAGAAGAACCCTGGTGAGAACACCTAAAGTTATTTTCCTTTGTACAGATTATTACTAGAACCTATTTACAAATACATTCGTGACACATAACAAACCAGAACAAGCCAGAACCCAGTCTTTTAGTAAAACCTTACAATTTTTTAAAAAAATCAAGTAAAGAAAGTTTTATTTAACAAAACATAGTTTACTCTGTGCCAAACACTAAGTGCTACATAAATATTTATTCATTAACGTAGACTTAAAACTGTAAAGTAACACTTCCTCTATTTACCAGACCACTGGGGTCAAGTATAAAGTCAGTTCTGCTATATGCCTGAGCTATTACGCCTTAAAGCTCACTCAATACAAAACAATGCAAGGATGCTCATACAGTTGTTTCTTAAGATTTATTTATTTATGTATACAGTGTTCTGCCTGCATGTACACCTGCAGGCCAGAAGAGGGCATCCGATTTCATTGTAGATGGTTGTGAGCCACCATGTGGTTGCTGGGAATTGAACTCAGGACCTTTGGAAGAGCAGACAGTGCTCTTAACCTCTGAGCCATTTCTCCAGGCCCCAGTTGTTTCAATTTTACAAAAGAAAGGGGCATATACACAGGTAAAGGTATATATTGACTAATGGCTGGTACACAGAAATAAACAGGGTATGTTCTAAAGAGTGGAGAAATGAAATTTAGTGGAGAGCGAGAAAGGGTAAAACTCTATAGCAGAGGCTGCATAGACAGGAAAAAGACAAATGAGGTGGAGTTGAGATACAGGCAAAGTAGACGAGCTGGTGGGCAAGCCAGCATCTGAACATCCATCTTATTTGGAAGGACTCTCAGAGGCGGTAGACAGGGTCATGACAATGAACACTGACACATGACTGCTTTGCAGCGGGAAAACTAATTCACAATTTAGATCTTGAGTGACTAAAGTCAAGGATGGCAGGATTTATCCCTACTTCTATAAAGGAGGGGTCTAGCTGCAGGGCAGAAAGCAGCCAGGGCCCCTGGTAACAAATAATAGAAATGGCAATGTTACCACAGAGAGGGTTATACACAATCTCAACTGTTTGATTATAACTCAGTTCTGCCTGCTTTCTAGAGAGTGTTCCCTTGAGAAAGAAAGGGAACAAACACACACACACCAGGGAAAGGGCACATAGACAAGTACCTATTTTAATTGACTTTGTATTAAAATATTCAAAGCAGCAGTCACATTTATTAAGTTAATTAGTTCAGTGATCCCACTTATTTAGTTAATTGGTTATTTATCCATTCATTCATTTATAGGCAAGAGAGACTTGAACCTAGGGCACTGAATTTAAGTTATACTGATCCTAAAACACAATAAAGAACTACAATTCTATTTCTAAAACTCCTAAGAAAGTATACAAGCCAATCTGCCCTAAATCACATAACTACAGATGTTCCCCTTCATACCTGTATCCTCTGAGCAATGGTCTTGAGATCTATAGGCTCCTTAATTATTGCATAATAGTCTGGATATTGCTGGAAAACAAAGGCAGGTATGTTCAATAAGCTAAAGTACCCAGTTAATGAGCAGGTAAGTATGTTCTTCAACCAGTAAATTGATAAACTTTATGAAATCCATGACTAAAGCATATTATAATATTAGAAGGAAAAGAATGTGATTTATTTATTTTTTCCTTTTTCAAGGAAGAGACAGGGTCTCACTATGCAATTCAGACTAGACTTAAACTCTTAAAAATTCTTATACCTCAGCGTCCCACTTAGCTAGAATTTTAGGAACACAACACTGGACTCAGTTCTTTCAGTTCAGAGTGAACCCAAGCTTTTCATATGTGCAACCTAACACTGGAACCTACAAATTCATGATTAACCACCATGAGATCTGAATTTAAAAGCACACACATAATATTTTAGTATTAGTCATAAATATCTGTAATATTTATGATTTTGTGTTAGAGCACAGGTGGAACAACCAGTGGATTTATCTAATCCGAGCTCATCCCAAGAAACAGACACGTGAGGGAATGTCCTTATTGTTCCCATGGTGCCTTCATATTCACTACTCGCAGGCTCTTCTACAATTTTTTTTTTCTTGAAGTAAATAACTGAGGTTGACCAAAAACCCAAAGCAGTATTTTTTTGTAACATTTTTGAAATTATATCATTTCCTACTTCATCTTTCTCCCGCTAACCCTTTCCATGTACCCCTCACTCCACTTTGCTCTCTTAAAATTTATAGCCCCTACTTCCATAATTGTTACGTGTGTGAGTGTGAGAGTGTGTGTGCATTCTTAAATATAGAAATACAACCTGCTCAGTCCATATGTTAGTTGTATGTATGTGATTTCAGGACTTGGTACTGGGTAACCAATTTGGGGGTTCTTTACTGAGGAAGACTATTTATTTCTCTTCCTGATCTCCAAATTTCTTAGTTGCATGTATTTCTTTCTCTGTCTAGGGTTAAGGACCCATGAAATCTCCCCCTCCCGTGTTAGCACGCCTTTTGCTGCCACCCTTAGGCAGCAGTGTTGGGGAAACTTCTTGGGTATAACTTCCCTGACCTTCCTTTCTTCCTTCCTTTTGGTTTTTCAAGACAGTTTCCCTGTGTAGCCCTGGCTGTCCTTGACTCGCTTTGTAGACCAGGCTGGCCTCGAACTCACAGTGATCTTCCTGCCTCTGCCTCTCGAGTGCTGGGATTAAAGGCGTGCGCCACCACCGCCCAGCTTTCCTGACATTTCTAAAAGACACATTCTCACAGTAAACGTCTGTTTCTCTTGCTCCAACAATCTTTTCATCAGCTCTTCCACAATGATCCCTAAGTAATTTTTGTTCTTGTAGATACAGGATGAAAATGAAACAGGTAGGATCTAAATCAAGACAGTGTTTGTGTGCATGTATAGCCAGAGGTCAACAACAGCTGTCTCCCCTATCACTTTCCTCTTACATTGGAAGACAGGGTCTCACAATAAACACAGAGCTCACCACGCTGACTAGACTGGCTGAACAGCAAATTCCAGAGATCCTCTTGTCTTTGTTACCTCAGTGCTCGGATTATAGGAGCACAGCATTATACAGCTTTTTATATATCGTATTTTCTGGCATATAAGATGACTAGGCGTATAAGACGCCCCCAACTTTTCCAGTTAAAATAGTTTGGAATAAAGTTTGGAATAAAGTTTGCCATATAAGACTACTCCTCTTCCAATGCACACCCTGTGCAGCAAACTTGGACATGTGTCTATTTGTAGGTAGGGCACAGACAGCCAGGTGCCTTACTAGTGCCAGTCTACACTGCCCCTTTAAGGCGTGCTCCACACTCAACCCGAAGATGTGCAGCCCTCCAAGCCGAATGGGCACATTCTAGTGGAGAGCCAACCCACGCTCATGTTCTCCTCCTCAAGGTACAGGAAGATGTGTGCAGCTTGCTCCTGTCTACTTCATACTCCCTGCAGAAAGCGGGATATTGGCCACAGCATCCCTCCGCCCCCCACTATATGTGCCAGACATATGAAGCAAGCTACAGGTTAAGTACCTGGCATATAAGATGACCGTCTCCCCCCCACCCCCCCTCCCACCCCCCCTCTCACCCCCCCACCCCCCCAACCCCCACCCCCGCTTTGGCAAAGATTTTTTTGGGTTAAAAAGTTGTCTTACATGCTGGAAAACACTGTAGGTACTGAAACCCCCTCTCAGGTCCTAATACCTATGTGGTGAATGCTTTACTGACTGAGTCATCTCAGTATGACTTAGTACCAAAAGTTGGGGTTTTGTTCTTTGTTTTTTAGATGGCAGAAGTTGAGGGCTCACTGGACTGTTTTTTGTTTTTTAATCCCTAAAGAAACCACCATTCTACTTACTGCTGTGTCTTTGGTTTTAACTATTCTAGATCTCTCACATAAGATGAATCACAGATAGTAATTTCTCCTTTTGGGACTAGCTATCTAACTTAGCAAGTGTTAAGGATCCATCCATATTGTACAGGTATTAGAACTTCCTTCCATTTAAAGCTGAATAATATTTTACTGTTTTGTACATATATTTTTATTCACTCACTCATCTACCACAGCATATTTGAGTTGCTTCCAAGAATAATTTCTCAATGACAAATTACGCATCTAAAATAAACTTTGTATAAACAGGAAGAAACTCTGTTCAAGCAATAGGACAAGAGGAAGATAAATAAGTTCTTCCTCCTTTTAGGTCTCCTTGTTTTCTGGTGATGGAGACAAGAAAGACAAATTGAGTATTCTTCCATCCAAAAAATGAGATATTTCTAGATAAGTAAGACTTTTTAACATATCAGGGACTCCTATGGCTTCACACATAAGAGAAGATTAATATAGATACATGTATAATTCCCACTATAGCTTTTCAAACTGCAAAGATGTCCATGGCCCTAGCATTCGTCTAACAGTATATTTTATTTTATTTATTTATTTATTTATTTATTTTTTGGTTTTTTGAAACAGTATATTTTAAAAACACTCCCCAGTGATTATTTATTTCTATTAAAAATTTTTTAAATTTTTTTTTTTTTTAAAGGTGAATGTGTGTTTTGCCTGTATGTATATCTGCATCACATGCATGCAGTGCCTGAGGAGGCCAGAAGAAGGCGCTGAATCCAGTGAAACTGGAGTTAGATAGTTGTGAGCCACCATTTGGATGCTGGGATTCAGACCCAGGATCTCTAGAAGAACATTCAGCGTTTTCACTGCTGAGCCCTCTCTCTAGCCCCACCATTTATTTCTGTCTCTACATCACTGTCTTCTCCTTGAACTTCCAAAGGACAGGGATCCATGCTGTATTGAGCCTTGTGCACTTGCCTTACAATTGGAATTTAGCATATCACAAGTAGCTAAAAAAATACCTGATAGCTGATAAGAGATAAGCATGCAGCTTTTTCCATAAGCCACAGACATTATTTAAAAGTATGTATGGCTAGAGAGATGGCTCAGTGGTTAAAAGCACCTACTGCTCTTGGAAAGAACACAAGCTCAATTCCCAGAGCCCACACGGCAGGCAGCTCATAGACGACTGCACTCCAGTTCCAGGGGATCTGACACCTTCTGCTGACTTCCACAGGTACTGCGTTTAAGTGGACAAACATACACACCCACCCACACACACACTTAAAGATAAAATCTTTAAAAGATATTTTTGTGTGTGTAAAGAAAAAAAAGGAGTCTTAATACATGTGACAACACAGGTTAATCCTTAAGCCATTATGGTAAATGAAATAAGTCATAAGCAGTCCCAGAAGGACAGATGCTACATGGCTGCGCCTCTTTTTTTTTTTTTTTTTTTGTGGTAGCGGTGTTGGGGAGTGGATACGGAACCTTGAGCACATTAGGCAAGCACACAAACACTAAACTGTATTCTTAGCCTGGCTTCTCTTATAGAGGCACTTGAGAGCTGTCAAAAATCATAGAGACAGATGTAGAATAGTGTTTCCAGGCAAGGAGAAGTGGACTTGATACTTAACGGTATGGAGTTTCAATTTTTTTTTTTTTTTTTTTTTTGGTTTTTCAAGACAGGATTTCTCTGTGTAGCCTTGGCTGTCCTGGACTTGCTTTGCAGACCAGGCTGGCCTCGAACTCACAGGGATCAACCTGGGATTACAGGCATGCGCCACCCCCCCCCCCCGGGCTTGGAGTTTCAATTTTTAAAGATTAATGAGAATGTATTTAAATGTCACAGAACTTTACATTCAAAAATGGCTACAGTAAAGGTCAGGAAGATCTGCAATCCAAGTACTCAGAGGCAGAAGTACTCAGATTTGCTGTGGCCAGCCTAGATTATACACTGAGATCTTACCTCAAAATTCTAAAAATAAGTATTTAGCATAAATAAATAAAGCTAATGAGGTTAATTATGCTATGTATGTACCACAGTAACAAAACAGCCAATAAGTTTTCAACCAACTCAAGCAGCAGAGCCATAGACACTGCCCTATGTGGATGCATATACAGAATTGATTATCTTTTAAAAAGCCAACCTTTGGGGGCTGGGCAGAAGGCTAAGCAGTTAAAAACACTTGGTGCTACTGCAGAGAACCCGGGTCTGATTTCCATCTCCAAATCCAGTTTAGGGGCTGTAACTTCCTCTCCTAACTTCCATGGACACCAGGTAAATACACGGTACACACAGGCAAACATTTATACCCATATTAAGAAAAAAAAAGAGGCATCTTCTAGTCAAATAAACAGATAAAACCTTTGTGCTTTCTGCTGAGGCCAGGAAGACTATCATTTCACTACCTCAAACACCGTCCCTATCATCTTACTAATAACTAATAAAATTCTTAACGTACTTAAAATTCTATATTTTAATTTGCTGTCACTTACCACTTTGGAAGGCAGTTTCTGAAAAAGTTCACTGATGAGCCGTCCTGAAGGATTTGTGGCTACAACTATGGCTTCAAGAAGCTGCTCCAGGATCTCCTTCAGGTAACTTGGAGAAGACTAGCAGGCAAGGAGGTTCAGGAGGAGAAACAAATTTGTAAGAAATGCCGAGTGTTAAACAGTTTTAAGATTATATAGCTAATTCAATAGAGCAACTACTAAGCAGTATTTATCCTAAGTTCAAGTTTCAAGAGTACCTTGCTTGTAACTAAGAAGGACTACATGAAATTAGTAAAGCTCCCTATAATATTTCTGTAATTAAGTCCTTTAGATCAGGTCCTATAATGAATCTTAATTTTGTAATAAATATTGTAAAAGAAAAGTGCTATATTTGTGAATGTGAAAATCCTTATCCTTTTGGGACCTGAGCAACTGAACTAGAGAATACATGCCCCATAAGACTCGTCATAGTGCCTCAGTCAAGTAAAGACTAAATGGAGATTAAGTACACTCATATATAACATTTCTGTTCTTCAGACTGAGCTACTCGCATTTAGTTGCACCTAGGTAAGTCACTGTTTTAATACAATAAATTATGTGCCCCAACAGTACTTGTCCAGAGAAGGTCCAAGTTTGAAACAAATTTCTTTCTTGTTTTTCTTTTCAAAGATTATTTATTTATTATGTATACCATGTTTTTGTGTGCATGTACACCTGCATGCCAGAAGAGGGCACAAGATCACATTATAGATGGTTGTGAGCCACCATGTGGCTGCTGAGAATTGAACTCAGGACCTTTTTAAGAGCAGCCAGTGCTCTTAACCTCTGAGCCATCTTTGCAGCCCTGAAGCACATTTCTACAGTGAGCAAAAGGATTGTCTCGAGTCAAAATTTATAATAAATAGTACTTCAAAATCAACCCATACTTATGTGCAAAAGAAATTAACATTAATAGTTGTTTAGAGCAAATTATACATGCACTGGCATTCTGACATTTATTTTTAATATAATCTCAAATTTTAAGGTCCATGTTTATTTCCTCCTGACACAGCCCACTACTCTAGAAACATTCTGCAGGTAGCTTAAGAATCAGGGTGTGTGGGCTGGAGAGATGGATCAGAGGTTAAGAACACGGGCTGCTCTTGCAAAGGTCCTGAGTTCAATTCCCAGCAACCACATGGTGGCTCACAACCACCTATAGTGAGATCTGGTGCCCTTTTCTGGCGTTCAGTTGTACATGCAAGGCAAAACACTGTATACATAATAAATAAATAAATAAATAAATAAATAAATAAATAAATAAATAATAAATATGGGTGTGTGAATACATTTATGTAATCTATTCCAGCAACTGAGAAACTGCTAAGAAAATCATTCTTGATTGAAAAGTTAAAAGTTTCAAGACTAGCAATAGCTCAGTTGGTAGTATGTCTGCCTAAAATGCATGAAGCCCTAAGTTTGATCCCAAGGACCCCATAAACTAGACTTGCAGGAAGATTTGGAAGTAGAGGAAGAGGTACAGTGGAAGGAGGGCAAGATACGGTAAAAGGGGGCTGATCAAAGTGTCATAATGAAACTTTTTAAAAAAGGATTTATTGGGGAAAGAGGGGAAGGAAAAAAAAGGATTTATTTATATATTAGGTATACAGTATTCTGCCTGCAAGCCAGAGGAGGGCACCAAATCTCATTATAGATGGTTGTGATCGACCATGTGATTGCTGGGAATTGAACTTATGACCTTTGGAAGAGCAGCCAGTGCTCTTAAACTCTGAGCATCTCTCCAGCCCCCAAAAACCCATTTTTCATATACTGCATGGTAACAAAAATTGGAAAATTTTTACCTAAAATAGAAGTCAGGCTAAACAAGAATATAAATGAAATCATATGATAATGTATCATAGAAGATTTTACAAACCTCTTTGATAAAACTCATACATACAAGTCGGCTGTGATGGTGCACGCCTTTAATCCCAGCACTTGGGAGGCAGAGGCAGGTGGATCACTGTGAGTTTGAGGCCAGTCTGGTCTACAAAGCAAGTCCAGGACAGCCAAGGCTACATAGAGAAATCCTGTCTCCAAAACCCCAAAACAAACAAACCAACAACAAAAAAAACCCTCATACATACATAGGAAGTACAATAAAAGCAAATAATCTATATTCTAATTTAAATTTTATAGCAAAGCAAAATAAAATATAATTTTATCTTAAATAAAAATTAGGAGCTTAAGCTGGGAACAGATGGTACACATCTGTAATCCCAGAACTCAGGGAGGCAGAGGCAGGAGGATCTCTGTGAGTTCGAGGCCAGCCTGGTCTACAAAGTGAGTCCAGGACAGCCAAGGCTACACAGAGAAACCCTGTCTTGAAAAAAACAAAACAAAACAACAAAACCCTAGGAGCTTGAAAATGCCTTCTCTTTCAAAAAAAAATAAATAAATAAATCTTACAGCTATAAAAGAAGCTCAAGAGGCATAAATATGAATGTGTAAGATTTCTCCATTTCTCATCAAATACGCAAATGAAATAAATGAATAAAGATAGCTAAGTCCTTTGTTGGGAAGATTTCGTTTTTAGATACTGGCCGAAGGACTAAGCATGCTTTCCTGGACACTTTAGGCTTTCTCCTTCTTCTCTGAAGCTCCCCTCCCTTATGCATGCAGCATAATCAATGACTTCTTGCAAAATCAAAGACTTCTTCTTTCCCACCCACCTCCTCCCAGCACCTGCCATGGCTTCAGCTGGCCTAGGCTCTTGTTTTTCCTCTCTAGTTCTAACTGTCCTCTAGCTTAAGAAAACAAAGTATTCCTAACTAAGGTGCTTCAACTGGCTTTCCCAAATTTTAATCACAACACTGCCTACCCTTACACATTGTTAACCTAGCAGTATTGGACTGACTTAGCCCTTGGTGATATCATGATTTTAAAAATTGATCAGAAAGTATGCACAACTCATGAAAACACCCCTGAGTAGCACTAAGTGACACTGACCAGGATGTTTAAGATCACATGAAACCAGAGTGAGGTTGTCTAGCTTAACATTCCCTTTCGCTCTCAATCACCAATACAACAGCTTCCCACAACAGCCCAGAAAAATCGAAATAGAGTTTCCTCCTCCTTCCCAAGCTATCCATGCGGTTGTGTGCTCACACTTACGCCTTCAGTCACTGTTCCTTGATTGTCTTGCCCGTCTTCATCATCATCTTCATCATCTGCTTCTCCTTTTTGAACAAACTCATTTCTTGTTCGAAGGTACAAATCCCAGAGTTTACAGGCAGCTTTATATTCAGGGGAATCTGGCTATACATTAGCAAACAGAAGAGAAAGGAACATTACTTTTATGGTTAAGTCAATTTCTACTTTAAAATCATCATGTTCAACAATGGCTGATATTTTAAGAGGTGAATTTAAAGATGCAATTATTACAATTATTTAAAAATTTTATGATTAGAGGATACACAGGACTTAATCCATTTTCTAAAAAACTGAATGTGCATTTAAAGACATTCTGAAATAAGTTTACAGGAATACTTGAGGCAGAAGACAAATAATTTGCAAACTTAAAGTTAATTATTAATATAAAAACCTCTTATAAAAGGTAGAAATAACAGCCAGATGCAGTGGTACATGCTTATAATCCCAGAACTTAGGAGTAGAGGCTGGCGAATCTCTGGAGTTCGAGACCAGCCTGGTCTACAGAGTCAGTTCCAGGATAGGCAGGGCTACACAGAAAAACCCTGTCTTGAAAAACAAAGCAAAACAACAACAACAAAACCCTAAAAATAAACAAAAAATTATGTAAAATAATATTTATAGAATTCAAATTCTGTCATAAAAGTAGTACTATGCAGCATGAATAAGGAATATAATTGAGCCAGGCGTGGTGGCGCACGCCTTTAATCTCAGCACTCGGGAGGCAGAGGCAGGCGGATTGCTGTGAGTTCGAGGCCAGGCTGGTCTACAAAGTGAGTCCAGGATGGCCAAGGCTACACAGAGAAACCCTGTCTCAAAAAGCCCCCCGACACACACACAAAGAAAAAGGAATATAATTGTTATATGGTCTTTGTACTGTTTACAAGTAGTAGTAATATGCTAATTAGCTTCTCATTTTGACAAGTTAACTATTGATCTTAAGATCTCTTGAGGCTGGGGACATGCCTGTGGTACAAATTTGCCTGGCATATATATAAAACCCTGAGGTTCAATCCCAGCACATGTCTGTCTGTCTGTATCTCTCTCTCTCTCATTTCTCTCTCTCTCGATGTATAGACAGATAGATAGACAGATAAAGATGAATGTGTATGTAATATATACATATGCTGTACATATGTATACATGTATACTACATACACACATATATAATTTGTTTTGTTTTTCAAGACAGGGTTTCTCTGTGTAGCTCTGGCTGTCCTAGAACTCACTCTACAAAGAAGGCTCATAAAAATCCATACGCCTTTGTCTCCCAAGTACTGGAATTAAAGGTGTGTGCCATCACCACCTGGTTTTTTTTTTTTAAAGTAAAAGAATAAAATAAAATACCTTCTTGACTAAGACTTTACAAACCCTACATTTTGAGGGAATACATCAAAACTAAAAAGCAAAAGGAAGTAGATTTTTTTAAAGCAACAAAATATATTAAAAAGCAAGAAAATTAAAAGTAGAAATTTGATGGTAGGAATGCATTTGAACAACAGTAATTACTGAAACTAAATGTGTAAAATATTATGATACCTACCTGCAGTCTTGGTACCACTCTGAGCTACAAAGCAAGACTAACTCTAAAATTCAAGAGTTGAACTATTCTAGTTAAAAGACAAGCTTGGGGTCTGGAGAGATGGCTCAGAGGTTAAAAGTGTCTACTGCTCTCACAGGTAACCTGAGTTTGGCTCCTGTGCCCACATCATACACAACATGGCAGCTCCCAACTATCTACAATTTCAGTTCTAGAAAAATCAAATTAATGTTCTGTCCTCTGTAGCCAATAGCACAGACCTACATGCAGACAAACACATAAAATAATTCTAAAAATTAAAAACTAAATGTGTGTGCCACCATGCTCTACCTCTATAAAGCTTTGAAGAGAAAATGCAAAAGTGTTTTTTATAACATTCAAGCAAAAGGAATTTCTAAACCAAGACACAAAAATATGAATTAAAAAATTAGATTTGTTTTTTTTTCTTTTCTATTTCTATTTCTTTTTCTGTTTTTTTTTTTTTTTTTTTTTTTTTTAGAAGACAGGGTCTCACTTTTTATCCTTGGCTGCTCTGGAACTCTATGTATCCTGAACTGAGCTTATACTAACAGACATCCACTTGCCTCTGTCTCCTGGGCATTGAGATTAAATGCAAGATTGATATATTTTATTACCTGAAAATGAAAACTTATATTTATCAAAAAGACTACAAGAATTGGAGGCTGGGGTTGTTGTTATCTGTTTTAACAGAATTCAATCCCCAGCATCTAAAAAAAAAAGTTTAAAATACATTTTTAAAATATTTGAAAAGTTCAAATATTTAATAAACTATTAAGGGGCTGGAGAGATGGCTCAGTGGTTAAGAGCACTGTCTCTTCTTCCACAGGATCTGGGTTCAATTTCCAGCACCCACATGGCAGCTTACACCTGTCTGTAACTCCAGTCCCAAGAGATCTGACACATTCATGCTAATGCACATAAAATAGGGGGGAAAAAAGAAAGCAAATAAATTAATTAAAAAAGAGAAGATATACTTAAAACAAATAATTTGAAAGATTTATTATTAAAAATATTTGTTTTAATTTCCATAATATAAAAATACCAAAACAAGGCAGGGCATGGTGATACATGCCTTTAATCCCAATAGTCAGAAGATAGAGGCAGGTAGACTGCTATGAGTCTGAGGCCAGCCTGGTCTACAAACAGAGTCCAGGACAGCCAGGGCTACACAGAGAACCCCTGTCTTGGAAAACCAAAAAAAAAAGAAAAAAGAAGAAGAAGAAGAAGAAGGAGGAGGAGGAGGAGGAGGAGGAGGAAGAGGAGGAAGAGGAGAAAGAGGAGGAGGAGGAAGCAAGAAACAACAATAAGAGAAAAATGGGCAGAATATCTGACCAGTTCATGAAAGAAATAAAGCAAAAATGGCTGAAAAAAAGATGACATGAATGTTACCTCTTTACTAATAAAAGAGGTCAATAATGTTTGCAATGCGTGTTTGAGACCAGTGAGCCTTGGTTACATATTCAGACCCTGTCTCAACAGCAACAAAACAAAACAAAAATATCCTCCCAACCAACTACACAAGCAAATATTAAAACAATTACAAAAATAAGAGAGAAAGTACTACTTCTCTGACTGATTGCTAAATGCTAAAGCCAGCTGAGGGGCTGGAAAGATTGCTCAGCAGTTAAGAGCACTGGCTGCTCTTACAAAAGCTTGGAGTTTGGTTCTGAGCACTCACACAACAGCGCACAACAATCTGTAACTTGTTGTAGATGACATGATGGTCTCTTGTGGCCTCTGTGGACACTGTATATACTTAATGCACTTACATGCATTTGGGCAAAATGCTCATACCATGCCTAGTAATTCTTTTAAAAAGACATATATTAAATATGTAGACATACATACACATATACATGTGTGTATACACACATACATATATACATGTGTGTATACACATATACACATATACATATGTGTGTATATATACATATTTAATATATGTCTTTTTAGAAGAATTACTAGGCATGGTGCATGTACCTATAATCCTAGTATTTGAAGATAGAGGTGCAGAAGCTCAAGGCCAGCCTATACCTATATAGTATTCCCAAAATTAAAAAGTAAAAGATTAAAAGAGAAATTATAAAATTAGATACTTTCCAAATTTGATGCTTTCTTACCTTATAATAAGCTTTTGCATTGTTAAAAAGCAGCTGGAAGTCAGCAGTCAGTAGATTAACATCATCATATTCTTCCATTTTAAGTTTCTGTTGGATTTTCATCAAGTCAATGGGCTGAGAAACCACTTCATAATAGTCTGGCTGATTTCTGTTATAATTTATATAGCTTTTAATGACACTAATCCAAAGCATACAACAAGTTTAATTTCAAAACTATTTGTATAATATCCAACATACCAAGGAACAAATTTAAGTAGAAATCCCCAAGAGACTCTGACTTTCCCTCATTACTAGAGCTAAAAGGAAATATCCAAAGTAAGGTACAGATGTGTTCTCTTTTCAATATGTATTAATCATAAAAAAAAATCTAAGTTAACATTAATAATCAGCTTTATATGCTAAATATCTAAGGTTAAGGGTACTGGAACTAAATCTACACCATGATATTTTTCTATAAAGATAACTTACATTTCCTGGTTTCCAAAATGGCTCAAAATAAATTCAAAGCTCTTTTAAAAAATTAAACAGTGAGCTGGGCATGGTGGCGCACGCCTTTAATCCCAGCACTCGGGAGGCAGAGGCAGGCTTGATCACTTTGAGTTCGAGGCCAGCCTGGTCTACAAAGTGAGTCTAGGATAGCCAAGGCTAACACAGAGAGGCCCTGTCTCGAAAAACCAAAAAACAAACAAACAAGCAAGCAAACAATGAGCCAAGCATAATGGCATACACGCCTTTAATCCCAGCCCAATCTTGAAAAACAAAAAACAAAACCAAAAAATTATAGCATGGGTTATCTTTCCTTCCTTAGTAACCACAGAGCCTTTCTTGCCATGTTTATCTCAACTAATGAAGCTACAAAGGAGAAAGATGCTTACCAAATGCAAAAGACCTAAAGCTACATCTAAACACGGTGGTATAAGAATAATAAACACAAAATTCAGATAGTGGGGCTAGGGATGTAACCCCATGGCAGGATGCTTGACCAGAATGAGCATGGCCCTGGTCAATCCTCAACATCACCAAAGAGGGGAAAGATGGAAAAACCCAGCATAGTGACAGCAGTTATACCTTGAAAAGGAGAGACAGAGAGGCACACAAAGGAATTTCAGAGGCAATTATAAGAAATTTTAATTTCTTAAGATAATTTCTTGGGGTTAATGGACGTTTATTATTCTTTTTGACTTTTTTCTAAAGGAGTTCTACAAAGAAAAGCAATGCCCAAAAAATAATATGAGTGATTATTTTCTCAATTTCCCAATAGGGTTATTTAGTTTCCTTTTATATGTATAATAGAAAAGCTAATACATTTAAAGAACATCATGGTCATGAATAGTTTAAACTCTTTTGAGAACCAGGGAAACATTATGTTCATTCATCTAGTATGTGTATTTGCTTTAAAAAAATGTTTAGGGGGCTAGAGATGGCTCAGGGGTTAAGAGCACTGACTGCTCTTCCAGAGGTCCTGAGTTCAATTCCCAGAAACCACATGGTGGCTCACAACCATTTATAATGTGATCTGGTGCCCTCTTCTGACATGCAGGAGCACATGCAAGTAGAATACTGTATAATAAATAAATAAATCGTTTAAAAAATGTTTAGATCTGTAATAAAAGTTTTAAGAACATGAATCAGCAAAATGTTAAACAGGTAAGGGTGCACGTTGCTAAGCTGATGACCTGAGCTCAATCCCCAGAACCTGAACAATGGAAGGAGAACCAAGCCCACCACGTTGGTTACTTGCAGACATAGACCCTTGAATGAGCACATGCACACAATGAATTAACTTATTTCCCAAAACAGTTGAGTAAGCTCTGACATATGTTTGAGCACCAATTTCCTATAATCAAGGGACCACTATTCAAAACCAGGAGACAAACTTGGTTATGGAACCATCTTTTCTGTTCACTTTATTTATATTTTGTGAGCTATTCCAATTTTGTCCTTCACAGTAAAAAAATCAAGTACAGAATTTTGCTTTAATTTTCTTTTCTTTTTCTTTTTGTTTGTTTGGTTTGGGTTGGTTTCTTAAGACAGGGTCTCTCTCTGTAGTCTTGGCTGTCCTGGACTCGCTTTGTGGACCAGGCTGGCCTCGAACTCACAGCGATCCACCTGCCTCTGTCTCCTGAGCGCTGGGATTAAAGGTGTGCGCCACCACGCCCGGCTAATTTTATTTTCTTAGCTCCCTTCATTCTAAATAATTTTCAGCCTTGATTTTTATATATTTTTCAACGTCACAGGCTCATTATTTTGTAAAGCATTATTCAATTGGATTGCTTCTTCTGGTTTCGTGTTGAACTTTCACCTTGTTCTTTATGTTTGGCAGAGATGCTGTGGCAGTATCTCACTTTACCTTACCAGATGGAGCATGGTTTCATCTTGTTCTATTAATCTGGTAAGGTTACCTTTGATCATTTGATCATGGCAGTGTACGCCAGGTTTCTCTACTGTCTCATTTGAACTTTATGGGGAGAAACATTCAGAAAGTCCATTCCTAATCATACTTTCAATTTATTCATTTACTATTTTCATATGGATTCCTTAGTTCCTACTTTACTAAATGGGTTAATGGTTATTATGTTAATGATGATTATTATTGTTGAGACAGCATCTCATCTATTTAGTCCTGGCTGTACTGAATCTCACTACGTAGGCCAGGCTGGTTTTGAATTCACAGAAATCCACTCACTTCCACTCATGGCCTATGTTACCCTCAAATTGCTTCACTGTCTGGCCAGTGGGTACCCTTTTAGGGTGGCTTCTACATTTTGCTTTCATTTTTCATGTTTTGAGACTCCAAGCTGACCGAGAATTAACTATGTAGCTCAGGCGGGCCTCACAGTCATGATCTACCTGTCCGTCTCCTGAATGAAAAGCATATAAATAAGCAAGAACCATCCAACCCTGACAGTCTGCCAGCTCAGCTGACGGTATTTATTTTCTATGTTCCTCTAACTGCTCTCATCACTTTCCATGTACTTTTTATTTCTTGGCACCATACAATTCTCCAGGATTGTCCCTGTCCCTGCTCTGAAAATTAGGTATTTCATTAAGAATTTAAGTTTAATGGTAAGTAGTATTGAAAAAACAAGATGTGAGCGCTGTATATGTTCATTTCTACGGGGGTGTTGCTGATTTCATGCTGCCTCCGAGGAAAGAGCCAGGAAATATAGATATGCTTATGAATGAGTATACTTTTAAGTATCTCTGCACTACATACATTAAAAACCATGAAAAACAACTCCCACAACTCTCTATATGCACAGTGTAGCATTAACAGGCACACACAACCCACAACCCCACATACAAATATTCTGACTAATAATAAAAATAAAACAAAAAAACCCTAAAATTGAAACCCAGATTTAAGCCATTCTTTATGAAGGAAAACTCAATTACCAAAATACATTAACTTTAGACCCTCCCACTCTATGCAGATGTTTCCCAGCTCACCTCCGCTTTGGTGCCCTAATGAACAGCTCACAGAGGAGTCGGCCCTGCTCATCCTTATAGTCTCGGATGGTGTTATAGAGTTCATGGCACACAGCAATCTATACAAAGGAAGAAAAGAAAAGATAAATTTAAAAAGCCTAAGGATTATCAACAGTTCATTAATAAAAGCATTTCCCCAAAAGGAAAATAGAGAACAAAGAGGAAACCCCAAGTTACCAAATGGGATCCCAAGTCTAAAATATGCTGAAAGGACAGTCTTTAAAATAATGCTTGGGAGCTGGGAGCAGCGGTGCACGCCTTTGATCCCAGCACTTAGGAGGCAGAGGCAGGTGGGTTGCTGTGAGTTCGAGGCCAGCCTGGTCTACAAAGGGAATCCAAGACAGGCAAGGCTACACAGAGAAACCTTGTCTTGAAATTCCCCCTCCCCCCAAAATGCTTAGGAGGCAGAAGCAGGAGCTAGCTCTAATTTAAGGCCAACCTGGTCTACACAGTGAGTTACAGGCCAGCCAGGGCTATTTAGTAAGACCCTGTCTCAAAACACCAAAATAGATACATAAATAAACAAACAGAAAATTCTCTACGTTTTTTTATAACTTTTATTAGATCTGTGTCCCTCACATTCATTTCCTGGCGCTAAAATCACAGGTAAGCACCATGATGTCTGACTCTGACTTTTTTTGTTGTTGTTGTTGTTGTTTTGTTTTTTTGAGACAGGGTTTCTCTGTGTATACTTGGCTGTACTAGACTCACTTTGTAGACCAGGCTGGCCTTGATCTCACAGTGATCCACCTGCCTCTGCCTCCCAAGTGCTGGGATTACAGGTGTGCACCACCACCGCCTGGCTTGGTGGCACATGAAAAACCAAAAGAAATGAATGAATGAATGAATGAATTCAGAATAAATTAAATCAACTCATTGGCTCACATAATTCTCCTGTTCAAAAATAATATAACTTAAAAAGATTGGAGCTGGAGAGATAGTTCATTGGTAAAGAGCACTGGCTGCTCTTCCAAAGGTCCTGAGTTTGATTCCCAGCCCCCCCAGAGTCATAACTGTCTATTAACTTGAGATCCAGGATGTCTGACACTCTTTGGTAGCTCCAAGGACACCGCATGAACACAGTACCTTTACATACACAAAGGCAAAAAATTCATACTCATAAAATATTTTTAAAAAGTTTTAAGTCATCTAGGGGGCTGGAGAAATGGCTCGGTGGTTGAGAGTTCTTCTGAAGGTCCTGAGTTAAAATTCCCAGCACCCACATGGCAGCTCACAACTATCTAATGCCTTCTTCTGGTGTGCAGATGTACAAAGTACCTATATTCATAAAATACATAAAATAATAAATCTTAAGCCAGGCAGTGGTGGCACATACTTTTAATCCCAGCACTTGGGAGGCAGAGGCAGGTGTATCTCTATGAGTTTGAGGCCAGCCCCGTCTACAAAGCGAGTCAGGGACAGCCAGGACTACAAGAGAAGCCCTGTCTCAAAAAACAACAAATCATCTAGTTGGGTGTGGTAGCACACACCTTTAATCCTAGTACCTGGGAGGCAGGATAGCTAGTGCTACAAAAAGAAATCTTGTTGTGAAAAACAAACAAACAAAAGTCATGGAAGCTGGGCATAAGGATACACTACTTTAGTTCAAGCACCCAAGAGTCTAAGTTGGGAGGATTAAAATTTAAACCTACAAGTCTTATGTGCTTTGGCTGTATGGAGCTGATCAGTCTTCTCCTCTTGACCATTTCTCTGTAACTGTAATACATTATATTAACCCATCCATGAGCTAACCCTCTACAAGAATGAAATCTTATCAAAAGTGAATCTTTTATAAGATTCAGGATAAAACAGCCTAAACCACAAATTTGAAAGGAAAAAAAAAAAAAGGAAGAAAGAAACAACTTGAAGAACTCAGAGATCTGCCTGCCTCTGACTAAGAGCTTCTTTTTTAAGATTCATTACATGATGTGTATTTTGCCTCCATGTAAGTAGACCAAATGCATGCCTGGTGCTTGGAGACAACAGAAGACAACACTAGAGTCGGAGTTATGGATGGTTGTGAGCCACGATATAGGTGCCATGGTTGTGATGTAGAGGTGAGAGGGCAACTTGAGGGAGTCGAGTCTTCTTTCACCTCATGGGTTCTAGGGATCCAACTCAAGTCAGGATTGGCATCAAGCACATTAACCTACGGAGCTAACTTACTAACTCCCCTTTCCCCAAATCACAAACATTTCATCTGGAACTTCCTAGTAGGTGCCAATACTTTATTACTATTATTTCATTTGTTTATATTCACACTGGAATCTATGCTCCCTGTGAAAATGGAGCTAGCCTTACATATAACCGTATTTCAATCACTTAAACAGTGCTTAGCATGTGACAGGTATATACATTTTTGTTAAATAAATACATAACACAACACATTGATATTTTCACATCAAAATATTAAGTTGTACTTTTACTGTTAAGACTTGTAGCTAAGGACTGGAGAGATGGTTCAGAGGTTAAGAGCACTGGCTGTTCTTCCAAAGGTCCTGAGTTCAATTCCCAGCAATTGCATGGAGGCTCACAACCATCTATAATGAAATCTGGTGCCCTCTTCCGGCATGCAGGCACACAGCAGGCAGAATACTGTATAAATAATAAACAAATCTTAAAAAATAATTAAAAAAAAAAAGACTTTAGCTAAATATATGCTTTCGTGAGAGAAATAAACCTATCAAACCAGAGGAAAGAGAAGGCCATGTAGCTGCTCAACTGCCTCAAAGAAGGAAGAGTAGGCAAACCATGGGGAAGCAGGCAGAAACCACAAAGCCTTAGTTACTCACAGGGTCTACGGTGGGAAGATTAGACAGTCTTCTCCTTTTCCTGCTTGGGCCTGGTGTGGGCACAGAATGGTGCCCGTCATCAAAGTCTCCACTGACACTGCTGGAAGGGGAGGTAGCTCTTCTTCTCTTAGAACCCATGGAATCCAATTTCTTCTATAAAAAATAATTAGTCACGTTCTCATATTTAAATCTTCAATAATGTTGTCAAACTCTAAGATGGGTACAAACCAACAAACTTCTGGTTCATTTAAAATAGTTTATTCCAGAGGAACTGAAATAGCTGTAAGTTCTTTTGTTAATTTAAGTCCTGGACTTCAATGATTTTAGCCTTTTACCTCTCAGAATGCTACACTATCAAACTGATAGGGAAAATCTGGCAAACGTACACACATTTGTGTGTCAATAATTTTAATTACTCAACCACTTCTTGCCCCAGATTTATCCTGGAATGTGGCTTCCCAATCCATGTGTAGTCATTTTTAAAAATTATTTATTATTTTTGCTCTGTATAGGTGTTTCACCTGCAAAAGTATCTATGTGTCACACATACGCCTGACGCTGGAGGCCAGAAAAGGGCATCAGATCCCTTGCAATTGGAGGTGTAAATGGTTGTTAGCTGCCAAGCAGGCGCTGGGAAATGACGCCAGGTCCTCTGGAAGAGCAGCCAGCCAACTCTCTTAACCACTGAGCCATCTTTACAGTCTTCCATGCATAGTCTTTTTAACAGTGTGCTGGAAGCGCTGCGCTCTAAGACCCTGAGGCAGCCAGATAAGCAAAGGCTTTCCTGCTTTCCTGTATGTTTTACATTACCGCCATGGGCCACTGTGTGGAAAATGAAATAAGCAGCAGTATCTAAGGCAAAGGGAGTGAAGCAGTAAATTTTTTTAGCACTGTAGAAGTACCCTAAAATTAACAGCAGGAAAATGAATTATCCACTTTAAGTAGAATTCATAAAATACTATCTCTGAGAAACAATGTACCTTTTGCTATATCTTGGGAGAAATAGCAACCTGTACTTTGAACTCAATTTCTATTAAGTCTTTCCTTTAGTAGGAGATGTACACTATATGCACAGATTTTGGAAAATGCCTTTAAGCCTTACTAGATGACCTGGAAAAACATGTTACTCACATGGGCTCTCAGGTATGTTGTGAACATTTGCTCTTGGTTTTGTTTAGGCAGACTGACATTTTTGTTTGTTTGCTGGCTTTGGAATTTTTTATTGTTATCTGCAGTAATGAGTCTAGGGGCCTCACACATGAGAAAGTGCTCCAACACTGAGCTGTATCTCTAATCCAAACTAGGTGTGTGTGTAGGCCATAGGTTGTTGATGTTGGGATGTCTTCCTATTTTTGACAAAGGGTTGTTTATTAAGCCTCGAGAATGCCTAGCCAGTGAGGGCCTGAAACCTGTCTCTGCCCCTCCAAGCGGGGACGGGCACACTATGGACACTACCACCCACACATGGCTTTTAAGTGGGTACTAAGGATCCAAATGTAGGTCCTAATGTTTGCACAGCAAGTACTTTACCCACTGAGGTGTGTCTCTAGCCCTATAAGACACTATCCGTATAGTGGCACATATAGTGGTGGCACACGTATTTAACCCAAGTACTTGAGAAGCAAAGCAGAGGCGGGGGATCTCTGTGAGCTCAAGGCCAGTTTGGTCTACATACTGAGTTCTAGGCCAGTCAGAGCTACATAGTATCTCAAATAAAAAATTAAAAAAGGAAAAGAAACGACTTTTAATGTAACTTTACGACATACATGTGACCACTGGAATAACTTACTATAGGTAAAGGGCACTGACCCAAGGAAGTCCTACAATGCTTATAAAATTTAACAGCAGTATCAAATAATGCACTGTAATTTCAAAGAACTTTTCTAAAGCTAAAAGTAACAGCAGACTCATTTTCACTCAACATTTGATTTCAGGAATTCAGACACTAGCAGCTAAATCAACAGTGACAGGAGAGCAGGGACTGCCAGTACTAGACAGAAAAGTCGGGGAATCTCCAGGAAACAGAAAGCAAGAACAGAACAAACAAACAAAAAGAAAATCCACCGAGGAACTAAGTGTAACGAGAGGGGTCTCCTATCTTGCTTTGGATGTTGTAAAGACCAAGCATATGCTGTTTAAAACAACCGACAGTGCTTGTGTTCCTTCCTCTAGGCTTTGGTTTATTAGCAAATATATTCATTTGAAACTGACTAGAAGTGGTTAAATGTGTCTACAAACTTGGGCCAAAACACCCAGGTCCTGCTATTGTTGTTTACGTTATGGAAGGCTCTAACTGGCCACAAATCCACAGGTTAATGAAATTAAGGACTAAGCTTGGAAACACTGATAAACACAGGAGACTGCTGAAGGGCAGAGGGAAAGAACTACAGAAACAGCAAAGGTGAAGATGATCAGTAATTTACCAGCTTTACCAGAGCACAACCAGCGCCTCGAAAAGCCAATCTCCTCATTATGTCTGAAGGCCAACTGAAGCCAGGGAGAGAAGGTAGGGCTCTGTAAGTGCTTACTCAGTTAGTTTATTCAGAACTGAAAGAGAAGAACAAGGCGTAGAAGAGGGAAACAGGAGTACAAATGAGTACGAACAGTTAGAAAACAACATTCAAATAGACTGCTAAAGAGAAACAGGCCTATCAGTCAGCTCTTAGGTGCACCTGACATTTCTTCCACCTAAAAACCAAATGCTTCCACATGCTTAGAAATGTCACCGCGTTTCACCTTTACTCACATGAAATGACTGTCAATCCCAGGAATGAAGCATGCCTGCCCAAGTGCCCCCTAGTCAATAAGAGCAGAGTTCAATCACAGAGCTGGAATGAAGAGTGAACACATGTGGGAGGCTCACATGTGACACCAAGTGCTGGCAAGCTGGAACAAACCAAGAATGGCTCATGAGAGCAAACTCTACAAAATCCTTCCTCCCTCCACCCAAGAATCAGAGAAAAAACATTTCTTTCCACAAGTTCTGTCTGCGCTGGAAAGACACAGCATTTAAGTTTAGCAGGGATTTAAAAAGTCTTCAGTTATTTTGGCAGTTCAAAATTACTGCCTTTTATAATGCACTGGAAAGCAAATGACAAAAAAATGTAAATCGTTAGTATTGAGTACACTGTAGTTTTTAGATGATGTAATAGCCAAAACCCTTTACTCTTTAACACACTTTCAAATGCCAAGGAAAGATACAAGGGAAGGATGACTTTCGACTTTCCTTATCCAAAGTATACATTTTACCATGTAATGTGGAACAACAGTCTACACGCGGGAGTCCCAGGCCTTCCACCTCTACCTATGTTTGATGCTACCCAGATCACAACTTCTCACATCTGTTTTGTTTTGTTTTTTAAATGAAAGCAAGAGCTAGGCAAACAGCTAAGCTGGGCGAGTTGTTGCCTGGCAGGTGGAAGGGCCTAGGTTCAATCACCAGCAGCACGTGGAACTGGGCACAGTGATGCACACATGTAACACTAGCACTAAGGAGGTGGAGATAGGAGTAGTAAAAGTTCAATGTCATCTCAAAAGGTAAAACAAAATGAAAACAGTAAAGCGGACCTACACCATTTTGACAGTGAAGAAACAACATACATTAAAATCCTTTGAATTTCAAGCAAAAGTCTTAAGCTCCCTAGGCACAAGTACTTATTAAAAAAAAGTGTTGGATATAAAGTAAATGTACTGAAAATGCATATGAAATGTTTAGAACAAATTTTTGTTTCATTATTTCTTTTTTTTGTTTTTTCGAGACAGGGTTTCTCTGTGTAACCTTGGCTGTCCAGGACTTGCTTTGTAGACCAGGCTGGCCTCGAACTCACAGCGATCCGCCTGCCTCTGCCTCCCGAGGGCTGGGATTAAAGGCGTGCGCCACCATGCCCGGCTCATTATTTCTTTATTCATAAGCAGAAAACAAGATTCTGGGGTTTAATCTCAGATGTCAGAGTGGCCTATTTACAATAAAGAGCCCAAGAGTCTGACAATAAATGTGGACACTTCCAGTGGACGGTAAATACTTTAGGAGACTGGGCAAGTCAGGGCCTGAGTTCAGCTCACCAGCACTCACATCAAAAGCTACACACAGCTATACGGATCTGTGACCCCAGCACTGAGGGTACAGGAGATGGGGTTAAAAAACAAAAACAAAAACACACACAGGATCACTGGGGCTTGCTGGCAGCTAGCATAACCAAACCTAGCGAGCTCCAGATCCAATGAGAGAGTTCATCTTAAAAAATAAGGCAGCCCTAGAGAGATGGCTCAGAGGTAAAGAGCACACTGGCTGCTCTTCTAGGTGACTCGGATCAGATTTTTAGCACCCGCATGGCAGCTATAAATCATCTTTAACCCCAGTTTCAGGGGACCTTTCTGGTTTCTTCAGGTACCTGGAATATACATGATGCACAGCCATACACGGAGGCAAAATGTCCATACACAGAAAATAAAAATGACTATATTTTAATATATATAAAAATTGAATGCAATAAGAGGAGAACAATGCCATGGGTCTCTAGGCTCTACATACACATGCATATACACAAGAGTACTTAAAAATATGTAACCGTCAAGTAACTAGTATAGTCAGCTGACAACTTGCTAGCTTTTAGTATTCTATGTATTTCAGTAATATTTAGTATTGTACACACACTTTTAAAAAATCATGGTAAACGCCAGGCATGGTGGCACACGCCTTTCATCCCAGCACTCGGGAGGCAGAGGCGGGCGGATCGCTGTGAGTTTGAGACAAGCCTAGTCTACAAAGCGAGTCTAGGACAGCCAAGGCTACACAAAGAAACTGTCTCGAAAAACCAAAACAAACAGACAAACAAATAAACAACAACAAAAAAACTTGGTAAAAAGGGGAAAGACCAAAAAATTATAGCAAAGAATTATAATCATACTTCCTCTGGGGAAACCACCCTTATCACTGTCACTCAGTGCCTTCAGTATTTATGCCTCAGTTGTTATTTTCTCCCCCCCACCCCCCACAACAGGGATTCATACATGTCAAACTAGTCTTGAACTGAGGACTTGAATTTCTGAGGCTCCTGCCTCCCCATGCTAATGCTAGGAAAACATGTGCCACCATGCCCAGTTTTATGCAGTGGTGAGACCGAACTCAGGGTTTCCTGTACATACCAGGCAAGCACTCTACCAAATAAAATACATTTCAACCCAACTATATTGTCTATAAACAAAGTGATAAAAAACAAACATACATATATTCTGAAACTGTGTTCAATTTAGAGAAGGCTATCAAGTCAGCACTCTTCTCTATGATTGTCTGACATCTTGCTAATAGTCTATTATACAGATGAAAAATGTACTTATTTGAAGACTTTGGTGCAATGGTATTATTTGAGCTATGTTTTACACTCTAAAGGAAAAGGTAAGATTATTCCATTCCCCATGGTGCATTTGCACATACACATTTCTTACTGTTTTGATCGCAAATATTTCTTCACAAGACACTATCTTCACTACCCCCCCTTCCCACCCCAGCTCTAGTAGTCGCACATGCCTGTAAATTCAGCATTCAGGAGACTGAAGCAGATCATAAGTAAATCTACCAAGCAAGACCAAGTCAAAGATGAAAAACAATACTTTCCAATCCTTCATTTTGGATCTTTAAAAACTACTAAAACAAAATCTATATCCTTCAATATCTATATCGAGCCCAACATGCTTCCGAATTTAATATTACCAAATGGGGAAAGAAAGACACACTACCGGTTTGCTTTACTAGCAAAAGATCTCACTATGTAACCCAAGCTGGACTGAACTCTGCAGTCCTCCCACCTAGAACACCCAGGGCTGGAACAACAAGTGTATTTTACTGTGCCAGGCTCCTAAAGCCATTTTTTAAATAGTGTGGGTTAAGATCGCTTATTCCAACATATACTTCTACAGTTATTCCTAGAATTTCCATGTTCACTCTACTGTATATTTGTCATTTGTTTTCCTGGAATTTTGTACTTTTGTCCCTTCTTTAAAATCCAATTTTCTTACAATAACAAGACCCACTTTTTCAGAAAGTAAAAAACTTTTGAGGCGGAAAATACTTAGAACTAGAAGATACGGTTAAAAAAAAAAAAAAAAAAAAAGACCCGATTTGTCGTGACGTTGCAGATGAGAAGCCGAAGTACCAAGCCTGTAAATAAATATGTCTCGCTGACAAAAATATTCGGTGTGGGCAATCACGAGGAAAGAGAAAAAAACCAAAAACTTATTAGGCGGAGTTTTTGCCGAACGTACAAGAAACAAACAAACAAACAAACAAAAAAAGGCCTTGAGAGGCAAAGGAAAAAGATGAGCTTGCCCGACCTGTCACGAGTTCTGGGGACTAAAGGAAACGTTGACAGCTTGGTAGCCGCCCCGCGACGGGCGAGAAAGAGCAGAGCGGGGAGTTTCTGGGCCCTGGCTCGCCTTTGTCCCCGCCGGCAGGTGCGGCCAGGCTGCTGGGCCTGTCCCGAGGCCCGCCGCGGTGCCCCGCCCCGCGCCCAACCCGACCAGCGCGTCCGCACCGCGGGGCGGGGCCTCCGCCGCGGCTCCCGCCCGCCCGCCCGCCCGCCCGCCCGGGCCGACACAAAGGCCGCACAGCTGGCCGCGGCTCGGCCCCGCCCGCCCCGGGCCCAGCCTTACCCCGCCGCTCCGCCGCCTGCAGCCCCGGCCGCGGTCCCCGACCGCCGCGCCCCACCCCGTGGCCGCCACGGCTGCTAGTGCTCGTCTGGCCGCGGCCGCTGCCGTCGCTCCGGCACCCGCCGCCCTTACCGCCCTCACCCCTCCCAGACCTGCCGTAAATCCAAGCCGTGGCCGGCAAGCGATCCCGACTGTGTGCGACGGTGCGTGCGTGCGCGCGCACACAGCGGGGCACCGGCGCACTTTACGGCAGTAGCTTTGAGCGTGTGACGTTGGCCCGCAGTTCCATTTCGCACGTGGCGCCCGAGCTAGCTCGGTGTACCTGAGACCTTCTCTACTTCTGAAGTGCCCCTTGCCATCATGAAGAGGCCGAGTGAGTGGGGTCGGGAGGCGGGAGTGGAGAGATTCTGTCTCCAGCAGTCAGTGAGGCGGGCGGGTGGCTCTGTCTTTAGGCCGAGGATGACCCGGAGGCCATTGCTCTGTTCCGCGTAGATGAGGCGTGGAAGGCCCAGGCCGGACTTCAGTCTGTTGTGCAGTTGGATAGTTAGGCCCTTCAGGTGAAGACGAAGGCAGATTTCTGTGGTTAACGTGGCTGAGCCTTCTTTCGGGCCCAACGTTTTCCTTTTGTGTAAGAACTATTCTAAATGTGTCGGTCGATCTTGGTGGCGCGCGCCCGTAATCCTGTACGCGAAGGGATGGCGGCGGAGGAGCGCAACTCTGCAGCCAGGGCCCTGGGCTGGGTACTGAAAGCCTGGCTCAAAAATTCAAAAGGACATGTGCTTTCCTCTAAAAGCTGGTTCCACTCTCGATCTACCGAGCCAAATTGACTGGGATTGTGATGTATTTACTTTTAATAAATATCCCGCATAACTTTGCAGGAAAAGTTGAGGCAAGATCTATGTAGCCCAGGCTAGTCTTATTTTTGCAGGCCCCATGGCCTGAGAGTCAGGAATATAGCAAGCGTTGTAAAGGCACTTGCCACCAAGCCTGCCTAACAACAGTTCAAACACACGATGAAGAGAACTGACTCCTGGAAATTGTTCTCAGACCTACACACGAAATGAATAAAGATTTTGGGAGGGGATGGAGTGGAGACCGAGGTTTGAGTCTCAGCCTCCACGTGGCAGCTAGATGCTATCTGTAACCAGGGGTGGGGAGGGAGTGTGGTGATGAAGTCCTCTTAATGGCTTCCTCTGCAAGATCACTGCATGGTTGGTGTGCTGACAAGGGTAGGTAAAACATCCATACACATAATTGCTTAGAAATGTAAAACAAAGCTAGGTGTACTGGTCGTGTGTGCGGTCTTTATTTTTTGTTTGTTTTTGGCAGAGTTAAAGAAAGCAAGTAAACGTATGACCTGCCATAAGCGGTATAAAATCCAAAAAAAGGTAAGTGTTCCTGGGAGACATATCCATCAGTTTACCAACTTAGATTTTTGTATCCTCTCCTTTCTGGAGAAGGCTCTATTTGGGGATTAGACAGGCTGCAGCTGTGAGAAAGTGCAAGGTAAAAGAAAGCCTAAACTCATTGTGGCATAATATTTACAAAGAGCTTCTGACACTTTTATGTTTTTATATATATATATAAAGTCTATGTACAGTTGTAATTCTATGTACATCTATGTAAAGTCCCATTTGAAGTTCTGGTTTTGCTAGGGTGCTTTATATGCATTATAAATTTGGCTAGACTGTCTTATTGCCAATTCTAAGTGGTTGAGTGTTTTTATAGGGTGAGACTTTGCTGAGGGACTTTTTGTTGTTGTTTTTCTTTTCTTCAACCTCCCCCCCCCCCCCCAAGCAGGGTTTCTCTGTGTAGCCTTGGCCGTCCTGGACTCCCTTTATAGACCAGGCTGACCTCAAACTCACAGAGATCCCCATGCCTCTGCCTCCCAGGAGTGGGATGAAAGGCGTGCACCTCCATTCGGGCTCTTTTTTTCTTTGTACCATACTGAGGGTTGAGCCTGTGGCTTCCTGAGCTAAGGCGAGCACCTTCTTATGGTGTTGTTTTCTTTTTTTTTTTTCTTTTTTTTTTTTTTTTTGGTTTTTCGCGACAGAGTCTCTCTGTGTAGCCTTGGCTGTCCTGGACTCACTTTGTAGACCAGGCTGGCCTCGAACTCACAGCGATCCGCCTGCCTCTGCCTCCCGAGTGCTGGGATTAAAGGCGTGCGCCACCACGCCCGGCCTTATGGTGTTGTTTTCAATAGGTCCGAGAACATCATCGGAAGTTAAGGAAGGAAGCTAAAAAACGAGGTCACAAGAAGCCTAGGAAGGATCCAGGAGTTCCAAATAGTGCTCCCTTTAAAGAGGCTCTTCTTCGTGAAGCTGAGCTAAGGAAACAGCAGGTAAATTTTGCTGGCTGGAACTTCCAGTAGAATGTGATAGAGTACATGTGGTTTCCAAAGAGATGTAAAAACCACCAGGTCACCAGCTCATTCATTTCTTTCTTTTGACACAGCTTGAAGAACTAAAACAGCAGCAGAAGCTTGATAGGCAAAAAGAGCAAGAAAGGAAAAGAAAGCTTGAAGTTAACCCTGGTGATGAACAATCTAATGTGGAACCCCAGAAGGTAGGTTTATCTCTCCTTGAAATTCAGTTGAGTTCTCAAGTAAAGGTGAAGTGAAAAATTAGTGAGCCACTTGAGAGAAAGAAGATGCAGCCTATATTAAAATAGATTGACCATAGTCATCTGTGAAAAGTGGAATATACTGGTTAACAGTTGTTTCTAATTTTACTATCTTTTCCCCTAATTTTTATATCTTTTAGGAACCTGAAGAACCCAAAAGTAAAAAGGCTAAATCAGGCAAACAGAATCCAAAGAAGTTACATTGTCAAGAACTTAAAAAGGTATCTTAGTATAGGTTAGTGTCAAAAATGGTAATGAGATTTTGAAAACTTTGAGTCTTCCTCAACAATGCTTTGTAAAGTGGGAATTTTTTTTCTTAACCACTGAGCCATCTCTCTAGCTCCAAACCTCGTAAACTGGGAATTCTTAAAAGTTGCTAAAATCGATCAAGAAGGCCCATTAAACTACATGACTCACTGTGGGTAGATCATGTGTCCTGATGTAATAGTTATTTCCAGTGTGGAGGCCCATGTATTATCAGGGGCTGGCCAAAGTTGTTTAATAGGAATTAATGAACATGTCAGCATTCTTCATAGTAGAATGAAGGTGTGAAATCCTGTCTTCTGGACTCGGGGCCAGAGTTGAGCATGTTACTCTACAAGGAATGCTGTTCTGAGGGTTTCTTATTTGGCAGGTGATTGAAGCCTCAGATGTTTTGTTGGAGGTTTTGGATGCCAGAGATCCTCTTGGTTGCAGATGTCCTCAAGTAGAAGAAGCTGTTATCCAAAGTGGACATAAAAAGCTGGTACTTGTATTAAATAAATCAGGTGAGTAAAAAGGATCACCTTTGTCTACTGTGTGCACATATGAGGTATGAGGAAAATATCTGAACAGTCTGATTCTCACTGAAGACTGATAAGATCCAACTCTGACCTCAGCAAAACCAATGCGTGTGTACTCTGGTTGCCAGAGGGCTGGGGAGGAGGTAGTTTCTACAAGTGATTATTCAACCTGATTTTTCTGTTCTGCTATATAGTATTTAGCACCCTGTGGTTTTTAGAGTTTATATTACCGTTGTATTTCAAATAAGAATGGATGACGATGTTCCACCTACACTCCCACACAATAACTCAGCTGTGTGGTACACATCGTAAACTGCTGGGGTACAAGATAAGTTTCTCTAAGAACATAATTTAAAAGCAAACACTGTTAGGCTTGTTAAACTGGTGCCTCTTAAGTGATGGTAAATTTTGGCAGCATAGACCAAAATTGACTTAGTCCTTCGATTGAGTGAACAATACTAGAGAGATTTGTAGGTAGCTCAGTTGGCACAGTGCCTGCATGGTACTCAGAAACAATGCTCCCATGCACCACATAGAACCAAGTGTTGTTCCTCTGTAATTCCATCACTGAGGGATTAAGGTCATTCTCAATTCCAGCTTGAAATAAATAGGGCTGTGTCGACATAAAAGTAGGGATGTAGCATCTCAAGACCCAAGCAGCGTAAGTTTATATTCCCCTTAATTCCTTTTGAGTGATTGGGAGAATGCAGACTACTACAGTCAATAGTTTGTCACATTTAATAAATTAGTCATAAAACACTGAATTGGAGCTAGAGAGAAGGCTCAGTGGTTATATAGCGGACTGCTCTTCCAAAAGGTCCAGGTTCAGTTCCCAGCACCCATGTGGCAGCTCACAACTGTCTGTAACTCCTGGATCTGACACCCTAACACAGGCATGCATCCAGCCAAAATGTTATTGCAGTAAATTTATAGCTGAAAAAAAGCTGAATCAAAGTGTCTTTTTAAAATTCTTGTCAGATCTAGTACCAAAGGAGAATTTGGAGAGCTGGCTGAATTATTTGAATAGAGAATTGCCAACAGTGGTGTTCAAAGCCTCAACAGACATCGAGGGCAGAGAGAAGATACTCAAGGTATATTGTATTGTTAGTGGTGGGAAATAGTTTTCCTGAGATTTGTGATGATTGAAATGTGATGAGTAGACAAAATGTTGATTAGAGTGAAAAACAGTAAGATCCAACTCTGATTTCATCTAAAGATCATCTGAACGGCAATAGAGGCCAGCAGGTTTTCTGAGAGCTGGACTCTGATGCCAGAATTCTTAGGGTCCATCTGGTGATGTTTATCAGGAATACTGAACTGCTGCATTTTGAATTTTTTTAATGTCTAAAGATGAAGAGGAAGAAGAAGAAAGCTCTTCCATTCCAGAGTAAAGTCTGCTGCGGCAAGGAAGCCCTTTGGAAGCTTCTTGAAGGTTTTCAGCAGTCATGTGGAAAAGAGATTCAGGTTGGAGTAATTGGTGAGTTCATTCATTGCTCTAGTCTGATGTACATAGCCAGGGACTTCACATGTGACTCACCTCACCACTTGGGCATCTTATGAGTTCTCAGTACAAGTGCCTGCTGTGGTAAGGCAACTGCTAGAAAATAGTTCATAACCTGAATTTACATTCATTTGTAGGTTTTCCAAATGTGGGGAAAAGCAGCATCATTAATAGCTTAAGACGAGAACGAATTTGCAGTGTTGGCATTCCCATGGGACTTACAAGGTAAATGGAACTTTCAGTAATCAGAAAGACAGCAGTAAAAGAAACAGCTGGTGCTGGGCTAAGAGAATTGATTGAAAAGGCCCAACTACCTGCAATTGAGTTTGAAAGGTTGAGGAAAGTTGCCTGAAATAGTAGTGTTTGGCCCTGGTCATGGGAGAATAAGGAAATGCTGAGTGGATATATTGCTAAAAGTGTTTATTTTAGAGGGGCTCACTATGTTGTTAGAGTTTCACATAAACATGGAGCAGTGATGATGAATTGGATCTGACTGCTATGCTGAGTTTGTTCAATCCAACCCTGAGCTTCATGTTCTTTGTCTTGTCCTTAAGACCAATGCCCTTGTTTATTTGTTTATTTTTTATTTATGCTTATTTCAGGACCATGCAGGTTGTCCCTTTAGGCAAGCAGATCACTGTCATAGATAGCCCATGCTTCATTATTTCACCATGTAACTCCTCTACTGCACTTGCTCTACGAAGTCCAGCAAGCATTGAAGAACTAAGACCGCTGGAGGCTGCCAGTGCTATTCTGTCCCAGGCTGACAGTCAGCAGGTAGAAGATTCCACTCCCCCTTGAGCTCCTTACACTGTTCTTTACACAGGTTAGTGACAGTTCTTGGTTTATGTTGAAGGTGGTGTTAAAGTACACTGTCCCTGGGTATAAGGACTCTCTGGATTTTTTTACTAAACTTGCTCAGAGAAGAGGTCTACACCAAAAAGGCGGAAGTCCAAATGTTGAAAGTGCTGCTAAGCTGATATGGTCTGAGTGGACAGGGTAAGGTTTCCTTGTACTGGTGTTCTGGAAGACAACTTACAATAAAGGGATTGCCCTGTGTTTGACAGATCTTGTTTTTTATGCCAGTGCCTCATTAGGTTACTACTGCCATCCCCCTACATCCTGGGATCATTCTCCGCATTTTAACGAAACTATTGCAGCAAACATGAAGAGAGACTTTAATCTAGAAGAACTAGAAAAGAGTAACACTGACAGCATAAAAGGTGAAATTGTGTTTCCTATTATGCTGGTGCATCATGACAGAATGCTAGAGGTCTTACCTGTTAACATGAGTTTTATTCCTTTCCTCTAGTCCTCAGGAGTCCACATTCAACTAATAGAATTCTTTTCCGGTCTTCGGGACTAACAAATGGAGTATTAGAAGACAGGGACATACCCGAAGAATTGCCAAGACAGAGAGAAAACAAATGGGATCGTGGTGATCAAGAAAATGTTGATGGTGAAATTAATGTAAGTTTTGTTTATTGAGTTCAAAGTTGGAGTGAACTTTTTAGCATTATACTATGGAAAGAACGAATGAGATGGGGCCAAAGATATTGTGATTGGAAGGAAGTCCTGTACAGTTTGGGTCTTTAAAACTGAGCCGTTAGCGTTTTATGCATCTTCCTGTGTACCACCAAGACTGATCTACCCTAGCCCCTTATGGTTAATGGAAAATCATGGGCTATTGATTTCACACTACTTTTCTCGGTCCACAGGCAGAGATCTTAGATGTGGCCCCTGTACAAGAAGACACCAGAGAGGTGTTGCCTGGGGAATCAACAGCAAGTGAGTCTGGGGAAAGGACTTAAGTAGTTTTAGCACAATTGCTTTTTATTTTCTTGTATGAATTTTACTTTTTCTCCAATACAGGTAAGCCATCTGACAGACCATTTACTTCAGTGGATAAAATGAATGAAGAGGGTGATGATGATGCCTATGACTTCAGCACAGATTATGTATAGCTTCTATGAATGTACTACTGTGTAGTGTTTTGGATCAGTATGACATAAACTGTAAATCTTGTGAATATGTATCATGTTATATAATAAAAACAAAGCACTTAAGTAGATTTGTGTTTAATGCACACTTTTTATTTTAGAAAGATTTATTTATTATGTATACAGTGCTCTGCTTGCATGCACACTTGCTCACCTGAAGAGGGCATCAGATCTCTTAGATGCTTGTGAGCCACCATGTGGTTGCTGGAAACTAAACTCAGGACCTATGGAAGAGCAGGCCTTGCTTCTAGATGCTGAGCCATCTCCCCAGCCCAGTGCTGCACACTTTTAGTCCTAGCACTGAGTGGGGGTGAGAGACAGGCAGGTAGTGCCAGGGCTCTGACACAGAAAACCCTGTCTCAAAAACCAAAACCAAAAGTAAATGTGGGGATGGAGATAGGATGGCTCAGGGGTTAAGAGTGCTGGCTGTTCTTCCAAAGGTCCTGAGTTCAGTTCACAGCATGCTGCCTCACAACCACCTACAGTGAGGTACGGTGCCCTTTTCTGATGTGCAGGTGTACATGTAGGCAGAACGCTATAGATAATAGAACTTTGGTACCCTGGAACTACAGTACAGTAATACAGTTGTGACCTGATGTGCTGGGAATTGAACTCTGGAAGAGTAGCAATTATGGGGAAGAGAATTAGTTCTCAAGAAGCAAAGGGGATATTGGAAAATGTAGATTTTTATTTACAAACTAGGCCACAGGTTACAAAATTAAAACCAAATAATTCCTAAGAAGCTAGACAAACTAGTTATGCTAGCTTTTTCAGTCTGTCCCTTCAGGTCAGTCAGCAGTAAGCAAACATATGGTAAGGCACATGGAGACATTGGTAGTCATCTGGAAAGCTAACTGCTACAGAAGTATTTGTGGTTTCTACCCACCTGAAATACTCTGTTTCCTGTGGTTGCTACTGAGAGTCAAGCCTTAACAACTTCCCACGTATTGTGTCTTCCAGGATTTCCTGAGTAATGCATTTAGCTTAAACTGTAGTTCACTTTATGTTTGAGGTATCCATATGTCTTCGTAGTAAACTGAATTTGCCTGTTGGGTCTGGAATATACCATTTTTCCCAAACATCAGCATATGAAGCAGCTCTTCCCCAAGGCTTGAAGTGACCATTCCAGTGAAGCAGCTTGGCAGCCTTTACAAACTGGGGTGAATACCGTTTTCCAGCACTGGAACCTCAATAGACAAAAAGTGCCAAATGATTGTATTAGTAAGACAAAGCAATGCTATGCTAAGCTGCAGAAACCTAAAGGGAAACAAGGTAATAGGCTGCCCCTGAGGAGGAATTCTTAGATATGAATTCCAGTAGCTGTTTTTTTCTTGGCTTTGATGTAGGGTCTGCTAAGTGGATCTGGCTAACCTCAAAACTCAGGTACTTCTGTCTTAGTACCCCAAGTGCTAGGATTACAAGCACGAACCACCATACCCAGCTTGGTAAATTCTTTATACTTACCAAGGTGGCGGACATTCCACATAGGGTCAATGGTGGAATGCTGTTGATAAAATACAATGAGCAGAGGAGGTGTGGTGATGCTCCCAGCCAGTGTCCTACTGTACAATCCTTCTCTTGAAAATACAAAGAATGTTAGTGCAGAGTACTGACCAACTTCTATTAGTAAAGACTTAAAATTTTTTTGTTTTTTAATAGTAGCCAGTTAAAGATACTTACTCTACATTGAGTTTCATCCATTTTTCCAGCTGGTTGGTTACATTCTGTCTTTTCCATTCAGTCAAATTTGCAACAAAAACTCCAGGATTAAAGGAGCAGGTGCTGGCTTTCATGGAAAGCTTACGAATTCTTTCCTTTTTATAGTCAAGATAACCAATGTAATTGTACTAAAAACAAATGAGATATTTACTGCTTCAAACAAGATACATTTCTATAGCAAGTAAAGTCAGTAGTTAACTAAGAAGGCTTCCCAAGTAGCTGGCAAATGCGACAGAAGAGCCCACATAAAAACAGCTGGGATCTAGTTTTTTTTAAAAAACCAACCAGTTGGGTCTTAGTAAGCAGAACGTTCAAGGAGAATTTAGTTGTAAAGTCGATAAATGAGTCTACAGAAGAGTAGGTATGAGATCTGGAATGAATTAACCCGTTGGAGTCCTGAATTTGCCACTTCTCATTAAGCTTTCATAGGGAGTAAGGTTTGCAATAGGTAATTTATTTACCTGGTTCCCTGCTCCACGAATGATGACTTTAGTAGAGGTTGAGTCACAATCTTCTGAAAATGCAGCAGCATGTCCTGGCTTCAGTGGTGTATTGTATAAGGCAAGAATATCACCTGAAATGGATAAAGGGAAATGAACAATTGCAGTTGTGTTAGGATTCTGTTCCTCCCATCTTTCTTTCTTTCTTTCTTTCTTTCTTTTTCCTCAGACAGGGTCTCTCTGTGTAGCCTTGGCTGTCCTGGACTTGCTTTGTAGACCAGGCTGGCCTCGAACTCACAGCGATCCGCCTGCATCTGCCTCCCAAGTGCTGGGATTAAAGGCGTGCGCCACCACGCCCAGCTTTCCTCCCATTTTTAATGGTGTCTTTTTTATAGTAGACCACTAAAGGGCATCCCTTTCAGCCCAGAATCCAGGTGAAGAACAGAACTCATTCTTTGGTACCTTGTACAATTACATCATCATCCATGTATATGGCCTTCTTTGCACTGGGAACCAGAACTGGCAGGTAGAACCTTGCAAATGTTAACTGAAAAAGAAAAGGAAACAGGATACAATAGCTGGGCTTTTATTTGTAGAAGTTTTTAGAATGTACTTAGAAACCTTGTAAAAGATGGTCAATAGACTCTTGGATCCACCTAGATTTGGTTCCTAGATAACTACTTGCATTGTACCCAGAGTTATCCAGGTGTTCTAATCAAATACACTCCTCCACAGAAACAAAGTGGTGGCTCTCACACCAGTAATCCCAGCACTCAGGAGGCAGACAAAGAGGCAGGCAGATCACTGTGAGTTCAAGGCCAGCCTGGTCTACAAAGTGAGCCCAGAACAGCTAAGGCTACACAGAGAAATCCTATCTTGAAAAACCAAAAAGAAAAAAAGAAAAAGAAACAAAGACATACGGAAGGAACTCACTGGCTTCATGGACTCCCCCTGGTCAGGGTCCTCCTTTACTTTCCCTTCCAGAAGTTTAGTGTCAAAAGTCACAATTTTGTACCTGATGCTTCTCAGGGAACCACTGTTAAGCCAGGACCTGATTGGAAAACAAAAACACATTTCAGTTTTAAATAGTTATATTTTTAAACTACGTAGCCTTTTCTATGTTTTTCTAACAGTGACATAATGCAATGTAAGCGTAACCCTAGGAACTAAACAGATGTTTCCAGTTCTTTATTTCTTTAAGAGTAAGGGTTCCGGGCTGGAGAGATGGCTCAGTGGCTAAAAGCACCGCCTGCTCTTCCAGAGGTCCTGAGTTCGATTCCCAGCAACCACATGGTGGCTCACAACCATCTATAATGTTTTCTGCTACCCTCTTCTGCAGATAAAGCACTCATATACAATAAATAAATCTTTAAAAAAAAAAAAAAGAGTAAGGGTTCCGCACTTAGGATGAAGGCATTCCCACCAAAGTTCCTTTTCAACCAAGAATATATGGGAGGATCTCTTCTCTCATAACCAAACTACTGTAGAAATGAGACTTGAGAGCACTCCGCCAAACCTGCTTTCTTTTTTATTTTATTTTATTTATGTATTTTTTATTTATTTATTTTTTGAGACAGTGTTTCTCTGTGTAGCCTTGGCTGTCATGGACTTACTTTGTGTAGACCAGGCTGGCCTCAAACTCACATCAGTTAACCTGCCTCTGCCTCCCCAGTGCTGGGATTAAAGGTGGGCGCCACCACGCCCAGCCCTGGACTGCTTTCCTTTATTTTTCTTATTTACTCTTGCCCAGAGTAACCTGAGTTCACTATTCTCCATCAGCCACCCACACGCTGAGACCATAAGGTTACACCACCATGCCCAGATGGACCATAGAACTTTTAGCCTTCCAAATAATGAGTCAAATTATAACAGTAGTAAAAGCTAGGTATCAATAGAACTAGTATTCACTCTGTCAGCTATAAAATGATTAATTTACTGTGACGAGTCTAAGAAATTCACCCATCTGACTCTGAGGTAGTGGTCTGTGAGAACAGCCCATGTGACCTTCAAAAGCACTACATATTTTTTCTAGTCCATTCCAAACCTGCAGTATATTTCTCTATCTCAGATGGGTTCTAAGTTTTTCAAGAATGAGAACATAAATTTCAAGAGTGTAAACCATGGAGAAAGCCTTAAGGACAGAAATATTTAGAACTCTGAAAAATCTGTCAGACAAGCAGCTTTTCGGAATATATTCAGAGCTGGGTGTGGTGGTGCACACCTTTAATCCCAGCACTTGGGAGGCAGAGGCAAACGGACAGCTATGAGTTTGAGGCCAGCTTGGTCTACAAAGCGAGTCCAGGACAGCCAAGGCTACACAGAGAAACCCTGTCTCGAAAAACAAAAACAAACAACAGAATGCATTCTGTAAAGCGGGCTCATACAGCCCAAGCATCCTTAGGCTCACTTTGTACTCAAAGACACCCCAGTAACTTCCTGTCCTCCTGCTTCTACCTCCTGAATGCTGGTTGACAAGCATGAGCCACATGCCGTTTCTGTGATGGTGGAATCGAGCCCACCGCCTTGGGCATGCATATCTGTAAGAAGCCATGACTAGTAAATCAATATATTGCTTCCCTAATTCAGAAAGTCAGGTTGCTAAATATTAAGCCTGCTACTAAAACAACTGTGGAATTAACAGTGTGACTACAATAGATGGTTTACTTCCAGACATAAATTTCATTTCTCCTGCCACAGAGGCATGGCACAATCAATCATATGGAAAAGTATTGGTACCGAGTGTGTATGTGTGTGTTGGTTTGAATAGGTATGGCCTCCCCATACACTCATGCTTGGTCCATCAGGAGGGGCACTATTAAGAGGTGTGGCCTTGTTGGAGTAGGTGTGGCCTTTCTAGAGGAAGTATGTCACTGTAGGGGTGGGCTTTGAGGTCTCCTGTGCTCAAGCTCCACACAGTGTGGGGACAGTCTCTGGCCACTGCCTGGGGATCAAGATATAGAACTCTCAGCCCCTTCTCCAGCACCATGTCTGCCTGGACACTGCCATGCTTCCCACCACGATGATAATGAACTAAAGTCAGCCCCAATGAAATGTTTTCCTTTATAAAAGTTGCCATGGACATGGTATCTCTTCACAGCAATAAAACCCTAACTAAGGCTGTGTGTGTGTGTGTGTGTGTGTGTGTGTGTGTGTGCGCGCGCGCGCGCGCGTGTGCATGTGTACACACGTGACAACAGGAAGATATCATATCACCATATATTGTAAAATGATTCCTGGCTTAGCAGTAGGCCTATGAAGAGCATCAGGTAGAGGCAGAATCGTTAGGAAAGCAGTGCTCACCGGAGATGGTCTGCTGTACTGTTGAGCGTAACGATGTAAAAAATCACCCTGGAGCGAGTGTTGTGATGAATGCTATTCACGGCTGCAATGGTCCCGCCCAGCCTGTCTTCGGAGGCAGCAATAACCACTGGAATCTCCTCTTGCCTCCCATTTACCAGATGCTGATGTACATTAGCAACAAAGTCTATGGGCTGAAGGCCCAGAACTCCTGTATCTGCAAAGAACACACCAGGAAAGCACCGGGACACAAACAATCTCATCAACTTTTGTTCTTCTCTGGGGTTGTTTTTTGTTTTATTCTTTAAACAGGGTTCACTATGTAGTACTGGCGGGCCTGGAGCATGCTATGTAGACCAGGTTGGCCTCAAACTCAGAGATCTCCCGTCTCTGCCTCCAGAGTGCTAACATGAAGGTGTGTACTACCAGGCCTGGAAAGTGTTGTACAGAGTTCAAGACACGGAAGGAGGTAACACGAGAATTACACTAACACTTTACTAGTTCTTGCCCATTACCTTTGAAGCATACAACAGGAAGTTGTGCTTTCCTGTATTGTGACTATTTTTAGACAAGTAAGAGAATTTAAAAAAAATAACCTGGCAATGCTTTTTGTCACCATTAAGTGGCTCAGCTACAGAACCTTTCTAGAATGTATTATGACAGTTTATAACCCTTAAAGGGGACGTGACCTTTGTATTAATCATTCTTTCTTAAGGACAAAAAGCTGAAGTAGAGAAGAGTCAAGTCTTCAGGCTGAGGCCCCGCTCAGCAATGAGGGAACAAGCTCTGCATGTACTCAGCCCTGGGCTCAACCCAAGGCCACCAAAACCAGCCACCCGTTTACTTATACTTACGAAAACCTAGACACAAACTGTTCTTCAAGCCACAAATCATAAGGAGGCATAAAAATAATGTAATGGGTCATGATCAGAATTTACTCTTTTATGGTAATGGAGATAAACCTTGGCCCTAACATATGCTAAGAGTTTAAAAAGGAAAAGTTTTGAATTGAAACAGAAAATTAAATTTAAAAAGAAAATTCAATACATAACAACTGCAGTATTATTCTGTAAACCATACTTCTTAGCTTTGATGATACAATGGGACCTCTATATTTATAGGTAGAAATTATTAGAAAAAAATTACTGTGCTAATATATAGAATCTTGATTTTTTTATCATTAGTATCTAAATAGTACAACATAACAAAGATTTATGCTATGTAAGACATTATATGTAACCTAGAATCCTTTATAGTATATAGCATATATACTATATATATTTGCATATAGTTATATGCAAATTTTCTCTATGCACTTTTACACAAAAGACACAATCATCTGAAGATTTAGGTCCTATGGCCAGTCCTATGAATACAAAGGGACAACTGTATACTCACTTAATCATTAATAAACACTGAGTACTTATACGCTAAGTAATGTCTAGCACTAGAGTTGTAACTATGAATAAAACATGTAAATTTTAACCACACAAACGTCTATGTCTATACTGCATATAATGCAGTTCCTACTATGGACTGCCATCAAAATCTAAGTTGAAAAGAAAACGTATCTTCTTATAGTTACAAATAAACGTACAGCATTAAAGTTATACATACAAACAAATGTAAAAATGTCTTAATTGCATATATGAAATTTATATTATGCTTATGAGTAAATCACATAGAAAATTGTCATATAAAGTTTAATATAATCTCAAATATATATATAGAAAAGGACTGAAAGATACCTGTCAAAAATTTTATAGTACTTTCTCAGGTCAATGAAATAATTTATTCAACTAATCCTAAGTAATTCCATCTCAGCCTCCAAGTGCTGGGATTACAGACATGAGTTAAATTTGGTTTTATTTCCTTTTGAGAGTCTTATGTAGCTCAGGCTGACCTCAACTTGGTATGTTGGGGTGGCATGAACTTTTCCCTCTAATTTTATTTATTCATGTTTGTGGTACTTATTATGTGTAAGTGTAGGTATGCCATGAAATAGGGGGTGGATGACAATATTTAAACAGAGTCCTAAATAGCCTGTACTGGCCTCAAATTCATGGTTTCCTTGCCTTGCCTCCCTTAGCTTCCCAATTGCTAGCATTTTTTGGATCACCACACTAATCTCAAAAATCATTTTTTAAAATAAGGACATTGTGGCTCATACTTATAATCCAATCACTATGGAGGCTAAGGCATGAAAATCAGAAATTTAAGGACAGTCTAAATTATATAGTGAGTATGAAGCCAGCCTAAGCCATAAGATCCAGTCTCAAGACAACAAGCTACCTGACACCTTGAGTCTCCAATACCCTCGTTATCAGAGGAGAATCAGATGAACAGCTAAGTAATTCCAACACAATAACAATAAAACGATTTTTTTTTGATCAGCTGATACAACTATGGGGTCTTTTGGGTTTTCTTTCTTTTTTCTCGGTTTTAGTTTTTCAAGATAGAGTTTCTCTGCTATAGCTTTGGCTATCGTGGACTCACTTTGTAGACCAGGATGGCCTTGAACTCAAAAGAGATCTGCTGACCTCTGCCTCCCTGAGTGCTGGGATTAAAGGAGAGTGCCACCACCACTCACTCAGCTACCTCCGAGTCTTTGTAAGGCCAAGAAGCAAGTTTTCTTTAATATGATGATAAAACATCATCCTCCAGGTCCTTAACGAAAGACAGTAGTACAGCATTAGAAAAGGCTTCCATACCTGAAACTTCATTTCTTAGCAAACTACTCAAGCTGAGGAAGTTATGGTGCAAAACCAGTAGGAAGAGAACAACAGCCAGAACCCAGATGACGATGTTTACTGAAACAGAGGAGAAACCTGCATTACATCTTTTGGCTTTGGTAGGTATAAAACAATGAAACTGAGAGAGAGAGAGAGAGACAGACAGAGAGAGAGAGAGAGAGAGAGACAGAGACAGAGACACAGAGAGAGAAGAAGAAGAAGAAGAAGAAGAAGAAGAAGAAGAAGAAGAAGACGACGAAAGAAGGAGGAGGAGGAGAAGAAGTAGTAGTAGTAGTGGAGGAGAAGAGGAGAGGAGAGAGAGAGAGAGCATACCTTTACGGAATGACATCCTTTTCTTCTGTCTTACACAAACATTAGATATTAACCCTATAAAAATAAAAGCCCTTAAAGTCAGTGAGTACATAAAAATGGTCATCAAAATGCTTACGCACTCTTATTATTCAGATAGAAACAAGATGCACATATGAAACTTTGCCAGACATTTATTTTAAATTAATAACTTCCAAGCACCTAATTTGGGAGCTGAAATTTTTAAGATGATCATAATACAGTACTTTCATATTACATAAACACATAGCTTTAGCCCTGTTGCATTGCATGCCACAAGATGAAAAGAAAACAAATCTATCTGAAGTCTAGCAACTAGAAACATCTCAGATATAATTTCTGTTTAAAATGGCTAATTAAACTGGACATGGTGACACTCACTTTTAATCTCAGCACTTGGGAGGTAGAGGCAGGCAGACCACTGAGTTTGAGGTCAGCCTGGTCTACAAAGTGAGTTCCAGGACAACAAGGGAATCCTGTCTCAAAAAACCAAACAAATAAAAACAAAAAAGCGGGCTGGAGAGATGGCTCAGAGGTTAAGAGCATTAACTGCTCTTCCAGAGGTCCTGAGTTCAATTCCCAGCAACCACATGGTGGCTCACAACCATCTATAATGAGATCTGGTGCCCTCTTCTGGCATGCAGGTGTACATGCAGGCAAGACATTGTATATACAATAAATAAATAAATCTTAAAAAAAAAAAAGAATTAAAAAAAAAAAAAGCCTAGTTAAATTGGGCATGGGCTGTTGTGTCTCTGACAAAGTAACCTGAGGATGTAGTGTTATTCTCAAAAATTATGCTTTAAGGAGGCTGGAGAAAATGGCTCAGGGGTTAAGAGAGCATACAGCTCTTCCAGAGGACCCAAGTTCCCCAGCATCCATGTCAGGTGGCTCATAATTGCTTGTAACTCCAGGTCCAGGAGAATTGATGCCCTCTCTGGCCTCCACAGGCACTTGCACACACATGGCAAACAGAGATACAGGTGCATGTACATACATTTTTTAAAAAAATCTGCTTTCAGAGCTGAAGAGATAGCTTAGCAATTATGAGCATTTGCTGCAGAGCAGGAGACCAGGTTCAGTTCCCAGCGCTTATACTGAATGCAACACAACTGCTTTTAACTCCTTTTTCTGGAGTTAACTCCTTTCTCTGCAGCCACTGCATGCACATGATACACACACAGAAAGACAGTCATGCACATATACACACAAAAATATGCTTTAAGAAAACATAGGCAGCCAGGTATGACGGCACATGCTTTTAATCCCAGCACTCAGGAGGCAGAGGCAGGTGGATTGCTGTGAGTTCAAGGCCTGCCTGGTCTACAAAAGTCCAGGACAGTCAAGGCTACACAGAGAGACCCTGTCTCAAAACCGTCCAGAGAGAGAGAGAGAGAGAGAGAGAGAGAGAGAGAGAGAGAGAGAGAGAGAGAGAGAGAGAGAGAACATAAGCTAGGCTGAGGACGTGGTTCAGTGGGTAGCATGAGGAGCTGTGTTCTATCTCTAGCACCCACATAAAAGCTGGGCATGGTCACATGCACACCCGCTAGCTCAGTGCTGTGGGAGGATCACTGAGGCTTGCTGACCACCAGCCCACTCCAGATTCAGTGAAAAACTCTAATCTCAAGGAATTAAAGCAGAGAGTGATAGGGCTGGACCCTGGAGGTCCCCTATTAGGCTCTGCACACCTGCATGTACAACACACAAACACAGAGCTTCCCAGATTTATCTCTGTTGATGAAATGACCAAGTATTCAGAAAGTGGTAGCCAATCCTGGCACTCTGTAGGTCCCCTCTGTTCATTTGAAAACTTTACTTTTTCAAAACAATTCAATGGAAAGGAGATTGTGGAATTTATGGAACTAAATTGATTTAACAACTTTTTACAACAATCTCTTGGAAATATTTCCTTAAAGACATATTTTATGCAACCAGGAAGCCTTTAACCCTTTTGTAAACTTCACTTATAGTAGTGTCTAACATGTAGATGGGGATATTTATTTTACAAAGAACTTTCAGTCATACCTTACTGCTAAGAAAGTTGATCTAAAGCCAGGTGTGGTGGAGCACGCCTTTAATCCCAGCACTTGGGAGGCAGAGGCAGGTGGATCTCTGACTTCAAGGCCAGCCTGGTCTAAAGTGAGTCCAGGACAGCCAAGGCTATACAGATAAACCTTGTCTCAAACAAAACAAAACAAAAAAACCAAAGTCGGTCTAAACTGTGTGTATATACTGGACATTTAATTTCCCAAGGTCTTTTAAAAAACACGAATATCTGTTTTAAAATTGACCATGGGTCTATTACAAAATTGAGGCAATGTAAACCAGATAATCTAAAACATGGAAACGCACTTCTTTTTAGAATAATGTATGCAACACATTATACCAATGAACTTACTCTGTAAAAAAAAAACAAAAAAAAAACATGCATTATAGACTGGCAAGATGGCTCAGTGTTTGCAGGACAAGCCTGGTGACCACAGTTTGATCCCCAGAAATCACGGAGAACTGACTCCTGAAAGTTGTCCTCTGACTTCCACATGCACACCATAGCTCTCTCGCGTATGTGTACACAGACACACACAGACACACAGACACACAGACACACACACACACACACACACACACACACACACACACACTTTTTGAGACAGGGTTTCTATGTGTAATCTTGGCTGTCCTGAAACTCAATCTCTAGACCAGGCTGGCTTCGAACTCACAGAGATCCTTCTGCCTCTGCCTCCCAAGTGCTGGGATTAAAGGTGTGTACCACTACCACTAGGCTCACAATAAAAATGTTTAAAGTTAAAAAATATATATTGTGGGCTGGGAAGACAGACGGCTCAGTCCATAAAGTGCTTGCTGTGCAAGTCAAACATAAGAACCCAAGTTAGATTCCCAGGACCTACATAAAAAGCAGGGTGTGGTAACAGACTGAGACCCAGTTACTGAGCAGATGAAGACGGGAGGATTCCAGGTAGATAGCCATATTGAGGAACACCACATAAAGCTGACCTTTAGCCTCCACGTGTGTGTGCTTATACACACATAGGAATGCACACAAACACAAATAAAAGATCACATGTTATACAAAGTATGTTATGTCTTTATCACATGATAGGCTGAGATTCACCTACAGAAGCTGCTGGATTGGGAGCTACTCAATAAAGCCTTTACATCTGCCTACTTTGAGCTAAATTCCAGCAAGACTGGATAAAACAATCCCATTCTAGTAAAACCCAGCTAGTTGCTGATACAAAAAGCAATATTTTCTCTGATCAGCCTCCAGAGATAGTCAGTTACACATAGCGCTGCATATGGATTGGAAACCATGTGTATTTGAGCTTGGCAGGACACAAACATACTCCAGGAAGGTACTCAATGTACTTAAGTAGATAACGTGGTGGAAAGCACTTGTTGATAAGTCTTACGGTTACCTACATGAAACATCAGCTTTCATTAAAGGCATGGTGGTGGACGCCTTTAATCCCAGCACATGGGAGGCAGAGGCAGGTGGATATCTGTGAGTTCGAGGCCAACCTGGTCTACCAAGAGAGTTCCAGGACAGGCAGGGCTTATTACACAGAGAAACCTTATCTCGAAAAACAAAAAGTCAGCTTTCAGAGCTAGTCTGATCATGTTATCTTGCCTGGTAATGACAGTTCCTTGGTCTGTTTAGAAGAAATTCTCAAAATTTCATATACACTGTGACTATGTAATAGCAACATTTTTGGTCAGAGCACAATTGTGTACAGTGTGATCAGCAGCAATCCTCTTCATTATGAAATTCATCTTTTGTTCAGAAATTATAAAACCTATACATTCCCAAACCATTTGTATAAACAAATTACACACACACACACACACACACACACACACACACACACACACGAAGCCCAGGGCAGATATTACCCATTAATAGAAAGGAATCTTAAGGAAAAACATTTCTTCTGTTTATTGTTGCTTTTGAGGCAGGATCTCACTATATAGCCCAGGATGACCCTGAACTTTTGATCCTGCTGCCCCAGTGCTGAAATTTCAGCCTTTTAATTCCTTTTTTTTTTTCTCTTGTGTTTGTATACATGGTATGCACGCTTGCTTGTGTGGCTACAAATGAGTGTGGTAGAAGTTAGAGGTTTCACGTTTCTTTTACCTTACAACGTCTCAGTTGAATCCACAACTTATTAGTTTCGTCAACTTGTTCTCAGGATCTCATCTCCACTTCCTGAATGCTGGGAGTACAGGTGGGCTGCCCACACACCTTGCATGGACACAGGAAATGAGTGCTGGGATATAGGTGAGCTGCCCACACACTTGCATGGACACAGGTAATGGGGACTTGAATCAGGACCTCACACGTGTGTGCTAAGTACTTTACCCACCATCTCTCTAGCACAACTCCACTTGGGAAGGGGAAAAAAAAACACAAAACAAAAACAAAAAAACTCTAGATACCTTATTAATATCGTCTCAACAACTGTTTTTTTTTCCTTCCCATTACAATATATCTACTGACCAGATGTATCCATGAAAGGCTACCCCACTGGTGCTCTGTACTGACCAGATGTAGCCATGAAAGGCTACCCCACTGGTGCTCTGCACTGACCAAATGTATCCATGAAAGGCTACCCCATTGGTGCTCTGTACTGACCAGATGTAGCCATGAAAGGCTACCCCACTGGTGCTCTGCACTGACCAAATGTATCCATGAAAGGCTACCCCACTGGTGCTCTGCACTGACCAAATGTAGCCATGAAAGGCTACCCCACTGGTGCTCTGTGCCCTATCCTACAACTCTTCTCCTGAAGCATCACCAACTTCTTTCCACTCTGGTGGTATCTTCCAGTTAATTAAGGGAGCTGGGGTGGGGAGCGTAGGGTGGAGAGGAAAGCACTCACTCCCCTGCTCCATGCCTGCCGCCCCTGCACTAAAGGACTGAAGAGATCTGAAATGCTCTTCTTGCTCTGCCTTTGCTTCCTCTGTTCTTAGGCGTCTGTCTCTACTTTCAAACTGCTCTTGCGGAGGTCATTAACTGTTAGTATCTTTCTGTCCTCTCTTGTGGAGGTCACCAACTGTTAGCATCTTTCTGTCCTCTCTTGTGGAGGTCACCAACTGTTAGCATCTTTCTGTCCTCTCTTGTGGAGGTCACCAACTGTTAGCATCTTTCTGTCCTCTCTTGTGGAGGTCACCAACTGTTAGCATCTTTCTGTCCTCTCTTGTGGAGGTCACCAACTGTTAGCATCTTTCTGTCCTCTCTTGTGGAGGTCACCAACTGTTAGCATCTTTCTGTCCTCTCTACACCAAGAATCTCACTCTTCCCTCTCAGTTATGAAATGGTCACACGTATGTATCTGTACTCCGTGAATGCGAGTTCTATGGAAACAGGAAGTTTAAAGAAAATCTAACTCTACTGCTGTATCCCTGACACCTTGGCCATCCCCACGAGAAGACCAACAGGCACATGATACTGTGGAATGTCTTGCTAACCCAGGAGCATTCCAACAAGGGAATCCATTCCTTATAACCACTGACACTAAAGTCCAGCACAAGGAAAAGCATGAGATGCCAATGGAGCTCTTGCTCAAAAGGAACCTGACAAAACCATTTCATATTCCCATCATTTTATAATTCAAGCACTGTATGGTCTCTCCAGCAACTGCCATCCTCTGAAGCCCACTGGCAGGGATACATCCCTGAGGGGTGCTAGTCTATTTATACTTGTATCAGAGTGAGCCTATTCATACACACTAAGAAACACATAAGGGGGGAGGAAGGAAAAAGGACCCGTGAGAATAGTTGCTGTCCTTCACTATACTGGCTGCTGTCACAAGTGTCAAGGAGGTCTGTGGCGCAAGCCTGTAATCCCAACACTCGGGAGGCAAAGGCAGGTGGATCTCTGTGAGTTCGAGGCCAGCCTGGTCCACAAAGAGAGTCCAGGACAGAGAAACCCTAAAGGGGGGAGGGGGGCATGGGGCGTGTCCTGTGTATTCTGAAGGGTAGCGCGAAGGGGACCTGAGCATTTTCTCCACTCACTTTGCTGGCTAAGTAGGTCTACTTGACTTTCATGTCAGAAAACTTACCCAAACCCCACGTTGCACCTCCCTGAGCTCCATCTCCCAGGTGCCTCTCCCCCACAGCTAATTCAATAGTCATATACTTCTAGAGTAACGTGGCCATCTTCCCTGACACACTCCTAGTTCTAAGTCACAGCTTGGCTGGCTAACAAAATAAATAAATAAATAAATAAATAAATAAATAAATAAAAATAAAATAAAATTGGTCGCTCTGTGGATGTGTAGATGCCGGCAGCAGCCACTCACCTCCCGGCCTGGAGAGCCTAGTATCTCACCGCCTGTGCCGGACTGTGCATGCACAGCAGCAGACTCATGAAAGACAGATGGCCCCAGAGGGCCGCTTCACCAGAATAGTCTCGGTCTGAATACGGCGCCTACCTAGTTCACTAGTGAGGGAAGGCTCACGGCTCTGAGACATACACCACCCTTAAAAGAGAGGGCCCAGGGAAAGCTGCTCTTTATCAGGAGGGCTGTCTGGGAGTGTGAGAGCCACGGAAACTGGCAACCAAGAAATTGGGCCGAACTTGGGACCCCCTAGGTAAGAGCGTGGGAGCTCAATCCACGAGGCGAGGGGCGGCCCAGGGCCTCGCGGCTCCTCTCTGAGGCAATCTCCTTTGCCTGGAGGATGTGGCTCGGTTATCTTCCCTAACTCTAGAGGTCATTAATGGCCTCCTGCCGCTTACGAGTGACGGGGAGGTGGAGTGGCGCTCCGGGGATCCCGCCACGCACTGACACGCCAGGCTAGAGCCGCGTCAGACGAATCGTCTCCTTCGGAAGCTCAGCGCAGCCGCCTTACCTGCGCTGGGAGGAGGGGCCGCCGTCCGCGCCCCGGCCCGCCCCGCCAGCTCAGCGCCTGCACCGCAGGCCCCGGGGCCGGGCCCACCGCCCGGACGCCCGCGTCTGCCGCACCCCGGCCCCGGCCCACTGGCCGGCGAGCTCTGCAGCAGCCACGTTGTGCCACAACCGCTAGTCGGACTTGGTTCCCGCCGCCGCCAGAAAGCCGCGCGCAGCAGGCGCCACTGGGCAGCCCCGCTGCCGGGGTCCTCGAGAAAAGGCCGTCGCTATGGAGACGCGGCGCGCGCCAGCGACTGTTAAGCGGAGAGAAAAGCAGCCCGCAACCGATTCCCGCCGCGATTGCGGCTCCTGGCAGCCAGTAGCCCTGACCGGTGCACGATGCGCTGGCCAGGTCGCGCCCCCAGCCCTCGCGAGCAGTGCGCCGGGTTCTAGGAAACTGAAGAGACGAGCCTCCCTTGGCCATGGCGCGGGGCGGGGCCAGAGGTTGTCCGTGCCCGTCGGAGACATCCGCTTCCGGGGCCACGGCCGTTGGAGTGAGGGGCTCAGCTAGTCGGCCAGGCTACTGTCAGCATCGCACCCCGCAAGCCGTACGCCTTAAGAATCGGTTACCCTCGTTTTACTGTCGGTGTCGGTCTTCTCCGCCAATCATGCTGGAACATCTGAGCTCGCTGCCCACGCAGATGGTGAGGGCGCGCGTCCCAGGTCCCCGCACGCCACTTTGGAGTTTAGAGGCGTCTAAGGCCCCCACCCCCACCTCCGGCTAGAGCACCGATTGGTGTTGGCGTGGTTCGCAACTCCTAAATGGTCACTTTCCCCAGAATGGATTCCCTTACCCATGCTCCGTTAAAATGCCCAAGCTTACCCCCAAATATCAAATTTTTGCTTATATACTCGGGCCCTTTTTGGGAAACTCCTTGGGTTGAGTGCTGTCCTGTGCCAACATTGAGTTTCCTAGAAGACCTAGTTGGACCAACTCTGCCTCTTCTCTTGATTCCTAGGATTACAAGGGGCAGAAGCTAGCTGAACAGATGTTTCAGGGAATTATTCTTTTTTCAGCAGTAAGTATTGCTTTTACGTTAATCTCTTAATCCTGACTCCCTTGGTTTGACTGCATTTAATATACTTTGTTTCTTTTCAGGTAGTTGGGTTTATCTACGGGTACGTGGCTGAACAGTTTGGGTGGACTGTCTACATAGTTATGGCTGGATTTGCTTTCTCGTGTTTGGTAAGACATTTGAGTATTATCAGCAACATAAATTTTCTAAGTTGGGGAAACTTGGGTGTACCCAGTGAAGAGAACCAGAATCAGCTTCCTCCATCTTTCCCATTAATGTTTCTGTTTTCCTATTATTGGAAAAGTAGCAATGTTACATAACGTCAGCCGAAGTGAGCAGCACATAAAAGAGCTGAGCTGGGTGTGGTGGCGCTCGCCTGTCATCCCAGCACTGGGGAGGCAGAGGCAGGCGGATCTCTGTGAGTTCGAGGTCTATAAAGCGAGTCCAGGACAGCAAAGGCTACACAGAGAAACCCTGTCTCGAAAACAAAAAGGGGGGGGGGGGTGGAGAGATGGCTCAGAGGTTAAGAGCACTGTCTGTTCTTCCAAAGGTCTTGAGTTCAATTCCCAGCAACTACATGGTGGCTCGCAACCATCTATAATGAGATCTTGTGCCCTCTTCTGGCCTGCAGACAAACATGGGGCAGAATACTTTATAAATAAATAACATTTTAAAAAAAAAAAAGAAAGAAAAACCAAGAAGAAGAAGAAAAGTAGAGCTTTCTAATTTTCTTTTGCAGCTACTCCAGGCAGATCAGATATGACAGGGATTTCCTGCTGTGCTCACCCGGCCTCCATATTCCTTTTAGTTCTTAGCCCTGTACGTGTAAACAGGGCTTGTTCTCACCACCTGACAGAGCTTGTTAGCTTGTTAATTTTTAGCCTGGTGGTTATTCGGGACTGGACAGTATATGAAATGATGTTTTAAGTCTTGACAGGAAGTAAATGCTGCCTTTGCTCTGCTCTGCTCTAGCTGACACTTCCTCCGTGGCCCATCTATCGCCGACACCCCCTGAAGTGGTTGCCTGTTCAAGAATTAGGCACAGAAGACAAGAAATCTGGGGACAGAAAAATTAAGAGGCATGCTAAAAATAACTGACTGGGGCTCACATGATTCGGCACCTGCTTTTGTTTCCTGTAAAATGAGCTGAATTGCTTTCATAACGAAAACGTGAGCGTAAGCCACCATGTTCTTACGGGGCAGCTGTGCAGAGGCCTAGTTGTCCTTGTTTCATTTCTAATCCAGCTGTATTTTCACTCCCAACTCTTACCATCTATCTCTTCATCATCCTTATGGAGAACAGGAAATATAAATATGTAATGCTTCTTTCAGGTGTACATAATGAATAAACATCTCATAACTGGTAGTACTTTTGTTTTTCTCTTTAAAATATTTTTGCAATAGGTCCTATGTAGACTAGGCTGTCTCTAAGCTCAAACTCCTCCTCCTCAGCCTCTCGAAGTGCTGGGATTACAGGCAGATGCTGCCACACCTGGCTTGATAATCCTATTTGTAACTGTCAAAGTTTCACAATCCATTAGGAGCCATGGTGAGTTTGGGTTTGGGATTTTTTTTTTTTAAACAAAGTCTTTCTACATAGCCCTGGCTGTCCTGGAACTTGCTATGTAGACCAGTCTGACATTTGAGTTCCCACCTGTCTTTGCCTCTAGAGTTCTGGAATTAAAATGCCCCTACCACACCTAGCCCATATAGTTTCAATTATAATTCAAGATGCACTGGGTGGTGGTTAGGGTCCCAGCACTTGGGAGGCAGAGGCAGGCAGGTCTCTGAGTTCAAGGCCAGCCTGGCCTACAAAGTTGAGTCCAGGACAGCCAGGACTACACAGAGAAACCCTGTCTTGAAAAACTAAAGAATAAAATAAAAAGTAATTCAAGATGCAATTCTATGGTGGGTCTTTTGTTGGTTATTTTGCAAAACTTTTAGTAAAAAGCCAAAATTAGATGTTTATGTTTAGAAGATGTAAGCCTCATCTTGTTCTGTCACTGCAAGTTCCCAGTGGATTTTTAAAATTTATCACTTCTTAAAGAGTTATTTAGGAGCCAGGTGTGGTGGCACATGCCTTTATCCCAGCACTTGGGAGGCAGAGGCAGGCAGATCACTGTGGAGTTTGAGGCCAGCCTGGTCTACAAAGCAAAAGTTATTTAGTGGGTATGAGTGGGTGTGCATGTTGAGGTCAGAAGACAGCCTGCCGATGTTGGTTATCTCAAACCACATAGGTCCTGAGATGGAGCTTTTGGGCCATATGCTTTTATGGGCTAAGACATATCAACAGCCCCCTCTTTTTTCTTTTTCCTTTCTTTCTTTCTTTTTTGGTCCTGTTAACATTTATTTATTTGTATGTACTGTATGTGGGCCACATGAAGAGGTCAGAGACAGATGTGGGAGTCCTTTATGGGTTCCAGGGATTAAACTTGGGTTATTTGGCTTGACAGCAAAAGCATTTGCCTGCAGAGGCATTTCACAAGTCCCCCAGAAAGTTATTTAATTTCTAAATAATTCTAGTTGACTGGAGAAGAGGAGATCTGAGAGACCCAAGGAAGCCCTCAGACTCCAACCAGCTGCCTGGGAGGCGGCAGTGAGAGGGACTGAGAGCCTAGCCCTAATGCAGCCTCCGTCCAGCTGTGCGGGAGCCAGGCCCACTGTGGCCAACATGGCCAACAGGCAGGAGGGCGCGTGCCAGAGATGATGGGAAGAAGAAAGGAAGGGTCTAGGAGTGAAAGGGAGAGATGTTTGGTGGGAGGGGGAAGAGGATGGCAGTACATAGTGAATGATAGCAAAGAGCTCTGAAAAGCTTACCAGTGTGGACTGTGGAAAACAGCACTTTGGCACTTCTGAAACAAGAGCATTTAAATGAAAGACATGTTCTTGAGGGGACCAGTCATAACTATAAGTTTGACCATTTAATATTTTCCAAATGACTGAAAAGAAAAATGTGCTTAAAGGTCTCAGGAGTGGGTGTAGGAGAATTGTTAAAAGCAACTATTTCTCAGAGCTTCCCTATACTGAGCTTAAGAAAACATCAGCAAAGACTGTAACCCAACAAGCCCAGAAAAGGTACTTTTAAAGAAAAATTCAGAAGAGGAAGCACACTGTTAAATGTAATGAGTGTGATTCAGAAGTTAGAAACTTGCAGATAGAGTTAAAAATCAAGGGGGCTGCAGAGATGGCTCAGCAGTTAAGAGCACTGGCTACTGCTCTTAAGAGGACGTGGGTTCAATTCCCAGCACCCATAGTGCAGCTCACAACTGTCTGTAGCTCCACTTCCAGGGGTCCAACACTCCCATACACAAATACATGCAGACAAAAAATCAATGCACATAGTGGGGCAAAAGTCAAGTTACTTCATGGTCTTGAAATAGAAAAGATGACACCAGGAATAAAGATATACTAGGCAGACAAAGGCAGAAAGGAGTGTAAACAGTCAAAAAGATACATAACAAGGTGGTGGCACAAACCTTTAATGCCAGCACTCAGGAGATAGAGGCAGGCGGAGCTCCAGCGTGGACTAGAGTGAGTTCTAGGACAGGCAAAGCTACATAGAGCTTGTCTCAAAAAACAAAATATTTCAGTCCTTGCAATATAATAAAGGTGATGGAAATGGACAAAGAGTTGAGAGTTCAGAGCACTTGCTGCTCTTGCAGAAGACCTGGGTTCAGGCCCCAGCACCTACACCAGGTGGCTTACAACCACCTGCAGAGCCAGGTCCAGGGAATCCAACACCCTCTTCTGGCTTCCTCAGGCTTCTGCATGCACATGATACGCATATATACACTTACACAACACTCATAAAAATCTTAAGTGAAAATTTACTAAAGATTTATATTTATAAAAATCTTTCTAGATGGGCATTACTTATTGAATAACAACATATATACAATTATGACCTTTTTTGAGATGTGAGCCTCTATAGTCTGAGCTAGCCTTTGTCATCCAAGCTAGCAATGAATTTCATGACCCACCTGCCTATGTTTTCAGGTGTTATGATTACACATGTGCACCACTGCACCCAGGCTTCCAGTTATACATTTAAAATATGGAAACTTAGCTGATACTTTATTGTACATAAAGACAAACATTGCATATTCTAATAAGAACCTGGACTTTGCTTAATTGAAAGAGGAATTCACATTTAAGAGATATTTTAGCTGACAGAAAAAAGAAACATGTCAAGTCATAATGACTCACAAAACTATACTTTAGACTGAACAAAAGTTCTAGGAGTCTAGAGACCTCCTCACTAAGGTTCAGAATAATCAAAATAGTTGGTGGTTTTTTGTTTTGCTTTGTTTTTTTAAGACAGGGTTTCTCTCTAGCCTTGGCTGTCCTGGACGCACTCTGTAGACCAGGCTCGCCTTGAACTCACAGAGATCCACCTGCCTCTAGCTCCCTGAGTGCTGGGATTACAGGTAAACCAAAACATTAAAAGTCCACTGATGTTGCCAAGTGGTGGTGATGCATGCCTTTGATCCCAGCACTCGGGAGGCAGAGGCAGGCTGATCTCTTTGAGTTTGAAGCCGCCTGATCTACAGAGTGAGTCTAGGACAGCCAAGGTTATTACACACGGAGAAACCTGTCTAGAAAAGCTAAAAAAAAAAAAAAAAAAAGAGGATGGGCATGGTGGCACATGCCTTTATTCCCAGCACTTGGGAGGCAGAGGCAGGCTGATCTACAAAGCGAGTCTAGGACAGCCAAGGCTATATAGAGAAACTCTGTCTCAAAAACCAAAAACAAAACAAAAAGGTCCATTGATGTGTAAAACAAGCCCGGTGTGGTGATGCATGCCTTTAATCCCAGCATTCAGGAAGCAGAGGCAGGTGTATCACTGTGAGTTTGAGGCCAGCCTGGTCTACAAAGTGAGTCCAGGACCGTCAAGGCTAAAACAGGGAAACCCTGTCTCGGAAAAAATAAAAACAAACAAACAAACAAACAAAAAAACCCACCAGATATAAAGTGGGTTTAAGGCTCAGTAAACAGTAACAAACATAAAACATTTTTCTTCATTAACATATGATATTCAAAGTATTTTTTTCTTTTGTGAACTTGTTTCACGTTAGTCTACTCTGTCCAATTTTTTATAGTAAGAAGACCCCAAAGAGAGATCAAAGGATGGCCTCTGGGAACTGAAAGTCTCCTTCTTTCTTTCAGATGAATGCCCTTTGACAATAGAGCTTTAGTTCTGGCAGCACATTAGAACAAATCTCAAAAATTCACATTTTCTTCAAAAAATTTCAACTGGCGAGCTTTCACACTGTAAGTTGTATACTTGTCCCCCATGTGCTCCTGTAATCGTGCCTATTTGAGAAACAGATAAGAAAATCAGCGTATAACAGAAAATAATGCCTGTACTCTTCAAAAACAAAGGTTTTCCTAAGTGGCACTGTAAGAAGTAAGCTGTTTGGCCCATTTCCAGTGTGAGGTGACTTTGCAGCTCACCATTTCAGATGAGCAGGGAGCTCTGAGCCCCAAGCTGGCGGCTGACCCTGCTTGTCCCACAACTCTTGGGAAACTGCAATTGGCTACATGATCGAGTCCCCGTCAGAAAGAGGCAGTCTCAAACCCCAGAGTAAGAATTACATAAGCTAACCCAGCAAGAGGATAAGAGTTGGTTTGGGAACTTTGAAAACCATTGTCAGTGCACAGTCAGCATGCCAGTCACTTCTGCCGTTCTCTATGCTTTGTCCTTATCTGCTGAACTGTACATTAGAAATGGCTTCATTTTCACTGTGCTCCTGAGTTTATTGTACTTCCAACAGTACTAAGGAGGAAGCCACAGAGGGAAACACTAACCTTTCTGTTTACACAAAGTTGTTGTGTATGATGTATGTACAGTCTGCACGTGTTCAAACCTGCCACCGTGCTCGTGTGGAGCGTGGAGGACCACTCTGGGGGGTTGGCTGTCTCTTTCCAAGCTTGCATGGAAAGAGCTTTTCCCTGCTGAGAGATCTTGCTGACCTCAAAGCCAGACATGAATCCCAGCTTCTCTCGGGGCTGAAGTGGGAGAATCTCAAGTTCAAGACCTGCCTGAGTGCGTCTGAAGCCAACCTAAGTAACTTAGACCCAGTCTCAAAATAGAGAAGGGTGGTGGGGCTCACAAACCCTGACTAGTAACCCTAAAAGGGCACAGCACACAAAACATCTGCAGAATTAATGCTTAAATAGGACACCACCTAGTGTGCTGAATGGATATGATACATATTCTGATGTATTTCACTAAAGACATCACTTTGGTGGTATTCTAGCAAAATTATGCAACCTGGAGGTGGGGGCAGGAGGATTAAGCACTCAAGGCCAGCCTACAGAGTGATTTTGAGACCAGCCTAGGCTACATGAGACCCTGTCTTTAAAAAAATAAAATAAAATCCAACAGTAAGAGGATAACCTAGCTAAGAATGGTAGCACGTTGCCTATCTCACCAGCATCAGGCAGCAGAAGCAGGAGGACTGTCAATCTGAGGCCAGTCTGCGTAACAAAGAGAGGTCCCGACTCATTCATGAGAAAACAGAGAAGCGGGCGTGGTGGTGCACACCTTTAATCCCAGCACTCACAAGGCAGAGGCAGGCAGATCTTTGTGAGTTCAAGACCAGCCTGGTCTACAAAGCGAGTCCAGGACAGCCAAAGCTACAAAGCTGTCTTGAAGAAAAAAAAAAAAAGAAAGAAAGAAAATAGAGACGCACAGAGGCTGGGATGTGACTTAACTAGCATACAAGGAGCACTAGGTTTGGTCTCCAGCACCGCATAGACGGGGTTTGGCGGCGTATGCCTATAATCCCAGTACCTGGGATGTGGAAGCAGGAGGATCAGAAGTTCAAAGTCATCCTCTGCTACATAGCAAATCTGAGGTGAGCAGAGGCTACATGAGACACTGTCTAAAACAGAAGAAAATAGAAAAATACTAAACTAAGTGCTATTTTTTGTTTGTTTGTTTATTTGTTTTTGTTGTTTGAGGCAGGGTTTCTCTGTGTAGCCTCGGCTGTCCTGGACTTGCTTTATAGACCAGGCTGGCCTCGAACTCACAGAGATCCACCTGCCTCTGCTTCCTGAGTTCTGGAATTAAAGGTGTGTGCCATCACTGCCTACTTCCAAGTGCTATTTAATAAAACATATGGCCTTTAAACGTCAAAAATGTCAATGAGGCTAAGGTACAGTTCTGAGGTAGAATACTCACATATTATGAACAAAGCCTAGTTTGATACATAAACAAAGGACAAAAGTCATAAAATAAAAAGTCTGAAGGGTGTTGTAAATTCTTAAGATAAAACCCACCAGGTTGGGCCAGGCAAATTACTGAGAGTTTGAGGCCAGCCTGGTCTACCAAGAGAGTCCAGGACAGCCAGAGCTGTTACACAGAGAAACCCTGTCTCAAAAAACAAAAACAAAAACAAAACAGCAACAAAAAACTCACCAGTACACGGGAGGCAGAGGCAGGCAGAGGAGTTCAAGGCCAGCCTGGTCTACAAAGCCAGTCCAGGACAGCAAAGGCTACACAGAGAAACCCTGACTTGAAAAACCTAAATAAATAAAATAAAATATAAAACTCAGTATAAAAGGTAATTGGGGGGCCAGGGGTGGTAATGTACACCTTTAATCCCAGCACTCAGGGAGGCAGAGGCAAGTGGATCGCTGTGAGTTCAAGGCCAGTCTGGTCTACAAAGCGAGTCTAGGACAGTCAGGGACACATGGAGAAACCCTGTCTTCGACAACAACAACAACAACCAAAAAAAAAAAAAAAGAGTAGGTCACATGGTCACAGCAGGAGATGGCCAGTGGAGGGGTGGAGTGGGTCACATGGTCACAGCGGGGGATGGCCAGTGGTGGGGTGGAGTGGGTCACATGGTCACAGCAGGAGATGGCCAGTGGAGGGGTGGAGTAGGTCACATGGTCACAGCAGGGGATGGCCAGTGGTGGGGTGGAGTAGGTCACATGGTCACAGCAGGGGATGGCCAGTGAAGGGGTGGAGTGGGTCACATGGTCACAGCAGAAGATGGCCAGTGGTGGGGTGGAGTGGGTCACATGGTCACAGCAGGAGATGGCCAGTGGTGGGGTAGAGTGGGTCACATGGTCACAGCAGGAGATGGCCAGTGGAGGGGTGGAGTGGGTCACATGGTCACAGCAGGGGATGGCCAGTGAAGGGGTGGAGTGGGTCACATGGTCACAGCAGAAGATGGCCAGTGGTGGGGTGGAGTGGGTCACATGGTCACAGCAGGAGATGGCCAGTGGTGGGGTAGAGTGGGTCACATGGTCACAGCAGGAGATGGCCAGTGGAGGGGTGGAGTGGGTCACATGGTCACAGCAGGGGATGGCCAGTGGTGGGGTGGAGTGGGTCACATGGTCACAGCAGGGGATGGCCAGTGGAGGGGTGGAGTAGGTCACATGGTCACAGCAGGGGATGGCCAGTGGTGGGGTGGAGTAGGTCACATGGTCACACCAGGGGATGGCCAGGGGAGGGGTGGAGTGGGTCACATGGTCACAGCAGAAGATGGCCAGTGGTGGGGTGGAGTGGGTCACATGGTCACAGCAGGGGATGGCCAGTGGAGGGGTGGAGTGGGTCACATGGTCACAGCAGGTGTTGGCCAGTGGAGGGGTGGAGTAGGTCACATGGTCACAGCAGGGGATGGCCAGTGGTGGGGTAGAGTGGGTCACATGGTCACAGCAGGAGATGGCCAGTGGTGGGGTGGAGTGGGTCACATGGTCACAGCAGGAGATGGCCAGTAAAGGGGTGGAGTGGGTCACATGGTCACAGCAGGGGATGGCCAGTGGAGGGGTGGAGTGGGTCACATGGTCACAGCAGGGGATGGCCAGGGGAGGGGTGGAGTGGGTCACATGGTCACAGCAGGGGATGGCCAGTGGTGGGGTGGAGTGGGTCACATGGTCACAGCAGGAGATGGCCAGTGGAGGGGTGGAGTGGGTCACATGGTCACAGCAGGAGATGGCCAGTGGAGGGGTGGAGTAGGTCACATGGTCACAGCAGGGGATGGCCAGTGGAGGGGTGGAGTAGGTCACATGGTCACAGCAGGGGATGGCCAGTGGTGGGGTGGAGTGGGTCACATGGTCACAGCAGGAGATGGCCAGTGGAGGGGTGGAGTGGGTCACATGGTCACAGCAGGAGATGACCAGTGGAGGGGTGGAGTGGGTCACATGGTCACAGCAGGAGATGGCCAGTGGAGGGGTGGAGTGGGTCACATGGTCACAGCAGGAGATGGCCAGTGGAGGGGTGGAGTAGGTCACATGGCCACAGCAGGAGATGGCCAGTGGTGGGGTGGAGTGGGTCACATGGTCACAGCAGGAGATGACCAGTGGAGGGGTGGAGTGGGTCACATGGTCACAGCAGGAGATGGCCAGTGGAGGGGTGGAGTGGGTCACATGGTCACAGCAGGGGATGGCCAGTGGTGGGGTGGAGTGGGTCACATGGTCACAGCAGGGGATGGCCAGTGGAGGGGTGGAGTAGGTCACATGGTCACAGCAGGGGATGGCCAGTGGTGGGGTGGAGTAGGTCACATGGTCACACCAGGGGATGGCCAGGGGAGGGGTGGAGTGGGTCACATGGTCACAGCAGAAGATGGCCAGTGGTGGGGTGGAGTGGGTCACATGGTCACAGCAGGGGATGGCCAGTGGAGGGGTGGAGTGGGTCACATGGTCACAGCAGGGGTTGGCCAGTGGAGGGGTGGAGTAGGTCACATGGTCACAGCAGGGGATGGCCAGTGGTGGGGTAGAGTGGGTCACATGGTCACAGCAGGAGATGGCCAGTGGTGGGGTGGAGTGGGTCACATGGTCACAGCAGGAGATGGCCAGTAAAGGGGTGGAGTGGGTCACATGGTCACAGCAGGGGATGGCCAGTGGAGGGGTGGAGTGGGTCACATGGTCACAGCAGGGGATGGCCAGTGGTGGGGTGGAGTAGGTCACATGGTCACAGCAGGGGATGGCCAGTGGAGGGGTGGAGTGGATCACATGGTCACAGCAGAAGATGGCCAGTGGTGGGGTGGAGTGGGTCACATGGTCACAGCAGGAGATGGCCAGTGGTGGGGTGGAGTGGGTCACATGGTCACAGCAGGAGATGGCCAGTGGAGGGGTGGAGTGGGTCACATGGTCACAGCAGGGGATGGCCAGTGGAGGGGTGGAGTGGGTCACATGGTCACAGCAGGGGATGGCCAGTGGTGGGGTGGAGTAGGTCACATGGTCACAGCAGGGGATGGCCAGTGGAGGGGTGGAGTGGATCACATGGTCACAGCAGAAGATGGCCAGTGGTGGGGTGGAGTGGGTCACATGGTCACAGCAGGAGATGGCCAGTGGTGGGGTAGAGTGGGTCACATGGTCACAGCAGGAGATGGCCAGTGGAGGGGTGGAGTGGGTCACATGGTCACAGCAGGGGATGGCCAGTGGAGGGGTGGAGTGGGTCACATGGTCACAGCAGGAGATGGCCAGTGGTGGGGTAGAGTGGGTCACATGGTCACAGCAGGAGATGGCCAGTGGAGGGGTGGAGTGGGTCACATGGTCACAGCAGGGGATGGCCAGTGGAGGGGTGGAGTGGGTCACATGGTCACAGCAGGAGATGGCCAGTGGTGGGGTGGAGTGGGTCACATGGTCACACCAGGGGATGGCCAGTGGAGGGGTGGAGTGGGTCACATGGTCACAGCAGGGGATGGCCAGTGGTGGGGTGGAGTGGGTCACATGGTCACAGCAGGGGATGGCCAGTGGAGGGGTGGAGTAGGTCACATGGTCACAGCAGGGGATGGCCAGTGGTGGGGTGGAGTAGGTCACATGGTCACAGCAGGGGATGGCCAGGGGAGGGGTGGAGTGGGTCACATGGTCACAGCAGGGGATGGCCAGGGGAGGGGTGGAGTGGGTCACATGGTCACAGCAGGGGATGGCCAGTGGTGGGGTGGAGTGGGTCACATGGTCACAGCAGGAGATGGCCAGTGGAGGGGTGGAGTGGGTCACATGGTCACAGCAGGAGATGGCCAGTGGAGGGGTGGAGTAGGTCACATGGTCACAGCAGGGGATGGCCAGTGGAGGGGTGGAGTAGGTCACATGGTCACAGCAGGGGATGGCCAGTGGTGGGGTGGAGTGGGTCACATGGTCACAGCAGGAGATGGCCAGTGGAGGGGTGGAGTGGGTCACATGGTCACAGCAGGAGATGACCAGTGGAGGGGTGGAGTGGGTCACATGGTCACAGCAGGAGATGGCCAGTGGAGGGGTGGAGTGGGTCACATGGTCACAGCAGGAGATGGCCAGTGGAGGGGTGGAGTAGGTCACATGGCCACAGCAGGAGATGGCCAGTGGTGGGGTGGAGTGGGTCACATGGTCACAGCAGGAGATGACCAGTGGAGGGGTGGAGTGGGTCACATGGTCACAGCAGGAGATGGCCAGTGGAGGGGTGGAGTGGGTCACATGGTCACAGCAGGAGATGGCCAGTGGAGGGGTGGAGTGGGTCACATGGTCACAGCAGGAGATGGCCAGTGGAGGGGTGGAGTGGGTCACATGGTCACAGCAGGAGATGACCAGTGGAGGGGTGGAGTGGGTCACATGGTCACAGCAGGAGATGGCCAGTGGAGGGGTGGAGTGGGTCACATGGTCACAGCAGGAGATGGCCAGTGGAGGGGTGGAGTGGGTCACATGGTCACTGCAGGGGATGGCCAGTGGTGGGGTGGAGTGGGTCACATGGTCACAGCAGGAGATGGCCAGTGGAGGGGTGGAGTGGGTCACATGGTCACAGCAGGAGATGGCCAGTGGAGGGGTGGAGTGGGTCACATGGTCACAGCAGGGGATGGCCAGTGGAGGGGTGGAGTGGGTCACATGGTCACAGCAGGGGATGGCCAGTGGAGGGGTGGAGTGGGTCACATGGTCACAGCAGGAGATGGCCAGTGGAGGGGTGGAGTGGGTCACATGGTCACAGCAGGGGATGGCCAGTGGAGGGGTGGAGTGGGTCACATGGTCACAGCAGGGGATGGCCAGTGGAGGGGTGGAGTAGGTCACATGGTCACAGCAGGAGATGGCCAGTGGAGGGGTGGAGTGGGTCACATGGTCACAGCAGGGGATGGCCAGTGGTGGGGTGGAGTGGGTCACATGGTCACAGCAGGAGATGGCCAGTGGAGGGGTGGAGTGGGTCACATGGTCACAGCAGGGGATGGCCAGTGGAGGGGTGGAGTAGGTCACATGGTCACAGCAGGGGATGGCCAGTGGAGGGGTGGAGTGGGTCACATGGTCACAGCAGGAGATGGCCAGTGGAGGGGTGGAGTGGGTCACATGGTCACAGCAGGAGATGGCCAGTGGAGGGGTGGAGTGGGTCACATGGTCACAGCAGGAGATGGCCAGTGGAGGGGTGGAGTGGGTCACATGGTCACAGCAGGAGATGACCAGTGGAGGGGTGGAGTGGGTCACATGGTCACAGCAGGAGATGACCAGTGGAGGGGTGGAGTGGGTCACATGGTCACAGCAGGAGATGGCCAGTGGAGGGGTGGAGTAGGTCACATGGTCACAGCAGGAGATGACCAGTGGATGGGTGGAGTGGGTCACATGGTCACAGCAGGGGATGGCCAGTGGTGGGGTGGAGTGGGTCACATGGTCACAGCAGGGGATGGCCAGTGGAGGGGTGGAGTGGGTCACATGGTCACAGCAGGAGATGGCCAGTGGTGGGGTGGAGTGGGTCACATGGTCACAGCAGGAGATGGCCAGTGGAGGGGTGGAGTGGGTCACATGGTCACAGCAGGAGATGGCCAGTGGTGGGGTGGAGTGGGTCACATGGTCACAGCAGGAGATGGCCAGTGGAGGGGTGGAGTGGGTCACATGGTCACAGCAGGGGATGGCCAGTGGTGGGGTGGAGTGGGTCACATGGTCACAGCAGGGGATGACCAGTGGTGGGGTGTAGGTAACTGGGATTGTGTCTACATTGATCATGGCAGCAATTAGAAGCTCTGCAGACTATGACACTGGGGGAAATATTTGCTTTCTTCCTTTTTAACTTAAATTCATTTTAAAAACTGTATTCATTTCACATCCCAATTTTACCCCCTTCCTCATCTCCTCCCAGTCCCACCCCCCCTCCTCCCGCCAATGGCCGTGAGTTCTATCTCCATCACTGAAAAGCAAAAACGAACAAACGAAAACCCCACCTATGGCAAAGACCGTATGATTGACTCAAGGGCTGGTAGGATGGCTCAGTGAGCAAAGGCACTTGCCACTGACGCTTGGTGCCCTGCGTTGCATTCAAGCTCCAAGAGAACACACAATGAAGAAGAGAACCAGTTCGCAGTGTCCTTTAATCTCCATATGTTTGGCATGGTATGTGCATGCACGCATGAGAATTCTCACATGCACACACAAAAATGTAATTTTTAAAAAGATAGAGGGCTGGAGAGATGACTCAGCAGTTAAGAGCAGGTGTTCTTGATAAGGATCTGTGTTCAATTCCAGCACCCACATGGCAGCTCACAACTCTCCATAATGGATCAAATGTCCTCTTCTGACCCAGGAGGGCACTAGGCATGCATGTGGTGCACAGACAAGCATGCAAGCAGAACATCTGTACACATAAAAGTGAAGTCTAAAAAAATTATTTGGGGGGGACTGGAGAGACGGCTCAGAGGTTAAGAGCACTGATTGCTCTTCCACAGGTCCTGAGTTTAATACCCAGCAACCACATGGTGGCTCACAACTACCTATAGTGATATCTGGTGCCTCTTCTGGCCTGCAGGTGTAAATGCAGGCAGAGCACTATTCATAATTAATAAATAAATAAATAAATAAATAAATAAATAAATAAATAAATCTTTCTAAAAATTATTTTTTGGGTTTTAGTTTTTCAAGGCAGGGTTTCTTTGTGTAACCTTGGCAGTCCTGGAATTCACTCTGTGAACCAGGCTCGCGTCAAATTCAAGAGATTCACCTGCCTCTGCCTTGCAAGTGTTGGAATTAAAGGTGTGTGCCATCACCACACAGCTCTAAAAAGTTTTTTTAAAAATCAAAAAAAATTAAAATACTTATTAAAAAAGAAAAATATCTATTCAAGAACATTTGGTAAGGACTGGAAAACTGGTTCAGTGGATAAGAGAGCTGGCTGCTCTACCAGGGGCCTCAGGCTCAATTCTCAGCAGGCTTACAGCCATTTGTAATGCCAGGTGCTCTGATGCCCTCTTCCAGCCTCCAAGGGCCTCAGGGATAGAAGTGGTGCATAGACATACATGCAGGTAAAGCAGCCATCCATATATACAATAAAATAGTCAAAGCTAAATTTTAAATAATACGTTTAAAAAGACCATCTACTAAAATCTAGTAAGAGCAAAGAGAATCTTAGTGTGTGAACCCAGGTAAATTGCCATCAAACCCTAACATCGTCCTCCTTGCTCTCAGGTGAAAGGCTACTGCACAAGGAGAGCTCAGGCAAGAAGCGAGAAGTCCTCTTCTGCCCAGCATGGTCTACAGGATGGAGATTTCCATGCAGCAACACTAGGAACAATGGGGTTTCAACGACCTTTGCCCCAGAGCAGAAAGTGAAGGTGCCATACTAGCACAGCATCCCAAGAAAGCCACAGACTATTACTCTAGTCTTCTCTTCTTCCAACCAAATGCCTTGGCCATCACCACACCTGCCTGCCCTCCCCTGTCTCTTTTTCAGATAGATCTTTATGTTGCCCAACCAGCTGGTCTAAAACACTTGGAATCAAGCAACTTCCTGCCTCAGCATTCTGGGTGCTGGAACTACAAGCAAGTGCTACTAAAAATTCACAATGTTTCCAACAGATTAAGCAGAAGGGAAGATTCAGAATATGAAAATTAGAACTTAGAATGGAGATATTACTTTCAATTCTATACAAATAAAAACATTGCAACAACTATAAATGATTGTACAACAACCAACTTCTTTTTTTTTTTTTTTTTTTTGAGACAAGGTTTCTCTGTGTAGCCTTGGCTGTCCTAGACTTGCTTTGTAGACCAGGCTGGCCTCGAACTCACAGTGATCCACCTGCCTCTGCCTCCCAATTGCTGGGATTAAAGGCGTGCGCCACCACACCTGGTTTAACAACCAATTTCATAACCTAGTTGGAACTGGGAAATTCCTAGAAATAACCTACCAAGACTGACTCACAGAAGATCTGTGTAGGCTCATAAATAGTGTAAGGATTGACTCAAACATGGCTATACATTCGGAGAAACATTTACAAATCTTACATCTGATGAGAGACTTGAATCTAGACTATATAAACACTGAATAATTTAAAACTTATTAGGCCACGTTTAAAATAAACATTTCTCCGAGGAAAATATGCAAATGGTTAAGAGCATATGCAAATATACACGACATCATTAGTCATCAAGGAAATGTAAGTCGAGCTTACAATGAATACTATTTATGCCACCAGAACGGCTAAAATCAAACAGACAATTATTGTTAAGGATGTGGAGAAATTAGAATGTCTTGTCTTACACTGCTCCTGAGACTATAAAATGGTGTAGTCACTTCAGGGAAAAGTCTGGAAATTGTTCAAACATTTCAGTATAGCCACTGTATGATCAATCAACACAAAACTTTGCCCATGAACGTTCAGAAGAGTTAAAGATGGAAACAAATATCCATCAGCTTATAAGTAAACAAAATGCACAGGATAACATATATGGCCATAAAAAAGACTAAAGTATTGATATATGTTATAACATGAGCGACTTCAAAATATTACCAGAGAGAAGCAAAACACAAAGATCACTTATATGCAACCCCAATATGAAATTGTCTAAAACACAAATTGTCCAGAATAGGAAATACATGCAGAGAGAACTATCTGTGGCAGCTTAGGGCTGGGTGGGGACCCAGGAGACAGCGGGGACACTGTGAATGGTATCAGGTGTATCTGGAGAGCTGTGAAAATGTTCAGACACTGATTGTGGTGATGACTGAACATGTAAAGTCAGTTCAAATGGGGAAGCTGCAGGGTACTAAAAAGAAACTCTGAAAACCTAAACATGGTGGCTTACGCCTTTAATCCCAGCACCTGGGTGGAAGAGGCAGGCGGATCACTGTGAGTTCGAGGCCAGCCTGGTCTACAAAATGAGTCCAGGACAGCCAAGGCTACACAGAGAAACCCTGTCTCAAAAAACCAAAAAATAAAATAAAATAAAATAAATAAATAAATAAATAAAAAGAAAAGAAAAGAAAAGAAAGCCTAAACATGAGCAGCAGCTTGACCCAGCTTCCACACTTACCTCTCTCTCCAGTTCATCCTCTTCCTCCAGAAGACCATACACCTGCTCTAAAAGCTGAACCCCCAGGCCCTGGATCACATCCGCTCTCAGGACTTCAACTATTCTCCTGATCTTTTCAGAACTTGGTATGATACCTAGAAATGCAACAAGAAAAACAGGGAAAATCAATAAATACCACTACAGCAAGAACAACGCAGTATTTAAAAATCATGTAGCAATTATTTTTACTTCAACAAGAATCTGTGTTAATGACCTCATTTATATACCTTTTCCTGAGCTAGGCATGGTAGTGCAGACCTTTAATCCCAGCACTCGGGAGGCAGAGGCAGGTGGATCTCTGTGAGTTTGAGGCCAGCCTGGTCTACAAAGTGAGTCCAGGACAGCTAGGGCTATTGCACAGAGAAGCCCTGTCACAAAAAACAAAACAACAACAACAAAAACCTTCAAATACTTTATGCACTGATATAAGGTTTATTGAATTATATTTATTTTTAAAAATAAAATTTATAGGGCCTGGAGAGATGGCTCAGTGGCTAAGAGCACACCTAGAGGACCTGAATTCAATCCTAGCACCATATCAGATGTCTCACAACCATCTGTAACTCCAGCTCCAGGGGATCCAATGCCTCTGATCTACATGGGCACTGCACTCACATGCACAGATCCATATCCACAAATGGTAGCAAATGCCTAGAATTCTACCACTTGAGAGGCCAAGGCCAGAGGATCAGGGGTTCAAAGCTGTCCTCAGCTACAGAGCAAGTTGAGATCAACTTGAGCAAGTTTGAAGTTACCTGAGACACTGCCTCATAAAAACAAAATATAGGGCTGGAGAGATGGCTCAGAGGTAAGAGCACTGGCTGCTTTTCCAGAGGTCCTGAGTTCAATCCCAGCAACCGCTGGGTAGCTCACAACCATCTATACTGTGATCTGATGCCCTCTTCTGGCCTGCAGGTATACATGCAGGCAGAGCACTGTATACATAATAAATAAATCTTTAAAATAAATAATAAATAAAATAAAACAAAAATATGAAGATATATAAATTTACATGAAACATTGAGAATACACCTATTGACTGTATAAGATACACCTTTCATGTAGATATCCAAATGAAAAAACAAAACTAACTTACGAGCAACTAACTTACGAGCATCTGCACTACCTGCATTTGCTGCGCTGCTGTGAAGGAAGGAACTAATCACCTGAAGGCAGCTCTTTACCGTGGGGCTCTGCCTCGTCCACCACCTTGCCGTGAAGAACCAGCGTGTCTCGGTACTTCCGATGAAGTTTGAATTCTGGTACTGCATTTAGTGCCTGGAGCTCGTCACTGCGCTCTTTAGAATCCAGCTTAAGCGTCTGAGTCATTAGCTGTACCAAGTCACTCATTTCATTTGTATGACTTTTCCTGAGGGGGAAAATCTCCTTAGTATTTACTTGACCTCATGCTGAAAGTTAGACGTGACATGACCTAAAAGGGAGGAAGTTCTGCTTGCAAACGCCCAGCAGGTAACCAGAATATACTTGAAAAATACAAAAATCAACTACGGGAAGGCAGTGAAGAGTGACCCAAATGGAGAGCTGATTTGGAAAGGAGTCCAGAATTTAGCCTGAGGGCAGACCACAGGCACCTCAAAACAGAGAGAGCAAGCTGCAGGCAGAAGCAAAGAGGAATCTGGGAAAGGAGAGGGTATGCCAACTTTGCATACAGATTCTTTTTTTTTTTTTTTTTGGTTTTTCGAGACAGGGTTTCTCTGTGTAGCCTTGGCTGTCCTGGACTCACTTTGTAGACCAGGCTGGCCTCGAACTCACAGCAATCCGCCTGCCTCTGCCTCCCGAGTGCTGGGATTAAAGGCGTGCGCCACCACGCCCGGCTGCATACAGATTCTATATAGCCATTTCCAAATGACTTAATTTTACACAAATATAAAAGCCAAGAATAGTCAAACACAAAATGCCAGCCTCAGAGCTAAAATTCACGGGTACAGTCCACTCACAACTGAAAAGAAGCAAGAGAGATCACCCTTGTAAGAGAAAAATAAAATAAAATTTATAGAAACAAACCCAGAAGTGACACAAGTAATAGAATAAGTAGATGAGAAAATTAAAGTAGGTATTATAAATATATTTCATATGGTTACAATAGAGAAAAATATGACCATGTTAAAGGAGCAATATGGAAGACATATAGTAGGCCTACATCAAACTTTTATTAGTGACAACACAATGTGTTAAACAGGGCTAATGGAATAGACACTGAGAACAGGAGCATGAGCTCAAAGATATTATACTAGTAGAATCTATGGGAAATAGAACAAAGAAAACAGTAGAAGAATAACCAGAGCATCACAGAGCTTGTGTACATGTATAAGCAGTGCAATGCACATGTATTTAGAATCTCAGAGAGGGGTAGACCCCGTCTCAAAAAACAAAGAATCTCAGGGAGGGCAAGGGACAGGGGAGTGTCAACAAAGCCATAAGGAAAATAACACCCAACACCAATAAAAATTACAAACGGGCTAACAACTGAGATGTAATATGTATAAATTAATAAAAATGTATTTAAAAAAAAATTACAAACTTTCCAGGTGTGGTGGACAGGCCTGTAATTCCAGCACTCAGAGAGGCAGAGGCAGGGGGATTTCTGTGAGTTCGAGGCCAGCCTGGTCTACAAAGCAGCTGAGGCTACACAGAGAACCCTGTCTTCACGAACCAAAAAACAAACAAACAAAACAAAACAAAAAATTGTAGGTCCAAGTATATAGTCTAATTACACTGTATTCAGAGAAAATAAATACTTTCTAATTTTTAAAAAATTATTGTATGTGTGTAGGTAGGTGTTTTCCCTGCATATATGTGTATCACATGCATGCAGTGCTCATAAAGGCAAGAAGATGGCATCAAATCCCCTAAAACTGGAGTTATGGATGGATGTGAGGTGCCATGTGGGTGCTGGGAAGCAAAGCCAGGGTCTCTGGGAGAGCAGCCAGCCTTCTCACCACTGAGCCATCTCTCCAGAGCCTCCTGGAAGGTACATTTCAAGCTCTAGCAGGGACCATAGACCACTGTCAGGTTATAATGAGAAGCACAGGTAAGAACTCTATCTAGAGTCAGTTCACACCGAGCTGAGACAGAAACCAAGAACTTACCCATCCCTGGAATCCCCATCTGACTTATCAGTTGAGCTTGTAGAAGAACTTAACTCCTCCTCAGACAGACCATGTACGGCTCTCCTTTCCTATCAGTGTTTGGAAAGAGCACAAACCCAGAATGTGAGTCTCAGAAAGACACAATGTACCCTGCAGACAATCTAAAACTTGAAGTTAATTTATGCAAATGATGTTACAGTTTACTTCTGGAGTTCACAGCTTAAGACTGAGGAACAACAGGGTGAAGCTTTTCAAGATCTCAGTCTCAGCCATCAAGGTATTTCCTTCGCAGAGAAGAGGGGATGGCTGTTCTGCTGATTCAGTTCTCAGGCAGAGGGCTTACTCCAAAAGGAACACTGGCTTTTTCTTTCTTTCTTTTTTGTTTTTTGGGGTTTTTTTTTTCATTTGTTTGTTTGTTTTGAGACAGGGTTTCTCTGTGTTGCCTTGGCTGTCCTGGACTCTCTCTCTGTAGAGTAGGCTGACCTCAAACTCACAGGGGTGTGCTGGGATTACAGGTGTGTGCACTGTACTCAGCTTGGAAACAGGAACACTGGCATTTTAAATGAGCCAATGCCACATCAACCCAGGCAATCTCCACTTGCTCCTAGATTATTAAAGTTCTTTACAGGGCTACCTAATATAATTCACTTAAACCTTACAGCTTTAAAAAGTGCAGATGTCAGCTGGACGTGGTGGCGCACGCCTTTAATCCCAGCACTCGGGAAGCAGAGGCAGGCGGATCCCTGTGAGTTCGAGGTCAGCCTGGTCTACAAAGCAAGTCCAGGACAGTCAAGGCTACACAGAGAAACCCTGTCTCGAAAAATAAATAAATAAATAAATAAATAATTAATTAATTAATTAATTAACAAGTGCAGATGTCAATTAGTGAAGTAACTAAGTGACACTGTAACAACGCAGCCAGGTGCGGTGGCTCCTGTCTAATCCCAGTGCTGAGGAAACTAATGCAGAAGAATCTCAGGCAGTTCCAGGCTGGCCTGGAATTTATAGTCAATTTGAGAAGACTCTATCTCAAAAACCTTAATAAATTGACACAAACAGGACACTAAAGATTAATGACTAGCAAATGAGTTAAAAATCTAGCCAGACAGAGGGCTGGAGAGATGGCTCAGAGGTTAAGAGCACTGGCTGTTTTTCCAGAGGTCCTAAATTCAATTCCCAGAAACCACATGGTGGCTCACAACCATCTATAATGAGATCTGGTGCCCTCTTCTGGTTGGCACACATGTGGGCAGAATATTGTGTAAATAATAATAAATAAATAAATCTTTAAAAAAAAACCTGGCCAGGCAGATGGGATATTTGTTTATATAGAAAAATAGACAAAGTGTTGTCTAATGGAAGCTCTTTGCCTGGCCTGGTGGTACCAGCCTGTAATCTCAGCTATTTCAGAGGCTATGGCAAAAGGATTGCAAGCTCAAATCTAGCCTGGGCTACACAGTGAATATAAAGGTCTATTAGCGGCTTTGTAAGACTGTCTCAAAATAAAACTAGAAGATCAGTCTAGGGAATATTACCTCAGAGATAGTACACTTGCCTGCCATGTGTGAAGGCCAATATAAAAAACAAGAGAAAGAAAAAGAAAAAAGATGACTCCCTAAGAAAATATTGCTTAGACTTCCCACTGTTAACCAGAACGCCTGGGGCTGGAGAGGTGCATAGCAGTTAAGAGCACTGGACACCGCTCTCCAGCTCCCACATGGGTGACTCCAGTTCCCGGGGTCTTCTGGCCTCCAGGGGCACCATGCATGCCTGTAGTGAACAGACACACAGGCAAAACACCACACACATTTTAAAGAACATACATCTTAAATGGATTAAGCATAATCCTTTTAATTATTATTTATGAGTTCCTTTCCTTTATATATATAATTTATTTAATTTTTATTTTATAGGTGAGAGGGTGTCAGATGCCTTGGAACCAGAGTTACAGACAGTTGTGAGCTGCTATGTGGATTCTGGGACTTGAACCTGGGTCTTCTGAAAGAGCAATCAGTGCTCTTAGCCACTGAGCCATCTCTCCAGCCTCTCCTTTCTTTTTTTGTTTGTTTGTTTTGTTTGTTAGGTTGGTTAGTTGGTTTTGGTTTGGTTTCTTAACACAGGGTTTCTCTCTGTAACCCTCACTGTCCTGGAACTCAATATATAGACCAGGCTGTCCTCAAACTCAGAGATCCCCTGCCTCTGCCTCCTAAGCGCTGCAATTAAAGACATGCACCACCACTGCTCAGCTGAATTCCTTTCGGAATCATAAGTGAAAAAGAAAGGCACGGTGGCACATGGCTTTCTTCAGTCTCAGGAATTGGGACACTGTGGTGGCTTGAATAAGAATGGTCCCCATAGGCTCACAGATTTGAATACTTGGTCACCAGGAAGTGGCACTATTAGGAGGTGTGGCCTCATGGGAGTACATGTGGCTTGCTGGAGGAAGTGTGTTACTAGAGGTGGGCTTTGGAGTTTCAAATGCTCAAGCCATGCCCAGTGACTCAGTCTCTTCCTGCTGTCTCTGAATCTGGATGTAGATATCTCAGCTCCTCCAGCACCATGACTGCCTGTGTGCCACCATGCTCCCAACCATTTCAACAGTGAGCTAAAAACTCTGAAACTACAAAGCAACCCCAGGTAAATGCATCCATCTATCTATCTATCTATCTATCTATCTATCTTTCTTTCTTTCTTTCTTTCTTTTAGACAGGGTTTCTCTGTGTAGCCTTGGTTATTCTGGAACTCACTGTGTAGACCAGGCTGGCCTCAAACTCAGTGATTCCCTGCCTTTGCCTCCTGAGTGCTTTAAAGATGTGCGCCACCATTGCTCAGCTAAATGCTTTCCTTTATAAGAGTTACCGTGGTCATGGTGTCTCTTCACAGCAATGGAATACTGAGTAAGCCAGATTCTACGACAGGAGAGTCAAAAGTTCAAGGTCATCCTGGTCTACATACAGATTTTATCTTAAAATGAACTGAGTATGGTAGTGTGTGCCTGTACTCTCAACACCTTGTGGAGGCTGGAAGATCTGAAGGCCATCCTCAGCTATATAGTAAGCTCCAGGTCAGCCTAGGCCTGAGACCCTGACTCTAAGAAGGAATAACTTGGTCAGCAGTGCCCCTAAGTAAATGATGCTGACATCTGTGAAGCTTGCTGTCCTAGGCTTTCCAGGATAGCCACATCACCTTTTCCCTCAGGGCTGTGTGGTGCACCTGAGCAATGCTGCAGTCAGAAGAGACTCGTTGGGCAGGGATGGCCTGGTCTTCCTCCTGTGGTTTCACTGGCTCCATCCCACTTGGAGTTCTCCAAAATGAAGGGCCTGAAAATATGAACACCCTGGTAGCTGTTTGTAGTTGGCTGGACTCAACCAAGCAGGACATTGTACACAGTACAGAAGATACCATAGAAAGAGTAGGCTACAGTAACCCAAACAGCACATTCATCATCAGTCTGGTGTCTGTATTTTGGACAAATTTAATCCTGTATTTACTAGCTTTGGACCTTGCACAAGTTACTTAACCCTCTGGAACCACAGGGTAACAGCCTACCTTTGGGGGTGTCTAAAAATAGAAAACAAAATATTACCCTTAACACATTTACCATGCTGGAGACAGTCACCTTTAATAAAGAAGAACTGGTAATACAACGTTTAGGTGATGGTAGTAAGGAGACCCACAGCGGGGCTGGAGAGACGGCTCAGCAGTTAAGAGCGCTTGATGCTCTTGCAGAAGACTTGCGTTCTGTTGCCAGCACAGACATGCTGCCTCACAACATCCATAACTCCAGTTTCAGGTAAGCTAAAGACTACGTCTGACCTCTGTGGGCACTAGGCATGCATGGGACTTACATACATATATGCAACAGTTTAAACCAGAATTATCCATGGAGGCTGGTGGCACACACCTTTAATTCTAGCGCTCAGAAAGCAGCAGCAGATGGATCTCGGAGTTCAAGACCAGCCTAGTCTACATAGTACATCCCAGCCCAGCCAAGGCTCACATAAAGATCCTGTCCCCAAAGCAAAACAAAAGCCCTACATTCCTTAGCCCAGTGAGGCGCCCTGATTTCCAGCCTGAGATGGCAAAGTTCAAAGCCCTCTGGCTTTCTCTCTCTCTCTCTCTCTCTCTCTCTCTCTCTCTCTCTCTCTCTCTCTCTCTCTCCCTCCCTCCCTCCCTCCCTCCCTCCCTTTTAAATATATTTATTTACTTGTTTGTTTTATATTTTTAGGTTTATACATTTTATTTTATGTGTATAATGTTCCACCTGCATACATGTGTGCACACCTGCTCCACACGGGTCAGAAGAGGGTGTCAGATCCCCTGGAACTGGTGTTAAAGATGGATGCGAGCCACCGTGTGGGTCCTGGGATCTGACCTTGGTCCTCTGCAAGAGCAACGAGCAAGTGCTCTTAGCTGTTGAGCACCCCCCAGTGCCTGGCTCTCACGTTAGCCCCCTTACTCTGATACATAGTCAAGATCCAGCACTCTACAATATTCTACAAGGCTTATCCAAAAAATTCCAAAAACTCTTCCGAATCCTTTCCCCAAAGAGACTATTGCTGCTTCAGAGCTTGTACACCTACCAACCAGAGCCAGGGCTTCTCGCCAGCTATCAACAACCAACTAGGTAAAGACACCAAGCTCACCTGAGGGGAGCATCTCTTCCTGTGACTGCTTTAGTCGTCTTCTCTCTCTGGCTGATAACGGTCGATCCTTTGAAAGACAGTCATGGAGTTATTCCTGTTTCTATTCACTGTCCCTGCGCCAATGGTAAAGGCCTCCCACTGGTCTCTCAAGGGGTGGAAACCACTTTGCATGTGGAGTCTAGCACACGCAAGGGTTACAGCTATTAAGGGCTGATCACAGCTGTGGCTTCTGGAAGGTGCTCATTTGTAGAAGAGCAAGAAGATGCTCTTGGGCTGGAGAGATGGCTCAGTGGTTAAGAGCCCTGTCTGCTTTTCCAAAGGTCCTGAGTTCAATTCCCAGCAACCACATGGTGGCTCACAACCATTTACACTGAGATCTGGTGCCCTCTACTGGCACGCAAGCTAACATGCAGGCAGAACACTGTATAAATAAATATATAAATCTTAAAAAAAAAAATGCTCTTGCACTTCTTATACTCAGAAGCAACCACAAGTGGCTATCTTTGGAGGTGTAGGCTATGTCCATGTCAATCAAAGCTAATGCTGTGAAAGCACAAATGTCTCTTCTATAATTGGTAAAGTGGGGCTAATATGTTTATTATGAACCGCCACAATATACATAGATTTTATAATCCAAAGCTTTATAAGAAGTATGTTTAAACCCAGCACACATTCATACAAACCTTTGATGATGATGTTGAACTGTTTACAGACCCAGCCACAGGTCTACTTTGGTTTTCATTATTTTGCTGTGTTGATATGATATCCACTTTTCCAACAGCAGGGTGAGAAGGCAAAAGCCGAGGGGGTGACTCTTGGAACTTAAGTAATGTAAAGAGGGGAAGAGTATTAGTTTCATATACACCTGTCTCTAAAGCTTCCCACTGGCAAGTCCCCCGTGCATTCACCAATGATTTATCCTTAAAAATTTTAAAGCATTAAAAAACAATTTTTTTTTCACAAAGGAAGGTCTCATGTTCCCCAGGCTACCCTCAAATTGACTATATGTAGGCAAGGATAAGCATGAATTTCAGATTTTCATATTTACATGTCCTAAATTTTGGGATCACAGGTTTGTGCCACCATGCCTGGTTTACTTGGTGCTGGGTAAATGAACCCAGGCAAGCGCTCTACCAACTGAGCTACATAAACATTTTTAAAAAGCCAGGCCTGGTTGTGCAGGCCATAGTCCCAGCTATTTGGAAGGCCGAGGCAAGGAAGTCACAGTGTCAAGCCCGCCTGTGCTATGGAGACTGCCAAGAGTGAACGACTACCTAGCAAGTTAGGGAAAGGTATTAACGGAAGGCATTTTAATGGAGGAGGTACTGAGGGCTAGTACTGCAACTCGGTAGTTGAGTGCTTACATAGCATATACCAGACCCTGAGTTCATTTCCCAGCACTATAGGAAAAATACGTATATTCAGTTAAGAAAATATACATGAAACAGTATTTAGCAACATAACACAATGGAACGAAACAGGCTGTTCCTTTAACTTTTAAATGATCCATTAAGTTCTGCTATATTTCCAACTCACTGATAGTTGAAAGTTGGTATTAAGCTTTTTATCCTTGCTCAGCTTCCTGATCCACACTCTGCATCTCTTCTGCACTTTTTGGCAACTGCTAACCATTCTAAACAAAAGGCAAGCGTCCCAGAGTCTGCTTCCCACGCAGCACGATGACTCACTGCAAAGAGATTGCTGACCTGGCTCTTTGTCTGACCATGGTCAGTCTGTTTTCTTTTTTTCTGCCTTTGCTGTCGGGACACAGAAGGTTCAGACACAGAGCTGTGTGGCTGGAATCTTGGGTGGATGCCGTCCTGTTTTTCTACAATACATCCGCCAGTAACTTGATCCTTAAAAGCAATAAAATAAAAGAAACATACAAGGGAACTACACAGAGTAACGCAACAGTCTTTAGAACTGCAAATGGCAAACTCTCCACACTACTGTTGAAACTGCAAAATGAAAGGCTAGAGAGATAGTTCCACAGGGAAGAGCACTGGCTGCTCTTCCACGGGACCTGAGTTCAATTCCCAGCAACCACATGACAGCTCATACCTATCTGTAGCTCCAGCTCCAGGGGGTCCAACGCCCTCTTCTGGCCTTCTGAGCACTAGACACACACCTGCTGCACAGAAACCCATGAAGGCAAAACACCTACACATCACACAAATTTTAAAAATAATTTTAATTGTAAAATGGAAGTAAGATGGAAGCATTCTCTTTCTCAAAGTGAATGCTTATGTTTACAGGAAATGACATTAATTAACTAAATGTTCTAGCTTTTAATCTCTTGCCTCAAACAAAAGCAACTATTTTAAATAAAAAGCTTATAAATAAATTTAACAAAAGAAATCTAAGATTAAGGTTTGGAATGTAGTTCAGTAATAGAGTACTTGCCCAATATGCCTAATGTCCTAGGTACAGTCACCAGCACTAAGAAAAAATTAAAAGTTAAAAGACTACCAACAGAATGGGAGACAATTATTGCTAAATCGTGTATCTCACAGGATGTGGTATCTAAAATAAATAACTCTTTCAATTTAATAACCAAAGGAGAAATAAAACAATTAAAAACTGGCAACAACAGCTGGGAGTGATGGCACACACTTTTAATCCCAGCACTCAGGAGGCAGAGGCAGGTGGATCTCTGTGAGTTTGAGGCCAGCCTGGTCTACAAAGAAAGTCCAGGACAGCCAGGGCTCTGTGTAATAGAGAAACCCTGTCTCAGAAAAAACAAAAACAAAAACAAGAACAAAAACAAAACAAAACAAACGGCAACAGCAGGTGATGGTGGTACAGCCCTTAGGTGGATCTCTGTGCGTTCAAGGTCAGCCTAGTCTACAGAGCGAGTCTAGGACAGCCAGGGCTACACAGAAAAACCCTGTCTCAAAGAGAGAGGGAAAAAAAAGCCTACTACTTTTGGAGCTAGAGAGATGGCTCAGGGATTAAGAGTATTGGCTCCTCCCCCAAAGGAAAGGAGCGGAGTTCAATTCCCAACCCCTATATGGTGTCTCACAGGCATGTATACTGGGAGCTGATGTGCTCTACTAACATTCAGGTGTACATGCAAGACAGAACATTCATATAAAGAAATGAATCTTTTTACTTTGTTTTGTCTTTTTGAGACAGGGTTTCTCTGTGTACTCTTGGCTGCTCTGGAACTCAGAGATCTGCCTGCCTCTGCCTCTGAGTATTGAAGGTGTGCACTGCCATTGCCCATCAAATAAATGAACCTTAAAAAAAAAAAGGAAAAAGAAAAATAGAAATGGAAAGAAAAGAAAACTGGCAACAAGGGGCTAGCGAGCTGGTGTAGTGGCTAAGAGTATTTTCTGCTCTAGCAGAGGACCAAATTCAGGTTCAAGCAACCACATGGTGACTCACAACTGTCTGTAACTCTGATTCCAGGGGATCCAACACCCTCTTCTGCCTCTATGGATCCCAGGAATGCATATGATACACATATATGCATGCAGACAAACACTCATACACATAAAATAAAAATAAACATTCAAAAATTTGCCCAAAATTCTGTACAGACTATTTCTCCAGGGAAGTACACAAATGACCAGTATATGTATAAAAAAATCCTCAAGCAAGGCGTGGTGGCACACACCTGTAATCCCAGCACTCGGGAGGCAGAGGCAGGTGGATTGCTGTGAGTTCGAGGCCAGCCTGGTCTACAAAGTGAGTCCAGGACAGCCAAGGCTACACAGAGAAACCCTACCTCAAAAAAAAAAAAATCCTCAGGCACTTGTCTAGGAAGATACATGTCCAAACCACAGGAAGGGGTCTGAGAGACAGCAGTGGTGAAGAACATGTGCTGTTCTCCCAGAAGACCTAAGCTCATGTGCCAGCAGCCACAGCAGGTGGCTCACGGCAACCCTAACTCCAGCTCCAGGGGATCTGATGTCTCTGGCCTCACAGGACGTCTGCCCTTGTGTGCACATACCTACACACAGACACACATAATTTTATAATAATAAAAATAAGCTGGGTGTGGTGGTGCACGCCTTTAATCCCAGCACTCAGGAGGCAGAGACAGGCAGATTGCTGTGAGTTTGAGGTCAGCCTGCTCTAAAAAGCAAGTCCAGGATAGCTAGGGCTACACAGAGAAACCCTGTCTAAAAACAAAACAAAACAAAACAAAAAAACAACAAATAAAAACAGAAACAAAAACAATAAAAAGAAAATTAAGACTCTAGTGCAGACCATTTGGGCCAATAGCTATCTATGATCCCAAGCTGGGCATCATGAGGTGCTGTGTTTGATTGTAGTATTTTAAAAAAGGACAATAACAAGTCCTGACAAAAATTCCAGAGAAAGCAGGACCCTCATGTATTACTACTGGGAAGCAATGACTACAGTTGTTTTGGAAAATTGCATTGCACTCTCTCAAAAAGTTAAACACGATGTGGGTACTAGAGAGATGAGATGGCTCAGGGTTAGGAGCACTGGCTGCTCCTCCAGAGGACCCAGGCTCAACTCCTAGCACCTACATGGCTGCCCACAACAAGCTGTAACTCCAGTTCTAGAAGATCCGATGCTCTCTTCTGGCCTCTACAGGCAACAGGCACAAAAGTGGTACACAGACATATGTGCAGACAAAACACCTACACATAAACATTAAAACATTTTAATCAAACACAACACAGTGAGGTGGCTCAGGGAATAAAAGCTCTGCCATGGAAGCATGACGGCCTGACTTAGATCCCTTGAACCCACGTGAAAGTCAGGGAGACAACTCCACAGAGGTGTTTTCTGGCATACACACACACACACACACACACACACACACACACACACACCATAGTGTCCATGCTACACACACACACGCACATGCACACGCACACGCACATGCACATATACACACATGTGCACATACACAGGCCATATACACAATAATATTTTCACAATAATATTTTCTAAGTTAAGCATCCAGTTATATAAAATTAAACCCATGGCCCAACAATTCCATACCCATTTACCCAACAGAACATGAGGGAAAACCAACTCCACAGAGTTGCTTTCTGCATGCCACAATATGTGTGGCTCCCTTCACCACAGTAATAATACGTAAAGTTAAATATAGTTACAAAAAATTAAATGCATCAGATCCAATAATTCCACTCCTATTTACCTAACAAAATGAAAATATATATCCATAAAAAATATACAAATGAGCCGGGCGTGGTGGCGCACGCCTTTAATCCCAGCACTCGGGAGGCAGAGGCGGGCGGATCACTGTGAGTTCGAGGCCAGCCTGGTTTACAAAGTGAGTCCAGGACAGCCGAGGCTACAGAGAGAAACCCTGTCTCGAAAAACCAAAAAAAAAAAAAAAAAAAAAAAAAAAATATATATATATATATATATATATGTATATATATATGTATATGTATATATATATATGTATATATATATACATACACACAAATGCATGAGTGCACACACACACACACACACACACACACACACACACACACACGGCTGGTAAAGTGGCTCAGTGGGTAAAAGCACTTGCCACCACGCCTGGTGACCCATGCAGGAGGAGGAGGAATCCAACTCTCATAAGTTGTCCTCTCCTCTCTACTTGGATGCCATAACACACATATGTTCCATACACACACATACATGCACACAAAATAAATGAATTTTTAAAATCTTATTTTTTATAAGTGTACAGGAGCTGGAGAGGTGACTTGGGTAAAGAGCACTCTTTGCTCTTCCAGAGGACCTGGGTTCAATTCCTGGCACCCACTTGGTGGCTCACAATTGTCTATAACTCTAAACCTAGAAGATCCAACACCTTTTTCTTGTTTCTTTGGACACTACACACAGATGCAGGCAAAATACACACACGCATTAAAAAAAAAAACAAAAATATTAAAAGAAACATATACACAAATATTCATAGCAGGGCTGAAGAGTTAACGCAGCAGAAAGAACTGTCTAACCTAACATGTGAAAAGCCCTGACTCAATCCTGAACACCACACATGCATACACCAAAAAAAATTCAAAGCATTATATCCAGATACATAGAGGGGAACATATTTGACAATAGAAAGCATACTGGGTGTATGCATGCCATGAATAAACTTTGAAAACATTACACATTATGTAAAGTAGAAACCAGACACAAAAGGCCGTGAATCCCATGGCTCTGTTTACTGGGAAATCCATGGACCAATACCGCCATGGGCTGAGAATGAGGAGGAGGGAGCGAGTGTCGCTGCACATGGCTTGCTTGGTTCACTTGTTATTGCTGTTGTCTTATAGGTGATTAAAATAGTCTTCTACTTTAAATTTGCACAACAAATAACTGACTTTCTAAACATAGGTAAGACATGCCTACATCTTTGGCTTTTAGTAATTAAAACATTTTAGATTTATTTAATTTTATAGGTATGCACACTTTGTCTGCATATATGTATGTGGGCCACAGGCATGCTAGCACCCATGGAGGATCTGCTGGAACTGGACTGTGGATGATTGTGAGGCCCCATGTGAGCGCTGGGAACCAGGTCCGCTGCAAGAGCAACAGCGCTCTTAACCAGTGAACCATCTCTCCAGCCATATTTCCTGCTTCTCCTTCTGTGTCCCACTCACCTGGTGGTCTGGCTGGTGGTCTGTCTTTGGAGGATGCAATGGCGTCACTGGCTCATTTGGCTCCCCATCCCCGTCGTCACTGCACTTGGTATTATCCTGTGGCCTCTCCTCCTTCTCTTGAGAAACACTGCACTGGCTGTCCACTTCATGAGCGGAATCCACGTGTCTAGGCTGGTCCTCCTGAGCTATGCCGTCCTTCACTGAGTCCCTGCTTTCTACAGGTAAGATATCGACATTTATCCTACTGACTGTGGCGAGTGACTCTGCAGTATTGTTCATGTCTTGTTTGTCAGTGTGGCCTTTGAGACTAGCAGGTGATTTCAAGGGACCAATGGCCATTGGTTTCTCTTGGGACAAACACTTATCTTCACCCTGGGTGAAAAGATGTTCTGAAGTTACTACAGCACCTTATACCATATACAAAAATTAACTCAAAAAGGAGCAACATCTGCTTCTAAAAGTTAAACATAGAACTAACATCTAGCTCAGCAACTCTATATTTTGGCATGCACTCTAAAAACACAAAGGCAGGCAGGCAGGCAGGTACCCGGGGACTGATGGTTCTAGAATTGCTATTCAAACACAGGGTGCGCACAGTGGGCCACACTTCCATGCCCAGCCCCTGAGGGGCGGACAGTAGGAGGACTGTCATGATCTGAGGTCAGCCTGCACACAAAGTGGGCTCTAAGCTACCCAGCGTTATACAGCAAGACTCTTTAAAAAGAGAGAAAGAGCCAGGTGTGGTGGTGCACGCCTTTAATCCCAGCACTCAGGAGACAGAGGCAGGCGGATCTCTATGAATTTGAGGACAGCCTGGTCTACATACTGAATTCCAAGACAGCCAGAGCCAAATATTAGAGAACCCATCTCAAAAATAAAAATAAACTAAAAAATAAAGAAGGAAAAGGTAAACCGGGTGTGGGGCGCACAACTTTAATCCCAATACTTGGGAGGCAGAGGCAGGCAGATCACTGTGAGTTCAAAGCCAGCCTGGTCTACAAAAGTGAATCCAGGACAGCCAAGGCTACACAGAGAAATCCTGTCTCGGAAAACCAAACCAAACCAAACCAAACCAAACCAAAACTATATATATAGCAGGACAACGGTGGCAGAGGCCTTTAATCCCAGCACCCGGGCATCAGAGGCAGATGGATCTCTGAGTTTGAGGCCAGCCTGATCTACACAGCACAGAGCTACATATAGAAAAATTTTACATATATATATATAATTATGTATACAAATATATATATACAGTATATGATTCTATTTATATAAAAATATCTAAAGCAGGAAAATTCAGAGTTATAGAGAAAAGAGGTGTAAAGGCCCTGGGGTAGAAGAATAGGGAGTTACAGCTTAAAGAAGCAGGGAGTTTCTGTTCTATATGATGAAAGAGTTTTTGAGGATAGTGATGATGGCTGTATCACAACACAGGGACTATAATCCAGAGTACTGGGCAATATGCTGAGGGGTTGTTAAAATACAGAGTGTCAGGACAGCTCAGCAGGCAAGAGCACTTGCTGCCAAGTTTCATGGCCTGAGGTTACCCTGGAACCCTCATGGTGGAAGGAGAAAACTCACTCTGCACCTGTCTCTGTCTCTCTCTGTCTCTGGTCATGCAGTTCTGCAGTTCTTAGACAGTGCCCTGCCTATCATGCACAGGGATATGGGCTAAAGCATATCTGAGTTCAAGGCCAGCCTGGTCTACAAAGTAAGTCCAGGTCAGACAAGGCTACAACAGAGAAACCCTGTCTCGAACTCCCACCCCTAAAAGATAAAATTTACATAACCACTATTTAAAAATATTTTATTTGTGTGTGTGTGTGTGTGTGTGTGTGTGTGTGAGAGAGAGAGAGAGAGAGAGAGAGAGAGGGAGAGAGAAAATGTGGCCATGTGGGATCAGTGCCTAAAATAAATATTCAACACACCAAAGTCAAATTCCACACACTACATGAACAGAATGAAAAGAACACATGATCATCTCAACAGATACAGAGAAATGCTCTGACAAAGGTCAATAGCCTTGCATGATTTAGAAAAACCATTTAGGTGGCTGGGCAGTGCTGGCACACGCCTTTAATCCCAGCACTTGAGAGGCAGAGGCAGGTGGATCACTGTGAGTTAGAGGCCAGCCTGGTCTACAAAGTGAGTCTAGGACAGTCAAGGCTACACAGAGAAACCCTATCTCGAAAAAAAAAAAAAACAACAAACCCAACAACAACAAAAAAGGAAGAATTAATTTCTGCTCATAGATTTATTAATATTGTAACAAAACCTAAAATATTCTGTAGGCTCAGTAAACACCTATCAAAGTCCAATGACATTTTTCACTGAAACAGAAAACCTCATCCTAGAATTAATAAGGAAACTTGAGAAGCCAAAACAATATTGAAGAACAAACTCTAAGACCCACGTTTCCTAACTTCAAAACTCGCTATAGAGCTAAAATAATCAAAGCGATATGGCACTGAAACTAAGACATATTGGCCAATGGAATAGAATAGAAAGCCAATACAAACCCTCACAGGTATGACCAAATGATTATTGACAGAGGTAACAACCATTTGTGTTAGTCTATTTTCCTTTACTATAACTGAATGCCAGAGTCTGTGTTTTGTTTTTTAATGAGACAGGGTTTCTCTGACTGTCCTGGAACTCACTTTGTAGACTAGGCTGGTTTCAAACTCAGAGATCTGCTGCCTCTGCCTCCCGAGTGCTGGAATTAAAGGCATGAGCCACCATTTCCTGGCTGATATTATTATATTTATTAATAAAAGTAAAGTCAATAATACAGGAAATATTATTTGTAGGAACATGAAGAAATTAAAAATGCAGAATGGTATAGTTGCTGTGGAAAACTATAATGCCTCATGAAGTTAAACACAGCATTATCACTTGGCCTGGCTTTTACATATAGGCTGATAGCCCAAAATCTGAAAACGGGTGCTCAAGCCTGGCTCCTAAATGTTCACAGTAAGGCCTGACAGGTGAGAGGGACCCAAGCCTCTGCCAATGGATGAATGGATAAACCTATATGCTTATTAGTCAGTCCTAAAAGAGTTGAGGTATTGGTATATGCTGCATGGATAGACCTTAAAAACATACTAACTTGTGGCTGAAGAGATGGCTCAGAGGCTAAGAGCACTGGCTGTGCCAGGTGTGGTGGCACACACCTGTAATCCCAGCACTCTTGAGGTGGAGGCAGGTGGATCTCTGTGAGTTTGAGGCCAGCCTGGTTTACAAAATGAGGCCAGGACAGCCAGGACTACAAGAGAAACCCTGTCTCAAAAAACCAGGGTGGGGGAAAAAAAAGAGCACTGGCTGTTCTTCCAGAGGTCCTGAGTCCTGAGTTCAATTCCCAGCAACCACATGGTGGCTCATAACAATCTGTAATGAGATCTGGTTCCCTCTTCTGTCATGCAGGTGTATATGCAGACAGAACACTATCTATATAATTAAAAAAAAAAATAACTCAGACATAAAATGCCACATGTTATATGATTCTATTTATATGAAATATTCAGGAAAGAAAAATCCATAGAAACAGAAAACTTGGTGTTTAGTAAGGTGCAGGAGAATGTGAGAAGTGACAATGTGTAAAGAATTTCTTTGGGCTGATGAAAATGTTTTGGAACTAGAAAAGAAGTGATAGCTGCACATTGTTAGTGTGCTAAATGCACATACCTGTCCTCATTATATGGGCTTACGTGGGACTGGAGAGATGGCTGCTAAGAACACTTGCTGTGTAATTGATCATGAGAACCAAAGACTGGATTCCAACACTCACATACCAAGCCAGGCATGCAAAACATGCTTGTAACTGTAGCTCTGAAGAACTCAATGCCCTCATCTGGCAGCTACAAACATAGCTGTCACACTCTCCCTCACATGTGGGAATATACTCATACAGGCGCATGCGTGCGCACACACACACATACACACACACACACACACATACACACACACACAAATAAAATATTTTTAAATAGTGGTTATGTAAATTTTATCTTTTGGGGGTGGGGGTTCAAGACAGGGTTTCTCTGTGTAGCCTTGTCTGTCCTGGACTTACTTTGTAGACCAGGCTGGCCTTGAACTCAGATCCACCTGCCTCTGCCTCCCAGGTGCTGGGATTAAAGGCGTGCACCGCCGCCGCCGCCGCCACCACCACCTGGCTGTAAATTTTATCTTAAAAAAATGAAAAAGCTATTACACTGACTTCATGAACAGTTTGGCAGCCTACTGCAGACAAAGGGAGAGTAAAGACTGACCTTCACCAGTATGCTTTAAAATTGGAAGCAACTGCACAACGAATCTCTAGAAAAGCAGTCATTTCCACATAAAAACCGCTCACGTAAACGCCATGCTGTTCACAGGATTCCTAAGGCGTGACCACAGGACGCATACCATGGCATGTACAGCAGAGCCCGCAGAAGAGCGTCGCTGGCAGTGGATCACTTCATGATCTGCTTCTTCCTTTCTGGAAACTACAGCCACAGCAGGCTTGGCTCTGGAGTCACAGTGTTTAACATTATTTTTGCAAGTTTTTCTTTATAGGGAAGAAAAGAAAGCACTATTATCAACAGTGATGCTTGATGGTTTGAAAGAATACGTGAAATGCGTGTCTGCAATGCATCCCTTATTTTTTAATTTTTTTAATTTTTTTTTTTGGTTTTTCAAGACAGAGTTTCTCTGTGTAGCCTTGGCTGTCCTGGACTCACTTTGTAGACCAGGCTGGCCTTGAACTCACAGTGATCTGCTTGCCTCTGTCTCTCGAGTGCTGGGATTAAAGGTATGCGCCACTACACCCAGAACTGGTTTCTTACTTTTAAACCAATTTTTAAAATCACACCTGTTTGTTTATTGTGCGTATGCAGATGAGAACACATACAAACATACACATGCGGTCACAAGACAACTTGGGAGGCTGGTTCTCTCCTTCTACTGAACTCAGGTCAGCAGGCTTAGTGGCAAGCACCTTTGCTTGCTAAGTCATCTCAAGAGCCCTGGTGTCTTAATTTTGACAAATGCCCATGATAATAATCTAAGACGCTAATGACAGGGGGAACTAGATGGGCATAGAGGAAGTCTGCACTGTCTTTATAACTCTCCTATAAATACAAAACTCCAAGATACATTTTCTATGAGAAAGTAGCTCATATACAAAAGTACCAGGATAAGTTCCTTTTTTAAAGTTTTACATGTTTACAGTAATATCACTATTGTTTTGCAAACTTTAAGAGTAAAAATATGGGGCTGGAGAGGTGGCTCAGAGGTTAAGAGCACTGGCTGTTCTTCCAGAGGTCCTGAGTTCAATTCCCAGCAACCACAGGGTGGCTCACAGCCATCTATAATGAGATCTGGTGCCCTCTTCTGGTGCGCAGGCGCACATGCAGGCAGAACATTATATACATAATAAATAAATAAGTCTTTTTTTAAAAAAAAGAGTAAAAATAATTGGCTTATATTCTCTGACTTGCAGAATAAATGTGTACAGGAATAATACCCTAACTGTTTAGCTGCTTCTAGGCGCTGAGTCTCTAGGACGTTAAAGCAGAGCACAGAGATCAAGACAGCACAACAGAGGGACAATTAGAAGTGATGCTGGTGCGATCCCAGCACGTGGGACGCTGGTGCAAGATACCAAGAGTCCAAGTTCTGGGCTACACAGCAAGGCCTTGTCTCAAAAGGGACCTGAGCATGTCTAACGTAGCCTCCTCTCCTCCCAAACCTATCTCACCACAGGCACAAGTGAAGCTAACAAGACAGTGACAGTCTTCTCTGACCCTAAGTCTTAGATACCAAAACATCTGTTTGCTAAAAGACAGACTGTGGTCAAAGGAAGGAACTCCTTTTCTTTTGAAGAGTACTATAAGAAAGCCTTTGAGCACTCAGAAGTCTGAGCACCATTTTCTTACATGGTGAATACATAAAATAGTAGCTCTCTAAATGGTTATAAAATTACATTTATTCATGTATTTGTGTGCACATGTGTGGAGGTCAGAGGACAACTTGTAGGACTTGGTTCTCCTTCCCCTCTGTGGATCCTGGAGACTGAACTTAAGTTCTCAGGATTGGTAGCAAGTGCGTCTTTACCCGCTAAGCCATCTTACCAGCCCCTCTAGATGGCTCTCTAGATATTTTTGTTTTTGTTTGTTTGTTGGTTGGTTTTTTTTCGAGACAGGGTTTCTGTGTAGCCCTGGCTGTCCTGGACTCAGATTTTAGACCAGGCTGGCCTCAAACTCACAGCGATCTGCCTGCCTCTGCCTCCCGAGTGCTGGGATTACAGGCGTGCGCCACCACGCCCGGCTGGTTCTCTAGGTTGTTTACTTCAATAATTATGCAAATTTTAATATTTTCTGTGTTTTCTTTTTATGATACTGGGATTTAAATTGGGGACCTTGCACATACAAGGTAAGCACTCTACTACTGAGCTAAATGCCCAGCCCAGTTTTAGTTTTGGGACAAGGTCTCCCTGAGTTGGCCTGGCTGGCTCACTCTCTAGTTTGGGCAGGATTTGTATCTGTGATCCTGAGTAGCTGAGATATATAGGCCTGTGCCACTAGATCTGACTAATACGTATGCGACAGGAGCCAGAATATGCTACCCTAAAAATGTACCTTTGCCTGGCATGGTGGCGCACATCTTTACTCCCAGCACTTGGGAAGCAGAGGCAGGCAGACCTTCATAAGTTTGAGGCAATGCTGACCTACAAAGTGAGTTCTGAGGACAGCCAGGGCTACACAGAGAAACCCTCTCTCAAGGGGGGAAATGCACTTTTGCATAGCAATTATTTTGAGCTAACAGCACTTAAAAAAAAAAAAAAAGCAGGTACAAGGGACTGCAGAGATGGGCCAGCAGTTAGGAGTGCTTTTTGCTTTCCAAACGACTCAAGTTCAGTTCCTAGCACGTAATCAGACGGCACAAAACCACCTATTAATTTCAGTTCCAAGGGGTCTGATGCCTTATTTTCGGCTTCAACGGGCATTCACATATGCATAAATAAAAAATTAAAAAAAAAAAGCTGGGAAGTTGTAACACACACCTTTAATCCCAGCACTTGCGAGACAGAGGCAGGTGATCTCTAAGTTTGGAGACAGCCAGAGAAACACTGAAAAGCCCTATCTTGAACAATGCCTCCCCAACACTAAATAAACAATAAAATTTAAAATAAGTAAAAAATGGAAAGCTAAGGTTGAGAGAAATGTGTAGTCCTTAGTAAAATAATTCTAATTTTCCTTTATGCTTTCCACACAGTTCCTTCACACAATTCCCTTTCTTGCTGGCCTGTCACAGATGCATTAGGTGTGATGCTTTGGGGGTCTTTCAATTATTAAACTTTATTCTACTTTTGAAACATAAAACTTCCATTAAATAATTTTTTTTTTTACTTTCCTATGTTAAGTTAAATTCTGAGAGACCCAAGCCAAAAACCACCACGACAGTAGAGTTTTGTCTCCTTACATGTTCTAATTACACAATTTTACTTTTCATTAAACAAACAACTCACCATAAATTTTTACTGAAAATCTAGAAACCACCCTCTTTTGCCCCATGTTTAGCCCAGCATTCTGTAAGGGAAGTATCTTACGCCTTCGTGGCCTCCAGAAATAAGGAGATTTGGTGTTTTATGTACGGCTGCCTCAGGATGGTGCGCACAGAGGGTCTTTCTTCAGGCCTTCTGCTCAGCATTGTTCTTATCAGCTCTGCCAGCTCTGGGCTATAAACTTTTGGCATTGGTGGCAACTGCAAAAAATAACAATACTATAATTATGATTAAGGACATTATGAGACAAAGTGAAAGCTGGCAGGTATTTCCCACTATTTAAAATCATTATGACATTTAAAATTATTTACATTTACTCATTTAAAGTCATATATCCAGAAAAATAAAAATAGCTATCAAAACTGTCTGCTGTGTTTACAACAAGCTGTAGGAGTGCAGCAGCTCTTCCTTCAGCCCAGTAGTCCCATTTGAGGACGAGGTCCTCCAGATGTAAGCACGAGTTTCCTTTTCTTTTTTTAAAAGATTCATTTATTTATTATGTACACAGTGTTTTGTCTGCATGTACACCAGAAGAGGGCACTAGATCTCATTATAGATGGTTGTGAGCCATGATGTGGGAATTGAACTCAGGACTTTTGGAAGAGCAGTCAGTGCTCTTAACCTCTGAGCCATCTCTCCAGCCCAAGCACAAGTTTCTTTTTCTTTTCTTTTAAATGTTATTTATTACTAGCATGTGAGTATGGGTGCAGTGCATGCATGAGCATACACACGTTCAAGCCAGAAAACAACTTTTGGGAGCCTGTTCTTTCCTCCCACCATGGGTTCTGGGATCAAACTCAGGTTGTCAGGATTGTGACACAAGCATCTTTACCCACTGAGCTATCTCGTTTGCCCAAGAGCACAAATAAGATTAATATACCAGATTATACAGTCCAGCAGTCAGTAACCAGAAATAAAGTGCCACCACAGAGAATGATAAGTTGTGCTGCATTCTTCCTGTAAACACGAGAGGGCTGCTTAAAAGGAAAACACACTTACTGACAATTAAGCCAAAAGAGGAAGTTGGCTACTGCTGTGTACAGTAAGACTGTTTGCTTCTTTTTAAAAAGTACTTGTCAGTATTAGGGGAGGCAGAGTCAGGCAGAATCAAGGCCAGCCTGGTCTACAAATTGAAACCAGGATAGCCAAGGCTACAGAGAAACCCTGTCTTGAAAAACAAAACAAAAAAGAGCCAGACGTGGCGATGCACTCCTTTAATCTCAGCACTAGGGGAGGCAGAGGCAGACGGATCTCTGTGAGTTCGAGGCCAGCTTGGTTTACAAAGTGAGTTTAGGAAAGCCAAGGCTGTTACACAGAGAAACCCTGTCTTGAAAAAAAAAGAAAGAAAGAAAGAAAGAAAAGAAAAAAGAAAACAAAAACAAAAAACCCCACAAAAACCCCAAAGGTGGGGGTGCAGGGAAAGTACTTGCATTTAAGTACATACACACCCAGAGTTACGCCTGTCTCAAAGAAAGAAAAGGGAGACCTTGGGATACATTGCTAGCAGTAGTTATCAAGAACATGAAAATCATGCCGGGAGTGGTGGAGCACGCCTGTAATCCTAGCACTCAAGAGGAAGAGGCAGGCGGATCTGGTCTACAAAGTGAGTTCAGGACAGCCAAGGCTACACAGGGAAACCCTGTCTCAAAAAACCAAAACCAAAACCAACCAAACAAAAACCCAACAACAACAAAAACAAAACCATGAAAATAGAGACATTTTTATTCTTTTTAAAAACCTAATTATTTAAATAGCATAACTGGAAACAGATTTCAGAGACTTCATTTTTATTTTATATGTACGGGTATTTTGCCTGCAGGTAGGTAAATGCACCACAATCACAGTGCAAGCACAGTGCCAGCAGAGGCTGAAAGGGCATCAGGCACCCTAGGGACTAGAGCTCCGGACAGTTGAGAGCTGTTATGTGGGTGAACAGTAGCAATCTTAAACAATAAAGCATCTCTTCAGCTCCTATAATTGAAATTTTTACTTGTGTACTTTAAAAAACACTGGGATAATGAGTCTTGGGATAATCTTTAAATCACTGCAAAGGGCAGCCAGCCTCAGGGAAATAACATGAAGCCATTTCCGGCATCCACATCAGGTATAATGCTTCCTGCAGTCCTTAACCAGTTACTCACAACTGTACCAAGAACACATCTTTTTTTCTTTTTTTCTTTTTTCTTTTTTTTTTTGGTTTTTCGAGACAGGGTTTCTGTGTGTAGCCCTGGGTGTCCTGGACTCACTTTGTAGACCTGGCTGGCCTCAAACTCACAGCGATCCACCTGCCTCTGCTTTCCAAGTGCTGGGATTAAAGGCGTGAACCACCACGGCCAGCCCCAAGAGCACCTCCGAACAGCATGGAGTCACTGTAAACAGGGCTCCTTCAGCTGCGGGCTACCTGGGCCCCATAGCCTCGCACAGCTCCTATACTTCCGTAGCTACAGTTTCCAACCGCCAGCTCTTTGTAGCCAATCAGCTTTTGTTTGTTTGTTTTGGTTTTTTGTTTTTGTTTTTTGAGACAGGGTCTCTCTGTGTAGGCTTGGCTGTTCTGGACTCACTTTGTAGACCAGGCAGGCCTCAAACTCACAGCAATCCACCTGCCTCTGCCTCCCGAGTGCTGGGATTATAGGTGTGCACTACCATGCCCGGCCAATCAGCTGATTTTACATTTTAACATTAAGGGAAAAAAGACATCTCAACTTCAACCTTTCACACAAAAGAGATCTTATATTCCTAATTATCAATGAATTCCTAACTAATATCAATGAATATTAGTCAATCAATCAAAACCATTAGTGAGGGCTGGGTATGTAGTTCAGAGTGCTTGCCCTGCATTTGCCCTGGGTGTGACCCCAGCACTGGAAAAAAAAAAGAGCAATGATTTTGACAATAGATATTTACAAAGCTCTATTTTATAAACCTTGTTCAATTATTCTAAATCAATTATTCTGAAAATTTTTTTTACCTTTCCTTCAATAATCCGATAAACTAAAGAATTCATGTCTTTTGCATTAAAGGCGTGCTTCAGGGTGGCCATTTCATACACGCAGCATCCCAGAGCCCAAACATCAGACTGCAAAAGAAAAGCAGGGAACGGTTAAACGCAGAATGTCTTATTACATTTCCCCTCAAAGGTAACCAGCATACACTTCCTTCCGACTGACCCCCAGCTAATTCTGGCTTAACTACTCATCGGCCTCTGAAAGCCTGATCCTCCCCGCAGAGACGGGTGAGCTGCCTGCAGCCCTGCCGTTGTACGCGGCCTACCTTGTAGCTGTAGGGTTTGTTGGAGAGCAGCTCGGGGCTCATGTAATAGGGCGTGCCGATGAGGGTGCTCGCCATGTCACAGTGACTCTCTAACACTCGGGCGATTCCTAGGTCACCCACTTTGATGATGTTTGTCCTTGTTAAGAAGACATTCTGAGTTTTCAGATCTCGATGAAGGATATGTTTCTCGTGTAAATACTGAGAAGAGAGAAAAATTTGATTATGTGTAAGCATACTAATTTGTTTCCTTAGTTCTAGGGTATTGGTTTTTGCTTTTCTTTTTTTCCTGACACAGGCTTTCTCTGTGTAGCCTTTAGCTCTAGTTTTTATATATCATCAGTAATTACATGGGTTAAAGAGCCTTGGTTACCTGGCAACCAAAACATTAGTGTTCTATAAACTCTAAACAAAAGTAAGTTCCAGGGGCTGGGGAAATGGCTCAGCTGGCAAAGCGCTTGCCACACAAGCATGAGAGCCTGGGTTTGGATCTACAGCACTCTAAAAAGCCAGGCATGCTGGCACACTCCTGACCCTGGGGAGGAGAAGACTAGAGGCACCCTGGAGCTCTCTGTCAAACAAGTAACTTTTACAGTCAGTGAGAGACCCTGTCGAAAAAAACAAAACAAAACAAAATGGCACAGAGCAGCAAAGGAAGACATTTAACATTTTCACCTCTGGCTTCCACACATACACACACATATGTGCAGACATACATGAACATGTATGCACACACAGGAAATTAAGTTCCACATATTAGTTGGCCTGGTACCTTCTACAATTATTTCCTGGTGCCTTGAAAATTGTGTCATTTTTAAACAATACCTAGACCTAGTTAAAATATATACTTATAAGCCAGACATGGTGGCATAGGCCATTTAAGTCCTATATTTGAAAGGCTGACACAGGAGGACTGCTGTGAGTTTGAGATTATCTTGAGCTACATGGTGAGTTCCAGGCCAATCTAAGTGGGTCCTTGTCTCCAAGGAAACAAACAAACAAACAAACAAACAAAAAACCCAACCCAAAAACGTACAAACGTCCACTGAAGGTAGAACAACTTATGCAAAGCCAGATGTGCACTCCTCTCTGACCTACGAAATCCTAGACAATGCCTTAAAGTACAACAGCATCACTTTTCCCTAAAGAGAACATGTAAGAATTTAGACTATGTCAGTTAATTCTGGCCAAATAAGCCCAGTGCCTGAGTATAATTCAAAATCAGCCTCACTCTGGGGGATGTGTCTACTAAAACACAAATCTCCTCTGCATGTTCATGCACTGTGTCACAGCAACAGGACAGCCTGGGCCTCACAGTATTGGACTATTAAATAGCCTGGGCATCTTTCAATGTGACACAGATGACTAACTGATTAGAACACGGTCCTCCTTGTTCTTTGTCTATGCAAGGCTCTTAAAACGGACTCTGCTACAAAATACTAAATGCACAAAGAATTGGTATCTTCTGTAATTACATATGAGATCCATGTCTATGTTAACATAGGCATCACTCAGAAACATCCTAATGCTACAAGGCGGACCCATCTGGCTATTAAAAAGATTTTCAACCCCCCCCTCATATAAGCATGTGAAAATATGCAGACATCATCCTGGGGCTGAGACATCTAGCCTCTAACAAGGCTCCTTTTATATCAAAGCATGCTGGGCAAAGACCAAGGCCCTTGGTGCCTCTTGGCGAGGGCACAAAGACTTAGCTTCAACAAGACCTGACTGCCATCTCTCTTAGGGCACCCTGACAGCACTGTAGAAAATACCACTCTTGACAGAGCAGGCTCAGGGTTGGGGAGGTGGCTCCATCAGTGACGTGTTTGCTGTGTAAGCACAAGGGCTTGAATATGGATCCCCAGCACCCATATTAAAAAACAGAAAGGCCTATGTGTGGCAGTGGGGGCAGAGAACACAAGAACAGGGCAGCCTCGGGTCCTCAAGTGCCGGACTCTGAGTCATGCCCGCCCTGCACATAACCTTCCCAGGAAAAGACTACTGACACTGCATACTTACTCCCCAGAGATGTCTGTCTCAGCACCCAGACATAGCCCCACACAGATGATGGTGACACTCAAATACTGCCTGGCTACCCATGTGCAAACACCCCTTAAAAACCAGCCCTGAAAATATTACCGTACTGTTCATTTCTCTCTCTACTCTTGCCTGCTATGACTGTATTTCAGTATACTTATAAAGTCTACTTCTAGCTTTTTCTGTATTGGTGAAGTCAGTCACAGCCTATGACGTCATCCCTGGCCCAGGAAAACACCCCTGCTGCCCTCCTGCCACGCGGGAGCCTGCAGGAGGCTCCGGGTGTGACAGACAGTACCTGCAAAGCCATGGCGATCTGTACAAACCACTCCACCACCTGACTCTCAGGCAGAAGCTGCCCCTTCTGTTCCTTGAGCTTCCGGTAGAGATCACCTCCTTCGCAGAAGCCCATGACGATGTAGAGCAGACCATCTCCTCCCTCCCATGACTCTTTGTAGGTGACAATGTTGGGGTGCTTCAGCTGAGACAAGAGCTGAGCTTCCTGCTCAGCAGCGCGACGCTCTCGGCTGGAGGCATTTCGGAGGTTCAGTTTTTTGATGACGTACTAACAAAGAAAATATGTAATTTTACAAGGTGCAAGAAAACAGGGTTCTGTAGGTTCACGAGGAGCTAGAAGTTCTCATGAATGCCCAGTCCTCAAAAACCAACCTTCCAGAGCCTATCAGATGACCTACTGACTTGTTCTGCAAAGGGCATAAAATTGTCAGTAGGATACTTTGAAGAGGAGGCAGCAGGAAGGTCAAAAAAAAAAAAACCATAAAAAGCCGGGCGGTGGTGGCACACATCTTTAATCCCAGCACTTGGGAGACAGAGACAGGTAGATCTGAGTTCGAGGCCAGGTTAGACTATAGAGGACATTCCAGGACAGCCAGGGCTACACAGACCAAACCTGAGAAACAAAACAAAACAAAACAAGCAATATTTGCCTTTGACAATTTGCCTTTGCCATTGACAATTATGCTTTTTTTTTTTGAGGGGGCTGGCATTAAACTCTGGGCCTTGCACGTGCTAGGTAGGTACTCTACTACCTAGTCATAAGTCAGGGCTATGTCCTTTCCAGGTCACAAGCAAGAATACTTCATTTTTATTATTTCTTTAACTATGCAATCCCAGATACTTTGAAGGCTAAGGAAGAAGGATTACTGAGGCCCAGAATTTTGAAACCCAACCTGGAGAGCACAGGGATGTGCTATCTAAACAAAACCCAAAAACCAACCAAACAAAGGAAGGAAAAAAACCTCCTAATGACTAATTTAAATGAGAGAGACTCTTTAACTTCGAAATTATTCTACAAGCAAGCATTATGATATAGCTTAAACACACATCTGCAGGCTGAAAAGGTGTATGAGGCACGTTAGATATTTGTGGCCCAATAAAGTTAAAGCATCATTGGTCTTCCACATAAGACATCATTCCCACTAACAATAAAATCCTTTACAATCTAATAAACTGTCCTCAATCATCTCAAAGATAATGTACTCACTCCTTCAATAGACACACACATAAATGTGTTTCCTCAAGTACAAACTGAAGGGTTATTACTACAGCTGTACTCTGACTCTTAGCATAAATGTCCCACAATTCCGCAGGGTGCCTACTGAGTTCATCTCTTATGTGAAAGCTTGTGTTCTAAGAAGCGAATCTAGCGCGTGACTCAAGAACAGGAAAGCAGGGCCTCTACTTGGGAGGGTGGGGTCTTTCAGCTTGCTGCTGCCGCTGGCGTGGTGGTGCCATGAGATGCCCCTTTTCGGTTTTGTAATTGTCCCTCTTTGTGCAAAGCCACTCTATGGCCACCTTGATAGCAAGGCATACTCAAGAACTGGTTCATCAGCCTTTGGGTGATGGGATAAAGTACTTCACACAAAGGAGGAGCATCAGACGTGAGGTTTAGAAAGACCACTCCAGCAAAAGTGGCGGTTAGAGAAAAGACAGGCGACAGGGATTTGTTGTGAAGGAGTGGGCGTTTAGCCAGAAAGAACGGTGTGTCCTGTATTGGGGGTAGTTCCAAGAGAGATGGAGAGGCCGGTTTGGCCTACTGACAGGAATACAATCAGCGCTGGGGGAATTAAAGACAATCCTCACAAGTCGAGCTTAGGAAACTGCAGGGCTAGTGTAGCTACTCCTGAAATAAGGGCCAAAGTGCTGGCGAGAAGATGACGAGCCAAGTGTTTAAGTAGAGAAAGCTGCACAAGAGAAGGCGCTTGCCAGGCTGTACTGAGTTAGGCCTGGGGACCGCATGGCCCCTGCTCTCAAGAAATGTTCAGGTGGCAGGAAGTTTGCACTGGCTAACACCATAGACTAGGTGAGGTTTGGAGTTGCTATTATAGAGGGAACTGGGAAGCTGACCTCATAGCTGAGATGAGTTTCTTGCCCACCTTTCAGGCCTAGAACATTTGAGGATGCCCCCGGCGCCCCCCTTTCCTCATCGCCCCTGGCCAGGTCCCAAATCCCCGACCTGCTTGCCGTCCCGCCGATGCTTCACGAGCGTCACCTCTCCATAACTACCCCTGCCCACGACCCGCACATAGCAGTAGGCAGCCTGGGGCATGTTCCCGAAGGGGGTCACAGTCGAGAAGCTGAGGGAGCGGCACGTAAGGCAGCGGGTAGGTCCCGCTCAAGCCGGGTAGGAGGTGAAGTCCTCCATCAATACGGGCCCTCGGGCCCGGAGCTTCCAGGCCCAGCCCACCCAGACGCCGCTACCATAGCGATACCGGCGGGGTAGTGCTGCGCATGCTCGGATTCGGAAGACCCGCCATAGAGGCGACCTAGCAGCGCCCAGAGCGGCTCCGCAGCCTTGGGATGACCTACCATTGAGCAGTCACTGGAGCGACCAGAGCGGCTCCGCAGCCTCGGAGGACTTGCCATAGAGTCCGGCCGCCTGAGAAGCCAGAGCGACTCCTGAGTCGCAGTTCTGCGTTTTGGTTCTGTGTTCTTTCAATAAGCCCTTACTAGTTCTAAGCGCCGTTACAAGTATTAGTCTACAAATATTAACCGTCTGTGTCCTTGGCTCAACATTTTATTGGAAGAGTGGCCCGTCGAGATTTCACCAATAATGTCTGCAGTATTTGTTTTGTAGCATGCCAGCATTTCGCCTGCCTTTTTTGTTGTTTTGTTTTTTGTTTTTCGAGACTTGGTTTTTCTGTGTAGCCCTGGCTGTCCTGAACTCACTTTGTAGACCAGGCTGGCCTCAAACTCACAGAGATCTGCCTATCTCTGCCTCCCGACTGCTAAGATTAAAGGCGTGGACCACCACGCCCAACATTTTGTGGTGTGGTGGATGTATTCTGTATTATTTATTTATTTATTTATTATACAGTATTCTGCCAACATGTGTGCCTGCATGCCAGAAAAGGGCACCAGATCTCATTACAGATGGTTGTGAGCCATCATTTGGTTTCTGGGAATTTAACTCAAGACCTTTGGAAGAACAGACAGTGCTCTTAACCTCTGAGCCATCTCTCCAGCCCTACTATTGTTGTTGAGATAAGATCCACCTATGTACCTCAACTTATAATCTACTCTTGGGTGTTGAGTTTACAGGCATATGACAGCACCACGCTCCTGAAGCTTTGGAATTTTTCATTATTTTAAGGAGTTCCTTTGCTAACTTCTCTATTTTTCCCTTCCTTAACCATTTTGTTGTTGTTGTTGGTGGTGGTGGTGGTGTGTGTTTGTTTGTAAAACCTTGTTTTAGACAAGGTCTCACTGTGTAACCTAGGTTAGCCTTGGACTCACAGAGATTGGCCTGGCTCTGGCTCCAGAGTGTGGAATTAAAGGTGTGCGCCATCATGCCCAGGGCTCATCTCTTTGTAAAAGACCCAATTACCTCTGCACAATTGAAAGAATCTCAGCTTTTCCTGTTATTGTGACTAGTTAATAAATAACAATCTTCCCCCTCTGCACTGACTAATGTTTGCCTTTTTTTATCTTTAGCAATATCCCTACCAGAATTCAATATTTATTTATGGCTTCCTTTGTTTGGTTTTCTTATGGAGAGGAAATCAGCATTCCCAAGAAATTCACCAATCTCAAATGTGTAATTAGATCATTTTGGCAGATGCAATCACGCAATTATAATATATATCAACAGATATGGAAAAATTGGAACCCTGTGTGTTGCTGATGGAAATAGAAAATGGTTCAACTTGTATAGAAATTGGTATCATGACTCCTCAAAAGAAATTGCACATGTAATCCACTCATTTTACCTCCGATACATACACCAAAGAAAAAAGAAGAAAAGAAAGAAAGAAAGAAAAGTTCAAAGCAGGCACTCAAACAGATACTTAGTTTTTTGAGACAGGGTTTCCCTGTGTAGCACTGTCTGTCCTGGAGCTTCCTCTGTAGACCAGGTTAGCCTCAAACTCAGAGAGACCCACCTGCCTCTGCCTCCTGAGTGCTGGGATTAAAGGTCTGTGCCACCACGCCCAGCTTCAAACAGATATTTGTACACTTATGATTACATCAACATTCACAAGAGCAAATGTTGAGAACAGCCTAAGTTCTTATCATTAATTGAATAGTTAATACTGTATGTGGGATGTGTGTGTGTGTGTGTGTGTGTGTGTGTGTGTGTGTGTGTATGTGTGATAAAATGATATAAAAGGAAGGAAATATGGAAATACTTTGAGGACATTATGTAAATGAAATACAAGGGACTGATATGGAATGCTTTCACTTACGCAACTTGTCTAGAGATGGGAAGCTCAGAGACAGAAGGAAGAGTGGCAGTGTTGGTGTCAGCCATCTCCCTGGCTCCTGGAGAGCGAAGGGGAAGCCGGGAGTTAGTGTTTAGTGGGTGTAGAGCTTCACTTGGGGAAAATTAAAAATCTCTGGAGAAGGACAGTGGCGATGGCTGCACCACAGTGTAAATGTACTTACACCACTAAGAAGTACACTTTAGCATGGTACCTGGGAGTGGTGAGTTGTCACTTGATGCCAAGCCTGATGAACTGGCACTGATGCCAGGGCCCCCAAACAGTGAAAGGTGAGAACTGACTCCTGAAACTTGCCCTCTGACCTCCACTTGCACACCAGGGCATGTATATGTGCATATATATATAAAAACATATAGTAAAGTAATAAATGCTGGCCAACCCCACGGCTCAGCAGACAAAGGCTGCTACCCATTCTGATGATTTAAGTTCCACCTTCAGGTCCCCTATGGCAGAAGGAGAGAATTAGCTCACACAAGTTGTCCTCTGAACTACACCCACACACACACACTAGCACAAGCACACACACAATAAAAAATAAAGGTAAGCCAGGTGTGGCACACGCCTTTAATCCCAGCACTCAGGGAAGCAGAGGCAGGTGGATCTCTGTGAGCTCGAGGCCAGCCTGGTCTACAAAGTGAGTCCAGGACAGTCAGAGCTACACAGAGAAACCCTGTCTTGAAAAATCAAAGTAATAATAATAATAATAGTAGTAATAGTAGTAGTTGTAGCAGCAACAGCTGGGTATAGTGGCATAGTGTGAATCTTAGCGTTCAGAAGGCAGAGGAAGGAGAATTTCCAGTTCAAGTTTAGCTTGAGCTATATAGAAAGATTGAAAAGAAAAGAAAAGAAGATGAGCTATACAGAAAGATTGAAAAAAAAAAAGACAAGAAAAACAGAATAAAGTAAACTTTATGTTTGTATACTTTGCCACAATAAAAAACAGTTTAAGTATTTTTGTTTACTTACTTATTTTGTTGGATTTTGTTGTTGGTTTGTTTGTTTTTGTATAGTTGAGATAGGGTATCAGAATCTTCTGGCCTTAAAATCACAGAGATCTGCCTACTCTGTATCCCAAGTGCTGAGGTTAACTGTGTACACCATAACACCAACAGCCAGGCATGGTGGCGCATGCCTTTAATCCCAGCACTCAGGAGGCAGAGGCAGGTAGATCATTGTGAGTTCAAAGCCTCTTGGTCTACAAAGTAAGTCTAGGACATTCAAGGCTACACAGAGAGACCCGGTCTCTAAAAACAAAAACAAAAACAACAACAACAAAAAAAAAACCCAAAAAAACAAAAACAAAAAAACCCAAAAAAAACCAACCAAACAAAAAAAACCCTAAAAACACTTGGCCAGTTTTTCAGGCTATTATGTAAGATATAAAGCAATATTTCCAACCTTTCTTTCACTGTGGCCTTAAGGATAATTTTTAGATTTATTATTGTTGTTATTGTTGTTGTTACTATTATTTGTGTGTGCATGTGTGTGAGCAAGCATGTGGAGGCCAGAAATCAAACTCATTATTATTATTTATTATGTATATAATGTTCTGCCTGCATGTACATCTGTAGGCCAGAAGAGGGCATCAGATCACATATTAGATGGTTGTGAGCCACCATGTGCTTGCTGGGAATTGAACTCAGGACCTCTGGAGGAACTAGTGTCCTTAACCTCTGAGCCATTTCTCCAGCCTGCCCCACCTTTTTTGTTTGTTTGTTTGCTTTTGAGACAGAGTTTCTCTGTGTAGCCTTGGCTGTCCTGGACTCCCTTTGTAGACCAGGCTGGCCTCGAACTCACAGAGATCTGCCAGCCTCTGCCTCCCAAGTGCTGGGATTAAACGCCTGAGCCACCATGCCCGGCTAAACTCGTTATTTTTTTTTTAAACAGGGTTTCTTACAGAGCTCAGAGCTCACTAATTGGGCTAGGCTGGGTGGTCAGTGAGCTCTGGGGATCTGCCTGTCTCCATACCCCCAGCACTAGGGTTGCACATATGTGCTGCAGTGCAAGGCTTTTATGTGGGTCCTTGCCTGTACGGCCGGCACTTCACCAACTGAACCATGTTCCCAGGCCCTAGACGGCTCCTTCTTGCCACTTCCTCCAGTGAAGTTTTAGTATCACAGATCTACCGTTCACATAGTGTGACTCTTGGGTGGGCTGCAGTCCATTATGGTGATCTAGGGTTTGGGGAGGGGGTGATGTTTTATTTTGTTTTTTATTTCTCTGAGACAACATCTATTTTACCTTTCCTGGAAGCAACACCTTTTTGTTTGTGTTTGTTTCTGACTCAGGGTCTCTCTGTGTAGCCCTGGCTGTCCTGGAACTTGCTTTCTAGACCAGGCTGGCCTCCAATGCAGAGATTTGCCTGCCTCTGCCTCCAAATACGTCACCACGCTGGGCTCCCGAAAGGACCTCTTTGTCCTTCTGGGAAATCTTTTCCTTTCTTGGTTTCTGGTACTTCCTGGTTCTCCTACTATCCTTGTCCACACTTGTCTCTCTTTTGACTTCGCCTGCTCCCTTCAGGCTTGATGTCTCCAAGCGTTCCGTGCCGTGTGCATCTCTGCGTTAAAACAGACAGACAGACTATGCTATGTGGATCAGGCATGGATGTTTGTGGAATAAGTCTTACACAGCCAGCAACATGGACCATGGGTTAGGTGAGATACAACTGAGTGGGGACCAGACACAGAGGACTTAGGGTGGAAAGGTCTCGATCCCAGTGACTTTTTATTTTATTTTTTTTTACATTTCCCTTCCCATCTTGTTTTTAGCACTGCGGGGGATTAGACCCAGGGCCTCTTACTTGGCAGGCCAGCACTCTACCACTGAGCTGCACCTTCAGTTGTATTCATTACTTTTCTGAGGAGAATCACCTTAAGGGAAGGGTTGCTTTTGGCTCACAGTTTGAGGGTCCAGTTCCTCATGACACAAAGGGTACAGCATCAGGAGTGTGAGGCTCCCCGCCTCCCAGGCACTCAGGCGTGGTCCTTAGCAACCCCATCTGTCCCTGTCTGCCTCCTCTTCCCATTGCCACAACTGGGCCAATTACACTCTTCATCCTACACATAGGAAGAGCAACAATACTTAAGTCCTGGGGTAGCTGGGAACAGGGAAGGAACGGAACGTTAAAGACGCTGGAAAGCATGCTGGCCAGGCAGTAGTCATTGCTACGTCGCCTCATCCTTTTCTGTCACCTGCCTCCACTGTAGCCAAATAAGCATGTTTGGTCTCTTGGATGAACCAAATTTGGCATTAGTCATCTCTCAACAGTCAAGTTGTTGTTGTTTGTTTGCTTGGGTCTGTCTTTCTAGATGGCATCTGCTTGTCTTCCTTGCTTTCCAAAGCTTCCCCAGACCCTTGAGTCTAACCGATCCCCCTGCCTCAGTAGCTGGGACTGCAGGGATTTACTACAGAACCTAGCTCTCAATACTCTAGCCCTGGACACTTCAGTGTTTTCTACCCCAAACGCTAAGGGTCCTCAGACACTCTGTCCTAGTTAGCTTGAACTCTCAACTTGACGCAGCCTAGAGGCACCAGGAAGGGAGTCTCGCTGAGCGCTTGCCCAGAACAGATTGGTTTGTGGTCATGTCTGTGGGGGATGGTCTTGATCATTAATGGATGGAGAGGGCCCAGCCCACTGCGAGCGGCACCATTCCTTGGGCAGGTGATGTTGGGCTATAAAAGAAAGCCAGGCTAGGCATGGGTCAGTGAGGAAACCTCCAGTAGTGTTCCTTCATGGTTTCTACTTAAAGTTCCTGCCTGGAGTTCTTGCCCTGACTTGCCTCCATGATGGCTTGTAACTATATGCTGAAACACAGCCGCCCATCCCCTAAGTTGCTTTCAGCCATGGTGTTTGTAACAGCGGCACACCGAAACTAGAGCAAACCTGTTCCAGATGGTTCTAGACCCCTTGCCAAAATCCCTGCGGCCGTCCTTGGCAGTCTTCGCCTTCCCAAAGGCCACTTTTCCTCCAGACACCTTTTGACTCCTTCCCAGTGTCACAGATCTTGAGGCCTCTTCAGCCTGCAGCCCCTCCCTCGAGCCCCACGGCTTCCATCGGTTCTTCTCCGTCCCCTTTGCCATGGCGTCAGCTCGCTGAACACATCAAGGCACCCACGTTTCATCACGGTAGTGTCTCAACTCCTAGCATTAGTGCCCCGCCCACCGCAGGTGGCTCTTTTTGGGCTGGTCAAGGAGTAAACAGACCCTCAAATGTACAGCAGCATGTTGACCTATCTAATCTTCCGCAAAGGCAGAAAACAAGTCAGAAGGTCACCTGGCCCAAGGACAAAAACCCTTTTCCCAGAAGCTGCCTGTGTGACACAAAGTCCAGCATAAGCAAACAGATCTGTGAGGTCCCCTTCAACTCATCAGGGTCACATCCCACCCCAGGTCAAAGGGCGACCTAACCGAATGGCTACATCTGTCCAGTGTTTTGTGGCTTGCTGGCAACAGGAAGGGCTTGTGCCTAAAAGCTGAGCAACTTGTTGGATAAGCCAGGTGTCTAGGGAGGAGTCGCCCCTCTGGGGTCCTCATTCCGCCTTCCTTGCTTTGCGTCTCAGGTGACATGTCTTCCCTATGTGATGGGCTTTGGAGCCTGAGACTCAAGTTCAAGTGTGGATGTCCCAGAGACACGTGAGTAGACTATAGACACTAAAGAAAAATCACAGGAGGCTTTCAGAGGCCTTGATTATGAAAAGGGGCCACTGTCCCTATCTTCCCTGGTGACAGCACCCCGGACTGGTGGGAGCAGGACAAAGCCAGCTTCTGTTTTTCTGTCCAAATCCAGCAAGAAGGTCCAGGGAGGATGATGCAATAAGCCTGGAGCATGGGTCACCCGCTGTGCCTCCCCCACACTTCCTGCACAGAACTATTACCAGCACTGGCAGCCTCAGGACCAAATGTGTAACCAGGTGTTCGTGGCACCTTCTAAGGTGCCGACCATATCTGTGACCAAAGCATGGCAGAAAAGTTGGTTGATGGTTAAAGAATTTTGGAAGAAAAGTTTCATTAAGTTTAGAATCCCTATTTTACCTGTGACCTTTTGCCAGAGGTCACCTATATGAAGCTGGTGCCTCCTGGTGCTAGAGGCAATACCTCACAATCCCTCCTGACTGCAAGCGGCCTGCGACACAAGAAGAAAGTATTCACCGCCTTATTGTTTTTTTGGTTTTTTTTTTTTTTTGAGACAGTTTCTCTGTGTAGCCTTGGCTGTCCTCGACTCACTTTGTAGACCAGGCTGGCCTCGAACTCACAGTGATCTGCTTACTTCTGCCTCTCGAGTTCTGGGATTAAAGGTGTGAGCCACCACCGCCCGGATTCACTGCCTTTTTCTTTTCTTTTCTTTTTTTAAAATATATTTTATTAATTTATTCATATTACATCTAAATTGTTATCCCATCCCTTGTATCCTCCCATTCCTCTCTCCCTCCCATTTTCCCCTTACTCCCCTCCCCTTTGACTGTGATGGAGGGGGACAGCCTCCCCCTGTATATGCTCATAGGGTATCAAGTCTCTTCTTGGTAGCCTGCTATCCTTCCTCTGACCATAATGAGTGGGTTACTCACTTATATCTGGACACTAGCCCAAGGGGCATGTCCCATGAAAGTCTACACTTACCAGGAAAGTGGGACAGAGGGAAGGGCATCCTATTGGGACTCTAGGTGAGAGAAGCATGGGAGAATGGGGACATAGAAGGATCCAGAGGGTCCTAGAAACCTACAAGAAGAACATTATGATGGGCAGATCTGGGCCCAGGGGTCCTGCTCAAACTATGACACCAGCCAAGGACAATATGTGCAGTAAACTTCAAACCCCTACCCAGATCTAGCCACTGCCTTTTTCTTAACCGAGCCCGTGCCATGCATGCAGTACCTACAGAAACCAGAAGAGGGTGTCTATTCCCTGTAGCTAGAGAAACAGGAGATTGCAAACTATCCAAGCAGGTGCTGGAAATCCAACTTGAGCCCTCTGGAAAGGCAGCTAACACTGTAGCTGTGGATCCGCCTCTCAGCACCTCCCCCTCCCCCCTGCACCCCCATCCCTGTTTAAAGACAAGATCTCACATAGCCCAGGCTGGCTTCCCTGGGCTGAGGTTTGTTTTGAACTACTCCTCCTCCTGCCCCCCACCTCCCTAGAGTCAGGGTTACAGATGTGCACCACCACGCCAGCTGCCATGAAAACTCTCTCTCTCTCTCTCTCTCTCTCTCTCTCTCTCTCTCTCTCTCTCTCTCTCTCCCTCCCTCCCTCCCTCCCTCTCTCTCCTTCTCTCCCTCTCCCTCTCCCTCTCTCCCTCTCTCCTCTCTCGTGCATGTGTGCATGCATGCCACAACACACATGTTGAAGTTAGAAGACAGCTTGAAGGAGTTAGTTAGTTCTTTCCTTCAACCACGTGGGTTTTAGGGTTCAAACTCAGGCTTGGTGGGTAAGTTCCTTTACCTGCTGAGCTGTCTCCCTGATCCTGCAACTTCACTTAACACGTGTGTGTGTGTGTGTGTGTGTGTGTGTGTGTGTGTGTGTGTGTGGTGTGTGGTGTGTGCGTGTGTGTGTGCATGTGTGTGTGCGTGCTAGGAATTAAACCCAGAGCTTTGCGTGTGCTAGGTAAGCCATCTACCAATGAGCTAAAGACCTGCCAAGCTTTGATTCCCTAAATCCTGCTATTTGCCTCCGCTGTGTCTAATGTTTAATCTATGTTTATACAGCACAGTGTTAACCAATAGTCTGAGAAAAGTGACAGGAAAGTGAGAGCCTGGAGACCATGGACGGTGCTCTAGGGCTTCGGGTGCTGTTGTGTGGGTACCTGGTGTCCCTCCTCACTCTGCAGGCCATGCCCGCTTTGGCCTTGGCCGCAGGCAAACCCAGGGGCAGCGAGGTATGTGACTCAGCTCTTGAGCATAGGCAGAGGGGCCTGGACCACCCCCACCCATCTGATCATTTCTGCCTGAAGAGGCAGCTTCCAAGCAGCAGGAGGGCGGGGGAGAGTGCCGAACACAGACCCCACCATACCTACCTTTTAACAAATAGAGCACGGTCCCTGAGCATCCCCGCTCACACTCAGCCTTGGTTTTGTTTTGCAGAAGCGACAAGCTGTGGACACAGTGAGTGAAAGCCTTGATAAAGGGGTCTGAGATGGGGTCCTTTCTCCCACCCCTGTGAACCTCTGTCAAGTGGGGCTCCCATCACTTGAAATGTGATGTTATTCACGTCTCACCTCATGTCTCCAGCAAAGAGAGGGGTCTTCTTGGGAGGTTGGGTGTAGTCTTCTGGAATCTGGGCACCTTATTCTAGAGTGGGAAAGATTCCTCCATCCATCCATTTATTTATTTATTTATTCATTTATTTTACTTCAGACAGTTGATGGTGTGCTCATCAGGAGCTTGAAAGTCAATTGTAAAGTCACCTCTCGCTTCGCCCACTACGTCATCACCAGCCAAGTGGTCAACAGCGCTGACGAAGCCAGGGAGGTGGCTTTTGATGTGGAAATCCCCAAGACAGCCTTCATCAGCGACTTTGCCATGTGCGTGCGTGCCCTGCCTTGCTCCTGTGTTCTACTTCAGTGTGCCCATTCAGCTGTCCAGCCTGAGTCCAGAGAGGCCAGATCTCACTTCCGGTCATGGACAGCCCCAGCTTAGAGGGACAGGAGGAAAAAGGTCCCTTAGAGTTCTCAGATCCCACCTTACACAGGAAACCAGGGCCTCTGACTGCTTTTGACTTGAGGAGCAAAGCCAGCATGTGATGTGGCCTCTGTGACCATGGCTACCTTCTGATTCCCCATGGGTCCTCTGAGCAGTGGGCAGCAGACAGTAGGGACCCTCTTTTCAAGGAGCTGTGTGGACCGGGTCTTAGACTCAGCACACTCAATGCAGAGGACAACCTAGGCAGTGAAGGAGGCCACCACCACTGAGGACTTTTCCCTTTTGTGCAGCACAGCAGATGGGAACGCGTTTGTTGGGAACATAAAGGACAAAGTGAGTGCTTGGAAGCAGTACCGCAAGGCGGCCATTTCAGGGGAGAATGCTGGCCTTGTCAGGTAAGTCCCAGGCTTGACAGCCAAGCCTCCAGGGCTGTCCCTTCTGCCCTGGCCAGGATGGAGCCAGGAGCTGCAAGGTGCTGCTGGGTAGGGACCATCTCCAGGAGGGTGAGAGCTTGAGTAAGCCCATCTAGGCTGGCACCTGGGGCAAGGATGGGGCACAGGTGGTCTTCTTCTGTCTTGTGGAGAAGTAGGCCTCATCCTTGATCTCGGCCTTGACTAACCACTTGAGATAATCTTGGGAACAGCATCATAAGAGAAACTGGTTCTAAGGGACGTGCTTTAGGTATCAAGGATGCGCATGTCACCTTTTTGTCCACCTGTTGTCACATGTCCAGAGCCTCGGGCAGAAATATGGAACAGTTCACCATTCACATCACCGTTGGGGCCCAGAGCAAGGCCACATTTCAACTCACCTATGAGGAGGTGCTAAAGAGGAGACTCATGCAGTATGACATTGTCATCAAAGTCAAGCCCAAGCAGCTGGTGCATCATTTTGAGGTAGCTTTCAGGTCCCTGGGCAGGACTCCCCCACCTCTGTCTCTCTGTCTCTCTCTGTCTATCTGTTTCTGTCTCTCTATGTCTCTGTCCCTTTGTCTCTTTTTCTTCGTGTCTCTGTCTCTCTGTTCTCTCTCCCTTTCTGTGTGTCTCTGTGTCTGCATCTCTCTTTCTCTGTGTCTGTCTGTCTGTCTGTCTGTCCCCGGCTCCCAGCACTGGTTCAACCCTCTTCATGCCTTACCATAGGCCTAAAAACACAGGGAAGGAGATTGGTTGCTCAGGGTGGGCTCCTGTGGGCTCTTCCTGGGCAGGAAGCTCCTTAATTCTCCCAGCTTTCTCCTCATCCATAAACCCCAGTTTACAAATCTGCTAGATGCATTCCTGCATTTTCCAGGACTACCACCAGATTACAAAACAAAAGCAAAAACAAAAACAAACAAACAAGCAAAATCTAAAGACCTGGCGATGTGTAAATCAGACTGAGAGACCAAGTTGAAGGTTTCAGGCACACACACTTTTCAGTTAGTATTTCTGACCCGCATCTGATGAGCCGGGTCCCGCTAAGGGCTGGGTAGGGAGTGCACACAGCAGGAAGACAGGTCCATAGGACTCTTGGATAAAATTTGGTGCTAGCCCAAATGGGTCTTAGCATAGAATTGGCTTCCATGGTGCAGATTGATGTGGACATCTTTGAGCCCCAGGGGATCAGCAAGCTGGATGCTCAGGCCTCCTTCCTCAGCAAGGAACTGGCTGCTCAAACCATCAAGAAGTCTTTCTCAGGGAAAAAGGTATGTATAGTGGCAGGGGGTGGGGCTGGGCCCTTAGAGACTTCCCAGCTCATCTCAGCCTTTACAACATGTCCAGGCTGCTGAGCACAGGACAGGGCATGGTTGCTAGGCTGTCATGATGAGCTATTAGACCTTCCACTCCTAATTATTATTATTATTATTATTATTATTATTATTATTATTATTATTATTATTATTATTATTATTTGTTTTTCGAGACAGGGTTTCTCTGTATAGTCTTGGCTATCTTGGACTCACATTATAGACCAGGCTGGCCTCAAACTCACTGGGATCCACCTGCCTCTGCCTCCTGAGTGCTGGGATTAAAGGCGTGTGCCACCACCACCCGGCCTCACTCCTGTACCCTACATGCTGGTGATTATTACAGAAACCCCAACAATTCAGAAGCATAAAAGCAAAGGAACAGGTCTTTTTGCTAACCACAAACAAGTGCACACACTCAAAATCTAGATGAGTGGCTCACTGGGCTCATTCCTATGCCTAGGTAAACACGTTCAGGTGTATACACACATGCACACGCACCATGCATTCACGTACACACAAACCTTGCGTTGTTCTGCAAACATCCTATTTGCAGCTGTGCAGACCCCTGGTGTCTCACACCTTCTTTGCTTCCAGGGTCATGTGCTCTTCCGCCCTACGGTGAGGCAACAGCAGGCCTGCCCCACGTGTTCTACCTCCTTGCTGAATGGAGTCTTCAAGGTGACCTACGATGTCAACCGAGACAAGCTCTGTGACCTCCTGGTAAGCCTAAGCCTCATGACCCAAGCCCTAGAGGTCGGGGGAAAGGCACCATGGGAGAAGCTTCTTCCTCCTTTTCTGTTGCAGGTGGCCAACAATTACTTTACACATTTCTTCGCCCCCAAAAACCTGACCAACATGAGCAAGAACCTGGTTTTTGTGATTGACATCAGCGGTTCCATGGAAGGCCAGAAAGTAAAGCAGGTAAACGGCACAGTGGCTTTGAGCAGCTCACCCAGCAGAAGCTGCCTGTAGGTCGGCATGACAATTTGGCTGCAGAGAGGCTTGGGACAAGGGGATGTGGCTGGGAATCCCGTCTCTGGAATCAGGCAGTTTTCTCCATGTGCAGCTGTGGGCGAGCACAGCACGTTATCCACGTGAAGCGGCAGATAGAGCCTCCACCCTCAAAATGCTGGGAATGATGAAAAGCTGTGGGCGGAGCCTTAGAGTTCTCAGCGCTCTACCCAATGGCAGCGAACCCATGGCTGCACTTAAGACACGATCTGGAAAAACAGCTCTGGCAGGAGATGGAGGGTGGTCCCTTTGATGATCCAAGATACACCCAAACCCCTAGTCTTTCTTCTCCTTATGATTGGTCCTTTTGCCCTCTCTGTGCCTCTCATACACCCCAAGTCCTGTCAGGATGCTATTTTCCCGAGGGCTGTCTGACTGCCATCCTCTGCTCATCCACTGTGGATTTCGGCAGTGGCTGCCTGGCTTCCAGGAAAGACCTAGACTTCAGCCATCGAGCGGCTATGTCCTTCCTCTGACTTCCTGTCTTTGCAGACCAAGGAGGCACTCCTTAAGATCCTGGGGGACATGAGGCCCATGGACAACTTTGACCTGGTCCTCTTTGGGTCTAAAGTACAGTCATGGAAAGGCTCATTGGTACCTGCATCTAAGGACAACGTGCAAGCAGCTCAGGACTTTGTGCGGCGCTTTTCTTTGGCTGGAGGTAAGGGAAGCGGTCTCAGAACACTCCGGCATCAACTTCTGTTTCCTTGGAATGTGGGTGAACATTGGTCCTTCATGGTATGGTATGATATGACATGGTCTATGATTTGATATGATATGGTATGATTTTTCTCCTTTATAGCCACAAACCTGAATGGAGGCTTGCTTCGAGGAATTGAGATCTTAAACAAAGCTCAAGGAAGCCACTCAGAACTCAGCAGCCCGGCCTCAATTCTTATCATGTTGACGGACGGAGAGCCAACCGAGGGTGAGTGCCTCAGAGGCTGCCGTGGGATGTGGTGATCCCTTCACTCCAGAAACGGCCAAGCTGATACCGGAAATTCATCTGTTGGAGGGGTCAGTGGGGGGCAGAGAGGCAAGTGCTGGTCTGAAGCTGCTCGGAGCACAAGGTCTGTAGGAGCTCCGAGGTGTGCCTCTGTCCTACGAGTGGCTAACAGCAAGTGTTTCGTACGAAGCTGCGATGCCTAGGGGCCTGAAGGATGGGCAGGCTTCATGGGTTGAGTATCTACTTTGTGCCAAGCCCAGGACAAGGGCCTGAAAAGAGATCACAGGAGAGTGAGGTGTGTGTCTCTGCCCTCAAGCTGACTGAGGTGTAGAGCATCTACCACGGATGCTAGAAAAGTAAGCAGGGTACCACAGGGCTGTGGAACTCCTGACTGGGGGCGCCTGGCCCAGGAGAGGTCTGGGAAAGCCTCTTGGAAGAAATAAGGCCTGAGCTGGAAGGAAGCAAAGGGAGCAGGAAAGGGGGTCTCCTCAGGGCCTGCTGGTGCGGATCGCATCCGCCTGTGATGGGTCCGTACGGTTGGGCAGGGCCCACAGTGACCTGCTTCCCGCTGTGGTAGTTGTCCTGTGGTACCACCAGATGTCAGTGGGGACTGAGGCTGGTCTGGGGTGGGAATCTTGGCTCCAAAGGCTTCTAGGAACCCCCTATGCCTGAGCTCTAGCATCCCGTCACTGCCCGGATGTGTGGCTGCAGGAGAGACGGACCGGCCCCAGATCCTCAAGAATGTACGGAACGCTATCCGGGGCAGATTCCCGCTCTACAACCTCGGCTTTGGCCACGACCTGGACTTCAGCTTCCTGGAGGTCATGTCCATGGAGAATAACGGATGGGCCCAGAGAATTTATGAGGACCATGATGCCACCCAACAGCTACAGGTCTCCCCTGTTTCTCCCCCACACCATCAGCAACATGTCACGGGGCTTTGGTGGCCATTTTCCTATCAGCCTAGAGAAGACAGACATCCAGAGTTGAAATCAACTCCATGGCCTTAAGCTGTTACTTAACCCCTTTGAGCCCAGATTCCTCCTCTAAAACGGGATACCAGCATTCGGCTTCGTCATTAGACTTCCCGTCAGGTTCCCGGTCGCTCCGTTTAAGGTGACACTCCCAATCCCTGCAGGGTTTCTACAATCAAGTAGCCAGCCCTCTGCTGACAGACGTGGAGCTGCAGTATCCCCAGGATGCTGTCTCGGCGCTAACCCAGCACCGGCATAAACAGTACTATGACGGCTCAGAGATCGTGGTGGCTGGGCGCATTGCTGACCACAAACTGAGCAGCTTTAAGGCTGATGTTCGGGCTCATGGGGTAAATAGTGGACTGTGCGGGGCGGTGGGTTGTAGAAACTAGACAATGCCTAGACACTCCAAACCCACCCTGCCCCTCTTGACCACCCTCATAGGAGTGTTCTCTTCCCAGGAGAGGACAAATATGCCCAGGCCTGGGGACTGGACAGGCTGGAATGGAACCAACGTGGCATTAACTAGTTGCAATCCCTTGGCTCAGAAGGAGCCCTCAATACTCCTCATATTATCTGTCCCCACCCCCAGCCCGGCCCAGGCATGAGAGAGTGGGAAGTCAGCGTCTGCGCCTGACTAGGTCTCTCTCGTTCCTGGCTACCCTCTGAGTACCAGGCCCAACATCGTGGTGTAGTGAGTGCAACTACATGCACATGTATGGAAGGTTCCAGGCATAGGAGGAGGCCTGGCTCACCCACCACAGTGAGGTTGAGGGCTTGGGACTCAGGCCCAGAGGGAAGAGATGTAGCTAGACTCTAGCCTTGCTCTGTCCAGCTCTCTGGGGTGTCCTTTTTCTGTACCACAGAGGCAGCACTGCCCGTGTGTGTGTGTGTGTGTGTGTGTGTGTGTGTGTGTGTGTGTGTGTGTGTGTGTGTGGGGCAATAAATAGAATAGTCCATATAATACCGGATGCAGCCCTTGGTACGAAGAACACTTTGGGAAAGACTTTGTTACTGTAGCTGGGAGTCTCTGCACATGTCCCCCCTAGGACAGGCCAGCTGGAACTCTGTGACCCTTGGGAGAGAAGTGAACAGCACAAACAGCAGGTGTTTGGTGGCCTCTGCCAAGAGAGTGAATCTAAGAGGATAGGCCTGGGACTCCTGTCCCACTGAATCCTAGGCCTAGGCCAAGTCTGGCTCAAAAGAGGCAGCTAGCATCTGTAAAATGAACACACAAATGGAGGAGTGGGTGGATGAGGAAGAGAGCAGGCTCCAGAGAGGTGATGATCCTGAGAAAGAGGATGAAGAGACCAGACGAGGGTGCTCGCCACAGCCTCAGGCGCCATCCAAGGCTTGTTCTGTCACGACTCATGGTTTTGTTCCCCCTTTAACTCTCAGGAAAGGCAAGAGTTCAAGGCCACCTGCCTAGTGGACGAGGAAGAGATGAAGAAACTGCTCCGAGAGCGAGGCCACATGCTTGAGAATCACGTGGAGCGGCTCTGGGCCTACCTCACAATCCAGGAGCTGCTGGCTAAGCGGTAGGGTGCCTGCAGCTGCACTTCAAAGCTAGAGGCCCTGGTCCTGGTGGACAGAGAACGGTGGCTCTGAGCCTGCGGCTTGCTTTCCGCCTCTGCTTTACTCAGAGTCTACAGTGTGGGTCTTCCATGCGGATGGAGATTCTGGAGGAGGAGAATTCACATGTCCCACTGAGCTCCCTCAAAGGAGGCTGCCGCTTGCTACAGGCCGCTGTGTCTAGACATACAAATTTAGCTCTCACCATCTGTGAGGGATTTCTTCATCATCTCTACTTAATGGGAGAGCAAAGCAAAGCTCAGAGAGGCAGGCTACCATGATCTCACAGCAGGCGAGCTCCCTGCGTACCTCTGAGGCGCACGCCTCAGCCCTGCCGTATGAGAGGCCTTACAGCCATGAGCTCCCTGAGGTCGCAGCCACTGAGCAGGGAGGGTATTGTCAGTGCTCGAATGTTTGACGAATGAGCGAAGGAGTGAATGCACGCCTGTCACCGTGTGTAGAGAGGTCTTGGAGTCCAGCGCAAGCATGTGTCTCACACACAGGATGAAGACAGAAGGGGAGGAGAGGGCCAACTTGTCATCCCAGGTCCTGAAGATGTCACTGGACTATCAGTTCGTAACCCCACTGACCTCCATGACTATCAGAGGCTTGACGGATCAGGACGGGCTGGAACCCATCATTGACAAGTCCCCAGAGGGTACAGGCAGAGGGGACCTGTGGTCAGCAAGGTCATGTGTCAAAATCCTCCTGGGGGTTAATTATTTTTCCCCCTTTTTTTCAGATTCTCAGCCCTTGGGTGAGTTTTCGGTCTCTTGGTTTAGCACCCGGCTTCAAGTGGCTGGAGGGTAACACATGTCGTATCCCCCTGCCCCCCCCCCCCCCCGAGGACACACTCATTGTTCCTGCATCGTCCCCACCTACCTGTCCCCGCCCCCCCACTCCCTCTTGGGGTTCTGCCAAGAAGAACTTCTGCCTTCATGACAAGGTCGGGGATGCATCCTTCATGCTACATGAGCCTTTGCCAGCTTGAACCTTTGCCAGCCTCCCCTCAGGTCTCCGTCAAGTCCCTCTGTCAGTGTGTGTCTGAGGAAGTGGAGGTTACTTGGGAGGCCCCTCCACCTCAGCAGAGCTGAGCCTAGAGCAGTTCATCTCTCGGCTTGAGGTACACTGGTAGAAGCATCTGCATGCCGTAGAGGTGAGCTTGCATGCCAGAGTAACGCTGCTTTCTTGTCTTCCGCAGAGATGGTGGGACACCGAAGAAGTAAGTAGGAGCCATCTTGGGGACTCCCTTGGGGGACTTCATCCCTTCCTACTCCTTTCCCTGTTGGCCCTCCAACTGAGCCCTTAGCTCTGACAAAACAAAAACAAAAACAAAAAACAAAAAACAAAAACAAAAAACCCTGGGTATCACTGACCCAGGCCATCTCATAGGACCCTGAGAGGCATGGAGTGTGCGTGATGCTTTAGTGTCCCCTTCGTCTGTAGCCTCAGGCCAGCTGCATGGATAGGGGCACCTGCATGGCTCTGGGTGGCTGTGCTGCCCCCTTCTTAGCAGCATCCATTCTCACCCGCAGCGTTCGTGCTGTCAGCCACACAGCCTTCTCCTACTGTCGTCTCAAAGCTGCCAAACCGTGTGACTGGAGGTAAGTCTTGGGATGGTCTGAAGGATTCCCCTGTGTGCGCCCCCCCCAACAAACCAGCACCCAATATAATGGACTCCATCTTGTATTCCTAGTGGACACCGATCCCCACTTCATCATCTATGTGCCCCAAAAAGAGGATAGCCTGTGTTTCAACATCAATGAGGAGCCTGGTGTGATCCTGAGCCTGGTGCAGGACCCTGACACGGGTATGGCGGGTAATGTGCCCTCTGCCAGGTGGGCAGAGCTGGTGCTCCTACACCCTTCCTAGTTAAACAGAAATTACTGGGGTGGCCCTCACACCTACTGCCTTGCTTACTGTCCACTCGACAGGCGCCTCTTGCCTTCCTCTTACTCCGTGTCCTTGACTAACCTTATGAGTGTGTGACATTCATAGCCAACTAAGCTTCACACTTGGTCATATGCTCAGCTCTTGCCCTCTTGATATCCTTTAAAAAAAAAAAAGAAACCCTCATTTCTGTCTCATACCATGGCCTGAACATCACACAGGTCCTGCTGCGCCTTCCCACAAACGTGGCTGCACCTCTCTAGCAGGGCGGTCGTAGGGAAGGCCTTCCTAACTCCCTCTTCCCTCTCCTTAGCCAGCTCCATGTGTGTTGAGCATTGACTAGGGGCTGGGATGCAGCAAGGGCAGGGCTGTCTTGCCCTCAAGGAACAAAGGGAAAAAAAACAACAGGAAGCCAGTTTCTTAGATTGTCAACTTTGGAGCAAGAGACTCAACTTGGTCAGTGAGGGTGGGGCTGCTCAGGGCCTGGAAAATGCGTTTCTAGACTTCCTGTGAGTCTGTCCCTGTGTGAGAAGGAGGGTGCCCTCTCCTGTTCTCAGAGGGCCAGAGTCCAGAAGAGAAAGCTAAACAGATGGTTCTAGTAGTTACAGTGGGTACGGGGCAAGCAGGGAAGAATCACAGGTGGCCTTGGGAGCAGGACCAGTCCTGAACATGACATGGCCTCCTGGGAAGAAAATGTGGCATGAACAATGGCCCCACCTTGACTGGATGGCTCCTTACCCCACTGCAGGCTTCTCGGTGAACGGGCAGCTCATCGGAAACAAGGCCGGCAGCCCTGGGCAGCATGAGGGCACATACTTTGGGAGACTGGGGATCTCAAGTCCCACATCAGACTTTGAGCTGGAAGTGACTCCTCGGAACATCACACTGAACCCCAACTCTGGTGGGCCCGTGTTCTCCTGGATGGATCAGGCCGTGCTGCATAAGGATGGGTAACTAGGCTTGGGCAGGAGGAAGGAAACACTGTAACATGGGTCAAGGCCCACAGCTCTTGTACCAGCTCTGCTACCTGGGTCTTCAGAGGCCACATTTTTGATGCAGTGTGACCAAGTGATGCCCATAGGGCTGGTGCAGATGGCCAGACTCTGGACCATCCCACTGTCCATTTTTTTTAGTTCCTGGGCATTAGCTTTGGGACTGGAGCCTTCAATGCCACCCCCATCTTCACCAAACAGAGCCAATCCCAGGCTGGTACAAAGGCCACCCTTTCCCCACAGCCCTATTTGCTTACTGCACTGAATTCAAGTCCTCTGGTTCTCCTTTTTGGCACCTGTCATATTTGCTTCTTCCAGTATTCATTGTAATGAGTACCAGCACAGCTCCAGGAAGAGGTATTCTGAGACCAGGCGGAAGGTTCAGGCAATGAGTGGGATTCCTAGGACCCAGACTGAGATACCTACTGATTCCTAGCTACATGATGTTAGGAAGGTTACTGAACCCTCTGAACCTTGATCCTTTCACGGGGTCAGAGTGAGAACTGAATTAGTCAGTTTACATAGATGACTTGGCACAGGGCCTGGTACATCTTATACCATACAGGACACAGACATATGGGAGGGCACAGACAGCACCCAGGCCTCTCAGAGTGAGGTCACCAGGGATGGGTGTAATATCTGGGTCCCAGAGGATGAAGGCTGTTGGGGATTGGTCTAAATCCTAGTCTGATGCCTGCCTGGCCCTGCAGGGTCGTGGTGACCATCAACAAGAAGAGGAACCTGGTGGTGTCTGTGGATGATGGGGCTACCTTCGAGATTGTCCTGCACAGAACATGGAGGGGCAGTGCCATCCACCAGGACTTTCTGGGTTTTTATGTGCTGGACAGCTCCCGGATGTCAGCCAGGACACGGGGGCTACTGGGTACGTCTGGCCAGCCAGGCAGGCAGAACTGTGTGTGGTGCTCTGAAGCCAGCGTGTACTCATGGGTCCCAGAGCACAATGACAGGCCAACCTCCGGTTTCATTGTTTAAGACTCAGAGCTTCAGAGATGGGCTGTCTAGTGAGGGCTTTGTCCCTCTTAAAGATGGTGACCGAAGACCGAGCGTGGTGGCACACGCCTTTAATCCCAGCACTCAGGAGGCAGAGGCAGGCTGTGAGTTCCAGGCCAGCCTGGTCTACAAAATGAGTCCAGGATAGCCAAGGCTACACAGAGAAACCCTGCCTCAAAAAACCAAGTGCAGAGTGAGATAAGAGCTAAGTGACCCTGGGAACAAGTGGGAGAAACACCCAATTCATAGAAAGGTCAGAGGGCTCCAGGGACCATGGAAGAGTGGCAGGCCACTGGTCGCCTGATCTGTGTGACATTTCTGTTATCCCTGCTATCTAGGAGGCACTTGCTTCTCTCCTCTTCCTCAGTAACCTCGGCCTCCATTGATCCTTTGCAGGGCAATTCTTCCACCCCCTGGATTTTGAAGTGTTTGACCTCCGCCCAGGCTCTGACCCTATGAAGTCGGATGCTGTGATGACGGTGAAGAACCGGCAACTGACAGTCACCAGGTGAGTGGCTTGCTGTCCAGCACTTCTGCTCTTGCCTGGGTTTTGTCCCCTGTCGTAAGTCTAGGCCTTCCTCCTGGTGTTATGTGACAGCTCTGCCAGGTCTAAAGAGGGACCCCAGCTACTTTGTCTGTTTTCAGAGGCTTGCAAAAAGACTACAGCAAGGACGCCAGACATGGGACAGAAGTGTCTTGCTGGTTTGTCCACAACAACGGAGCAGGGCTGATTGACGGAGTTCACACTGACTATATTGTCCCTGACATCTTCTGAGCCTTCCAGCTAGTGCCTCAGTCCTCGCCTGGAACTGCATCTGAAGGGGGAGGGGGAGGGGAAGGAGAGCATAGCATCGGATTAACTGAACTGGCCAGAGCACACTGGTCCCTTGTGTCAAGACATCCTGTGATTCATTAAAGAGAGGCTGTGCCTGGTGCAGAGTTGGTATATTTGGGGAGAGAGGTAGCAGGGGAATGGCTCATCAGCCCCAGGGATGGGCAAAGAATGCAGAAGTGGGAAGAAAACTCACCAGCTCTGTAGCATTGACCACACCCTGTTTTCTGCAACCTCCTTGCTCCATGGCCTCTGAATCCCCTGAATACACCCAGAGATGCTCAGACAGTGAGGCCCACCACAACTAACCCAGAGCTTCCTACAGGCAGGCCCATTAACAGTTGAAGAAACAGAGGTTAGGTGACAAGTCTAAAGTCCCTCAACTTACGAATGACAGACCTGGGTCTTTAACCCATGCTGTCTGACACCAAGCACATCACACATATGTCCTGTGTAACTCTTCTAGGCAGCCATGAGGTGGGTGGCAAACATAAACACATGAAGACTATTTGCAGGTAGATTTGGAGTCCCAAGGAAATTTACAGGAGCAGGCACCTCAGACCCTCTTCCCAGTCACATTACCTTGTGGGGATGGCATCTTGTGATAGCCAGACTGGTACATCCCAAGGACAGAGACAGCCACTGTCCAAAGCTGGGATTTCAGGGGCCTAGAATATCACCCCTTCTTCTCATACCGTCTAGAATTGTCCCGTTAAGGCTTCTCTCTGGAGTTGAGCTTAGGACTCTGTTAAAATGAAACATCACAGAGCACAGGGCAGTGCACCCCACACTTGGGGGAGCATTTTCCCTTCAGTGATGGCAGAGGGGCCTCTGCCCACTCTGATTGAGAGTTTCTGCTTCATTCTCTTTTGTCTTATGCACAGTCCCCATGAAAAACAAAACTCATCAGGACCCAGATTAGACAAAGGCTGGTTTTGTGTAACACAGATGTTGTACTATGGGCTCCTCACTGTGACAAAATAATCTCAAGGAAGGGAAATTTATTTTGGCTTACAGTTCTGAGAGATACAGTCTATCACGTCAGAGAAGTCATGATGGCAGGAGCAGGCAGCATCTGGTCAGAAAGCCAATGATGATGATGCTTGGACACATCTCACTTTTTATTCAGTTGAGAAACCCAGCTCGTGAAATAGTACCACCCAATTTAAAGTGGGACTTCCCATTTGGATTAACTTAATATAGATAATCACTAATAGGCATGGCCAAAGACTAACCTAATGTAGGTATTATATCATAGGCTTTCCTCGAGGCTTGTCATGCCAAGTGATTCTAGATCTACAGTCAGAATTAACTATCACAAGTTCATCCCCTGTCAACCTGGCACACAAACATATCACTTTTAAGATATAATCTTCCAGCTGGGGGTGGTGGCACACACCTGTAATCTCAGCACTTGGGAGGCAGAGGCAGGCAAATCTCTATGAGTTTGAGGCAGCCTGGTCTACAGAGAGAGTCCAGGAAAGCTAAAGTTACACAGAGAAACCCTGTCTCAAAAAACAAAAACAAAAACAACAACAACAACAAAAAAGATGTAGCCTTCCACCCCTGTTGTTCCCACAGGCTCATGGCCATCTCAATGGGAAAAGCACTCAGTGCAACTTCAAAAGTCCCCACAGTCTTTAATAGTATTGACACAATTTAAAAGTCCAAAGTCTTTTCTGAGACACAAGGCAATCTCTTAACCTTGACCTATAAAATAAAATTTTAAAAATGTGTCACATATTTCTAGTATTTGCTGGCACGGAATAAACACTCCCATTCCAAAAAGGGAGAAGTAGGTAATTGCAAGGAATGATTGGGCCAAAGCAAGACTGAAACCCAGCAGGAAGAACACCAAATCTTGGATCTACATGTTCAAGCATCTGGGAATCAAGGTAGAATCATCTGGGTGCTAAAGGGTCTAGACACCCTTGCCTTTCAAGCTCTACGGCCTGCAGCACACACAGCCCTTCTCTTGGGTCAAACCCACCTTATGATGCAGATTTCCTTGGTAGACATCTCGTGGTTTGGATGCCTCCATATCCTGGGGTCTCCATTGCAACTGAGGCTTCATCTTCAGCCCTTTACACGGGTTTCCCAGGGCCTCATTACAAGGGCTCTGATGGCCACAAAGGCCTCAGAAGCTCTCTGGAAACATGGTGGAAGACTTTCTCATTCTTGGATCTTTTATGCCTGCAAAAAACAGTTCCACATACTTAAATGTTGTATAACAAATCTGAGATTGAAACACGCCATCCTGCTGGGAAGCTCATTAAGACAGGTAAACAACTCAAAAGTAAACTTCAGGAAGTCCCTGAAACTGACTAGATTTCCTAGAGCCCTCCTTTTCTAAGAGTATATATCTTAGCTACTGTTCTATTTCCGTGAAGAGACACCATGACCAAGGCAACTCTTATAAAACAAAGCATTTAACTGGGGGCTGGCTTACAGTTTTAGAGGGGTTACGTCACGATCATCACAGATGGAAATAGTCAGGCGAGGTACTGGAGTGGTACCTGAAGCTTTACATCCTGATCCATAGGCAACAGACAGAGAGAAGGAGAGACACTGGGCCTGGTGTGGGTTATTAAAACATCAAAACCCACCCCTACAGATGCTCTGCTTTCAACAAGGCCACCCTGTAAAATCCTTCTCAAACAGTTCCACTCCCTGCAATTAAGCACTCAAATATATGAGCCAATGGGGTTGTTTTCATTCAAACCACCATAGTATATAAACAGTAAAGACCACTTAGAGTCAGTCACTCTTAGATAAGACAAACGGCCTGGAAGAAGCAAATCCAAGCTGGCCTGCCTAGAAGAGGCTCAGAGCAGCTGAGGCACTGGGAAAGGCCACTCTCCAACCCATTGAGCTGCCTGCAGGCTGTGCCCCGTGGTCTAGATTTCTAGCTTCTGCGAGCTGTCACCAAAGCTGGGGTGGGCTGTGGTGACACAGCCGTCTTTGAGTCATTTCTGCTCTTATAAATAATCCCTCTGTCATATTCCTGTAAGTAACCCTAAATAAAACTCATTAGTTCACCAAGTTGGACTTACGTGGTCTCCTTTCTTTGGTTTGTCATGGTCTGTCTATTTGGATTAAATGAGATTTTGTGTGTGGGTGGTGGTGGTGGTGTGTCTCCTCAGGAAAAGCCTGTCACACAATGGTTTCTGTGATAAAAATACCCCGATAAAATCAACTTAAGACAGAAAGGGTTTGTTTTAGCTTACAGTTCAAAGAGGTGCAGTCCAGGGTCAGAGAAGATTTGGTGGTAGGATGGTCACATCGCATCCTGAGTCAGGAAGGAACGAGTAATGAGCTCTTGTTCCGAGTGGTACACCCACATCTAACGTGAGGCTTCTTTCCTCAACCAGCCTAGTCTACCTAGACAATCCTTGACAAGGACCCCAAGTGGCTTGTCTCTTCAGTGACTGTAGATCTTGCCAAGTTCACAATATTAACCATCATAGATGCTGAGCTCAAAGGCTACCCCAGGTTGGGGAGCACAGAGTCCTTCAACAGCAAGTCTTTCAACTCACTGTGGGAAGAGAGATTGATTTACTTCCAAAGGCATTCTGGGAAAGCAGGACTGCCAACTTGCTGAGTCAGCCTGCTCATCGCCATCTCCTGAGGAATGGGCCAGGGACCAGCCTAGGGATCTAATGGAGTCTTTTTCTTTTTTCTTTTTCTTTTTTTGTAAGATTTATTTATTTATGATGTATACAGTATTCTGCCTGCACACCAGAAGAGGGCACCAGATCTCATTGTGAGCCACCATGTGGTTGCTGGGAATTAAACTCAGGACCTTTGGAAGAGCAGACAGTGCTCTTAACCTCTAAGCCATATCTCTAGCCTCCCAATGGAGTCTTTATAATTCTAATTTTTTTGTGTGTGGGTTTTCGAGACAGGGTCTCTCTGTGTAGCCTTGGCTGTCCTGGACTCTCTTTGTAGACCAGGCTGGCCTTGAACTCACAAAGATCCGCCTGCCTCTGCCTCTCGAGTGCTGGGATTAAAGGTGTGTGCCACCACACCCGGCCTATAATTCTAATTTTTCATGAGTCTAGTTTTCTCCAAATTCTTGGCCATCCTTCTTAAGCAGCCATAAAATTCCTATTTCGAGTTGTCACTCTCCCCAAACTCCGAGTGCCTAGTGAAGCAGGTAAAGGCTCTGCAGGTAGCTGTGGGCCACTGAGCAGGAACCTGAGAAACAGGCCTCTAGCAGGTGCTGAAAATGGTCATGTGATCAGGACATCTCCAGAGCTAAGAAATAGGTGGGTTTTGAGGGATCTTCTCTCCAACTCAGGTATTGGTGGGTTTTTGTTTGTTTGTTTGTTTGCTGTTTTTTTAATATTTAATTTTAATTTATGTGCACTGGTGTGGGGGTGTCAGATCATGGAGTCAAAGACAGTTGTGAGCTGCGATGTGGGTGCTGAGATTTGAACCCGGGTCCTTTGGAAGAGCAGGCAGTGCTCTTAACCACTGAACTATCTCTCCAGGCCCTGTTTTGTTTTCTTTTGTTTTAAGACAACGGTCTACTTCACTCAGACTCAGAGAAGTCATGGCATGGTGGGTGTGTGGCATCTATCCTGAAGAGGCCAGAGGCTGGCAGGACTCTGGTGTGGCTCAGGAAGTCCCAGACCTTATGCAGAAAGACTGTTATTTTCTGAGTGCCAAGACTCTGGCAGGGTCCTAGGGCACAGAGCAAGCAAAATAAAGAAGGGACAGTCAGACCTGATGACACGAAGTCCCCCATAAGGTGACGGGATCCACTCCCAGGGAGACTGCGGCTGGGGAGGTGGCTCAGCGATAAAGAACCTACACGGCTCCTGCAGAGGACTTGAGTGTCTGTCTCCTAGCAACCATGTCAGGGACAAGCACCTACACTCATGTGCCCATACTCCCACACAGACAATAGGAACACACACACACACACACACACACATTTTAAAAAAGAAATAAGCTATTATATTGTGAATGGCCACATGACAAAAACTTGATAGTCTGAGAGCCATCCAGAGCTGAATTTTTTTTTTTTTAATTAAAAGCACCTTTTGTCTAATAAGGAAGAGGGAGCCAAGGCCCTTGGGCTGGCAGAGGCAGCAAAATAAAGGCTCGCCTGGGAAGACAGGGCCAGGGTCGGGGGAGAGGGAGTCGGTTTACGGGGCTCAGGATTATTCAGTTCAAGGGCTCAGCCCTGGGGGGGGGGGTCTAGATGGAGAGTGGTTGCCTTGTGAGGGGTGGAGCTGGGATCCAGGCCCAGACCAGAGGCAACGTGGGTGGTAAGGACAAAAGCATTGAGCCCTAGATGTGGAGATGCCAGCTGTTTTACATGCAGCTTACGCCGTCTTCCTCATCCACACCAGGGTGACCAGGGGTCACTTGTCTCACAGAGCTTTTGCTTTCCCGAGGACCCCCAGACCCCAGAATATCAGGCGTGAAGCCCCGACATTGGTTATTTGTACCCACTGGGCCCTCTTCATACAGTCACACTGGGTGTCTATCCTACCCACCCCCAGTTCCCGGAGCCACTGCCTGCCTCCTCTGCTCTGGCCTCACGCTGCAGGTCACTGACCCTGCTCGGAAAACACTGGGCTGGCATATATAAGGAAAGCAGGCCAGGCCTGTGTGCTCAGCAATGGTGACTATGTGGTGGCCCTGCCTTGTCTTGGCTCTGCTCTCTGGCTTGGAGACCTCTGGTTTGCCGAGAAGCCCCATCCGGCTGCTTGGGGTGAGTCAAACTTCCTACCTGATATCTGGACTTTGAGGGTAGAAAAATGGACAGAAAACTCCAACCAAGTCTCCCGAGTAAGGGGACAAGAAGGCGGAGGACAGGACATTGTGATACGGGGCCAATGTTGGACTCTGGAGAACTGAACTCCAGATAGGACTTGATAAACTAGCCCACGGTGTAACCCAGAGTAGAGCTCTTCAAACTTCCAGGCCTCAGTTTCCCCACCTGCCAGAGGGGTGGTGAATTCTGAACTTCTCGTGGAGGTCTACAAAGACCTGCCTTAGGTACAAAGCAGGTGCAGAGGCCTCTACAGAATGTTAAGTTGAGCCCGAAGAGTGGGTGGGTGTTCTGGGAAGATGACTGAAGGGGCCAGGGGCCATAGAGAGCAAAATGAGAGGCCAAGTAAGTTGGGGTCATATGGAATACAAGACAGCTTAGGATCAGTTCTCCTGGGCTGGACAGATGGCTCAGTGGTTAAGAGCATTGTCTGCTCTTCTAAAGGACCTGAGTTCGATTCCCAGCACTCACATGTCAGCTCACAACTGTCTGTTACTCCAGTTCTAAGGAGTTACCAATGCACATAAAATAAAATTAAATAAATTATCAATGTGCAGGCCTGTTAAAAAAAAAAAGAATCAGTTCTCCTGGTTTCCTCCATGGGTGTCCCTGATGACACACTCCTTTCTCCAACTATTTACTGTCCCTCTCCAACACTGGCTTGGAGGGTCCTGTGTCTCTGGGACCTGGCCCAAGCCCAGAACCTACTCACAGGCCATTGGTGGCTTCATGCTGGCCCTGACCTCCCTGTTTATCTTTGTCTTTACAGAAACGGAGCCTCCCAGAAGGGGTAAGGACTTCCAGTAGGACACAGACTGGGTGGGGAGGGGCCAGAACGGAGGTTGTTCGTTTGCTGAACTTATGGATCGTAAAGGCAGCATCGCCAGAGCTGGAAAACAGCTCATGGCCCCATCCTGGCAGAACCCCGTTGGACACAAGACCCTCGGGAAACAGCATCACAGCCCTCCAGCTTTGTGAGGGCAGCGTAGGAAGCGCCTTCGTCTCACAGTACTGATCGAGTACAGGCTGGCGTTTGGCTGCAGGAGGGTGGGGAGGATGGAGAGGACAAGGAAGACGGAAGGGATGGGGAGGACGAGGAGCAGGTGGTGAAGCTCTCTGCTGCAAGGTACCTAGAACCTTAGCCCAGCCCCTCTTGGTCTACCTCCTCGATTGGAAAGAGGGTGTCTGGGGACACAGGAAGGAGGTGTCTGTTTGAATAAAAGTACCAAAGGACACAGGAGGGAAAGACAGTAAGGAACAGAGTGTGCTGGGGGAAGAGTGTAGGAAAAGCCACGACGGAGAAAGGCTTCTGGGCATCACTGGAGCTCGGTATCCGCAGAGAGGCAAGACCCTCCAAGGAAAACCCAGGGCCAGGGCAAGAAGGAGCCCCGGGAAGGCTTTACTGGAGAGAGGGGCTGGGTCAAAGCTGGCCTTTCACAAGATCTCACTGGCTGCAGCTGTGTGTACATTCCAGCATTAAGGAGGTGGGCACGAGCGCTGTGGTGGCAGCCAACTGGACATGGGACAAAGGACACTGTCCAGACCTGCAGTGTGGCTGACTGGGAGGACCAAGATGCACCAGGGCTTCAGAGCCCACAAGGGAGAGTCTGGGAAGGGCGGGTTTCCCAGGATGCGGTTTAGCTAATTACCCGGTGATCCTAGCTCACCTCTCTCACAGGTGGTCGACGGCATTGAGGTCTACAGTACCAAGATCAATTGCAAAGTGACCTCCCGCTTCGCTCACAATGTCGTCACTACAAGGGCTGTCAATCGTGCAGACACGGCCAAGGAGGTTTCCTTTGATGTGGAACTGCCCAAGACAGCCTTCATCACCAACTTCACCTTGTGGGTGCCACCATAGAGGCTCATGCTAGGCTCCCAGGAGGTAGGGGTGGGGCTCTGGGCCAGTGTGGCAGCCCCTTCCTCTAAACTCTTTGTCTTCAGGACCATCGATGGTGTCACCTACCCTGGGAACGTTAAGGAAAAGGAAGTTGCCCAGAAGCAATATGAAAAGGCTGTGTCCCAGGGCAAGACAGCTGGTTTGGTCAAGTAAGTGTGCATCTTGGGCCTTGAGAGAAGAAAGCAACTATGATAATTGTTCTACGAAACTGTATCCCCAGAATATTCCATTTTAAAGTGTCCGAGGTTTCGAACAGTTAGGGAGCTCTCTAACCTAAGACCTGAGACTCGAATCCAGGGCCGAGGAAGGACCGGTTCTTAAAGTCTTTGTGCTAAGTACTGTCTTGCGCCTCACCTCCCAGGGCCTCCGGAAGGAAACTGGAGAAATTCACAGTGTCTGTCAATGTGGCCGCAGGCAGCAAGGTCACCTTCGAGCTAACCTATGAAGAGCTGCTCAAGAGGCACAAGGGCAAGTACGAGATGTATCTTAAGGTCCAGCCCAAACAACTGATCAGACACTTTGAGGTAATCAGCTGTTCCTTCATGCCCTGCTTGGAACCACAGAGTGCCCTGGGGAGGGCAGTGGGGTCGGGATGGGAGAAGGAGGCGCGGACCTCAGAGCTGAGCCAAGGACACATTTCCAAGTCCCTGTGCTAGGTTAAGGAGGTTTGGAAGCAGCACAGCGGCTCTAGCTACAGTAGCTGGGAGCCAAGGGGAGGAGGCTTTAGTGCCGGGCCCTTGAGCGCTGTGCCACAAAGTGCTTCTGAAACACTTGCTACCTATATCAAGGCTAAAAGGAAAAGGAAATACTGTGGTTTTTGGAACTCAGGATCAATGGCAGACAGATGGTAGAAATGTTTTGTGCCACCCTACCTTTGAACAGTTTCCTATTACCCCTCACTATTGTCCTTGTGGGTCCCTGTATCACCACAGACCCACATCACTTCCCTTGGCTGCGTCCCAGACCTCTGTAATATCCCAGTATGATAAGTCCTTCATTTGTCCATTTCAGATTGATGCACAGATCTTCGAGCCACAGGGCATCAGCATGCTGGATGCTGAGGCTTCATTCATCACTAATGACCTCCTAGGAAGTGCCCTCACCAAGTCCTTCTCAGGGAAAAAGGTGGTATAGACACCTCTGGGGCTTGGGGTACAGGAGGCATTTGTAAAGCCCAGTTCCGTTCTGCCTTGGCAAATGGCAGGGATTGCAGATTAAGAAGCTAAGGCTAGTTTGGCTGACTCCACAGTAAGGGATGGAAGATTAAAGAGAATTGGTTTAATTTTCATTCTTGGTGCTGGGCAGTTGGTGCCAGTCACTGAACCCCCTAGCTATTCCAGCCCAGTGCCAGTGGGAAGAGGATGAGAAAACAGAGACATCAAATCTCAGCTCTCTAGGATCTCCAGAGAGACTCTCAAAGAGCCTACATTCGAGAGAGCTGCTGGCATCCGGGTGCTCTTAGCCTCCCTCACTCTAACTCTCCCTTCCCCACTCACATTCTTCCCCCTCCTTTGGGTACCAACTCCAATGTGCAAAACCACTCATCACAGAGTTCTCTCATACAGAGCAAAACTCCCATGCCCAAGTAACTCCTGACGCTGAGATAAAGAGTTGGGATGAGACAGCCAAAAGAGAAGGGAAAGGCTAAATGAAAATGGCAGCCATGCCCACCCAAGGCAGGTTCTGATCACCCAGGGTGGGGGCTATTCAGAAAGATGGGGCATAGGAGCAGCTTCATCCGGGAGAAACTGGCATTTGATTCATGCCCAGCCCTCATCTCTGTGCTATCAGAGGGTTCTTCCTGTCTGTCAGTGGGAAGCCTTCACCAAGCTCAAGGCTCTTCCCTTACCCCACCTCCCAGGGGCATGTGTCTTTCAAGCCCAGCTTAGACCAACAACGCTCATGCCCAACGTGTACAGACTCCCTCCTCAACGGGGACTTCACCATCGTCTATGACGTGAACAGAGAGTCTCCAGGCAATGTGCAGGTAAGGGTCGATGGCTGCACCAGGCTAGCTTGCTAATCCATCTTCATGATGGGGAGAGGCCCAGCATCCTGAGGGGCTGTAGCTGCATCTTTCTCCTTCATCCTCCATCGTCTGCACCATATTGCTTGCTCAGCACCTCCTGGAGAGTGGAAATGGGACACTTTTTTCCTCCAGTGACAAAACTTCTGACTTCCACTTGTAAGAAGAGGCATTGTTAAAGGGGCATTGGCCTCCACATCTCTTCCATTTTTGCAGGTAGTCAACGGCTATTTTGTGCACTTCTTTGCACCCCAAGGCCTTCCAGTGGTGCCCAAGAACATAGTCTTTGTGATTGATGTCAGCGGCTCCATGTATGGTCGGAAAATCCAGCAGGTTTGTCCCCCCCAACCTCCTCCCAGCACCCAGGGCAACATGGGGTGTAGAAGTGTGAGAAGGAAGAGTTATTTTTTTAAGTGGGAAAATTCTAGTATTTCTGTTGGAAAAGGAGGAATCAGACAGAATGTAAGAACACTCAAAGCCAGAGCTGGAGAGATGGCTCAGAAGTTAAGAGCATTGGCTGCTCTTCCAAAGGTCCTGAGTTCAATTCCCAGTAACCACATGGTGGCTTAGAAGGAAGAGTTATTTTTTTAAGTGGGAAAATTCTAGTATTTCTGTTGGAAAAGGAGGAATCAGACAGAATGTAAGAACACTCAAAGCCAGAGCTGGAGAGATGGCTCAGAAGTTAAGAGCATTGGCTGCTCTTCCAAAGGTCCTGAGTTCAATTCCCAGTAACCACATGGTGGCTTACAACCATCTATAATGAGATCTGGCGCCTTCTTCTGACATGCAGGTGTACATGCAGGCAAAGCACTGAATACATAGTAAATAAATCTTAAAAAAAAAACACTCAAAGTTTATGCCCACTTTCACAAGGAGTTGGGGCCTTGGGTGATGCTTACTCATAGGACAAAGATAGTGGGAGCTCCTCCATCAGCCTAGGCTGGGAAGTGACCTGGCTCACTTCTCTCTCGTGTCTTTACGGCCTGTTTGTCTTCTCCTTCTCCAGACCAGGGAAGCCCTTCTCAAAATCCTGGATGACATGAAAGAAGAGGACTATCTGAATTTCATTCTATTCAGCACTGATGTGACTGTCTGGAAAGATAAGCTGGTGCAAGCCACCCCCACAAACCTTGAGGAGGCCAGGACATTTGTGAGGAGCATCCAGGCGGAAAGCAGTAAGAGGGGCCGGGGCAGATGTGTATTCTACCGGTTCCTTTTTCTATACCAGCACCCAGTCTCTGTCATGCATCTCCCTCGGGATAGACCTCAGACTTAAAGACATCAGGGTGCCTTCTCTGTGGCCTAGGGAAAATGTCTCTCTCTAACCCATGATCAGGGTACAAGTCTCAGCATGATAAAGCCACAGGGAACCGTTCTTGATCCTATGGAAACCGTATGTGACATCTGAATCACTTCCTTCCCGCACCTGGTGGCTCCACCTGACAGCTTGCCGGATTGCTGTAATCACCACATGGAACCTCTTAGCATCCCTTTGATGCCTGTGTGATAGTCTAGGCTGCTCATCCACTTGTGTCAATGTTTACTGAGTGCTTCTATGTATAGGCTCACACCGTCCTTGGCACAAGAGCAAGGTCTACTGTTCTCCCTCACTTCCGCAGCCTTGTACTCTGGCACCCTAAGGACACCCCCGCCCCAATGGTTCTGTCTCTCTATTGGTATACAGTGACCAACATCAATGATGGGCTGATGAGGGGCATTGAAATGCTGAACAAGGCCCGGGAGGAGCACCAGGTCCCGGAGAGGAGCACCTCCATCATCATCATGTTGACAGATGGCGATGCCAATACAGGTGAGGGAGAGGGAGGCTTGAACCCAAGGCGAGTGGCTGCCTGCCTTTCTGACTCTGTAGCTGGCTCACTACAAGAGCCTGGACATCTTTCCCTGGGGTCCCCCAGCGTCTTGCGAGCCCCTCAAAGGAAGGTACATGCCTCTCCTCATCAAGGCTCCCTACCAGCGGTGCATGTAAAGAGTCAGATCTCCCCCGACAGAGCTAGGGCAGACTGTCCCCAGCATGAACAGCCCTTTTTACAGGTGAGAGCAGATCCGAAAAGATCCAGGAAAATGCCCGGAACGCCATCGGGGGCAAGTTCCCTTTGTATAACCTGGGTTTTGGCAACAATCTGAATTATAATTTCCTGGAGACGCTGGCCCTGGAGAATCATGGGCTTGCCCGGCGCATTTATGAAGACTCCGATGCCGACTTGCAGCTGCAGGTACGCTTCACCTCACACACTATTCCACCATGGGAGGGCTTCAGGTATTAGAGGGAGCTTCCTCTTTGCTGAGATCTACCTCTGAGCCGGGTGTGGTGGCGCACACCATAAGCTCAGCACTCTGGAGGCAGAGGAAGGTGGATCTCTGTGAGTTTGAGGCCAGCCTGGTCCAGGACAACCAAGGCTACACAGAGAAACCCTACCTCGGAAGAAAAAACAAAACAAACAATAAACAAAAAGAAATCTACCTCTGGCTGCATCTTGCTCTAATCTACATAAAACAGAGCTGCTTCCTCTGCAGGGTCGGCAGATCAATCCTAGGACATTTGGTTAGATGTGTATGTCTCATAAGCAATAAGTAATTTTTATGTAAATATGCCTAAATATTTCACAGGACAATGGTTTACTAAGTCTATCATAAGGGAGCATATGGCCACTGAAGAGGTGCCTTGAACAGCAGAAACACTCACTGTCTCACAGTCTTAGAGGCCACAAGTATGAAATCAAGGTGACAGGGGGTCGGTTCCTTTCCGAGGGCAAGGTCTGTATAGGCTTCCACTCTTGACTTGTCCTCTTCTTCCTGAGCCAGCCCATGCGTTCCTTTGTTGTACATCTGCATCCAATTTCCTATTTTTATAAGGACACAAGGCATATTGGATTAGGGCCCAACCTCATGACATCATCGGATTATCTTTGTAGAGAGTTTACTCCAAATAAGGTTGCACCCTGAGGATTGGGGCTTTGGGAATGCGGCACACAATCTGACCCGTGACAGACCTTTATATAATAAAATAATACTTACAAATATCAGATAGCCAAATGTAAGTGTGTGTTTCACTATTCAATCTGAGTCTAGGCCCTCCCCCCCCCCCCCCGTGACTGACAGCACCTCTACTTGCAGGGGACCCCAGGGCTTTCCTCCTCCCCTCTGACCCACATCCCTTTCTCTGGCTAATATTTATTTAAAGTTCTGCACCAAGAATTCTGTCCTTTCCTTCTAGTCTCTAGTTGTTAAGACTGGGCGGGGGTGGGGGTGGGGGCAGTGGTGGGGGTGGGGACAGGAAGGTCCCTCCTAAGCTTCAGGGCACAGCCAGGCACATTTAGAAATGAAAATCAAGGAAAAGGATCCATTCAGCCCTTGGGGATGAAATGCCACCTTGTAGCATCTGTGGGACCAACCTATCCTGGGGTTTTCCATGTCTACTCTGGCAGGGGGGCGCGGTCTGAGATGACTGGACCCCTGATATGACCTACAGGACTTCTACGAGGAGGTAGCTCACCCACTGCTGACAAATGTGGAGGTGGAATACCCCGAGAATGCCATCCTGGACCTCACCAGAAACAGTTACCCCCACTTCTATGACGGCTCTGAGATTGTCGTAGCAGGGCGCCTGGTGGACAGGGACATGAACAACTTTAAAGCAGACGTGAAGGGCCACGGGGTGAGTGGGAAGTGGTGCCTGGGGTGTGCTGGGAATGCAGGGCCAGCAGCGATGGACCCCAGACCCACACAGCTCCATCATCCAGCTCCATCATCCAGCTCCATCATCCAGCTCCATCATCCAGCTCCATCATCCAACTCTTCTCCCTCCCCAGGCCTTGAATGACCTGACCTTCACAGAGGAGGTAGACATGACGGAAATGGATGCGGCTCTGAAGGAGCAAAGCTACATCTTTGGGAACTACATTGAGAGGCTCTGGGCCTACCTCACTATTGAGCAGTTACTGGAGAAACGGTGAGTTGGTCTACCCTTGCCTTGGGGAACACCTAGCTGTGTGGCATCCACCATAGCTCTGAAGTGTTCCGATAGGGCCAGAGGAGTAAGACGGCCACACACCGAGGGAGGACATCCCCGGGAACATTCTCACTGTTCTCCCCTCTTCTTGGCCCACATTTTAAAACGTTTCCAGGTGGGCATGGTGACTCACACTTTTAATCCCAGCACTCAGGTGGTAGAGGCAGGTGGATCATTGCGAGTTCAAGGCTAGCCTGGTCTACACAGCAAGTCTAGGACAGCCAAGGCTACACAGAGAAACCCTGTCTCGAAAAACCCAAACAAAACAAAACAAAAATGTTTCCTTGCGTCCTACCCCTCTTGCTTGTCCATCTTAAGCAGGCAAGCACTGCCAAGGGCAGTGGCCTGAGTGCATCTAAGGGCAGGGGAGGCCTTAGCTCTTGCTCAGCCCATCAGCAGTGACACCAGCAGGAGGAGGTGGGGGGGGGGTGAGGGTAGAGTGGGGGGAGGGCAATGACAAAGCTCCTATAGGAAGAACAAAACTGTAAAGCCCCAGCAAATTTGGCACAGGCTAAATGCCTGTTGTACAGCGTTATCATAAGCAATTATAACAGTAGCCATTTCAAGTCCCTTGTATTGAAAGGTGGAGAAACAGACTCCTAGAGAGGAAATAGTTTTCTCATATGCCTCAGGGAGCTAGCTAGTGAACTGCTATTCCTCCCCACCCCCACCCCACTCCCCAGTGAGCTCCACTGAGTAGGACCAACAATGTGGTGGACCGTGGAGGGAGGGGAGGGATTCCTGAGGCATCCCTGGAGATTCTGGTCTGGCTGGGGAACTATGTGTGAAAGAAAGCAAGCTGCGTCCTGGGCTGACTCGCTGAGCTGTTCCTCCTCACAGCAAGAATGCCCGCGGGGAGGAGAAGGAGAACCTCACAGCCCAGGCCCTGGAGCTGTCCCTCAAGTACCACTTTGTAACTCCACTGACCTCCATGGTGGTGACCAAACCCGAGGACAATGAAGACCAGACAGCCATTGCTGACAAGCCTGGGGAAGGTGGGCATAGAGAGAAGGCCAGAATCTAGAAACCTCCCTCTAAGACCCTAGACCCTAGACTCCCAGCAGAGGGATTGGCTAGACTGGGGACACCGGACCTTTTGAAGAGGGTCAGGCTTGGAAGCGTCTGAGGGGGCTTGGCGGGAGTGAAGTGGCCAGCAGGAGCATGGGGTGTGGGCCAGTAGGAGTGTCTGTGTTCCTAAGCCAAAGGAGCGTGCCGCCTAGGGCCGCGCCAAGGAAGGGACTTCAGTATATCACCCTAAGGCTCAGTTAGACAAGAGGGGCTTCTAACCCCCCAATTTAGGCCTGGAATGAACTACCAGAGACCTGGGATCTGTGCAAAAAAGAGGCCCTGAGAGCTGGAAGCTGAGACCAAACATCTTCAAGACCCCAGATTATAATCACGGAGGGAGCCCCAAATGTGTATAACAACCTCATGGGGAGCCTGGCACTGGGGGACACAGTCCCTGTTTTCTAGGAGTTCTTGGTTCTAGGGGACACGCTTTGTGGACAAAGCTAGCTTTAAGCCAGGCCACGGACCACTTGCATTGGGTGCAATGGCCTTAGTCAGTTGTCTGTGTCTAATGCATCTTTCTTCTTCCTCCCTCACTGTGACCACATGATAGAAGGTAAGCTTCCAGTGATGGATGGAGGGAGTGAGGAGGGAGGGCAGAAGGAAGAGAGAGGGAGACAGACTGAAGAGAGCCTTCAGGCCCACCCCTCCAAGTCAGGAGTTTCCCATCCATTCGGTTGAAGATGGTCTCCCTATCTGAAGACACGCCAGTCAATGGCAGTGTCCTGTTACCTGCAAACATGAGCGATTCTGATATCTAGCACATTTACATGACCCCCCCCCCCCCGCAACCCTCATGTGAGTCTTTTACAATTCTCATTTTACGGTGAGAGCACGGGGCCCAGCGAGGACTCAGGCAGCGGCTGATCTGGAACACAGGCCTAGGTGCTTGGGCTCAGTGGCCATGCTGAAGGCCTCTGGGAACCAAGTGCTCTTACACTGGACCCCTCCAGCCCTCTAACGCCGGGCAAGACTCAGCCCCTGCCAAGCCGCCCACCCGAAAAGAACACAAGTACATTAGGGACACCGTTTCTCCTCAGGTGCTACCAACCACCAAGGAACAACGGACATGTGGCTCTCACCCTATTCCCATCTAAGGGCTGAAGAGTTCCCCGGGGGCTGCAACCCTTGCTCACAAGGGGGAGGCTCATGACTTGATAGATTTACATTTTAGTCACATCAGAATATGCCCCTAGCGTTAAAATCACACTCGCACTACCAACATAGCCATAAAGGGATTGCCTGGGCAAGCCTGCCAGTGTTAGTGCCCAGTGGGGGAACCAGTAGCCTTCAGGCTGACAGAAAGCACTACGATGGGAGGGGGAAGCCCTTGGCGGTTGTTCATGTCTGCCCTTTGGTGTTTTGCTAGCCTCCTCTGTGACCAGCTCTGTAGCCTACATGAGTGAGTAACTATTGCTTGCTGGGACTAGCCCTGCCACCTACCCCCCCCCCACACACACACACTAAGAGCCTTCCCTGCCCTGTCCCCTTCTATAATGTGTCCTGAATCAACCCCTGTCACAGGCCGATTGACCAGGTGTCCTGGGGAGGCTGAATTCTGGTGGAGGGGAAAGGATGAATGAAATCACCCAGGGAGTCAAAATGGGGGGAAGCGGAAGCCATATTATGAGTGGAGGTCTAGGTCTCCCCAGCACAGCTTGCTTAGTTCAATCGGTCTCCCTTTGCTCCGTAGCCAGTCACCAGCCTTCGTTATCTCCCTACTATTATGGTGAGTTCCTTGGCTCCTCCCTGGTCCAGGTTCAGGGTTATGGGTACCTCTCTCCTGCCCACTGGGCCAGGGGAGGCCTGTGGCCCTTGAAGCCAGCCCGTTCTCTGATGTGCCCGCAGTGGATGGAGACCCCCACTTCATCATCCAAGTCCCAGGAAAAAATGACACCATCTGCTTCAACATTGACGAGAAGCCTGGCACGGTGCTGCGCCTTGTCGAGGACCCGGTCACAGGTGGGGCTACAAGCTGGGGTTCTTTCTGTGAGGATCTGAGTGGCCAGGTGAGTTGATGGACCAGGCTCTCCTCCTCACTCTGCCTGGTAATTATCCATCCCCACACGCAGGACACTGCACAAGGGAGGAGGGAGCTAACCAAAGAGCCAGACCCACTAAGTGCCTGGTGCTATTAGAGAGAGGGAGAGATACGGGCAGCCTGATGCTGAGGGTGGAACCAGCCTTTATATGGGGAACAGTTTTCCCTCTCATAACACTCCTGACTCAGGAAGGAGGGAAGATCCACAGTGTCCCAGCATGCCCCAGACCTGAAGCTTCCAGCACAGGATCTGGCTCTGCCTCTGCTTCCCTCCAGGCCAGCAAGGGCTCAGAGGACCTCACTAGTCTCTCTTCTTGGCCCCGCCCCTCTGACAGGCATCACTGTGACTGGGCAGATCATTGGAGACAAGGGAAGCAACTCTTACTCCAGTACAGGGAAAACTTACTTTGGCAAACTGGGCATTATCAATGCTTGGATGGACTTCCGGATTGAGGTGACCACGGAGAAGATCATCCTAGGAATTGGGAACGAACTGAGCAAATTCAGCTGGCTCGACACGGTCACAGTCACGCAGACTGGGTAAGGTGGCCATACTTCCAAGCCTCAGCAGAGACTGATGGCACCAATTCAGTTTCCGCAGGATGGTGACCACAGGAGAGGGCACCAATTCTTGGGACCCCTGTCATAGGCAAACTTTGTAGCTGGACAGTGTGCAGGACTCACTTTGAGGGAAGCCATGACTGGACGGAAGCCAAGTACAGTGGTGCATGGAATCCAGCTGCTTGGGAGGCCTAAGGTCAAAGGATGACTTGAGGCCACACGTTTAAGACCAGCATTGGCAACATAACCTGACCTCATCTCTAAACTTTTTATTGTTATTAGTATTTTTTATTGTTATTATGTGTGTGTGTGTGTGTGTGTGTGTGTGTGTGTGTGTGTGTGTGTGTGTGTGTGTGAATGCTACCCACAACACACGTGGGTTAGTTAGAGGACAACTTTGTGCTTTCCTTCTACTTTGGCATGAGCCTTGGGGGCTCTGGGAGTTGAACTCAGGCCATGAGGCTTGCACAGGAAGCACCTTTAAACAATGAGCCACTTTATCGGCCCTCGCAAGAACCCATTCCTAAACAGAAAGGAGGGTTGAGTGTGATGGCAGAGACGGCTCTAATCCCAGCACTTGGGAGGCAGAACCAGGATGATACCACAAGTTCTAGGTCAGCATGGGTTTTGTGGCAAGCTCTGGCCCAGCATATGAACTCAGAGACCGTGGCGACATGTACAAGACCTGATGGGCTCAAGTCAGATGAGGTCCCAGCACTGACAAGGGAGTGGACCCAATGTCCTACCCCCTAACCAAGAAGCTGTTTGCAACGGATACCCAGTGACAAAAGGAGAACCCATTTTCTCCAATGGGGTGTCACTGGGCAGAACAACCACAGTCCAGGGCAGTGCCATGCCCAGGAGTAGCTAGCCAGTGCAAAGTAGACTCCATGTCTTGTTTTGGTGGATCTTTTGTTTTGTAGTCTCTTGGTTTGGCTTTTTTGTTTGCTTATTTTATTGGTCTTTTGCTTGTTTGTGTTTGTTTTGATTTTGTTTTCGTGTATTTATTACTTGTGCGTCTGTGGGAGGGAGAGGCGGGAGAGGAGATATAATTGGGCAGAGAGGATCTGGAAGGAGACGGGGGAGGGAAACAAGATAAAAGTGTATTGTATAAAAATACTTCTTACTTAAAATTTTAAAAAATTAATTTAAAAGCTAAGCAGGAAAGAAGGGAGGGAGGGAAGGTAGGAGGAAGGAAGGATTAAGTAGCAACACCGATGATTCCATTTGTAGATTCCCCAGCTGCATCGGCTAATTCCAAACCTGCTTAGCTTCTCCTGTTTCAGAGTCCCTGGGGTGTAGTGAGCAGCGGTTCCTCTATCCCCGCTGCGGCTCAAAGAGGGTGCAACCTGCGCCCAGGATCACACGGAGCCTGAGCTGAACCCAGGCCTCTGCGTTCCTAGGCCTCATTCCTGCCCCAAGAGGTCCCCTGTGTGGAGGGCACAGATGACATGATGGTAGATTGGTGGTAGCCTTATCCCAACACTGAGGTAGTGTCTGGGATCTATGTGCCTGGAAGGCCTTGCTGAAAGCCCTTGATTCAGACGGGTAAGGCCAAGGCCACTAAACGCCCTCCTCTTCTCTCCTAGGCTGTCTGTAACAATCAACAGGAAAAAGAATATGGTGGTCTCCTTTGGAGATGGGGTTAGCTTTGTGGTCATCCTACACCAGGTTTGGAAGAAACATCCGGTTCACCAGGACTTCCTAGGATTCTACGTGGTGGACAGTCATCGGATGTCAGCACAGACCCATGGGCTTCTGGGTATGCCATGCTCAGACTAGACTATAGGCTGCATAGTTACATGGAAGCACCAGAAATAGATGTACAGAGCTACAAGCTACTTAGCCTGTACTTGTACCTGTACCTGGTTCACAACATGCCAATTAGTCTTTGCATCAACCCTGAGAATCCAGTGGCCGTGGTGCCCTTGCCCATACACGATGGCTCACTGTCAATGTTTTCTTTCCCAGGCCAATTCTTCCAACCCTTTGACTTTGAAGTGTTTGATATGCGCCCAGGCTCTGACCCCACAAAGCCAGATGCCACAATGGTAGTGAAGAGCCATCGGTTGACTGTCACAAGGTGAGGTGGCATCTCTGACACCCTCACACCACCCAGTACCAAGACAGGAGGAAAGAACCCTCTGTGCCATGGCACCTAGTTTGGTGGGCTCTTGTTTTCTCTGGGGTACTCTTATTTCTTCTTGAGGTCTTGGCCCTGTTAGACTCCTACTAATCAAGGCACAGCTCAAACCTAGCTCCCTAGAGAAAACAGTAATTTGACTTCATTCTTGACAAACGAACTCTAGGCTCTTCAACTTCAAGCCAGGCACGGTGGCATATGCCTGTGTTCTCAGCCCTTAGAGGTGGAGGCAGGAAGACCAGGAGTTCAAGGTCCTTGGCTATATTGCAAGTTCAGGGCCAGCCTGGGATACCGGAGACCCTGCCTTAAACATTAAGATATCAAATAAAAATAAAAATCCCATTTCAGGGGCTAGGTGGAGGGGTGTAGCTCAGTGGCAGAGCTGGGACACGTGAGGTCCTGGATTTAATCCTAGCACTGCAAAACCACCAGAAAGAATCTCCCACATTCCACCAGCCGTAGGTGCAGTCCCACAGCCATGCTGGTTACCCTGCACATTATAGTACCTCTTTCTTTTCCTCCAGGGGCTCCCAGAAAGATTACAGGAAGGACACCAGTGTCGGCACCAAGGTCACGTGCTGGTTTGTCCATAACAATGGGGAAGGGCTAATTGATGGTGTCCATACCGACTATATCATCCCCAGCTTGTTCTGAGTAAACATGTCGGCTGCTGCTCAAGTAGAAGGCCTGGGTTGCCTGGAACAAGAGCACAGAACGGGGCTTGTGGGAAGGACCGGGACAATAAAGCCCAGCATGTAAACCAAGACAGCTGTTAAGTCTCTGAGTACCTTTGTGAGCTACTACTGAAGAAATGGGATAGCTTTAGGAAGACACAGGCATGGGACAGAGTTTGTCAGGGTGACACCTTGGGGAATCTATAACTGATGATGAGGCAAAGGGCTTCTGAGACGTCAGGAAGGGTGGAGCGGTGTTTAAAACCCAGGGATGTCTTACGTGGGGGTCATGGCTCAAGAGCGCCTTTTCTCATCACTGGGACAAGAAGCAATTTAAGGGAGGAAGGGTCTGTTTTGGCTCACGGTTTAAGAGGATACGGTCCATCATGGTGGGGCAGGCACAGTAGCTGAGATTACCTAGGTCAGGGGTGGGAAGAGCTTGCGACGTGGCTTCCTCATATCTCAGGATCAGAAGCAAAGCCTGGAGTTGGAAGCAGCTCTAGGAAGGCCTGCCCCCTCGTGACCACTTCCTCCAGCTAGGCCCCACCCCTTAAAGGTTCTATGGCCTTCCCAAACAGTGCTACTACCTGGTGGACTGAGTGTTCAAACACACGAGCCTATGGAGGACGTTTCATATTTACACAGCAACAAGAGAGAACGTCCATTTTGGCTCACAACTTCAGAGGTGGCTGCTTGGCTCTGACACTGTGGTAGTATGGTGCACAGTACATCGTGGTAGGAGTGTGTGTCAGCAGAAGTCTGTTTGCCTTACGGTAGCCAAAAAAAAAAAAAAAAAAAAAAAAGGAGAGAGAGAGAGAGAGAGAGAGAGAGAGAGAGAGAGAGAGAGAGAGAGAGAGAGAGAGAGAGAGAGCGCCAGGCCTGGTGACACATGCCTGTAAGCTCAGCAACTGGGAGGCAGGGGCAAGAGAATTAAGCCTAGGTTGTATAGAGAGCTGCTGACAGGCTGGAGAGATGGCTCGGTGGTTAAGAGCACTTCCAGAGGACCCGGGTTCAATTCTCAGCACCCACATGGCAGCTCACAACTGTGTTTAACTCCAAGATCTGACGCCCTCACACAGACATACCTGCAGGCAAAACGCCAACGCACATAAAAAAAAAAAAAAAAGAGAAATAAATAGAGTTGCTGATCAACCTAGGCACATACAAGACTCTATCAAAAGAAAGAAAAAAAAAAAAGAAAAAAGTTAAGAACTGAAGGAGGGCAAGAAGGGGAAGAGAAGGAACAGATACAAATGGTGGTACATTCCTGTGATCCTAGCACTTGGGAGGTAGAAGCAGGATGATTAGGACATCGAGAGAGAGAGAGAGAGAGAGAGAGAGAGAGAGAGAGAGAGAGAGAGAGAGAGAGACAGACAGACAGACAGACAGACAGACAGACAGACAGAGGCTGACTTAGCACCACTTATCTACTCAACTACCCACCCAGTCATCCATCCAGTCACTCACCTCCATGCACCCTGTCATCTGTGGAGTCAGCAGCCAGGCATGATACTCTAGGCCAGGATCTGAGGCAGCCATAGAGTGTAACACAGTTCGTATTTTCACAACTGCCAAAGGGATTCTCACTGGGATCCTCCAGTCACATCATGGTGCCCACTGTCTCTCTTCTAATGAACCTGAGGTGGGACAGGGAGGGACTCAAAGACATTTCTAGTCTGAGTGCATGGGCTTCTATAGAGCTCTGCACAAGCACAGTGACCCCTGCTCTACCTGCATCTGTGCACTAGGACACCCCCTGAGCCTGTTCACTAGGACATCCCCCTACCTGAGTCTGTGCACTAGGACATCCCCTCACCTGAATCTGTGCACTAGGACATCCCCTACCTGTGTATGCACTAGGACATCCCCTACCTGAGTCTGTGCACTAGGACATCCACCTACCTGAGTCTGTGCACTAGGACACCCCTCTACTTGAATCTGTGCACTAGGACATCCCGAGTGTGCACTAGGATATCCCCCTACCTGAGTGTGCACTAGGACATCCCCCTACCTGACTCTGTGCACTAGGACATCCCCCTACCTGAGTCTGTGCACTAGGACATCCCCCTACCTGAGTCTGTGCACTAGGACATCCACCTACCTGACTCTGTGCACTAGGACATCCCCCTACCTGAGTCTGTGCACTAGGACATCCCCCTACCTGACTCTGTGCACTAGGACATCCCCCTACCTGAGTCTGTGCACTAGGACATCCCCCTACCTGAGTCTGTGCACTAGGACATCCCCCTACCTGAGTCTGTGCACTAGGACATCCACCTACCTGACTCTGTGCACTAGGACATCCACCTACCTGAGTCTGTGCACTAGGACATCCCCCTACCTGAGTGTACACTAGGACATCTCCCTACCTGAGTGTGCACTAGGATATCCCCCTACCTGAGTGTGCACTAGGACATCCCCCTACCTGAGTGTACACTAGGACATCCCCTACCTGAGTGTACACTAGGATATCCCCCTACCTGAGTGTACACTAGGACATCCCCTACCTGAGTGTGCACTAGGATATCCCCTACCTGAGTGTGCACTAGGACATCCCCCTACCTGAGTGTGCACTAGGACATCCCCTACCTGAGTGTACACTAGGATATCCCCCTACCTGAGTGTACACTAGGACATCCCCTACCTGAGTGTACACTAGGATATCCCCCTACCTGAGTGTACACTAGGATATCCCCCTACCTGAGTGTACACTAGGATATCCCCCTACCTGAGTGTACACTAGGATATCCCCCTACCTGAGTGTACACTAGGATATCCCCCTACCTGAGTGTGCACTAGGACATCCCCTACCTGAGTGTGCACTAGGACATCCCCCTACCTGAGTCTGTGCACTAGGACATCCCCCTACCTGAGTCTGTGCACTAGGACATCCCCCTACCTGAGTGTGCACCAGGACATCCCCCTACCTGAGTGTGCACCAGGACATCCCCCTACCTGAGTGTACACTAGGACATCCCCTACCTGAGTGTGCACTAGGACATCCCCTACCTGAGTGTACACTAGGACATCCCCTACCTGAGTGTGCACTAGGATATCCCCCTACCTGAGTGTACACTAGGACATCCCCCTACCTGAGTGTACACTAGGATATCCCCCTACCTGAGTGTACACTAGGACATCCCCTACCTGAGTGTACACTAGGATATCCCCCTACCTGAGTGTACACTAGGACATCCCCCTACCTGAGTGTACACTAGGATATCCCCCTACCTGAGTGTACACTAGGACATCCCCCTACCTGAGTGTACACTAGGACATCCCCCTACCTGAGTGTGCACCAGGACATCCCCCTACCTGAGTGTACACTAGGACATCCCCTACCTGAGTGTGCACTAGGACATCCCCTACCTGAGTGTACACTAGGACATCCCCTACCTGAGTGTGCACTAGGATATCCCCCTACCTGAGTGTACACTAGGACATCCCCCTACCTGAGTGTACACTAGGATATCCCCCTACCTGAGTGTACACTAGGACATCCCCTACCTGAGTGTACACTAGGATATCCCCCTACCTGAGTGTACACTAGGACATCCCCCTACCTGAGTGTACACTAGGACATCCCCTACCTGAGTGTGCACTAGGACATCCCCTACCTGAGTGTACACTAGGACATCCCCCTACCTGAGTGTACACTAGGATATCCCCCTACCTGAGTGTACACTAGGATATCCCCTGAGTGTACACTAGGATATCCCCTACCTGAATTTGTGTGCGTATGTGTTGGGGGGGCATGTGGTTATGGGTCACGAGACTTGTCATACCTCCCACTACAGAAGATGCAAAGACACTCCCCACTGTTGGGGTCAGAGCTGACTTTGCAGAGCTCACACTCTCGCTGAGGGCCTTGAGGAGAAGGGAGGGTGACTCCTGGTTGCTACCACTATACAGAGAGTGGTATCAGGAGTCATAGCGCCCCAACCGAAGGCCTTCTTCAGATGCAGGGTGAATGTGGGAAGACGGCTGGAGAAATAACCCAGCCCAAATCCTGCCCCTCCCTCACCACACAAGCAGGGAGGCACCTCCACTCAGGAAGCCACTCAGGAAGCAGCTTTCACCTCTGCAGCACCCTGGCTCCCCTGTTCTTCCTGAGGGCCAGACCCAGACGTCAGGACACATGCCTTGCCCCAGGCATGCTGCCTGGGTTGGCCCAGGGCTCTTTCACCCAGCCTGCAGTACCTTCCTTTCTCTTTCCCAGGAGTCAGTTAAGTGTCCCATCTCTAGCCCAGGCTTCCGCGGCTCCTTCCATGTGGCTGTCCTTGCCCTCCTTCCTCAGAGTCACCTTCCCTTCACCATTCAGAACCACCCCTAGGAAGCCGGTTTTGACATCCCCAGGGTGGGCAGAAGTATCTGTTAAAGCTAGTTCTGTCACCTTGACATGATCAGAATCACATGTGAATGGAGTCTGGGTAAGGACTTTGTGAGGGATTTTCTTTCTTTCTTTTTTCAAGACAGGGGTTGTATCTTTGGCAGCCCTGGACTCGCTTTGTAGACCAGGCTGGCCTTGAACTGAAACTCACAGAGATCCACCTGCCTCTGCCTCCCAAGTGCTGGGACTACTCAATGAGGGATTTTCTTAATTGGCCTAATCAAAGTAGGAAGACTCCCCCGGATGTGGGCAACAGCATTTCTTGGCCTGGGTCCTGGATCAGAAAGGAGAGCAGGAGTCAGTCAGCCCAGCACTGGTGTGAATGAATTAACTTACTGCTCTCTGCTCTATAGTGTGGAGTGATGTTGTCATGCAGGATAGACAACCAGGCTAATTAAGTCAATTGAAAGTATATAAGTCATTTAATTTAAAAAAGATAAGTCATTTAATTAGCTGATGTCCAAGAGCAGACTCATGTCTCAGAGTATCTTGGTATTGAAGCTCAGGGTTACGACATTTTAAAAGACAAAAACCACAATTACATCAGTGTTAAAGGGAGGTCGAAACAACAGCTGTCATTTTGCAGAGCTTAGCAGTGTTTTCCAGATACCACATGACAATTATTTCTCATTTACACTTCCTCTTAGTTATTTCAGTTTTATGTTTTAGCTTGCTCAGGCATCAGTTATTCTGGTTAATACATCTGGACCCTGATCAGGGTCACAGACAGTCCCAACAGTGTTACCAAGGCAATGTGACTATTGGGGTCCGTGTGTGCGTGTGTGTGTGTGTGTGTGTGTGTGTGTGTGTGTGTGTGTGTGTGTGTGTCTAAGGAATGTCTAGGCAGCCACAAAATCAGAAAAGATGGCATCACCTTAGCCATTTCAGTGTGCCTAGCTGAGTCAAGTTCCTTCCACCTTAACTTCCCCACAACAGACTTTGCCACCTTTATCCCTTAAGTTGCCTGTCACAGTATTTTGTCACAGCAACAGAGCTAAGATGGTGCCCAGGGTAATCACAGCCTTGGCCCAAGGCCTGGAGCAGCCCCCAGTGTGTAAGGTTGTACACTTTGCTACAGGTGCTGGCAGCCCACTATGACGCCACAGCAGTGCACTGAATCTTGGGCCAGGCCCGGCTGACTGTGTCCTAGAAGGGTGAGCTTGGGCTGGGCAGGCTCACCTGTCTCTAGCCCCACAGCAATTCCCCTCCACCCCCGGGGTGCTTTCTAGTCTAATGGTGTTCTGGCCTGAGGTCCCCTGCCAAGGAGGCTAGGTGGAGGAACAACAGTGCAAGGTGAGTGTTCTTACACGTTGGGCAAGCCTGTCAGAAGTTCACCCACTGGCTGGATCGCTCACTCTTAACAGACTCACCCAACAGCTCAAGAGCTAGCAGGGACTATTTTTCTGGTGATTTGGTCTGCTTTCCCTAACAGGCAAGTGGGCTTGTTCAACCTGTGTTCAACCAAGTGTAGAAGGAAGCTTTGTCATCAGCTGCTTCTGCAGCTTCCTCTATTTGGGGGTCTGATTTTACTGTGCTACCCCCTTGGCTCTTTTATTTGAATACTCATGTTTTTATTCTCCTTATAATATCTATCTGTAAGCTACAGGCCTCTGGAGGAGCAGCCAATGCTCTCGGCTGCTAATCCGTCTCTTCAGGCCCTTACGACATTTTATTTGAGGGGGTGGGTGTCTGGGAACTGAACTCTGGACCTCTGAGAGCAGTGAATGCTCTTAACCACCAAGCTAGCTTTTGAGCTTCTGGGGACGCGACCTTCGAGAGTCATCTTCCAGACGGGTGGGGTTTACAGTGACATAGCTGTTTTTGAGCCACTGGCGCTCTTGTACGTTACCCCTCATCCATGATCCTGTAGGTACTCAATGAACACATTGGTTTATCAAGTGGACCAGGGTGGAATCCTTCCTTTGATCTGTCATTGGTACCCTCTCTGGGATGAAAAGACATTTATTCACATCTCTTCAAGATAAAAAAAAAAAGTCATACAACTATCCAACCCAGTTTACTCTTTTTCAGTCAAAGCTGGTTTTCATGGTCTAGGCAACCACCAAGCAGCCAGAACCCTGTTTTCTCTGGAGAACTTCTTTTCTTTCTTTTTTTTTTTTTTAGACAGGGTTTCTCTGTGTAGCCTTGGCTGTCCTGGACTCACTGTGTAGACCAGGCTGGCCTCGAACTCACAGCGATCTGCCTGCCTCTTCCTCCCGAGTGCTGGGATTAAAGGCGTGCGCCACCATGCCTGGCTGAAGAACATTCCTTAGCTCTGTGGCCCTCACTTGTTACTGCACTGACATTTTGAATGGCAAAGATGGGGATGAAAACTTTCTTTTTTAAAAAATAATTTTTAGAAGATTTATTTATTATTTATACAGTTTCCTGCCCACATGTGCACCTGCCCTGTCCTCCACAAGAAGGCACCAGATCTCATTACAGAGGGCTGTGGGCCACCATGTGGTTGCTGGGAATTGAACTCGGGACCTTTGGAAGAGCAGTCAGCGCTCTTAACCTCTGAGCCATCTCTCCAGCTCAGGGGTTGAAAACTTTCTATGGGCATCCCTGGCCCCAGGACATTGAGGGCCAGTTTTGGAAAAGTCTAATGTTCTATGAGATAGAATATTCAAGTTGGAGCACTAAGTCCCCCAGGACTGGCCACATGGAATCATGACACCAACTCCCTGGGCTCCCAGCACCATTCTTTATTCGTAACAAGGGAGACTCCTCTTCCCCATGATAATCCAGGCCTCACAGACGGCCCCGGTGGCACACAGTGTCATCCACCTGCATACGACGACAGCAGGCAGGAAGCACTGCTCCTGACCATGCTATATCTTCACCGTCCAGCAGGAAATCTCTGTTCCTTGGGATCCTTCTTCATATTTCAACTTGGACTCTCTGGGGTAGGAAGACAAGAGAAAAACAGGTAGATGGCCAACAAATCTCCGGTAAGATGAAAGCGATTTGAGATGGTTGTAGACAGGATCGTGGAACGCAGGGAGTCTCAAAGTCCCTCAGAATTCCCTCTGACTTGGGTCAGGAAGGTCCAGTTGCCCAAAGGATTATTCAAGGGACTTAGTACCTGAGGTCTTCTGGGCCCAGGACTTTGGAAGTTGGGGAAGGGACAGCATAAGCACGCTACTGCCCACAACCTAGAGTCCCAGCTGACCACCCTCTGTGCGGGAATCACCCTTTCATCTGTTTTTAGTTCCCAAGCAAGGACAGGAGTGGGGTTCCGTAGATCCCAGCCCTCACCCTCCTAATCCCTACCCCACCATTAGCCAGGCGCAGTGGCCTGGTTGTGTAGTTACTTGGTTGCGGTGTACTCTCTTCCTTGAACTCTGAGTGTCCGTGTTGTAGCATCTGGCCCAGCCTCTGGATCCCAGATAGGATTCCAGTAAAAGTGACCTGAGGTAAAAGGGCAGGTCAGTGAGGGATAAAGACAGTGAGGGAGGTGGGCGAGGTGGGCGAGGTGGGCAGTACGGCCTGTGCCCAGCTACAGGTGTGAGTCCAAGGGCAAGTGGCATACCGAGGTCCCCTCTGACGGAGCGGGAGAAGTTTTGGGTCTCACTCAAAAAGAGCATGACTCCCCTCTGCGGGCCTTCCATGGAAAAGAGGCCGATGGTCACTCTGTCTGGGCCACTGATCAGGAGTTGTCCCATCTTGTCCATGGTTATCCTCAAACTGCAGAGAAACACCATACCCTGAGCAGGCAGGCACCGACAGCCGTGCGGAGTCTCGGTCGGTGGTGCTATAGTGGCAGCAGGGGTGAGGCGCTCTCCTCTCAACCAGGACATCATTGTGTGGCCTTCGGCAGAGAATCCCTTAAGTCTTCTAGACTCAGTTTCCTCACTGGCAAGATAGCACTGAAATGTGCTTAATGAGGTCCAATTTCCTTGCATTGTTTATACAAGAGCATAATGATTCTTTCCTTTGATTTTAAGCTTGGTTTCTCATGAATGAATTTTACATGATTTTGTTGGGGGTGATGGGTAACAGCCATTGTCGGTCTGACTGGACTGAGAAGCATCTGGAATATTAGTAAAACTCGTCTCTGGCTGTGTCTGTGTTTCTGGAAGTTAGATGAAGAGGGAAGACCTGTTCTGAGCAGGGGCTACACTACCCCAGAAATTGGGGCTTGGGTGGAATAAAAGGGAGAAAGGTCTTTCTTGCAGGCACTCTCTGCTCTGCCATGCCCTGCTGCCATGACAGACAGGAATGTGATGTGGAAAGACCAATCCTCCCTCTCCTAAGACATCTGTGGGTTTCTGCTCACACAGCAAAAGAGTCTGATACACTTGTGTTTTTATAGCTGGTGTCACTTTTCTAGATGATTACTGTTTTTGTTTTGTTTTGTTTTTCAAGACAGGTTTTTTTGATAGCCTTGGCTGTCCTGGACTCCCTTTGTAGAACAGGCTGGCCTCGAACTCAGAGATTCACCTGCCCCTGCCTCCCGAGTTCTGGGATTAAAGGCTTGCACCACCACGCCCGGCTTAGATGATTACTGTTAAACCATGCATTTTAACATGTGCAGGGTAAGTCTTTTCTCATCTCACCCCATCAAGTACAGGAAGAGCCTGCTTTTCCTCTTTAACGGTGAGATTAAAGGTGCCACTATGTCTGCCTTGAAAAGAAACGATGTCTTTTACGACATTGGAAGGACTTATTTGTTAGATGAGAACAAGGTCCTGCTAAAGGCTTGGCAAGACGGAAACAGGCAAGACCCTTTGTCTGGGAAAAGATGGGCTGTGCAATAACCCAGAGGGGAGGTGCAAAGGCACTTCGGTGCCCTGTGACTTACAGAGCTAGAGCGCTGTCCTTGAGAAGCCTTCAGTGGTGCAGCTGTGCTTCCCAGGGCCGTCACCTGCCTCCTTTCCCATGGTTTCCCAACCTGTGAGAGCAGCTAACCGGCTCTCCCCTGGCCAATGCTTCACACAGGTTGGTGATTAATTTCAGTGTCGATTTGATTGGACTGTGTAATACTTAGGAGATTACAAAACGATGTTTTGGAATGTGACTTATAAAGACATTTCCAGGACCACCGTCATGTTAAGCTTGGTTTCTCGTGAATGAATTTTACATGATTTTGTTGGGGGTGATGGGTAACAGCCATTGTCGGTCTGACTGGACTGAGAAGCATCTGGAATATTAGTAAAACTCAGCAAGGAAGGCCACCCTGAATATGGGCAGCAGCATGTGTTTGGATGGGGGCCCAGATGGCACCAAAAGCAGGGAAGAGTTTGCTGGGCACACATGTAGTCCTCTGCTTTTCCCAACTCCTGGCTGCCAAGAGGTGAGCCATGTTGCTTGCTTCTTCTACTTCCCAGCATGATGACATGCTACACCATGCCCAGGCCCAGAAACAACAGGACCCAGAGACCACCGCCTGAAACCTCTGGCCACACTCATCCTTCTTACCCTGCTCCTCTCACGTACATGTTACGACAACACGAACACTCACACACTGAGCCCTGACGTCAGGGCCACAGGCCTCTCATGACTGTCGTCTCGAGCTCACCAGGCAGGACATGTAGGAGACACTGTCCCCAAGAATGTCCTTCTGGTGGGTCCCTTAGGCCTCTGACTCAGAATCTAGATGATCATAAGGAAACTAGGACTCAGAAGGGCTATGTGGCTCATGCTTCAAACCACGCCACCTTTGCACGACCTGGGTTAGTGATGAGGTCCAGGTCCCAGAATGATGCCTCCCAAGCTGCAGGACATCACAACGTGCCCCTGTCCAACCACCTCACCTGTGGCCTTGGGTCACCTGTCATCACTAACGTGGCAGTCAGTACAACCTGAGGGGCCACACACACCCAGGATCCTACCCTGGGACTTACCTAGATAACAAAGAGTACAGAGTGTTCCTCCATTTGTACTCGGAGTTCTTCTGGCCCCGGGTCATCACCAAGCGCTCAGGGGTTGCATAGACCTTTAGGTGGGGCTTCATGATGGTCACTTCGATCCACGCAAATGCACCGTTGTTAAACTGACCAGTCACCTGCAGCCCTAAGAAGGCCAGACCGGAGATCTCAAAGTCAATTCTGAGAAACAGCCTGAATAAGGGGCCTCCCCTGACTACGTCCTTTCTGGAACTGGGTCCCCAGAAGGGTCTCTCTGCTCAGCAATGCTTCCACTTCAGGCTTGCTTCTTCTCCATTTTTTTTAAAAAAAAATCTCTTTTGAAACAAGATCTCACCTGGTAGGTCAGGCTGGCCTGGAAACTCATTATGTTGACCAGGCTGGCCTGAAAACTCACAGAGACCAGCCTCCCTCCATCTGTTTCCTAACTGCTGGGCTTAAAGTGGTGAGCCACCATGCCTGGCTCACGTCTGCGTCTCTCCACTCAAGCTTTGGCTTCCTGTGATCTCGGGCCTCGAACCCTGCTGATGGTCACGGTGGAGGGAGGGGGCAGTGTTGTTTCAAATGTGGAAGCAGTCATCAGTCCCCTGCTGTGTGCCTGGATCCCAAGCTTGGTGCGTGGCTGAGAGTGAGGTGCAAAGTCCCTGCCTGAGTGATGAAGCAGGAGACCACAGGGCTCTCAGAGGAACGTGAGAGCTGGGACTATCCCAGAGTATTTTGTAGCTCAGAACGAACATCCCCAAGCGTCTGCCAGGACACTTCGGCTTGACCACTGAGGCCATTCCAGGATTAGTGAGTGGAGTTTGGCTAGCACGTCGGCTTCTTTAACCATTCTCCTCCTCCATACTGCTAGGGGCCCACAGAGACACAGGGGCCCACGGAGACACAGGGGCCCATGGAGACACAGAGGCCCTCTGTTCCTCAGCTCTGTCTCCTTTACCTGGAACACTTTTATCCTTTTCTCAGCTCATCTGACAACCCTGGGTGACCCTGACTGTAGGCTACTTTGTGCCTCTGTCAACTCTAGAAATTGACCAGTATGTGCGTGTCCTGCGGGTTTTCTAGTGAAAGCTTGTGGGTGGCAGTGAGAGGGAGGGCCCTTTTGGTGCCCAGGACATTTGTCCATGATGGGTATATTGCTGCAGTTAGGGGTAAGTCATATGAGTGAGGTCTGGGTTTCTATGTGGGTGTCTGGGATGCATCTCTTACCTTGTTCAGGGTCTATGAACAATTTCCTGGTGTTCTCAGAAGGTGTGAGATCCACACAGAGTTGGTCCACACTGGTTCCAGGGAGCGGCAAGACGATGGTAGGAACCTGGGAGTGGGCTGAAATAGCCAGGACACAGTTCCTGGGGCAGGAAGAGAAGTCTGGGGGGCAAACGTGGGGAGGGAGACTGGGAAGAATGCTTATCTGGCTGTGGGGGGTTCTCTGACACGGTGCTTTCTAAAAGAAGGAAGAAGTCTAGGTTTAGGATGCCCCTTCTCTGGGGAAGAGGGCGTTGTGGATGGAGTAGTGGGTGACCATGCCTGGGGCTCTCTCTTTCCATGTTAGCGTGTAGAATACCACATCACAGGTCATAGAGTTCCCTCCAGGGCTCCCCTTTTCAGTATCTCCTGGAGCTACTGTCGGGGCTCTGACTTGGGGATCCTTATGGTTTTTGTTTGTTTGCTTTTGGTGCTGGGGAGCAAACTCAGGGACTTGTGCACCCAGGCAAATGGCTGATTGCTAAGTGGCCTCACTAGGCCCCATACCTTTCTTCTCTTTTTCCATGCTTGGTAACTTGGCCTGACCGGAACCGACCAGAACGCTCGATGTTGAGGTGGGTGTGAGCACTGGAACATTGGACAGAAAGGGAGAGGCAGTCAGCATGAAGGTTCTTCTGTGCCTGCAGGGCCCCTGACCCTTTCCTTAGTACCCTTAAGCTCAGGCCTGGAGGGGTGGGGGGAGATTCCAAGGAGATGGGTCCCGACTGAGTCTGAGTTCAGCTTGGGATGGAAAGCAGTACAAGGGGCCGTGGTTGACCTTGGAAATGGGGACAACTTCCTTTTCCATCCTGGAGAGTGGATCCTCAGTGAACCCAGGGGAGTGGACCCTCAGTGAACCTAGGGGAGTGGGTCCTCAGTGAACCCAGACATGTGAAGGCCTGCTCTGGGGAGGGAGGTCTGGTGTCTAGGAACTGGTGGGGGAAGAGGTGCCTCGAGAGGAAAGATTTGGCCATGGTAGGCCAAAGAGCCCCAGTAGTGAGTACTCTTGGGGCCCAGGGTTCATGGGAGAGGCTCTCTGTCAAGGCTTGTGGGCTGGCAATCTAGGGACAGAGAAGGAGCCAAGAGAGCATATATCTGAGACAAAATGCTGAGGAGAAGGCAAAGAGAAGGCTGGTTGAGAGACAGCAAAGTGAGGGCAGCCCTGGGAATAAATGTACTTATTCCCAGCTTCTGGCTCCTGGCTCTGCCTAGTTAGGCTTAGGCTCCCTGCATTCTTTGCAGATGTCCTTGCCAAGCCTGGGCTTGGTGCTTTCCTTCTATGGGCCAGAGCCATTGAGCCAGGGAAAAGAGGAAGCCCACTATGGGTCAGAAAGGGGCTCACATGAGGATATCAGGTGTAGCTTCGTTCTGAAGGTAGGCTGCTGGCTGAAATCAACGACAGAAGCAAGCTGAGCTTCACCAGGATGTCCAGGATGTCCAGGATGTCCAGGTGGTCCAGGAACTCCAGGAACTCCAGGAGGGGGAGGAAGAGGAGCAGCAGCAGCCTGCTGTGTCAGTGTAGCACCAGTACCACGGAATCTCGGATTCATACGGAACATAGATCCTATTTTAGAAACATTGACATGAGGCCGGGCGTGGTGGCGCACGCCTTTAATCCCAGCACTTGGGAGGCAGAGACAGGCGGATCGCTGTGAGTTCGAGGCCAGCCTGGTCTACAAAGTGAGTCCAGGATGGCCAAGGCTACACAGAGAAACCCTGTCTCGAAAAACCAAAAAAAAACAAAAACAAAAACAAAAACATTGACATGAGTAGTTTCTCGCAGGGATTATGTCCTGGGTCCCCACAGCCAAGACTAGGATGCACAGAGGGTATAGAGCTCCCATTTCCTTCTGGAGAGCCTCCCCCAGCCAGGAGAAGAACTTGTGGGGCGATTCTCCACAAGGTCAATCGTCCCCGGGGCGGTGCTCCTTAAGTTACCCCGATCACAGAGATCCCCTTTCCTATGGTCAGCTCCTAATTAAACACACCTGATGTCAAGTCACTTCGGCTGTTAGCAGCCGAGTGAACTAGGCTAGGCACCGCCCTTCTGCAGCCAAGCGCAGAGCCCAGCCTAGATCCTGCCTAGTTCTACAAACCTCCCTTTTCCATCCCTTCTCCCATTTGTTACCTGTTAGTCCAAACTGTTTAGCTCCTCCAGGGGGAAAGTTGAAACGGGAATGTGGAGCTGGAAAACAGGGAGACTTGGGTTTAGTCCTTGGAGCTGGTTCTCTAGGCCTCCGTCTGAAGCACTGTGTAGCTGGAATCCAGGTCAAGGCCTGGGGGTGAGGGTGTGGGTGTGGGTGTGGGGGTCAGTCAGTATTTGAGTGAGCAAGCGACTAAGAGCACAGGTGTGTTTGGTCAGATGACACCAGCTCCCGGCAGCAGGGGGGAATGTGGCCCTTAGCACAGGCTAACCTTCCCTGGCACTCTGAGGGCCTAACCTCCTAAAAGGAAACTCCTTAGTGAAGAATCTGTACAAAGAAACAGAAGGGGAGAAAGGGAGATATTATCGGGGTGTGTTTTTGCCAATTTCAAGGCTTCCTTAGTTCCAGACTCTTTGGGTGGATGCAGTGAGCTGCAAGATGGTCCTCAGTTTCCGCCATAGTGAACCGAGACTCTGGGAGTCTACGATGGCCGGGTCAGGAGCTTTGCCGGCGAGGAGGCAAAGATCCAGTCCCACACTCACCGGCTTCCACAGGCTTCCCAGCAACTTGAAATTGTTCTTGGCCTTCAGGTTTGGTGACCACCATGTGTGTGAGAGGAGTGACAAAGTTGTATTTGAGTGACAAATTCAGAGCTTGGACTTCGAGGGCCTTTAATCTGTCACCTGATGCTGAGACCCTGTGGGTTGAAGACATGAGAGCTCAGGAGGTCTCTGGGTATCTTGGCAGTTTCCGTCTCACTGGCCCCTTTTTGTGAGTTCCCTTGGGAGAATGTAACCTGCCCCCCACACCTGGTAGATAGCCTGCCCCACCAGTGAAAGGCTTACTGATGGAGCGGATTGCAAGGGCCAGTCACTCACATCTGCTCCAGATACTGCTGTATGGTCAGTAACGCCCAGAGGTTCTCTATAAAGTTGTGATAGATGTAGTTGGGGCTCTGGAACTCCTCATCTTTTGGGAATATCTTGGCCTCCGTTTTGAAAGTGATGTTCTGATGATGCTGCAAAGAGACACCACCAGTCCAGGTAAGAACAGCAAGGGCCTGATGCTCGCACCTGCCCGGCCTTCAGAGCTCTTCATTAGAACCCTGACTGGACCTGGGGCAGGTCAGGGTACTGGGCAAACCATAAGGGCTGCGTTCTTTTTGAGTATCGTGGAGGTAGGAAGGGAGGTCGGGAGTAAAGGGTCTCCCACAGATCCTCCGAAGTAAGCAGGAAGTGTGGATAAATGGCAGCAGCTGCCCAGGACTAGCAAGACAGCTGTGTAGCCAGGAGCTGGGGTCGGCTGACCTTTCGTAAGAAGGGACAAGTTCCAGGCCAGTGGAGAGGGAAGAGGGCTCACATGCAACATGGAGCAGAAAGGGTTCCCCTCCCCCAGACCTGGGGAAAAGGAAAAGAAGGGCCTTTCCCAGTAGTTAGCAGTAGAGTTGAGACTAGAACTTCAGGACCCCAACAAGCGGTCTGCTCTAGTTCGCCCCTCGGCTGGGGCTGGGCACTGTGGGTGAGTTCAAGGCTGTCTTGGGAAACTTATCAAGGTTTTGTGTAATGGAAGTTTTGGTTTCTTTGTAAACTCAGCTCTGTTATGTAAATATGTTTTTGTTTCAATCCCAAGGGTGGGATTTTATTTTGGGCTTTAGTTTGTCCACATAACTGTCTCATGTGGGGTGAGATCTTTGTCAGCTGGTAAGGGCCTGCCTCCTGAGGCATGGAGAGGGGCGTGGTCTAGGACTGGGAAGAAGATAAATATGGGGCACTCGGAAAGAGGTGTGGTGTATGGGTGCAGCGGTGGCGTGAGACATGTAGCAGCTTGGAGAGACCAGAGACGGACTGTGTGGCAGACGGAGAGAAACACTTCAAAGCAGTGCTAGGAGGAGACTTCTTGCTGCGTTTGCTGTTGATGGAGACTGGTACTGCTCCCAACGAACCCAATTGACCCTAAACAGCTGAGAAGTAAAGGGGTCTGCGCCCCCTCTCTCCTTAACCTTCTTTCTCTCTTACTCAGGGTTAAGGGGTTGGTGGAAGGGAGGTAGAAATTTCAATACCCCCAAATAAAACAGTTTTTAAAAAGAGTGTCAACTGTCTTGTCTCAAAATAAAAAGTAAAAAGAGGGCTTGGGGGTGTTGCTTAGTGGTAGGATATTTGCTTGGGGCCCTAGGACCAATGTGCAGTACTAAAAACAAAGTGTAAGCCCTCCTGTCCTTCATGCTTAATGTGTGAGTCAGTTTGTGTTTGCACAGGGCTAGACAGTATTCCACAGTAACTCTAAGAAGTAGGCACGTGAGTTGATCGTGTTTGTTATCAGGAGGAAACGAAGGGACAAGGAGTTTAAGTAATTTCCTCACTTGCCGCTGCCTAGGGGAGGTGATGGAGCTTGGTTTGAAGACAGGTTGTCTGGCCACACAGCCTTCAGCAACAGTCCTTGTTTTAACCTAGGCCCTGGGCCCTCAATACCCGCTGCCATTCTCTTGCAGACAAGGTGCCCTGCTGGCATATGCACCTAACAGCCCTTCCTCACTTCTGGGTTCTGTCCCCTCCTACTTAGCACTCAATCTTAGCTGACCTCCTGCGGGGATCCCATTCTGACTCCAGGTCAATGTGAGGCTCCCCGGTACTGTTCTCCTGAATTCCAGGATGTATGGTGTCACAAACACTCTAGGCAGTCACTCCTTTTTTGTTCAAGTCGTCTGTCCCAGAAGGGTAAGGAGGGTTGGCCTTACTCACTGCTTTATCCCTCAGCCTAAAGATTCCCTTCTCATCTGCGAGCTGACAGGCTGCATCTGCTGCACCCAGAGGCAGAGAAGTCTGAGCAAGGATGGGGGCTTCTACGAGGTGAGCAGGGCTTCCCCGGCTCACATGCAGTGGGGACCAGCACGTGTCAACCGTCCTGCCTGGAGCTTTCTCTGCTCACCTGTGAGATGGGAGTAGCTCTCTCTGTCTATGCACACCACCAAAAGCCTAGTAGGAGGGTAGAGGGAACAGGCCACTGGGAAGGAATACCTGCTGCCATCTTATGCTTGCCAAGCAAGAGTCAGGTGGCAGCAGGGCACACTGAGCACTCCAGTTTCCGTGTGCGTTCAGGCTCTCTCCTGAGCAGGACTGTGTTGTACTGATCTGTACCGTGGACCCCTGCGGCTGGTGTCCTTCAGGAACACCCTGGATAAGGGTCCCTTTGAGACCCTGCTCAAGGTCAACCAGTTGGAATTTGCTATGGCTGGGACGTGAACCCAGTCCCTCTGGCTGCAAATACGAAGGCCCGGCTGCCCCTTCACTCTAGGACGACTCACCATCTGCCCACTGACTTTGGCTGAGAGGATGTCGGCGCTCTTGTCCTGGAGCTTCCCAGCCACCACCATCTCTGAGCCCTTGAAGTGGTGTTGGAAGCTGCTCTTGGTGACCTCGTCCACAATGTCATTGGGGTACTCAAAAGCCACTCTTAATAGCAGTGGGTTGGCTACTTCATTGAAGAAGTCCTATGGGGTGGCAGGGGAGGATAATGTCACAAAGACCAGACAGACAGGGTCTGCCCGATTGGATCTCGCCTTGGATCGGGCTGGTACCTGGAGCTGCAGTGCGGAGTCCGAGTCCTCATAGATGCGCCGGGCCAGGCCACCATTGTCTAGTGCCATCTTCTCCAGGAAAGGATAGTTGACATCAAAGCCAAATCCCAGGCAGAAGACGCTGTACTTGTTGTCGACGGCTTCCGCTACATTCTTCAGGATATTTTTGGGATTGGTCTCCCCTAGACTCATGCATTTGGGAATAGGTTGAGAAAGGATAATTTGCTCAATGGATATTTCTGGAACTTCAGAGTCAAAGGGGTCTTGATGATTCTCTCTCTCCCCACCCCAGATTTCTTTCTTTTTCTTTCTTGCTTTTTTAAATATTTATTTATTTATTTATTTATTTATTTATTTATTTATTTTTGTTTTTTTTTTGAGACAGGGTCTCTCTGTGTTAGTCTTGGCTATCCTGGACTCACTTTGTAGACCAGGCTGGCTTCGAATTCACAGTGATCTGTCTGCCTCTGCCTCCCGAGTGCTGGGATTAAAGGTTTGCGCCACCATGCCCTGCTCACCCCAGATTTCATAGTCAGCCTGGAAGCAGTCTCAGCCTTGCTCCATGTCGAGCGTGCCCCAGCATGGCCACAGTGCACTCACCCACAGTGGGTTCGCCGTCCGTGAGCAGGATGATAAGGGAGGCACTCTTCGAAGGCAGCAGCTCATACTGGTTGCTGGTATCCAGCAGCTTCACAGCCAATAGCATTGCACCATTGATGTCGGTCCCTGAAGGGCACACACTCAGGGTGGATCCCAGCCACTGACCACGGAAGCCCCCAGCCTCCTGAGGTGCAGAGACACTCACCTCCACCAGCCTGAATCGTGGAAGCATAGTTCGTGGCATTCCTCAAGTTCTCCTTTGTGGCCTGCACCATGGATGACCGCCATTGGCTTGGATGCCAACTGAACTCAATGAGGTTGAACTGGTCTTCAGGGCTGAGGTCATTCAAGATCTTGACTAGGGCTTCTCGAGTCTAATTAGTGGGAGAGGAGACAAGGCAGGAGCTCCCTAAAGGTGCATGACTCTTGGGCTAGTCTCCTGGTATCTTGGGCAGGCGCATGGTGTATGCTTTGGGCCAAACTTGGCTCCAGGAATCCCCCACCCATGATGCCCATGATGCTGGGTTAGGCGAGGCTGCTGCGGATCTCAGCGTCTGGGAGGCCTACCTGCTGGATTTTCCTGCCTCTCATAGATCCACTTGTATCAATGACAAAGATCACATTCTTGGGAATTGTAGGTAGGTCCTCTGGGGCAAACTGGTGCACAAAGTAGCCGTTCGCAATCTGTGACCAGAGTGAGTCCACACTCAGATGACCAGAAGTTAAGCCCTGCCCTACTTCTGTCAGGCCTCGCCATCCTAAGTCCCTGGCTCCTGTGTTCTCCTTCCATGGTTCTTCTTCACCCCAGCTGATTCTGTCCCCTAAATCCTCACCATTTTTCTTTTCTTTATTTATTTTTTATTTTTTTCTTACCATTTTTCAAAGCTCAGCCCTTGCTCGCCGAAGACTTCCATATTCATGCATAGCCCTAGAACCCCCGCCATAATGCTGTCCCGCTTTAGCATTTGAGGCAGCGTACACTAACAGACACAATGAACCTCATATCCATGAGGAGGGACCACTGGGAAAACAAGGAGCAAAGGGGAAACACAAGTGATGGACAGGGCTGCTGGACTTGCATGTAAGACTGAGCTATGTGCCGCCGGGCAGCAGACGCAAAGAAGGAAACTCCACAGAGTATTTCCTTGCAGGGACAAACCTCTTTTGCCTCCAGAAAGGGAACAGAATTCAGGGTCACCACAACTGAACTGCCCATTTTCTGTCAGAGTCAACCCCTGGTCCGCAGTACAAAGGAGGGGCCGTTACTCCCTTTCCCAGGACACTCATGCTTAGACGTGTGAAGGCAAGGCAGATTTTGAGGGTTCACTGCTCTTGCCTGGCATCCACCCACCTGAATAGAGCCCCCAGACTCAGACCGGTCCACGTCATATCGGACAAAGAAGTCCCCATCCAGCAATGTGTCCTGCTCATTTTGAGACTTGCGCTGCTGGGCAAGTGTTGGCTTGAACCGGATGTGTGCCTGGAGGAACAATCAAAGCTGAAGTCGGAAGGAACCCTGAGGCCATGCCGACAACTCCCTCCGTGCGCACTCTGGGAAATCAGATTCCATTTGCAGGCATGAGTGAGAATTGGAGAGAATTTTTATTCTGAGGCAAAAGGTGACTTGCTTCCATTTGGTAGGTGTGTGCCGGCACGTGCCATGTATAAATGCCATTTTTGGAGACATGCAAGCATCTGGGCTTGGTGAAACCCACTTATCTCTTTTGAAGACCCTCCCATCAGTCTGTTTTTCAAGTTTGTCCCTCCCATGTAGTCCCTAAGCTCCTATTAGGGCCCAGTGACCATCTCTAGGTCTTAGTGTCCTGTCTTCTTGGTAGTGGCATGGGCACAGGTTTCAGAAGCCTTTCCAGCCCAGGGAGCTTCCAACAAACAGTTTTTGGGCTATGGGACTCTAGCCTACAGTCTAAAGGCTGGACTGAGGACTGGCCCTGAGCTGTGCTCACCTTGGTCTTGTTCTGGGAGGTGGTCAGGGCTTTGGCCAGCTCCGGGGTCATAAAGGAACTCTCTGTCTCCAGTGTGCTGATACCCTGAGGCTCAAAGATGTAGATGTCCATCTGGAAGTGAGATGTGGGTCACCAGGGAAGCCAGGATGTGGGCTGCACTCCCAGGAAGCTAGGTGGCAAGGAGAGGCTGCCTCAGGCTCCAGGGGCTTCCTGGGGAAGGCAGTGCCGGGTACCTGAAGGTGCTTGACCAGCTGCTGAGGCTTGACTTTGAGGCGGAGCTCGTACATTCCCAGTCGCCTTTTGAGCAGCTCCTGGTATACCAGTTCAAAGTTAACCTTGGCATGGGGGGCCACGTTGACTGACACTTGGAACTCCTCTGTATGTCTCCCAGCGGTTCTGGGGAATAAGAGCAACAAGAGCCCATTGGGTGAGGTAGGGGATGGTGTCTGGAGGGGAGCAAGGAGAGAGGCCAAGGTCGGGCAGTCTCCACCCATAGGCTCACTTGACCAGGCCAGCACTCTCTCCCCGGCCCACAGCTGCATTGTACTGGTCCTGGGCGGCAGCCTTCTCTTTGACAATCCCTGGGTAGGGCTCGCCATCGATGCTCCTGGGTAGGGAAAAGAACAGCGGAGAACTTTTTAAGAAGGGCCTTTCTACAATTTGGTGAGCTTCTAGATGTGCCTCCTGCCTTTGCCCAAGGCGAATGCCATTTATCATGCACCCACTGTGTGGAAGACCATGTGTCTGACACTGGGAGAGGCTCGCAGCTATCCTGAGATATACAGTGTTAGTTAGTATACATGAGCTTTACTGTAGGGACAGAGCAGGTTGGAGGAGGAGGGACTGAGCTAAAATCAGCCCATACTCCAACCTGTCCCATGACCCCTTACCAATTGTTCTGAAGCACCAGCCAATCACAGCACAGACAAGAGAGTAATGAACTGTTCTGTACCCAGCCCTGCATCTGCCTCGCGTGGCCAGGCTTGACAGGAGGGGACACAGGACTGAAGGCTGAGAGTGGTGTGAGAGAGTGGACATATGCAGAGAAGGGAGAAGGCAGGGGACCTAGCTGGACATACAGAACAGGCATCTTCCTTTCCAGATTTTCCTGGAGAAAGCTCTTCATCTCTCCAGAAGCTCTGCTGGGTCCCTGGCCAGGGCAGGGACCAGGGAAACCTGTCCTGCATTTCTGTCTCACGCAGTAGAAAGATCTAAGCTCACTGGCCTAAGTTCCAGGGTCAGCCGACAGAAACTGTTCTGGGGTGGAGGTGGGCTGGGAGAAAGGGAGGAGCCAACCACAGGGGACCTAGCCCCACCCCCTGCAATACCCACCCTAGCCAATGATCTTGCACTCCTCCACCCCGAAGTGCTCCCCCTACTGGGAGCAGCCTGCCTTCAATGCCTGCCTCTTCACAACGCTAGGGCCAAGCATGGATTTTTGTCCAGTTTAACAAACATTGCAAAATAGATCAGGGGCAGGGGTGGGAAGGAAGACAGAGGGTGAGGTAAGGACTACTGCCAGCTCAGAGTCCACAGAAACCCTGGCATCTCCTGAGGAGGCAGAGGAGGCAGTGCTCAAGAGGACCCCAGGAGTTAGGGCTTAGATTCCTCCAGCTGGAATCTGATTTTGGTGACTTCCTGTGCCTAGCTCTGGCCTAGAGTTGCCCTAGGCTTTTACTTCACAAAGGCAAAGACTCAGTGAGGAAGCTGGATGACAGCAGTGGGGGGTGGGGGGTGGGGAAGGGGGGAGGGGGTGGGAGGGGGTGGAGGGAGTGGAGGGGGCAGAGACCTCTCTGGGCTCGATAACATCCTTGCTTCCTGTGAGCAGACAGGTGGAGCCCAGGGGAGGTGAGATCGCAGGACTGTGTTGTGAAGAGGCAGGGAGCCACCTACATGGAGAAGTTGGTGATGAAAGCAGTCTTGGGCAGCTCTAATTGGAAGGTAGCCTCTTGAACAGTATCAGCTCTATTGACCACACGGCTGGTCACAACAGTATGGGCAAATCGGGAAGAGACCCGGGAGTCCACCGTGAGGCTGTAGATATCGATGCCATCCTGGGCAAGAGAAGGGGAAGAGGGCTGGGTTGTTTAACTGACACCCCCCAGCTCTTCAAGAGTAGGCTTCGACAACGACGACGACTCTGCCCCAGATCAACCTCTACCCCCCTTTATCTGACCTAGATACTGTCTAGGCCTCAGACCGAACCCCAGCAAGCATTTCACACCAGAGGCAGCTGTAGACCTCGTTCCTCCACAAGAAAGCAGGCCTACAGAATCCCCAAGGGAAACAGCAAGCACACGGGGGTAACAGTCCAAGCCTGGAGACTACACTTGTCGTTTAGGCAGAGGTGAGGGGCCCCGAGTGAGGGCCCTTGTGTGCAGGCTAAGCTCTGCCTAGAAAAGAGGGCAGTGAGGATTTTTGGCAATTCTGGCCTCTGTGAAAATGGGAGAGCACCCCTGCTGTTTTCCTATCAGGCAGTCATGGGGGCTGTGGGAATCTGTAGCGGCTTAGGTCTTTAAGGAGTAAGAATCTTCATCGATTTCCCCTGCGGTGGCCCCTCTGTCCCAACCCCTCCACAGGGTACCACTCACCACGTACACTCTTTTGCCCCGAGGCCAGCAATTCCTTAAGAAAGGATACGTACACACACAGCCATAGGTTCCTCTACCTGCTCCATGTGGTATGTTGTACACACACAAACTCTTCGGTTACTCATGATTACCTGCCCCAGCTTAGCACAGAGGGACGGCATGACCTGTTTCCAGGTTAAACGTCAGCTCTGGACCATGCGTGGCACCGAATGCTTCCTAGGTATTATGGACTTGATCATCAACCAACACAGCCCTCTGAGTAGGTTATACTATTGCTCTCTTCCAGATGAAGAAACTGACAGAGGGTGCTCATCTAGAACAGAAGAGCTGGGCTCATACAGCCACATTCAGATCTACTTGTCTCTGCTGTTAGCCTCAAGGGGCAATTGGCTCTACTCCTTCTATAAAGTAGCAAGAATAGGATCATTTCTTCTGTTAAGTGAAGGAAACTGCAAGGACCTCTGGGTAGTGCCTGGTGACGAGTCAGCACCTTGTCTTTGCACACGCACTGACCTGCACACACGCCTACTTGATTACTTGCATACTCAGAGAGGCACCCCACAGCTTCCCAGATGTGTTCACTCACTCCCCAGCTCACAGCACACATACACAGGTATAAACAGAGGTACCGCTACCTTCTCGGCAATGGTGGTGTGAAGTACAGCTAGCAGCGAGGGCACGGCCAGCACGAGGCCCCACATGTGGGCAGGGGCCTGGCTCTTCATTTGCCTCCAGTGGCCTGCCAGACTGCTTCTGAACCTCAGAGCAGGTGGGTTATAAACTGGTAACTTGCTGGCAGGCCTGCCCCTCCTGGTGCAAGTTCTGGGAAATGGGGGTTTCCAAGCCAAAAATCCCAGAGGCCTCAGATAAGGAAACAAATGACCTATGTCCAGTAAACTTTGCTGACAGCAGGGCATACACTGTGGAAAGGCATGCTCGGGATGGAGCTTGGTATTAGCACTCAGTCTGCTAGGTCCAGATTTCTAGGAATCAACCCCACACGGTCATCCACGAAGCTTTGTAGGGCCAGAGGCACCCAACAGTGAGGCCACTATGCTCCCCATGAACCTAGCTTTGGAGGAAACAGAGGCCTCCTTAGGAAGACTAGGGCTGGGGAAATACCCTAGGTGCTTCCTGGGAGAGACAGGGCCTTATTAACCAGGTAGACATGGCAGAAGAGTGGGGGGGGGGGGTAGGGGGATGCATGCCGCTCCCTCACCCATGAAGTACTGTTATTGTTGTTTTTAAATAACAAATGGTGTGGTAAAGCGAACAGATACCGGGTATTTGATGCAATTAGAGTTGATATTCTTCAGTGGCTCTGGAAAGGCCACTCCTGAGTCTATGGACCTGCGAGTGTTGGCAGTGGCTGGTGTGCGATCACCAGTGCAGTTTACCTTAGGGCTGGTGGTGTCTGGCCCTAGGCCAGGGCATCGTAGACTTTGGAGCAATTTCTGTTGCCTCCATTAAAAGCTTCCCTCATCTTGCAGGGGTATGATCAGAGGCCACGTGACTGTGCACCTGCTCACCCTCTTGGCTCTGCATGGGACTGGGGTGACCCAGGGGACATAGCTCTTCTGAGAAGAACATTATTCAGAGGTCCAGTGAGCAGCTGGGCTCAGTGGCACACACCTGTAATCCCAGCACTTGGGGAGGCAGAGGCAGGGGGATCTCTGTGAGTTCGAGGCCAGCCTGGTCTACAAAGTGAGCTCAGGACAGCCAAGGCTACACAGAGAAACTCTGTCTCGAAAAACCAAAAAGAAAGAAAGAGAGAAAGAGAGGTCCAGTGAGCAAGTACAGGCTCTGTCCCCACAGAAGGTCTACGTAGATCACATAAGAAGGTCAGGCTGGCTAAGAATGTGAGAAATACCCCCAAGAAAGCGCCACCTGCTCAGGGGACAGTGAGCTTCCCAGCAGGAGCCAGCCATGTGCCAGGCACTGCCAGTATGCTCCCAGGAGTCATCAGTAGCCTGCCTGTGCTCTTGCCATCCCAGCTGGGCAGGCTTTTAGTCTCGTCAACCTGATGCGGCAGAGCCAGGACACAGGTCTGAGGAGGTAGGTCACACACAGCTAGGTACCTGGTGTTCTCATACCCAAGACAGCATGCTAGAGGCAGGGTGTAGTGGGTGGGGGAGTCCAGGAAACTCACTGCCACTGCCGGAGGAGCCATACCTAGTGTTGTCTTTGCCATGGCGACATACAGTCATGAAGCAGCAGGAACAGAGGTGCAAGGGCAATGGGCTTTGAGGACCTTGGAAACATCCCAGTGGCTCCTGCAGCAGGCAGAAGAAGCTCGGCCTCCAATGACTTCACTCTGAGCAGTGTCACGTTGACCTGCTTTATGGAATGGGCATCAACTCAACTCTCCTGTTATATATGATGGGAAACCAAAGACTAGTTTTGAAAATTATTTTTATTTTAGGCATATGAATATTTTGACTACAGGTGTACCACGTGTATGCAATGCCCATAGAAGCCAGAAGAGGGTGACAGAGTTAAAGGGTCGTAAGCCACCATGTAGATACTGGGAATTGAATGGGGGTCATCTGAAGGATTAGCAAGTACATTTAGCTGTGGCATCATCTCTCCAGCCTGAAACAGAGGATTAGAAAGGAAAACAAGTCTATAGCTATCAGAAGGTCCGTAGCATATCTCCACGTCTAAGGCTCTTTCTAGTGCACCTCAGTGGTCCATTATTCCCTGACCCACCTCAGAGCCAGAAGGGCAATGAATATGTTATATCCCCAGATTTCTTTCTCCTCCTCTGCAGTTACTGGCTACTGACCAACTGACACCTTCGTAAGGCTGGAGCAACTTGGGCATCTTCTTTATTGGTGTTTCCAAGGTCTTGGTAAAGAAGGGCTTGGGTCGTGGGAGTCATGATGGTTCCAGAGACAGCAGGACAAAGGCAGCCTCCAGCATTAGACACACAAACAAAACAAAACAAAAAAGACTTCGTGGGAAAGGCTCCTGTGTCCAGGTGCTGCGGTGGTCAGTGTGCACTTCAGCCAAAGGCACTCTTGGCAGGTGTCTATTTGGGCTTCTCAAAGACTGTCTCGGTGCCTGTGCGGCTGCGGCTGAATACAGATGGGGCAGCTGAACCAGCTTGCTCTGTAGGCAAGAGATGGAGGAGGGAGTGTCAGGGACGTAAAGTGGCTTTCTCAGGGGCAAATCTCCCTACGCTGGGTGCAGCCCCTCCTATGCCCAGAGACTCTCAACACCTCTAAACTCCCCCTGGGGGGCGCTTCTGTCTCCAACCCTACCACAAGCTCTGGAGTACTCACCACAGTCCCGCATGACCTGGTATGTCTTAGACTTGATCTCTTGGTTCTTGGCCAGGTTCCCTCGGGCCCCCTTCAGGTCTTCTTCCTTCACAGGGGGGCGCTTCTTCTTGATGGGGGCTTCAGGAGTGCCAACCTTAGAAAGCCCAGAGCCTTACAATTCACAGCCTTGAGATGAGGATTCCCCCCAACTTTGGCAGGGGTTCTTTCTTCACAGATCACTGAAGTCAGCCAAATCAAAGCTCACTCCTCTCCTAGACCCTGTAAGTCCCCCTGCTCTCTTGGTCTGACTTGGACATCTGACTTTGCCTCACAGACAGGGAGCTCCTCACGCTGGCCTTTTGTCAGGCCAAGTTCAGGACCCGGCACAAGGGGCAGAGGGGGAAAAGGCTGCACTTCAAGACTGAGCAGCCTTAATGAAGTTCTAAGACCTGTTCACTGGGTGGCAAAGAATCTTAGATAGACTGCCCCCTTTTCCCAAAACAAAAAAGGAGATGGGGTAGACGCCATGCAGCAGGCAGCAAGAACAGCCTTGCTAGTGTTTGTCCCAGTAGAGCTGGGGCAGCCAGATCAGTGCTAACCCTTTTCCTCAGCTCCGGGTGCCCCAGGCTGGGGCCTTATTCCTTCTTAAGCCCTGTAGGCAGGTGCAGGGATTCCCTCAGCTCGCCTGGGCTGGGCTCCCAGGGGAACCTGGGCCTGCGCAGAGACACGCCATGCTAGGGAGATAGAAACAGAGCTGTGACCTATAGGTACAGCCACCCTCCCTCACCCTTCCTCCAGATTACAAGTGTTTACACAACTGGAGCCACCAAGCCATCACTCAGCTCCTGTACATGCATACAAAGGCACACACAGTTCTCCGTACGTACTCCACACTCGCAAAGCAACCCCGCACAAGCCTGGAACCACCAAGGCCATTTCCAGAGCCTGGTGGGGCCCAGGGTGTCCTGAGATCAGCCTGCCGGGCCGTACCGCCTCTTGGCTTTTACTTCCAAGCAGACAGTACTAGAGTCTAGCCCTCCCGACTTCCTTGGCACCAGCGGGGCCCCACTGAGTCCTCTTACCTCAGACATGGTAGATGCCAAGCAAGCTCTCTGTAGGTATCTCTGGCAAGCAGTAGCCACAGGAAGAGATCTGCGTGGCGCCCAACCCTCAGGAACTTATATAGTCTGCTTGTTTGTCCTGGGCAGTCACTGCCCTCCTTTGGAATCTTCCAGATGATTCAGATCCACGCAGCCACTAGCAAGGAGTTTATTCTTGGAGATGATGGGCAGCAGTCCTGGCGGAAGTACACAGCTGGGGGTACCCCGTGCCTTTGGGAACAGCTGCTTACTTGCAGGTGGGGGGTGCTGGCGCTGTTGTCCAGTCTGTGTTTATGAATGTGAATCCTGGAATGTGTGTGACAGTCTGGGCAGGCTGACTGTAGGAACCCAGCCCAGGAGCTGGGGTTTGGGGGGGGGGGGTAGGAATCTCTGAGGAAAGGGAGGGCCCTGATGGATGCTCTGAGTTTTGTCTTTCTCTTCTACTCCTGGATTCCAATGGAAATAGATTTTCCATCCCAGCGCACTACTAGCAGGGTGGTAACTTCCTTTGTTGCTTGGATGCATTTCCTCATGGTGAGCACAGCTGACTGCATGAGTAGCACCGAGGCTGAGGAGATGCTGGGGGGAGCTGCTAGATCACAGTTTTGCTCATGCCCTGGTCCTCTATGCAGACCTAGGACAACTTCAGTAAAGGGACAAGGCAAGGTAGGATATGGGCCCAGGGAGGCCCAGGAGACCATGCTTGCTGGTGAAGGTCTAGAGAGTGCGTCTGCCTACAAAGGGAACTGTGAAGCTTGCTGGCAGGATTTCAGAGGAAAAGGGTGAAGTCCACTTCAGCTATTAAGCTGTAGAAAAAAGGACAGAGCTCCTGGAAAACTGTTGAGCACTCTCCCAATGCCTGGAGAAATCACCTGGAGCACAAGCAGGAATCCTAAGCCTGAGGCGGGCAGTGGTAGATGTAGGTTAGAGGTCTGTCTTTGTTAGACTTATCTCAGCTCCCTCCAGTTTATGATGGACATTGCCTCAAAGGTGCCAGGCAGATGAAATTCAACCAGGAGCTAACAGTTACCCTAAATGTCATTCTATAGCTGCTGTACCTCAAACCCCACCTCAGTCTTGGCTCTGGCCCTGGTCTCCAGTAGGTTAGTATGAATACTACCAGGTCTAGGCTGAGCTAAGCATTGACCTGAGCAATAACCAGGATTCTAAAGAGAGCAAAGAGAGGCCAGGCCACACTGTGTGAGGAGTGCCCACAACTGGCTCTGTCTGGTTCTGGCGTCAAGGACAAGGGTGTGGGAAGTTCAGCTGTCTCATGCCTCTCTCACGCCCCAACACAGCATAATCCCCGGGAAGAACACTGATTTATACTCTACAGAGAAGATGGCTGAACTATGTGCGGCCTCTTTCCTCGCAGATTTTGACCCCACAGGAGGCTTTGGAGAATTTATTAACTCACTGAGCTATTTTAATTCCAGAGGACACACAACCAACAGCCACAAAAGGGATGGTTTCTTTCCTCCTTCTCTTTCTTCTTTTTTGATGTCATAAAATGTGAAAATGTATTGTAAACAAGTTTACAATGGAAGTACACCATCTTCTCTTTCATCTAAAAAATGAGTCTCTGTGACTCATAACACTACTGATTAAATACCCCATTTGACTGGCAGCTGAAGTAGGAACGGTTTTTCTCCACACAGGTCTGACTTCTAATAAACCGTATAGAAAGAAAAATTTAAAAACCAAACCAGTCAGCCAACCAATGCACTTTTCATTCAGAACCTGGGTGTTCAAAGCAAGGCTGGCCACCAGTCCCTTACTGCAAACAAGTCTCTCACCAAAAGCTGGATGAATCTTCACACTAGAGCTAGCTCATGCTAGCAGTGGCTGTACACACCTTTAATCTCTGTACTCAGGAGGCAGAGGCAGGTGGACTTCTGAGTTGGAGCCCAGTCTGATTTACAGACAGAGTGGGTTCCAGGACAGCCAGTGGCTACACAGGATTGAAAAACAAAAACAGCTGGCCGTGGTGGCGCATACCGGTAATCCCAGCACTCCAGGAGGCAGAGGCAGGTGAATCTCTGTGAGTTGGAGGCCAGCCTGGTCTACAAAGTGAGTCCAGGACAGCCAAGGCTACACAGAGAAACTGTCTTTAAAAAGAAAGAAAGGAAGGGAGGAAGAAAACAAATCAAACAAAACAAAGCGAGTTAGTTTATATCCCGAGAGGTTTGCTGCCTGGAAGGAGGGACAGTCTGGCGTGCTCTTTCCAGGTCCCGGGACATCTTTCAGATGTGGATCCTGAGGTGGAGCGCTACCCTGACAAAGGGAAGTTCCAACTTGCATTTGAGTCTTCTTGTTTTCCTGAGGAAAGAGGCAGGAAAAGTGAGCCCACGACTCCTTGTTGCCAGGGGATTAACAATTTAAAGTGAGGCAGGAAGCTACCACCATACTCCAGACATCTTCTGAAACACAGATTGAGAAGTCACTGTCATGCAGGATCTCACCATTCGTCCTTGTCTTTACCAAAGTCCCAACAGCCGAAGGAAATTAAAAAAAAAAAAAGCCACTATCTCTCTGAGTTAGGTGTCAGCTCTCTCTCATTGGTTTATTTCTGTTAGTTACAAAAACAAAACAAAACAAAACCCCTATATTCACTGCCTTGGCTTGCAAGGTTCCACCAAGAGCAGCTTGGACAAGGTACCAATTTGGGCAAATTAGATTGATGGCACACCATAGCTTAACCAGCATTGCATTTCCCCGCTCTAGCACTTTTGTGATGCCTGCTGTCAGCTGGAGAAGGGTCCCACCTCATAAGGCACCTTGGAACAAGTGATGTGGACACTCATTCCAGGGAGGGAGGACAGGCAGCTCAGGAAGAAGTCCTGGCCAGAGCCCTCTACATCGGTTCTAGTGAGACAGTGCACCACAGTAATAGAAAGGCCTTGGTGGCCACTGGAGGCTCTTCTGAGGGACACAGGATTGTGTGAGCTTAGGTGCTTATGTTGCATGCGCACATTCACACAGGAAGAGGGGGAGGACCAAAGCACGCCAAGCCTGTACACAGCCAGGCTTCAGTACCAGACGGCTGCTGAGCCAGCTCCATAGCTGCACACCAGAAACTATAGCCCTTAGTGGAAACCAGGATGCAGAAAGAGCCTGTACCCGCCTGCTTCCTCTGTCTTCAGGCCCTGTGCTTGGGAGCTGGGAGGCCTGGGCAACTGAGATTTCCATCCTTCGCAGGGTTCTTCCACCTCTGTGCCTGGGTTGGAAACTCTAGGAGCTCAGGTCTGGAAATGAGGTTCCAATCCTGAGCTCCAGAAGGATGGCAGGGGCAGGCACGGCACAACCAGACAGGAAGGGAAAGTGAGGACGGACTCAGCAAGGCCACCAGGAACTGACTGCCTCACCGCTGAGTTTGAGCTGTACTGTGCCACACAACTCAGTGGAACCTCATGGAGAAGGGCAAGAGAGTGGCCATGGTTGCAGGATGGACCTGGCCTCTGCCTGACTGGAATGTGAGGCCTCCAACAGCAGCCTCACGCTTTTCAGTGGTGCTTGCACTACAAGATGAGCAGAGAGAGCCACCCTAGAGCATATGCTTCTGTCTAGGACAAGCAAGGCTTCTAGTGGCAGAGGACAGCCCCAGGGACCCTGGATGAAGGCGAGGTTCACATGCCACAAGCATATTGAGATCCTGTACGTGTAAACAATATACATTCTCGTGTGGGTTTAGGAGGAGGTTCTGAGAAGAGGTGTCTCCTCTGTGCTCGTCTCACCTAAGGCCTACGCCGCACCACTTCCAGCCCATGAGGTAGTAGGGTTGTGCTAGCACTGTCCTTGACCGTTGGACTGAACAGCTATCGCACAATTCCAACCCACCCTGCCACCTCCACAGCAGGTACAATGCCAAGTCAGCCTGTACCAGGTAAACTGCAGCCAGGCTGAGAAGTGGGTGTAACTGCCAAGGAGGAGCCACAGTCCTTAAATACCTCATACTATCTACATACTGAAACAGCTCTTCCCGGTACTTGGTCTGTTGCAGTCACTTCACAATGCTGGAAGGCATGACAACAGGCTTTTCTGGCCAGGCAGAGGTCTCCAGACAGCTGAACAAGCTAGCAGGTGACAGCTGGTGACAGGCACCAGGGCAAAGGTTGGCTCTGCAAGCTGCTCTACTGGGACGTGGAGGCTGAGACCATTCTCACAATTGCAATTCAGAGGCTCCGAGAGAGGCGGAAACCCAACAGGGGTAGCCTGGTGGGCTTGAGTCCTCTGGTCACAAATGCTATCTTGTGGGCTCCTTTCTCCATCGAGTTTAACTGAAGCCTCTAACATGGCAGCCTGTGTGCCCTGGCAGGACTCTGCCTGTTCCCACATTGGGGTACACAGAGCCACTAGAACAGCAGCCTCACGCCCAAGTCTGACTTGACAAACTAGGGATTTCTGGCTGCAGATAAAGGCTAGCTACCCTTCCCATCAGCATAATTTACCTCATCACCAGATATTACCTAACAACAGTCCTGACTCAGAAAGTCCTCACTTTTACACACCTCCCACCAGCTCATACCCCATGAAAGGCAAACAAATCCATTTCTTTGGGGATTAAAAAGAGTTTTAAATACAATAGTATGAAAATATAACTTAAAAAATATAAAAGTCAAACAGCATACGGAAGACTTAAAAATCTGTTTGCCCTAGACCCATAGATACTTTGTAGGAAATAAACACATACTCAAAAAACAGTAACACTGTCACAGCTCATAAAACTGGCTTTAGAAATAAAGAGTTACAAAAGCCATTTTGAGTTAAGAAAGCATTCCTGTTCCAACTTGGGCCACCAGTGGCTGGTAACCCTAAGCACGTCACATGTCCACACGGCCCGCAGCCTCAGCTCGAGGACCCCAACAGTCTATGTGTGCTGTTTTCTTCCACCATGCCACCTGGTCAGGCCTAGGACAGGGGGGTCTCACAACACCCCAAAGGGACAACAACGAACAAACAAAGCTCTTCGCTTGCATATTTGGTCAGTGTTTGTAGTGCAACTGAGTGGGACCTCCAGCTGCCCACAGCCCCCTCAGGCACAGCTCCTCTTCCCTCTTTTAAGTCACAGTAGTCTGGGGCGGGTGGAGAGCGGGCAGAGACAGCAAGAGGAGTGGAGGTAGAAGAGGAGGGTAGAGAGGAGGGAAAGGATGCCGCTGCAGGGCTGGGCCCCAGGACTGCCACTCGCAGCGTGGGAATGTGTCATACAGGCAGCCCGAAGCGGTGCTTCTTCTTCACAGGTTTGAGGGGGGTCAGTCTGCGGAGGTCCTCCTCGGCATCAGACTCCTCCATCTCATCGTCAGCTGATATCAGGATCTGAGGCAGAGAAGAGGGAAGGCCTGAGACGCCAGTGGCAGCGCATTTTGTACTTGTTCTCCTTGGAGCCCAGCCCCTCTGGAAGGCCTCAAGTCTCCCACATCCTTAGAAGAGGGTCGTGGGGAGGTCCCCCTTCCACAGTGAGCTGTGCTGGCCTGTTGAAGCTGGCATTAAAGTCACCACTCCTCATCTGCCAATGCTTCCCCCCTTGCTGCTCTCATCCAGCTTCTTGCCAGACCCAATCCGATCAAAGCCAACCACGTGCATGACTCTCAGGGCCCTGGAACTGCCTTAAATAGAGTCTCTTTCAGAAGGGGATGGCACAAGGTAGTGTAGTTTCAGAGGGGCTGCCTTGAGCCACCTCTGTCATTTCTGAAGATAAAGAGGGATATGCTTTACTCATCCATGCAGCTGAGACACTGAGGACAAGCTTGTTCATTCCTGCCACAGCTGCTGGCCTCAGATCTCTGAATACCACGGGAAGGTCTGAATAGCCCACACGAGGTTTAAGGGCCCAAAGCCTACCTGTGAAGGGGAGTGGGAATTCCCACCTCAGGGGTGGGACAAATAGCCTCATTACCCTTCCATGGACCAGATCACTTGATGGCTCCCTGTTCTGACCAATGTGCATTTCCTCTCTGGTGAGAAGCCAAACCATGTGGTTGAGTGCTCATATATCATAGTTTCTGCTTTATGGTTATTTGTTATTTGCCAAATGTTTGCCAAGGTCTTATGATGTAATAAGCCCTGCAAGCAGATTCTATGAACACAGCCTTGGGGAAGACATGGGCTTGCTCTCTAATCCACCTATCATCTGGAACTCCCTCCAGACTGCCCAGGGTTCTGCAGTGGTGCTGCTTATGCCTCAGTCCCGGGCCACACTGTAAGTGTGGTGCTGAGCTATTTGTCTATTTGCTTTTCCTCAAGTCTCAGGGTAGCATCAATCTCAGCCACTGATTTTTGGAGGGGGTTTGGGAGTTGGTGAGAGTCAGGGTCTAGAATTTGCTATTTAGACCAGGCTGACCTCACAGAGATCTGGTGCCTCTACTTTCCAAGTGCAGCATGCACTAAGCCATGTGCTACCAAGCCTGGCTAATGTCAGCCGCTTCTGCAGCTTCCACAGGCAGGACAGTGCTCTCAGTGCTGTGGGAGTTTCCTCAGGCCTCTGGAATCCTGCTGCTACAGGCTGAGGCATGAAGGTACAATGGATGCTGCAGACCAGGCAGAATACATACCCCTGCCCCATGCTGTGTTCATGCACACTGGCCCTTGAATTTAGGCACCAGCAGGTAAAGGGAAATGAGGTTACCTCGGTGAGGTTTAGCTAGTTCTATATTTTAGAAGTTTGCAGCCAGCACTTCCCTTGCTTGTTAGTAGAAGACAGGGCTCCAAGCACCTCACTGTTTCCCTGGAATAAGGTGGATTTCACCTCACCTAGCTGTCTCTGCTGCCACGGGGACTTGTCTGTAACAACCCTATGTACTGCATCTTTTTGACCTGAGAAGGCACATGTGACAGCAGGCACTGGGCTCTGGTTAGATGAGGTTCTAAGTGACCTGGCTACTCTTTATCTCAGCTTCTTCTTTCCTTCTGACTGGTGTTGTGAATCAGCATTCAGGCACAAACGTAAGATCAGAGACCCCTGGAGCCCAGGGCATGATGGCTAGGCCCTCAGGGAGAATCAGGAGACTCCTACCTCAGACTCAGACTCCTCATGGGATGCTGCCCTTCGGTAGCGAACCTTGCTCCCATTCCTTGAGTCCTGGTTGGCTCCTCTCTCCTCTAGTTTAGCTTTCGTCTTCCCCTTTCTCATGAGAAAATTGTCTACTACCCAGAACATGAAAGCCTGTGGGAGAAAAAGTGCAGGTTACTCTGGATAAGCAAAGCAGAGGGCTGCATACCCACCCCTTCCATAGAGAACAGAGAAGCCTCACCCAGTCTCGACCATTTCCCAGACCCTTAATCACAGCACTGGGGAGGCAGAGGCAGACAGAGGCAGGCAGTTCGAGGCCAGTCTAGTCTACACAGTGAGTTCCAGGACAGCCAGGGCTATGTAGAGAGACCCTGATTCAAAATACAGGATGAGAAACAAAACAGGCAGCCTGTTTGGGGGCCTAGTACCACGGTCTCTAAGTACCCACACGCTCTGCTGCTTTAGGGAACCCTGAGTCCTTCAGCTCTACATCACTTTTGGTTGCTGTGCTCATGGGTTTCTCTGATCCTGAATCAGCCATAGGGTGGGATAGCTCAGTGGGAGGTGGCCTATCAGGGAAGGCAAGCCACGGTTCCCAGGATCCCTCACCTGAAAGAGGGGCTCTAGAGTGGGCACCTGACTTCTGAGGAAGGACGCCTACCATTTCCGAGACTGGTTATGGGATGGGAGGGAACAACACAGAGAGAAAGGTTTGTCTGAGGGCTGTAAGGTGACTTCTCTGTCACACTCAGAGCTTTGAACAGGAAGCCTTGATGGCAGGGTACAAGCTGAGGTAAAACACACAACAAGGCACTGACATTGACAAAGAAGGGGACTATCAGCATGACGATGGCCAGCTTCAGGTCTGGGTTTTCAATTGGATTCAACAGGGCCACCTGCAGAGAGAGACAGACACAGTGAGGAGACCACTGGGGCAGTGCAAAGGAGACGCAGACACCCCTCAAGAGCTATTGGAAACAGCCCCTTACACTCATGGCTGCACAGGCCCTAGACCTGACTGCTGAGAACGGACACTATGGCCATTAGCTCTTTAGCAGCTTTCCCTTTGTGGACTTTAGGCCACTGCATCAAAGCCATGTGGGATCCATATTCAGCAGGGGGCAGCCTGGAGCCCCTGAGAGCAACAGTGGTGTGCCTGTGCCTTAGGGGATTGGGAGGAAGAAATTCAGTGGGCCATCTTTAGAGACCTGGACAACCCTAGACCACTCTCCAGCAGAAATCCTGCAGAGCCATCACTTCTGCAGCACAGCAGCTTTGAATACTTTGTCTTTTTTTTTTTTTTAAAGTGAAAACACAGCCAATATCTGAGCCACATGCACTAGAAGGCTCCTTGGCTTTATACAGGAGTGAGGTATCTTGGTAGCACTGGGGTCAGAGGGCAGATGGCAGGGCTAGGAAAGCCATAGACTCACCCAGGTATTAATATGTAGGTGGGTACACACCTTAGAAACGGCTTGTGGCACACAATGGCTTCAGCTGAACTAGGTCAGACATGTGCTTGAAGGACAGTGGCCAGTGTAGACACACTCACAGTTACAAAGTCTGATGACTAATCAGAGCAAGCAACACAGCAGAAGGGACTGTATGTTCATTAAGTTTACAAAGTGGATGGACACCAAGTACAAAAAGGACAAATAAATTCTCTTGTAATTAGACCAAATCCAAGACTAAAACAAAAACCCAAGGGGGCTGGGGCGGCGGCGGACAGTGTGGGCTAGTGTGGGCATGGCTTAGCAGGGAGGGCACAAGCAGGGGCAGGAGGCAAACCTTCTTCCACTGGAGTATGAGAAGGACGATGAAGACCACCGACTTTTCAAAGATCATGATCACGATGTAGAGGGCGCACTGCCCTACCCAGGCCCCACACTGCAGAGGGTCTCCTGCAGGGACAGGCAGCTGCTTAGCCACACGGGCCCACAGTCTGAGTAGGACAACACCTCCTTCTTCCAACCTCCGTGCAGCTTGTTATGAGGCCTCACTGCCCTTGGCTGCATGCCAGAACCCTGGCTCTAAGGTTCCTCATGGGTCCCTAAGGCTCTACAAATTACTTCATTTGTAAAAGAGGCAGTACTCTGAATAAAGTCAGAATTCCTAATTTGGACATACCAGAATGTTTTTCTTTTAAAAAATTGTAGGATAGAGTTATGAGGCACTAAAGTTAGTAAGAGCTCGCTGCTGGCTCCCTGTCCACTGGCAACAGAAGCTGGTTGAAGCAACAAGACTATTATTATCTGCAGTTGACTTTCCCAGGGACTGGCGCTCTCCCTCTCCACAGCGAGGCCAACACTGTGATCATACATGCAGTAATAAGCTCTTTGTCCATTTCCTCCTTTCTGTCACCCACTTCTTATCCCATCCCCCAGCACCCCTGACGACCTCAGCCCTGAGTGCATCAGTCAGACCTAGAGAAATCCAGATTCCAACTGAATTCATGTAAAGAAGGACAAGTTAATGCTTTCCAGGGCCTTCTCATAGAATTAAACAAACAAACAAACAAACAAACTCAAATTTGGGTGCAGCCTAATTAATTTTGCCTAGGTAGGATAAAGAAGATAGAAACCCTTAAGACAGGGAGGTAGTAGAAACAGGCCAAGGCCAGCAGCTAGGGCACAGGCTCGTTGGTGATTCTGTTAGTGGCTATGCTTAAGAAATGATTGGGAAGGGCCCTGCAGTGCCTCTAGAGGACAGGCCTCCTCAGAGTGGGAGAGTGGGTGCCAGGCCCTTGTCCTGGAAGCTCAACCAGGGCAACCTGCACTCCCCTGACCAGAAGAGCGGCACATTAGCACTTCAAGAAGGCCTCGAGAAGAGAATCCGGTCTGGAGAGAAACTTCCAACGTCATTTGATTCTTCTGTCCAAAGCAATCTCAGGCATTTATGCTGCAGGCCCCCAGCCCTGCCTGGGCCTGCAAGCTGAACACAGCGGCAGTAAGTGAATGCCTTTACACAGCTGTAATGGACAGGCAGCAGACTGTGCTGTTTCCTTTTCTGGACAATGAGGAGAAGGGAGAACACCTGCAGAAACACACTAACTGCCTATTCCATAAGACATTCAGACTTACTCCCACCTCTGGGGCAGGCAGGGCAACCCAGCAGGCCACCTCTCCTGGCAAGGCTGTTAGCAGGAGTTTTGTAATGCTTTTAGTAAGCCACCTGACCATACTGAGAAACGTTCACTTGAACAGGAGAGGAAAACATTTGCTAAAAATTGTAGTCAAGAATGGTGACAGCCATATAGGAAGTACCGCTTGGAAATGTCTGGAAAGGAACTGGTGTGTCTGGAAGTAAGCAGACAAGTGACACCGTTTGTTCATGTTACAAGAACATTCCTTGCTCAGAGTGAACGTTCATCCCATTTGCTTATAAGCTGTAACTGACAGGAGAGAAATGTTTTTCCTGTTCTTTCTGAGTTTATACAGTGCAGTTGCCACTGCCTTTTGTTTTTTGATACTAAGATAAAAATGTTGAAAACCAAGAGGTGAAAAGTACCATGTCCAGCTGATACACCCACACACCCTCTCCCCCTGTGTACTCGGGCCACAGGTCACTGCAGCTGGACTGAGTGGACATGTGACAGTTTGTTTGCTTATTTCTGTTCCGTCAAGAGTTTTTTAAATGCTCCCTGAAGTTGGTCTCTACAGGACAAATATGGTCAACAAGCATGGCCAGTGTGTCCTGCTATCTAGTGCAGTGGACAACCTCAGGGGTATTGGTTTGCTCTGGTGAATGGTTCCTTCAGGCTAAGTTGTAGGAGTAGGGGCCAAAGTGAAGGACACATGTGTGTTGAGAAGCTTCTGGAAGGGAGCATTTCAATGGGCAAGCAAGAAAATCTATGTTGTATGTGCTACCAGATACAACCTTGTTTTCAGGGCAAGAGAGGCTTGGTCATCAGACTTCAGATACCAGCTGTTGTTGCTCAGAAACTGTTCACCCCTCAAATAAAACAACTGTGGCTTATGTTCCAAGTACCCTGACTTCTTCTAGGAACCAAGCATGCTACATAGTGAGCAAACCCTCTTCTTTGTTAACCTGAGAGCTGTTGGGCCTACATAGAGTTCCTGCCTCAACTGGACAGGTGAGTTCACAGGTATAGCAGGCAGAATACGGTCCTGCAAAGATGTCCACATCCCAGTCTCTAGAACCCATGACACGCTGTGACCTAGCTAAGGGGGGATTCTGGCTGTGAATGGAAGTAAGGTTGCTATTCAGACTTTAAATGGAGTATCTGGAGTGGCCAGGTGCACTGAGGGTGATAACGGGGGTGCTTCAAGGTGGATACCACAGGAAGAACCCGACTGCTGGCTTTGGAAACAGGGGGCAGGGGTAAGAGTCATAAGCCAAGGGACTCAGACAGAAGTAAAGGCAGCAGAACAACCATCCTTATCAACCACCTCCAGAATGTTCCAGCTACTGATGCCTTCATGTTAATTCAACAGAACCAGGTGGGGCTTTTGGAGGAACTATAGATAAATCAAGTGGGTTGGCTTAAGCCTGCATTGATCTGTCCCAGCAGCAGCAGAGAACAATTGACAACCACAAAGCGGCAGCAATGAGGGAGATAGTCTGGGACGGAGGCCGTGGGATGCTCCTTGACAAACGGATGTTCTTCTCTGAAGACCATGGTTCCCAGCAGCAGTGACTGAACTAAGAGGACAGGGCTCACACACAGCCACCACCTTCTTTTCTCCCCATCCTTGGGGAGGCAGACAAAACTTGCTTCACAACAGGTGGCTGACCAGACCTGACCCCTGTTCTCAGTCAACAGCTGGCTGGGGAACCCACGTTATCACAGCCAGCTACTGTGGAGCTGACAGCTCTGCCTTCCAGAAGGGATCTCAACAGCAGAGGTACGATGTGAGCAGTGCTGATGGAGGACTCCTGGTGCAGAGGACACGAAGCCCGCAAACATGTCCTGACTGGGTATGTCACTTAACTCCTCTGGTTGCCCGTTTTATAAATGAAAATGATGTCAAATTGGTCCCCAGGTGCTGGGGCCATTTCTGTCCTGCAAGTTGAGAACTCTATGATTTGGGTAGTTCAGAAGTCTTCCCTTGAGTCCTGAGACACATGCTGTGTTGGGCACTATCTTAAGTCAGTGACTCACTGGCATCAAGTAACAGGCCAAGAAAAGCCCTCACTAAACTCATCTTCCCTCACTGAAGACAGTTACTTAAGATCTCTAGAAATACCCAAGGCACTCCACAGCCAGCGCCACCAGTCATGTGCCCTTTTAAACTGTCAGTTCCTCAGACATCTTCAACCACCAAGAAGTGAGTAGGTCTCTGGGCCCAGAGCCAACAGTTGTTTGGAAGGCATGCCTTGGAAAGGGGAATGTGGGCCCAGATTTCTACCCACAACCCTTGCACTGTCCCGTCGCCCTCTTGTGGTGAAGTCGTACTAACGCTACTCCACAAGAGCGGCTCCTCACTAGCAGCTCACCCTCAACCCTTCCTCATGCTCACAGCCCATACAAAAGCAACTTCTTACTCAAGATGTGGCACGAGGGTCTCATAAGATAGGCTAGTACCCACAGCTCCTGGCCTAAAGCCTTGAATCTGAGTGAGGACAGACCTCATGTCTGAGAGACTGGGACAGCCACAAGCCAGGCTGGGGACAAGCCTACAGTTAGAAGGCACAGCAACTTGACCTTAGAAAGGATGCAGACTCTAGTACTTGCCATGCAAGCTCTACTCTGTCAGCAGAGTAATCTAGTGACAGGATAAACACAGGTACGTAGAAAGAGGACAGACTTTCACCTCCCCGTGGGCTGCCTTCCCAAGCGAGAGCTGCTCCCATCTCTCTAACGTGGTGGGCAGGTGAAGCATGATCTTTGGGAAGCTCAGCAGAATGACGTGGCCTTGCAGCCCTGCAGGTGGGACCACAAGTCTGTCTGGTAGAAAGGCTGTCTCCTGGCTTCTGCCACCTTCTCTTCCCCAAAAATGAGTGTCCTGGCAGTGAAGTGCTTCTTCCCTGCCTTCAGGAAAGTGATACTCTGGCCTTCAAACAAACCCCTCTCAGTTTGCATAGGGAGACAGTCAACAGCTCCAAACCCTCCAGGTTTCAGAGCTCCACAGGGCAAGCAGTCCCCAACACGCCCTGCCCAGTGCCCAAGGGCATTACCATATTCTCCAAAGCGCAGGGATTCCCACTGCTGCCACTCCACCAAGACACTGACGGCACGTACGCCCACATAAATGAGAAGCATGCCTACAGTGGCGTCCAGAAGAAAGTTGATGAGGTACCTAGAAAGAGAGGCCATAGCAACACGGTCAGGGAACAGAAGCCACAGAGCCGGGGCCTCAGTGCAGCACTTACTAGGGTCAGAGATCAAGGCTAACAGACGAAGCCTTTGTCTGGCTTTCCTGGGGAGAGTGGCACCCCTACATATAGTTATGCAAAAGACTACAGAAATGGTGGCTTCTGTTTCTAGGTGTCTGAAAAGGTGCTACTATTAAAAACTTGAAGAAGGGAAGAGAAAGGCAGAGAAACTTGATAAACTGAAGGCGATGTGCCAAGGCCAGGATTCAACAGAAGACAGCACATCTGGAAGTAGCTAATAAGGAACCCGAGAGGAAAACAGAACCCAGTCAACAGCACTAGACCTACTAAGTGGTTCTGCTCCTCCCTGACGGTTCAGGCCCCGTGAGGTTGTACAGCTGTGCCACTTTCCCAGGGCTTTCAAGGAAACCGCTTTCTGAGACTTTTAACCAAGCAGCCAGGGCCACATGGCTGCATGTTCATCCCTGTCTGTAATCATGTGTGCAAACAGTGTTCTTACTTTTTTTTTTTAACCCAGCACCTGAAGAAAAGGCCAGGGGATTGGAGAAAGGGGCATGGGGAGGCATGCCAATAGTGACCATAAGTTCTTTTAAGGTTTGTTTCCATTTGCCTGATAGAAAACCTTTTTCTCACCAAGTTAACACCCTTTGGTTTACCTGCCCCCCCCCCCTCATGGGCCCTATCTCCAGATCTAGCTGATCACCACTGGACACAGGCTCTGATTATTCTAGGGCAGAATCAGACAAAAATGAGGTCACTGAGGCAGGCGCTGACCCTCTGTGAGAACACAGGGTTTTAACTCCCTATAGATAAGTTCAAGGACAATACAAGACTTGGCTTCAAGGAGCTTCCAAGCTGCTAAGGCCTGAGATGCTTTATGCAGACTAGCAGACCTCTTCCCAGTCTGTTCTTTGGGATGTGCATAGCACCCCAATATCGGGGCAACATACTGTGTTTGGTCCCCAGAACACAGAAAACTAGCATTGAGAGGGAGGTAGTCAGCTTGTTCTTCCTCCTTAAAGACACAAGGGGTCACTCTCAGACCAGAGTCAGAAAGAACAGTCACAGCTTCCCAAGCAACCTGTCTGGCAGGAGGCTCCTGCTCTGACACCTGTATCTAACTGGTGCGGCATGCTATTCACACCTGTGCTTTCACATCTGAGATAGAGCCTGAAAAACAAGGAGGAAAATGAGTATATCCAGTCTTGCATTCATTTATATACTCGTCAACTGCTTCCTGAGCCTCCTGTGCGCTGCCCTTGCATTCAACACAGCATTCATTGAGGCATCAGAGCATCATGGAGCCTTGCAGGCAGCCTGGCTTAAGTCCAGCTCCACCATGTCTATGCTGTGCGAATTTTAAGTACTGTAACCTTTCTGTGCCACCAACTTGAAGTTGGAGACTGGAGGTAAGAGTTGGGATTGGGCCAGGCATGGCAGTGCTCGCCTTTAATGCCAACACTTGGGAGGCAGAGGCAGGTGGATTACTGTGAGTTTGAGGCCAGCCTGGTATAGGACCACCAAGGCTACACAGAGAAACTCTGTCTCAAAAAAAAAAAAAAAAAGAGTTGGTATTGGGGTTATGCCTCTGCCACCCTGTCTGCTACCAGGAAGAAGTACAGCGTTTTAGGGTGTGGTTATGGTTTCAGGTACATTGCTCAGGGCATCATGTGGAAGGCAGTCATCACTGACAGTCAGAATAGCAGACGCTCTTTCAAAGAGTTCAGTGATGCTCAACAACTGTCTGTGAGCGTCTTACGCCACAGCGAAATGCCATGAGCGCTGTGACTGGCACAAAGCTGCTCTGGCAGTGTTACACTGTCCTGAGGGGGCTGCTTCGAACATGGGACCCCTAGGGCACTAGAAAGACAAAGGACTGAACTTGGACTGATTAACAGAAAGCCGACACACAAGGTAACTGTCAAAGTCGTGCGAGCCAACCAAAAGCTGAGTATATAAACTCATGTGGGCATGAATAGGATGAAACCTGAGAGATCCCGAGGGGAAGGGATGGGTGCCTCTAAGCTGGAGGGCTGCACCTGCACGGGAAGGGAAGGCCAGTCCATATTTTCAACTGAGTTCAAATTCAAATACAAGCCACTCACAGTGAACAAGGGTCCTCTTCAGTGAGATCGGCTAGGTACACATTCGCAAAGTGGATGAACAGCATCCCTATGGCTTGTTTGGAAGTATCTAAAAACCTGCACAAAACAGAACCAGCAAGTGTTACCAACCTGACAAAACAGCAGCAACCACCTTAGGGGAAAACAAACCAAGCTGGTGGCCAAGCCTCAAAACCATCCATACACCCAGTGGCAAGGAGACATCAAAGGATAACACACACAAGACACACACAGCCTCCAGTCTAGGGCTTCCTGGTGCTCCTCACCATGAGAGATCTGGGAGAACCAGTGATAGAGCGGGTACAAGTAAGACTTCCCAACATATGGGAGTAATGTCTTTAAGAATCAGCAAGTATGTGTGCGACAATTTACAATTTACTGTTACTGATATGATGATGGGGTGTCTTCTGAGGGGAGTAAAAGTTCTGCTAGGACAGGAGTAAGCTTCGTTAGCCCACACTGTTAACCGAAGCCTGCCTGTCTCTGTCCTGCATGACTGTTTGGAAGTGTTGTCCTTGTAACCTATCCCTGAATCTTTACCACCGTACCATGCACACACAACTGCTACTGCATGGCCACCCTACACAAAATGAGCATGTCTAACACAAATCTACAGTAAACACTTGATCTCTACCCCTGACCAGGAGTCCCAGCCACCCTGTAACTTCCTGAGTGCCAGGGGTGTAAGGAATATCTTAGTTTCTACTCCCAGATCCCTCACAGAAGTCCAATCCTTTGGACTGTCCTGGGTGATAGGAACATCTTTTGTTTTAAAGAGTTGACTGTAGTTCCTAGAGGGCTTTAGGATGGGGAAGGCCACTGAAAGACTGAGCCATGATTAAACCAAGACCCACCATACTCCAGGGAGAGAAGAAGGACTAGGTTAGCAATCAGGCAAGCCTAGTGATCCCTAAAACACAGGGCCTGGGGTGTTGTGGAACCAGTGAACTAACGCATCGGTACACAGGGAGGAGGGCGCACTCTAAAGCCATGATCACAGAACTGTGCCCAGGGACATCCCAGCTCGCTGAGCCTCTCCATCTAGCCATTCCCCTGCATCCTTCCTAATAAACCAGGAAATGTGTAAACACTGCTTGCGCGAGTGCTGAGTCACATCTGGTAGGGTGTTCTAAGGCCCTCTGGCATATGCATGACGACTCCCCAAATGCAACTGTATTTGATTACGCACACAGACCCTAGAAGTCAAGAGTTTAAACATAATCTCCTAACAAGTCAAGATGAAGAAGCCCACAGCAAAGGCTGCTCCATCTGTACTGTCCTCCATCTTCCAGTACTGAAAGCAACATTATAAATAAAGGGAAGTTGGGCGTGGTGGCGCACGCCTTTAATCCCAGCACTCAGGAGGCAGAGGCAGATGGATCGCTGTGAGTTCGAGGCCAGCCTGGTCTACAATGGGAGCCCATGACAGCCAAGGCTACACAGAGAAACCAAAGTAAATAAAATAAATAAAGAAAGAAAGAAAGAAAGAAAGAAAGAAAGAAGGGGCCAAAAGCCTTTGAAAAAACAGAACTGTTCTCATTTCATATAGCATTCCTAATGATTACTTCAACTGGAGGGACTCCATAAACTTTATATGATATGTAATTTCTCCGATTCCATGCCCTACCTACTCCAATACACCCCCACCCAAAACCCCAACACAGCAAAAAGGCTTTCTAGGGGTGAGTCAGCACTTGGGTACATACCATATCCTCCATGGTCGTCTTTCATGCTTTGGTTCTCTGAAGCGTTTAACTGAAAGAACAGACAGAAACAACAATTTCTCAAATCAACAGCAAAGTACATACGCAAGCTGGGTTATCAGTCTGCTTCTTATTTACACTGCTAGCTTAAAATCCTTAGTCTGTTAGCATGGGCAGCATGTCTTGCTCAGGGAAGGTTACAGGGAGCCTGTATTGCTGTCTGCCAGCACGGACTCTCCCGGACTAGATATTTATTAAAGCACGACTTCTCACGGTGTGTGCAAACCTGTGTTTCCTCTTTGTGTCAAAGCTCACATGGGTGATTACTAGAAACAACAAGCGGTGATGCGGTGCTTCTAACTCTAGCATATGTTCTGTCTGAGGACAATCCACCCGCCTCAACCGAAGCCCACTGTTTACCCCTAGCCAGACACTGAGGAAACAGGGGAGAGCTACGGAACCATGGGGGACGGAAAGTGCTGGGGAGGAGACAAGTCTGGGGCAGGAAGCCGTGGTTAGGACAGGCTGCCCTAACAAAAACAACCAAGCCAAGTCCTCAGGGCTGGGTAAGAGCTTGCTGAAAGACCTGAGAGGAGATGCTGAGCAGACACAGCTGCGGAGCTTACAGGTACAGCAATAGAACATGGCAGTGTTCAGAATAAGTCAATCTGCCTCACTATAGTAGATAACACGAAAGCCTGCTAGAGAAGCAGCAGGTAAAAGGGTGACAAAATGAATATGGGCCACATGAGGGGGTCCTGAGTGCTGGGTCAGGGGGTTGGAATGAATCCTGTAGGGAAGGAAGAGCCAGGAGTCTAAGCAGAGCTGGCTTAGAAAAGCTGCCCTGAGAGCTGTGTGGGTGATGGATTTCCCGGGAGGATGCACTGAGAAAAGATGTTGGCTGTGCTCACAGCTCCGAGGAAGAGGCAGCAACAGCCTGCTCTACCTTGGCTGGCAAGGGACTCTCAGGGCAAAGCTGTATGCCTGTGCCCAAGTTGTGCAGGCCCACTGTCTAGAACAGAGGAAACAAAGTTTCCTGGCTATAGGCGCCCCTGGAGCTCTTAGCAACTTTCCACAACTAAAGCAAACACCGGAAGTGCTGCTTGTGTGACATTTACCCACACCAAAGTGCTAAGAAAGAAACAGACTGACTCAAGCCATGAAAGATCCCTAATCAGAACCGGTAGCAGGAGAGAACCAGCGTCTGGAGAAATCCCAAGTTGCCAAAGAGACTGCAGCAGCAGCAGCAGGAGGTGAGAGAGAAAACAGAACACAAGTCAACAAACTGCTCTCTGAATAACTAAGCCAGTCCACACTTGGCAGGGCGAGGCTGTTGTGCAAAGACTGAAATTACAAGCCTGGCGGTTCCAGTCATGTTGATACAGAGACTGGAAAGCTGGTGGAAGGAAGTCTGTTGTGTTCTTGACACAGTGCAGATCCAAAACCCCAACAAAGCCAAAGAATCTCAAGCTAAAGCCAAGAGACTCTGCTGGCCTGAATGGCTCTTGAAAGCAGGTTTTTTCCTAGAAGCAGGCCAAGTCTCACTGGGGGATCAAGGCTCACATGAGAATCATCTAGAGACTTCCAGCTGGGGCCAGAAGCCATTTTATGCTTATCGATTCTGCCCTCCCCATTATTATTGTTGTTGTTGTTGTTGTTTTGAGACAGGATTTCTCTTTTGTTATCCTGAACTCAGTTTGTAAACCAGGCTGGCCTTGAGCTCACAGAGATCCGCCTGCCTTTGCCTCCCTGAGTACTGGGATTATAGGCATGCGCCATCGCACCAAACACCCTAATAATAATAATTATTATTGTTGCGGTTTTTCAAGACAGAGTCTCTGTGTAGCCCTAGCTGTCCTCAAACTCAGAGATCTGCCTCCCTTTGCCTCCTGAGTGCTGAGGTTAAAGGTGTAACCACCACCATCTGGCTCTATCTTCACTATCATTAAGGACTTCAAATATTCAAAAAGGAAAACATTCTGATTCCTATAAGGTAAACACTTAGGTATCAGAGGGGCTATAATTTTCCTTCAAATGGCTTATGGGAAGAGATTATACACTATAAATGTTAAATAGATTATAATTATATGCTATATGATATATTACATACATAAAATGATATAACTAAAATACAGTATAACTACACAAAGCATAAGTAATTATAATAAATCTATTGTTATACTGATATATTAATGTGATGTATGGATAAAGGGAAACAATTGTGGTTTTATGGGATGAATTCCTAGTGACTGTATTTGGAGAAGTAACTAAGTATTTTGAAGAAGTAACTAAGGTAAAATGAGATCCTGTGGATGGGTCCTAACCCAGTATGATTGATGTTTTTAAGACAGGAACCCAGGACAAAGATGTACCAAGAAAAGACCATGTGAGGAAACAGTAAGAACTAGCCATCCAAGCTGGGAGGTAGTGGCACATGCCTTTAATCCCAGTATTTGGGAGGTAGAGGCAGGTGGATCTTCGAGTTCGAGGCCAGCCTGGTTTACAAAGTGAATTCCATGATAGGCAGGGCTATACAGAGAACCCCTGTCTCAAGTAAACAAACCAACAGAAACAAAACCCAAAAAAACCAAAAAAGAAGTAGCTATCGGTCAGCTCCTCAGGAAAATGGGAACTGGTATACCTCACGTCCCAGACCTGGCTATTCCACTCTTGGCCATCCACCCTAAGGAGCTCCACTACCACAAGGGCACTGCAACCATGTTCACTGCAACTTTATTCATAATAGTCAGAAACTGGAAACAACCTAGATGTCCCTCAACAGAAGAATGGATAAAGATAATGTGGAACGTTTACACAATTAAACATTACTCAGTTGTTTTTAAAAAATGACATCATGAAATATGCAAGCAAACAGATGAAACTAGAAAAAAAAAATCATCCTGAGTAAGGTAAGTCAGATCCAGAAAAATAACTACAGTTTGTATTCCCTTAAGTGGGCATTAGCTGTTAAGTAAGTGATAAGCTACAACCCACACACCCAGAGAGGCTAGGTAAGGAGGAGGGCTCTAGGGGGGCAAGGGGAAACAGAACAGATTTTGTGAGTGGACTAGGGGCAAGTGGGGATGGGAGCAAGAGGGATCAGGTGGTAGGAACGGGGGTGGGTGGGGTGGAAGGAGAGAGGGCTGTAACTGGAGGGGTGTTGTGTGTGTGTGTGCGTGTGTGTGCGTGCATGTGCGCACAAACCTAGTGCAGTAGGAACTTCCTGGGGTCTATGAGGTGACCCTAGTGAGGGCTCCTAGTCAGGGAGGATATGGAGCTGAACTGGTCATCTTTTGTAGCCAGGCAAGGCCCCCAGTGATGGGACTGGGTGGCATTCTGTTGAGTTTCCAGCTGAGGGTGTTTCATGGAGATTCCTAAAGAACGCAGGTTGATCCTAGGACAGCCAGGCTGATGCTAGGGCAGAAGGTCACTATCTGAAAACTAGCAGTGGGGCCCCATTTCTGAGGACAACATCCACACAGCTCACTGAATGCAGAGAGGTGGAGCTGGTGCGCGCATAGAGCCTTCATCCCTACATCCTCGTCCCTTTGGAATGGGATAGTACTCTGCATCATATAGAAAAAGAAACCCGGCCAACAACTCAGACACAAAGTCCTTGGCCTGCAAGATGTGCTTGGGCAATGGTGTTGTAGAAGTTGTGGGAATGGCCAAACAATGTCTAGTCTGACTTGAGGCCCAGGCCATGAGAGGAAGCCCATGCCCTACACTCCCCGGATGGCCAGGAACTGGAGACTGGAAGCCCAGAGACCTAGGATAGAACAACAACAACAAATCAATCAAATGATTTCTAATGCTATTCTGCTATGAGAGTAGATTGGTGCCTGGTCCAGTCATCATCAGAGAGGCTTCCTCTGGCATGGGGAGATTAACTGGAGGTCTCCATTGGGCCTTTCCCCATGGATATTGAGGAACTCCATAGGAGAGAGGGTGAAAAGATTGTAGGAGTGAAAGGGGATGGAGGGCACCAGGAGAGCACAGCCCACTGAATCTACTAAGCAGGGCTCACATGGGTTCAGAGACTGAAGCAGCCAGCACGGGGCCTGCGTGGGTGTATGTTATGCATGGCTGATCGCTCGGTGTTTTTGTGGGACTCCAAACAGTGGGAATGGTTGTATCTCTGACTCTTTCCTACTCTTAAGACTCTTTTCCTTCTATTGGGTTGCCTTGTCCAGCCTTGGTAGGAGGGCTTTTGTGTTGTATCTTGTTTTGTCCTGTTTGGCTGTTGTCTCTTGTGGGCCTGTTCTTTTCTGAAAAGGAAACAGAAAGGGAGTGGATCTGGGGGAGATGGAAGGCGGAGGGGTAACTGGGAGAAGTGGAGAGAGAGGAAACTGGACAGGATGTATCATATGAGAGAAGAATTTATTTTCAATAAAAATTATTTAATTAAAAAAAAAAAAAAGAAGTAGCCATCTGCAAGTCCCAGAGAGAGGCCTCAAAAGGAATGAAACCTGCTGACTAAGCCTTTCATCTTGGACCTGACCTCCCAGAACTGAGAGAAAATAAATGTCTATCATCTAAGCCACCTGGTCTGTGTGCTGTGTTACGGTAGCCAAGGCACACTCACTTATGTAGAGAGATAGCAACTGGAGGACAAGGCCCGGGGCATCGGAGCAATCACCGTTCTGTCATTCAGACTTCTCAAAAGGCCCAAAGTCTCCTGTCTAAAAAGCTGGAGAGAAAACAGACCCCAGAAGCACGAGGTAACATTACCAAAGAATTAACAACCCACGTACTTTTACATTATGTTCCTTAAGGTGCAAAGTATGTATTCAACAGGTATTAATGCCGGTATATTAAAATGTATAGGGATGTCACTGTTATACTATCATAACAAAACCCTGGAAGTAAACTGTCAATAAATATTAAGAGGGATAAGTATACATAATAGGATACATACATATTTTAACCCTAAACACTGCATAAAAATTTATAACCTAATATGGAAACATTTTCAAATTATATTATTAATACATATATAAATATATACATAACATATGAACTTTTTTTTTTGAGACAGGGTTTCTTTGTGTAGCCCTGGCTGTCCTGAAAGTAATTCTGTAGACCAGGCTGGCTTCTCTGTAGACCAGACCTGCCTCTGCCTCTTGTGTCCTGGGATTAAAGGTGCGCACCACTGCGCCTGGCTAACATGAACTTTTATGTAACGTGCCCCAAGCAGAAGGAAATGCAACAGGTAAAATCCTTGCCTTCTTTACATGGGAGGGTGGCGAAGACGCAGAGACCATCAGTGGTGTGAAGAAGCGCTGTGCAGCAGGGCAAAGGGTCTGGGTCTGTGAAGGGCTCCAGGTAATCTGAGGGAGTCAGACGGTTTCACAAGGAAGACTGGCTAATGCTTCACCTTTCTGCCTGTAGTGATGGACGGTTGCTAAAGTGAAGTTCACTCAGCCTGCTATGCTAAGAGCAGCCTGTAGAGGGCGATGTGGGAGCAGGGAGACATATTAGGCACCCTGGGCCAAAGGACAGCACACTCATATGCTGCCACAGGAGGCTGAGGAGAAAGTTTCTAGCTGCTTTTTAAGCCTTGAGCTAACAGAGTTAGCTATCTGTGGACAAGAGATAGAGTGGGAATTCTGTGGGAATTCAAACTTGCCCCAAGGTATCTTGCTTTTCATTTGAATGTTGCAATCCAAGGACAGGGAAGCCTGGGAAGACAGAAGTCTCTGCAGGTTAAGAAGCCAGGAGCTGCCACTCAAAACAAGGTTCACGGAACTCAGGCAGAGCTCCAGCACAAGTGACCTAGCTCCCTGTTAATAGCTCCCGAAGAAGGAAGAGAATTGATAGAGCAAAGAGGCTAAGCAAGGTGCCACCCACAACACCCCCTGGGGCAAGGCTCAGGGAGTTTGAGAGCCCTTCCAGGGCAAAGGGAAGAGGAAAAGCCTGCAGGCTGGAGACTCCTGGCACTGGAGGCCAGCAGCACCAAGTGAATCTCTGTCTCTCACACAGGTTCTTTCATTTTTTTTTAAGGACTCCAAAGTGCCTCAAGGCCATGGAGAGGCCCTAAGCAGGCTCTTGGCCTTTATGTACACATGCCCTAATGACAGTGAAAGAACAGTCAACTATCTGGGCTTCAGAGACAGAGGTAGTTTTGAATCCTGTCTATGCCTCTAACTTGCAAATTAGTGTGTACACACACAGACACACACACACACACACACACACACACACACACACACATACACACAAAGAAAGGGAGGGAGGGAGGGAAGGAGGGAGGGAGGGAGGAAGGAAGGTGAGGAAGAGAGAATTTAAGAATTACCAGCTTGGGCTGGAGAGATGGCTCAGTGGTTAAGAACATTGCCTCCTCTTCCAAAGGACCCAGGTTCCATTCCCAGCACCCACATAGCAGCTAACAACTGTCTGTAACTCCAAGATCTGACACCCTCACACCAATGAACATAAATTAAGATTAAAAAAAGAATTACCAGCTTATCAAGATTAAAGAAGAGAACACAGGACTGGCATAGAACGTGAGCCCAGAAAAGCAAAGTTCACTCTGCCTCTCACTCTGTCTTCCTCTCTTCTCTGGGTTCATTTTTCTAGTCACTTGCTGAGCTGCAGCCGACACTGGCCTCAGAAGTGTATGATCTTGGCTATAACCTGACCTCTCCAGGCCAGACAACTTCTTTCTTCCTTTCCTGCAGGCTCAGGGGTTTAAGCTCCCCCACTGTGCTCCTTCTTTCTACCCTTTCAATGGCCTCAATGCTTCTTTGGCTTATTCTTTCTCAACCCTTTGGAAGCTGTTCTCCTTCCAGGCTTCCGTGTGGAGGACTCAGCAGTTCTGGACACACCCCTTTCCTCACATCCACTGTCTAACTGGTCGAGGCCTTCCTGATTTGCTTTCCTGTGCTGGCAGGCTTCCCTGCTCCTCCACCAGCTGGTGCCTGAGTACTCACAACAATGTACAGGGCTTGACTTGGCTAAAGCCACTCCCATCTCCTCCAACCGTCCTCACCTTTGAATTAAAATACACCTTTTAGAAAACGTACATATACAGGAAATATATAAAATCCAAGGCATGCTGTTTTCTTTTCAGAGATATGTCTTGCTGAGGATCCCCGGCTGGCCTTGAACTTCCCTTCCCATCTCAGCCTCCCAAGTGCTGGCATTACAAGTATGCACACTATGGCCGGCCCCAATGTTTTTTTTTGGTAGCATTTTTATGAAATATCTTTTTAAATCTCTTTCAACTCTATGTTTCAGGTGGTTCTGTCCTAAGTGAGCCCCCCAAAAGTCTAGATGGTAATTGTAATAGGCTGAGAGGCAGCTCTCTAATCTCTAGACAGCCCACTTTCTCTCATGACTACACTGGAAAGCAGGCCAATCAACTATTGACACCTCCTGTCATAACAGACAGTGACCATGATGGCTTACATCACACACACACACACACACACACACACACCTGCATTTTGGATACTAAAGGACAGTAACCCACAAGCTACCTCCCAAGAGGGACCTTGTAGTGACCCCTGAGAACCACACCACAGGAACAAGCATCGCATGCCTATGTGTCCAGCACATGACTCATCCTCAGCAGAGAGCTGGGTGAATGGGCTGGGCCTGTTGTCAGGGCAGAAAATCTAGGCCACGTCTGCTCACCACAGTCTGCAGTCATCTATGGGGGACTTGAGGGCCCAAGCTAAAGTCAACGGGCACAGCGATCTGAGTTAAACTCATTTCTCTTGGCCCTCTTCTGGGGCAGAGATGGCAAAGAAAAGTATCAGATGCCACCTTTGATCACTTTCCCAAAAATTAAACCAACACCCTGCTCAGAGCCATAACCCTGCTTTATGTAACAAGGCATACAATTTCTTGTTCATGAGCCACCCATCCACCCACTCGTCCATCTACTTATCTGTCCAATTATTCACCCACTCATCCATTCAGCTGGCGCTGGCCTCTCTAGAATTATGCCGTCTCCTTTTCACTTAAAATACCCGAGACACGGAAATTCATCGAACTTCACACTTAAGATGTGCACATTTCACATTAGTAAATAATCCCCTAATAATTATAAACACACAAATACAAAACCCTGCCATGCCTTTCCCTAGTATTTGGAGTAAAGGGCAAGTTCCTTCTCTAGCCATGGTCCCTCACGGCAGGATCTTGCTCACTCTCTGACCCAACTCCCACGCCCTCCAGCTGCACAGGCCTTGTCTCTGCACCAAACACCCACATTCCATCTTCCTCCAGATGAACAAGTGGCTGGCTTCGTCTTAGCCTGCCCTGGTTCTCAGGTCACCTCCTTGGAAGCCTCTCCAGAACAGTCCATCTGCAGGTGCGCACCACGCCATGCACCAGCCTCCTGCTTTATGCTATCCATTGCGCTCAGAAATTCTCATGCTTTTTCTTTCTTATCTCCTTTGGTACTGGAGACTGAACCCAGGCCATGTGCGTGCTAGGCAAGTGCCCCACCACTAACCTACATCCACAGCCCTGTTGTATTTATATTTTGGCTGAGACAGAGCCTAAGCTTCAAGCTGGCCTAGGACTTGCTTTGTAGCCTGAGCAGGCGCTGAAATTATGATCTTCCTTTTTCAGCCTCATTAGTTGGGACTACTGGCTTGAGACAACAGCCCTGGCTTGTCAGCCCTGTAGGGTCCAAAGCTCCTGTTCACGTCACCCCTATTCACCACTGGCACTTAGACAGAGCCTGGCTCACATCAGGTAGCTGAATAACATTTACCGAACAAAGGAATTTACTTAGATTCTCACTTAGGCTCCATCTCTTGAGGACTGCGTGAGTACTTATTTTGATTTCAGTAAGTTCCATGAATTTTCATGACAGGTTCTTTCAGTTTAGCTTCAGAGACTAAAATTGCTTTGGTCTTAAATAAAGGAGCAGCCAGCAAGAATGCCAGAGGACAATTACCCCCCAGGGCAAGGCAGAAGGAACTGGCCCGCAGGTCTTGATTATGGTGTCTGGCCTTAGAAGCCAAAACCAAAGGACTAGGTTTTTAACGAGAAGTGACTTAAATATTTCTTGTTTTTGTTTTTATTTTGGTTTTTTGAAACAGGGTCTCGCTGTGTTAGCCTTGGCTGCCCTGGATTCACTTTGTAGACCAGGCTGGCCTCGAACTCACAGCGATCCACCTGCCTCTGCCTCCCAAATGCTGAGCTGGGATTAAAGGCGTGCGCCACCAGGCCCGGCTGACTTAACTTTTTCTTAATCAGATAAGATTCTAAGGTAGCCAGATTTAGACCTCTTGTACACATGTTCAGCCAAGGGCTAAGAGATAAACGATGACCTCTCAGAAAAGCTACACTAGTAAAAATGCTTACTTTTCTGAACACAGTCCTGGAAGCCACAGCTTCCCCTGGGAGGGGGACAGCAGTGCCTACTGCTAACGCTAATGATCCAAGTAGGAGCGAATCCCGGCATTATCTGCACAGCACCTCACAAGGGATTCTGTTTAATAGAAAGAAAAAAACAGCTGATAAATACACAACAAGTCTTGATGCTGATTTTGAAAATGCAAACTATTCCTTTTCATCAAATTTAACAAAGATTAATAGATGTGGTAAAAATTGCAAAACAGATATTGCTGGTGAAAAAATAAATAATAACAGTGGAGAAGAGGGTTTGTGATCCTGGTACACAGAAAAACTCAGGCCAAAGGAGGTACCTCTCTGGTTACAGGGTGGCCTCAGTGACTGGAAGTTTCTTGTACCAGAAATGCTACATGTGCCTCCAATGCTGTTTTGGGACCTGGAAAGGGAGATAGAGCCATGAGGTCTTCAGGATGCAGTCTGACCTAAGAACCAGGAGCTGGAGACTTGTGAGTACGTCCTAAGGGGGCTGGAGTGCTATGTAACTCTGCCCTGAACACTGACAAAACTCTAAGTAGGAACACGCTGCCCTGGAAAGATTCTCTCCCAGTTAACCAGTGCGCTTAGGGAGACTCATGAAGACACGATGCATCTTCTGCTCAGTGTCACCTCTGCCCTGCTATCCTTCATGTCCTGGACCAAAAAAAAAAAAATCCAGAAATTTCATTTTATCTCATAGTGAAGGGCGTGTGTGTGTGTGTGTGTGTGTGTGCGCGCGCGTGTTAGTTATCAACACCCAGATCTCATGAAAAGTTAGGAGGTACTCTGGAAATACTGGTTATTGCTTTCATTTGGAAATAAACCATGACATAAGGAGATGTGATTGTGTGTCAAACTGACAAGGGGTGGACTTACATTTTTGGTTGTGAGCTTAGCCTTTAAAGGCTGAGCCACCTCTCCAGCCCAACAAGGGGTAGACTTGTAATGGCTGTTCTTGGTTGTCAACTTGACTGCTTCTGGAATTAACTTATACCCAAATGGCTGGGCATATACCTAGGAGGGATTTTTTTTTCTTAATTAAATCATTTGAGTTGGCGGACCCATTTCTAACCCATATCTTCAAAGTGGGAAAGTCCACCTTTAATCCAGATCTTTAATCTGGGCCACATTTCCTGCTGGCAGCCTATATAAAGGACATGGGAGAAGGAAGCTTTTGCTCTTCGCCTGCTTGCTCTTGGTTCGCTAGAACATCTATTCCTTCCCTGGCATTAGAGTCTACTTCCTCAGATTCTGGTGTATACTCAAGACCAGCTGAGACATCCAGCCGCAGGGACTGAGCAACTATTGGACTTTTAGACCTTGTGGTTAGTGGACTAGGTGACCCACAGCCTATAAACTATTCTAATAAATCCCCACACCTTAGAAGTTCCTCTAGAGATACCCAACTAATAATACAGAGTTTGGTACCAGGAATGGTTCCAGAGCAACAGAAGAATAAGGATAAATTTTGTAAGTATCTGGAACAGGCTTCCCAATTTGCCAACACCTACAGCTACTGAACCCTCTCCATGTACCGAAGCCTCTCCTGGGAGCACGCAGAGTGCTGAAAACCCATGGTGAGAATTATTGTGCACACCTGAGGAGTCAAATGCATTTGATTATCCTGATTCACCTCTTGTGAAAGGCAATGGATTCGGTGAGTCTGTATGTAAGTTTTGGCAACTTGTGGAAAATAAAAGAAAATGATGATGCTGGTCAGCTGTCCCTAGTATCTCTGGATAAATTGACAATGGAAGAGAATGAGTTCCATGATTAAATTAACCAACTTTTAGTATCTCCGAATATGGTGAAGAACAACAATAAGCTCAGCGATGAAACTGACAGGCTCCAGATGCACATCGGTAGTCTGAAGTGTTCTGAGTGTGCTCTGGAAGAGAGCTGTCTTCCCAGTGGCCACAAAGCTCAAGTTGAAATAAAACCAAAGCCGTCATTACAAGGTTGGCTGAACTACAGCAAAAAATAAAGCCTCATCCTTAGAGAGTTGTTGTCAGTTAAACTAAGGGCATTAATTGGCAGAGAATAGGATCCTGTAATTAGGGATGGGGATGTGAGGGAGGGCCCCATTACAGCTGAGAACTTTAAATCCTCAGACTGCCCGGGGTTTATCTCACCCAAGGAAGTAGTCTCTCCACCCTCAGCAGAAGATGTGCTCCCATCCCCAACCCTGAAATATTGCCTTTTCTGCCTTTGAAAGAAAAAAATTAATCCTTTATTCTCTCCTAAATCAGCAGCGACTTTCTCTGAAGTCAAGGCCAGGATGATAATACATCAGTCCCTCAGGGTCCAGCAATAGTGACCTCTGGATCTATAACCAGACATAAGGCTAAACAGACCCCCAGAGGAGAGGTAGAAGGTGTGGTCCACAAGGAGGTGTGCCATGCTACTGCAGAGCTTAATGAGTCTGCTAATTCATTCAAGCAGAAGTCTGGGGAGTGTGCATGGGCATGGATTTTAAGGGTGTGAGATAATGGTGGAAGGAATACAAAACTGGATCAGGCTGAGTTAACTGATACGGGCCCTATGAATGGAGATTCTAGGTTTAATATGGAAATCTGCATGGGGGGGGGAAACAAAAACAAAAACAAAAGTTGTCAAAAGTTTGACTGGTTGGCTGAAGTATTTGACAAAAGATGGCCTACTAAAAAAGGAATTGGAGATATCTGATATCCATTGGCTTAGTGTTGATGAAGGGATTTTAAAGCCCAGGAAGCTGCAATTCTAGAGCAGATATGCTGTGTAAAACCTAATTCTCCACCCTGGAATGGCCCAGGAGACATGCTCGTCACTAACTGTGTAATATACAAAATAACGAGAGCGGCACTAACACATTTGAAGAGCTCTGTTGTCATCCTTTTTCCTGTGCCAGATATTAGGGCTGGAAATGCTACTGTTCCATTAGATGAATTAAATGCTACAGGTTTAGCTGAGCCCTGAAGTAGCAGGGACCAGGTGGACTTCCAAAGGCAAAGTGACCACAGGTATTGTAATGGGCAACATAGAAAAGCAATGCCCACGGTGGCCTGACAAGTGGTAGGCAGAACAGGCAAGCTGAATTTTACGGTGGCAAGACTTGCATGGACCTTTTACTGGGTAATCAATATGGTGTTTCCAGGCATGAAATAGATAAGAAGCCTACTGCAATTTTTTGTTTCATCTGTTTAAATGGAAAAATTCTCAAACAAATCAAAGGAAGGCTACACTGGACCATGGCAAACAGTAATCTTGGACCATGAGCCAATTTCCACAGTTAAGCCAGTTTGAATGATGGGAGATAGCCAGGGTTCCCTGAGGAAGGACCTTGATACAGTACCTAAGACTTTTATTGACCTTCCTCAGAGACCTAAGGCCTTGTACAAGGGTAATAGTACAGTGGGGAAAAGGAAACTTTCTGGTATCTATTGGATACTTGTTCAAAAATGATGCTGATGCCAAAAGACCCCAATAAACACTGTGGCCCTCTAGTTAAAGTAGAGGTTTATGAAAGTCAGGTGATTAATGGAGTTTTGGCTGAAGTCTGACTCACAGTAGGTCCTCTAGGTCCCTGAACTTATCCTGCAGTTATTTCCCCAGACCCATTATATACAACTGGGATAGATATACTTAGAAGTTGGCAGCATTCTTACATTGCTTCCTTGACCTGTGGAGTGAGGGCTAGTATGGTTGGAAAGGCTAAATAGAAGCCTTTGGAGTTGTCTCTGCCAGGGAAAACAATGTGAATCAAAAAAAGCATTGCATACCTGGAGGAATTGCAGAAATTAGGCCACTATCAAGGACTTGAGAGATGCAAGGGTGGTGATTCCCACATCGCCCTTTAACTCTATCTGGCCAGTACAGAAGACAGGTGGATCATGGAGAATGACAGTTGACTACTGAAAACTCAGTCAAGTACTGACTATAATTGCAGTTGCTGTACCACATGTGCTGTCTCTACTTGAGCAAATTAACTCATCTCCTGGTACATGGTATGCAGTTATTGATCTAGCAAATGCCTTTTCTCAGTACCTGTCCATAAAAACCACCAGAAGCAATTTGCTTTCAATTGCTAAGACCAGCAGTATACCTCTCCAGTTTGACCTCAAGGGTATATTAACTCTCCAGTCCTATCATAACTTGGTTCAAAGAGATCTTAATCCTTTGTCTCTTCCACAAAATATCACATGGACTCACTACATTGATGGCATTATGCTGACTGGACCAAGTGAGCAGGAGGTAGCAACCACTTTGGACTCATTGGTAGCATATATGTGCATCAGAGGATGGGAAATAAATCCAACCAAAATTCAAGGGCTTTCTACACAGTGAAGTTCTTAGGAGTGCAGTGGTGTAGGGCAGACAGAGATCTTCCTTCTAAGGTGAAGGATAAGTTATTCCACCTGGCCCCAACCATCACCAAGAGAGAAGCACAATGCTTAGCAGGCCTATTTGGATTCTGGAGACAGCACATTCCTCACTTAGGTGTATTACTCATATGCTAAGTTACTTGGAAAGCTGCTAACTCTATGTGGGGCCTGGGACAGAAGAAGGCTCTTCACCAGGTCCAGGATGCTCTACCACTTGGACCATACGATCCAGCAGACCTGATGGTACTTGAGGTGTCAGAGGTAGACAGGGATGTTGCTGGGGCCTTTGGCAGACCCCAATAGGTGAATCACAGAAGAAACCTTTAGGATTTTAGAGTGAGGTTCTACCATTGTCTGCAGACAACTATTCTCCTTATGAGAGAGAGTGCCTGGCCTACTATTGGGCCTTAATGGAAACTGAACATTTGACAATGGGCCCCCAAGTTCCCATGTGACCCGAGCTGCTCATCATATACCTAACCCACAGTCATAAAGTAGGACACGCACAGCAGCAATCTATTATCAAACGGAAGTGGTATATACGTGATCTGGCCCAAGCAGGTCCTAAAGGCACAAGCAAGTTACATGAAGAAGTTGCCCAAATGCCTGTGGTTTCTAGTCCTGTTCCACTGTTATCTGCTGCCAAGCACCCATCTACAGCCGCACGGTGTGTTCCCTGTGCTCGGCTGACTGAGGAAGAGAAGATTAGGATATGGTTAACTGATGGTTCTGCACATTATGCAGGCACCATCCAGAAGTGGACAGCAGCATTAGCATCAGCATCACAACCCCTTGCTGGGACAATCTGGAAAAACATTAGTGAAGAGAAATTTTTCATAGTAGGCAGAACTTTGGGCAGTTCACATGGCCATGCATTTTGTTTGGAAGAAGAAATGGCCAGATAGGCTATTGTTCACAGATTCATGGGCTGTAGCCAATGGATTTGCTGAATGGTCAGGGACAGAAAAAAGCATGATTGGAAAACTGATGAGAAAGACATGTGTGGAAGAAGTATGTGGATAGATCTCGCCAAATGGGCAAAGGATGTGAAGATACTTGTGCCACATGCAGATGCTCATCAAACGGTGACTTCAACTGAGGAGGAGTTCAGTAATCAAATAGATAGGATGACCCGTTCTGTGGACAGTCTGTCCTTTAGCCAGCCATCCCTGTCACTGTCCAGTGACTCAAGAACAAAGTGGCTGTGTTGGCAGAGATGGGGGTTATGCATGGACTGCCAATCACCAAGGCTGACCCGGCTACAGCTGCTGCTTAGTGCCAGATCTGCCAACAAAAGACACCAACACTGAGCTCCAGATATGGCACCATTCCCCAGGATGGCTAGCCAGTGACCTGAAGGCAAAGATGTGACACTAGATCACTTCCTCTGTGGAAAGGACAATGCCTTGCCCTTTCAGGAGTAGCTTTTTATTCTGCTGATGGGTTTGCCTTCCCTGAACTTAATGCTTTTGCAGAACTGCCATGCAGGGATTACAGAATGCCTTTTCCACCACCGCACAGCATTGTTTCTGACTAAGGAACTCATTTCACTGGCAGAGAAGTGCAGCAGTGGGCTCATGGTCATGGAGTCCGTTGGTCTCACCATGTCCCCCACTATCCTGAAGCAGCTGGCCTGATAGAAAGATGGAATGACCTTTTGAAGACACACTTACAGTACCAATCAGGTGGCAGCAGCCTACAGGGTTTGGGCAGGGTTCTCCAGAAGGTGGTATATACTTTGATTTAGTATCCAATATATGGAATGTTTTGTTTTTGTTTCCCCCAGAGAATCCACAGGTCCAGGAATCAAGGACGAAAAAGGGAATTGTTCCACTATCACCCCTAGTGACCCACCAAGAAAATGTTTGCTTCCTGTTCCCATCACTTTAAGTTCTGCTGGCCTAGTTTTGGTTTCAGAGCAGGACATGTTTCTGCCAGGAGCGACAACAAACATCCCATTGAACTGGAAGCTCAGACTTGCCCCTGGACACTTTGGGCTTCTGATGGCCTTAAGCCAACAGGCTAAGAAAAGAGTAAGAGTGTTAGGAGGGGTGACTGGTCCAGATTATCAGGAGAAAATTGGATTGCCACTCCATAATCTTATCAGAAAAATTATGTCTGGAATGCAGGAGATCCTTTAGGGCGTCTCTCTGTGCTTCCATGTCCCGTGATTAAAGTGAATGGTAAACTACAACAGCCTAATCCAGTCAGGATGACAAAGGGCAGAGAACTGTCAAGAATGAAGGGTCTTTCAGAAGGCAGAGGAAATACAGAATGGGTAGCAGAGGAAAGTAGTTATAAATACCAGCTAAGGCCATATAACCGGCTGCAGAACCAAGGGTTATAACTGGCATAAGTGTTTCTGTCATGTTGTGTTAAGAATGTGTTTCTGCAGATATTTGTGTTTTGTTTCCTCGATTTCTCTATCACGTACTGTCATTAACTAAGAGAATATCAGTGGTTGCCATATTTAAGTTGAGATGCTCAAAGAATGTCCCTCAAGGGACATTGCCACCTATTCTAAATTTATAATGTGTTTGTGGTTGTATGAGGGACAATAGTATCATGTTAGGCATAATTATGACCTGGTTAAATATACAATGTGTCTGCAATTGAACGTGGGATAGTTATAACATGTTAGGTGTACTTATGACCTAGTTATTGTTTTCATTTGGAAATTAATCACGTCATAAGGGATATGATTATGTGTCAAGTTGACAAGGCGTGGACTTAGGATGGCTATTTTTGGTTGTCTACTTGACTACATCTGGAATGAACTAAAACCCATACGGCTGGGTACACCTGTGAGGGATCTGGTTTTTCTTAATTAAATTATTTGAAATGGGGAGACCTACTACTGAACTGGGTCTTTTGAGGTGAGAAGATCCAGCTTAATCTGGGCCACACCTTCTGTGGGCAGACTATATAAAGAACATGAAGAAGGAAGCTTGCTCTCACTCTCAATGGCAAGTCCATTCCTTCACTGGCATTAGAGATGTACACTGAAGACCAGCTGAGACACCCAGCTTTATGGACGGAACAACTACTGGATTCCTGGCCCTTCCACTGGTGGACAGCCATTGTTGGGCTAGCTGGGCCACAGCCTGGAAGCCATTCTACTAAGTTTACTCCATGTATTCATTCTGTAAGTTCTGTTTATCTAAAGAACCCTGACTAACACGATTCATTATCGTGCAATGGAGTATGATTATTAAAAAAGTGGAGACCATAAACTTGAAATGGGTGTTTTTGGTGGAATATAAAATATAACTCAATAAAGCTCCTTAGGAAGACTAGGCTGGGGTACAGCTCAGTAATAATGTGCTTGCCTATCCTCAGCACAGCTAAAACCAAAAAGGAAGTAGGTCCATCTACTGTGAAACAGAAAGATTCCCTAAGTAATGGTGAAAAGCAAGTCACTAAAACAGTAAATATATATATAAGGCACACTTATTTTTACTTTACAAAAGAAATAAGGGTATAAGGCAAATGTGGTGACGCGTGGATTTGTGGTCCTATTCCAGCACTTAGATTTAGGCTGAGGATCAGCCACAAGTTTGAGGCCAGTGTGAGTTCCAGGCCATGATGGGCTACAGTGTAGGGGTCTTGGTTTTTATTTTTTAAGCAAACCAGATCCCACTCCCTGTCCCTAAAATACAACCCAATATGCACAAATTTGGAGGTACACACAATAAAATAGTGGGCATGGTTAGCCTTGAAGCATGGCATGATGGTTAACATCTTACTTTCATCGTGTTCTGGCTCTCTGCAGTAAACACATTACTTTGGTGGTAAGTAAGAAAACGCTACAGGGGCTGGTAAGGTGGCTCAGTCAGTAAAGTGCCTGTCACATAAGCACGAGGGCCAGCTCGGATTTAAAGGCCCAGCACCCATTAGAAACAACAGGCTGGGCACAGTAGTTTCTGTAATCAGCGTTGGGGAGGCAAAGACAAAAGATCCCTGGAACTCACCATCAGCCTGAGTGGGGAGCTCCAAGTTCAGTAAGAGACCCTGTCTTAAAAATAAGGTGCAGAACAGTTGAAGAAAGCACTTTACGTTGATCTCTGGCCTCTCTGCACACATAAACCCACATGCTGCACACGAAAATGCACATGTGCATACACCTATAACACCACATACATAACATATACACATGCGTGCGTGCGCGCACACACACACACACACACACACACACACACACACACACACACACAAAGAAAAAGATGAGCCCTTTGGTCGTAAGAGTCTTCCTTTTAAAAGTATAAATTACAGTTTAGGTAATTACATTAGGTAATTAATAGCCATCCTCAAACCCAACTAATCTAAAACATCTGTTTCAGAGAAAGGTATCCAACAGGTAGAACTCACTGAATATGGGAACAGGTTCCTTGAGCTGGTGTGGAGTCTCACCAAAGGGGACCTAGGTTACTGCAACAGTTTTACCATTGTAGGCACAAGTTCCCTATGCCCCACCTGCCAGGCCAGAGCTCTATTCTTCTTCTTTTCTTTCTTTCTTTCTTTGTTTTTGTTTTTTTGAGACAGGGTTTCTTTGTGTAGCTTTGCCTGTCCTGGACTCACTTTGTAGACCAGGCTGGCCTCGAACTCACAGAGATCCGCCTGCCTCTGCCTCCCAAGTGCTGGGGTTAAAGGCGTGCGCCACCACGCCTGGGCAGAACGCCATTCTTATGCTACACTAACAGACGCGAGATAAAATAAAATGTCTGTTGTATGCTTCTACTTTTTAAAAGTTCATTTTCTATGTGAATGTATGTGTGCTTTGTGAGATGCACCATGTACCTGCAGAGGCCTGAAGAGGACACTGGATTCCCTGGAATTAGAGTTAACAGGCAGTTATAAGCTGTACCCTGTGGGTGATGAGACTGAACCTGAGTCTTCTGCAAGAGCAGCAAGTGCTTTTAACCACCAAGCGTCTCTCCTGTCCATTTCAACTTTTTTTTAATTAAAAGATTTCCCATTTTTACTGCTTTTAAATATTAGCCGGCCAACAATCAACCCGGTTGTGTTGAACGAGACACCTCTGATTATTAAAGGTCCTCTTCCTACTAAAGGACTAACCTTCAAACAACCTTATACTTATCAAACTTAGAAAAATGCATGATGCTGCGGTCTGTGTTCTCAGAGGTAACCATGTATCCCCTATTCAAAACCACCATAAAGCTGATCTGTACCTTTCTAGGCAGCACTTCCTGAGGCAGAGGAGGAGACTGCCACTGGCCCTGCCACACAGTTGATGACCTGCAAGTCACAAACTTCCATCCCTGTAACCAAGGCTTTGGTATGATTCTGGCTGTTCAGAGAGTCCAAACATGGTAGAAAACAGAAGCTACACTAGGCACAGAGAAGGGGTTTGTGATGTTTTCACTATGTGAACCTTGAAGGAAAATGTGAGGATCTTGGGACTGAACACCAGAACAAAGGGCTCGATGTCAAGCTGGTCGACTCTACAGCATCTCATGAAGAGGAAAGAGTGCAGTGTGCTCCACTCATAAAGTTGATTGTGTTTTTCCTCTTAACATTTGCAGGTCTATATGTTCAATGACAGTTTTTGGCAATTGTGAAGGAGGCTCATTCAGAGGGTCTTTGTCCTCCATAGCCCTGGTGAGCAGAGCATGTTCCTGTGAACAGTTGGCCCATTTGGGAGAATAGTCTGATGGTGAGGATAGAGGGTAAGGAGAGGTTCATCCCAATATGGTCCCCAGAAACACCTCACTGCATCTTTAAGGACAAACAGACTTAGCTGCTATCTAGACTCAATGTGTATTCAGCTGAGTTCCTTTGAGGATTCCTGAGGGAGCCTGACCAGATAAGGTATTGTCAAATCAGTGAGACTGATGGCCCCCAGCAAGCCCTCCAGTTATACTAGCTCAGTCATCCCTCACTCACCCTGGGAGGTGGATGGAATCATCAGTTTTAGAGAATAAACTGATGTTCAGAGGAGTTAAGGAGAGCCTACAGATGGTAACTGGTGACATTGGAACCAGGACACTGCCAACCTTTACTGGCCAGGAACCAGTATCAAGAATGATTCTGGCCTCCAGGTACTAAGAAAGCTTGTGAAACTCAGGCCTCTGTGTGTAATAATCTGGATTACAAAAGTCAAAAAGAGCTTCGAAGAGAAAGCCTCCCTAAGAAGGTAAATTGAAGGCCAGCAAGATGGCTCAGCAGGTAAAGGCACTTCTGTACAAGCCTGGTTCTGAATTCACGCCCAAACCTATGAAAAGGCAGGAGAGAACTGACTCCACAAAGTTGTCCTCTGGCCTCCACATGCCCCCCAAGTGCCACAGTCTTTTAAAAAAGGTAAATCTAAATGGCAAAACAATTCCAGAAGGCCATTTAGTCCTGATGGTGGAGAGGGTACCTTTATAAGAATGAATCAAAGTTTTATGATGTATAGTAGAAGTAGATGTACAGTAGCAGCTGCAATCACCCTGAGTAGTTCAGGCTTTTGGGCAACTGCACACTTGCTCTGCCAGTGGGAGCAGGACAAAGGCAACGCTCGTGTTTCCCAAGAGCATGCAACATCCCTCCATCATCACTATAGGCTCCCGGGACTTCCCCACTGGTGGCTTCTTAAGCTCTACTTGTGGGCTGCTGTGGCCAAGGGCACAATGTCAGTTAGGAAAGTTGGTTTACAGTGAGAAGAGTGCCTTCCTCAAGCCACAGTATACAACAAGGACACACTAGGACAAACATAGGAACGCATGCGCTATAGTGAGGGCGCAGAAACAGCAGTCAGAGTAGGTGGTGGAGAGAGAAAAGCGGAGGCTGGGACTGCTGGGAAGCTCAAGTGAGCCACTCAATCCCTCCAGCTCCATGTGTCCATGGAGACTTGGGCTAAGTGGTACATAGTCTCCTAGTTCTACTGAGTGATGGTAGCATGGGAACTAACCTAACTCCCCAGGACCATGTATTGGGGAAAACAGTCACCAAAGTGGGGTGCAGTGGGCTAACACTCACTCAGCACTACTATGTTAAGTACCTCATGCAGCACAACTCTCATAAGAGCCTGTCAAGACTGGTAATCAGCACTATCAACTTGAAGATAAGAATCTCAGAAGGATAAGGTTATCTGGTACAAAGCCACACAGTACTAGGCAACTACCACTATGCAGCAAGGTGTGGTGGTTAGGAGAGGTCAGGGCTCACCACCAACCTCGGCTGAACCACACTGATGTCAAGTATTCACCTGCCCAAGTTGCCCAAGAGCCTCCCCAAATGTATTTCTATCCTAATAACATCACACAGAAACACGGCACTTCTTTTTCCAAAGAAAAGACAACAGAAACTGGCTTGTTTTGAAGCTATGCAGAAGTCAGAGGTGTGTCTGAGTCTGGAGAACTAGCTCTGCAGAGTCTCAGAGGGCAACATGATGGTTTCAACAGATGAGCGGCATGGAGACACCGCCTTTAGAAAGTACTGGTGGGAAAAACAATGTTAACATAAAAGGTGGCGCTGGGGGTATAACTTAATGCCAGAGCGTTTGTGTGGATGCACAAGACCCCATTCAATAGCAGCACCACAAAACAACAAAATTTAAAGCTGTTGATTATTGTGGCACACACTGGTAGGCAAATGCTCAAGAGGATAAGGCAGGAGGATTACAAGTTCAAAGCCAGCCTGCTATGCCTTTTCTTTTTGGAGGCTCAAGACAGAGAACCCCTGGCAGAATGTTCAGGTAGCATGCTCAAAGCCCTGGGTATCCCGCAGCACTGGGTGTGGTGGTGCACGTACATAAACCCAGCACTCAGGTTAGAGCTAAGACTGTAAGTTCAAGGTCATCCTAGACTGTACTACAAGAGACCCTGTCTCAAAACAACAAAAAATAAACACTACAAAAACAAAAAAAGGAATGTGTGAGACTGTTAATAACATGGCAATGATCAGTTTTCAGAGAAACACCCTTTGCTGTGCAAATGAGGGATGCTACAAGAACATACTTTGACCTGGTGAGGGTACTATATATTTACCCAGATGCTTCCTCCAAAAAACACCCCCCCAACCCCTTTACCTCTAGGAACAAGATATTCTTTACAATCTTACTCATGGAAACAAATTAATAGGTAGCCTTAGAAGAATGATTAAAAGAATATCAGTTGACATTGGAGGGACACAGTTGCATTTAAGACCTTTCCCTTAGCTCCTCAGCCCAGTGAGGTCAGCACTCAAAGTAACCTATTTTCAAACAACACAAATTGTATAGTCAACCAAAGTCTGAGCAAAACAAAGGCAGAGTTGGGAATCAAGTGACAAGGGTCAGGAGAGCAGAGAGCAGCCAAGAAGTCTTAACCTCACAATAACCACAGCCCAGGAGTGCTACATGTGAGAGATCAGCCTCCAGTGAGCTGTACAGGCAGGCAGCCTGCTTGGGTCATCAGTGGGAATCTTATCCAGAGTGGTCTGATGCTGTGGGTGCCTCCGGCTTCTTATCTACTCCCACTTTTTCTTCATTGACGAAGAACAGGTGGACGGGGAGAGCAGAAGTGATCTGTGATAACTACCAGCATGGAGGAAATTTGCCATAACCAAAGGCCCTTAGCAGAGGGAGGTGGTAGAGGAAAAGCAGGTTGCAGTCATGAGGACTGCTGAGCTGAGGGCTCATTTGGTCACGCGTAGATCCCTGACATTGGGGAAATGCCCTCTGTGTAGGCAATGATTACGAGAGGCACTAAGTGGAGTGGCCCCCAATAACTAAGGCTGAGTAGACTGCTTAGTGGAAGATAAATTTTAAAAGAGAAAAAAGAAGGCTGCAAACTTCAGCTACATGGAGTGAGGGGGAAGTCACGTCAACATTTAGAGATCTGGAGAGGGACTTGCCTGATGATGATTTTCAGGCTGATTCCTAATTATGTCTTCCCTTGGCTTCTGGCTCCCACCTTCCTAAAAGTCTAGAATGGAGCTAAGCCAATTCTAGAGATCCAACATATCCTGGTTCTGCTATATCTCCTCTAAAACAGGCCTGCTTACACAACCTGCCATTGAAAAAAGGCTGCACACAATCCACAAGGTCCCAGGAGACAAAGGAGAGATAGGGCTCTCCCACCAGGCAAGCGTCCTGGTCAGCAGTAACCTTTGGCCTTGTTCTCTAACCAAGCTATCTGCAAGGGCCTTGGCTGAGCTCTACCACACCTGATGCCATGAGAAAGGATCCCAATGTGGCAAGTGTAGGAACAGAGCCAAAGAAAGCAGAATTAAAACACACCGTCAAGAACTAACTCAGCTACCTGTTATCAAGAATCTTAAGGGGCATGGCTGGAGAGATGGCTTAGCAGTTAAGGACACTTGTTGGTCTTGGAAAGGACCAGTGTACCAGGGTTTGGTTTCCAGCACTTGTATCATGGCTCACAACTAACATAACTCCAATTCCAGGGGATCAAATACTTTTTTTTCTGAGCTCTGTGGGAATCAGGCACGCAGGTGGCGCATAGACATACATAGCAGGCAAACCCCTCTCCCCCACATATTTTTTAAAAAATCAAAAGGGCCTGGGGAATTGCTCAATCATTAGAGTGCCTGCTGTGCAAGCTTGGGGACTTGAGTTTGGATTTTCAGTACTCAATGTAAAGATCTGGCACCTTTATGTGTGGTTGTAGCTCAGCTCTGTGGAGTAGAAACAGGTGGATCCCTGAAGTTCACTGGCTGGCCAGCCAGCCCATCTGAATAGATGAGCTCCGAGTTGAGTGAGATACCTTACCACAAAAGACGATGTGGAGAGTGACTGAGGAAGATACCCAAGGTCACGCTCTGGCCTTTACACGAGTGCGCACGTGTACACACACACACACACACACTCATGTGTACATGAACACATACTAAAACAATTAGGAGAATAACAACTGTTAGTTGAACAAAGACCTACTAAGGCATCTCTTTTACAGCAGAGAACAAAGCCAAGCTCTGCACTGCGGATACACTAGGACTTTAGTACTTGAGAGGGCTCCTCCGGGCCACAACCAAGATACAAGTGGGTAAAAAGTCACCAGTGCGTAGACTCCTTTTCAAACACTGGTGCCGTGTGACTCCCAAATGTAATGCTCTTTGGAAGCTGATTGCAAATGATGAGACAGAGCCAATGCGGGAGCATACCCAAGCTAAAAGGCAAGCTGTAGTCCTGTTAATAACCCACTCTCAGATGCCACACATGATTACAGACAACACTGTTTACAGACACTAACACTGACATGACACGGTAGGCACTGCACAGGGTATGAAGACCAGGGACGGGGATCGTGGGGTCCAGCACTGCGATGGCGTCTAGGTTCTCCACACTGATGCCTCTGGACATTTTTACTAAACATGAATGGATGCAACTTTGTGGAATAGGATGCTGCTATTTTGCTTTCAATTTGGTCTAAGCTGACACTCTCATACTCTCTGCTTAAGCATTTGGCTAATGGTCCTCTAAGACAGGAAAACCAACCAAGCAACCAAAACAAAACCAAAAGAAGAAGAAAACGAAGAGGAGGAGAGGAGGAGGAAGAGGAGGAGGAGGAGGAGGAGGAGGAAGAGGAGGAGGAGGAGGAGGAAGAGGAAAGTGTCACTGTATCATAGTGTTTTCATCCTTGTTAAAGGAGAGTCCTCCCATTCTACTTCACAATCAAAATAGTGGTTTGGACTGAAACTGATTTCTGACTTACCTCTACAGAAGCAGAGGAAAGTCTGCTATGGTACTGGGTGTGAGGCGTAATGGCAGAGCTTGCCGAGCACAGGCAAAACCCTGGGGTTGAGTCTCAGCACTTGGGGAAAAAATAAGACAGTGGGGGTGGGATTCTGCTAAAAGGGGTGGCTTGAACCCACTGGTGCTATAAAAGGTTACTAAGAAGTGCTTAAGACCTGTCACTTACAGTACTGCGCAGCATGACAGGACAGAAGGAGAAAGGACAGTAAGCAGGAGGCACTGAGAGCATAGGATTCCTAGGTAGTTTGCAGGAATCTAAAACTATAGTTTTTTATGTTGCTGTGCTTAATGTTAAGAAACTGAAGAGGTGCACATGGTGGCACATGGCCTGTTACCCCAGCATTTGGAAGGATGAGGTATTTGGGCATTTAAGGTATTTAAGGTCAGATTCAGCAACATAGCAAGCTGGAAGCCAGTCCCTTAAAGGCAGGCACGGGGCAAGGCAGGCACACAACTCCTTCCTAGGGTATACATAACCTCCTAACATCACATTGAACTTTGAGACTGTAACTAAAAAATGTAACAGATAAAAAGGTCCAGGGGCTAAGATGGAATCAAAAGGCTAAAACACTTGCTTTGGGTAAAGAGTGACCAAAGTTCTTTTATCTATTTTTCAATCAAAGATGTATTTATTTATTTATTATTTAATGTAGTGTGTGTGTATGTGTGCATGTAACATCCTTTTCTGTCCTTTACAGTTTTTTTTTCTATCACTATTCTTCGCAATTTGATTTCACTGTTGGCACCGTGTGATTTTGTGTTTCTTCTGTCTGGAGTTGGATCTGTGACTTTATAGTTTCCATCAGTTCTGAAGAACATTCAGCCATTATTTAATTTTTCAAATAATTTTTTCTACTCTTTTCATTTCTTCTGGAAATCCAATTATATATCCTGCTTTTTGATATTTTTTGATATAATCATAGCTTTGTTTAGTCTGTCTTCTCTCTGTGCTTCAATTTATAAAGTCCCGTTGTTATGTTTTCACATTTAGTATCCTTGTGTGCAGTCTAATTCTGTTAAGCTTGTCCACTGAAGTTTTTGGAAAACTTATTTTCCATTCCAAAAATTCCATGTGGTTCTCTTTAAAAATATTCTCCGGCACTCCTTGCTATGATGTAATTTTTCTTTTGAATTACATTTATGTGTGTGCGCCTGCCACAGTGCACATGTAGAGGCCACAGAACAACTGGTAGTAGTGGGGCCTCTTCTTCTACCACACGGTAGAAGTCCCAGGAGTCAAACTTCAGTTGCCAGGCTTCGTGATCTGATTTTTCCTTATAACCTGTGGTAGGGAGCAGGAAGATGGCTCAAATTGTAAAGCACTTGCTGGGCAAGGATGAAGATCTGAGCTCAGACTCCCAGCGCCTACACAAATGCCTGCTGTGGCGGCGTGCGTCTGTAACCATGCACTAGCAGAGCAGAGGAGCCAGGCAGACTCTAGAGCTCCAGGTTCAGTAAGAGACCCTGTCTCAAATAATACAGGAGAGAGCAATTGAGGAAGACAAGAGATAAATTGAGGAAGACAGATGACGTCAACCTTGGACCCTCACATGCGTGATGTATACACATGGATCTAACTAGGTCTTCAGGCCTGCCAAGCACACTTTTACCCACTTGCTTTCTATTTATATGGCCTGGATTTTCAAATATCCCATTGCATTTAGTCCCACACTTACCACCGTTAGGCACTCATTCTCTTATCTGTTGTCACGGTAGATTAGATTTCCCTTCTCTAAGGTTTCTTCTAGTGGAGACATACTATATCCTTATTTGGCTGCTTCTGCTCAGCATTTTCATCCACGAGCATAAGCCATGTTGCTGCATCAGTGGCTCATTCTTTATGGTTGCCAACATTTATTTCATTGTCAAGACACCCCATGGTAAAAAAGGAGAAAGAAGAGAGAAGACAGACAGAAAAGAAGAAGAAGGAAAAAGAAGAGGAGGAAGAGGAAGGAAGGAAGGAAGGAAGAAGAAGAAAGAAGAGGAGGAGGAGTAGAAGTAGCAGAAGTGGAAGATGATGAATCTGCCGCCACGGGGCCTGGTGTGTGGGCGAATAATGGTATCTCGTCATCATTTTTTTTCTCACAATCCATGGAGGCTTTTTATTTATGATTTACATCTCTAGAAAAATAATCCCAGGATTTTCCCTCCTATATGTTTTCATCTTGCTTCTTCATGGCCCATGATGCCAGCTGAAGTAGTCAGTACAATAAAGCCAAACTGACAGGATGGAAGCAGATTACTCTGACATTTTTCTAGGTCCCTGAGTTGCACATCACATCTAGGGCTGATCACACCATACTTGTTCAGTCTGCCTGTGAGGTTCCCAACGATTCCCCCCCCCTCCCCAGCTCTGTGGTCATCAATGATCTCAATTTCACCGATGTAGCCATGCTTCATCATCATAGTTAGGAACCAGATGACGACTTTGGAGCATGGTCTGATGAGGACCCGGCGTTTGCCTCTTCTCAGCATTGTTGACGCTCTTGAGAGCATCTGCCAGGACATTCATGCGCACCATGGTCACACACACACACACACAGTGTGGAATGTTTAAGTTAGGCTAATTATGCATCCAGTGTGTCCCTTATATTTTTTAATAAGACATTTAAATTCCCCTTTTGATTATTTTAAAAATACAGATATACTCCTTTTCTGAAATGTCTGAAACCAGTATTCCTGATTTATAATTTTTTATATTTTCAAGCACTCCTAGTGAAAATCTGAAACTTTGTTTTTTGATAGTGTGTGTGTGTGTGTGTGTGTGTGTGTGTGTGTGTGCATGCGCGCAAGCCACAGTGTGTATGAGGAGGTCAGAGCACAACTTTGTGGGTTCTGTTCTTTCCTCCCATCTTTATGTGTTCTGGGGACTGAACTCAGGTCCTCATGCTGATATAAGTATTTTTACCGGCTGAGCCACCTTGATGAAGAAAATCTGAAGCTTTTGTTGGATTTGAACTAGAGATGTTCAATCTCTACTGAAGAACAGTATGTAGATTATTCCTTTAAAATAATTTATAATGTGTGCATGTGCGCACATGTGGAGGTTGGAGGACAACTTAGCACAGCTGGTTCTGTCTCTCACCTTTACGGGGCTCCAGGGATAAAATCAGGTCGCTAGACTTGCATGACAAGCACTTTTACCCACTGAGCCACCTTCCTGGCCTCATAAAAATTATTCTCATTATTTACATGAAACTCTTGGGCCTTTAAGTAACAACAACTCTGCCTCCTCTATGATTTAAAAAATAGAGATCTTAAGCTGGGCATGGAGAGGAGTATGGGGCGTGGGGTACACACCTTTAATCCAGCACTTGGGAGGCAGAAACATACATCTCTGTGGGTTCGAGGACAGCTGGTCCACATAGCAAATTCTAGGCCAGCCAATGTTATACAGTGAGGCAAAACAAACAACAAATGAATAGAAAATTTAAATTTAAATGAATTCTAATTTATGATTTTTAATGCTTAAGCTTTTAGTGTCCTAAGAAGTCTTTGCCATGCCCATTTCCGTGGTTTCTCCTAGAACTCTTCTGGCTTTTCCATCTACACTCTGAGCTGTTATCTATTTCTAGTCAATGTTACTATGGCACTACACGATGACTTTTCCCTTCATCCAGGGTTCTTAGGTTGCTTTTGAGACAGCAACTCACTACATAGCTCAGGCTGGCCTAGCCTGTGGCGCTCCCCCAGCTTCAGCCGCCTGGTGCTAAGAGGAATTTGAGTCTTGCCCTGCCTGGCGCGAATACCCATGGAGATGTATCTGACTTGTCTGACTTCCACTTCAGAAGAGATCCTGACGAAGAACAGGCAGGCCTTGCTAGCTAGCGCGACTCAATCTATCATTAGTATTACACCCTGTCCTCTTTGTCCAATCACATTTCAGCATCTCTGTCCATGTTTCAGGCACATCAAAGCAGTAAGGTCTCTTTATAAGAGACCCAAAGTATGCTGTCTGAAGTTTCCACGAGCAGGTTAATAGTAGGCAGCGCACTTGGAGAGGACATGGAGATTCCACACTCCTTCCTTCATACCCTGCTCTATGAGTCTCTTCATCTGTATCCTTTGCCAATGTCCTGTACAAGAAACCAGCAAGCTGGGCAGGAGAGATGGCTCAGTGGTTAAGAGCACCGGAGTTCAGGTTTCAGCACCTGCAATCTAGCAGCGTACAATCATCATTAACTCCAGCTCCAGGGGTTTTGACGCCTCTGGCCTCTGAGTGCACCTGCCTTCATGTGTACACCCTCCCCGCCCCTGTCCCTACACGTTCAAAAGAAGAAACCAGTAAACCCAAGTGATTATTTCCTTTAGTTCTGTGAGTCACCTGAACAAATAAACCAAACCCAATAGTTGGCTCTGTGAGCCCCAACGTCTAGTCAGCGAGTCAGAAGCACAGATAAACCAGCCTGAGGCTTGATTTGGCAGCTAAACAAAGGTAGTCTTGAAGATAGCCCTCCTGTAGGATCAGACGCAAAGCCCGAGGAGATAATCCCAGAACAGAATTACATGGGATGACACTGCAGGTTATCTGCAGCTGCAGGACTGGGGGCTTGTTAGAACTGACTCACCTGAGAGAAGTCAAAGTCTAGTTTGTCTTTGCTGCCTCAGGGACAGAGCTATGAGCCAAGAAAAGAGAAGGAAAATTCCCCATTTCTGGGATCAGTAGTAGTTCACATTGTGAATACATAGCTGAAGAGAGTGAATTTTCTTTTTTATACACGTATAAAGGTTTTGTTTTTGTTTTAAAGCTATGTACTGTTTGCTTGAGCTAGACACTCCGGCATCACTCCTCTGCCGTACTGAATGCCCCAGGAGACCAGTAAGACCTCCCCACTATAACTGCAAAGAACTCTGATAGAGCCCTGAGTCCTATGCTGGAGATCAAACCCAGCTTCATGCATGGTAGGTGAATGCTCTACCACTGAGCCAAATTCCATCTGTGAACTAGGATTCTTGATGACATTAACACTATGTCTTTCAACTATGACCGTAGGAAACTAATATACTCTCGTCTCTGGACCCTCCTGTGCTCGAACCACTTTGAGTAGCCTGTGAAACCAAGAACTCAAGACTTGGGAGTTTGCTGCCTCAAAAATCCAATAGCAAGGCTGACGAGAGCCACATGTGTGATGTGTTTGTTCAGAAATGCTCTCACTGTCTCCCACACACCCAGCTCTCTCCAGATGAACAACACACACACACACACACACACACACACACACACACACACACACACACACACACACTGGGTACAAAGGACCTTGCTTGCTGCAATATGTTGTAAGTATTTCATCTTGCTCAAATAGAAAGGCTTTAGGCCATCTCAGCCAGGACAGTCACTCTGCAGGTTCTGCGCAGTAGGACAGACTGCTGCTGCTGCTGCTGCTGTTGCTGCTGCTGCCACTACCACTGCTCATGCTGGGTGTTAACTCTGAAAATGCAGTTACTACTTTCTCTCTCTACATCATTTCTGATAATGACACTCAAAGCTTAGGAAAATGAAAACACCCATGAAGAATATAGATGAGCTTAAGAAGCCTAGAGAAGCCTGAACACTACAGAAAATACTGGAAGGAGGCAGTATTTGGGAAATGACACAGCTATAAAATAGGTTTGGCCCCCATGTGTGATCTGGCCTGTGCATATAACTTTGTGAACAGAGAAATAAAGAAAAAGCACAAAAGCTCCTGATGGACATCAATGGTCAGTGATAGAGAAAGCCAAAGAATGTGCCCTAAGTCTTTGTGCCTTATCCACCAGGCAACTGGAGATCTGTACCAGGTCTTTAAAGAAGTGTCAAAGTTGGCAAGAACTCCCAAACCTCCCTTGTTCCCCTCCTCCATGGCTCCCTTTCTGGGTGATACCTATCCCCCTGCAAAACTGTGTCCATGGTCATAATGAACATTCCCCTCCTTTCCAAAATAGCCTGACAGGAACCTGTCTCTTGCACAAAGTACCCTGTAGAATGAAAATCCCAGAAGCCAAACGAAATGACAAGGACAACTCAGGATTTCAGTACTCAAGGGAGAAGGCCTTTCCTCCTGGTCACAAAGGCCCAGGATTCCAGAATTTACTGAGGAGCAGAATTCTTGTTTGGAATCATTCCAAGTCAAAGGTCAACCCTGGACATGCTCACAGGGTGGGCATGCTCGCTCACAGGGTGGGCAGCAGCAATTTCCAGAACTTGCACAGCTTAGCAAGGTTCTGTGTCTAACCCTAGGAGATGGTCAGAATCAGGGCTAGATTAAGAAACCAAAGATAGATGCTGGTGAGGTTATGTGCACCTTTAACCCCAGCACTCTGGAGACGCAGACAAGGGACAGCAGCTAGAATTAGGGGAGACTCTACCTCAAAACAAAACAACATAAGCCTTGGGCTGGGGCTGTCTCTACTTTCCCTGCACCTCTATGAAAGTAGCATAACTAAAAGATGATAAAAGCCAGTTCAATAAGGGCTCTCCTTTGCTTTTCACCCCAAAGGAGCTCTCCAGAGGTGGACTGTGTGGCTCTGCTTACTGACTGTGTGACCCCGAGTAAACTTCTCTATAGCTCAATTCCCACATCTATAAAGGGGTACAAGTATTAGGGTGGGTGGCTGTCAGGATAAAGGGCCTTACAATGTTCACTACGCTGGAGCATAGATGGGGTACGATAAGGCTTAGGAGGGCAACTCTTTGTTAAGGTCTGACAGTCTACTGCTCTCACACTTGGAGACAGACAGTCCACTGCTCTGCTATTGTGAGCTGAAAGGAGCTTCCTGTGTAAGGCACATGCTGAGCAGATCCAGCGATTCTCAAATAGGGACAACTGTACTCTCAAAGAACACTTGGCAATGTCAAGATATTTTTAATGGCTGTCACAATACAGGGGTTGCTACGGTGTCTAGTGGGCATTGGCCACAGATACTGCTAAATGCCTTATAATACAAAGGACAGCCCCGCACCACAGAAATTAATATGATTCAAAAATACCAATAGTGCTAATTTGAAAAGCTTCGGGGCACAAGGATGACATGTAAGCTGGGGAAGAATCTCAGAGGCTGATTGCTTCTATGCACAGAGGAACTCATAAGAAGAGGTAACTCTTTGTTTGTTTTTTTGTTTTGTTTTTCAAGACAGGGTTTCTACAGCCCTGGCTGTCCTGAACTCACTTTGTAGACCAGGCTGGCCACAAATTCACAGAGATCCACCTGCCTCTGGTAACTCTTAAAATGACTAATTGTCACATAGCACAAGGCAGATGAACTATGAACTCTGGGCTAGTGACAGGCATCCATGCATCACACAGGACCCTGGAAATCCCTTTCTCACCAGTCAGCAACTCCTATACTGCCCTCAGCTGCTGCTCAGATACAAGACCTCAGTCCTCAAAGAGGACCACCACCTCCACAGGGCTTCAGAAACACAAATGCAAAAGGTAACTCGGTATGCATGAAATAACTGGCAAATCATTTCAAATGTATTTATGTAAATATTCATAAAATACATGTTATAAATCCCCAGCCCTGCTCACACACTTTGTTCAAGAAAGTGTTACTATATTGCCCATGTTGGCCTAGAGGACAACCCCTTCCTGTTTCAGCTTCCTGGGTGTTAGAATTACCGGTGTGAGTCACTATGGCCTGCTCCAAATTTAGACACACGTACACTGGATTTTTTGAGACAAGGTCTTACCACATAGCCCTGACTGGCTTAAAACTCACTCTGTAGACCAGGCTGGCCTCAAATCATGCCTGGCCCCAAATGTATGTTTTTATTTTTTGGGTTTTTTGAGACAGGGTCTCTTTGTGTAGCCTTGGTTGTCCTGGACTGGCTTTGTAGACCAGGCTGGCCTCGAACTCACAGTGATCTACCTGCCGCTGCCTCCTGAGTGCTGGGATTAAAGGCATGCACCACACCTGGCACCAAATTTATATTTTTAATGTTATTTTAATGTTATCAATTATCACAAGATAACGTAGAGAGACAAACAATATGTTGAACAAAAAAAGAAAGAAAATTTCATTGGGGAGCATGGTGGTGTACCCCTATAATCTTAGCACTCAAGAAGTAGAGACAGGGGGACTGCCACAAGTTCCAGGCCAGCCAGGGCCACTGTGTCCAAAACAAAACAAAACAAAACAAAACAAAACAAAAACAAAACAAAACAAAAACCAGAGTCAGGGAGTAGAAAAACTAGAGAAAAAGGAAGACAAGCAAGGCTGCTCAGAGCTGAAATTAGAGCAAAGTGGCCATGCACAGAGAGCTGTAAGTGCTGTGTGAGAGGAATGGACAGGCCAGGCAGAAATGGGAAGAACACGGGTGTGCTTAAGAGTCTGAGGGACTTGGCTTACAACTCTATTAACATGAAGGCAACAAGGTCAAGATCCTTGTTTACAAAACAAAAATAACCCTTCCTTCCAGGAGTCCTGTGAGCACATCAAGTGCTAAGCACAGAGCCAGCACACAGGGGGCGCAGGGAGAGCAGCTGCAGGAAAACGGCCAGTTCTAGTGACTCTACTACCACTGCCCACCAAGACCCTGGGCAAAATAAAGCCCACAAGTTGGAGGCAGGTAAGTCTGTCACCCGGAAGTTGCTTGGCTCAGCAAACACCCTGCTCTTTTGAGGCCCCCATCAGGCATCCAGGTGGAGACACAAGGAACGGTTGGGTAGGGCCAGTACGGTACCTACGAAGCTGAAACTCTAGGTACATGTCCATTTGGAACTTGCTGGTTGGGGTAAACTTTTGTTTGTTTAACTTTCTTTTTAAAATTATGGACACTATGAAGAGGGCTAAAGGTCCTTACGTTGTACACCGTACAAACAATGAGGATAGGGAGGCAGATTCTTAACCTCACTCAAACACAAGCTACAGGCACCATGGGACTTCTGAATGCACATGTGCACGGAGGAGGGCAATGACCCCACCCAGGCCACCACCCACAGAGAACTGGAAGTGTACCTACACCGATCCCTGAGGACTTCCAACCCCCACAGGCCCAGGAGAGAGAAATTACTGTTCCCAACTTATTAGGAAAGAAAATGAAGCCTTGAGAAATATCTACATTGCTCAAGACAGAAGCAGAGACGGAAGTGTGGATTGTATCCACAGCCATGGTCCTGCTATTTTTAACTTCTCATGAAGAAACTCCTTCAAATGACTTCATCTTCATGCAAATATTTTACTAATTACAATGGGTTTAAACAGATTATTAAAGCAGCAGAGGTCTGATAGGCCCCTACAGAGCAACACTTGGCCCAGAGAGGTATTTAATAATTTTTACAATGCATTTGATGAAATTATTCTACAATTCAGATCATCCCGTAACTCAGAAAACTCCAAATTAATAAAGTGTTAGAATAATGGAGGCAGCAGAATGCCATTTGGACAAATGCTATTAAATACATAAACATTATTCTACAATTCAGATCATCCCGTAACTCAGAAAACTCCAAATTAATAAAGTGTTAGAATAATGGAGGCAGCAGAATGCCATTTGGACAAATGCTATTAAATACATAAACACCTAGAAATCCAAATCTTTTGAAAATGAACACTCTGAGCCAACATACTAACATCAGCCACACTAGTTTCTCCAGAGGGCACAACAGTGGAGGGCAGAAAAAGGGATGTTCTTCCTTCCCACAGGGAGAGGAGACCCCAGCTGAGTGGTAGGGACGGAGACAGCGCTACCTTCCGTCCAGCTACCAGTGAGGTACAGTTTGTTTTCTTCACAAGGAAGTAACCTCTAAGTGAAAGGTTATTAAGGAACAGGGCTTTCACTCATTCTTAAAGCACCATAGTGAGAAGGATGCTTTCATAAGGGAGAAGTGAGGAATCTTCTCATTTCTACCACAAAGTAACAGGACTTTCTCTTTCCTTTTATTTTTTTGGTTTGACACAAGATTTCTCTACATAGCCCTGGCTGTCCTGGAACCCACTATGTAGACCAGGTGGCTCTGCCTCCCCAGTGCTGTGATTAAAAGGTATGACATCACTCTGTCAAGGCTTTTTCTAAGACCTGCAGCCTCCTGATAGCATTAACAGGGGTCTGCAGCACTTCTTATGGAGTGTTTTTCTGTTAAAAAAAAAAAAAGGTTATATGAATTTGATTAGTCCAAGTTGGGAAAAAACACTGGGGTCATCAAAAGAATACAGAACCCTAAGGAAATATCCAGAGACTTCTAGAACGTGGGCACTCTACACAGCTACCAGCCAGGACTCTTCTAAAGGCCAGTATCATTAAAAACTAAAAAAGTACACACACACACACACACACACACACACACACACACACACACACAGTATGTAGAGAAAAAGAGAGAAAGAGAGCGAGCTACTTCTAGAAGTAAAACTGAATTAAAAATATTTAAGCAGTGGGGATAGAGATGTAGCCCAGTGCTAGAATATTAGCTTCATACTCAGCACTGCTACAGCAAAGCCCAAACCAAACACAATGTATAGCCCTCTGTCGGGTCAACTTTTTAAGCCTCCAGCTACCAAGTGTGGCATCTGGGGAAAGGTGAACGTGCAGTGGGTAAGACGATGGAGGCTTTTGGCTTGGGTTGGTTTCTTTGAGACAGAGTTTCTCTGTGTATCCCTGGCTGTCCTGGAACTCACTTCGTAGACCAGGCTGGCCTTGGACTCAGAGATCCACCATATGGAGTTATTAGCCTTTTTAGGTGTGTGTAGAGGACTGCTTTTATTCTTAGGAGATAGCTGAAGGACTCAGAGATGAAGTGTGGTGATGACTTTTCTTCAAATGGCTCAGGAAAAGGAAGCTTGACAAAATGTGAACTTAGAAAACTAGGTAGCAGGCAGGCATTTGCTTTTCTGACAGTTTTAATGACAAAAGTGTGATGGGCTGTTGAGAGAAACATTGGGCCAACTTGGTAGGTATATAGAACACAAATTGAGTGAAAATACTACATACCTGAGATTAAGATAGCAAAGCTTAGTGGGCTGGCTTGTGATTTTCTTTTGGGCCACAAGGGGAAAAAAAAAAAGCTATCACTTCTTAATGCCAGTACCCTGTTGATACCATGGGGATTCACTTCTACCAGCTTGCTAGGCCCCTTATCTGTGACAAGAAAATACACAGGCAGATTTACTCAAGCTGTCAAAATGCTTGTTTTGTTGGAAGCCAATTCTGTCCACACTTCGGCTCAGAACCCGGACTAGGAATGGTGGAGGAAGCTTGAGTTTGCTTTGCACTCACTGTCCTGAGAGTAAACACCCTCAAATGCTAACACGCGCAGGCCAGTGCTGACCTTTGGCTGACAGCTGGATGACTCCTACACTGGAATAGTTTGCCACGCTCCAAAACTGCTCAGCTACCTTCTGCTGCAGCTCCTGTCTGAGTGACTTCAACAAGCCATGGATTTGAGACAAACACCCCAAACAAGAGGAGTTTGGCAGGCAGACTGTGACAAAGCCTCCTGCTTAAATAATTCTATGTAGATGCCCAGCTGGTTTCATAACACTGAAGAAAACCCAGAGTGGCTAGAAACTTTATAATCTGACTTTTAAGTTCGTGGGGGCATTCCCTGCACAGGGGATCTTTGGCTGAAAGCTCTGGGAAGCTCTGGTGGCCTCCAACAGGCTGCATATTTATAAAGATAGCATGAAGAACAGGGTACACACAGGACCTGGCATAGATGCCCTCAACCATCCAGCCTGAGTCAGTCTGCAACTTCCAGACATAACACAAGAAGTCTATCAGAGCACCAGGGAGAGAAATATTTGTGGAACCCAAATTCCCACCCTCCCACCCCACCTCCCCGCTGATATTAAGATAGGTCCGAATTCTTCCTCTAGTACAAAGCCCACCTTTACACACCACAGTAGAAAACACAGGAGTGGGGGGCGAGTGATTTTATGCATAGAGAAAGGAGAATAAACACAGCAGTCTGTGGATCCACTGAAACCAGGAATGTAAAGGGAGAAAACTTCAGTCTGTCAGGCAGAGAAGTGGGTCTATTATACCACAGCAGGAGCTGGTCCAGCATGAAAACAGTAGTCCGGTAGTCAGAACTGGGATAGGACCCAGAGAGGCACTGTCTCCACTGCCTCAAGGGACACAGTACCAGGAAGGGGAAGAGCTCACAGAGTACAGGAACTATTAGTATAAACCGTTCACAAGAATCTGAAACGATTTAAAATGTGCCCAGAGCTCATAAAGATGGGATTGCCGAAGGAAGGTGCTCTACCCTTCCTCCCACTTCAGGGGCTTCCAGCTGGGCTCTGGCCCAGAAGGTTGGCTCTTGACTCCAGTAGCTCAGTCAGACACAGTCTGTGAGACCAGGAAAACAGAGCCCAACAGCTGGCAGATGTGCTTTCACAGCAAAATTCCAGTCCAGAGTGTAAGGCAGCCCCTTAAGAATTCCTTCCTCTTCCTGGCTGTTCAAAATGGAAAGCCCCATAGTTTTACCTCAACAGGACCAAGAAGCCTAAGCCACATGGAAGGTACTTTCTAAGTGGGTTGCAGCCCAGGACCGTCTGATCTAGTATCACAGTCCCGCCATCATGGCTTGCTCTATCTGCTTTCTGTGTCCAGGACAGACTCAGCTGTGGCTTTCCCAACTCTTCTCCGTAACACCCTGCCTCTCACTGTCCCAGGGCCTTCTGCCATTTTCATAAGTCCCTTCTACACCAAGCCTTCCCCTGAAAAGAAATCAACTTTCTCACTTAGTATATGCTCAAAGGCAGCATTAGCAGCCGTGGGATTCGTGTATAAACTCACACCAAAGTACAGAGGTGAGATTGTCCCTGAAGACTTGCTGGGCCAGAACAGCCATTCTGAACACATTCACCCCAACACCGTTCCCATCTGTGGGCAACCCTGCCCTGACACAATCACAGTTCCCTCTCTGAACCACAAGTGGCAAATCCTAGGGGTCACACCAACAGCACCAATCAAACCCACAAGAACAGCCAACTCCACACTACAAAGTCCCAGGTTTTATGTAACGAAAATGAAACCTTTAGTTTCCTGAGATGGAAACAGTGGCTGGAGGAGAGAAAAGTGAGAAGGGAAGAAGCCTCATTCATAGTATCTTGAAAACACACACACAGTAGTCTATGCACCTGTCAGCAGCAGACTTTGGCTAGGCTGTTCTCACAGACTACCTCTACTGTGAGAACAAATGAACATTGGTTCAGCAGGAAAAATGGCAATGCAAGTAGGGATGGAAAAGAAAAAGTGACCAACACATGGCAAGTTGGGCACTTCTTGTTCACAGCCAAGCAGCCATAAAGAAATAGTGGCCAGCACCTGAAGCCTGGGTGAGTTTGCCCAAAGAAACCTCTTGTTAGAAATAAGCAAGGATAACCCTACATCTGCATTCAATGCTGCGGGACCCCACCACACCCCCACGTGAAGAGCATGTCCTGCTGGAACTCCCCATTCTGCCCACAGAGCAATTTTGAGAACAAGTCAGTTTTAAAATTAATGTCCCTCTACAGCTTAGTTATAACTCTTCCCTAACATATCACAATCTCAAGCCTATGTGCCAACAGACCTCCGTGTTTGTGTGACACACACACACACACACACACACACACACACACACACACACACACACACCACAACCTCCCAACCCAAGGGCAGGCATGGCCTTTACCCCCATGGGACAACAAAGGGTCATCTGCCACTTCCTTCTTTATTATAAAACTCCCGAAGAAGTGCCTCTGGCGACTTAACGTGGAGATTCTGAGACCCTCCCCAGATCCTCTGAGGCTCTTCCATCAAGCCAATCAAGTTGTCACGGAACAAGAGGAAATTTAAAATGTAAATAAACGTGGCTTGAGAAGAACAGCCAGGGGAGACTTCAGATACAACTTAATTAGGAAAGTTTGGGATACAGCTGAACAGGTGAAGAAGAAAAAGAAAGATGAGATGTGGGATCAGGCTGTCGGAGAGGATCTTTCCTGAACAATGGAGGGAGCAGGACCGCGGGTAGCGCGACAACGTGGAAGCACGAACTACACAGCCCTAACACTACAGGTGGGTATGGGTGAGGGATTCAAATGCCAACAGAGGGCAAACCTTGGGAGTGAAGAATCAGAGAAGAGTTCCGCTTCAGACTAGTAGAGACTTAAGGATGGGGGGGGGGGTCCTAAGAGCCACGGGGAGACTAAGAGGAGCCCCTGAAAAGGGACTGAGTGCGATGTTACTCTTGGGGTGTGGGTGTCTCAGTCCATACCGTAAAGTCGAGTAACCTTAATTTGCGATGGCAAGGTGGGAGGGGACCAGCTTCAGGCTGGCATCTGACAAGAGACAGCTCTAAGATGGTGAGGAGCTGGGTCACTCCTGGCCAAAGCTTCAGCTGTAAAAGCTGTGAGGGTCCGGGACTCTCTTCTAGTCTGTGAATGCCCAGCACCGTCTCGCGGGAGAGGAAGGCACAGCAGCCCAAGGGCCCGGTGCCCAGGCCGGAACTCCGCCGGCAGGAGGGTCCCTGGGGTGGGGCTGGGACGTGGCTGGCGACGTGGGGCCGGGGAGGGGCTGGGGTCCCGGACTCACGCATCAGTGTGCTGAAGGCCACGACGCCGAGCAGCCCCTGCAGGAAGATGCCGAAACTGTGCATGAGCGCGCCGCTCTCGCAGCGGCCCGCCCCGGACGCGACCGTGGAGGCCGGCCCGCCCGGCAGTCCGCGGCTCACGTTCCCTCCCGGGCCTTGCATGGCGGCCTGACGGGAGGGCGCGAGGGGCCGCCGGCCTCGCTGCAGCCCGGGCCGCGCCGCCCAGTCGCGACCCGGGACCTGGAGCTGGGGAGCCGGTACCTCAGACCGCGGCCGCCTCCGCGCCGCGCGTAACCCGACGTCTGAGATCGTAGAGCTTGATTGGTCCGGCCGGGCGTGAGGCGGGCTTCGCCTCCCTTCGGGGGCGGGGCTCCAGCCAGGGCTAGCGGGCGGGGCTGGAGGGGGGTGCTGGGGGCGAGGGGGGCGGGCGCTGTCTCTGCAGGTAGATGGAGCAGGTGAGCCAGACTGTGGGGAAGGGAATCATCTGAGCCCTATGCTCTAGGTAGGGAGGACAGCGTCAGGAACAATGATTAAGTCTGTCGTTAAATCCCTTCCCTCCAAAGTAAATCTTTTATGCCCTGGACCATTTACTAGAAATACTTTTGTATTTTCCCCTCAGATTTGGATTCACTACTTCAGAAGTGGGGCCCAATAATCAGCAGCTACATTATGTTTAATGTACATTATGTTGAGTACAATAATCTCAGACTGGGTCTTCTTCTTCCCATGTCAGGAATTGAGGGTTCTACTTTCATGGTCAAAAGCCAGAGGATTCGATTTATTGATTAAAGCTCCGAGGTGAATCCCCATCCCCCAAACATAATTTGTGGGGCTTTTGTTGTTGAAACGGGCTCTTACGTAGTCTAGGCTGTGCTGCTCAAACTTAAAACGATATATAAAACAAGGATGGCCTTAACTCCTAATCCTCCTGCCCAAACATTCCAAGTTCTGGGATCACAGGTCTGTGACACTGCCTGATTTTCCTGTTTTGAGATTATGTCTTGTTGAGTTGCCCAGGCTAATCTGGAACTTCTAAACTTAGATGTCGTTCCACGTCAGCCTCCGAGGTAGCTAGAACTACAGTTCAATGCCACATTTGACTCCTTTTTCAATGTAAAAAGTTACACCTCAAGCCAGCCACTTTTCACTTTATAGAAATATAGTGAATTTACAAATAGTCAATAGGCACATGTCCCTGCCTTGTTCACTTATAAGGTACAACTATAAACCTAGTGTTTTTGTTTTGTTTTGAGAAAAGGTCTGGAACTTGTTATGTAGACCAAGATTTGCCGGCCTCTGTCTAAAGGCATATGCCTCCAAACCCGGCTTGATTTCATTTTTAAAAAGGCTAAAGACGGATACTTGCTGATTTCCAGTCACTGGTGTGCAGACAGACTCCCATTTAACTGTCTTAATACTCGGACCCTTAGACGTCTCAGTTGTCTCTTAGACAGCTCCCATTGGTGCCCAGAGTCCTGACTTTGCTGCTGTGTGTCAGTGGGCATGTGTGTGCTTACAGGCATAACCTACAGTGAGCTACCTTTGTTGAACAATAAATACTAACTCTAAAGAAATTTACTCAGGAAGTTATAATTACCAAAGAGGGCTAAAATGCTTTCCAAAGTTTGTTTTGCTTTATTTTTTGGTCAACAGAAATATTAACTCTATAACTCAGGGGAAAATGCAATTCACCAGCCGTAAAATCTTCATACAGCATCAGACTGCTGCTCAAGTCCACCTAACTTCCCCATCCCCCCTATACCTTCCCTTTCCTATGTGTGCTGTTCTCCCATTACTTTTGAGGCTGTTAGGCCACACAGCTATGCCTCTCTCCTACCTCTGAGTATGAGCTTCCTGAAGGCAGAACTAGTCTTGATTCACTCTTGAATCCAACAGATTACAATAAATGTAAATTTTCCTGAATTTTAACTTATAAATTTAAAAAATGCTCCATAAATTTGTTGATCACGAGGGAAAAGATTCAGAAAATAAATGGAACAGATAAGGGAAACTTAAATTGCATTATTCTCTTTAAGTCCAAGAAAGATCTTACATAAAAAACGCTCAAGAGGCCGGGCATGGTGGCGCACGCCTTTAATCCCAGCACTCGGGAGGCAGAGGCAGGTGGATTGCTGTGAGTTCGAGGCCAGCCTGGTCTGGCTGCACAGAGAAACCCTGTCTCAAACCCCCCCAAAGAAACAAACAAACAAACAAACAAAAACAAAAAAACCCGCTCAACAGTTACAGTTTATGTTCAGTGAGAACCACAGGCTGGGTCTTAAAGCAGAAGAGATTATGACTGGGCACAAGGAGATTACTGGTTACTAGAAGACACAGAGTTCAAGAAAAAGGTGCACATACAGTGGACAAGACACAGTTCTACACATTAGGATGTGGGTGATTCTTGGGGCCCACAGAGAACAAAAGACAAGTCTTCAGAATGTGAGAACAGAATCTCCAAGGCATGGGGAGTGGGAAGGATTCTGCTCATCCTATATCTTCTTAGTAACTTAAAAAAAAAAAAAAGGTATCTAAATGCAGAAGGGATAGGATAAGACAGCAAGGGTGGGGTAGCCTCTAGAATTTTATTTAAGTAGGAAGGGCCTCTCTTATTCATTTCAAAAATGATTCTCTGAGGCCTCACTACAAAGAGTTTGGAAGAATGTACTCTAGCCAAAAGCCTTTCTTACTATAAAGTCAGCATATATGAAGTTAGACAAATTAATACCTGTTTAATTTTCTCATAACCACTTAAAACTGTCATATCACAAGTTTACGATAAACTTATTTGCCAAAAAGAAAGAAAAGCACGCATTTATTCATTCAAAATAGTTTTGTTCTGTTTTTAATCCTTTAAAATTATAACCATCAAACTTGATGGGAATTATTTTAATAGGTTTTCTTGTGCATATTTCTCCTTAAGTGTACTTTGTCTTCAATGCATAAATTATAAATTAAAAGGAAAAACAGCAAGCAGGAAGGATACAATGCCCAAAGCATCTCATTTTGTTCCAAACAAGCAAAGTTTTTTCTTTTTTTAAAGGCAAAATACATTAAACAAAGTGCATTACTTCCAAAGAGATAGCAATAGAGAGAGGTCAAAGGATGGTGCTGGAACCAGCCTGGAGTCCCATCCTGACAGGCCTCTGATTGTCTTTAGAGAAAGTTAAACCCAAAAAGGAGGGGGTGAGAAAACATGAGCACTTAATGTGCTTCCCCAGAGATTCTTACAAAGGGAACTAGAGACAGCCTGCTTTACCTTGGCCTAAGCTTTGTAAACTTCTGTATCCTTCACTAATCATTTGCTTTGTGACTTGAGTTGCCCTTAAAGTCTGTAACCTTCAGCATTACGTGTCTGTCACTATTCTGCCACCAGCTAGACATAGCTAGACAGAATAAACCGTATGGGAACCCTTAGGCTGAGTTTCCTCTCACACAGGTCAGCAATAGTGACACTTTCACTGTCAGCAGCTCCCTTCCTTCCCGGGGGCTCAGTTCTACACTTTACTGCTGGTGGTGACAACTGTCTGATGAATCTGTTGTTTGTCTCTTTTTTTCCAATTCTTCACTGTGGTAGGCCACAGTACCATACCAGAGTAGTCAGAAAAAAAAACATTGGGAGAGTTTTAGACCTTTTAAATCCTCCTACCTTTACTCCTGGTTTTGTGGATTCTTGTGAAATTTTGACTTCTAAAACACAGCAGCAAGAAAGTCAGTATGTGTTGCATTTCACACCCACTACCTGTATGCCTCATACTTAAGGCTGCTCCCAGAGAAAAGTTACTATGTGGCTGAAGACAAGCACCAAGGAAAACAACCCCAAGTGAGTGCAGAGGGAACCAGATCCATTTTGACTGGACTTTTGAGTTTAGAATTCTCAAAACGGAACTCCAGGTCAATAGGTAGCTTATTAGGAAAAATTCAAATTCTCCAGGTATTTACATCTCATACAAAGCAATAATCAAAATTCACGAATAAAAGATTTAAAATAAAGCCAATGGCAGGGAAGTGACTGTTATTTCTTGGTTGTACAGGAGGCTCTGTCCTTACAGAGTTTCTAAGCCGACATCATGGCCGCAAGACATAGCAACTTACAAAGGTCCTAGGACCAGAGACATCCAAATTTACAAAGGAAATATCTTGTTTGCCCAAGTTCTCTACTTCACTTCTGTTAGTGATTTGCTTTCTTCACTTCTCAAGGACAATATACGTCCTACTCATAAAAAAGAACACTTGGGAACTTGTGTGAATTTGCACACACATGGAATATTCCCAGAAAGACAAGTTTAAACTCCATGTGTGTTTCCAACCTAAAGACTCACCCAGCACTGTTGGCTATCAATCAAACTCGACAATGATCTCTTCAATGTAAGCTTTTGGTGAGAGGTGCCAAGTAAGAATAAGTATCAGTAATAGATTTTACAATGATTTTATAATAGCGTTTACACTTTTGTTACCTTTCTTTTAGACTCCCTGATGTTCTGTGCCTCTTGGAAACAGTGTTGGCTTGAGAGGGGTAAGGTGTTTTGAGTCCTACCTGCCTTAAGCTGTATTCAGACATCACATTAGTAACTAAACTGGTTCTAAAGAGCATGTAAACTGTATTCAAGTCTTCAGGAAGCTTTGGTCGAATGCCCTTTCCCTCACAGTGAAAACAATTTTACTTCTTGGAGAAGAGGCATACATACAAAGGTCAAAAACTGGTTTTCTATGTCTGCCTTTATCACAATTCAATAAATATTTACCAAATCATCAATCCAGAGGTTGGCTAGTATCCTTCCTGGTCCCATATTATAAACATAGGGAGCCATGTACATTGCTAAAGTAATGCTAAAGATAGAATTAAAAGGCTCCATTAATGCATCCCCTATATTCGAAAAGGATGAAGATGGATCACAAGGGAAAACAGAAGATATAGTCAAAACATCAGAGCTAAGCTGCACATACACATGAAGGTTTCCCTAGAAAACCAATATAGCTGTAAAGACACTAATTTTACTCAGTTAACTTTTCAGGTCTAGGAGGATAATACAGCTCATCCGTGTGTTTCTTAAGTTTGTCAACCTACGTTAAAGATGGATCACAAAAACTGGGCTGCAGGCAAAGTCCAGACCAAAAGTCTCTTTACGGCATACCTCTAAAAATGTTGGGTTGGCTTTTTCAGAAACAGAATTCACAAACAAATGTGCAACATACAAGCTGCTGACCCCTATAATGCAAGCCACATTCAAGCTTAACACATCCCAGCATTGGAACTGAGCCATCACTGCCACCCAGCCTAACCCCCAAATCTTTGATAGATAAATGGGATAAGAACATTCAAGGCAGGGTCTTATACAGCCCAGGCTAACCCATATTTCACTATGTAGCTGAGGATGATCTTACACTTATCATCCTAACTTCCACTTCCCAAATGCTGGGATTAAAGGTATATGTCACCATACCCAGCTTGGGATTAGAACTTTATACTTAAAAAGGTGCTCTGCAAAATTCTCATACAAGGGACAAGAAGGACGGGGTGGGTAATTCTTTAATGTGACTGTTGATACTGTATCTCAATAAAGGTGCAAGAAATATTTAGGGAAGCCCTCAGTGTCTAACTTATGGCTTACCTTTCTTTAGGAAAAGCAGTAACTAAATAATTAAGGTACAGTCAGACAAGGCTGTTGTGTATCCCATTTCCGACCCCCACGCCCCACTGAGGACTACTTAGGGCCACATGCTTCACCTTTCAGGCACAATACCTTTCATCTCTGATAGTTCTACATTCTGTGATCTTTGAGTCAAGAAGAGAGGTAAAATGACACAGCCATTGCTGTCCCCTTCATTTTACTGAGCTGACAACGTGAAATCCTATAGGCACAGATTTTATGTCCTCAAGAGACTCCCCTTTATATTACTGAACTGACTGCTGAGGTCTCAGGAAATGAGCCACTGCAAGTCAGCTGTTTCCTAGAGCCAAGTATGCTTCCCTCCCATGGCATGAAAGAATCACCTTTTTAAACACTGGATCTCTAAGTAAGCTGGAGTAAATGAACTACTTGGATGACGCTTCTCCCCAGATATACTTGGAAACCAATGTAGAAGGTAGGAGGGCTGATTTAAAGGGGTTCAAGAATTAGCCTATTAAGAAGAGGATCCAGACTACAGACTTTCCCAGTGTCCATAAAAATAAGTGGGGGATGAGGTGGGAAAAGAAAAAAAATCACAATTTAAATTTGTAATAATATTACCTTATATTTGTATAGTTGTTCAGAATCTACTCAGTTCGCAGTTTTAAAACATTTTCAATTCTTGAGAGAAAATGCTTAGGGTATAAATCTGTAGGGATCAGGGCAAACCAAAAATAAATAAATAAATAAATAATCAACAAGGAAAACATATAAAGGAGGCAACCTGTGTATATATGTCTTTCCTTACTCATGGCTACAGTATAGCAAGTGCTATCTTCTATAATAGCTAACAATGCCACTGTAAGTGAAAATTCACCTGGAGTTTCATGTCAACTTGAGTTTAATTTAAAAAAACAAAACCCAAAAAAATTTCAAAAGAATGAGCTACTGAGTGGGAATCCTCAGACTGTAATTACATTCAATTTAAATTGGTTTAATTGAAGACAGACATAAATGTGGCTAGACAGAGATTTCCAGACTCCTTAATCACCTCTCCCATCCAAATACCAAGCAGGCCCCAGCTCTGCTTAGCTTTCCAGAGGAAACAAGATCTGGTTGTTTGGGGTGGTGCTGTTGGAGACTCTTAACTACCTCTTAGTACTCATCACCAAGGACGCTGCTAAGAAACTTCATACTCTGTGCCATCCCCAAAACCACATTTCTCTACTGTGTGTCTACCTGGACATATCTAGAAAACCAGAAAAATAGGCTTGAGGGTGGGTCCAAAGAACATCTACTGATTTTCATTGAGAGTAGAGACTCCAGAGATAAAACAGAGGTAGTTAAACAACTCTACAGAAAAATAAACATAAAGTAAAAGTAACTTAAGTACCTTTGAGAACCCATAGGGAGAGCATAACTAAATGGAAATACCATACATTGGTCTTTGTGAAGCCACTTAGCAAAAGTGACCAAAACTGAGTCAAGATGGAGGACGCAATACCAGGATTCTTAGGACAGATCACTTAAGGGACTGGTGGTGTAAGTGCTAACATGATATCCTTAAGAAAGCAGGCAGTGCCTTCTCTAATTTCTGTCATAGTTTTAGCATTGGGCTTAAAAATGGCATTATACAAAAAGTGTCACTCATGGCTGTAAGCGCAGTCATCAACAGAGGTAGTAAACAAAGGAACTCCTAAGAATAGATTTTAAAATGGATCAAAGTGTGACTATACATTCAAAACCCTAGAGCCACGTAATTATCCCCAAAATGAACTGCTTTAATTTAAAAAAGCTTAAAAACACAATGACAATGAAGCACTGATGTGCCTTAGGCACAGTCCCAAATCAGTGCTGACTTAAAGCTATGTCCTCCCTTTTCAAGAAAGAGAAAGCAGAGAACAAAGTTCAATCTACAGTGGGAAGGGACAGAATGAAAATAACCCAATTGTTGCTGTCCTGCTGTCGAGATCATTCTTTGTTTTCAGGTCCCATTAGTGGGAATTGATATTTTAAGGTTTTTTTTCCCCCTCACAACATTTTTTAGTAACTGCAATCTTCTGAACAGAAGTCCGTATTTCCACTGTAGGAGAGCCATTTTTGTGCTGTTTTTGCTTCCTCAGTATGGGTCCTCCTTCCCTGAAAGTGCAAAGAAAGCAAGCCAACACTTGGAGGGCCGACAGCCCCAGGACTACTGTAACCACCTGTAGAGCAGGGCAAAGGGTTTGCTGCACTGTGCTTCAAAGACCCAGCTCACTCTGCTTGTCCTCCTCAGTTGGCAAACTGCTCATAAAAAGCAAACTTGATCCTCTCTATGTGATGGCAAAGCTTGATGGCAGGACCCAACTTTAAGTCCATGCACTCTTGAACAGTGGGAAGGGTAAGGAGCAAAAGGGCCTGCCCATCGATTTCCTGTTGAGGATAAAAAAACAAAGTCTGTAATGTGCACACATGAAGCTCCTTCCCGACAGTCCCTAGTTGCACTGACTATCACAACTACAGTTCTGTGCTCCCCTATATTAATTTTCCCTTTAACAAGTGCCATAGTCATTATCTGCCAACCTTGAGACTCTAATCTACAGATTCTGTTCAGCAGAAAGTCAGTATCTGAAGAGCCTGTAACTAGAAACTAATTGTGAAAAGGAAACATACTTTTAAAGGCCTCCAAATCTAAAACTATCTAAAAATAAACTTTAATGTTCTTCTACCTTGTAACATTCACTTAAAAACTGCAAGATGATCAGATCTTTATTTTTGAGACATGGTTTCACTAGGGAGCCTAACTGCCCTCAAATTCATTATGTAGTACAGGCTATACTGCAATTTTTGAGCTTCCTACCCCAACTATCCAAACAGGAAGGTAACAGTCATAGATGTTGTTTTGAATGGAGCTACATATGTCTGTAGTAACTATTTGGGTTTCACCATTAAACTGGCAATCCTTCTAGAGCCTGGCATATCAGAGATTTTTTTAAGTTTTTAAAAAGCAGCCAATCACTTTTTTTGTTTGTTTGTTTTTTTTTGTTTTGTTTTGTTTTGGTGGTTTCTCCAGACAGGGTTTCTCTGTGTTAGCCTTGGCTGTCCTGGACTCTATTTGTAGACCAGGCTGGCTTCGAACTCACAGAGATCCTCCTGCCTCTGCCTCCTGAGTGCTGGGATTAAAGGCGTGCGCCACCATGCCCGGCCACAAATCACTATTTTAAAAGATGTCGTCAATTAATAAATGCTTGATTTTAAGTCATTTAAATATTTAGGGGATAGGAGTTGGAGAGATGCCTCAGTGGTTAACAGCACTGCCTGCTCTTCCGAAGGACGGAGCTTCAATTCCCAGCACCCACATGGCAGCTCACAACTGTCTGTAACTCCAAGATCTAACACCCCTACACCAATGCACATAAATTAAAATTAAATATTAAAAAAAATTTAGGGGATAGAATTAAATTCTGAGGGAAAAATATGCAATAATCTGCTGCAATCATGGTACACGCCATATGAGTAACAAAAGAGAACCACAACAATCTTTTGTACCAAAACATTTTTTCCTAAAACTTGTAAGTTTTGTCTTATTATATGCATACTTCTTTGCTAAAGGGACATTTTTTTTAAATTACAGATTATACTATCTGTGATTACCTGGTCAAGGAATATTCTTGCCAACGGAGCACAGTCAGTGGACCTGATGAACCGTACAACATCTGCCACACTCCACTTCAGTGGATTACTGTCCAGGTGAAGCCTTTCATCAACTTCAATCCTTATTTCCTTCATTCCCAAGAACAAGATCAAACCAAATGGCGTAAGAGCTCATATATTCTAAAACTGTCTCCCCCAAAAATGAAACAATCTTTCAATACAGGATTCAAAGTAGCCTTAAGACTGCCACTTCCCACTCCGTTATCCTCACTCTCAGACTAACTTCTTTCAGCAAAGATGACAAGAGGCTCATATGTAATAGTTAATACGTATTTTATCTTATTTATCTATGCTTCCTAAGTGTTTCTGGGTGGTCTTAGCTGTTCTCTGCTAGGATGCTAGAGCAAATGGTATTTCTAATGAGAGCAAGAAAAAAGTCTTTTATTGTTCCTGCTAGTAGGACATTTAAAAAGTCCAGTTTAAAATGGTAATTTTGTTTTGTTTTAGAGAAAGTTTCATGTCTCTCAGGCTAGCTTTGAACTGCTCTCCTGCCTCCATCTTCCAAGTACTGGGATTACAGGACTATGTGTCATGTAGTTTTTTGCTGTGCTAGGGATTAAACCTAGGGCTTCAGGCATACTAGGCAAGCATTCTACTAGTTCTAAAATAGTAAGTTAATTATAGCCTTTACTATTATATAGGTCATACAATGTAGTTATGTTCATAGTAAATGTGCTAAACAAGATAGCTGAACAAGAGAATCAAATGGGTAAATAATTTGTTTCCAGAAAACTACACATAGTATAAAAATTATTTAAACACTTTTCCCTCAACCAAATCGCAAATCAGTTAGCAATGAAACTTTTTCTCTTCACTAAAACAAGCAGCTTCTCTGAGACCATCCCTTCATAAATCATCTCCCAATAATGCCTGCAGCTTATGAAAACCACAGCTTTGAGGATCACTTTTTTAAAAATTGTATTTGTATTTGTGTGTATACGCAGTGTATGTGTGCATGCATGCAGTACCCACAGGGGCCAGAAGAGGACATGAGAACTGAAATTCCAGGCAGTTTTGTGAGACACCCTGCCATAGATGCTAGGAACCCAACTTGAATCCTCTAGAAGAGCAGGAAGTTCTCTCAACTGTTAAGCCATTTCTCCAGCCCCAGGAGATCACTAAATGACCCTAGAAATTCTTCCTAATTTCCTAATTTATATGGGAAGAAGTGGAATGCTGGCATCATAAGTGATGATAGAGAGAAATGAGAGGGACAAGGTGAGAGAGAGATGGTTTCAACACTATACCTTTGGTGAAGGAGGTTTATTTTCATCATCTGAGAATGAAAGAGTGTGGAGCTCTCTTTTATTCATCTGTGTGTCTGGGGGCAGTGGGGTGGACATCTCACTCTGGGTGGGAGAAGAGGAGCATGATTTTTTTTCTGACATTTCGGACTCTTCTTGCAATTCATCCTGTTGCTCGGATGTGCTGCCCTCACTTAGGGAATCATCATCTCCATCGTCTGCATCCTCCTCCTCTTCACCCCCACTTCCCTAGAGGAAAAGGAAAAGGAAAGACATCTCACTGAAACACAGGGCAACTCAGTCAGTGGAGCAGAAAGTAAAAGATATGCAGGTACTATGGGTACAGATTGTAAAGCAGCGATCATTTGGCCCCTAGAGAAGACAGATGTGTCACAGATCTTATACCTGGGGTGAACCCACTGGGGTATTGTCAACAGATGCAGAAGAGCGTTTCTTCTTATGAACAAAAATATTTTTCCGTCTTTTTCTCCTCTTACTGGCTTTTTTCAGGGCACATGACAAATTACTATGTCCACCGGGTGGCCTCCCGATTCTTTTATTTTTCTTCTTTCCATAATAGTGTGCTAAATATAAATGACCAAAAAGATGGGGGAAAGTAACTTCATTATTGTTGTGTGTACCTCAAAACCACAGGATTCTACTAGCACAGCACAAAATGGGTATACTACATTTGCAGTTTAAATTCCATACATTGGAATAAGCAGAGAAATACGTAATTTAATTTATACTAACATGTAAAGATCTAAACTATTCTCACTTCGTCGGCGGCAACCTCTTTTCTAACTCCCATCTCTGCAGATGAACTTGCTCTTTGCAGAACCATGCAGTAGATACTGCTTTATAAATTGCTTTTTTCATACAGTGTGATTTGCTCTCATCTCGTCTCACCTGTACTGAATATAACACATTTAAGTAGCTCATTCTGTATGTTGGTGAGTAGGATCCTATCGCATAGATGTATCCATTCATCTATTTCACTGTTGATGAACACTTGGGCCATATCCAGGTTTTGACTCTCATCAATTAAAGTTGTATTGAACAGCTCAGGTTCTTTGCAAGAGCAATAAGTGCTCTTAGCCACAAAGCTATTTCTTTAACCCCTCAAAATAGGTGTTTTCATTGCTTGACACAAATACCTAATAATGAAAATGTTGGACCTTAGGATAGATGTCTTGAATAAGTTAATGTTTGTATATAAAAATTTTTCACTGTAGCTTAAAAAATAGTAATTATACAGATCGATACATCATGATATTCTAATATGTGTATAATATATAATGATAAGATCAGGGTAAACAATATAGATTTCATTTTAAACATTTATATTTTTGTATTAGGAACATCTGAAATCCTCTCTGCTATTTTAAACATACAATTAAATGTTGCCAAAAGTTAGCCTTCTACATGGTCAGTCTAAGAGGTATCTCTAAGAACTTCAAGTCTTTGTCTTAAAGGAGGTGGATGGTATTCCTGAGCATCACCAGGCCTCTGGGGGATCTCGACACAGGTGTACACACAAAGGTGCAAACAGACATTAAAAAGGCTCATCCCTCCAATCCTACTGCATTATTGTGCCTACTAATCAACTCGCCTCCATCCCTCCTCCTGCACACTCTTCCTAGCCTATGATGAGCACTATTCTATTACTGGCTTTAGCTTCCACATAGAAATGAGAATATTTAGTATTTTCTTTCCGTGTCTCACTTATTTCACTTACCACAACATTCCCTAGGTTCTACCCATTACTACAAATCTCAAACTTCTATTTCCCAAGTGACAAATTATACGGAGCCATTTTCACGTGCGTACTCACATCTGTATAACACCTTCTTCCATGGCGTGTTTGTGAAAGCCTTTGATTCAGTGGTTACGATTTTTCTTTTTACTTTATTTAAAACAACAACAAAAAAAATTGTGACACTGTAGACTGAATCCAAGACTGCACAAGTGCCAAACCACTAAGTTGTAACCTGCATTTTATTAAAAACACTACTGAGATAAATTCACATACAATATTTACCTGGTGGTCTACTGTTTAGTAGCTGCAGTGCAGTCACTGCAGTGCGAAATCATCAAAATGCATTCTAGATGTGTTTCTATTTCTAAATAAATCTTAATTGAATTGAAACTCATGTAGCATGCAATTAACTACTTTATATAATTCAGCACTGGTTAGTATATTCAAAATAGCATGCAGCTATCAGCTCTGCATAATCTCAATGCTGCCTCTTTTATTACTGAGTTGTGGAAATTCACAAAGTGTTCTGGAGTTTTTGGCTGGCCACATACATTAAAAATATTTTCCCAATATCATGGCTTGGCTTCCTCTTCTTTAATGGCAATAGTAAAAAAAACAGTTTGCCATTTTGGTGGTCTTATGTGTTTCCTTTATGTCATCAGTATTTCTGGGTCCTCACTGAGAAATCTTTGCTTGCCCTCAGGTCTTGAGATTACTCTTGCTTTCTTCTACAAGCTTTGTAGTTCTAGTTTTCACAGAAGGCATCTATGATAAGTTTGGTTTTGTTTTTCTGATTGGATATCCACTGTTACTGGTACTGTGTTAAAATTAGTTTTTGTTTTGTTTTGTTTTTTCATGACAGGGTTTCTCTGTAGCCTTGGCTGTCCTGGACTCACTTTGTAGATCAAACTGGCCTCAAACTCACAGCGATCCACCTGCCTCTGCCTCCTGAGTACTGGGATTAAAGGCATGAGCCACCATGCCTGGCGTCTAAAATTAGTTCTTTCTTCACTGTTTGTAATCTTGATAAATTAATTTGATCATCTAAGTTTCACTCTATTTCTAGATCCCTATTTCAACCCACTATTTTATTATATTACCTTTTAATACAAAAATCTTTTAATAATTATAGTTTTCTGTTATGGCTTTTAAAATAGTAAGTCATTCAACTTTATTTTTGTTCTTTTTTTCAGGATTAAAAAGTTTGGGTATTTTTGGAGGCTGGAGAGATGGCTCAGAGGTTAAGAGCCCTTGCCTGGCCTACAGGTGTACATGCAGGCAGAGCAGTGTATACATAATAACAAATAAATCTTTTTTAAAAATGTTTGGGTATTTTAAATATGTATTTTTCTATAAATTTTAGAATATAGAGTCAAAAACATGCAACAGCTGGCATGGTGGTATAGGCCCATAATCTTGGTAATTGTAAGACTGAGTAAAGTAGACAGAAGTTTGAGGTAAGCCAAAGCTAGTGAGTTCTAGGCCAGTCAGGGCTACACAGAAGGACTCTTTCAAAGCAAGAGCTGGGCGTGGTACTGCATACCTGGGCTACATAATAAGACCTTGTTTCAAAAATCAAACCAACAAAGTCCCCAAAACAATCTGCCAACATTCCTAGCCACCCCCCCTACACACACACACATGAAGAAAAGAAGGGCTTGGGATATAGCTGGGAGACAATATGCTTGCTTAACGTGCATGAAGTCATGGGTTCAATACCCAATACCATACAAAAAGAAAGGAAGGAAGGAAGGAAGGAAGGAAGGAAGGAAGGAAGGGAGGGAGGAAGGGAGGAAGGGAGGAAGGAAGAAAGAGAGAAGGGAGGGAGGGAAGAAGGAAAGGAGGGAGGAGGAGTGGAGGGGAAAGGGAGAGAATTTTAGTTATGTAGCAAAGTAATATAAAAATTTAATATACCTTTTGGCATAAATGAATTCCTCCATTTTTAAATATGTTTTTAAAACATAATACAATAAAGCAAAAATAAAATACATGCGATTACATGACCTGCAGTATGTCTCTCATCTGATCCTTTATAGGAGAAGCTTGTGCTTCTGCTAATATGAGTGTCTCTGAGAGATTTAATATGGCAAATGTTATGGCTAACACATCTGAAAACCATCACTCACTGTATTTGGTCTTTGTAAGAACAGAGCAGTTCTCAGAACATGTATCCAGAACCATCCGTGGACCAAAGAGGTTTGGACAACATTCCAGTTTGATACATGTTTGCCGGCAGAACTCAGTCACTCGATCTGCTGTTTTCACTATCTCAACAGTAGCTCGATAACTCTTTCCTTTATATCTACAATTAGAAAATATCAGATGCCAAATTTATTCCACCAGTGATTACCCTGAGAAAAACTTAACAGGAGCATGCTGAAAGTTGCTTTACTTGTCTTTCATAGTTTAAGAATTCTGTTTATAATGATTTATTTATTTTTCTATGTGCATTTGTGCTTTGTCTGCATGTACATCTGCGTGAGGATGTTGGACACCTGGAATTGGAGTCACTGACAGCGGTAAGATATGGATTCTGGGAACTGAACTAGTGTAATGGATGTAAATATGTTTTTGTTTTAATCCCAAGTGTGGGATGTGAAACCGACTTGTGTGAAGGTGTGCAGTGTTTTTCCACTGGAAACAGACTTGTTAGAGAACAGGTGATGTTTATCCACTAGAGGAACAACTGCCTCTTGTGGGGGGGCATATATATATATATATATATATGCCCCAAAAGGGAGGCTGGGTGGGCTTTTTTGGCTTTTTGGTCTTGGCTGTTCTTTGATCCACTTCGAGACACTCCTAGAGAGAACCATTCCAGAGAATGCTTCATGGTTCAGGCTGCTGTGGTTGCAGTCACCTTTGCTGAATTGCTGTTTAACAAGTCTACTTCTCCTGCTTCCATTAACCTCTTCTCTCTCCTATCTAGGGTAGGTGAGTTGGAAGGAAGGTATCGCATTAAAGAACCTCACATAAGCGGTTGGAGAGATGGCTCAGTGGTTAAGAGCACTACCTGCTCTTCTAGAGGTCCTGAGTTCAATTCCCAACAACCACATGGTGGCTCACAACCATCTATAATGTGATCTGATGCCTTCTTTGGCAGATAACGCACTGATATACAATAAATAAAATAAATAAATCTTAAAAAAAAAAAAAAGAACCTCACATAAAGTAGGTTTGAAAAAGTTCAACACCTGCAAACCAGGGTCCTTTGGAAGAGTGGCCAGTGGCCTTAACCGTGGAGCCATCTCTTCAACCCTCAAAGTTTGAAAATTCTTAAAACAATAAGGGAGTTCTGCAGTCTATACTTAAATCTGGTAACTAAAACAAATGAAAATTAAGTTACTATATAAGACAAAGCCCTTGCTTTCCATTCCTATGTGAAAGTATGTATGTCTGCATTCATTTACTCATTCATTTGAATGATCAAATGAATCCCAGGAGCCTCAAACATGCTAGGAAGTACTCTACCACTGAGCTCCAGGCTGGAAGAATTTTAAATACTACTTCTACTAACTACTATAAAAACACCTTTTTAAAAAAATCTTCCCTTTTTCTTGAGCAGTATGATATGCCAACTGCTGTCCACCCACAAAAAACTTCAAGTCAGAAAGCAACAGTAATAGTAAGTGTTCATAAATTTTCACATAAGTTTCAAGACATAATTTTATCTTCACTGTATAAAAAGTATACCTGTATTTATTTCTCTTAAAGTTTGTATTTCTTAGAAATAATTTTTGTCACATAACAGAAAGGAAAGAAAAAAGAAAAACATCAGTCTGGTCCTTCACCACAAACAGCTGCAGCAGCTCTGCTGTGGGGGTACAAAAGGTCTGACGCTACCAAGAAGTCCCACGCCCTGTGAACGAGACACAAGAGTGAGGGCCGCGGGGCTCCACTCACTTGGCCTTCAGGACTTCCCCACATCCGTGCCACACAGAGTCTTTGTCCAGCTGGAGCTCCCGAAGGACGCGGCTAGGTTTGTAAGCTGCATTGATAAGTAGAGTGAGGACCTGAGATGGGTTTTAAGGCAGAAATAAGGGTTGAGGAGGAAGGAGAAAAGTAGACCATTAGAATTTTAACACTCCTGATAGTGTCAAGACTTTTAACGTATTCCCAGTCAAGTATGTTAAGAATGTTAACAAAATAAAAAATGTTAGCTGCAAATTAAGAGTAATCAGATTCTTTACAACATTCAGAAAAAAAACAAGCACCCCAAGTTTAAAGCACTATAACATATATTTCAAAATGTTTCCCCAAAATGGTGCACACAGACAACTGTATTCATTTGGGACCTTTTTAGTTAGGGTTACTACTGCTAGGAGAAACATCATGAGCAAAAACAGCTTGGGGAGGAAAGGATATATTTGGCTTATGGTTATAGTCCATCATCAGGGGAAACCACAGCAGGAACCTAGTGGCAGGAACTGAAGCGGGACCATGGAGGACACTGCTTATGGCTTGCTCATCACTGACTGCACATCCTGCTTCCTTATACCCAGGGCCACGCTGCCTAGCCATCCCACATGCAATAAAATGCTCTAGAGAGTTGATGGAGGCATTTTCCCAATGGAAGCTCTTCTTCCTGGATTACGCCAGCTTATGGCAAGTTGATTAAAAACAAAACCAGGATACCATATAAACATCTGCTGCCTTATGGCTAGAGAAGTCTGGTCCAGAAACCCTAGCTTCCTCAGACTCTGCCTTGCTGTTCTGAAGATAGACAAGGTCAAGTCCTCACATTTATTACTTACACTGCAGCACACTGAGAGACTCATAGATTGATCACGGACTCTGGTTACTCTCACAGTGAACACAAGCACCCACATACTTTTTTTTTTTAACATGAGATCTTAACTTGAACTCAAAATTCTCCTGCCCCAGTCTCCTGAGTTGTTGGAATTACAGGCGCATGCCCCTACCACACCCGTCAGCCATCCCATCCACTAGGCTCATCTGGGACTGCTTGGAGCATGAACTTGGAGTTTCAACCAACAACTTCAGGCAAGGCATCCTAGAGCCAGCCCACTTGCTCCCACACACTGTGAGCCATCTCACCTACGGCTGGGCCCTGGACCACATGAAGCTGAACCCCCATGCAACTTAAGAGACCTGTACCCCATCTCATTCATGTGGTGTGGTGACACAACGCTCCGTGGCAGAACCCCTCTCAGCTCCAGTTCTACAGGCAGCTGCTGGCCAGGAGCCCTCTAGCCAGCTCCTGTGGTGTAAGGACACAAGCAAGCTATCTGTACTCCCTGGCACAGACGCTCAGTTCTACAGCTGCTCCTGCCGGATCTACCCTCCAGGCCTAGCCAGGCCATGTTTCCTATGCTCTGGCTCAACCTGGTGCGTCTGCCTGACCTACCTCTGCCTGGATACTCCCCAATTCACAGAAAACAAATGAACCTATAGTTACTGAAACACAAAATACAACGAAGAACACAAACAAACAAACAAACAAAACCCCACAATTAAGTGGCTACAATCACACACCCTTCAATAATAACTTTAAATATTGATGGCCTCAAATCTCAAAAAATGAAGTCTGGCTGAATGGATTAAGAAACAAAAGTCCAGCCGGGCATGGTGGCACATGCCTTTAATCCTAGCACTCAGGGAGGCAGAGCCAGGGGGGTCTCTGTGAGTTAGAAGCCAGCATGGTCTACAAAGTGAGTCCAGGACAGCCAGGTCTACCACACAAACCCTGTCTCCAAAACCAAAACCAAAACCAACAAAACAAAAAACCACCAAAACCCTCCACAAAAATCCATCTTTCTTTTACAAATTTAAAACTAAAACTACCCAGAAGAGACAGGCACTTCACTCTGATCAAGAGTCAAGAGAACAATCAACAGAAAAGACAACAATTCTAAACTCTAAAGCAATCGATTTCATAAAAAGCCCATTTCTAGAACTAAAGAACAGATAATAAAGCCAGGTGTGGTGGAGCATACCTTTGATCCCAGCACTCAGGGAGGCAGAGGCAGGCGATTCTCTGTGAGTTCGAGGCCAGCCTGGTCTACAAAGTGAATCCGAGACAGCTGAGGCTACACAGAGAAACTCTGTCTCAAAAAACGGAAAGATAAATAAATAACCGTCCCCCAAAAGGAACAGATAATCACCAACCCAGTAACAGCAGGTGATTTTTATATCCTGCTGTCTCCACTAGACAACACATCTGGAGAAAATATAAACAGAATTAAATTACATCATACATTAAATATGACCTAACAGGTATCTGCAGGATATTCCATCCAAACACTAAATGAAATACATTCTACTCAGCCGCCCACATCATGAGACACAAAACAAATCTTAACAAATCCAGAATAACTATGTATCCTATCTGATTATGATGCAATAAAACTTAAAATTGACATAAGCTCGCAGAGACTAAGCTACTCATTACTGAATGGTGAATGGACCAAAGAAAAAGATGAAAAATTCCTTGAACTAAATAACAATGAAAACAAAATACAACAAAATGTCTGGGACACAAAAAAAAAATGCAGCCTTATGGGGAAAATTTATAGTTCTAAGAGCTTATATTAGAAAAATAAAACCAGGAAAGGCAGCACTCAGGGAGGCAGAGGCAGGTGGATCTCTGTGAGTTTGAGGCCAGCCTGGTGTACAAAGTGAGTCCAGGACAGCCAAGACTACACAGAGAAACCCTGTCTCAAAAAACGGAAAGATAAATAAATAAGAAAAAGCACAACTACTACTTAATGATGCAACTCAAGGATTTGGGGAAATAAGAACAAATCAAATCCAGTACATGGCAAGAAATAATAAAAATCATAGCAAAAATTAATGAAACTGAAATAACAAAATAAATCAATGAATCCAAGAGCTTGATAGAACTTTAGAAGTTTAGCATGCACCACAGCACCCAGCTTTTCAGTTTCCTCTACACAGTCTTACATGGTCTCTGACAAACACCATTTTTAGACAGAGGTGAGCGTATTTAAAGGCTTACTTACTTCCCTAAGTAGTAGAAAGAATCATGTGACAATTTGCCCTGTAGGACAGTAGTCCCCAGCCTTATCTGTGATTTTGTGTTTTGAGTTTCAGTCACATGTGATCCACAGTGGTCCAAAACCCAAGAAATAATTCACAAATTTTAAACTGTATACCATTTTTTGAGTAGCCCAATTAAATCCTGTACCATCCTGCTGAGGTCCATGGATATCTCTGCCTACTCTGTCCAAACTGTACACACTATGCACACAATAGCCTCTCAGTAGCTGTGCTTGTAAGATACCACCGAGCTCATGGCGAGAGCAACCCTCAAAGTAGTCAGCCTAATGCCACATCACTCAGCATGTAGGCATGATCTGATCTCACATTAACAAACAGAAGGTACATCTCAGGTAATGGAAAAGGTGACTTTCACACAATTTTTACTGTAGTATATTGCTAGAATTTTCTATTTTATTATTTGCTATTCTTGTTAATCATTTACCACATAATAATTTACCACATCTAACTTATTAATTAAATTTTATCCTAAGTGTGATGGTTTGGACATAGTTTGAATATGTCCCCCCAAAGTTTAAGTGTTAGAATCTTGGTCCAAAGTATGATGGGTGTAGAAGGTGACAGGTCCTTAAGAGGCAGGCCGGGTGGGAGGTTGTGATGTTCAGTCTAATTGTTAATTTGACACAGTGTAGAGTCACCTGGGAGGGAATGTCAATGAGGAATTGTCTATGTTTGGCTTCCTCAAGGCTTTGTTTGTAGGGGATTATCTTGATTGTATTAACTGACCCAGCCTAAAAGTGAGAGTAACACTCCCTGGGTTTGGGTCCTGGTGTGTATAAAAAAGGAGAAAGTAGCTGAGCCAAATAAACCTTTTCTCCTTTAAGCTGTTTTTGTCAGATTTTTTTAAATCACAGAATCAACAAATAAAATTAGAGGAATATAATAAAATTTGGAGCCATGACCTCAGAGGGGAGAGTAGCCCTCCAGTCTCTCTCAAACTTCTTATGTGGCAACATGATTCTTCCTTACACATATAGTTTTCACTAAGATTTGACACAAACAAGAGGATCTTCACTAGAAGCCAAATTGATAGGGACACTTGGTCTTGGACATTTTAGCTTCCAAAACTATGTACTAAGTAAACCTTTTCTTTCTAAGTAACCTCCTTCAGGTATCTTGTTATAAGAACAAAAATGTATTAATACAATACATACGGGGGGGGGAGGGGAAGCTTGGTACTTTTCACATCTCTAGGCACTATCTGAAGTCTTAGAACTGTATCCACCATGGCTAAGAGGGAACTACTATACTTGAAAAAAGTTAAGGTACACTGGTTAAACCTATAGTTGTTACAGCAATGGGACAAGGTTCTCTGCATGAATGAGCCTAGCACATACACGTTTAATTTCCAAGTTCTGCCCTAGGTTGTAACCTTACCTCTCTAAGTACCAGAACACAGTTCCCAGGTCCTACACATTGAGGCAGCTCAGCAATTCTTCCCTTATTAAGATATGGCCCTGAGAAGCAGCGGTGGTTGAAGTATATCTTTGGACAACAATATTTTCCATTGATCATCACTGGAAATAAAGAAACAAGTATTCAAAGTAGACCGTCTCCCTCAATTCTACGTTTCCAACGATGAGTTGGGGGGTGGCAACCAGCATACATACCACTATATGAGTTCTGAAATTACTTTTTTGGTTTTGGGTTTGTTTTTTTTTTTTCGAGACAGGGTCTCTCTGTGTAGCCTTGGCTGTCCTAGACTCACTTTGTAGACCAGGCTGGCCTTGAACTCACAGCGATCCGCCTGCCTTTGCCTCCCGAGTGCTGGGATTAAAGGCGTGCGCCACCACGCCTGGCCCGAAATTACTTTTTTTGTATATGTGGATTTTGCATATACTATGCAAGATTTTAGCTACATTCCCAGCCAAGAAAATACATATTTTGAAGTATAGCATACTGTCATGACAATGCTCTTAGATACCTTATATTTATTTTATGCTAGTTTACAGAGCTTATCATTATCCTGAACTACATATGTTGATTAACTCCTGGATAATGTGACACAAATCTAGAGCCCCACAAATCTTCTGATAAAGGAAAGAGAGGAGGACCTACTCCATAAACCCACCAGTCTTGATGATCAATTATTTCTTTTCTAGTTCTTCAAAATCAACTGTTCAAAAATCTATTACACACACACACACACACACACACACACACACACACACACCAGGCTGGCTCTGAATCCGAGGTTATCTTCTTGCCTCTGTCTCTAAATTGGTGGGATTATAGCTACGTGCCACCACACTTGGCTCAAATGTTTTATTTCCAGATACAAACCACTAAAAGGTAACCAATGATCTCTTCTCCACAACATCACAAATACTATACCTGAGTGGGTGGAGTTCAGCTGATTCTTCAGGCCCTCATGGACAGTTCTTGAAGACAGTATTCTGGATGAAGAAAATAAAGAAAAATAATGAAATCACCAGCAAAGCCTACAGGTTAGCTTTCTTAAAAAAAAAAATGTTGCAAGTTGTAAATATAAAATAGAAAAATGTTCTTAACTTATAACACATTATTTTTTTAAGTAGAAATTGCTTTTAAAACCATGCATAGGACAAATGAGCCAAGAATCTATAGACATGTGATAGTACATGTTAAGAAATTATAAAACTGTACTATAAAATTTACAAGTGTCCTGTAGGATTCTAAAAGTTTCTTGTAGAACTACACATGAAGGGTCAGGGTTTTAGAAGATAATTAAGATGTAATTAGAATTAGATCCTAACAGTGGGATCATTTAACAGCAGTATAAGAAGGGGAAGACAAGGATAGCAGGAGGGCAAGGAGAGAGACTCACAGCTAGAAGGTGTGTGTGCATCGGTGTGCCAGGAAGTAAGGCCTTACAAGGAATCAAATCAACTGCCATTTTGAACTGCACTTCCTAGCTTCTAGAGTGTGAGAAAATTAGCTTATGTGGCTTACATTACCCAGTCTGGGATAATTTTGTTATGGCAATTTATTAGACTATATAGAATTCAAAATTTAATATAAACATAGAAACTTCTGTATCTTTAAGATGTAAAATGCCACCAACTGACTGTTTCTCAAAGGCTGTAAGAGTATGCCACAAAGAGTTTCCTGATGAGCTTAAAGAAGAAATGTACATTTTCTTTTCCAACTGCTGTTTTGTACATCAAGATACTGAGACAAATTATTCCCTGACTTACAATTCTTGTTCTTCTTTCACAAGTATTTCTTTAACCAATTGCCTTCAATATCTAAAAGCTAAAGAAAAATTTGATTTTGGAGAACATCTTGATATATTTGCCTTTTTGTATATTTGTAAGGTTTTTTTTGTTTGTTTTTTTTTGTTTGTTTGTTTTTGATATAGAGCTTTACTATATAACCCATGCTAGCCTCGAACTCACTATATAAACCAGGCCTGCCTTAAACGATTCTCTGACTCAGCCTTTAAAGTAGCTAAGATTATAGGTGTATACCATCATGCCCAATTTTATAATTCAATTTTAGGAAAGGTGTACACTGAAAGAAGTATATAAGCCACCAAATTTGACTTAAAAGTTTATGCTTCCTCTGGAGAAAATAACACAAAGGAGACTTATTCTCTTAAATAGTTATTTCCCCCTGGTATTCTAAGTTTCAAACTTGAACTATTTAAACATCTATTGTATTACTTACTGCTTTTCTGGTTGAACCACTGCAATTTTCCTCTGTTTATGCACTATAAGAAGAGAAAAAAAATTAAAGAAAAAGGCAAAGACTTAAGCTTGCAATCAGCATACTTTATACCTGGTATGTAAATAACCAACAAGTACTTGTAAATTAGTTTTTAAGTGTAACACTCTAAATAAAGAATATTTTTCTGGGTTGGGGTTCTTCCTAGAAAGACAAAAAGAATATTTTCAAGGATCACTAGGCTAATCAATACCTACAAATTCTTTCCATCAAAAACAGATAGTGAAAAGGAAGGCTGATGATTAGGACCCTAGGATCAGTTAATGGAACAGAAACAACTTTGGCACAGTGCTAGGGAAATAGAACATCCATATTAGGAAGCTTGCAAATTACTAAACAGAGAGCTGACTGTAAAACTCACATATGAGAAAAAGTTCGCAGCACTGAATTTGTAGATCCTGTCTTAAATATGACACCAAGGACAGGGGTGACAAAAGAGTCAAAGAATTACACTGGAATACATCAAATTTAAAAACTTGTGTATAAAAACAGAATAAAGGGTTGACAAGATGGGTAAGGGTACTTGAGGCTAAGTCTGACAACCTGAGTTTGATTCCCAACAGCCACTTGGTGGAAGAAGAGACTCAACAAGTTGCTCTCTGACTTCCATGTGCAGGCAGTGGTATGTGTATGCACGATAAAATGCACACAAACACTATAATTGCACACACAAAAATAAAACAGATGTAATTGAAAGAGGTAAGGGGCTGGAGAGATGGTTCAGCAACTAAGAGCACTTGTCCTTCCAGAGCACTGGGGAGGCAGCAGTAGGCCCATCTGAATTCAAGGTCATCCTGGTTTACATACATTGTTCTAGCCTAGCCAGGGTCTAAACAGTGAGACCTTGACTCTAATTTTTTTAAAAAAGTAAAATACAAATAAAAAATAACAGGGGAATTTCAAAAGAAGCCAAATGCCAGTTTTCAAGTTGTCCTATGAGAAGATCCATTTAGCAAAGAACTTCAGGCAACAGCCAGCAAAAAACTAAGTTCCCTAGTTCACTAGCCCATGGAAATTACTACCGCTCCAGTCTGACTGTGCTCTCAAACTAACTCTGAAACCTAATTCCTACATCAGGAGGTAAGGTGTTTGGTAGGTGACTAGAGGGTGAAGTCAGTCAGAGCTTTCATGAGGGGATTAGTACCCCTATAAAGGATGCCCCTGAGAGCAAGCAGGCTGTTGTAGCATGTGAGGACATGGCAAGACCATCTCTGGGCTGGGCTCAAAGGTTAAAAGTACTTGCTGCTCTTGCAGAAGACCCTGATTTAGTTCCCAGCCCCCACATGGTAGTTCACAGCCATCAATAACTCCAGTTCCAGGGTATCTGATGCCTTCTTTTGACCCCTATGGCATCAGGGACCCACATGATGCAAATATACCCATGCAAGCAAAACACTTACACACACACACGTATGTTTGAAAAAATTTGTTTTAATATAAGAAAGAAAAAAGAAGGCTTATCTAGGAAACTGAAAACAGATCCTCATATCTGCTAATACCTTATCATTTTGACTTCCTAGGTCCAGTGATAATAGATATTACTTTATAGAATTTTGTTATTAAAACCAGAATGGACTAAGACACTTGCCAATAATCATCTGAGTAAACTTAGAATAAAATAATCGTCCTGAAGTCACGCCCAGATCTCTAAAGTAATAAAAGTCTGTTGCAATAAATAATAGCCTACATACATAAAAAGATAAATACCATTTTGGTTTTCTCTGAAATGTCTAAATTCACCCTAAGTGGTAGCATCTATGCAAGAGATCATTTAATAACCAGTCTACTAGTACATAGACAACTACCTCGTGCCCGGCGAGGAGTGCTGAGAGGATGGCCATTGGTTTCACACCAGCCCAAAGGAAATATATCCATCGACTCCACACTTACAATAAATTCAGGTATAGGCTTCTTAGAACCTGTTAGATTCAGAAAACAAAAGTTGAACTATTTAAACAGCTTCTTTTGTAAGCTTGTTTTTCCTGGTTTGTGTAGCTTTTAAGACTGGGTCTCACTGGGTAGTACAGGATAGCTTTGAAATAGTGACCTCCCTGCCTCAGCTTCCTAAGTGATGGCGGACCATCACAACCATGTCTAGACCTATACATTAGTTTTAAAATACTACTGTAATAATATAGACACAAGCTTCCTAAGCAATTAATTGGCAGTCTTTCTCATGGAAGCCATACATTTTATGTTATGTAAATTTTATTTAAAAAATAAGTTGTCTTCTATGTATAACTTGTAAGAATCAAGGAAGTAAATACAGTGTCCTTTGGCAAAGAAGCAACTGGAGCTATGACTATGTCATTCAGATGGCTAATAAGTATCATGTCATTTCCTTGAAATAAGAAAAGTAAGAGAAAAATGTCAAGTTTACTTTAACTACCAGGAATAACGCCTTGCAGTCTCTGAAAAAACCTGAATATCCAAAAGGAATTCAAATCAGGAGAAGATTTGTCAAGTTGTTTGGCAGATGTTGCATGGATGCCTGCATTAAATACCATCCTTGACACCTGCATCACTTATCAGTTCTACAAATCAGAAATAGAAAGCATCTTTGTAGAGACCATTTGGCAGCAGGATAAGGAAAGCAGGCCACATACAACAGCTGCAGCACTGTGCACTTCCATAGTTTCAGCCACAAACCTGCCTAATCACTAAATGTTACCTTGAAAAGACAATCAAATTTGTCCACATACTACTTGGTTCAATTCTCTTGGGTACCTATTCAGTAAGTGAGGCAGTTAATGTTACCCTAAAACATTTTGGTAACATCAAAATATGTTATTTTGACTTACCTCTTGAAAATAAAGGACCTTATAGTAAAAAGCTTTGGTTGTTTTTCACTTCCTAAACTTTAAAAGCCAAGAACAAAAGTAAAACTTAAGCTTAAAATCTTGGATTTCACATTAGATTTCTAGTTAACAAGCCCATTGAGTCTAAGAAGCTATACAACAGGGGTGAGCAGGAATAGCAAAGAAACAGCTACAGGAAACTTCTCTGGCGTGCTGGCACTTTACCTTCGAGTTGGAGCCACAGGTACGAGCCTCTCACTGCAGTAATAGTGGCAATGCACACTTCCTCAGGGAGAAGAGGGTTCACTGCCTCCAGTTTCATGTTCTCCTTAAACTGGTGCTCAGAAATTGACTAGAAGAAAAATCAATTAATCAAATTCATTAAGTATATTAGTACCTAGTGTTAACTCATATGCTCAACTGGAATGTTTTGCACGCAGTATTTAATCCCTAGCTATATACTAAAGCAATGGACATCTTTGGTTCTTTTTTATTTTCAAGGAAGCAAAGGGAAAATGTTTGGGTTTCTTGGTAGACAGAATGGTTTGTAGGTCAGACACGCTCACATATTGATATATGCATGGGTGGGTAATGGCCTTGCATGATTTGCAAAATCTATTTTGCTTGTTTCTTTACTTGTCACACGGAATTGAGAACCACTATCTTGCTGGGTTATTAGGAAATAGCTATTAAATGAGACCCCTAAGGTTCTATGTCCCTAATCAAATGTCTCTCAACTGCATTTGGCTCCCTCTCCTAAGAGGGCACCACTATATCCTTTAATGTGTAATATAAAAGGCAGTCGCAGTAAAAAAAAAAATGCAATGAATAGGAGGAAACAAGAATTAAGATTAAGTTGTTTTCTATCTTCATAACTTATTAAAAATTGCTGTTGGTTTTTGAGAATATAATCCGATGGCTATATAAATGGACTAGTAGGTAAGCACTTGTTTGATCCCCAGAACCTACATGGTGAAAGGTGAAAACCAACTTTCACACGTTGATCTCCACATGTGTGCCATGACATGTACACATGCACACACAACATACATAAATTTAAAAGCAAAACCATAACCTAGTAAAATACATATACCAAGAGAAAAAACTCAGCCTAACAAAAGATGATAAGCGTAAGTTGGCAGTGAAGAAAGCCAAGAACTGTTAGAACCAGGACTAATTCAACTGGAGGCACAAGAAAAGTAGCCCAAATAAGGACTACTTGATCTACATGCCTCTTCTGTTTCGTCTCAGACAGGCCTCATGTAGCCAAGCTGACCGCTAATGCTTGCTACACGCAAAGATGTGACCTTTATTCCTGATTCTCCCACTTCCACCTTCTAAGTGCTGAGATTTCAGCCATGCACCCCACACCTGCTTTATACAGTTCTGAGGACCTAACTCAGGGCTCCATGCATGCTGAGCAAACACTTTAAAATATTCCCAGCCTCTAATTTTATTTAAAAATTAAAAACAAAACTTTGAGATGGGGATCTTATGTTTAGAAATGGCTGGCCTCACATTATATCAATCCTCCTGCCTCAGCTTCCTAGAGCGCTGGGATTACAGATGTGTATCTTCATGCTTGGAGAACCTATCTTTTTCTTTTCTTTCTTTCTACTAATTTTTTAACAAGAAATTTTTGTTAGAAACATTTAAAAAACACTTACATTATGCCATTATGTACTATTACATACCTCAGGACAACTGTGTCTTTCCCTTCCCTACAGAAAGTGAGATTTATTCTCTGGAAAAGATAAAATACAAGATCTTTGGGCAGGAGGACACAAACAACTTTTAAGGGGTATGTAAGTAGTGAAGGCCCAGCCATAGCCACTATATATCAGACAGGGGACAGGAAAAGATCTTCTATAGTAATAGGCCAACATATAAAGATATAAATTTAGTTTTTCCAAATAAATGGCCAGCCAGTTCCTACTCTGTAGGAAAAATCAAGGTTGGCAAACCTTATTCAAACATGTTCAAACTTTCTAATCAGTTGTTTTGTTTGTTTGTTTTAGTTTCCTATTCTTAAATGTAAGTAGTAACCAAGAATGATCAGATATTTAAGAATATAAAAACTACAGACAAAACCAGCAATTGGACAAAGCAGAGAGCAGGCAAGGAAACCTTCCAGCCAGTAGTGGTGTTAATTAACATCTTCTGGGCGACAAGAAAATCTATTTCATACCTAAAGCAAGAATAGTATGCCATTAAAAACCAAGAACTATTAAGCCGGGTGGGTGTGGTGGCACATGCCTTTAACCACAGCACTTGGGAGGTAGAGGCAGGTAGATCCCTATGAGTTCAAAACATGTCAGGCTACATAGCAATTTCTAAGCCAGTCAGAAATAGAGACCCTATGTTAGTCAGTGAGACTCTGTCTTAAAAAGCAAAACAAAATAAAGAAGATATATTCAATGGAGATAGTAGTTGCGAAAAAACAAAAAATGTAGTGTAACAAATTTAAAGACTTGGGGCTGGAGAGATGACTCAGCAGTTAAGAGCACTTGCTACTCTAGCAGGGGATCCAGGTTTGGTGCCAGAATCCACATGGTGACTCACAACCCTCTGTATCCGAACTTCTAAGGACACTGAGGGACTGCATGCACATAAACGTAAACAAAACATTCAGAACATAAAGTAAAACAAATATATCTTTTAAAAATAATCATTTTTTAAAAGTAAAAATAGTTATAATCCCAGCAACTGCTAAACTGAGGGCTAACAATTACCATGAATCTAAAGATAGTCTTGGGCCTCCTAGTGAGTCTGAGGTCAACCTGGACTACAGAGTGAGAGTATGTCTCAAAAAAACAGCTCTGTGAATTTTTGTTTGTTTTTGTTTTGGTTTGTTTTTGAGACAGGATCTCAAAAAATATAGGTAGCCCTAGAACTCACAATGTATACCAGGCTGGCCTTGAACTCATAGAGACCTACCTGTCTCTGCCTCCCCAATACTGAGATCAAAGGTGTACTGCATTAGACTGCTGAGATTCTGTACTATCTATGAAAGGAAAAAGGCAGGCTATCTGTAACTTTCTACAGATTACAGGGGGAGAGGAAAGATAGGTTCGTCTACAAAAATCAAGATTAAAAATTATCTTGACTTCAGAAATACAAGTGAGTAATATTTTTAAAAATTTGAAGTAATGTCCAACCTAACTTTCTTATTAAGCTAAACTATGAATATGTGAGTAGAGTGAAAACTTCAATATCTAGTATTTAGTATGATGTATGTAGTCCTTACAACCATGTGTTAAAAAGCGACTAAGCAATAGCAGGCTGCATCAAAACAACCACACAAGAGGCTAGAGAGATGGCTAAGTGGGTAATAGCACTTGCTATGAAAACAAGAAGATCTGAGTTCAAATCCTCAGTACTTATGTAAAAAGCTAGGTGGGATAATGGTAGATGCCTGTAATGCCAAAATTGTGGTGTGGTGGCAAGTGGACGCCACAGGCTCTTTGGCTATAAGTCAGCCTGTTAGAAACAGAAAGCTTCTAATTCAGTGATAGAAGTCACCTTTTAGAAATGTGGAGAGAGAGGCTAGAGAGATGGCTCAGAGGTTAAGAGCACTGCCTGTTCTTCCAAAGGTCCTGAATTCAATCTCAGCAACCAAATGGTGGCTCACAACCATCTATAATGAGACCTGGTGCCCTCTTCTGGAGTACATGCAGGCAAAACACTCTGTATCTATGATAAATAAAATATTGTTTTAAAAATGTGGGGAGAAATAAGGAGATACCCAACATCCCCTTCTAGTCTTTGCATGTGTATGTGTGTGAAAGGCTAGAAAAGAGGAAAGAGGAAAGAGACCATGAGTTATACATAACAGTAGCTCCAAATCATAGGAAAGAGGAGAGGGCAATTTCCCATGTAACAGTGATAGAACCATTTGGTAAGCTTTGAAAGCAGCCTGTCCAGGGAGAAAAAAATATTAGGAACAACAATCTGATTGGACTGCCTTTGTGGAATTAGTATCAAGAAGCTACTAGGAAGTATGGGAAGAACTAGCAATAAACATAAGAACATTAATATGACAAATGTTTAAAAAAGAAAACAATCATAAAACACTGCAGCAGTCAGCTGTTAAAGTCTGGATGTACATAATGTAAAACTTCAACCAAATTTCATCAAAACTCAACAGTGATGGTAAGGCAGAAGGGAAGGTAACATAAAACAGTTAAATGTCCATTTACTATAATGTCATCTATATAAGTGTCTAAAAGTAATACCTCAGAAGAGTGCAGCATATTATTTTGAAAACGAGGTATAAATACAAGAATTAAAGGGAATGAAAAATAAAATGTGGTCACTGTACAAGGTGAAGACATGACCTCTCCAAGGTATGGTTGGGGGAGGGAGCTTTTATTGTAGATACGAGGGAGAGCAGAGCCAGAGGCCTGAGAAGAGTCCAGAGCAGGGAGAGAAAGCAGCAAACTGAACATGGCCAACAAACTGGAATGAACCGTGAGAGGAGAGAGAGGTGGGAAGAGCAAAAGAGGAAGACAAAGAGAGTATGGGCAAAAGAAAGGGGCGAGAGAGGGCATCAACATAGCCAAAATAACAACATTCTAAAGGCATGAGAAGCTGAAGGAAGGGAAGCCTGTGAGCTGAAGAAGTTGGGGTAGGGAGCAAAGTGAGAAGAGCCACAGGTACATTTGATACTGAGGAGCCTGAGGCCACCGGGCACTTTGGTCCACTAATAGGAACCTAGAGTTGCTTTTGAACATGACACTCACTTCTAGGAGGAGCCCTGCAAAGGAACAAGGGAAAGGCATTGTTCTACACTCTCAGTTTCTACTGGTATTATGTTCCCCTACTGTTTTGTTTGTTTGTTTAATAGAATTTCACTATTGTAGCCCTGGCTGGCCTATGTAGACCAGGTTGGCTTCAGACTCACAGAGATCCACCTGCTGTCTGCTGAGATTAAAGGCAACTACCACCTTGCCTACCCAGAGTGCGGTTATTTTTGAGACAAGATTTTGTTAAGGTAAGCCAGCCTGGTCTGTGGTAATCCTTAGTCTCCCAAGGGCTGGAATTACAGGTACATGCCACCACACATGGCTATTTCACTTGTTTTGTTTGTGGTGAGGTCTCACTACACTGTCCATCATGACCTAGGACTTGCTATGTGCCCACCATGATCTCGCACTCATAATCTTCCTCTCCTGCCTTAGCCTCTTCAGCAGTGGCTCTCAACCTTCCTAATGTTATGACGTTTTAATACAGTTCCTCATGCTGTGGTGACCCCCAACCAAAAAATGTTTTGCTGCTTCATAACTGTTATTTTGCTACTGTTATGAATTGTAATGTAAATATCTGATATTCAAGATATCTAATATGTGGCCCTGTGAAAAGGTCATCACATCCCCAAAGGGGTCGTGATCCACAGGTTGAGAACCACTGCTCCTGAAAGTTGGTATCATAAATGTTTACTACCATGTCTGGCTTAAATATGGTGCCTTAACTATCTAGCCTTATTAAACATGCTCATATATTGTTGAAATAGAGTATTTTTAAATAAATATAGCAACTCTTCTCTAATATTAAGTTTTCATATCACTGAACCACTAAATTGTGAAATAAAATTTCAAAGTCACATGACTTTACCCAATTAAAAAATAAAATATATAAACTTGTAAAACTGGTTTATTTAGCAAACTATCTTGTGCAGTAAGTGTGTTTTTCTTTGGACTAGTTTACTATTATCAACAAGGTGGTGATTTGGGTTAAATGAGCTGATTAATTTGGGGGTAAAAGACACAGCAACAGTGCAGAAGGCCAGCCTGAGGAGTGCTGTGAGGGGTCTCACCAGAGGGAAGCACTTCTGAGGAGCAGCTTCAGCACCACATTGTTTGAGGTAGTCAGCCCAGTCGAAGTCCTGGCCCCGGAAGCCTACAGAGACAGAAGAGCAATGATTCACACCCAGTGTGCCTGCTGACTCTAGCACTCTGACAAGTGGTGCACCCACAACTCCTGATGCCATTTTCACCCATGTGGAGAGACACTCTATATACTTTTCATATTAAGATACTGAACCTAGGACTGCATATAGCTAATTTTATAAAACAGAATAACTCTGGGCAAATTGTAATATTATAATAAAATTCAAGAAATTAGTAAACTTCCAAATTTCAAATTACTTTTTTTTTTTTTTGGTTGTTCAAGACAGGGTTTCTCTGTGTAGCTTTGACTGCAAACTACATTTTTTTTAGCAGTATATTTGGATGGCTAGTTGCTGGCAATTTGCCAAGAATTTTTTAAAATTATACAGGATTTGGCTTTTATTTTTATTTATTATTATTATTATTATTATTGGTTTTTCAAGACAGTGTTTCTCTGTGTGGCCCTGGCTATCCTGGACTCACTTTGTAGAAGAGGCTAACTTTGAGTCACAGAGATCCACCTGCCTCTGCCTCCTGGAGTGCTGGGATTACAGGTGTGTGCCACCATGCCCAGCTAGGATTTATTTTGTATAAAGATATTTAGCATTACTTATTTTGTTAGTACATTTAATCAGTGAGAACTTTTCATTGATAAGGCTTTTTGCTTTCCTTAACATGTCTTAGCTAAAACCTATATAATGAATAAAAGAAAGAAAGAAAGAAAGAAAGAAAGAAAGAAAGAAAGAAAGAAAGAAAGAAAAGAAAGAAAGAGAGAGTCACATGTAGCTCAGGCTATTTTGGAACTCATGTAGCCAAGGCTGACCTTGAATTCTTGAACCTCCTATGTCTACCACCTTCCAAGTTCTAGTATTACAGACACGCCGCCACACCCTGGACTGATACAGTATCTTAATATTGTTTTCAGACTCATGTACCACAGAATCTAGCCAATATTCTCAGGGATGGAGAAGATAGTGTGCACGGGAATGAGACTGGATATGAGATCATTTCTAATGTCCCTACTAAAGTAGGATAATTACAGTTGACAAAAACTAACTGAACATCTCACACTACTAATAGAGAAGATTTTGACTGTTCGCAACACAAAGAAATGATATTTTATCTGACAGATGTCTATTAGCTTCAACCTGATTATTATACATTGAACTTATGTATTTAAACACTACCCTGTACTCCACAAACACACAGAGTGTGTCAATTAAGACATTTTAAAACTCTAAATGCTTATATAATGTGAAACATAAATTCAACTAAAACTAAAAGAAATCACCTCCAAACTAGTGTCTGACTCAGCCCCATCTGTATGGAAGGCCTGTGTGGCTAAGCCCACTTTATCTAAATTGCTGTCTCAGAGCTTAATCACAGGCTACTTAGAACTGTGTCTGCCTGCAGGCAACAGTCCCTGATATCTCTCTTCTTGCTCAAAAAGGGTCTCAGTTCTCCCTTTGACCCTATCTCACTTTCTGACAAAACAGTCTCCGACATGTTTCTTTCTTAACTTTTACTTTTATATATGTATAAGTACGTATGTGTGTGCGTGTATTCACACATGCATGCTGATACCTACAGAGTACAGAGCGGGTACCAGATACCTGAGAACTGGAGTTGAGGCAGCTGTGAGACCTGAGATGGATGCTGGGAACCTCTGCCCCTCTGGACTTCTGCAGAAGCAGCAAAGGCTCTTAGCCACTGTGCCATCTCTCAAGTCTCAAGGTCCCATTGTCATTTCCAGTTACATAACTCACTCTTCCGCCCTGTTTACAATGTAAATTGCCCAAAGCTCCTGCATCTTGAATACTTGTTTTGTCTTTTTCTTTTCTTTTCTTTTCTTTTTTTTTTTTAAGATTTATTTATTATTATGTATACAGGCCAGAAGAGGGCATCAGATCACATTATAGATGACAACATGTGGTTGCTGGGAATTGAACTCAGGACCTTTGGAAGAGCAGTCAGTGCTCTTAACCTCTGAGCCATCTCTCCAGCCCTGTTTTCTCTTTTTCACACAAAGGTAGCAAGCAGTATAAAGAACTTGGTATATCATGGACTTTCCTGCAAAGCCACAAGTTCCTAGTGTTAAGAGTTCAATGCTACTCCTTCCCTACAGGTGCTCCTATGTCCTGCTCACTGACGATAGACAACCTGGAAAGTTCTGTGGATGTTTTCTCCCATATACCTCTTGAAAGGCTAGATTATACCCATCTCTGCCTTCTCAGTGATAAATCCAATAAACGTCGCAACAAACTGTATAAATGCTCCCACCAGAAGGCCAAATACCATCTCTTACAAAGTTACAAGAACAACTAAACCAGCGGTTACTTGTCCTAGATCTTGATAGTAACGTCTGACTAGTCGCCTCCACAGCAAGTCCTTAACACCTAGAAAATCATCCACCTTCTAGCTCTGGCCCTAAAAAACCAGATCTAAACGCTCATAGTTGTCAAATCTACTATCAACCTTATACAAAAACAGACATATCTGGAAAGAGAGAATCTCAGCTGAGCAATGGCCTCCACCAGGCTGTCCTGTGGAAGAGTCTGTAAGGCATTTTCTTGATTAATAATTGATGTCGGAGGCCTAGCCTACTGTTGGCACTACCACTTCTGCATAGGTTGTCTTATGTTGTATAATAAATCAGTCCCAGCAAGCCATAAGGAGCAAACCATTAAGCAGAATTCCTTTATAGTCTCTACTTCAGTTTCTGCCTTGAGTTCCAGCCCAGGCTTCTTCCAGTGATGGGTTTTAAGTATAAGATGAAATAAACCCATTCCTCTCCAAAGTTGTTTTTGGTCCATGTCTTATTACAGCAACAGAGAAGCAAACTAGTAAACCCACCCCTGTGTCTTCCCAACAGATTCCAAAGGGAACAGACACAGGAATAGAAGCAGAATCCAGGCTTGAGCCTCTCCTTCTAGCTGACTAACTAATACATGTCAAAGAGTTAGAAAAAAAATACTAACACTTTTTTAGCTTGTGACTTCAAATATTACAGAATCAGCTAAGCATGGTGGCACACACTTTTAATTCCAACACTCAGGAGCCAGAGGCAGGAGGTGGAGCTCTGTGAGTTCAAGGCTAGCCTAGTCTATATAGCAAGTTCCAGGCCAGCCAGAGCCACATAGTAAGAACCTTCCTCAAGAAATAAATAAATAAAATTATGGAATCTAGATCTCATTTATCTTACATTGGACCTCCATAATACTCAAGACAGGAAGTATAAAAGATCTTGGTGAGCCCATGCCTTTAATCCCAGCACTCAGGAGGCAGAGGCAAGTGGATCTCTGTGAGTTCAAGGCCAGTCTGGTCTACAAAGTGATTCCAGGACAGCCAGGGCTATTACACAGAGAAACTCTGTCTTTAAAAACAAAAGCAAAAGCAAAAACAAAAACAAAAACAAGATCTTGGCAAAGCCACGCAGAATATACTTCAAGGACTAAGGCTAGCAGATCACAAATTTAAGGCCATCATGGGTCATATAGTTAATGTGAGGACACACTCAGCTACATAGTGAGACCCTACATAATTAGTAATGACAATAATAACCTTGAAAAACAACACAGAAGAACTCAAATCCATACCCGGAGGAGGGTTGATGTGTAAACCATTCTTCAGACTCCACTGCACAGGAAAGATGCCAGGACTGTGAGCATGGCACACAAATGATCGCCTTGTATGGTCTTCTGGCCGAAGGTCATCCATTTCCACTAGAAAGTACTTATCATCAAAAACCTGTATAATTAATAGATAAAACTGAAAATGGCTTTATGTGTATGATATATGAAATATGTTATGTATATATATGTGTGTGTGTGCATGTATGCAAACATGTATGTAACATATATATTTGTATTTGGTACAATCAATTGTTATATAAGTTCACTTATACTCACACTGGATTACTAAAACATTTAATAAATGTTAGCTCTACATCAGGTACTATTTTAGATAATAGCTTTTGTGGGATAGATTAAGCTTTGTCGCAGGTGGAAGCAGTCTTGGCGGGCTTTACCCTTAGGGCACACCATGAATACCTTGTGAGAGACTGTTTGGAGCCTTCCTGGGCTTGGAATTCAGGAAGCCTACCTAGGAACCCCACCGTGGCTATTGTTTTCCTAATTGACCCTCGAAGGGAGAAGGGACCGCCCTTTGCATATGACTGGGAAGAGGTAGAAGGAGAGAAGGAGAAGGCGCGGTGAGAGAGGAAAGGACCGGACCAGCTCATGGGACTGAGACACCTAAGGACCCGTCCTGCCGAACAGATTCCAGGAAGTTTTAATCTTCTGTCCCTTTAACCTTTTTTTCCTTCTTGTATATGCTAGTTGGGTTGTATAATAAAGTTTAATTGTTAATAAACTGAGCCAACAAGCTTTCATAGATTTACTAACTTTTACTTTTTGTAACAATCTAATGAGGTAGGTAAGTACTATATTCAACTCCATTTTTCAGGTAAGGAAAATGAATTTTGTTTTTCTCTATGTAATCTTGGCTGGCCTCCAACTCACAGAAATCCAGATGCCTCTGCCTTCCCAGCCCTGGGACCAAAACCAGGCACCACCACACCCAGCAGGAAAATGAATTTAAAGAAAGATAAAGTAATTTACTCCAAGTTACACAGTCAAGAAATTGCAAATCTGAACTCAAATCAAGTAACTTGGTTTAAAGCAAACTTTAGCTTAAGCTTAGCAAGGGGTCAACTACACTACCAACTTCAAGAGCTAGAATGAGAATTGCTGGGCGTCCGCTGGGTCCCACGCAGCCTGCACCTTTCCAGACCCCAGGGAGGCTGGCGGGCCCCGTCTCACTCTTGCTCTCTGTCTTAAAGACTTTTTTATTTCACTATGTACATGTGTGTCTGTCTATGTATAAGTGTCTATATGCCACATAGGTGCATGTGCGGAGAAGGCCCTAAAGCTGTAATTCCAAGTGGTTATAAGCCACAATACATGGTCTCATTGTGGAGTTCCTAACCCCTCCTGGTCCTTCCATACTCTCACTTTTTCATAAGACTCTCAGTGTTCCACCCAGAGTCCTGATGAGGGTCCCAGCCTCTGTCCTGATCCCCTCTGGCAAGACAGGTGCATCAGGACCCAGGAGGGCCTGCACAAACTGATGCACCAACTAAGGACAATGAGTGTGGAAAACCTAGACCCCCCTGTTCAGGCGTAGCTCCCCTCCCCTGTTAGAGGACTATGGGAGGGGAATAGGATGGAAGAGGGAGGAAGGAAAGTTACAGGAGGGAGTGAGGGGGTAAAATTGAGATGTAATATGAGTAAATTATAAATAAAGTAAATAAACACAGGAAAAAAAATAAGCCACAATACGTGGCTGCTGGGAACTAAACTCTGTCAAAAGCAGTAACTGCTCTTAACCACTGAGCCATTTCTCCCACTTCCAGAAAAGGTCTTAAGACTTTAGTTACAGGCTCAAAATTTCTCATTTCTCTGAGAATAATCTTCTACTAAGTCAAAGAAAATGTAAATCTCATCAAGTCAGATAATTAAGCATCCTAGCCACTATTTGCATGGTTATAACCACCTTGGGCTCTGCTTTCAGTAGACCTCTGCTCTAGTCCTAGACCAAGCACTATCCCTTCATGGTACGTCAGGAATTGTACCTTGACAATGTATTCAGCTCCTCTTAACAAGAGCCTCAATTTTGTCAGCTGCTGGAGAGACTACAGTCTGATTCCAGAATACATAGCTGTAGCTACCCTATTCATGATGCTAATTCTGTGAGTCCCACAGGTCTCTCTTTGCCCCCTAAATCCTCCTCCTGTTTAGATAAGTGGTAGAAACTGCCTGGATTAAGATTTTATAAACGCTGGGGCATAAATACTAGCCAAGTCCTTTCTAATTATACAAAGGAAGGAAGGCCTCCGAACAACATTCCCTCTACTACTCTGATGCCCTGACTCTGCTCTGCTTTGGCTGTACAGAACTACTAATCTCTGAAAGAGAAAGGGCACACAAACAAACTGTACAATACAATACAAGTATACAAAAGTGCTTCTGGCTTTACAATGAATTATATTAGTATAGCCTAAAGATCAAACCATCATAATTTACTCAACTAGTCACCCTGATGGCAATTCTTTCCAGAAGAATGATTACTCCCATTTCACCTTAGCAATTGTTGCAGGAGAAATCCCAAAAGGAGACCATGGGTCCACAGCTTCTAATTTCATATTTACAGAAAATTCATGGGTTCCAATAACTTGCTTATCCTGAAATGTATACAAAAAAAATAGTTATACATATCACATATTGATTAATTTACATTCACATGTTCCTGAACAGTGGTGATGGGTAATCTTTATTGCCAACCAGACTGAATTCGAATCCCTGGGTGACCGGGTGTGGTGGTGCACACCTTTAATCCCAGCACTCAGGAGCCAGAGGCAGGTGGATTGCTGTGAGTTCAAGGCCAGCTTGGTCTACAAGGTGAACCCAGGACAGCCAAGGCTAAGACAGCGAGACCAGGGTAGGTAAATCCCTGGATGGCATGCTTCTGGGTGTGAGTCTGAGGGTGTTTCCAGAGGTTTAACCCAGGAGGGATTACTACACTGAGAGTGGAGGGAACTGCCCTTTTGAACATGGCCCTAGACTGACTGAGCGCCAGCACTCATCTCTTTTGCCACCTGGCTGCACATATACTGTAACCAGACACCTCAAGTTCTTGTCTCATTGCTTCCCAGCCATAATGGTCTACCATCCCTTCAAACAAATGAGCCCAACTAAACCCTTCATTCCTTAGGCTGATTTTGTCACAGGTGTTTCATTACGGCAACAAGAAAGGTAATCTAGTTATTAAAATAACAAAACTGTTAAGCTTCTGGTAAATCCTGTAATTTTTTTTCTCCTAAAATCAACTCATAGACAGTATTCCTATCTACATCTAGAATACAACAAACATTTGGTGGGGGGGGAAGAAGTCAAATTTATTTCCTAACTAGTTATGGTTTTGTAGTTAAGACTAGATAAGAGAGCCAGGCGTGGTGGTGGTGGCACATGCCTTTAATCCCAGCACTCGGGAAGCAGAAGCAGGAGGATCGCTGTGAGTTCGAAGCCAGCCTGGTCTACAAAGCGAGTCCAGGACAGCCAAGATAACAGAGAAACCCTGTCTTGAAAAACCAAAAGAAAACAAAAACTAGATAAAAAGGCTGGACAGTGGTGACACACACCTTTAATCCTAGCACTCGGAGGCAGGCAGATCTCTAAATTCAAGATCAGCCTGTCTACAGAGTGAGCTCCAGGACGTCCATAGAGAAACCTTGTCTTGAAAAGCAAAGCAAGCAAACAAACAAAACAAACAAACACACACACACACACAAAAAAAAAGATTAGAAGCCCAGGCAGTGGTGGCACACACCGTTAATCCCAGTACTTGGGAGGCAAAAACAGGAGGATCTCTGTGAGCTCGAGGCCAGCCTGGTCTGCAAAGCGAGTCCAGGAAAGTCAGGGCTACACAGAGAAATCCTGTCTTGAAAGAAACAAAAGACACTCAATAGCTTTAAGAGGATCTGGAGAGAAACCCAGGTAACTGCTGGAAAACAAGGGTGATCAGGTCCCTCAGGTCTGACCCGTCCCTCCCACAGCAGAAGCCACAGTGATCTCTGCCTCAGGAGTATTCTTTGTTCTTTACCTCTCCTTTGCTACTCTGCAAGGAGTAACTTTGTATTTATCATGAGTTTCTGTTTCTACCTTAAATAAGTAAGAGGGTAATGGCTCTTCCTCTTTCACTTTGGCCAGAATCTCTTGCCAGTCAGCTTCATTTTTCAGATGCCTGATGGCTGTAGTGAGACAAAACAGCATGTTTTAAGAGGAGAAAACCTACACAGCCAAGCTTCTGAAAGCACTCACATAAACAGAAGCACCTTCTACCATGGATTGGAAAGGGTTCAGGCCTTTTACACCCACCTTCATACAAAAGAACCCGTAGTATTGGACTGTGCTTAAAAGGCCAGAAAATTAAAGTCTGGTAAAACAGCTACAGTAAAAGCAGAAGTATTGCTGTAGTCCATGAAATAATACAATGAATACTCGAACTGGATCACACAGAATTAAATGCAAGTGAGAGTGAAGTATTGGTTAGAGGAAAAGTCTAAGGTATAATCAGAATGTACACTAAATTATAAATGTAATAACCAAATCAAAGAGAAATATACACTTAATGTAACTGCTTTGTATAAATAGGAAACACTTTTTATGTGAATTAAGAAAGGCTTTCATAATATGTAGCATATATTTTCAGTCTCACAGATATTAATAATAAAACAATAATGGAAGTTTATAGGAAAATGCTATTACTCTTTACCTAATGGGGGCTGAAGTTCATATCCTTGCTGAGCAGCCCAACCAATGTGATGAAGAAATGGATCTAAGTAATACAACCAGTGTTCAAAACCATCACATCTTTCAAGTCCTTCATAACGCAGCTTTAGTCGTCCCCCAATGTTCTCCACAACAGTAACAACCCAAGTGCTTAAAGAGTCCCGAAAAGCTTGGCATTCTAGTCTGGATCCTGGAGCGATGAGATCTAAAGGATTCCTTCCATTGCGGAGCTATATATTAAAAACATGAAATTCGAAAGGTTAATGTTTCTTTTTAAAAGTCACGTTCTAAATTTTTTCAAACTAGCTTTCATATTGTTTTATTCACCCCAAGACAGTGGCACTAAATTACACTGCCTACAGATTGCCTCCCACAATATTACTTCTGGATGATATGAAAATGTTTTCATAAAGAAAACCTTACCTATGACACAATAGAATTATTTTAACAAATATCTCTAAATTATTATTTCATTTAGTAGCATTTTTTTAAAGATAGGTTTCTCTGTGTAGCCTTGGCATTCTGGAACTTGCTCCATAGACCAGGCTTGTTTGGAACTCAGACATCCACCTGCCTCTGCCTCCTAAGTGCTGGGACTAAAGGTGTGTGCCAATACTGCCTGGCTTCATTTAGTATACTTTTTTAAAAGATTTATTTATTAATTATGTATACACTGTTTTGCCTGTATATATGCCTGTGTGCCAGAAGAGGGCACCAGATCTCATTATAGATGGTTGTGAGCCACCATGTGGTTGCTGGGAGTTGAACTCAGGACCTCTGGAAGAGCAACCAGTGCTCTTAACCTCTGAGCCATCTCTCCAGGCCCCATTTAGTATAATTTTTAAAATGGAATTTTGTCTCTGATTGTGATAGCAAATATGATCATCATTAAAGAGAAAATCAAGCATGCCTACACTCTTCTATAATCCTACAGACTTAAAAAGACCATAGTGAATATTTGGTGTACACATTACACAAAAGTCAGTATCTACTTCTGCTTTTCTTAGTTTCGGTTCTTTTTTTCTTTTTTCCCCAAAATGTATCCTGTTTTTCACTTATTAGGTCTCAGATCTCTTTTTATTAGAGCAAATGTAAGCTTCCTCTACCTTTTCAATTCTTCTTAGTATTTTGCATGTAAGTGAGCAATAATGTACTCACTTCTGATGAAATTGTAATTGTTTCTGATTTTTTTTAACCCACTCCACAATGTTGTCATGAACACAGTAAAAACTTAGTTACGGGGAAAGGAAGGAAAAATACAGAGACTAGATCAACAGCTCAACAGTTAAGAGCATGCCTTGCCGAGGACTGTGTTTGGTTCCTAGTACCACATCAAGTGGCTCACTCTAGAAGATCTGATGCCCTCTCCTGGCCTCAACAGGCTCTCATAGCCATGTGTGCAAACTCCTGTGTACAGACACATACAAATATACATAACTAAACACAAACCATAAGCTGAGCATGGTAATGCATATCTTTAATCCTAGAACTCAAGAAGCAGAGGCAGATAAATTTCTGTGAGTTCAAGGTCACCATGGTCTACATAAGAAATTTGTGGCTAACCAGGGCTACACAGTGACACAGACAGACAGACAGACACACACACATACATACACACAGACACACACACACACACACACACAGACACACACACACACAGAAAAGAGACTGGAGGAAACGTAATTTGTACATCAGTTACCTTGGGTTAGAGTCCCTGAATATAGGAGTGGGAATGGAGTTAAATAACAAGAACATTAGTGAACTCATTCCACAGTCATCACTTACACACTTGACCATAGTTGTCGCTGGCCTAGAACTCATTATGTAGAGCAAGCTGGCCTTGAACTCAGAAATTTGCCTACCTCTGCTCCCTAGTACTGGGACCAAACAGTTTTTTCCTAGTATAAACTACTCTGTGAATCTTTTATATCTAGGTGTATAAAAGAACAAATGAACAAATGGAGGAATACATTAATAGTTTCAAGCTTCAAGATGGCAGAATCATGGTCAACACAGAGCAGGATATTTTATCTGCTCATTTTTCACAACCTCATTCATTCATTCATTCATTCACTTAATAATTACCAGGTGTTTGGATGTGCCAGGTCCTGGGTAAGGATAAAAAATTAATCTGAATAAAAAAAAAAACCTTTTAAAGTTGTTTGAAATAGCGTTCACAATGGGCATGAAAGTATGTATCAGTAGACCTTTCAAAGGCTAATGATTCAAAAGCTTCTCAAGTAGTAGTGCAACTGCTCAGACTAAATACTTCAACACTCATGCTTATGACTCTAATAACAAGTCTTCTTTTTCTTAAAAGTAGTAAGTTATCAATCAATTTTGGATTCCTTGCAAAGGTTTTCCATACTGGTTTAAGCAGTGATACTCACGCCCTCTAGCAAAGACACAGGAGGACCACAGGCTCCTATCAGGGTCTGCTGTAGAAATGCATTCCAATCAGACACTTTATCCCTGATGCCTAAATGAGGGAAGAAATGGTTATTGTTTGTGTCAGCCATAGAACACAAAGAAATGTGACATATAGAAACAGCTTAAAGGTATACTTTTCATTTAAAATTCAGTATTGAAAAGACAGAACAAAATAGCTGTAAAACTTCTCTATTCTTCATAGAGCCATGTTCTGGCTAGTCTTTGTCACGTTGATACAAGCTAGGGTCTTCTGGAAAAAAGAAACTTTAGTTGAGAAAATGTTCCCATCACAGAGGCCTGTATGGTTGATGTGGAAGGGCCCAGAGCACTGTGGGAGGTACCAACGCTGGGCGGGGAGTACTGAGTAAAGCACAGGGAGAGGGCCAGGAGCAATACTTCTCCATGGCCTCCACTTCAGTTCTTGCCTTGGCTCCTCTCAATGGACTGTAGCCAGTGGCGTCTCTACCAAATAATCCCTTTCCTGCTCAAACTGCTTTGACCATGGTCTCTGTCACAGCAATACAAACCAAACAAGGACAGCTGCTCTCTGGTTAGCTCAGTAACAACTGTATGTAAAACAGAGACTATGCGTTGAGTAATTCCCTTACCCGATTTTATTTTTTTAATTGCCTACTTCACTTTTGTTCAAAAAAAAAAAAATTCAAACATGAATTAAAAATAGAGAATGGAGTCTGGGTATAACAGTTCATGCTTTTAACCCAGTACTTTGCTTTTGCTCAAAGACAACTTGATCTGCAAAGCAAGTTCTAGGCCAGCCAGGGCTACACAGTGAGATACTGTCCCAACACGTGCACTCACGTACAGAGAGGGAGAGAGGAAATGGGGAGGGAGGGAGGGAGGACAATGAATCCTCATGCACTCAGGCTTCATGTTTTATATGGAGCAAGAGTTAACAAACTTGTAGGCTAAGTCAGGGCTGCTGTCCAGTTTTATAAGTAAAACATGACTGACACACGGCCATGCTGACTGTTGATGTTTCATCTGTGGCAGCCTTCAAACTGCAAGGGAAGGTGCAGCAGCTGTGATGGAGACCATATGATGAGGGACAGGCTCACTCTCTGGCCCTGAGCAGATCATTTGCCAAGCCCTAACTCATACCTTCACAATTGCTACTCCTATTCAATCAGTAATTACTTAGAAGTCAATTCTAAATATCATTATAAGTTAAATCAATATGTATGTCGCTAAACATTTATAAAGTAACTTTAAAATTTTTTATACATTTGAGTATTTGAATATGTGTGTGTGTATATATATATATATGCACCATGAATGTGCAGCACAGCACCCCATGGAAACCAAAAGTGGGTGTCAGATCCCCTGGGATAGGAGTTGAAGACTTTCAAGCTGGGATGTGGATGCTGGGAACTAAAACTGGGTCCTAAAGAAAGGGCAGCCAGTGTACTTAACTGCTTAGCCAACGCTATAGGCCCCAAATACCTTTTTACATAAACAGAACGTCACACGTTTAACAAGTTATTAATTCTTTAAAAGCAAATGTCTAGTTTATCTTCAAACTCCCTCAATCATATAAAAAATGATTTTAATTTATTTGATACTGCAAACAACTCATAATCAAAATTCCTTTTTGTCTGTAGGTTCATTTTTGTCTTTCCCTTCCCTCAACTTATTGGATTTTTTTGGTTTTTTGGGAGGGGTTTTAAAAAACGTTCTACATTTTATTACTAGACAAACCACACCCCAATTTTGACATGATCAAGTCTCCAGGTTAAAAATGCTGAACTCCATCTGGTAGGATCGATCAATGACCATGACTCAGTGTAAAGCCTCAGCCTTGCCATCCTGTGAATCCTTACAGACCCGCTTCAGTCTCCTGCAGTGTCTTCTCTTGGAGTGGTACCTGATTTTGTTACCACTTTTCATCCAAATCCATTGAGGAACAGGACGATTTTGCTTTTGTTTCTTGGCCAGGAATCACTTGAGACTATGAAAGTCTTGTGAGAAGCCATGGCGAGAAGCTGAGCCTGGTGCACAGTGCACGATGGCGGAGGAAAGGAGACGCAGAGGCCCTGGCCCCACTTTCCTGTAGCACACTTACTGAGACAAGAAGCCTCTCATCTTACGTAGTTTCTCCAGAATCTGTTCTCATCGTCTGTTTCCTTTTGGTGACCAGCTGTCCAACTACCCCTATGGTTTTTTTGTTTCTCTAGTCTGTTTACTGTGTTAGCCTTATATTCGCATACATGGGAAGTACAACTCCACTCAGTTATGACACTAGTCCTGCCTCTTCTATTTTCTACAAATCATGAGTTAGAGCCAGAGCTTGATCAAACTCGGGTCTGATTTTTCTGGAGAGGGGAGGGTAAAAACATTTCACAAGTGGAATTATATCCTTCCACAAAGTGGAACATAAGGTCTGGTTGTCTGTCCTTCTGTGACATTTATAGCTTTTTAACAAATTGTGTGTATACGCATGTGTGTTGCATGTGATGTAACTGTGTTTACAATTACCTGTAAGCACACACAGGAGGCAACAGAGAATGCCAGGTGTCTGTGCATCATTTTTTAACTTATTTCACTGATAATAACTCATATTCTCAGTTTTATTTATAACTCTTATTAAACCAACCAGAGAGTAGCTAGCACTAGTCCACTGTACTGGGGATACAAGCACATGTAGCCATATCCAGCTATTATGTGGGTCCTGGGCTCTGAACTAAGGTCCCTCAAGTTTGCACAGGAAACACTCTTACCCACTAGGCCATCTCCACAGCCCCTAACAGCTTTTAATTGTCACCACATAGATACTCTGACTCATAGGGGGGGAGGGAGTGTTAAAATGGCAAAAATAGTAAAATTCTATCATTATTTGTTCATCAGTTAAACAAAATATTTCTTTAAAGAAGAACTTCTCTTTATAAAATATTTGATGAACTTGAAGTAAAATTTATGAAAAGAAATCAGGCTGTAGGTAGATCTCTTTGAGCTCAAGTCCAGCCTCATCTACCAAGTCCAGGAAAGCCAGAGAAGCTCTGTCTCAAAAAACCAAAGAGAAAAAAGAAAAAGAATAAAGAAATCATGCTATATGGATGAATTTTTTATCCTTTCTCCATATTTCCTTTTAAAATAATCAGTTGGTTTCCTGGCATCTTCCAAAGTCCACCAGTGAAATTTTTGTTTACAAATTTTACTATTAAGTCATAAACAAATATATAATTGGTGCCACTGCAGTTATTGTCCTTATTAATGCCCAAAGTGTCTCTTTAGTCAGAGGATGTCCCTTCAGGCTGATTCCTGAGCCCTTTTTTTCTGACAGTCACAACAGTATAACAAGATATTTCTGGCTCATTTGCACATTTCCTAACCCAAATCAGAACCAGCTGCTTGTGCTTCCTGAGTGCTGGGATTAAAGGGAGAACCATCACTGCCTGGCCTAGACAGAAACTTACTCTTGACACATGACAAAAGAAAGCAACATGTAACTCAGAGCTTCCCTTTTTTCTAAAAATGTTAGCATTATTAGTAAAAGTAAAAAGATCTGAACTAAATAATAGCATTTTGCTAGATTTACTTTTCTGATATTGGCATTTTTCTTTTTTTTTTAATTTTATTTAATTTATTCAGATTGCAACTAAATTGTTTCCCCTCACGTGTATCTTCCCATCCCCCCCCCCTCTTTCATCCTAGTCCCCTCCCCTAGGTCTGTGACAGAAGGGGACCTGGTCCCCCACTGTAAGATCACAGCCTATCAGGTCTCATCCCGGTAGCCTGCTTCCTCTTCCTCTAAGTGTCACCAGGTCTCCCCACCAAGGGGAAGTGGTCAAATAGGGGGCACCAGAGTTCATGTCCAAGTCAGTCCCTATTCTCCATACAACTGTGGAGAATCTGCTGTCCATTTGGCTAGATCTGGATAGCTGTTCTAGGTATACGCATGCATTGTCCTTGGTTAGTACAGCAGTTTGAGCACTACTTATGAATGTGTTCTTTTTAGAATTACATTAAAGTTTCTATGAGTAAAAAAGGCAACCTCTCTAAAGTCAATTCTCAAACAGTTCTTTAAAGACGCCAGCAGGGGTAGAGAGAAAGGGTAAAGCCAAGGTGGTAAAACATCAACAATTGGAAAGACTTCACAGTCATCAAGAATTTTGTATACTATTCTTACAAATGTCATATAAATCTGAAACTAAATCAAAATACAAAGTTATAAATATAAAAAGTCCTAAGTTTTCTTGATCTATTAATCTCTCTTCCTTTCTTCACCGTTATCTCCTTTTAAAAAAAATATTTTTGTTTTTGTTTTTCAAGACAAGGTTTCTCTATGTAGCCTTGGCTGTCCTAGACTCACTTTGTAGACCAGGCTGGCCTCAAACTCACAGGGATCCACCTGCCTCTGCCTCGCGAGTGCTGGGATTAAAGGTGTGTGACACCATGCCTGGCTAGTTTTTAATTTCTATAAAGCAACTTCAGGACAGACAAGGCTACACAGAGAAACCCTGTCTCAAAAAACCAAAAAATAAAAACCTAGGTTGGTTTTTTCTTTTTAACATTTACTTACATTATTTTAAACATTGAATGTTTTTGCCCATGTATACATTTGTGTACCACATGCCTTCCTGGTGTCCACAGAAGTCAGAAGAGGCCACTAGATTCCTTGGTATTGGAGTTTTGAGCTACCATGTGGGCACTGGAAATTAAACCCATGTTCTCTGCAAAAGCAGCAAGTGCTCTAAACCACTAAACCACTGAGCCACCTCTCCAGCCCCTTTCCCTTTTAAATTTATTTTAATTTTTTTGGTCCTTTGTAACTCCCTCCAGTGTAATGTATGGCCTTCTTAAGTAGGGTACCTTCCTGGGACAGAGCTTCAGTCAGCTTATTTAGAAATGCATAGTGCCTTGTATGTTACCTAATAATCCCAGCATTTGCAAGGCTGAGGCAACAAAGGCTTGCCAAGTTTGAGGCTAGCCTGTGCTCTTAAAAGGAGTGAAAGTTAAAGAGAAAATAAAAACGGAACTTGGGAATGGTGTCACAGGTCTAAAATCTCAGTTATGTGGGAGGTTTTCAAGTTCAAGACCGACCTAGACTCAAGAGTTACACCCTGCCTCCACAAAAAAGGCTGGTAAGGGGACTGCGTATACAATCTGGCCTGCAATCTCATCAGGTATGGTGGCATATGCCTGTAATACGAGCTCTCATGATGATTATGAGTTTGAGGCCAGCCTGAGCTACACTGTGATATGTTGTCTTAAACACACACACACACACACACACACACACACACACACACACACACACACGGACTAGACTCTATCTAGGAAGAAGACTTCTTTAATCAGATTTATAAAGGTTCTGTTTTCAATCCCCAGAAGAACAACAAGAAACTCCCAAATCAGAAAAACAAAAACAAAACAGCAACAACCAGCAGGCACCAAGTCCCAACTCATATAGCCTAAGTCTGAAAAGATGAGAAACTATGGTTTTGATGACCATTAAAAAAAAAAAGGTAGTGGTAGTGCACGCCTTTAGTCCCAGACTCAAGAGGCAGAGGCAGGAAGATTCTGTAAGTCTGTAAGTTCCAGGCTAGCTTGGTCCACAAAACAAGTCCAGGATATCCAGGGCTACACAAAGAAATCCTGTCTTGAAAAACCAAAACCAAAACAAAACTTGATAGTTTATAGAGAAAAAAACTAATAGGAAATTACAGGGCCAGAGGCTCAGTTGTTGGAGCTCTTGTCTAGAACACACAGAGCACTGGGTTGCAAAAATGAAGCCTAGCAAATGCTTGGAATGCCAGCATTCAGGAGGTAGAGTAAGGAGGGTTGTAAATTCAAGGTCATTCATGGCTACATAGCAAAGTCAAGGCCAACTAGAGCTACAGGAGACAACGTCTCAAAGACTAAATAATAAAAATAAGGGGCTGGTGAGATCGCTCAGCAGTTAAGAGCACTCACTGGCTGCTCTTCCGTAGGACCCAGGTTCAATTCCCAGCACCCGCACAGCAGCTCACAAACAGCTCTAACTCCAGTCCCAAAGGAACTAACAGTCTCTTTAGGCTTCTTTGATTCAGTAGAACAAGGGTCCTGCTTCCTCTCAGAAGAGGTGCTCTCTGAAGAAGCCTCAGCCAAAGGAGGACCCAGAAAGTCTGAGCCTCTCAGCACAACCTCTCAACAGATCTCTGGTTTCTCTCTGAGAGACAGACTAATGAGAACTATGAAAGGCCTGCTGAGTGCTGGGTCTGGCGGCACGTGTCTGTAAGCCAGCTACTCAGGAAGGAGAGGCAAGAGGATGGCAAGCTGAAGGCCAGTCTGGGCTACACACTGAATGAAAGTATAACCTAGGCCAATCTGTCTCAAAACAAAAAAGTTTTTAATAGGGGGAAGGGGCTGGAGAGATGTCTCAGCAGTTAAAAGCACTGACTGTTCTATTACAGGGCCTGAGTTTGATTACTTGGCACCTCTCAACTGTATGTAACTACAGTTCTGGCATCCATGCACATACCCCACTAAGGCATACACGCCTGAATACTTACAGACACAAACACACAGTTTAAAAACAAGTCTAAATGTTAAAATAACAAGATAAATCATAGAGAATGTGATATTACTTTAGAAACAGGGAAATATGCATTACTTCCTATAAAAACTTTCATTCAAAATGTTAGCCTAAAAAGCTTAAGACTGAAAAACTTAAGACAATGGCCAATCTCAATTTTCTCACAGCAATATTTCATCACACCTTGAAAAGAAGTACTTTACTACCTTCTGGGGCTTCAAGGGCCTTCTTATTCTGCCGACACCACCCGATGGGGAAGAGGCCAGCTTTCCTGATATCGCACCAGAAGTCTGCTTTCCGATCTTCCCCATAGCCTTCGTAACGGAGCAGGAGCAGCTGCTCACAGGCAGTGATGACGGTGGCAACCCAGTACGTCTCAGGATCTGTGCTCACAGCTACCTCCAGCTTCATCCCAGGAGCAAATCCATTTTGCAAACGTATGTCCACCTGAAGACAGAAATGTTATTAGGTACCAGACAAACATATTACATGAGTGTTTCTCTGCCCCAAATTCCTTTTAAAGACTTAACATTTCTTTCTGAAGCACTAAATGCCAGTAAAATCTTCTCGAGGAAAACCTGAGAAATTCCAATTATAACTCATAGCAGTGGTCTAGACAAAGCAGAAGTAGCTACAGGGCCCAGTCCTACATGACAGTGATGGAACTTGGTATTTTCAACAACACAGTCTATTATGACTATATAAAAAGTGTCTTCTAGAAAGCATAAATATTACTAAACATTCACATTTCATAACCTTCAACATGTCTTCAAGAGTGATTTCCATAGAGAGAAATAACAAAAGTCATAGAGATAGTAAGTGAGTAGCACTAGTAATGTTATATACTATCTGCATGCAGGAAGGCATACTCCAGTGCCAAGGTCTATGCTTCTGTCAGCTATTATAATACAGTCTTCCAATTGAGATAAAAGGCTAACATGGTGACAGAGGTAGGGATTAGCAATTCGAAAGTACATTAAAATTAAGTATATGAGCACACTATGGATAATAGCAATCACTGTGGGAGAAGTTACAAATAAAAACGAGGTGGGGGAAACTGGAGTGGATCCTTTCATTCTGGACTGGAAACATAAGTATCTAAATAAGAATATAGTAACTGATAAGAAAGCAGTATAGTAAGTATATGTATATTTCTTAACTCCAAATTCAGAGGACTACAGATATAGAAGTAAACAAATCATTGCCCAAATCTTGGTTTTTACACATCATCTTTCAATAAACAAGAACAGGGGATCAAGCTACTGGTAACAATTCTGAAAAAATAAAAATACAGTAAGAGCCTGAAATGTCTTGATGTATCAAACAGAAATAATCAAAACAATGATGGGCATATGTCAAAAGGAAACAAAAGATGGCTAAAAAGATCTCCCAATGGAGACAGTAGCAAACCAAAAGATAAATATAGAAAAAAAAAAGAAGGAAAAATATGGGCATGTGGTTCTGAACTAGTCCCAGCACTCAAGACCCCGAGGCAGGAGGAACATGAGCTCTAAGCCTGCCTGAACTACGTAATGAGACCTTACCTCAAAATTAAATAAATACAATGGAATGAACATAACTGTCATCAGACAAATATCATATAAATAAGCACAGCAAGCAAAAACATTACTGACAGATGCTAAAACTGCTATGATAAATCAAGGCACCTGCCACCAACCCTGGCTGCCTGAGTTCAGTCCCTGCAGAGCCCCGCAGGTTGCTCTCTAGCCTCCAGACATGCACTGTGCACACCAGCGCACAAGTAAGTAAAGATGTAATTAAAACAATTAAAGCAAATGGAAATGAAGTAAAAAAAAAAATCACTGGAAAATGAGAGTGTAGTCCTTAATAAACCAAAAAAGCCAAGTCTCGTGCTCTTTTCTTTTAAAATAAATCTATAGTTTTCTTAAAATAAAAACTGAAAATATAGTATGAAATTCACATTCAAAAGGTTTTTTCTCAGAAATCTAGCACACACCAAAGAGGATTTTACACCGTCTCTCTAGGCTAGGTCTATACAACACCGAGAACTGACGGATCTCGTGAATCAAGACACAGTGTGTTGACTGAGTTACTTTGAAGATTCTGTTGTGTATTTTCAAGGGAACCAGTACTCCAACATGTGCAGGTAATTTTTTGAGACCACGGCTTTGGAAGTTATTCAACCCTTAAACTGACTCAACTAAGCTTGTGCTGCCTGTGACTGAATCTTGCCAGTAAGAATTTCAGAGCTTAAAGTTCAAAAAGCAAGGAAACAAGAGTTTCTCTCCTAGCCAGGTGTGGTGGTGCACACCTTTAATCCCAGCGCACAGAGAGGCAAAGGCAGATAAGCTGCTCTGAGTTTGAGGCCAGCCTGGTTTACAAAGAGAGTTCAGGACAGCCAAGGCTACACAGAGAAATCCTGTCTGGAAAAAACCACCAACAGTTTCTATCCTAAGAGCACAGCCCCACCACCACCCGTGCCTCCTCAGCTCTCCTGCAATGCGTCAGGCAGAGGTTCTGCCTGACAAACTGACACCATAGCTGTTTTGCAAGTCTCCTGTTGAAGGAATTACTACCACCGACTCTGACTGGTCTGCCTGTCTTCTCTGCAGTAAAGAATTTCCTTCAGAGGAGTCTTCATCTTCCACATGGCACCTTGTTAACTCAGAAGCTAGCTTTGTCCTTTGAGAACACAGCTCAGGCAGAGAGCACCTTAGCTGGAGGGTTGGGGTCATTTAATTACAGCAAGTACGCAGTTTTTCAGTCCTCATTTTCAGTGCCAATGAAATCTTGTGAAAAATAAAATATTCTGAACACAGGAACCATACTGTTAGATAATTGTTTTTTTTTTATATGATTTTACCATTCTCCTAATCAGCCCTAAATTTAAAAATAATCCTTTCCACTCCAGGTGTGGTGGTACATGCCTTTAATCCCAGGTGGAGGCAGACAGATCTCTGTGAGTTGGAGGCCAGCCTGGTCTACAAAGCAAGTCCAGGACAGCCAGGGCTATTGCACAAGAAATCTTATCTCAAAAAGCAAAAATCAAACAAAAATCCTACTCAATCTTCCTTTCTCCTCATCCCATCCTTCCTACTCCCAGCTACATTTTACAATTACAATTTACAACTAATATTACACTTTACCCCCAATTTCTGAGAGAAAAAAGATACTACCCATCATCAAAAAGCATCTCTACAAATCAAAGCCTTCTTTCTGACAGTGTGAACTCTGGGGTTTCATGAAGTTCCAATTCTCCACCTGCCCAGCATTTGGACTGCAGGTTTATGCAAGCATGCCTGACTTTTTATGTGGGTACTAGAGATCTGAACTGAGGTCTTCATACTTGTATGTCAAGCATCATACTAAATGAGGCATCTTCCCAGGCCCGGACTTTCTTTTATTATTAATGTTTTACTGATAAAATTAAACAAGTTTTATTTTAACATTTCCATACATCTGTGTCAGTGTACTTTGTTCATACCCCTACCTCCAGCAAAAGGGTCATGTGTTCTCTCTGTCTGTCTATCTTTTAAGACAGGGCTTCTTTGTGTAGCCTTGGCTGGCCTCAAACTCTAAACAAATCTGCCTGCCTGAGTGCTACGATCACAGGAGTGCACCACTGCACCTGGCTAGATCAAATTTTCTTAATGAGAGTAGCAGGAAGAAAGAAAAAGGAAAACCATTTAAATCTTTTCAAGTATCCTAACTTAAAATACTTTTGAGTCCACTTACGCAGAAGGTGGTACCGGGGTACGCAGAAGGTAAGGGTACTGCTGTTACAGGCCTGACCCTGCTGTTCTGTTGAAGAATGTAGACCACTTTGGGATTCTGGACTAGGAAAGTGGTTGAGTACTATAAACAAGGCTTAACGGGGCATCCTAGTAGGAGTTTAAATGACAACAGTGCTGAGATAAGTGTGAATTATAGAGGCTCAGCTCAAGGGTTTCAGAGGTGAACAATTATTATCAACTGGGATAGAGACCATTCTTGGATTTTTCAGCAAAGAATGTGACTATGTTTTGCCCTTGTCCTGAGAATCTTTATGAAGCTAAATTTAAGAGTTTTAGACAAATTTCATTGGCAGAGGAGAGTTCATGACAGCCTAATACTGACTCAGTCAGTTGTTATTTATAATCACTCATATGCAGATCCATAATGAAAAAGATCAAACCAGGCAAAAAAAAAAAATGTACACTTTGAGGAGAAAAAGCACCAGAAAATTTAATGTTGGAGCCATGGTATGTGCTGAAAGAAATAAGGAGAAATGGAATAAGGGAGTAGTGCTGTCCAGGTATGACCTCTTCCTGATTATCCTGATACCTGTGAAAAGTAAAGGCCTAAGGCAATGGTTCTCAACCTGTGGATGGAACCACCCTTCCACAGGGATGCCATACCAGGTATCCTGCATATGAGATGTTTACATTAAGATTCATAGCAATAGCAAAATTAGTTATGAAGTAGCAACACAAATAATTTCATGTTTGGGGATCACCACAACAAGGAACTGTATTAAAGGGTTGCATTGCAGCATTAGGAAGGTTGAGAATCACTGGTCTAAAAATCAACAGCAAAGTAAAGCTTGTACAAATGTAATTCAAAAAGGGCCAAGGGGCCAGTCAGTTCCATCCCAAGTGGCAGTAGAGCTTGGAAGCATCTGACACATCATTTTGGCTTTAGAATCAAGAAGGATAAAGGAGTAAAGGGGTCATGGAAACAACATCCCCCAGAGGTTAAGGAAAGCCACTGAGGCCAGGTGTATGGCAGGCCCAGAGAGAACACGACCATGAAGCTGTGAACGTGAAGCCTGTTTTTGAAGACCTCAGAATGTTGGAAATGCCAGAATCATGGACTATCTGCCAAAGAGAGCTGCAAATAGACAGCAAAAGCAGCAAAGGGAGAGATGTTGGGAGTCAGCAAAGCTGGAAAGGCAAAGCCATCTACGTCCTTTAACATCAGACAAAGAATCCAGGATCTGAAATTTGTACTGCTAGGTTTCCACCTTTCTTGGTCCAGTATTTCCTCACTATTGCCCCTTGTCCTCCCTTTTGGAATGGTAATGTATGTTCCTTGTCAATGTAAACTAGAAGTGGGTAAGTTGATTTTTGATTTTTATAGGGGTTACAATTAAGAGACTGCCTTGAGTCTCAGAAGAGACAAATTATTTCTTCTGTAAATTGCCTTGGTCATGGTACTTTGTCACAGAGGTAGAAAAGAACTCTAAGACAAAATACAAAGATTAAAAGAAAAGGGGCAAGACAGGCATTGTGGCACACATCCCAGCACTAGGGGAAAGCAGGGTGATCTCTCTAAATATGAAGCCAGCCTGGTCTTCATAGTGAGTTTCAAGACAGCCAGGGTTATACAGTGAGACCCTGTCTCGAAAGAAAAAAAGAAAAACCAAGGGGTACTGCCTACATGTTTAAAGGATGCATAGGGAGCTGTGGTGGAGCCTGTCTCTTCTAGATAGTCTTCCCAGCTGAATTCCACTTCTTCTACACCAGACCCAGGATCTGCAAAAGAGAGCAAAACGACAAAAAGTTATATCTCCAAGTAAATTCAAGGTATACAAACAAGCATACTGTAGGACAAAGTAATTGATTTTATACACACAAAAAAGCAATTTTTGTTTGTTTTTTGAGACAGGGTTTCTCTGTGTAGCCCTGGCTGTACTAGACTAGCTTTGTAGGCCAGGCTGGCCTTGAACTCACAGAGATCCACCTGCCTCTGCCTCCCAAGTGCTGGGATTACCACGCCTGGCAGCAATTTTTGTTTTAACGACAGGTTCCCTAAGTCAACTCAATTTAACACAACAGTCATTTAATATAGTCTCTTTGCTAGATGTGGTGGTTTGAATAAGAACGGACACCATAGGCTCATATATCTGGATGTTTGGTCATTAGGGTATGGTACTACTTGACAGGGATTAGAAGGCTGGGGTACGTGTGGCTTTGTTGGAGTTAATGTGTCACTGAGGATGGCCTTTGGGGTTTCAAAAACACAAGCCAGGCCTAGTCTCTCTCTCTTCCTGATGCCTGCAGATCCAGGTGTAAAACTCTAAGCTACCTCTCCAGCACCATGTCTGCCTGCAGGCTGCCATGCTTCCCATCACGATGAAAATGGACTAAACCTCTCAAATTATAAGCCAGCCCCAGTTAAATGTTTTTCTTTATAAGAACTGCCGTATCTCTCCATACCAATACAACACTGACAGTGGAGAAACAAATCACAAGTTTATACAAATGGATTATATGAAACTAGTGTAACTATGAAACTATTCACATTACTTTGGACTCAAGCATAGAGTACCTGTTGGCTATTCCTGCTATTTGGCTATTCTCCTGCTGTGGACTTCCTTTCTAAACTTTGTATAAGCTCTCAAGGCAGGAAAGTGGCCAGCCCCCTGGCTAAGGAGCTCCAGCGGGCCCTTCCCCCAGACCTCTGTATCGTAACAACAGCATTCCAGCCTCTGTAACTCACAAAGGACAACTCCAGCCCCTCAATAGGACCCTTCCCAGATTATGCTAATTTTGGGTGAAAAGACTGGGGAGGGGGGACAATCCCCAAAATTCAGGATTTGAAATCCCATCAATCCTCACCCTGGAAATCTCTGCCCTAGAAAGCTGCACCCCCTAAGAAATCCTATATAAAGGCTGTGTCTGCTCAATTTTCTTCTGTCCTCTCCTGAAAGCAGAGGCAGCCAACCATGGGTTTCTTCCTCCACACCCTGGACCCTCCAATAAATTTCTTCTATGAGATTTGCTGCCTGGTGTGACTCATCAAAGAAGCCAAGAAGCCATACAGAGAAAAAGGAAAGAAGTCAAGAAGTGGAGTGGGGCTGAGGCTCCTGAGCTCCTGAGCTCAGCTGGGGATACTCTCTCCTGGGAGCTGCAAGGCCTCTGCTGAGGAGGCTTCCTCTCAGAGCTGTGTGGTTCCTGGGCTGCCGTGTCTTGGGATGCCCTTCTACTAGGACACTGTCCCACCTCAGAGCTATGTGGTTCCTAGGCTTCTAAGTCCAAGGATGCCCTTTCATCTGAGCAGGAAGGTCAACAGTATCTAATACCAACATTGGGGATTCTTAATAGACATTTCAAACTTAAACTGTGAATTTGATTCTGAGTATTCTACAACCAAGCAAAAATACTACTAGCCAGTATTTTTTTTAAAGATTTATTTATTATGTATACAGTGCTCTGCCTGCATGACGAAAGAGGGCATCAGATCACATTCTAGCCATGTGAGCCACCATGTGGTTGCTGGGAATTGAACTCAGGACCTCGGGAAGAGCAGTCAGTGCTCTTAACCTCTGAGCCATCTCTCCAGCCCAATATTTTACTCAATCTAGAAAGTGTGAACTTTTGGTCTACCTCCCTTTTTACTCAGCTCTTACATACAATCCAATGAAGCATGTCCTAAATCTATTTCTCATGTCGTCCATTGCTATATCAAGAGCAAGGCCTATCTTTTCCCTTTCACTCATATGTAAGACTGCAAAGGCTCTATAGGATCTGATCTACCCTTCTACTTTTTATGACCTAGCTCATAATTCCCTGTGAACTCAGTTCTAGGAAACCTGATGCCCTCTGGTCTCTGTGGGCATTGTACTCACATGTACAAATCCATATACATAACTTAATATTAAACCCACATTCTTTTTTAAGAAGTGGGGCAAGAGGCTTCCTCCTTGCTGACTAGTTTCACATTACTAGGAGATGCAATGTAGGTTGCTCAAGAGTAAAGTTATCAATAGTTTTAAACTCAGCCATTGACCCAATAGGTTTCCATACCAACCTATTGGTTAAGATGTTCCCATTGGTGCACTAATGGCATGGCTGTTATGAGGGTAACCAACTGCTTTCTGCTTGGTTGTGAGACCTGCTCCACAAGAAGAAAATTCATATCTGGTACTGTAAATCTGGTCAAACACCCCATGGCTGGGGAGGTCATAGGCCCTAATGAGGAAATCTCACTGTTGTTTTGCTAAATGAATATACTATGTCCAATAAATCACCTTATAAATATATTTATTTATGCACATAGGATAGTGTTATCAGCTTTGGTCAAAGAACTTTCTTTTTGCTATGGGTGGCAGCTACTTCCAAGACTCATAAGTGATCAAAGTGCTGAGAATAAATAAATGCCCAGGCCTAAGTGAGGCATAGATATTACCTACTCTGTAAGGCTCAGAGAACATGGCGAAAACAGAGGAATACAAGAGCTAGAAGAGATGAAATGTTGTGGAATGCTGTCCTCATGGCATTACATAGTCATTGCATTCATGAACTCACAGTAGCTGTGATTACCCATGTAAGAACTGCACAAGCCTGGGCCCATCAACATTCCATAACGGAGGAGAGATGGAAGCATCTGCACCTTTCCCCAAGAATCTATAAAGATAGCGGTTGCCAGGGGAGGAAGAAACATTTTTTTCCAGTGGTATAGCCAATGGTAAATTGACCAAGCTACTGTAAATAGTCTTTCATCACTGTTCTTCCTCCTCCCCCCCCTCCTCTTTTTTCCAGATAGGGTTTCTCTGTGTAGCCTTGGCTGTCCTGGACTCTGTAGACCAAGCTGGCCTCAAACTCACAGAAATCTGCCTGCCTCTGCCTCCCAGAGTGCTGGGATTACAGGTGTGTACCACCTCGCCCAGCTTCTTACCACTGCTCTTATAAGCAATGCTAATTAAACTCATTGGATCACCAATAAGAAAAAGGCATGAAAGTAAATAAGGAACTAGTTAGGAAGAGGAAGGAAACAACAGAATGTAATAGAGGGTGAATATGACCAAAATGTAGCATATACTTATATGAAAATGGTCATATTCAAGTGAAACCTTTACTGTGTATAATTAATATGCATGAATTAAGAAAAAACATAAAAATGGTATGGTCACTCTGGATAACAGTATGAGTTTTATCACTATGCCTATATTTTTAAATTGCACTCAAGACTTTAGAATGCTCAGCCCCAAATGAAGCATCTATAACACACTACCTCCTCTCCAAGGCTCAGAGATGATGAAATTGTGACTTCATCAAGTACAAAACCTGTACAAAACCAAGCTGGCCAAAATTTCAGCACAGGTCCAAGAAGGACTCAGAAGTACTGTCAGCTAAACAGCTACTGACAATTGATGGCTGCTGGAGGAGAGTCAGTTTCCTTTGGATGTAGCCCTTAACAGGTTACCATGTTCTAACAGATGGCCCTATACCCATGCACATAAAGGCAGTACAAAGTGGACTCACTGGAGTTAATTGGAAACAGTGGTTAGGGGCTTTGGAAGAGTTGGAGGAGAGGGAGTGGAGAATGGATCTGATCAAAACACATATTCTTATATAAAATTCTCAATCATAAAACAAAATTTAAAAATGAACTGGCATTTTTTTCTCCCAAAATAGATTACTGTATCTACAACTATTGACAGCAACTTATTTGTGATAGCTAAAAATTTTTAAAAATCAAAATGTATGAAAAGATGAGTAGTTGATACACATGCAATACATTCATGAAATGTGACTCACAATACAAAGTAACAAGCTGTGACTGGCAAGATGGCTTAGCAGGTAAAGGCATTTGCTGACAAGTCTGATCACCTGAGTTCAATTGTTAGGGCTCACATGGGAGAAAAGAACTTTCCTAAGCTGTCCTATCTTTCTACATGTGTGCCATGCTGAGCTCACACAAATATACAGTTTTTAAAATTTTTATTTATTTAATCACTTTACGGCCGGATCCCAGCCCCTTGCCTCCTCTCCTCCCAGTCCTGCCTGCATTGTCCCCTCCCCTCACCCCCCCTCTTTCTTCTCAAAGAAGGGGAGGCCCCTAAGGGTTACCAACCCACCCTGGCACCTCAAGTCACAGCAGGACTAAGTGCATCTTCTCCTACTGAGGCCAGACCAGGCAGCCTAGCTAGGGGAGGGGGATCCAAAGACATCCAACAGTCAGAGACAGCCCCTACTCCTGTTTTTAGGGGACCCACATATTGACCAGGCCGCACATCTGTTACATATATGTAGAAGGGTCTCAGTCCAGCCCATGCAAGCTCTTTGGTTAGTGGCTCTGTCTCTCTGAGTTCCCATGGGCCAAGTTAGTTGACTCTGTAGGTCTGTTTGTGGTGTCCTTGACCCCTCTGGCTCCCCCAATCCTTCCTCCCACTCTTCCACAAGACTTGCAGAACTCGGCCTATTGTTTGGCTGCACACAGATACAAATTAATTGGATTTTTTTGACATGCAAGACTGTCAATTTCCAGTTCCATCCATTTGTCCACAAATTTCTGGATTTCCTTGTTTTTTATAGCTGAGTAGTGTTTTTTATTGTATATTATAGTTTCATGAGATAAGAGAAACTGAGTGATGGAGAACATGGAACCTGTGATATTATCTTTGCAACTTCTTATGAATTCATAAAGTATTTTAAAACAGTTATAGGGAGCTGGAGAGATGGTTCAGCAGTTAAGAGCACTGTCTGCTCTTCCAGAGGACTTGAGTTCAATTCCCAGCAACCACATGGTGGCTCACAACCATCTAAAATGTGATCTGATGCCCTCTTCTAGCATGCAGGTGTACATACAAATAGAGGACTCATATACATTAAATAAATAAATAAATCTTTTAAAAACAGTTATAAAGTAATCATCAAAATTCAGAAAACGAAGTCTGTTCATAAGAACTTATTTTTTTCCAGCAAACAACAGTTATAGTTTTAATGCCACACTGTCATACCCAAGAGACGGCAGTGAAAAATGTAATTACTTCAAAAGGCCTCCAGTTTAGAGGCAGAAAAGACAAGTCAGACAAAGTAACACATCCACACTCTGGAGAAGGGATTTAGCAGAACCAATACCTGCATCAAGCTGCTGCTCCCCGTTCATCTCCACAGCACATGGGCTCCCTCTTCCCCAAATAACGAGTAGGCTGTGGTCTCTGCTATGTTATGAAGATGATCTGAAGTTTCAAGTTTCTGTCCAGTGGGCATCCAAGGGTCTAAACAAAAGTGTTAAAAGGTATTTTTTTAAGTTATCAACATGGCAAAATTCAAATGTATTTACTTATTCATAAGACAACATTTGACTGGGTTGAGTGGTAAGAGAAAAGAAAATCACTTAGAAGAAATAAGATTACAGGGGTGGGGGTAACACCTTTTCTGAATTTAAAATTTGTCTAGTGAGTACGGATATATGGATGTGTGTGTACAAAGACTGTCAAATCCTTGATATCTAAGGACTACCATAAATTGTGACTGAAGCGATGACTCACCAGTTAAGAGCATTGACTACTGACTATAGGACCCATGTTCAAGTCTCAGTACTCACATGATGGTTCCCAACCGTCTGTAAACTCTAGCTCCAGGGGATCTGGATGCCTTCTAAGAACTGTATACTTAGTATCAGTGTATGTAAGGTATAGAGGCCTGAGGTCAATGTAGTGTGTTTTACTCTATCACTTACCACTTTTCTTTTTTTAGAGACTGGGTCCCCTGCTTCCCATCCAGCCCTCTGGGTTCTACTTGTCTCACCAACCTTGGGAGTTTCCTGACGTGGTTAGACTGACGGCTAGCACGCCCAGAGATCCTCTTATTTCCACCCCTCCAGTGCAGTGACTAGATTGTGCCACTGTATTTAGATTTTTTTCTTCTTCTTTTTTTAAAATGTGGGGCATTAGGACTCTAAACTCAGGTCCTCATGCTATAAATCAAGTCCTTTATTGACCAAGCCATCTCCTCAGCCTCTGCATACTAAGTAACTTTCATGACATGTAAAATAAAGTTCTAAAGCTTTTTTTTTTTAATGGCACTTATACTGAAGGAGTCTATGCTGGCTGGATTTTGTCACCTTGCCACAAACTAAAGTTAACCCCTAAAAGAAACCCACAATTGAGGAACTTCTTCCATCAGGCTGGCCTGTTGGCATAGTAGGGCATCATCTTTTCTTCATTAGCAACTGACGCTGGAGAGCCCAGCCTACTGTGGGCAGTACTATCCCTGAAAGCAAGGTGAGTGTCACAAAGGAAAGTTAGTTAGCAACATTCGTCCATGATCTCTGCTTCAGCTCCTGCCTTTAGGTTCCCACTTGAATTCCTGGCCCGCCTTCCCTCACTGGTGGATTGTGATTTGGAAGTGCAAGCCAGATAAGTTCTTTTTCTACCAAGGTGATTTTGGTCGTGATTTTATTAAGTAACAGAAAACTAGTACTGAAACTTCTATATTAATTTTTTGTTGCTATGATAAAATACCATGATCAAGCCAATTCATAGAAGCATAAGTTTATTTGAGCTTATGGTCCCAGAGGAATAAGAGTCCATTATGGTGGGGAGGCATAGCAGCATGAAGCAGGCCTGGTGTCAGAAGCAGGAAGCTGTGTGATCACTTCAACTACAAGCAGCAGTCTGGGGGTAAGGGGGTCACACAACATGACAGATACAGGACAGACAGAACAAACAGACTGGAAGTGGAAGTGAGGCAAGGATATAAACTCTGAAAGCGCACCCTCCAGAGACATACTTCTTCAAATCAGACTGTACTACCTCCCTGAACAGTGCTGCCAACTGGGGACCGTATGCTCAATGCCTGAACCTATGTGGCCCCAACATTAGTAAATAGTATTTCAAATTAACACTACCTATATAAACCACTAATATAAGTTATTTAAGAAAGCTTGCTGGGTGGAGGAGTGGCACACACCTTTAATCCAAGCACTTAGGAGGTAAAGTCACATGGATCTCTGTGAGTTTGACACTAGGCTGGTTTACAGAGTGAGTTCCAAGACAGCCAGAGCTACTGAGAAACCCTGTTTGGGGTTGTTGGGGTAGAAAAGAAAGAAAGCTCTATGCAACAATAGGAATGGTATTATGAGCTGCCGCAGAAGTCTTTCTCATTTACTCAATTATTTACTGAGCATATACTGACACACCATATTGTGGGTAACAAATATTATAGGTTATAAAAAATAATAGGGGGGACATGGGAGAAAGCATGCCCTCGTTGTTCTACAATGCAGTGTAAGTAGATGGCAAATAAACCCCTATAATACATTTGATGAAAATAACTGTTACTGGAAAAGCTAAGAGAGGCAGGAGGCTAGAAAGTGCTACTTTCAATCGGATGATCAAGGTGTTAGTGTAGAGGACACGAGCCAGCAACTGAGGGGAAGTAAAGAAAAATGAACTATATGAAACCTGTAGAAACAAGAACAAGAAGCCGATCGGGAACTTGTGTGGATGTTAGAGGACACAGTGGTCGGAAAAGACTGATAAAGGGTGAGGACACTAGGATATGAACGCAAGAAAACTTCAGGGGGAAAAATAAACAAAGAAAATTTCAGGAACTTATAGGCACAATGGTCCCAGTGGCACATGCTTTTAATATTCAGCATTTGGAAGGCAAAGGCAGGAAGATCTCTGAGCTCCAGAACAGCCAGGGCTTTATAGTGAGCCATGTATCAAAAAAACAAAAACATGTAGGCTACTGTGAAGATTTTGGCTTTGGGGACAACACTGGCGAATTATGAGGAGGAAAGGGACATAATACATAATCTGACCTTTTAAAGGAGACCATGTGGCTCTCTGTGGCTATGTTGAGTGGTGTTGAAAGAGACTAGAAACAAAGGAGAAACAGAAAAATCCATTTAAAGTCCCTGGGAGAGTCCTGGTGAGACAGTGGTGTCAAGGCTGAGGACAGGAGCAGTGAAAACACTGAGAGGAGTAAAGATGGATAAGAACACATTTTGGACCTAAACAACTGGAAGGGTGGAACTGGAAATTTGTAAAGAAGAGTAGCTTGGGTAAGAAACAACATGAATCCCAAAGAAAATTAGGAGAACATGCCTGTCTGCTCTTTAAAGCTTTGTTCTTTTTGCTTTCAAGGAAACGTTGACAGTTAACAGAAATTGAATTATATGCCTATTTAATGTATAGTATTTTTATTTATAAGTTATTTTCATACACCATGCTTCACCTAAGTATAATAAAGGCCCCCTTTTTTCAATCTAGAACAGGGTTGATATTGAGGGAGGGGGTTACTTCAGTTTTTTGTTTGTTTTTTGTTTTTAACCTAGGCCGTTTTCCTGTCAGGTTCACTTTCTCTAAATGTGCTAATCAGCCATGAAGGTATTTCTCCATGCTAATCAGTAATTTATACTAACTTTAAAGATGTATCATTTTTACTTTATGTGTTTGGGTATTTTGCTTGCATCTATGTCTATGCACCACTTGTGTTCCTGGTGCCACAGAGGCTAGAAGGCAATACTGGAGTCCCTGGAACTGGAGTTATAGACATTTGTAAGCTGCCATTGAGGTGCTGGGAATCGAACCTGAGTCCTAGAGCAGTCAGTGGTGCTCTTACTGCTAAGCCATCTTTCCTGTCCCTACGTTAACTTTTCCATGCCTCAATTTTGATGTTTTCTAATAAGGACCATTTAATGTCAAATTTTCTAAGTTTTAATACACATTCAAATATCTTGGGCATAAATACTATATTAACTACATAATAAGAATATTGGAAATCTAGTTCTGATCAACTTGTAAGTCCCTGGTTCACAACTATTAAGTATGACTACTTGACAACCATTTCTACAGGAATTACTAATATGTACCTACTTCTGAGCAGTTACCAAGATTATTAAATTATGATTTTTGAAATTTCTTTTCACTGTATCAAAAGACTGCCGGTCTGGACAGAGAGGAGACAGACATGGCCCATAGGAAAATGGCAGTTTATAAAAGTAAAATGGAAACCACCATATTAGGATGAGGTGTTTAATTTTAATTGGGTATGTTACTTAGGTGAGCCAAAGAGGGCTTTTGATTGCTGGACTTCAGTGCGTTGATAGCTGCACCTTTGTAGACAGCCTCAGGTTGAGGAAGTGGCCAGATAAGAAAACAGACATTGGCAGCTAGCTTTAGGCACGTAATCTAATGGTTTTTAGCAAGGTAGAGGGAATGGGGGAGAAGGGCAAAGCCTGCCAGAGCCGTGCTCGCCACACTCCTGCTGGCCAGAGTCCCTTCAAAAATTACATATTTTTTTTTTCTTTTTTTTTTTTTTTTTTTTTTTTGTTTTTCGAGACAGGGTCTCTCTGTGTAGCCTTGGCTGTCCTGGAGTCACTTTTAACCCTAATATTAGTGACTATACTGGTAATGTTGTCATGCTTTACAGAAAATGTTCTCCACAAAGCTTTCATTTTTTTGTTTTTAAAAATAATTTTACAACCATAGCTCATTTTAAAGTTTTAGACAAAATTATAACTGAAAAAGATGTCTGAGTCATAAAAAAAAGCTATCAAGAATTGAAATTTTCATTCCTTGTCAACAAACACAAAAGATCCTTAATATCCCTTCAAGAGGAAACAAGTGCTGCCTGTAACACTCTTCCGATCCCTGCTTCAAAGCCAGTTGTTCGGTAGGAAACTATTCTGAAGGGCAACAAATGTTTAATTTGTTGTATTTAAATTGTTTACAATAAATTGAGTTGGCCAAAGCACAGCCTATGGTGCAGGACAAACATCAAAAAAGTAAAATCAACTCAAAGAACACATCTGAGGCCACTGTGCTAGTTGGTTTCTGTCCTCTTGACACAAACCTAAACAAATCTGGGAAAAGGAACCTCATCAGACTGGCCTATAGGGCATGCATGTGGGAATTTTCTTTCTTTATTTTTGTTTTTATTGTTTTAGTTTGAGGTTTTTGAGACAGGGTCTTACTATGTAGCCTTGGCTGTCCTGGAACTCATAGAATCTGCCTGCCTTTGCCTCCTGAGTCCTGGAATTAAAGGTATGGGACATCATTGCAGGTCATTTTTGTTTTGTTGTGGGGTTTTAGTGCATTTTCTTGATTAAAAAGGCTGGTGATAGCACATGCCTTTACTCCCAGCACTCGGGAGGCCAGCCTGGTCTACAGAACGAGTTCTGGGATAGCCAAAGCTATTACACAGAGAAACTCTGTCTTGAAAAACCAAATAAACAAATAAATAAACAAACAAAAGGCTGTGGTGGCTGGACACCTTTAGTCCCAGCACTCAGCGAGGTAGAGGCAGGAAACTGCTGTGCTGACACCAGTGGGTAGCTGTGGGAGGGCCCAGTCCATTCTTCATGGTGTTACCCTGGATAGGTGGCTAAGAAAGAAAGTTGGACAAGCCAGTAAGCAGCTTTCCTCTGTCTGTAGTTACTGCTCTACTCTTGTCTGAGTTTCTTTGAGTTTCTGTATTGACTTCCCTCAATGATCAACTGTGATCAGGACACATAAACGAAAAAAATCTTTCCCTCCTTATGTTGTTTTTGGTTATGGTATTTCTCACAACAGAAAGCAAACTAGGGTAGATATTAACATATTTTTTCTCAAATTCTTACAGGATGCTAAATAAATACAATATTGTTTTCTATTAAGGCATAAAAAATTAAAAAAACAAAAATCAAAAAAACAATGCAATAGTTTAAGCTCAAATTAAGTTCCCCAAAAAGGATATTTGAAGATTTTGGGGGTTTCTATTGTTCTTATTACTACTGTTAGAGATGGGATCTCTCTATATTACTAAAGCTGGCCTAGAACTCACCATGTAGTCCTGGGTGGTTTTTAATTTGGAATGATGTTGCTTTCTCTGCCTCTCCATAGCTGAAATTATAGCAGCTGTTTTGAAGATGACTGGTCACAATTCAATGACAGAAAGAAAGAGACTCTCAGCACTTTCTACCCTGGAAACCAAAATCCCATACTTGGAAGTGTCTTTTTGTTTGTGTGTGTGTGTGTATATGTTTTTTTGTTTTTCAAGATAGTGTTTTTCTGTGTAGCCCTGGTTGTCCTGGAACTCACTCTGTAGACCAAGCTGACTTTGAACTTAGAGATCTGCCTGCCTCTTGAGTGCTGGGATTAAGGTGTGCACCACTACTGTCTAGCCTTGGAAGGCTCTTTTTAAAAATAATTTATTTACTTTCATTTTATGTGTATTAGTGTGTAGGTGTCAGATCCCTTGGGCTGGGTTACAGACAGGTGTGCACTGACATGTGGGTGCTGGGAATTGAACGTGGGTCCTTTGGAAAAGAAGATAGTGCTCTTAACCACTGAGCCATCTCTCCAGTCCCTGGAGGGGGTCTTAATAATGACAAACCTAATCACCAAAAAATCTTCAGCTTACTTCAAACTTCTCTCAAAATAATCTTTGTAAGATTTAATCCCAACACTCACGAGGCAGAGGTAGGAGGATCTCTTAATTCGAAACCAGCCTGGTCTACAGAGAGTTCCAGGACAGACAGGGCTACACAGAGAAACATCATTGGGGGGGGGGGGGGGGACAGGAGGAGGAGGAGGAAAAGAAAGAAAAAATCAATAAGCAACTCAAACATCAGAGTACAGACTACGTTTCTTCTTGATCTTCAACAAAATATCAATTAAGTTCAGACTGCTAAAAACAACAACAACAAAAAAAACAAATAAACAAAATTACATTACTAAACAGTCTTGAGAATATAATGGAAGAAAAATGCTCTAATTTGCTGTAATAAAGACAGACTATGACCGAAAGCAATATGGAGAAGAAAGGGTTTATTTTCTCTTACAGTTTACAGTCTCTCATGCAGACAAATAGCCCTAGGGAACCTATGGTGTACAGAACCTACTCCCCATGTGGCCTTCTGACCTCCACATGCAAGCATGGCACACAAAACAAACACACACACATCATACTGTTGAGTTTAACTTTAAATGTTAGCACTTGCCATTTAAGTATGGAGACTAGAGTTCAGATCTCCAGAACCATGTAAGAACCAAGTGGGCATGATGTCCAACTATAATTCCAGCACTCAGAAGGTAGGGGCAGAGGATGCTGAAGCAACCAGACTAGATACATCAGTGATCTCTGGGTGATCCTGCCTCAAAAAATGTGGTAGACAACTATCTAGGATGGCTCCTGATAACAACCTTAAACCTCCTCATACACATGTGTACAAATGCACACACACACATGCAAACATATCCATGCATAAACGAATCAAACACATACAAATAATTTTTATCTTTTTAAAAAAGAGTTATTTATTATTATGTATACAGTATTCTGCCTGCATGTACACCTGCAGGCCAGAAGAGGGCATCAGATCACATTATAGATGGTTGTGAGCCACCATGTGGCTGCTGGGAATTGAACTCAGGACCTCTGGATGAGAAGGCAATGCTCTGAACCTCTGAGCCATCTCTCCAGCCCTACAAATAATTTTTAAATGACTATCTCTCTAAAATTAAAGTTGCAACCTTAATATAAGTATGTATGTATCCTTTCTATTAAGACATAGTCTAAGTGGGTCTATCATTTGGTCACAGGAAAAGCAGCTGTGAAACAGTATTGCTTACCAATTAAAAAAATAAAACAATAGGCTTTATATATATATAGTAGCCTTCAATACTCAAATTTCATTAGCTTGGAAAGATTATTTTGCCACTTGGGTTTCCTATATAGTGGCAGTGTTTTAGAAAATTCTTATGTTTTTGACCCTCTACAAGAAAGTAGATCACAGGAAGCAGGTCCCTGGAGGACCCTTACCTGTCATGGTGGTGGGCACATGTGGCAAAGACTATTTATTCATTTACCTCTCCCATGTACCCCACTGCTATGATATTCTGCCCAAGTACATGCAACCAAGCTACCATGGGCTGAACCCCTGAAACAGTGAACCTGACCAAACCCTTTCTCATTTAAGCTTTTTAAAATCAGACATTCTGGGGAAGAATGGGAGGAAACAGGGGAAGGGCTAACAATCAAGATGTAATACGAATAAATTAATAAAAAAAGGAAAATAAATAAATAAATAAATAAGAAAAAAAAGAAAAAAAGAAATGTGATGTGTGATGTGAGCTGGGCATGGTAGTGCATGCTTATAATCTAGCACTCAGGAGGCAGAGGCATGTGGATCTCTGTGAGTTGGAGACCAGCCTCATCTACAAAAGTGGGTCTAGACAACCTGGGCTGTTACTCAGAGAAAGTCTGTCTTGAGAAACGTAAATAAATAAATAAATAAATTTTTTTAAAAAATTAGACATTCTGAGAGCGGGGACTGACTCTGACATGAACTCTGGTGCCCCATATTTGACCACTTCCCCTTGGTGAGGAGGCCTGGTGGCACTCAAAGAAAGAATAAGCAGGCTACCAAGATGAGACTTGATAGCCTATGACCATATAGTGGGGGAAGAGGGCCCCCTCGGTGATAGACCTAGGGAGGGAAACAGGGTGAAAGCGGGAGGGAAGGAAGAATGGGAAGATACAAGTGATGGGATAACTGAGTGGTAATTTGAATAAATTAATTAAATTTTCAAAAAAGAGAAAAAATCAAAGGAAAAATAAAATAAAATCAGACATTCCATAATAATGGTGAAAAAACTAACTTGTTTCTCTATAAGGTCATTAAAACATTTTTTTTAACAGAATATCTATTAAGGTAGAATAAGATGGCCTGTATGGGAATGTCTTCCATGTAATTCATATTCAAAAGTGGTTCTCAGTCATTTCTAACAAGATTTAAAGGCACTTCTAGGTAATCCTAACAACTAGACTTTCCAACCAAAAACTTTCCATATTAGGAAACCTTTTCTAGGCCTGGCATGCCTTTAGTTTCAGCACTCAGGAGGCAGAAACAGGTGGATCTCTCTGAGTGTGAGGCCAGGCTATTCTACATAAAAACCCCAGGCAGCCAGACCTACATAGTGAGACCCTAAATTTAAAAAAAAAAAAAAAATCATCACTCCAACATCCTTCCCTTTACAAAAAGGAAACTGAACCGCTCTCTAACGAGATGTTGCATTGAGCAAAGGTAAACTCCTTCCAATCATAGAGAAACCAGCATTGGTTTGGGCTCTAAACACTTAGACATGTTCTCATTTCATTTTCACAAGTCTAAAGCAAGCATTGTATAATAATAGGTTTATAACTAGAAAGCCAAGGCTCCAGCAAGCAAAACCATGAAGCCTACTCAGAATTCAAGTCTGACTCCAAAACGCAAGCATCTCCCATATGCTATTTCAGTTATTTCCAACCATAACTGAGGATAACAACAGCACACACATTTTTCTCTATCCTATGCACTCAAATGACCTGCCTACTCCAAGAGTCTTCAGAATATTATCGTTGCAATACAGGAATTGTTTAACCCCTGGGTTTTTCTCCATCAGTGTTTCCTGGAATTTACAATAAACTCACCATTCCTTTATCTCACAACTACTGACTGCAAATCACCAGTGCAAAATATGAAAAATTTCCTAAAATGCATTTATACCTTAAGTAATTTATCTTTTTTTAAAGTAATTTATCTTATTCCTGTTTATAGAAAGCTTTTTTTAGTTCTAAGACTCACAAAGAGAACTCAAGAGTTGAGGTGAAGAAAAGGTTTTATATTTATTTTTTTAATCTGTAGAAATTAAAGATTTTCTTCAAGTATAGACAAATCATAGTAGCATTATCAGTAAATGTAACCTTATCAACACAGAGCACAGATAATCATATTACAATACCATAGATAATATGTAACGGGTTTCTTTTTTTAAGTCTTATGCATTTTAACCTTATATGTTTACATCATTTAATGAGCTCTGTGTATGAATGTCAAAAAGAAAACCATAAGAACCCCTGGTATTATAGTTGGGATACAGCTCAAGAGTGGTGCGTTTGCCCAACATTCAAAGACTCGTGTTTAAGCAAAAGCAGTACAAAATATACACACAATAAGAACGGGGGCATGGATAGAATTACTGCCAACAAGATCACTAAATAAAACTACATGTGTGTAAACTAGACAGAGAAACACAAGAAACATGACAAAGGCAATGAAGCCTTTGAAAAATTACAACTCCTCAATCATCAAATAAAAACATATTGAAATGATTAAATTCTTTTTTTAAAAAACTACTAACAAAAAACAAAGGAAATTTTGTTATTAAAAATGTAAATATTTCCTATTACCATTCCCAAATCCTAAACCACAATTTTGTAAGTAAAGCATCTGAAACCTGCTCTATGAATTGCTGTGCCATGATTCTTTATTATAATGATAGCAAAAAAAAAAAATTTCCATCTGTTTCCACTGGTAAGCCTTAAATGGAGACAGGACAACCCACTCATAAAACTTGCTAAGTATAACTTCTACATTTCATTGATTTGTACTCAAAGTGATAAAAGTGGTCATTATTTTACCCTGTAAATGAAAGAAACTATCTTACAGAGAGCATTGGAGAAAAAAAAACAAAAACAAAAAACAAAAAAACAAAAAAACAACAAAAAAACAACACAGATAACCCTAAAAAGCTAAAATAACACTTGAGTACAATCAGTGATATGAGCAACTGAGTTGTTTACACCTGACCAGAGAAAGCTTTCTGCTAAATTTACCTTTCTACCAAAGAGAAAAAAGAAATCATGATATTAAATATAAGAACTATGCCACCAAATTAAAAATAATCCAGACAACAGGTCCTCGTGGAGTATTGAATTTATTCAAAATGAAAAAGGCATTTACTGTATTTTCACAACATTATTCCAGACGCAAAACAAACTACACCTATGATGACTTGCCAGTGGTTTACCATATAAAAAGATGATAGTTTTCTCAATTAAGATATATTTATGATTTCCAGAATAAGGATAAAATTAAAATCTTAAATGTATGATCTGTCCTATATCAGCATCCTCACAAATTACTGAAGCATAAATAAATAAATGTATGCATGTAACTGATTTTAGAATACAAATAAAAAATATCTTCCTATAAATAATTTGTATTTGACAGACCTGGGTATATAACTGAGTTGTTTGCCTAGCATATACAAAACTATGGTCTGAATCCCCAGTACTATAGTTGGAGTGTGGTAGCTATAATCTTAACACTAAAGAAGCAAAAAGAGTAGAAATTCAGGGCCACAATGCATTGGTGCCATCTGGACTACAAGACTGTCTGCAAGAGGGAGACCAAAAAAAGTTGTTGCTGGTTTGTTTCTAATACTATATTTTGAAATAGTAAGTCTAGCTTACTATTTACTAGGCACTCGAGAGGCAGAGGTAGGCAGGTATCTGAGTTTGAGGCCACTCAGGTCTACAAAGTGAGTTGGAAGGAAGGAAAAAAAGAACAGAGGGGGGAAGGAGGAAAAGGAAGACAAAAAAGAAAGAAAGAAAGAAATGAAGGAAGGAAGCAGAATCAGAGTGTAGAATTGGTTTTTTAAACTGTAAACTCTAATAATTAATAGTGATTTTAAATTACATAATTTTTTAATATAAACATTCTAAGAAATTTTTACAAGTTGAGTATCTTTTCATCTGAGATGCCTGGCATTAGAAGTGTTTTAAATTTTAGATTCTAGAATATTTGCATAGACTTTGCCAGTGAGCATCCCTAATGAACAATTCAAATTAGAGATGCTCAATGTGTATAACTAAGTATATTACTATATTTACTCTTGCCAAAATATTCTCATCAGCTTGTTACTTTTAGATAATAACCACTTTAATTACTTCAAGAAGGAACACTATTTATTTATAAAGGATCTTCTTTAAATAAACTGCTCTGAAGTAAGGGAAGAACAAAGCTGACATTTGAGTGATCACTGTACAATGCAATATACTTTATCCACCCCATCAATATTTGAAATAACTCCCATTTCAAAGGTCAAGGAATGAAAAAAAAAAAGGTCAAGGAATGGAGATCTGAAAGACAAATTCAAAACCTAAATTCTTTCGGAACCATACTAATCTACTGGCAATGCAAAAAAGAAAACAAAAAAAAGCCGGGAGTGGTGATGGATGCCTTTAATGGAGCACTTGGGAGGCAGAGGAAAGCAGATCACTGTGAGTTTGAGACCAGCCTGGTCTACAAAGGGAGACCAGGATAGCCAAGAGAACCCTGTCTCGAAAAACCAAAACACTTTATATGAAAGGCTTTTTTCACAAAAAAAAAATGGATTTTCTCATCTTCTCTTATGTCCTCTCAACCATTTTACTGTATGTACTAAATCCTCAATATAAGAAGAAGACACAAGTAGCTATAGAAAGGTTTGGGAACTACAATCAATGAATCGGCTGATAAAAACTAATAAACATACGTGAGCGCTGTTCCTGGTAATAGGTCTTCCTTTGTAAAAAGCTCTAAAGATGACAAAGAAGCCAAATCCATACAGTGGAAAAAAAGATAGTATCTTCAACAAACAGTGCTGGTCTAACTGTAGAAAAATACAAATAGATCCTATGTATCATCCTGCACCAAACTAAAGTCCAAGTGAATTAAAGGCCTCAACATAAGACACTCTAAATCTTTTAGAAGAAAAAGTGGGGAAGAGCCTTTAATTCACTGGCACAGGAGAAAACTTCCTAAACAGGACACCAATAGTTCAGGCTCTAAGATCAACAATTAATAAATGGGACCTCATGAGGCTGAAAAGCTTCTGTAAGGCAAAGGACACTGCTAACAGTGACAGCCTACATACTGGGAAAAGATCTTCACCAACCCTATATTGGACAAAGGGCTAATATCCAACATATATAAAGAACTCAGGAAATTAAACACCACCAAACCAAATTATCCAATTAAAAAATGTGGTACAGAGCTACAGAAAATTCTCAACAGAGAAATACTGAATGGCTGAGAAACACTTAAAAGAAATGCTCAGCATCCTTAGTCATCAGAGAAATGCAAGTCAAAATGACTCTGTAATTCCACCTTATACCCTTCAGAATGGCTAAGATAAAAAAATTCAAGTGACAGCATATGTTGGCAAAGACATAGAGAAAGGGGCACACTCCTCCATTGCTGGTGGGAGTGCAAACTTAGACAGCCACTTTGGAAATTAATCTGGCGCTATCTCAGAAATTTGGGAATAGTGCTACCATGAGACCCAGCCATACCACTCCTGGGCATATATCTGAAAGATGCTCCACCATACAACAGGGACATTTGCTCAACTATGTTCATAGCAACCTTATTCATAATAACCAGAATCTGAAAACAATCTAGATGCCCCTCAAACCAAAGAATGGATAAAGAAACTGTAGTACATTTACACAATGGAATACTACTCAGCTATTAGAAATAAGGAAATCTTGAAATTTGCAGGCAAATGTATGGAGCTAGAAGCAATCATCCTGAGTAAGGTAACCTAGACCCAGAAAGACACACATGGTATATACTCACTTAAAAGTGGATATTAGCCCAACATATATGTCCTCTGAGAAACTCCACCCAGGGGCAGGGGGATCGGGACAGATGCTGGAACTTGCTGTTGGACTCTGGGAGGAGTGATGAGAGTGGTATGGAAAAATGGGGGGATGGAAGGACCCAGAGGGTTCAGGAGCCCCACAAGAAGACCATCAAGGCCTGAGGACCTAGACCAAGGACAATGCATGCAGAGCACCTAGACCTCCTGTTCAGATCTAACCAATCAACAGCTTATTCTCCATGGTTGTGGGGAGAGTGGGGACTACCTCTGACAAGAACTCTGGTGCCTCTGATTTGATCACTTCCTCTTGGTGGGGAGGCCCTGGGGGCACACAGAGGAAGGGGGATGCAGGCTATCCAGATGAGACCTGATAAGCTTTGGTCATATAGTGGGGGAGGAGGGCTCCTTTTATCAGAGGTCTAGGGGAGGGGAATAGGGCAGAAGAGGGAGGGAGGGTAGGAATGGCAAGATACAAGTAAGGGGATAGCAATTGGGACATAATCTGAATAAATTATAATAAATTAGAATTTAAAAAAAAAAAAAAAGCTCGAAAGAACACCAGTACATCTAGTGTATGTCAAGCCTTGTTCAATTATGCTATCTATGTTCTTTATACCAATATCACAAAATATAATGTCAACAGGGTATGTTCTGGGTTCTCTCAACACTGGACTCTTTTTTAGATAGCTTTTTTTAAAAGATTCATTTATTTGTGTGTACTTGTATGTGTGTGTGCTTGGGCAAGTGCATTCACACATGCATACTTACATACTTGTATGCATGTGTATGGAGGTCAGGGGATAACTTGTAGGAGTTGGTTCTCTTCATACCATGAGATCCTGAGATCAAACTCAGGTCATCAGGCTCCTGACATCAAGTACCTATACCCCCTGAGCAATCCCAACAGGCCAGGAATGGACTCTTAAGGATAGGGAAGGCATGGGGCTCCCGTTTGTAATACCAGAAATCTTAAGGCATGAGGATTGCAAATTCAAGGCAAGACTGAGCAAGATTCTTTCTTTAAAGGAGGGATGGGGATGGCCCTTAACCTGTGTTGATAGAGTGCAAAAGGGTGGAGATGGCTTTGTTTGTTGTTTTGGTTTTTTTTGTTTTTGTTTTTTGAGACAGGGTTTCTCTATGTAGCCTTGGCTGCCCTGGACTCACTTTGTAGATCAAGCTGGCCTCAAACTCACAGGGATCCGCCTGCCTCTGCCTCCCGAGTGCTGGGGAATGGCTCTTAACCTGTGTTGACAGAGTGAAGAGATGAATAAAGATATAGTCAGGACTAGGGATGAGGGTAGTTTAGGGGTAGCAGCACTTGCCTGGCATGTTCAATGCCCACAGTTTCATCCCTAGCATGGTAAAAAGAGAACGAGAGCACAATTAATATAAACTTTAATAGAGCCTAGGTTAATTTTAAAACTGAAGGACTATCCAAAATGAAAATATAAAAACAGCCCCATCTCAACAAGAACTGCTTTAAAAGAGTTTTAAAACAATCTTGAAGTCATAAAAATGTAACAGACATCTACAGAGTCACTTCCTGTAGTCATATTTTAAATATCTACAACCTTAGTATACATATAATGGAATTTTATTATATTTTAATGTGTTGTGTTTCCAAATAAGTCTACAAGAATAACTATGATAATAATATTTTCTTAAAAACAAAATAACAAGTTGGTGTGGCTGTAAAGGAACAGAAACCTTCAGAGTATTCTGTAGGCATAAAGTTACTGTGCAATACAAATGCTGATTTCTGTATCCCCTGTATCTGGTTGCAAGGCTTGTTCTGAGAATCTCCTGTCTCAATGTTGTATAAACTCTGCTCCCCAATTGTCCCCTTGTTTGCTAATATAGCACTTATACCCTATCACTGAGCAGGAGAGAGAACAGGACTAGACTTCCTGCCAGACAGGGGAAGAGGAGTTAGGAGAGGAAGTAGAAGATTCAGCAGGGGATTCAGGCCATGGGCAGAAATACAGGAGAGATGAAGAAGATTCAGCTGAAACAGAAAAAAAAGAACTAAAAGGCAAGTAACTTGGGATTTTGGCAAAGACAGAGTCAGGATAACATAGAGGGTTAAAAACAAATTTAAACTGCTCAAGGTTGTGTTGTGAAGCTTTATAAACAAATATAAAAGGTTCAATTATTTGTGTGATAGCTGGGCTAAGAGAGAAACTTAAAAAAAAAAAAAACACACAGTTATATAAAAATAACCTAAACAGTATTCACAGGGATATAAAATAGTATGGGGCCTCTGGTAAACAGTTTGACAATTCCTCAATTAAGTTAAACATAGGCTTACCAATTCTACTTGCAAGATTAATTAAAACATACAATCACACAGAAATCAGTACAGGAATATTCAGAACATTAGTGATAACTGCCAAAAAGTAGCAACAATTCAATGTTCATTCACTGAGAATGGATAAATAAAATGTGATGCGATATATCCCTTCATCAGATACTATCTACTAATAAAAAGAAATGAAGTGCTGACATACACTAACTTATAGAGACATTCAAAAACTTTATGCTAAATTAAAGAAGCCTATCACAGAGTATCACAAATCATAAAATATCACTTCTACAATATATCCAACATTGGCAAATCTAGACATAGAAAATAGATTAGTGAGTGTCTTGAGCTGGGAAAGCAGGAAGAGATGGGTAGAGAATAACTGCTAATGTATATAAGGTTTCTTTTTAAAACAATAAAATATTCTAAAATTAAAGTATGGTGATGATCATACAACTCTGTAAGTATGCTAGAAAAAACTTTTGTTTAAAGTAGATGTACCTTTTATCCTTAAAAAACAAACAAACAAACAAAACCCCACTTTTTAAAATAAGGGGAAAATAAAGTTCACAATTGATTCTTTTATTTTTTTTCTTGTTTAGATGCCAAAAGATTTATTTTATCAGAAACAATATGGTTAGCCTGATAGTACATGCCTTTAATACCAGCACTCAAGAGGCAGAGGCAGGTGAATCTTTGTGAGACCAGCCTGGTTTACATAGTGAGTTCCAGGCCAGACAGAGTTACATAGTGAGATCCTATCACAAAACAAACAAACAACCCAACACCAAGAACAAATACAATCAGGATGAGGAATGACGCTCAGTAGTACAGCAACTGCCTGGCCATGTGTGGTGGTGCCCTGGGTTTGATTCCCAGCACCACCACCACCACCACCAAAAAAAAAAAAAAAAAAAGCTGCTTTTTAGTATCTTTCTAGTCCTTGCCATTTAACAGTAAAAGGAAAGCAATTAAGACACTATCTAACACTGACAACAAAGTCGTTTGTAAACTTAAAGGACAAAGTATAAAAATTTACTAGAACTTTAAGCTCATATGCCCAAGTCCCAAATAGGTACAGTTGGGTGGGTCTGAACTCAGGATCCCCATGGAACACCCCAACACTCTCTGGTGTACAATCATAGCCTTAGATCACAATAGCACAACCTGCACAGAATGCCTCAGGACATGGGCAAGTCAAAACTGCTTCAGTGTATAGGAGATAGCAATAAACTTTTGCTGTTTGCTTCTTTAAGACAATGGAAGCCAATGCATACTTAGAAAAGGCAAGGTGTTTAAGTAATATGTAATTTTTTAAAAAGTCAATTCTGCAGAGTGACATGAAGAAAATAAGCTTTCTTTATTTTTCATCACCTGTTGCAGTTGCTTTCAGCCTCTAGACCAGCAGTTGTCAACCTGTGTGGGTCATGGCCCCTTTGAGGGTTGAATGAACTTTTCACAGAAAGCATATGAGATATCCTGCATATCAAATATTTATACTATGATTCATAACAGCAACAGCATAAATAATTTTATGGTTGGGTATCACCACAACATGAGGAACTGTATTAAAGGATCACAGCATTAGGAAAGTTGAGAACCACTGACTGCTCTAGATAAAACTCCAGACTACTAAATGACATCCCTTTCTTCCTTCTTGCTCTGTAGCATAGCGCCTCCAACTATCCCTTCTATACCAAGGTCTACTACATCAGTTCAAAAGGACAGCAAGAAGCATGCTCTAATGGTGCTATTTCAATAATAAAAGAAAAGGCTCTCCTGTGTGGTGCCCGATCCAGGTCAAAATGTTACTTTTCCTTTCCACTACTTCGTTTTCACAGTAGGATATTTCAGTTCAGCCTCGTCTACATATGCCCTTCCCTTTCTTCCTCTTTAATCTGGCTTGTTTCTTCCACTTCACTGGCATTGCTTCTGTTCTACACAGCAATATAAACAGCAAACTTCAAGTCCCTAAAACTTTTACTATGTGTGACTCTACTCTCCTGGTTTTCTTTGCTCTTCTGAGGCTAATTCCTCCTTTGCCTTTACTAAGATCTAACTCTAAAGGTTAGAATTCGACGGGGTTTGGTATCGAGTTCACACTTTTTTTTTTAACATTCCATTTGGCATTCTGTTCTTAACCAATGCCAGGCAAACTTGTGGCTATAAATATTATCAATGATTATTTGGACTCATTCTCTGAACCCTAGATACCTATGTCCAACAAAGTAATTTGGAATCTCCATTTAATGTTCTCTGTGCAACCAAAACTGGACACTTAATTCTGTTTCCAAACACAACTCTCAGGCTTTCTCATCTCAGTACTACACAGCCAACCAGGCTTTGCCTTCACAGAATCTATAGACCCTGCGGGATCTGGTCCCTGTTCGCCATTCTGTCATCTTTCCTTTCAAACTCCCTCTTTTTTGTTTCTGTGATGGTTAATCTTGTTTGTCAACTGAATTATTATCTAAGATCAACTAAATGACACATCTTTGGACAGGACTGTAACAGTTTTCCCAGAAAGAAGGGGGAGGGCATTCTCCAAAGTGGGCAACAACTTCTTGCCATAAAGATGACCAGGCATGGTGGTTCACATATTTAGTGCCAGGACTCAGAAAATAGAAGCAAATGGATCTTTGTGAGTCTGAGGCCAGTTTGATCCACAAAGTAAATCTCAAACATATAAACAAGCAAACAAAAAAACAGAGTTTCAAGGTAAGAGCAGGGCTACTTTTGCTGGCCTGCCTTCACGCCTGCCTTTAAGTGCATCTACCTGTTCCTGGATTGCCACTGCCATCCTTCTCTGACATCAGCACCCAGATTCTTCATACTTCCAACATGAACCCAAGACTAGCAGCTCTCTAGGAATCTTCCAGGTCTTCAGTACAAGATTAGGACCGCTGAGGCATCATCAAGCCTCTCTGGCTACCAAGTTCTGAGCCTGTCTATGCAGATGCCATCTGTCAAACTACTCAGCCTATATCCTGTAAGCCCATGTAATAAGCTCTTGCTGGAACGTGTCCAGGAATGAAACGTGTGAGGAGAGTGCTGAGTGCTTGTAAGAAAACAAGACAAAAACCTTATGATCTCAGTTTCTTCAAAAACTACAAAATTGCTCTTGGAAGGTGTTTTCATGTTCTTCCAGATGTAGCAGATAGGGGTGAGTTTACTTCAGCTGTTGTTATTCATGTATCTCTGGGCACACACATGTTTTTGCTATGTGTGTCTTGTCTTGTGATTATACACTTTACTGGGGTGACTCTTTTTAACCCTCAGAGTATAAATTGTCTGATGCTTGTTGGGGGATAAATCTGATGTATTTTTATGTTAATTACTGTTTTCTGTCTGTGACCCACCTTTTGCTTAATAAAAAGCCATCCCACCTGGGCAGGGCAGAGGAGACAGGTGGGGCTGGGAGAGGAGGGAATTGTGGGAAGAAGAAAGGACAGCGAGGGGGAGCAAAGGGAGAGAGCTGAAGTGAAGAGAGGAAGGCCGCCATGGGTTAGCTGAGGAGAAGCACACGGCCAGCGTGGATACAGAATCCGGCCCAGATGAGGAACGTTGGCAAGTGTTTGGGATTCTGGATGGAAAGTAACTTGATAGAAGTTATTGGAAGCAGATGGCATGGGATTGAGGCAGGGATCCCCACTATGGGAGATAGTGTAGAGGATTGATACCTCCCCTGCCCCAGGTTAACTAAGGCTATTTTAAAATAAAACAAGTGCCTGTGTCTTAATTGATTGCTAGCCGGGCCTAGCAGACCCGTACAGACAGACAGTACAGGTAATACAGATAATACTGATAATACATGTAATTTTAAAAACAATAGATGCTCTGAATAAAGTTGGCTATTGCATGAGAGTTTAGTGCACCTCATTTTTAGGCCCTCCTCCCAGGCCCATGCTACCAATTATAGCAGTAAACAAACTCTCTCTATAAGACTTACTCGTCGGCTGGGCAGTGGTGGCGCACATCTTTAATCCCAGCACTAGGGAGGCAGAGGCAGGTGGGTTGCTGTGAGTTTGAGGCCAGCCTGGTCTACAAAGTGAGTTCAGAACACCCAAGGCTAACACAAAGAGACTCTGTCTCAAAACAAAACAAGACAAAACAAGACACACTTGTTCCACTGATTCTGTTTCTATAGACAACCCTGAGTAGCAGAGTGTCTAACTCACTAGATGCCAACCTCGGGGCCTTTGGAAGCACCAGCTTCTCACTTGGAGAGCTCTTCACAGAACGTCTTCTTGCCCTTCACATCTTACTCTGAAAGTCACTAGCACATGAAAGTTTCTTGGACTATATTAAGTACAAACATCTCCATTCTATTTCTGCCATATCACCTAGATTTGCTGTCTAACACATCACAATAACCAGATTTCATTTATTTCCTTGTATTTGTTTTTTCTCTCCTTCTTGCAATATAATCTTTTGTATACACTAACAATAGATATTGTTTGGTTGCAACACACTTGCCTTGAATCCCAGCACTACAGAGGCAAAGGCAACCAGATTCCTATATGAGTTTGAAGTCAGCCTGGTCTACATAGCAAGTTTCAGGCTAGCCAGAGCTGGAGGAAGAGGAAGAAGAGAAGGAAGAAGAAGGAAAAGGAAGGAAGGAAGGAAAGAAGGAAGAAAGGAGGGATGGGGAGGGAGAGGAGAGAGACAGACAGACAGACAGACAGACAGACAATGAGTGAGAGAGTGAGTGAGTGTTAGTGTGTCATAGTTTCACAGTTTGGCTCTCTAGTGCCATGATAAAACAGCAACCAAAACTACCTTGAGGAAGAAGGAATTAATTTTCAGCTTTCAATTTTTAGGTCACACCTCTATCACTGAGGAAGTCAGGCCAGAAACCTGGAGGTAGGAACTGAAGCAAAGGTCACTGAAGAACGTTGCTTACTGGCTTGCTCTCCATGGCTGGCTCTCCATGGCCTGCTCTCCAAGGCCTGCTCTCCATGGCCTGCTCTCCATGGCTGGCTCTCCATGGCTTGCTCTCCATGGCTTGCTCAGCTTGATTTTTTATTTTACATTTTTTTTATGGGGGTAGGGAGAGGCATGCCATGACATGATGGGAAAGTTAGGACAAACTGACAATGACAATCAGTTTTCTTCTACCACATATGGGTCCTGGGGAACAGAACTCAAATCATCATGTTTAGTGATAAGCACCCTTACCTGTTAAACTATCTTCCTAGGGCCTTGGCTAGATTTTTTTTTTAATGCAACCCAGAATTACCTGCTCAATCATAGCACCACCACCAACAATGAGCTAATCCCTCTCACACTGGTCATTAACCAAAAATCAATGTCCGACTTGGCTACAGGCCTGTCCTAAAGATTTTCTTAGTCGAATTTCTTTGTTTCCAGAAAACCCAGGCTTATGTAAAACTGACAATTATCCGGCACAGAAAGCATGAGGCTTTTGTCAATCACTCTCCCCTGGGCTGGTGAGATGGCTTAGCCTGTGTAGGCGCTAACCTCAGGGTGAATCCCAAGACCTATGTGGTAGAAAGACTGACTCCCACAGGCTGTGTTCTAACCTTCATACCCCACATGTACGCCACAGCATTCATGCCCTTACCAGCACACACATATAATAAATGCAATTTTAAAAGTTTAAAGAAAGCATTAAGCTTTTAATTAATTTTCTAACAAAATATTAACACTATAAACACCACCTGAAAAAGCAAATAGTAAGATACTATTTACATTTGAATTAAGTGCCTTGAAAATATAAACAGCAAAGTAATATACTATCATAAAGTACACTTCATCTCTTCTAAAACTTGCTACTCCAATAGTATTTTCCAGAAACAGCCAGAAATTAAATTTTTTGGCCCTTTTCCTTCCATTCTATTCCAATCAACTTAGTTTTAAAAATAAATAAAGCTATTTTATTATGCTAGGAAAGGAAAATACTTTAAAACACACAAAACAGCAAATGATTAATATATAAGCCCTCCACATAATTCACCCTCAGCAATTAGAGAGAAACAGGGGAACTTCACAGATAACATAAATTGTAAAGGCTAGGGCCCGTTTATTATACACTGTAATTCTTACTGTGCTGTTAAGTTTGCAGCCCCATGCTAACCGTTCCTGATGTCAGGTAGCTGCCCATTCCACTCCCAGGCAGTAAGTGTGAACCTGGGTCTAACTGCCCAGAGATGGCTCTGGATGCTGCTACTTTCAAAGAGGAAGATCTGGTAGGAACCTTACAAAAATTAAACAATCACGTTAATGAGGAGACAGCACAAAAGCTCAAGGCATAGTAAGTTCTTATAAAAGAAAATATTAAATTACTTTCTTTTAAAAAAGATTTATTAACTTATTATGTTTACAGTGTTCTGCCTGTAACTAACACCTGCAGGCCAGAAGAGGACACCAGATCACATTATAGATGGTTGTGAGCCACCATGTGGTTGCTGAGAATTGAACTCAGGACCTTCAGAAAAGCGGTCAGTGCTCTTAACCACTGAGCCATCTCTTTGGCCCTCAAATTACTTTCTTATTAAAAATTACTTTCTCCATTAAAACTTTAAATATTTTGCCCATACAGTTGTGCATACCTATAATCCTAGCACCTGGGTGGTAGAAGCAGGAAGGAAGACCAGGAGTTCCAAAGTCATCCCTGGCTAGTTTGAAGTCCAGTCTTATCACAAAACAATACAAGAATCTTTAAATACTTAAGCCTATTAGAAATTTCTACAGTAACAGTACAATATCTGAGTAAGTGTCCTTAAGCCAATTAACTCTTGAGGTTTTACTCTCACAATAACTGTTTCTTAAAACTTCTCTACAAAGGTGGTGGCCCATACCTCAACATCTTCCAGAGTACATGCTGTCCCTTTCTGACAACTCTTAAATCACAAGCTTCTCTCCAGCCCAGGAAAAGCACTTCAATGCAAACAATACACAGAGAAGTGTGAACATAAACTGAAGAATATTCTAAAGTTCTTCCAACAAAGGATAATAATAACAAACTTTGGCTGTTAACATACTTGGGGCTAGCCAGGCAGGGTGGCGCACATCTTTAATCCCAGCACTCAGAAGGCAGAGGCAGGCAGATCTCTGTGAGTCTGAGGCCAGGCTGGTCTACAGAGTAAGTCCAAGACAGCTAAGGCTACACAGAGAACCCTGTCTTGAAAACACACACACAAAAAAAAACCCTACCCAAATCTAGCCAATGGACAGGACATTCTCCACAGTTAAGTGGACAGTGGGGTCTGACTTTCACACAAACTCTGTGTGACCACGTCCCCTGGATGGGGAGGCCTGGTGGCACTCAGAGGAAGGTAGCAGGCTACCAAGAAGAGACTTGATACCCTATGAGCATAAAGGGGGAGGAGGTCCCCCTCAAGTCATAGGGGAGGGGAGTAGGGGGAAAATGGGAGGGAAGGAGAAATGAGAGGATACAAGGGATAACAATTGAGATGTAATATGAATAAATTAATAAAATATATTTTTTAAAACACCAAAAAATAAAAACCAAAAAAAGAAATCTGGTGGAAACCTACTTTGGATTGTCACTGGAACTTATGAGGAAGCAGACACTGTTTGTCTCCTCAAGGGAAGAAATTCTCACAACACTGTAAAGTTCAACCACAGAATACCTTAAGACTACAAATAAAAAACCTTAGAAACTCTACCACAGAACTAGAGTGCTATGTTTTGATATTCCTTACTAAGTACCCCAGAGATAATCCAACTTTTGGGGCCAATGAGATGTCTTAGCAGGTAAAGGCCCTTGCCACACAAGCCTGAGAACTTAACTTTGGTCCCTGGAACTCATGTAAAGGATGCAATGTCTTACCCCTGCAACCCTAGCTTTCCTATGGTGAGACAGGAGGCAGAGATTAGAACAATCACTTTGAGGCTCACAAGCCAGCTAGCCTGGAGTACACAGCTTGCCAGAAACAACAATAAAGATCCAGCCTTAACAAGGTAGGAGAGAAGGAACTCCGAAAGTTGACCTCTGACTTCCATACAGAGGCAATATATGTATGTATGTGCCCACAAACATATTTTCACACTTCATACATACACACATACAAACATATAATCGTAATTTTTATGCCAACTTTTCAAAATGTGGCTATATTTCTGTCAATGAACAAATAATATTTTAAAACTAAGAATCGGGGCTGGAGAGATGGCTCAGAGGTTAAGAGCACTGGCTGCTCTTCCAGAGATCGTGAGTTCAATTCCCAGCAACCACAAGGTGGCTCACAACCATCTACAATGAGATCTGATGTCCTCTTCTGGAGTGCAGGTGTACATGCAGGCTGAACACTGTATATGTAATAAATAAATAAATCTTTTTAAAAAAACTAAGAAATCAGTATGTTAGCCAGTGCTGTATAACATTGGCCTCCAAGGATAATAGCTAGTACCATTTAATCAGACCAGCTGTGATTACTCACAAGCCACTCTCAAATTTGGGCTTTTGAAGTTCCCACAGAAGAAGTATGAGGAGAACCATTACATTCTCACCTGAGCCTCCAGCTGTCCACGCCCTGTACTCCACCTGACCATAGCTACATCTAATACGGCCCAGTCCTGGGAGGTGCTAGAGTAAACAGAGAACTGAAGGTTAACAGTGGAAGGGGGCAGTGATTCCATCTATGCAGTTATAAAGAAGTCCTCTCCCATGGCAGACTGAGACATTTCAGTGTTTTGTCTGTTGGGGAGGGGGAGGACTGTCACATGTGTGAGCCCAGTAAACTCACTGGTTCAGAAGTGTATGGAATCATTCCTTTAGTCTGCTGGTGGTAGCCTACTTGGAGGAAACAGATGTTTGTTCACATTTCCACTGTGAAAGTTCACCAAACCACCAATTAAAATGTACAAACTGACTAAATTTTTAGCAAGCAACACATACACAGGCCTTGAACTTTAACAGCGAGCCTGGTTAGCAACATGGTAGTCTACTGCATCTTCACAGGCTTCTTCTCTTCTAAGGCGCAGACAGCAATTCTTCCTATACCACCTCCCAACAACATGGGGACAGAATAAGAGGGAGATCATGTGTGAACGCATCCCCAGTTCCTTACTCAACAGCACCAAACCCCTCCACCTTCTGCATCTTGAAAGGTTGAGAATGACTGGACAACAGTCTACCTTCCCAAGGATACTAACTCAGAAAGAACAAGAGTCTCAACGTTTTTGTTAATACAAAAGTTCTGTTACCATTAGTTTCATGATTCCACTAGTAGTGCCAACAACAATCACCTCGAAATAACTCCAAAAAACAAACAAACAAACAAAAGCCCTGTACAAATAGGGAATTGACTAAAGGTACCCTGCATCCACGTAAAAGACTTGAACAACAAGTGCTCTTAACCACTGAACCATGTCTCCAACCTCTTGCCACCTTATTTTTATTTTAGTCACAATTTTTAAAATGAGATAAGGCCAGGCATGGTGATCATACATTTAATCCCAGCACTCAGGAAGCAGAGACAGATATATCTCTGCATTTGAAGACAGCCTGGTCTGCAGACTGAGTGCCACAACACCCAGGGCTACACAGAGAAACCCTGTGAGGCCAGGGGGAGGACTTTAATCTGAGACTATGATCTAAAAAGAAAGCAACAGAAGAAAAAGCAATGCCTGGTAAGAGTACTCTTTCTGTACTACAGCTATGTGCTACCCAACATTCTGTTGTTGATAGACTGTGTGCACACAGTGGTCCCATTAGATTAAATCTCCTACAGAAGCTGTAGTTAGCACAGATGCCTTAATTTACGTAAGTTCCCACTAGAATGAAATTGCCTAGTAACACATTTCTCGCAACATGTTCCTTGTATGACTGCCTCTGTGGCACAGACTGAACTCAGTAATACACGTGAGTGTAGGAGTATGAAGAAGTCCCTTCTATCCTCCTTCCTTATAACTACAGTAACTTTCAATTTTGTGCCATAGTGATAAAAATACTCCACTCGCTTTTTAAAGCATATTCTAATTTGTATGTGTTTGGTTCCACGATAACTAAAGCCTAAAAGACTCAAAATATCATAAGTTTGCAACTAAAGACCAGTTATATTTCATATTAATATGAAATGCTTATCTTTAGAGTAAATGGTTTCATGTAGCATTTTCTTTGTAAGCTATGAATTCTAAAATTACCAAAGAGTACAAATTTCCTAAATTTGACCCAATCAATCCCATTCAGTAAAACACTAAAGGTGAAACACACACACGCACGCACGCACGCACGCACATACACTTCAGAATTTCCCTAAAGTTCCCTATATTTAAGGATGGAGAAGAAAAAAAACAAAGCTTATTGCTGTGAGGTCCTCTTCCACCCCTGTAGATGTCTCCCTGTCTAAGGGGTCACAGGTTCTCCCCAGGTGCAGGAAGCATCAATGTTCTCCAGTAAGAGACATATTTATTAACGAGAGTGGGAAGCAAGTGAATCAAAAGACTTGTTTCTAACGTTGCAATCCTGCTCCAACAAGGAACAGGTTCAGTCACCCCAGGGAATTGGAAGTGGAGTTACTCCATGCCACTCCCACATAAAACTAGCTGCTTCTTTATGACTACTCCCACAAAACTAAAGCAAATGCCTGGTGCTATGGTCCTGAAGGTTTCTGCTAAAGCAAAACACAACGGCAAACATATAAAGATGCTATTTTCTTGGGAAAATGGATATTATAAATTACTCTGATTTTTTAATTATTATTTTTATTCTTATTTTATGTGTATGGCCTGCATATATGCCTGTGCTCCGTGTGAATACCTGGTGTCTGCAGAGGCCAGAATAGGTTATCAGCTCTCAGTTGTATGCCACCATGTGGATGCTGGGAACTCAACTTGGGTCCTCTGGAAGAGCAGCCAGTGCTCTTAATCAGTTAGCCATCTCCCAAGCCCAAACTACTATAATTTTTACTACTACTACTATGTATTTTTTTCTGGCTTTTAGAGACAAGGTTCCTCTGTGTAGCCTTGGCTGTCCTGGACTAGCTTTGTAGACCGGGCTGGCCTCGAACTCACAGAGATCAACCTGCCTCTGCCTCTCTGAGTGCTGGATTACAGTCCTGCCCCACTACACCCAGATACTATTATAATTTTTTAAAGTGAAGTTAAGGAAAGAAACCTTGCTAACCTAAAATGTTAATCAAAATAAGCACTGTTCATCAAGTGTGGTAGAACACACTGTAAGCCCAGCACTTGGAAGGATTAACGGGAGGATCATGAGTTCACTGCCAGAGTGAGACTATCTTGAAAGAAGGAAGGGGGGGGGGGGGACTGCAAGCAGCAAAACATGACAAGATACTGGCTTCTCACCTTCAAAACTGGGGCAAGTCTCCAAATTACTTGTTGTTCACATACATATACGTCCAGACACTATTCTCAGTACTAAGGAGGCCATGATGATTAAAATGTCAAATTCTGTCCTCCAAACCAGGCTGTGGTGGTGCACACCTAATCCCAGTACTTGGGAGGCAGTAACAGGCAGATCTCTGTGAATTCAAGGCCAGCCTAGTCTAAAAATCGAGTTCCAAAACAGCCAGGGGCTACTCACAGAGAAATCCTGTCAAAAAAAAAAAAATCTGTCCTCCAAGCTAACAGCCTTTACCATCTTCACCAGAGCAGCTATGACTAACTGCAAAAGACCCTCAAGATCAAGCTGTTACCTCATAGAGAAAGAGGCAGGAGGTTCATTAGACTGGCGCCTGAGATTCCAGCCACCCTGCCTTCACCTCCCTTCCAGCTGTATGTAGTTTTTCACAAGTTGCACATAGTCTTGGGAGGCCATAGAGTAAACAGCACTCGGAACATATAACTATGAAGAAGTCATCACAATGGGTGAGACCTAGTGTTGCTACAGATTTAGATTTACCTACAGTCCTGTAAGTAACCCCTCACCCATACTCTGTAAAAACCCAATCAACACATCAGTGCACCAAGCTGGACTTCAGTGAAATTGTTACTTTAGTTTGTCCTTGGTACCTTATCTAGGGGGAGTGGATGTTTGTTTTTATCACTCCAGGAAAAAGCTAATGCAACAAAGACAAACAGTTCTTGCCTGCATGGAGTTCCCAACAGTAACCACAAGAACAATGCATTAGAGAAAGTACTTCTATTCTCCAACAAGGAACAATATGGAAAACTTTCTTAAGTAGATATATCAGTTTTAATATTTATTCAGTATGGTTTAAATTCTTTTTTTTTTTTAATTTTTTTTTTTTTGGTTTAAATTCTTATAATGAATTAAAGTTAGCTAAAAAAACAAGAACGCTTCATATAATCATAAGCTTCACAAAGTAAAACAATGCAAAGAAAGGAGCACCTAGAATAAAGGTAAAAGTGGCCAGGGATGAGTCCACGGAGCTGACTCTTCACAGTGAAAGGAAACTAGGTCCAGCACACTTAAGAGGCATAAAAAGTCCATGTGGATAGAGTATGAGACAGCAACTGAAAGTGGTAGAAGTGGGCAAGAACCAGTCACAAAGGGCTGTGTAGATGTTATTTCATCCTCATGGAAGGCTTCTTACTGGTTCTAAGCATGAGAATGACAAAATGAGATCTAAGAAAACAATCATTTCTCATTTAGAGGAAATATACTTTTTAAAATAAAAATAACTTTACAAATGCTTTTCCTGCCTATTGTTTCTGTGCCTTCACTTATAATTTATCTAGTATCTATTCAAGGTAGGTTCTGTGTATGGTACTGAAGAGGAATAACAAAACCATCTCTAACCTTGAGCTCACAGAGACAGGGGACAAATACTTAGAATTGGAATATAAGAATAGAACACATAGAATGCTGTGTAAACACAGGAGAAAAGGTGATTAATACAAAGAATTTTGGAATTTCAGTTTCTTTTTTTAAAAACACAGAAATATTGTAAGAATATGTTTTTGTTTTAATCCCAGGTGTGGGGCAGGGGGGTTACTTCGCTGCAGCTGACTATGATTTGCCTTGTGCTCCAGCAGAGGAGTGATTTTACCAGGTACAGATAGTTTGTATGATTGTATGACATTTGGAATTCGGGGGACCTTTCAGAGGGTATATAAGTGCTAGGACCCCAATAGGTGGGTTGTTGGTTGGTTTTGATTTGTTAAGTAGTCATACGCAAAGAAGAAACAAGAGGAAGAAGAAATTAGGTATCCTGATGAAGGTCATGCTTGCCCCAAGGACCTCAATAATCCCCATCAGCAGGAAGTAATCTAACAGTAGCATCGCCCCCTTTCCTTTCCATCTTTTTTCTCTCCTATCTAGTGTAAGGGGTCTGGAAGGGTGGAGAAAGAGCTAGAGAAGGATAAAGGAAAGAACCCAAAGGAGCAAACACCAGCAAAAAGTGGCACCAGACATAGGGCTAGGCAGAACAGGACATCTGACTTAAAATGTTGTAGAGGAAACAGCAAAGGATTAAAGAATAATATTTTGTTTCAAGATGCCAGCAAAAAAAAAAATATTATGCTGCTACCACTGGGATATCTACCACTTTCCTCCAAGAGATGACTTTCTGTTCTGTTCTGTTTTGTTTTCTTTTTCCTCTTCCTATATTCTGTTTCAAAAAAAGGTTGGGAGAATGGCTGAGCAACTGGGAAAACTGCAGGTGCAAATGGAGGGGTCTGAGATGGGGGAGTGGCTGAAACGGGAAAATAAAAGGATTCACTTTGCTCTCTCTTCTAAAAGGGTTGCGAAGTTGGCTGTCCAACTAGAAACGCTGCCAGTGGACGTTCTGAGGAGATGAAGAGAGCCAGGAAAGGGATAACAAAAGGGCTCACCTGGTGACTGAGCAAGAGAGTGGAAGTTTCCAGGAGGAGGAAAGATGGAAAGAAACTGCAACAGAGGGCAATTGGGTCAGAGAGAAGGTGAAAAGGTGGGAGGGCAGTCAGATGAAAACACCTATTTCGAGAGAAAGGGTTAATCTCAAACCAACAGCACCACCAGTGTGGGAGGAGGTACCCTGATGAAGGTCAAACTTGTCCCACTAACTTCCTCAGTAGTCGCAAAGCACATCATATGCCTGCTAATGGATGGAACAAGTTGGGGCAGCAGCCTATAGAAATGATAGGTCTGAAGCATTTTAAAGAGGTCCTGCTTCCATATGAGATGCACCTGCCTTAACGTGAAACAAATTCTAAATAACTGGGCTACTCAAAATAGAATTCCCCAAGACTGAAAGGTATTGGTGACATCTACACTAGATGCCGATCTACAACTGCAATGTTTAATATGGTAGAGGAAAGAAGCCGAGAATACTGAACAGTGAAACAGAGCCAGGGGCATGAATATCAATATATCTGTTGCTGGGTGAAGAACAGATTCAATTTGATGATGCTTTAAGAGCCTGGAACAAAGTTAGGAACCTTGCAAAAGGTCCACCTTGTTTACAAAGATTATACAAGGCTCTGGAGAAGCCTCCACTTAATTTTCTTTTCTTTTCTTTTCTTCTTCTTCTTCTTCTTTTTTTTTTAAGAATCCAGTACTGGGGCTGGAGAGATGGCTCAGTGATTAAGAGCACTGCCTGCTCTTCCAATGACCCAAGTTCAATCCCAGCACCCACATGGCAGCTCACAACTGTCTATAACCCCAACATCTGACATCCTCACACCAATACACATAGATTTAAATTAAATAAAATATTAAAAAAAAAAAAAAAAGAATCCAGTACCTTCACAGCCCTGGGTGCTCAAACTCAGATCCCATAGTTTTGTTTCGTTTTGTTTTATTGTATGTGCATTGGTGTTTTGCCTACATGTATGTCTGTGTGAGAGTGTCAGATGTAGGAGTTACAGACAGTTGTGAGCTGCCATGTGGGTGATGGGAATTGAACCCAGGTCCTTTGAAAGAGCAGTCAGTACTCTTAATCACTGAACCATCTCTCCAGCCCCTGATTTTTGTTTGTTTGTTTGTTTGTTTTGTTTTTCAAGACAAGGTTTCTCTGTGTAGTCTTGGCTGTCTTAGACTCACTTTGTAGACCAGGCTGGCCTCAAATTCCCAGTGATCTGCCTGCCTCTGCCTCCCGAGTGCTGGGATTAAAGGTGTGCACCACTACTGCCTGGCTGATTTTTAAAACAAAACAAAGATTAGTCTCAGTTGTGAACAAAGCTGTATCAGACCCTGCTGCAAGACACGTGTTGATAGAGACCCTTGGTGTATGAAAATGCAAATACCAAATGTAAAAAGGTTATTTGACCATGGAAGGCGTGGGCAGCACCTATGTATGAGTAGAGAAGGGATATGACTGATACTGCTTCTAAATGTACCATGCTACTATCACAGGACAAGCTATAGCTAGAGGCCTCCAGTATCAAAATGCCTGGTGCTTTAACTGTGGGAATTTCAGTCATTTGCTATGAGACTATGACTAAGTTACTAAAGTCATGGATCTCAAAATGCCCAGCACTTTAACTGTGAGAAATATGCTACGTCACGCTGAAAAAGCAAAAAAGCTATTTCTAGTGGCTTTGAAGTATTTACATAAGATTATTAAAATAGAAGGGGGAAAGGGTTAATACATAAAACTTGCAGCTGTGACATCACAGGTATTAATGCTTAGAACACAGTTTTGTTTTTTAAAAAACTCTAATAATATGGTAGGGTTTCTGTTTTGTTCTTTCTTTCTTTCTTTTTAGTTTCTCAAGGCAGAGTTTTTCTGTGTAGCCTTGGCTGTTCTAGACTGGTACTGTAGACCAAGCTGGCCTTGAACTCACAGGGATCCACCTGCCTCTGCCTCCTGAGTGCTAGGATTAAAGGCGTGCGCCACCGCCCAGCCGGCTTGTTCTGTTGTTAAGACAGAGTTTTACCTACCTTAGCCTGACCTCAAACTCTCTAGGTAGCAAAGAATGACACTGAGTTTTCATCCTGCTGCTTCCACCTTCCAAGTGCTGGAGATTAAACATTCAGCGTGCTAAGTAAGTACTTTTACCAACTGCACTATAGCCCCAGACCAGATGATTTGATTTGTGTTTGCTTTGTTTTGTTTTTACATAACACTGAAAATGTGACAAGCTACATATCATTTCAACAAGTCAATCTGTGTTTCTCTTCAGAGGTGCAAAGTGCATACATGTGATATATCCATTAAATATTACTTTCCAGGTGTAGTAGCACATGCCTATAATTCCAATAGTTGGGGAGGCAAAGGCCAGTGTATCTCGGTGAGTTCGAGGCCAGCCTGGTCTACAAAGTGAGTCCAGGACAGCCAAGGTTAAAACAGAGAAACTCTGTCTCAAAAAAACAAAACAACAAAAAAACAAACAAAAAAAACCCAAAACAAAAAACAAATACCACTGAAATCCAGAAAATCACTTCGAATGGGAATTGTAAAAGTTGGGTGCATGACCTAACAAAATGGAACAGGAAGGATATTAAAAAACCTAATTCGATCTATAATGAGCAGTAATATTGAAGCAGTAATTAAGGATAAACTAACAACTGTTCCTCAAACTATTCTCTGAAACAAACAGGAAAGCAATGGCTGATCTTGGCTGTCAACTTGATTACATCTGGAATCAACAAAAACCCAAGCATCTGAGCATGCCTGTGAGGGATTTTTCTTGATTGGAACATCTGAGGTGGGAAGACCCACCCTAAATCTAGGCCACACTTTCTGGAGGCAGCCCACATAAAATGTTTTTTGCCTGTTTGCCCTCACTCTCACTAGCAAATCCATCTATCCTCCTGCTGAGGCACTCTTTGATGATAGTAAACGTAAATAACAAAAATAACAAAACCTATTTCTTCTGGATTCCAACACAGACTAAAGACCAGCTGAGACTTCTAGCCTCAGGGACTGAACATGGCACGCCAGTGAGAAAACAGCCATTGCTGGACAAGCTAGACCACATCTATAACCATTTAATAAATCCCCCATATGTATACATGCATGTGTGTGTATATATATGTATTTATCCTATTCTGTATGTTATCAGTTTACTCTGGTAATTGTTTGTATATGTATATGTACATATGCATATGTGTATCAGCCTTATTCAACATATACAGATCAGTGTAACAGAACAAGGACAAAAATAACATGGCTATCACAACAAATGCAGAAAGTTCTTCCACAAAGTTCAACATCCCTTATGGTAACTCCAAAGAAAATAAGAACTGAAGAGCCATACCTCAACATAATGAAGACTATAGTCAACTATCCACAGTCAACCTGAAGGAGTCAAAACAAAGTATTTCCTAAAACAAGGAAGGGGCCAACTCTCACTACTCTTACTCAGTACAGTGCTTGAAATCGTGTCCAAAAACCAAGTAAAAGATAACAAAGAAAACAAGAATTATCTATCCCTTTTGCAGATGACATGAGTCTATACTCAGAAGGGGCCTAAAGTCTCCTATAAGACTCTAAGATCTCATAACCATGGTTAGCAAAGTAGCAGGATACGACAATCAGTGGGTTTTCTATACACTAATAAAAATTGCTGAGGAAAAAAATTAAACAATCCTATTCATGTTAGCTTTAAAAAAAAAAAAACAACTAGAAACAAATCTAACCAAAGATGTGAAACATCTACAATGAGAGCCTTTGTGGTGGGGGGTTGAGACAGGGTCTCTCTGAGTAGCCCTGGATGTCCTGGACTCGCTTTGTAGACTAGGCTGGCCTCAAACTCACCGCGATCCACTTGCATCTTCTGGGATTACAGGCATCTGCCACCACATCCAAGAGCTTTGAGCTTTTTTTTTTTTTTTTTTTTAAAGAAGAAGAAAAAATAGCTGACTAGCTAACATGGAGAAAACCTGTTCGAAACCAAAAAGAAAAGATAAAAGAAGCTGGGCATGCTGGTGCATGTATGTAATCCCAGCATTCAGGAGAAAGAGGCAGGCAGATCTCTGTGAGTTCAAGGCCAGCCTGGTCTACAAAGAGAGTTCCAAGACAGCCAGAGCTATTGCACGGGAATCCCTGTCCTGAAAAATAAAAAAAATAAAAAAATAATTTTAAAAGATGAAAGAAGCTCTAATGTTCATGGACCAGAAGAATTGCTAAAACGGTCATATAACCAAAAGCAAACTACAAATTCAATGTAACCAACATCCAAAGTCCAACACATTCTTTACAGAACTTGAAAGAAAATCTTAAAATGTATATGCAAACACAAAAATTTCAGAAAGGCCAAAGCAATCTTGAACAAAAACAGCAATGCTAAAAACATGACACTTCAAAATATCCTACAGAGCCATTCTAACAAAAATAACATGGTACTGACACAAAAAAATACACTATGGCCACCTGATTTATGAGAGGTGCCAAAATAATGCTGGAGAAAAAAAACCTCTTACAAATGGTGCTGAGTAAAGTGCATTTCCACTCGCAGGAAATCTAAACTAGATCCCTCTCACCCCAAACAAAATTCAGCTCAAAATGGATCAAAAATCTTAGCGTAATACCTACAATTCTAAAGCTGCTAGAGGAAAAGGCTGGGAAGTTCTTCAAAATGCAAACCTAGGCAAGGACTTGCTGAATATGAGACCATTAGCCCTAAGCATAGTAACCTATAGAATATGAGAAAATCTTTTCGACTTATTCACTCCACAGATAATTAAAGAATTGTTTTTAATTATGTGTCTGTGTACAGGTGCAGGTGTCCACGAAGGCCAGAGGCACTGAGTCTCCCTGGGACTGGAATCACAGGCGGTTACTGGGAACCCAACTGTGATCCTTTGGAAGAGCAGTTGGTGCTCTTAACGACTTAGCCACTTCTCTACGCTTTCAATGTGGAATTGAATATCTAGAATATATAAAGAATTTTAAAAATTAAAAAGAACAGATAATCCAATCAGTAAATGGGCAAATGAACTAAACACTTTTCAAAATAAGAACTGCAAATAACTAATAGAGAAAATGTTAAAGCTTCTTAGCCATAAAAAAAAACATAAATCAAAACTATATTGAAGCTGGATGTGGTGGTACATACTTGTAATTATAGCAGTTAGGAGGTAAAGGCACCAGGATGTCAAGTTCAAGCCCAATCTTGTTACATAACCACTCTAGGAGAGTCTCAAGGAAAGAAGGGAAAGAGGGAAGAATAGGACAAGGAAGGAAAAAAGAATAAAAAGAGAAGAAGAGCTCCATTGAGATCCTATTTCATCTCAAAATATCTATCACCAAGGAAACAAAAACAAAAGCGAATGTTAGCAAGGCACCCTCATTAGCCCAGCACCCACTTATACCCTCCTCCAGGCATGATATGACCTTGCAGTCTTGAACTATTATCACCTCTATAAGACTTTACAAGGTTGGGCCCATCAGTACTCCTCTTGAGGAGGATGGAGTATCACAAGGCAGGTACTTGAGACAGGGCCCCTCCATGAGGTTACAGAGGCAGTTATAGGGCAGTCACTGGAGAAGAAACACTTTTTTTCTCTGGCATAGACACCCTCAAAGTTGCTCATGCATATACACATACCCCTTACCAAGGCTTGGTTTAGATTGGTCCACCAGCCTAGATGTAGGTAGAATCATTTCTTTGGTCTGTCACTTGTGCCCTACTGGGGTGAACAGATTGTTTGTACAGTTCTCTCTGGCAAGTTAATGTGATGAGAATGTAAACTAGCACAGCAGTATGAAATTAGTTTGGATGTTTTTCAAAAATCTAAAACCAAAAGGCCATCTAAGCTAACAATACTATTCCACCACTCCTAAAAGAATCAAAGTCAGTATGGTACAGAAATCACAGCACTATTCACAATAGCTAAGTTATGGAATCAAACTACAGTTCATCAACAGATCTATGAAGAAAATGTGGTAAATACAACAATGGAGTACCATACAGCCATAAAGGATGAAATCCAGCTGGAGATGTAGCTGGGCCGGTAGACTGCTTGTCTAACATAGATGGAGCCCTGGGTTCCGTCTCCAGCACGGTATGAACTGGACGCAGCATGTACTGTCGACAGGAAGAGTCTACATTACATCAAGGTGACGGACAGAAATGATACAGCAGGTAAAGCACTTGCCAGAAAAGCCTGGCCACTTCAGCTGGACGCTTAGTATCCATATAAAAGTGAATGGAGAGAAATGATTCCACAAAGATGTCCCCTGACTTCCAAATGTGTTTGCCTTCACCCTACACACACACACACACACACACACACACACACACACACACACACACACACACACAAAACAAAACTTAAATAGCCAGTTTCCCCCTTCTGCAGTTCTTTTGAGATCCTATCTCGTCTCAGAATAGCTATCACCAAGAAAAAATTACTTTAACAAAATTCTGGAGCAGAAAGCCAGGCGTGGTGGCGCATGCCTTTAATCCCAGCACTCAGGACTCAGGTAGGCAGAGGCAGGTGGATCTCTATCAGTTAAAGGCCAGCCTGGTCTACAAAGTGAGTCCAGGACAGCCAAGGCTACCCAGAGAAACCCTGTCTCAAAAAGCCAAAATAATAACAATAATAATAATAACAATAATAATAACAACAACAACAATACATCATCATTATTCTGGAGCACAAAAGTCTAAAAAATCATATTTCCTCTACTTTTGATTAAAATATTAAAATTTTTTTCAATTTTTAAAAAAGTGTCTATGTAGCCATATGTTCTGAAAATCACTATGTATATCAGGTTGGTCTTTACCTAAAAGATATCTTCCTGCCTCTCTGTCTGAGTTCTAGGATTAAAGGTGTGCACCATCAAATCAGGGCCAGTTTTCTTGTGATATATGCAAACATATAAGTACATTTTATAAGGCACTTGAAAAATCTGAAAACATCATACCGCATTCATGAATCCAATGACCGAGGGGACCTCCTCCCCTACCATATGGTCACAGGCTATCAAGTCTCATCTTGGTAGCCTGCTTATTCTTTCTCTGAGTGCCATCAGGCCTCCCCACCAAGAGGAGGTCGTCAAATATGGGGCACCAAAGTTTTATGTGCAATTTTTTTTTCAAGACAGGGTTTCTCTGTGTAGCCTTGGCTGCCCTGGACTCCCTTTGTAGACCAGGCTGGCCTCGAACTCACAGCGATCCGCCTACCTCTGCCTCCCGAGTGCTTTTTTAATACAATATGGTTCACAGTTCTGGACAGTATGCTTTTAGGGCAACTTTGGGAACATCAGTGACTGTAATATGACACCCTATGAACCATCTGCACCAACTCAATACCAACTCAATGAGGACCTCCAGCTTATAGACCTTTGCTTTTTTTTTTTTAAAGCAAATTCCATTTTCTACCTTGATGTCATAACTATGTCTCAACTGCTTCTACCAAAAAAGCAGTTGGCTCTCATAGCTCTACTCAGCACCTCCAGCTTCCCCAAGGGAGGTAAACAAGTCCAGTGCACAAGATTCTGAGACCACTACTTACATTCCTGTCCTTAAAGTTTCACCTCCTCAAAAGGAAATCCTGATACATTATATCATGGATAAACCTTGAGAACACGATGTCAAGTGAAATACAGTAGTTACAAAAGGACAAATACTGTATGATTTTGCTTATTAAAGATACCTAGGACTGCAGAAAGTACAAAGGTGGTGCCACAGCAGAGAGGAGAGAGAAGTGGAGTCACTATTAGCTATTCACTTTAGTTAATTTTTAAGAGATGAAGAAGATAGATGAAGGCAAGAGATGCATAATATTATGAACATTTAAGGTAGCATTGAACTATACATTTAGAATTATTAAAATTATAAAATTCCAGTTGTTTTTGTTTTCAAGACCTCTAATTTTTTTTAAATAATAAAAATGCAGTTGGGACCGGAGAGATGGCTCAGCAATTTCAAGCACTTGCTGCTCTTCCAAAGGAGCTGAGATTGGCTCCCAGCAAGCACACGGCAGCTCAGATCTGCCAGTAACTACAGGTCTAGGGAAGCCAATGCCCTCTTCTGACCTCTGAAGGCTCTTGCATATACAAGGTACATATAGGTACACTCGGGCACAACATACATATAGAATGATAATTTTTAAATAATCTCATAATTATGTTTATGCGCTAGACAGAGATATGGTAAGTGCACCTGTGTGGTTATCATCTAATCATTCCAGAGTTATTTTACAAAGACACAAGTAAAAACCAACCAAAATGGCCTCTTGAGATTATGGCTACAAAATACTATACATTATTTTTAACAAAAGAGGGGTGTGTGTGTGTGTGTGTGTGTGTGTGTGTGTGCGTGTGCGCGTGCGCGTGCGCGCGTGCTTCAAAAACTCCCGGGATTGGGAGAGGAGGCTGGAGAGACGGCTGGTGAGTTAAAAGCACTTGTTACTCCTACAGGAGACCAGCACTCTCTATTCCTAGGACCCACATGTGGCTTACAACCATCCCAAATTCCAGGTCCAGGAGTTTTAAAATTCTCTTCTGACTTTCTTCAGCACCAGAAAGGCATATGGTGCCTATACATCCATGCTGGCAAAACATTCATACACACACACAAAAAAATAAATCTAAAAAAAGTTTTAATTTTTCAGAGTATAAAAATATTAATTTTGACCTCATACAAAATATTTGTTGTTTTAGTAGCTTTAAACTGAACATCAAAAAATAAAATAAAAAGTAAATTGTACAGCAAGAAAAAGTTTGAGCTATTTAAATAATTGCTAAATTTACTTTATCTTATCTTGTCATTCCAAGTGTGGAATGACATTTGACTACTATGATGGCTAATTTGGCTGTCAACTTGACTACATCTGGAATCAACTAAAACTCAAGCAACTGGGTATATCTATGAGGGATTTCCTTTCCTCTTCTTTCTTTCTTTTCTTTCTTGTTTTTGTTTTTGTTTTCAAGACAGAGTTTCTCTGTGTAGCCTTGGCTGTCCTAGACGTGCTTTGTAGGCCAGACTGGCCTACAGAGGCAAGTACACCTCTGCCTCCCTGAGCACTGGGACTACAGGCTTGCACCACCATGCCTGGCTGAGGGGTTTTCTTAGTTGAATCTTTTGAGCCGGGAAGACTCACCCTAAATCTGGGACATACCTTCTGGTGGCAGACCACATAAAAGGGCATACAATAAGAAAGCATTTCAGCCAGGTATGGTGGTACATGCTTGTAGTCCCAGCACTGAAGAGGCAGAGGCAGATGGATCTCTGTGAGTTTGAGGCCAGCCTGGTCTACACAGTGAGTCCAGGACAGCCAGGGCTCTGTTACATACAAAAACCCTGTCTTGAAAAACAAAACAACAAAAAAAAAAAAAAAAAGAAAGAAAGAAAGAGAGAGAGAGAGAGAGAGAGAGAGAGAGAGAGAGAACGCTTTTGATTGCTGCCTGCTCACTCCATCTATCCTCCTGCTGAGGCATTCTTTTGATGATATTACAGCTCACATCTTTGGGATTCCAATACAGACTAAAAATCAACGCTATAGCAATCCTCTGGGACTAGAGCACCAGACAGTAACTGATGAGACATCCAGTGCCATGGACTGAAAACCTACCAGATTCTTGGCCTATCAGCTGGGGGAGACTACCCAGACTATAGCCATCGTCTATAAGTAACTCTAATAAATCTCTTCAATATATACCTTTGTATATATGATATAAATGCACATATAAGTTCTGTTCCTTCAGAAAACACTAATACAACTACTAACGAACCATGTTCCATCTCTCATCTAAGACCCTCTCCAAGAACTGCAGCGATGGCTCAGTGGGTAAGATAGCTCTTCCAGAGGACCTGTGTTCAGTTCCCAGCACCTACACGGGGCAGCTCCCAGCTGCCTGTGATTCCAGCTCCAGGAGTATCCAAAGCCTCTAGAGTCTGAGGGCACCTGCACTCGTGCATGTGACATACTCACATGTACACACACATAACCAAATATAATAAAAATAAATCTTTTAAAAGATGCTCTCTAAATACTACCTCATACCAAAACCTAATTCTCCCCACAAAGCAAATACTCTTTAACTACTCTATCTATCCCAAATCAGCTTAGCAATTAACTTCTTCCTATACTAAGCAAAACATTAAAAAGCAGCTAATGCAAAAAAATAAATAAATAAATAAAAGGAACTAATGCATGCAGTACTGTACACCATGTCAGAAATGCTACTCCCTGGACAATGTTTACTTCATTAAAGTTATCTAACAATCTACAAAGTTCAAGAAGTATTTCACATCATTTAATAGAACGTGGACTAGGGATGAGAAGAGAGTTCACTGGTTAGGAGTGAGTACAGGTTACAGCACTTAAGTGTGGTGGCTCACAACCACTTGTAACTCCAGCTCCAGGACACCCAACACTCTGCCTTCCTTGGGCACTGTAATCATGTACATACTGCGCGCGCGCGCACACACACACACACACACACACACACACACATCCAACAGAAAATAGACTAACATTTTTTGTTTTTAAAAGTCCTGACAAGCCAGACATGGTGGCACATACCTTTAGTCCCAGAGGTAGGTGGATCTCTGAGTTCGAGGCCAGCCTGGTCTACAAAGCGAGTCCAGGACAGCCAGTGGTACACAGAGAAACTTTGTTTCAAAAAAACAAACAAAAGTCCTGACAGCAGGTCCAGGGCTACCCAAAGAAATTGGCCTTGAAAAACCAAAGAAAAAAAGCCATGAAAGATCACCTAAAGACAAAGAAAACTTAATAAAGTTTGAGATTTTTTTGGTTTTTTTTTTTATGAATTTTATCCTTACTTAATTTGATACACTGAACTTGTATCTATTTTGTTTTGTGGTCTGGTTGGTTGGTTGGTTGGTTTTTACAAAGTCTATTGTGTAGCTCTGGCTGCTCTGTTAACTCACTCTGTAGACCAGGCTGGCCTTCAACTCACAGAGATCCATCTATCTACCTCAGCCTCCCAAATGCTGGGATTAAATGTGTGCACCACCACATTCAGCCTCTGAACCTGGATTTATTTTGGCTGATTTATAATAACTAAATATTTTTATCCTTTCTATAACATCTTGACTTTCCATTTACATTTTTTTATTTTGTATCTCTTAAAAATATAATTTTCACATAAAACTTGGTAATTTTTACAATAACATGCTCCATTGCATTTTATGGTGTAAATACAACTATTACATCTCATTAAAGCAGGAAAGACAGACAGGGAAATTGTGGAAATGAAAAGGGAAAGGAGCCCCTCGTGCAGGAGTCTGGTCAAAGCCTCGTGCCAATTGAGAAGCAAGAATTTTAGCACAACCTCCAACATTCGTTGTGAAGCCTGCTAGCATAGGAATAATATTCCTTTCATATACAGATACTTTATGTTAAAATAAGTAAATTTTAAGTGACATAAGGCCTTAAATATATATGTCCTTGGATAGGGTCTCACTCCTTTCCCCATAGGTTGGCTGTGTGCTAGGACAGGGTTGCTTTGAGTCAGTCTTGAATTCACAATCCTCTTACATGGGCAACCAGTGCTGGGATTACAGAGCAATGGCCCCAGGCCTAATTTTCTATAAGCATCCTTTTGAACAAAAACAGGCTAGAAGAGTAATTATAGACAAATCTTGAGGTACTTCCCATTATCAGAAAAGCTGCACACTGTGCAGGGAGTAGTAGCATTTCTAATATGGTGTACAGTGCTGCATTCGTTCATTCCCTTTTATGTTTTGCTTAGTATAGGAAGACGTTCATTACTAAACTGATTTGGGGTAGACAGGTAGTTATAGAGTAACTGCTTTATGGGACACATCAGGTCTTAGGATAAGGTGATATTTAGAGACTGTCTTTTTTTAAGACCCTTGTTAAAAACTTCTACAGTGGGCTGGCAAGATGGCTCAGTTGGTTAAAAAGCCAGGTTCTTGAGATGAAGAGATGGCTCAGAAGTTTAGAGCACAGGCTGTTCTTCCAGAGGACCCAGATTCAAATCTCAGCACCCACACGGCAGCTCACAACTGTCTGTAACTCATGTTAACATCCTTTCTGGACCCCAAGGGCACCAGGCACACATGCCATGCATGGACATACATGCAGCCAAAACACCAATACACACAATAAAATAATTTTTTAAAACTTTTTTAGCTGGAGACGGATGCTAGCTGTAATCCTGGAGCTCCTGTGGTGAAATGGGAGGCAGAAACAAGAGAACCAATATGCAGTGCAACCACAGAAATAACAAGAGAGTCTGCCTCAGAAACAAGGCAGAAAGGACAGAGACATGGCTCAGCAGTTAAGAGCACTTGCTATTCTTGACAGTGGACAGGGGTCAGTTCCAAGAACCCACATCGTGGATGACAACCATCTGTAACTTTAGTCCAAGGAAATCTAACCTCTCTTCTGACCTCCACCAGCACCAAGCATTCAAGTTATGCACATATCCATATGGAAGCAAAACATTCATTCATGCAAACTCAAATAAATAAGTCTAAAAACAAACAAAAACCCAAAATGGAACAAATGAACAAAGTTAAAAAATAGTTAACTGACAGCCACATATGTGCATGCCCACAGTCACACAAAAGAAACGAAACCTTTATAAAAAGAAATGGGTTTTGGTGTTTGGTTTTTTGAGACAAGGTTTCTCTGTGTAGTCCTGGCCGTTATGGAATTCACTCTGTAGACCAGACTGGCCTCGGACTCACAAAGATCCGCCTGCCCGTGCCTCCCAAGTGCTGGATTAAAGGGGTGTGCCACCACCACATGGAAAAAAATTTGCACAAAAGTCTATATTTTTTTTCTTTAATAACTGGTTTTTATTCTTATCCTTACTCTCGCTTTTGAAAACTTTAAACATGAATTTTCAACAACCTAACCACATCTTTTCTCTTTTTCAATCATTTTCCAGTGGGGCTGGTATCACTTGAATGGTAGCAGCCTAACAAAATCCCACTCCCTAAAGGCTAATGGCTCAAAACCTCCTGGGTAACCAAAATCCCCAGACACTTGCAACCAATTTAACAACTACCTATGTAGAAAAACTGTTTTGAAATACAAACACGCCCAAGTTAGATAAAAAGGGTATTCACTGGAAGGAAAACACTCTGCCATAACAAATCTACGCCATTTACCAGCTACATTTTTTAAATTTCACTAAAATTTTTATAAAACATTCGTTATCAGCTAAAAATACCATAAAACAAAGTCTAAGTTTTTAAAACGGAAAATCTTAATATAACAATATTCAGCATTCAGAAATACTGTATAAATAATATTTTGTATTTGTCATTTAATGCAACCATAACTTAAGGCCATAATAAAAGGTGAATGAAGCTTGGTTTGCTCATCTTTTCTTGTTTTGTTTTTTGTTATTGTTGTTTGAGACAGGGTTTCTCTGTAGCCTTGGCTAACTCGCTCTGTAGACCAGGCTGGCCTCGAACTCAGAGATCCACCTACCTCTGCTTCCCGAGTGCTGGGTTTAAAGGCGTGAGCCACCATCCAGCTCTTGTTCATCTTTTCTATAGACATTAAAGCCATGTAACATCTGCTACTATACCACATTCTAAAGCTAAGCCCAGTCTATTTATCACTACGAAAGCAAAGGTAACCCTACATCTGTGCAAGCAAGCTCTTTGGTAATGGCTTGGTTTGGTTTGGTTTATGGTTTGTTGTGGTAAGGTTTGGGTTTGGTTTTTTAATACAGGGAACCATGTAGCCCATGGTAGCCTAATGGAGTAGCATAGGATGACTTTAAATTCCTGATCCCTTTGCTTTGCAAATGCTGATATTGTAGGCCTATGTCACCACACCTGGCTGGCAAAGCTTTATTTTTACATTTATTTATTTAAAATCTCTGTGTGTGTACTTCTGAGCACATATATGGCAAAACATTTTTGTTGTTGTTGTTGTTGTTGTTGTTGTTGTTTTTGGACAGGGTCTCTCTATGTTTGCCTTGGCTGTCCTGGACTCTCTTTGTAGACCAGGCTGGCCTCGAACTCACAACAATCCGCCTGACTCTGCCTTCTGAGTGCTGAGATTAAAGGTGTATGCCACCACGCCTGGCTATGGCAAAGCATTTTTAAAGGGGAAAACCATGGTTTCTCAAAAAAAAAAAAAAAATTAAATCCCCTTTTGTATTTTGTTTTTTTATATATGCCTTCAATTGCATCTCAAAACTTCAGCAGTTTTACAAGGAAAAGCCAAGAATTCAAAAGAAAGAAAGAAACAAGCCTCCAATTTATCAATGGTGGCTAAATCACTGTGTTCTCTACTAGTCCATGAAATATAAACTTGAGTGGAAGGACCAAATTGAAAATAGTTGTCAGTCCATCAACTGGCTGGTTAGAGAAAGAATTATTCAAGAGAAACCACTTCACAAAGAAAAGAAAAAGAAAAACCTTTGAATTTTGTGGAATATTCCACATGTATCTCTAACATGGGAAACAAAATAGCAGGATAAGCATCCACTTAGAACCCAACTTGTCCCCTTAACAATGAATAGGAACAAAGAACACATGGATACATTAAAAGATATTTGGAAGATAAAGGCAATTATTGCAGCATTTACTTCCAGTGGATATTTAAAACTTAACTTTTTGGCTAGGGTTCTAATACACAAAGTGGCTTTAATCAAAAGGACTTAAAAATGCACCTGATATGATTTTTATGTACATTTTGTATTTGCTTTTCTGTCAGACTTTTAATGATTTGATAGACCAGACATACATCCTACATACATAAATCAAGTTAATTGTTGTCATTTAAAAGTTCATTAAAAATTATACCTATATTATTAATTCGCTGGACTTTTTAAAAATCAATTTTCATTCAATGTCCTTTGCAAATTCTATGCTTTAAGGAATTACCTCATCTACTGACACCTTTAACTTGTTCAAAAATTTCGCTATTCTTCCTTCAAACCTATTCTCTACAAATACGTGTATCCCCAAATGAACAGTGATATAGTAATATAACCTCGACTGTGAACATAAAGACTCCCAGAAACCATGACCCTAACACACCAAATATTGCTCAGCTAAAAACGTCCTGCTGACCACAAAGCTCAGAGGTCAGACTCTTAAGACTATGGTAGATACCAGGAAAACGCTACACTATAACAAAAGCACAGCATCATGACTAAGTGACAACTCTGAGTTCACATGCCTGCTATCCTCAGTTATTACTACTGCCCCTTTTACAATCTAAAAGGTCCTTCTGTCGGGCAAAATTCACTGGTTGTGTTAGATGTCAGAATGGTGGCTGCCTTGGGGAAGGGGCAGGTGTGTACTGAATCCGAGGAATGGGGTGAGGGCTAAAAATGTTCTGTATCTTAATGTGTAGGTGGCCATCAGGGCATATACATACGTAAAAGAAGGCTGAACTGTCCTCTTACATTCACTGTCAAACTTAGAAATGCATAACTTCTTATGGAGATTGAAATGCTTTCTCTAAATGTCTGTGTTCAAATAAAGTTCACAGAATTATCCTGGATATAGCTAACAAGATGGTTTTTCCAATCTATTTTTATAAAGACACATATTGCGAGTGCTTTTATGGAGAACCTTTCAAAACACTTATTTTTTTTTTTTTTAATCTCATTTTAACAAGTCTCCAAGTTTTAGGACCGGAAAGAACGACGATCTACTTATCCCACTTTCGCAAATAAGAAAGATCAAAACTGCACTGGATAAGACACCTGCCCCACGATAAGGGAGCGTGTCAGTGGCAACATAATAACACAGCTGTTTGCTTCTCTCAGGCTCCTCTAGTTCCAAATAGCCCGTATGTTCCTGACACTGCAAACAAATCTGAACTCTGAAATCTACCTGTGGCCTACAAGAGTTCAACATTTGCCGAGTTAACAGGCCCCAACTGTGTACTTAGGAAAACACATTCATCATCTTCCGCCCCATCCAGACAGCTGACAAGCGTTACAACGCTCAAGCATTTTGCTTCAGATGGAATAAAGTAAGACATCTGAAAAGTCGTGGTTCAGAAGAGGACATACGCACATATTGACAAAATCTATTTTACTTCTTTCAAATCTTTTTGATGAACACAGGAATCACAAGACACCACTGGGGCCATTGCCGCCTTTGAGTGGCCGGCGGCGGGGGAAGAGCTCCCCATCAAGCAAAACAGCCTACTCGAGACAGGAGCGTCCCATCCCACCCCAGGCGCACAGCAAGCTCTAGAGGTGACCTGGGGTTGACAGCTTAGTTGTAGACCCCACGCATCTTGGGAAAAACTTAACCCGACGCATATCCTTTCCGCGGGAATGGATTTCTGGCCTCAGAAGGCTTTTTCTGCTCCGCAAAGAGCAGGCCTTGCTTCCCAGGACTTCGGCTCGTCCCTCCAGTCGCCTTTAGAGCGAACAAAACAAGACTTGGGAACAGAAATCGAAACGGTCACGGACCTGCCGAGTGGCCTCAGGACGCTGACCAAGTCCGCGCGGGGGGTCGGGCGGTGGCGCTGAGCTCGGGAGCCGAAGAGCCGGGGAGGCCGGAGCCACCGGTTGCGGCGGAGGCTAGACTGTGTGGGCCACCGCGCGGTTGCTGCCTGGGCCCTGCGAAGTTAAGCGGCCGCGCGGGCTGCGGGTTCGCGCCCCGCCCAGAGCGAGCCCGGGGGAGGGGGGGCGGACGGGTCCGCGGGGGCTCGGCGAGAGGGTGCCCGATGGGGTAATGGGGCGGAGGGAGCGCCTGGAGCCCGCAACTTGGGTGCCCGCTGCCACCACCCGGCCACTTTCGCCCCACGCGCCCAGCTGGCTGACGCGCGCCGCTGGCCCGTTCTCTCTCCCGGCGCCGCCGGCCTCCGCCGTGGCCGCGAGGTGCCCGGGCGCGTCCCCGCAGCCCCGCCGGCCGGCGCGCCGAGCGTCGGGACCGCGCCAGGCCGCGCGCGGGCACCGCTCTACTCCCCCCACCACCACCTCCGCGCCGTACCCCCGCCCAACACGCCGCCGCCGCCACCCGTTGGGCGCCTCAGCCCGCGCGCCCACCGGCTCCCGGCGGTCCCCGCTGGCAAAGTTGCTCGGCCTCTTCAGGAGGGCGACGCACCGCCCCTCAGGCCGCCGCGCGGGAAGGCCCGGACGGCCGCCCCGCTTTTTTACCTGACGGGAGTTTTTCGCGCGCGCTCGCTCGCTCGCCCGTTTTCTTTCTTTCCTTCTTTGCGCTCGCCCGCGCGGGGCGCCTTTTCCGCTCGCGCCGCCCGCGCCCGCCTGCTCGCGCCCTCCTTCCTGCTGGGCCCGGCAGAGCGGGGCGGCCGGCAGCTCTCCCCGCCCCCCTGCACCCGCGCTCCGGCGGAGGCGGCGGCAGCGGCGGCGGCGCTCCGCGCTCCGACTCATTCCAATATGGCACGGACGCAAAGCGCATGCGCCCGCGCCCCCCCACACATACTCTCCCCCCCCCATTAACCCCCCCTCCCAGATCCGCGGTCCTCCCGGCAACCCGCGCCCCTCGCCTCGCGCGCGTGGCACTCACGCCCGGGCCTCCCCGCGCCCACGGACTCGCGGAGCTGGAGCTGCACGGGAGACGAGGCGTCCGCGGGCCCGGGTCCAACGCCCGCCGTTCTTCTCGCGTCCCCAGTCGGCACCACTCGGAAGACACCCGCGAGGCCGTGGCGTGGTGCCGCGCGGCGTGGGCCTCCGATCCCCGACGGCGCCGAGGACCGAGCACGGTTGGAAGACGCGCCTTCGGGCTCCGGAGGCGCGTCGTGGCCCTGCTTGGATTTTGGAAGAGAAAGACCTCACCTCGGCTTCTGGACAGAGAGGGTCCCGGCGGTTCCCGCTGGCCCGGCGAAGTCCCTGATCCGTCTGTCCCGGGCGAAGCGCGCCACAGTCGCCCGCACGTGACCACCTCGAGCAAGAGGCATTAACCGAGAGGCAGCGGTTCGGCAGGTCCCTAATGAGCGCGAGCCGCTGCACCCGCCGTCCCGGCCACGTCGGGAATGCGACTTGTCCTTTTAGACCTAGCCCCGCTCTACCAAGTCCACAGAACACCTCGGCGTACCTGATATCCGGGCGCTTTGTAAACCAGCTTTCCTGCTGCGAAGGGGGTGGGACACATGGTGACCTAAGAACTCCCGGAGGATGGGAAGCTCAAAAAAAGCTGTCAATCAGCCTCGAATCCGCAGGCGCCCGCGGGCAGTTCGGTTTGGCGACTCATCCTTTCCTCCCCAAGCACAGGTGTCAGTAGCATGCACACACACCTCCTCCAGAAAGTGCCCTCAGCACCCGTGGGACCCGGGAGTGCCAATGAGACCAGTCTACGATGGCCTCAGTCAGGACTCTTACTCAATCAAGTCTTTGAGAGAAGAGGAGGTGCCCACAAAGGGACACAGGAATGTCTTGGGATGTTCACACTAGGCATCTTTCTCTCTTTGGGGCAACCTTGGGAAACACCCACATTACAAAGGCCAGATGATTTTTTTTTTGTAAGTGTAAAAAACCACTAAAAAGACAAAGTAACAGAAAAAAGGAATGTAAAAAGAATATCCAGTTATTGCTACACAATTTGAGTTTCCAAGCACAAAACCTTCTACATACTTACCTTTACATGCTTGAAGAACTCATTCTTTTATTTACTACTTTCACTAACATGTTTTGTTTGCATGAATATTTTTTAAGGCTTACGGCTCCTGTATTTTATTTCACTACAGTTGTCTAGTACTTTCGTGCATTGTACACATGGGATGAGTTTCTACGAATGGAAAAGTTTTCAGGTGGAAAGCTATGGATGGCCCTGTATTGACCCAATTGTTCTTTCCCCAGCGAGGAACAGTGTAAGGAATTTTTTTTTTTTTTTGAGACAGTGTAAGGAATTTAAGGCACATTTCTAAACACTGAGTGGCATCTTTTCTTCCCTACATTAATGATGCCTATTGATAGCTTGAGATTACCTTATTTGGCCTTTCTTGGATGACTAAACACTCAAAATTTCCCCGTTTGTTGTCTGTGTTTCCCCTTCTGTGCATGACCTATTGTTCATCTCCATTGTCTTGGGCTGAACCTCTTCTAACTAAAAAAGCCTTTTTTTTTTCCTTTTAAAAATATTTCACTTTTGTTATTGATGAAAATGTTGCCCAGCCTGATGTTGCTTTTTGTTTAAGTTTACAGTTCATTTGTCATTCTAGTCCCCATTGTTTGGATGCTAACAAAGTGAGTTTCATATACCCATTTGCTGGTATGATTTCTTTGCATATTTTATTATTTTATGATAACCTGTCTAGTTTTATTTTTGCTCTTTTTTTGGACTAAGTAGATAAAAAATGTGGACTTACTTTCCTTCCTCTATCACAATGGTTTTTGTTTATGCAGTCACCATTTGTTAAATAATTCTCCCCTTTTTCTTTGCTTAGCAAAACCTACTTTTTTTTTTTAACTACACCTTTGCTTTTGGCTTGTGTATTTCAGAATCGCCCAGTTCCTCCTATAGATCTTGGTTTCAGCAAATACTGTATGGGTACAAATACTGGTTCTTTGAAATAGTTTTTACATCTGACAAGGGTCAATTCCCACCATGAGAACTTTTTTAAAGATTTATTTATTTATTATTTATACAGTGCACATCAGATCACATTATAGATGGTTATGAGCCACCATGTGGTTGCTGGGAATTGAACTCAGGACTGCTGGAAGAGTAGATGGTGCTCTTAACCACTGAGCCATCTCTCCAGCCCGAGAACTTTTTTTTAAACAGCACTGGTTTACGTCCATACACATTCTAGGGTAATTACATAAGAGTTAAGAGCATTGGCTTCAGGGCTGGAGCAACGGCTCAACAGTTAGCAGTGCATATTGCCCATGCAGGAGATCAGGTTCAATTCCCACCACCTACATGGAATTCACAATTGTCTCTACTTGAGCTCCAGGGGATCCCATGCCTCAGGCACCAGCATGCTCATGTCCACACTTGGACACATAAATTAAAAGTACAATAAGTCTTTTTAAAAAAAAAAAAAAGAGCATGGGCTTTGAGAGTAAGCAAGGCTCACCACCAAGCAGCCCTGTGACCTTGACAAGTTCCTGCCTCGGGCCTTACAGTTTGGGTCCATAAGTGAGGATCTGGAGTAATGCCACCTCACAAGCTCAATGGCTGGCACATGGCAAATGCTTGATGTTGGCGACTGTTGTTAATCATGTTTTCTGTTCCAAAGAAGTACATGTATGAAAATGTATAGAGTAATGTATAGAGTAGCCAAAGGTGGTAGTAGTAGTAAAATTGGGAGCTGGGGGTGGTAGTGTGTGGCCTGTAGTCACAGCACCTGGGAGGTCCCAGAAGAAAAAGTGTGAGTTCCAGGCCAGCTAGGCCTACATAGCAAGACAATCTTAAAAAAAAATAAAAATAAAAATAAAAAATAAAAAAAAGTAGACCAACATCTGTGTTAATATGAAGCCAGCCTGGTCTACACAGCAAGTTCCAGAATATCCAGTGCTACCTACATGGAGAGACTCTGTCTCCCCTCACACCCCCCCCACCCCCCCCAAAAAAGTGTTGCACCTGACATGGAGTTGCATTAATCTAGGAGCTGATTTTGAAAAACCAAATACTCTATAATATTCTATTTTTCCAACCAGTACCTATGCTGTTTAAATTTATTCAAATATAAAATGTTCAGAAGCCAAGTCCCTTATTGCCTGCAGTATTTCTCCGCTGCTCACCTTGAGGCCCCTAATGAAGAAGGGCAAGGAGCCCAAAGGAGCCTCCGAGACTGCCATTCGAACGCCTGTCCTTTGTTGTGCCCGTGCGCGTGTGGCTGTGGATGTGTACCCCTTCCAAGGCCCCTCCAGAGGGGTCATGCATTCATCCCCTAGAACAAACTAGGAGCTTTCACGTCATTCTCAATGAAAGACAAAGCTGGGCCTCAAGGGCTGCCAGTTCCTTAACACTTTCCAAACCTTTATATGTATTAGGGGGTATAAGTGTGTGTGCCACAGCTCCCATATGGAGGTTGAACAACTTAAGGAGTTGGTTCCCTCCTTCAACCACGTAGATTTTGAGGGTTGGATGCAGACGCTCAGGGTCGGCAGCACCTTCACCCACTGAGCCACCTCACCAGACCCAGCTTCTCAACCTCCATCACTGAGTAACTTGAATTAGAGGTGGTTGAAGGAAGAGGCCCACAGAGACAAGGGTAACTTACAGCACCCCGGTTTACAAACATGATACCTCCCCATAAAGGATCTCCAAGGTTTCCCGATGAACTTTGTATCATTCTGAGAGCTTTGCTTCAAGATGCTGTGGGACCGGCCCCACGCATGCACCCACTTGGTCTACTGCACCAGTGTTTTGCTAGCTTGATCCGCAGAGGCGGCAGGTGTCTCAGCTGTGCCAGTTCCCCTTTCCTTCCCGTGAGAATGACAGCCCTTCCTGCCACAGGGCACTGACACACTCTCCGTCCTGCCTCCCGCACCCACCTTCACATAGCTACCATCAACGTATTGTTCCAGTATCTCTTTAATGAGGTAACTTCCGGAGGCCTCTGACTACTCCATCTAAACATGCGAGTAGGCCTTCCTGTCTCTCTTCCGCCTTCCCTTCCTTCTTCCTTCTCTCCGTCTCTGCTAGTTCCTTTGACAATTTATCCCTGCCTTTGCCATTTGCCTCTCTTTCTTTAACCCCTGACAAAGACAAGAGTCCCCCTAAGAGACATGCTTGGCTCATCACTGACCTGCCCCCCAAGAGGCAATGAGAGAGAAAATAGCTAGCATGTTAGACGGCAGCACTTAGGAGCAGAAGCTTGTGCTGGGCCGTGGTGGCACATGCCTTTGATCCCAGCACTAGGGAGGCAACCTGGTCTACAGAGTGAGTTCCAGGGCTACATAGAGAAACCATGTCTCCAAAAACCAGAGTGCGGGGTGGAGAACAGAAACTGGCATACCCCTGGGGAGCGTTGACAACTCCAGCTTAGTCTGCACTCCTCATTGGCTCTCTGTGGTGACCTGCAATACCATGCCCTCAATGACCAAGGGGTCTAGACCTTTTTCCATCTTACGCAAACCTCTCTTCCCCTGTGAGCCCACCCTGCCCACAGGCAGTAGATATCAAGTTGGGGCTTTGTATCAAGTGAGAATGTGATCTGGACCCAGAGAACTGGAAGCATCCTGAAAGATCCATCAGATTCTTTCCAACACAAGGACTTAAGTTCCTCAAGCCTGCCAGGATCTGCTGCCAATAACCAGTGGTTCGCTACTGCCACTGACCAGCCAACTCCATACAGTCACCTCAAGAGAGGCAGGTCACATAGTGACTCCCATGGCCAGTCACCCAAATGAGTGGGTGATTGCTACCAAACAAATCTTGCTCACTGCATGCTACTCCCTGCTGAAGCCCAGATGGCTTGGATGGCCCTGCTGCCCTGGATGTCACAGGCCATTGCTAAATGATCACTGACACCTATCCTCCTCCATATCCCTGTCTTGGTAGCTGCAAACATGCCACCACGCCTACTGCACCACATGAGTGGAAAAATACTAGGCTTAGAGGTAGGGACCTTGGTGTCAGGTTCAGATTTAGCCAGTTTTTCTCAGACTTTCTGTTGGACTCTCTTTGTGGGAGCTCAGTTTCCTCATCTCTGTAAGCAGGGATGAAACCTCCCACCTTGCCAAGTCCATAGAATGCAAGAACAAAATGTTTATTAAACACTCTGCAAACTATAAATCACAACAGAATTAAAATAAATAATCAGCTTGAGGGACTGAGGACACAGGTCAGTGGTAGATTTTCCCAGCATGCTCAAAGCTCTAAGTTTCGTTTCAGCACTGGAGCTATAGTGGGGGAGGGGGAATAGAGAGAGGGGAGGGGAAAGGGGGAAGATAGGGGGAAAGGAAGACATGAGGTGAAGGGGAAAACTGGCTTGCCCCACTTCTTTCTTGCCTTCCTAAGGTACGTAGTTAGCTTGCTCCATGCCCAGTAAGTTACCTGGGGAAAGACACAGTCTCTCCAGTTCCATTTTCCGTCCTTGAGTCTCTTTGTATTTGCCGAGGGAGGGAGAAATCATATACACGGTATACATTTTCCCCATGTATTTCTCGTGAATCTTCTTTACTTTTGTTTTTGAGACAGGGTGTCACAAATCCCACACAGGCCTCAAGTTCTATGTAAAACTAACTAAATGAGGGAGCAGGGAGCTGGGAGACAGCTCAGTTGGTTAACTGTTAAGTACCTGAGTTTTGTGCCCAGAACCTACATAAAAAGTCAGGGGCAGGTGTGTACTCATGATTCCAGTGCTGCAGATGTGGAGCCCAGGGCTCGCTGGGCTTAGCCTATGTGGTGAGCTCCAGACTACTGAGAGATAACTTTTAAAAGCCCAGTGAGAAAACTCAGAGGTTAAAGGTGCTAGCTATAATCCCCAGAACCCACACAAAGGTGAAAAAGAAAACCCCACAAAGTTGTCCTCTGACCGCCACACACACACAGCAGCATGTGCATCCCTTGTGTGTCACGTCCACACACAAAAATAAATAAATACATCTGCCAATTAATTAAATAAAACACAAAACTGGACAGATGGTACCTGGGGGGAAAACACCAGATGTTGTCCTCTGGCCTCTGTACACATGAGCTAGCTTATGCTAACATGTGCATGTGCTTGTATATACACCCCCCCCCCTCTCACACACACATACACACAAAATGAGCTTTTTTTTCCATGAATATTATCTGGGTTAAATAGCATGAGAAATGTGTATGGTGACTGGTACAGATGACATAGGCTGGTAGCCCTTATGCCAAATGTGCCCCCTATGGTGTTTTTCTCCACCAGCACAGTCAGCACACACTCTCTTTTGTTTTCCAGGCATGATTTATAAACAATAAAGCACAGATATTTCATATACATACAGCTTCCTTGAGTGCTGGCAGAGGAATATCCCCTATAAGCCACCACTGAAACCAAGATGTTGCATGTGGCTAGGTATAGTGTCTGTAAGCTTGGCCACACGGGAAGCTTAAACAGGATGGCTGGGTCCCAGGCCAAGCTGAGTAATTTAGCAAGACCCTGACTCAAGTGATCCTTTCTTAAATCAAAATATAGGGGATATAGGTCAATGTTAGGGTGCTTGCCTAGTATAACTAAGGCCCTGGATATCAAACCCAACCACCACCACCACCACCACCACCAAGACTCGGGGACCATCATAGAAAAAGAAGGATTTAAAAATGTAAAAGTTGGGGCTGGAGAGATGGCTCAGTGGTTAAGAGCACTGCCTGATCTTCCAAAGGACCTGGGTTCAATTCCCAGCACCCACATGGCAGCCCACAACTGTCTGTAACTCCAAGATCTGAGACCTCCGACACCAACACACATAAATTAAAATTAAATAAAAAAATTTAATGTAAAAGATGGGTGGTGGGAGGTACTGTTTTCTGTACATGCCATGACCAGTGCACACATGAACTCTCACTAGCCACAGTTATCTGCTTTAGACTTACACAAGACCAAAGCAGGCAGAGTTGCAGTGTGGATGGAACAGGGTTCACAAGGCTCCACCCCAAGCTTAGGGACTATTAGCAGCTTATGGCTGCTGAAGATGGGTCATTTTTCTTTGGGGTTGTAGCTACTGGTAAGTGATCCACGTTCCGGCAGATGGTCTGATACCCCTATGCACACAGGCAACACTAACTGGATTCAGTGGGTTATTTAAAAATAAGAAAATAGCTGGCAGGTGGTGGCACATGCCTGAAATCTCAGCACTTGGGAGACAGAGGCAGGTGGATCTCTGTGAGTTTAAGGCCAGCATGGTCTACAGACGGAGTTCCAGGGCAGCCAGGGGTACGCAGAGAAACCCTATCTTGAAAAACCAAACAAACAAACTAAAAACCCGAAAATAAGAAGTGAAGTTGAGGAGAACATGTGTTGGGACGGCGGTGGTCCTGAAGGAGTTAAAAGGGGAAAGAAAGTGGATGAGGTCAAAATGCAGCACATTTAGTTGGGCGTGCTGGTGCACACCTTTAATTCCAGCACTTGGGAGGCTGAGGCAGGCGGATTTCTGTGAGTTTGAGGCCAGCACGGTCTACATACCAAGTTCCAGGACATTCAGGACTACATAGAGAGACCCTGCCTCAAAACAACAACAAAATAATTGCACATATATGAAATTCTCAAATAATCAATAAGAATACTAGTTTTAAAGGAGCCACAAAGGGTCAGTGTGTAAAGCACGTGTCACCAAACCATGAAAACCAGAGTTCAGGTCCCAGGCATCCACCCATATTATGTCGGCCCAGTGCTTGGGAGGCCAAGACAGGATGCCTGGAGCAAGCTAATTGGCTAGACTAGCTGAAAACAAGCTTTGATTCAAAATGTAATGTACAGGGGCTGGAGAGATGGCTCAGGGGTTAAGAGCCACTGTCTGCTCTTCCAAAGGTCCTGAGTTCAATTCCCAGCAACCACGTGGTGGCTCACAACCATCTATAATGAGATCTGATGCCTTCTTCTGACCTGCAGGCATACAGGTATAAAAAGAATACTGTATAAGTAAATAAATAAATATTTAAAAAATGTAATGTACAGAATGCTTAAGGAATACACCTGATCTGATGTCAACCTCTGGCCCACACGTACGTACCTGCCCTCATGCACATGCACATGCATATGAATATGCATGTATAGATGTGCACGTGCACACGCACGCACACACATACACACACAAAAGCAATTGTGAATCCACATACTCAGACTCCTATAGGAATATTCAGAACAGTTTCGTTCATAAAAATCAACACAGAGCCGGGCAGTGGTGGCGCACGCCTTTAATCCCAGCACTTGGGAGGCAGAGGCAGGTGGATCTCTGTGAGTTCAAGGCAAGTTTGGTCTACATAGTGAGTTCCAAGACAGCCAGGGCTGTTACACAAAGAAACCCTGTCTTGAAAAACAGAGAGAGAGAGAGAGAGAGAGAGAGAGAGAGAGAGAGAGAGAGAGAGACAGAGAGAGAGACAGACAGAGAGAGAGAGAGAGACAGAGACACAGAGAGAGAGACAGACAGAGAAAGACAGAGACAACAGAGAGACACAGAAGCATAGACACAGAGACACAGAAACAGAGAGAGAGAGAAACCCAGCAAAGACAACAGGAGACCAGATCAACAAGTGTGGCTCACCAACTCTGACAGCGACGACTATCACAGCAGATAAACACCTGTCTCACTGGGCAAAAAGGATGGCTCTAAATAATGCCACGTCGCTCAAAGAAGCCGGATACTGAAGAGCTGACTACCTGTAGATGAAATCCTGGGACAACAAAACTGGCCGTTGTGGACGGAGGCCATATGGCGGGTACTTATGGAACAAAGGACATTGACAGTGAAAAGGCACAAAGGCGTTTCCCAGAGTGGCAGAGCCTGCTGGGGTCAGTAGTTATACGGCACGAGTCTAGTCAGGCGCCTAGTAGCCCATTTATGGTTTTATGCATGTTAGCAAGGGTAAGTTATTCCTCACTGGAGGTTTAAAAACAAAATCCTGCAGGGCATGCTCCCAGAGGAGCCTCGTAGGCCCCACAGCAGTGCCCTGAGCCTGCACCAGCTCATCGTTTAGGGGAACTGCACCTCCAAGTGTAGTGTTAGTATGCCAGAATATATAAGCCACTAGCTACTGAGTGGGGTCATAAACATGCAAATGGTGGGTTTATAGCAATTTGGGAGGCTTTTTTTTTTTAATCACCAGTGTGCCAGAGCCTTTTATGGCAACTCATAAATATACCTCCTATTAGAGTCTCAGCAGATCACAGCCAGAGGGACCAACTGACCTGGCCATGGGTGAAGGATAAGAGGTACCACATGGCACTGCCAGATACTAGGGTTTTCTTTTCTTCTTTTCCTCTTGAGCCATGTATCCCAGGCTGGCCTCAAACTCTCTATGTGGTCAAGAATGGCTTTGAACTCCTGATGCTCCAGCCCGTATCTACTAAGAACTGAGATTATAGGTGTGTGTTACCATGACAGTCTTCCGTGGTGCTGGAGAGCAAACCTGGGACTTAGACAAGCCTGACCACGAGACAAACACTGCCAACTGAGTTCCATGTCCAGCTCTAAGCCTGCGCTTCCTGAGCTGCTCAGAATCCATTGTGTACACAGTACCACAGACATGGGCACACACTTGAACAGGAGCTAGGAGAATAGCCTCTATTCTTTTGGCTCCCGATAAACACTTGGGTTTTCTGGTGAAGAGTTGCTTGACCCCTCTAACCCCAGCAATGGACAAAGAGACACCTTGGTGGTGGTGTTCTTCTATCAGTCAGGGGCAGAGCAGATGGCAGTCCTTTGTTCATCCTAGCTTGATGCCTGGCTTGGTGGCCAAAGCTGTCTTATGCCTAGGACTCATAAAAATCAAATCAAATCCCTCAGGCAGTGTGCAGCATAAGAGAGGAAGACAGACAGATTTGTGGACTGCCATGCCACCCAAAGACCTGTCCTCTAGTGCACGACACAGGTGGGCCATAGGCACCTGCTTGCTGCTACACCACACAGCATGGATGGAGGGTGTCGCCCAGGGTCCTGCCAGTCACGTGACCAGTCTGCAGCAGGAGCCACCACAACGTGGTGATCAGATGGGAGAGAAGTGGAGCAGCTTGAGCATTATGAAGAGAGATGGAGCTAGAGTTGATGGAGAGGAGTCCCTATTGTGAGTGGCCAGCCCTGCCATCTGGGGCCATAGTGAGGTCCCAGCTTGAGCTGCCACATCAGAGTCCATGGCTATGCAGCAGCAGGGGTCAGTGTCGATGTCCATGGCTTATAGCAGCACTAGAGAACATAGGGATGTCCCTGCTCTGGGTAGCCACTGGGGACCACGTGGATGTCCAGGGGCTGTGCGTAACTGGCACTGCCCCTCACTGGATGTGGTGCTCTGGAGAGCTGGCCTCATCTCTCACCCAGCAGCGCTTGGGAGAGCTAGCCCTGCCTCTCACCAGCTGCAGCACTCGGGAGAGCTGGTCCTGCACTCACCTGGACAGCACAGCAGAGATGATCCTGGTGGCAGGGGCACAGGTGAACCAGTCCTGAGAGCCAGAACACAAGAGAGATTACCTCGACCCTTGTCCATGAGGTGGTATGGTGGTGATGTGCCCCCCTACCTCTCCCCCTCACCACCTGAAGCAGTCAGGAGAATGGGCTCTGAGGTCATGAGGACAGGAGAGTTGGCCCCATCACTTGTCTTAGGTGAGGTAGTGTGAGTGTAGGGGCTTATGCCCTCCCCCTCCTCCTCTTGCCATCTGCAGAAGCCAGGAGAGCTCTCCCTGGGGTCATGAGAGCTGGAGAGCTAGCCCTGCCCTCTCACTAGTTGTATCACTCAGAAGAGAGGGTCCTGCACCTTACCTGGGCAACATAGTGGAGGCCCTGGTGAGCCACTCACAAGGACGTGAGAGTAGAGAAGTGGGCCCAGCCCCTCGCTGGCTGCAGCAACTAGGTGACTGGGCCACCATACCTTAGCTAGGCAGCATGTGGAACTGGCTCTGGAGGCGTGGGTGTGGGTGAGCTAACCCGAAGAGCATGAGAGCAAGAAAGCTGACCCTGCTTCCTGCCAGTGACAGCACTGGGTGGCCTAGCCAGAGTGGGGCTGGGGAGCTCACCCTGGTGGAGTGAATAAGGGAAAGCTGGCAGGCCCAGGTCGAAGGCTCTGAATTGGCTCACCCCAAAATCTGTATCATCTGCAAACTGTTGGGACCTGTGAAAGGGCCAGTTCTGCTGTTCCAAAGCTGCAGGATCTGTATGATACAGGACAACAACAGGATAACCGGGAAGAGGCCCAGTAAGGATCCAATACTGATGCTGTCACAGAAGCCAGAGACCTCGAATCAGACCAATGACTCACTGCAATGAACATTTGCAAGTGAAGGTGTGTGAACAGAGGGAGGTGTACTGTGAGACACACTGTGGAATGCTACAGCTTCCACAATAAGATGTTTTCTATGCTTTGTTTTGTTGTTGGTGTTGGTGTGTGTGTGTGTGTGTGTGTGTGTGTGTGTGTGTGTGTGTGTGTTATCTTTAAGGAGGAAGTTGCATGAGTTTGAGACCAGCCTGGTCTAAAGAGTGAGTTCAAGGACAGCCAAAGCTACACAGAGAATAACAACAAACAAACAAAAGAAGAGGGGATAAAAGAGTTGCTTCTGAGCTGGGCATGGTGATGCACACCTTCAATCCCAGCACCCAGGAGGCAGAGGCGGGCAGATCTCTGTCTGTTTGAGGCCAGCTTGATGTAGACACTGAGTTCCAGGACAGTCAGAGCTGCACAGTGAGACGCTGTCTCCACAAATGAACAAGATGCTTATGCATATTTTGCTTTATGAAATGTCATACCCTCCAATGCACTGCTAACCCTCACCAGAGACCTGGGGAGTAAGCAGTGTATTCCCCATAGATGACAGAGCAGAGACTCAAATGCTACCCGCCTGAGATCCATCCACCCACTGGACAGTCTCCAGTGCAACTCTCCAGAGCTACAGCAAACAGAAAGCCTGTCCCGCACCACTCCCCACAGCAAGTCCCTTTCTCCCAGGTAGGTCCTTCTGTGTCACAATGAAGTGAGCTCAGACCTCCCAATAGGCCGTCTCATCTTCAGCTGTTTATCTTGTATTTTCCTGGAGGTCTTCCTTGGTGGCCACTAGCCACGAAGTCCCAGGTACTCTGTGAGAGGGCAGGAAATGAGATAGTGAGCTTGGGGGCGCTGGTAGAAACAGCAGCTAGTAGAAGAGGCATCCCGAAAGGCCCTGACGCCTCTTCCAGAACCTGACCACACTGAACTCCAAGGATCTGGGCTTGACTTTGCAGCAGCTGCTCCATCGCCTTTCTCCTTCGGGCCCCTGAGATCCTTACTGTCCCTTTTCTCACAGAGTCAGAGGTCAGGAAAAGCCAGTGGGTTGTTCTGGTTTTTGTTTGTTTGTTTGGGTTTTTGTATTTTTGTTTGTTTTTTCGAGACAGGGTTTCTCTGTGTAGCCTTGGCTGTCCTGGACTCACTTTGTAAACCAGGGTGGCCTCAAACTCACAGTGATCCACCTGCCTCTGCCTCCTGAGTGCTGAGATTAAAGGCGTGCGCCACCACACTCAGCAACATGGGTCACTTTGGAACAGAAACCCCTAATTGCTTCAGCCCATGAAAAGAACATGCCTGCCACAATTTCAGCCAGACAAACATTAAGTGTTAGGCAGGAACCTGGGGCTGGGTAAGAGGCAGGTCCAGTCTCAAAGTGGGGACCAGGCAGATGGCTGACTCAAATCTGCAGGCTTTTCTCGACTCCAGCTAAGAACGGGAGCCTGAGGTAGTGGTCTCTGTTTCAAGAGAGGCTGCCCTTCTTGATAGCCCCAGCATTAACAGCATGTAGATATGTAGGCTGGTGCAGGGTCTGGCATCTGGGTATATCTATTTGGAAAAACTGGGCAAAAGTCAGGCATCAGGGTGACCCTTCCAACTCTACTTGTCCCTCTGTGTGGCCTAATAGGAGAGCAGATGTGGGCCTCTGGGCCAGGGAGGTTCTGGGGCTAGGCTGATGTGCTGAGGCTAGTAGGGAACAGTAGTAGTAGCGGCAGTGGAAAAAGAACAGCCCCAGATTCCAGGAGAGCTGACAGGAAGGCCAGCCAGGCTCCAGATCACAGCAGCTCAGGGCTGGAGAGGTGAGTCTCAGAGATGGAGGAAAGTGGAGTGTGGCCGGGCGTGATGGCGCACGCCTTTAATCCCAGCACTCAGAAGGCAGAGGCAGGCAGATCACTGTGAGTTCGAGGCCAGCCTGGTCTACAAAGTGAGTCCAAGATGGCCAAGGCTACACAGAGAAACCCTGTCTCGAAAAACCAAAAAAAGAAAAAAGAAAAAAGAAAAAAAGAAAGAAAGAAAGAAAGTGGAGTGTGGTGTGGGTGGGGTTCTTAGCCAATGGGCTGAGAGGACACTAAGAACTTTCAAAAGGCTTAGGAAAAGGAGGGGACTGAAGAGGATGAAAGGGACATGTAGGAGAAAGCTGGGGGTACAGAGTAATCAGGTGGGGATGGGGAGAGTCTGGGAACTGAGGAGCAGATCCTTCAGGCTAGAGTGGTGGACACCCAAAGGGCCCATCCTATGGCAACTGTCATTATCTCACTACATTAGCTCGTGACTTCCAGGGGCATCTCTGGTCTCCATAGCAACTCAATGGGTGGGAACAAATCCACCTCAAGTCCCCTCAATAGCCATGAAAACTAAGGCCCAGCCAGGGTCAGGCTATGAGGCTTTGACAAGCCCTTTGCCCCAGTTCTGGCTCCATCAGAGGCTGCAAGCCTGGAGTTGATCTCTTACACACATCAAAGAACTTCTGCAAGGTTATCATCACAAGATACACATCCAGAAAAAAAAAGCAGATATCTATAAGACAGGTGACATAAACTTAAAGTCACAGCACAAGCGAAGGACTGTGAGGAAAAACTGCAACACATAGTACAAAGGAGTAACAAGCAGGATATACAAAGGTCCCAAAATCAATAAGAAAAACATAAAAATAGAGTAAAAACATGGCGAAGTCTGTAACAGACTCTTGATAGAAAAGGAAATAAAGAGGGAGAGAGTGCTTGGAAAGACATGTGGAGTGTGGTGGGGGCATCTCTGGGACAAGCTAAAAACCTAGTGCAATGGAAACTCTCAGGAATCTATAAGGATGACCCTAGCTAAAACTCATAGCAATGCAGGGCACAGAGCCTGAACTGACCATCTTCTGTAACCAGGCAAAACTTCCAGTGGAGGAATTGGGACAGCAACCCAGCCACAAAGCCTTTGACCTACAATTTGTCCTGCCTATAAGATGTGCTGGAGTAAAAGGTGGTACAGAAATTGTGGGAGTGGCCAGCCAATGACTGGTCCAGCTTGAGACACGTACCATGAGAGGGAGCCTACCCATCACACTGCCTGGAAGGCCAGGACCCAGAGGCTGGAGATCTCAGAGACCTAGGAAAGAACCAAATAGGACTGGTCACATACACACACACACACACACACACACACACACACACACACACACACACAGAAGCCAGTGAGATGATTTCTAATGTTGTTCTGCTATACTCACAGATTGTCATCTATCCCAAGCCAGTAACTGATGAAAACAGATGCAGAGACCCACAGCCGAACATTAGGTAGACCTTGAGAAATCCCACAACAGAGAGGGAGGAGGATTGTAGGAGAAGAGGGGTCAAGGACACCACAAGAAAACCCACAGAATCAACCAATCTGGCCCCTTAGGGGCTCACAGAGACTGGACCGCCAACCAGCGTGTTTGCATGGGACTGGCCTAGCCCCTCCGCACATAAGTTACAGTTGTGTAGCTTGGTCTTCTTGTGGGACTCCTAGCAGTTGGAGCAGGGGCTGTCTCTGACTCTGTTGCTTGCCCTTGAGTCCCTTTTCCCCTGCTGGGTTGCCTCATCCAGCTTTCATAGGAGAAGAGCTGCCTAGTCTCCGATGTGCCTAGTCTTACTTGATATGCATGGCTGGTTGATATCATAGGAGGCCTGCCCTTTTCTAAGGAGAAATGGAAGAGCGTGGAGGGGGAAGGATTGGGAGGAGAGGAAGCAGAGGAAACTGCAGTGAGGCTAAAATAAATAAATAAATAAATAAAAAAGAAAGCCAGGTGTGGTGGCACACACCTTTAATCCCAGCACCCGGGAGGCAGAGGCAGGTGGATTACTGTGAGCTCAAGGCCAGCCTGGTCTACAAAGCAAATCCTGGACAGCCAAGGCTACACAGAGAAACCCTGTCTCGAAAAAACAAACAAATAAATAAAAAAGAAATAAAGAGGCCAGGTGTGGTGGCACCCACCTTTAATCCCAGCCCTTGGGAGGCAGAGGCAGGCAGATCTCTGTGAGTTCGAGGCCAGCCTGGTCTACAAAGCGAGTCGAGGATAGTCAAGGCTACACAGAGAAACCCTGTCTCAAAAAAAAAAAGAAAGAAAGAAAGAAAGAAAGAAAGAAAGAAAGAAAGAAAGAAAGGGGCTAGAGAGACTTGGTGGTTAAGAGCCTTGCAGAGGACCTAACTTTGGTTCCCAGCGCCAAATCGGTGGCTCATAATCACTAATAACTCTAGTTCCAAGAGTCTGATGATTCCTTCTGCCTTCCAAGGGTAGCGGGCACACACTCATACACATAAGATGAAATAAAATAAATAAAATTTAAAATATTAGTTTAGTAAAGAAATGAAATAAAAAATAATAGGCGGTTCAACAGGTAAAAGCGTCTGCCACTAAAGCTAATGACCTAAGTTCAATCCCCAGTACTCGCATGGTGGAAGAAGAGAACAAACTTCTTCATGTTGTCCTCTGACCTCCATATGTACACACACACACACACACACACACACACACACACGCACACACACACAAATAAATAAATAAATGCTGCCCCACCCAGCACTGGAGGGTACAGACAGAAGAGGCAGCAGCTGGGTGAGCCAGCAGGGCTGGGACCACCTACACCCCACCAGAGGCTCCGGGATGATGCCTGTGGCACAGGTTACCACAAGGGGCCATGCAGACTTCTGTGGTCGGAGCTGCAGCCTGCAGTCACATCCATAGGCTGTGCTGCCACCGGGAGGGGGTGGGTATAATGGTGTGGCCTGCGCTGCCACCTGAGGCCATGGTGATGTCCAGGGTCAGACAGTCTGCGCTGTGGTTAGAGACCATGTGGAGCCCTCCCCTCCCCCCATCCATGCTCCTGCTGACTGAAGATCAAGGAGGCTCCTTTTGCTGTGGTATCGATGGCTGTAGACACAGCGGAGAGGGAGGTACATGGGAGGCTTCAGTGGCAACCTTTACCCCCACCTTAACTCCTCCCTCCAACACACAAAAGTAGCCCAGACAGGAAGCCACGGAAGAGAACACTTAAAAAGTGTGTTGGGGCTAGGCGTGGTGGCGCACGCCTTGAATCCCAGCCCTCGGGAGGCAGAGGCAGGTGGATCACTGTGAGTTCGAGGCCAGCCTGGTCTACAAAGCGAGTCCAGGACAGCCAAGGGTACACAGATGTTGCTCAGGGCTACATCTCTGAAGAAAACTGATTGTCTCTCCCCCGCAGCCAGCAGCTGCTAATAGCTGCACTCTGGGGGTGGGACCTCATGAGCCCCTCCCCATCCAGGTTGGGATCTTGTTTTTGTTTTTGTTTTTGAGACAGGGTTTGTCTCGACATAGCCTTGGCTGTCCTGGACTCACTTTGTAGACCAGGCTGGCCTCAAACTCACAGCAATCCTACTGCTTCTGCCTCCCAAGTGCTGGGATTAAAGGCGTGTGCCACCACCACCTGGCACAGGTTGGGGTCTTGCACAGGTCTTGTGCAAGTTCACTGTTAATTCATGTGTGCACCAGCACTGTCGTGTCCAGAAAATATTGTTTTGTGGCAGATGCCCACTACTTCTGGCTCTTACAATCTTTCTTTCTGTCCAGTACCAACAGTGGGGAGGTAGGGGAACAACTCTATGAGTTCCAGGCCAGTCAAGGTTGCATAGTGAGAGCCTATATCAAAATACCAAAACCAAAAACTAAACCAAACCAACCAAATAACAACAACAAAAACTTGTAGCAGAGAAACTCACATTAAAAGGCAGTATTTCAAGAAAATGTCTTATCACCGTAAGGTGTGAGAAGTCCATTTGCTTGGAGGTGGACATGGCTTCTTTAGAGCTTGGTGTGGTAGCTGCCTCACAGCTCAGCGATTCTACACCCCAGTACCTCAGCACACAGCCTGGGGGATGTGGGGGGGGCATGGGGGTGTGGGTGTGGGTGGGGCATGGTGTCCGTAGCCAGTCTGTAACAGCACAGCATAAGCATGTGTGTCCAGGAGCTGGAATTGCAGTAACCTCAGTACAGACTTGCAGAAGTGATGTGTCAATCATAAGGACCTGAGAGGAGGGGAAAGGAAATGGCTGATTTGGGGGAGCTGTGTCTCACCTCATGTCTTCCATGAGAGAATAGAGTCTTCTGGAAGCACCCTGGATGTGAGATCTGATATCTAAGGCTGGAAGCCAGTTTCCCTCACCTCCCCACCTGCCCCCACCCCAACTAAAGCCTAACCATGGTCAGTGGGAAGAAAGGAGAAAGTACATTCTGAAAATTAAAGTTTAAGGGGTCTTTTCTTTTCATTTTCAGGCAGCGTCTCACTCTAGCCCGTCAAGCCTAGAACTCATTCCACAGGTCAGGCTATCCCGACCACAGCTCCGAGTACTGGGATTGCAGGCATGAGTCATCACGCTTGACAGAATTTGCTTTTTATTTATTTATTTGTGTGCGTGTGTGGAGGTCGGAGGACACCTTACAGGAGTTGGTTCTCTCTACTTAGGATCAACTCAAGTTGTTCGTCAAGATGGGTGGGTCTGGTTGTTGTTTTGTTCCTCCCACCCCCCCCCCCACAGGGCTTCTCCCCATAGTCCTGCCTATCCTGGAACTTGCTCTGTAGACCAGGCTGGCCTCTGCCTCCTGAGGGCTGTAATTAAAGGAGTGTGCCACCATCTGGGGTTTGAGGATTTAAAGGAACAGAGCTGTGTTTTGAATACCAAAATTAGAAGACGGAGATGGGAAGCCAGGGCCCTCCCCAGCCACTGGCTTTGCGGCCTCCGGGGTCTTCTGCAGGGACAGGCATGACCTCAGGAAGGGAAGCTAAACTTCACTCAACATTTGATGAACCAGTCATGGGCCCTTCTGCATTTCTTCAATGTTTTCATTACTGTGTGTCTGTTGGTGCAGAGGAAGGGCTCCACGCCGCAGTGTGCTTGCAGAGGTCAGACGACAAACGTGTGGGGTTCAATTCTCTCCTTCCACCTTTGTATATATGGTCTGGTAGTTAGGCTTTTCCACAGCTCCTCTCCGGCTGAGCCATCTTGCCAGCCCTACACTACCAAACCCACTTTCTTTGAAATACAGTAACTTGTTTTGTAGTGCAACCAGTATTATTCTCTCTTTATAGAGGAAAAAAACAAAAACCCAACTCCTGTCCTTCTGAGTTCCGAGCCTGTAGAGACAGACAAAAGGGTCTTTTGGTTTCATTTTATTGCATTGCTTTTTTTTTTTCTTCAGACAGAGTCTTGCTATGAAGCCCAGGTTTGCCCTCTTACTGGTTTTTGTAGCCAGGGATGGCCTTGAACTTGAGATCTCCCTACCTCATGAGTACTGAGGTTACAGGCATCGATCCCCACTGATCTACTGGGGTTTGGGGTTTGTTTGAGTTGTGGCTTCCTTCTCAGCTCAAGCAATCCTCTCACCCCTTGAATAGCGGCAATACAATTGTGTGCACTGTCTGGCTTGTGTTACTTTTTTTTTCCCTTTTCATTTATTTTTTTGTTGGTTTGTTTTGAGACGTGGTCTTTCTATATAATTCTATATGTCCCTCACTATGTAGACCAGGCTGGCTTCAAATCCACAGAGATCCACCTTGCCACTGCCTCCTGAGTACCAGAACTAAAGGCATGTGCCAACTTAGCTTGTGTTGTTTGGTTTGTTTGTTTGTTTGTTTGTTTGTTTGTTTTCAGACAGGGTCTCACGATGTAGCCTTGACTAGCCTGGAACTTCCTATATAGCACAGGTTGGTCTCTAATTCAGAGAGATGCACCTGCTTCTGCTGGTAGATCTGCCTCTCAATCACCACACCCAGCCCCTATGAAGCATTCTTAAGTGAGGTTGTCCTGATGCTTCTAGTGTAATTAAAAACCCAGTAACTGGGATGGAGAAATAGCTCAGGAGGTAAGATCACTGGCTCCAGTGGACATGGTGTCATCTGCCTTCCAGGACAGCCAGAGATACATAATAGAGAGACCAAGTCTCATTATAAATAAATAAGTAAATAGGACAGCTGCTTGTTCAAAGAACCATGTTCAAGGGGCTAGAAAGATAGCTCAAAGGTTTAAGAGCACTGGCTTCCAAAGGTCCTGAGTTCAATTCCCAGCAACCACATGGTGGATCACAACTATCTATAATGAGATCTGGTGCCCTCTTCTGGCCTGCTGGCTCACATGCAGGCAGAATACTGTATAAATAAGTAAATAAATCTTTTTTTAAAAGAGAGAGGAAAAAACAAAACAAACAAACAAATACAACAACAAAACAAACAAACAAGGTTCAAGTCCCAGCACCATAGAGCAGTTTACAATCATCCCCAGTCCCAGTGGTCCAATGACCTCCTCTGACTCCCTCAGGCACCAGGCATGTATGTGGTACATAGACATATATGCAGGCAAAACACCCAAATACATAAAGAAAAAATTGTAATTAAATAGTAAATGGCAGACTACCCTAAGTATAGCAAATGCCTTGTGGTGTTCGGGTGTGGGTGTGCAGGGGGGGGGATAGCAGGGAGGCTCTGCAGGAGGCTTGGCGGCTTTGGCAGTGGCTTGGGTCACAATATGACAGAGACTAGAACTCAGAGTGAAAGGCCTCCATCCCAGCCTGGGCATCCCATTAACGCTGTGCTGGTCATTGTTCATGGGCACTGTTGGGCCTCCCTCTTAGTAGCCAGAGACCCTATGGCCCAGCCTAGAACCACCCAGGGCCTCTAACTGGTGGTCACCTCTAGAAACGGGGCCCTTGAGACTTCAGGGTGCTCACAGATCAGGATCCCGGGGTAGCATTTCTCGGGACTCTGCCTTTGTGGCATAAGCCTGTATAGCAGGCACTAGAGAAAGCAGAGGGGCCTTAGGATCCTCCAGAGAAGCCTGGCAGAGCAGCCGCTAGGGGACAGGACTCTCCCGTGTGTGTCCTCTGAAGGCTGTGAGCAGATGAACAAGGACAATACACTCTGCAGATACAGGGGATAGCCGGAAGTCCATGTGGACCCTAGGGCCCACCACCACTCCCCAAATAAAAACCTCTTATGAGGTGGGGAAATGGCTCAGGGGAAAGATGCTTGCCTCTCAAGCCTGACAGGAAGGAAACTACAGTATCTGGAGAACCTGACCTGGCACTCAGGAAGCAGAGGCAGGTGGTGAGTTTGAGGCCAGCCTGGTCTACAAAGAGAGTTCCAGGACAGCCAAGGCTACACAGAGAAACCCTGTCTAGAAAAACAAATCAAAACAAACAAAGATGCTTTGCCTATGGGCACTCCATCTCAAAAGCAGAAACACAAGTTGGCGCGGGGTCGGGGGTAGGGAGGTGTTACCCGAGGTGGAAGTCTCAGTTCTCTGTGGGAAGGGACTCTGGACTTCTGTTCCCAAGAGCAAGTGTGTACCAACCAGAACAGTAAGGCTTTGCTAGCCTTTATCAGGCTGCTGGCTAGGCTGGGGCTGAGGGGCAGTGGAGCCTCCAGGAAACTCCTACGTCTCTCTCACTCCTGTCAGGTGAGGAAGACTCCTCAGAGATGAAAGTGGGCCTGCCCTGCCCTGGGGCCTCCAGCATGAGCTGCAGGTGTTTGGTGCAGCCTGGGCCCTGGGGTGGAGGGGGAGGGGGGGAGGAGGAGCAGAGGACTCATTGTTCCTGGCTCCATCGTGCACCGGAAGTCAGAGGGAGTCCCTCAACAATAGCCCCAAGGGATCTCTGTTCCTGTTGGGAAGGGCCTGTCCCAGGAAGCTCAATGTCTCCAAAGCTCTGACAAGGACATCAGAGCTCCAGATCTGTACCTGTCTCCTGTGCGCACTTCCCCATTCCAATTAGTGCTAATTGGACTAGTGGGAAAGCCCACAGACCCTGCAGCAAAAGCAATAAAGTATGCTGGGCTGATAGGCTTTGGGGGATGAGCCCTCAGGTATCTGTCTCTCTGAGGGAGGTGAGATAATAGGGCCACATCTGCCAAGCACCCCCCCAGCCTTCTGGGAAATGAAGTCATTCCGGGGACAATAGATGGGAAGACAAGGAGGCCAACAAATGCCCTTTTCTCAGCCTGGCATTTAAGGTTCCCAAACTCAGCCCTACCAGATTCCGCTCTCCAAACCTGGACTGCTTCATTTCTTTTGTCGCCGCTCCTTACAGCCCAGGTCAACGATTCATACAACCATTCATGTCTTAGGTAACTGTGGAGTCCCTTTCTGAGCCATGCCCAAGGGATCATAGAGATGGACATGCCCGACTTGGCTGGCTGGGAGGCTTGCTGAGTCGCTGGACCCTTGTTCTAGCACCCAAGACAATAAGATGTGGGACTGAGAAGGCTTCTGATGCTTAACCACTTCCCCTCCTGAGCAGCCCTCTCCTCCTCTGCCTACTGCTATCTAGGCCAGGCTGGCAGGCTATGTGCTTGTAAATGGACGTATCAGTTGTTGGCACTCCAATAACTGAGGCTGTGGTTTTCTGATCCTTCATACTAGACTCTAGGGACATGCCATGCTGTGCTCATATACCAGGCAACAGGTGGAAGCTGAACACTAGAATCAAAATGTGCGAGGGGGGCGGAAAAGACTCCAAATATGAGCTCTCTGGGGTGGGGCTAGCTAGCCCTCAGGAGAAGGGCACAGCCTGAGACATCTAGTCACTGAGGGTGGCAAGTATTCCCTGAGCAAAGGGTTGTGGCTGGAACTCGGTATGCTTGGACAATCTGCCCCCCCCCATGCCCCCCCCCCTTACCCTGAGCTGGGGTAGTGGGCAGAATGCTTTTGATTCTTCACAACAGTCTCTACCAAGGAGATAGAGGCTTGGCTCTGCATATCCACCCCCTTAGAGACCAACCTGGTCCTAGGCAATTTGGTGTTGCCTTGACAACCACACACTTCTTCCTTACTTAGCTGACTGAATTCCAGTTGCAGATTAAATCCTGGTGAGTTGTCTTCAGACATAAGAAGAGATCTGTGTCTCTTCCATCTCACTCGTGCCCCCTGGAACCCACCCATTGTCTCTTGCTGTCAGAGGCAAGGAAAATGCTATGGCCCTGGGGTGGACACTGTGGCAGAACTCACTTGAGATATGCTGTGGGAACACATGCATGGCACAACTGTACACAGCTGCTAAGGTAAGCAGGCCTTGTAACTGAATGATGATCCTCAGATCTCTGGGTTCAAGCCAAGTGTGGTGGCGCATGCCTGTAAGCCCAGCACTCGGGGAGGCAAAGGCAGGTGGATTGAGGTGAGTTTGAGGCCAGCCAGGACTACAAAAGGAGTCCAGACAGGCAAGGCTACACAGAGAAACCCTGTCTCAAAAAACTAGAGAAGAAGGAGGAGGAGGAGGAGGAAGAGGAGGAGGAGGAGGAGGAGGAGGAGGAGGAGGAGGAGAAGAAGAAGAAGAAGAAGAAGAAGAAGAAGAAGAAGAAGAAGAAGAAGAAGAAGAAGAAGAAGAAGAAAAAGCCGGGCGTGGTGGCGCACGCATTTAATGCCAGCACTCAGGAGGCAGAGGCATGTGGATAGCTGTGAGTTCGAGGCCAGCCTGGTCTACAAAGCGAATCCAGGACAGCCAAGGCTACATAGAGAAACCCTGTCTCGAAAAACCAAAGAAGAAGAAGAAGAAGAAGAAGAAGAAGAAGAAGAAGAAGAAGAAGAAGAAGAAGAAGAAGAAGAAGAAGAAGAAGAAGAAGAAGAAGCAGCTCTTGGTTCAGGAGGTTCCCTTAAGGACCTGGTTCACCAAGTGTGGGTCTTGCCTACATGTGAACTAGCACTCCTGCATGACTGGGACCTTGGACCTAAGGCTCCCAGCCTCAACCTTTTTGTGTTCTCCGTGATTAGCCTCAGCCTCTTTGGCCGGGTGTAGAGATGACTTGCCTGCAGTGTGGAGCTTCTTGGCAATGAGCTGAGCGCTTAGTCCGGCCGGATAGAGGAGATGCAGGACAGTAACAGTGAGCACAGGGAGCAGCCCTGTCTGCAGTAAGTGTAGGTGTGCTACCGCATGGCCTGCTGCTTTGTGTTTGTTAACTGCTTGCCACCCCCCCCCAACCTTATAATTCTTACTGCTTATGAGCAGACTATCACGTACCTCAAGTATTGCTGTATAACCTGACCTCCCTGGCAGGGCAGAAGGAAGAGGTGGAGTGAAGGTTCGAGAGTTTAGGGGACAGAGGATCTATGAGAGGAGGAGCAAAGAGCAGAATTGCCACGGGATAGGAAAGAGCCACATGGGCCAGGAGGAGGAACTCTGATGTTCCACGTCGAAAGAATCGGTCCAGATGAACAGTATAAGCAAATGTTTGGGGGTTATGGATGGGAAATAGCTGTGGTGGTGCACGCCTTTAATCCCAGCACTCAGGAGGCAGAGGCAGGTGGATCTCTGTGAGTTTGAGGCCAGCCTGGTGTACAAGTTGAGTCCAGGACAGCCAAGGCTATACCGAGGGACCATGTCTCGAAAAACTAAAACAAAAAAGAAATGATTAAAGCCTATAGCATGGGACAGGGGCTGGGAAACAATAGAAGGTAGTGTAGGGGGTTAATATCTGCCCAGCCCCACATAAAATAAGGCTTGTTCTAAAATACCACAGGTGTCAGTGACTTGTTGATTATGATGAGTTAGGTAATACCACTGTAATAGTTATGGGTTAATTTAATAATAAATATTATTAGATATTTTTATATTTTCTACACCATGGGTGGCCCTAGGAAGATGCCTCAGCCTGACAGCCGGGTAAGGAACTTTTAGCACATTTTACAGAAAAAGCACAGATCTCCCTGTCAAGCCGGGGGTGGTGGCGCACGCCTTTAGTCCCAGCACTCAGGAGGCAGAGGCAGGTAGATCTCTGTGATTTGAGGCCAGCATATAGCATGGGATGTCAAGCCAAACTTAAAGTCCAGTCTGTTCTAAGATCTGTCCAAGATAGGAGACAGAAATGGGCTTGGAGGGACTCACTTAGGATGGACATGAAGCCTGCCTCTGTTCCCTACAATGAGGCTCCAAAGCCCCTGTCCTGGGTTGTGGACATCCCATGCCAGTTGTCCTATTTGCAAGGCTGCAGCATCCTTTGGTCAGGTGGTCCATGACCATAACTGCACCTCTTAGTTAGACCTACACTTCTGCTCCATCTTTCTACTATTCTGAGCCTTAGTTTCCTCACTCTGGGGTCCAGCAAACAGGACAGCAAGTAGGACAGGACGGTGAGGGATCTCTAGATGAACACCATCTCTAAGATATAGTTGAGATCCATACAGTCCAGTTAGGCTGTGACAGATTGAGGAACGTTTACAGTGTTTAGTCCGAGTTCTAGATTTTATAAAGAACATAAATATCTGCCTCCCAAAAAAACCTGGGCAAATGAAAAAATAAGGAAATAGTTATAGTTTAGGGGTTAAATGTGGTGGCTCCCGCCAGTGACTCTACCATTCAAGAGGTCTAAAACAAAAGGATATTAATAGACGCAGAGGCCAACTGGGTTTCATAGTGCTAAGACAGCTCAGTCTATAGCGTGAAACCCTGTTTTACACATGTGTATGCACGCGCACACATACCAAGCAAGCATACAAACAAACTAGTACATGCCTGTAATCCCAGCACTCAGGAATCAGAGGAAGAAGGTTTGCATGAGCTTTAGGCCAGCCTGAATCAATCCTGTTAGGGCTACACATTGAAATCCTGTCTTAACAAATAAACAAGCAAAAATCCAGCTGATGGGAAAAACAAAGGATGTTAACAGAGAGGAAGCAGACGCCTACTTTTGGCATAGCAGAGAACAATGTTCACACATAATAGCTTTTAACATGTAAACACTGAACAGCAATTTAACCTGTAACATACGAGACATGGGAAGGATGAGGTGGGCGTGCAGGGAGGCGGCTATCAGAGCTCCTTTTCACAGAAGGAAAGCTGGGTTCTAAAGGCAGAAAAGCAAGGAATGGCAACATAGAAAGACAAGAGCCTTGGAAGCAGCAGGGAGCCTGTGGTGCCGGTCAGAATCTGCTGTTTTCCCATTAGCATCCTTGCAGCATGCTTGACCTTTTAAACTTCTATTATTTTGATCAAGAGACAAGTTAAAAATCGAAACAGGCAGGGTTTGGATAGACAACAGGCTGAGGCTTGAGAAGGTGAATCAACTATTCAAGGTCATGGAAGAGGAGAGGGGCAGAGATGGGCTCCAGAGCGCTACCTCGGGTTGTCTGTGCCAAAGCCCACTGGAGGCCTCAGCCAGCGTGACTTGTCAAGACCTCGATTCTACACACAAGCCAGGTATACACACCGCGAACACGACAGAACTGAGGTTTGAGCCTAAGGGGCGACACCCCAGGTCTCTGTCTAGGGGAATGAGGCCAGGAGATGGTCCACCCCAAAGTTTGCTAAGGAGGAGGCCACCCTGCTCCAGGGAAGGAGCAGACAAGAGACTTCAACTCGGCTGTTCTGTTTCTTCTGTTTACCAGACAGCTTTCGCCTCCTAGTTCTTCAGCCAGCATCGTATCCTCTGAGCGGAGCACTGGGCTACTCATGATTGCTTACGGAGAGGCAATACACGCTCAGTGGCTGAGCCTCGCTATCACATCCCCGCCTGCCTGTGCCTGAGAAGTCAGGGAGTCTACAGACCCAGGCCGTGGCTGTTGACTTCTTCAGTAAGAGACACCAAACTCCATGGTCCCTGCAGGACTTCCTGGCCTAATGATAGGTGACATGATGTCCCACCTAACGTTGACCATTATCTGGTACTGTGACATAGAACCCAAGTGACAGGACCCATCTGTCCCCTGATCTACAGGTGCCAAGGCCTGGGCTCCAGTGCAGGATAAATCACTCAGGTTATTCGCAGTAGGCTCCCTTTCACCCCATGTACCCTGAGGGTGAAGCTGGAATGGAGGGAAGGTGAAGTTCTCTCCCAGGAGGCAGCAAAATGCCTAAAAGGCTTGTTTCTTTTATTTTTGGAGTTTTGTCTTTTGTTTGTTTGCTTGTTTTTTGAGACAGGGTTTCTCTGTGTTATCTTGGCTGTCCTGAACTTGCTTTAAAGACCAGGCTGGCTCAGACTCACAGCAATCCACCTGCCTCTGCCTCCCGAGTGCTGGGATTAAAGGCGTGTGCCACCACACCCGGTAAAAGGCTGGTTTCTAACATGTCTCTGCTCCAGAGTATTCTTCACAGCAACTCAGAACCTTGCACTCTGTGGGGGAAAGCTGCAACGACATGCAACACAGCAAAGAGACCCACTGTGGAGGGCTGAGCAAGGCAGCCAGACAGGAGAGGCACCACAGAATGGATGTGAGGTCCTCTGCAGGGCACTGGCTGCCCTCCATAATTTAGTGTTTATCATTTATATGACATAAGGTACTGGAGAGATGGCTTAGTGGTTAAAATGCTTGCTTGTCACTCAAGTATAGAGATTGGGGTCTAGAACCCTAGCGCCCATAAGAAGGCTTGTGGGTGTAGTGGCTGTGCAATCCCAGCACTCAGAAGACAGAGCCAGGGAGTCCCCGAGGCAAACTGGCTCAAGTAGCTGAATTGCATCTGCAAGCTCCAGGTTCCAGTTCAATAAATAAAGTAGAGGGCCACTGAGGGGAGATGCCCCAGGTCAACATCTGGCCTCCACATACACATAAAAACGCACCCACACAAACACATCCATACACATGTGAACACACATCCAAACATGTATACACAGCATACACAGACACATACAATAATAGCTGGTGTACATAATAGCAAGTGATAACATCACTTATTATTAAAAAAAAACAACACACATACATATCCAGACCCCATGGTGAGCACTATACTGGTGTAGCAGTCCCACTTGCAGGTGGCTGTACCCAGGCTCCAGTCCTGGAGTGCACAGGCCCACTAGCTCTCTGATCCCTATCCTATCTCTAAGGGGGTGCTCAACCCTGACTCCCCTGGGCCTCTGCAGTGAATTTTTGTTTTTACTGTTGTTGTTATTGTTTTGAAAGAGTATCTCACTCTGTAGCCCAGGCTATAAGAAAACTTCCTGCTCATCTTCCTAAGTGTTGGGATTACAAGAGTGTGCCACACACCTGGCTTCACAGTGTCTGTGGAACAGTAATAAGCAAGCACTAGAGCCCTACATAGAAATCAGACTTCACTAAGGAGAGTATGTTCTAGACTCCAAATGTCAACTTCATGCCTCGCCGAAGGTCAGTTTCAGGACTTGACTTAATGTTCCCTGCCTGGCTATGAGTCCTAGTGGGGACAGAACATGTCTCTTCCAGGAAGGAACATTGGCAGTCACACGTATGACATCACTCTCTGGCCATCACATGTGCGAGACCATCAGTTCTCAACCTTCCTAACGCTGTACCCTTTAATACAGTTCCTCATGTGGTGGCCCCCAACCATAAAATTATTTTTGTTGCTACTTCATAACTGTAATTTTGCTATGGTTATGAATCATAATGTAAATATCTACGTTTTCCAGTGGTCTTAGGTGACCCCCTGTGAAAGAGTTGTTCAGCCCCCAAAGGGTCACGACTCATGGGTTGAGAACCAACGTTCTAGAACCAGAGAACCGGTTAAGCTGAACCTTCTTCACCCAGTACCGGGAAAGACAATAAAGAGAAGCAGAGCTCGCAAGGGTTAAACTTGAGGGGCTGACTCAAGAGACAATGGTTGGTTTTAGTCTTTTGTTTTTTAAGGTAAAAAGGAAAAATGAAACATATTTCTGGAACAATCTCTGACAGGTGGTTTCAAAGTAAAGCCCCTGACAATTGCTAGTTGCTGAGTGAGCCTATATGCAAGAGTGTCCTCCTGGGTTGCCACCGGCAAGAGGGATGTGCGCTACAGCCCGCACACCTGAAAGCCCACTCAAGCCTCTCCATTTTCTTCAGAAGCCACTCACAGCAGCTGGCCTCCCTGGACAAAGCCACGTTCTCTCCTTTCACCGGCTCATTCATTTTCTGTCTAGCTTAATCTAAGGCTACAGAAAAAACATCTCACCACCCAGCGGAGGCAATTGCTGAAATTGCTGAAAATCACTCAACAAGCTTCGGGAGCATCCTTGTAGTCTTCAGGGGAGGCCTGGGCTGGCAGCTGAGGCCCCTCCTGGAAGCCATGGCTTTGGTTCCTCAGCCTGGCTGGGGTGTGTGCCTTAGTCTCTGCTCTGGATACCTGGTCCTCAGCCCCATTCTCCCCCTTCAGGACCAGCTGGGCCAAAGGGTCTCATTTCCCCCTTTAGAGCTTTCTTTAAGAGAAAGGGAAAGAAATATTTCCACTGAGAAAACCCCTTCAATTACATGTAGGCCTCTCCTGAGGACTGGGCTGGTGGGGAGCGGGAGGCAGAAGAGGGTACCGCTAACATCCCTAGAGTGTCTTCTCTGTGGCTCTGTGAATAGATTTATAATTCTGCTTACTGAACTCCACTAGGCTAGCAGTCGGTGCCCCTGCCAGTGCAGCCCATGGGCTTCCATTCAGTCTTGCCTCCCCACAGGAGCAGCAGCTATCAGGGGCATTTTAGATGAGTAAAGTGAGGCTTAGAGAACTGAGTGCCTAGTTCAAAGATACAGAACATGACAGAACAAAGGGGGCCGGGTCTGGGGTGTCTCGAGCATCTGCCTTTCTAATTCTCAAGGGAGAAAGAAACCAGGGGTGTAGGAAGAAGAGAGGAGAACGTGGGAGCACAGGGCCATTGCAAGGTACCAGTGAGAAAGACCAGGGAAAAGGTGTGAGGAGTAAAGGTTGTACAGTACCTTAATCAGCCTCTAGAGGGCACCCTAGAGCCCGTCCAAGAAGAAGCCAAGAAGGGCATAGGAACTTGTGTTCACCAACAAAATGGTCCTGGGCTAAGTGGATTGCGCAACGTTAAGGACAACAGAAAGCTGACAATTACATAAGACCCATATTAGAACCTGCGCGGTAGCATATACCTGTAATCCTAGCACTGGGGAGGCTAAGGCAAGGAGATCATGAGTTCAAAACCAGCCTGGGCTACACAGTGAGATTCTGTCTCAAAAAAAGGAGGGGAGGGGGACAGAGTACTGAGGAGATGGCTCAAAAGACAGTGTCTTCTGTGCAAGCACAGGGACCTGGGACAGATCTCTAGCTCCTAAGTAAAATATAGACATGGTGGTGGATGTTTCCAACCCACTGGAGGCTGTAAGATGGTAAGAGGCCAGAGCGGGCAAAGATGGCTGGATCTTCAGAGCTCACTAGCCAGCCAGCCCAGCCAACTGATGAGCTCTTGGTTCAGTGAGAAAGCCTATCTCAAAACATAAGGGGAGAGCAATATACCTAACACTGACCCCACAACTTTGCACATACAGTGTCTTGGTCAGGGTTTCTATTGTCTCTATAGGGACACCACGACCATAACAACTTTTACAAAGGAAAGCATTTAACTGGGCTGGCTTACAGTTTCAAAGGTTTAGCCCATTATCATCATGGCAGGAAGCATGGTGGCATGAAGGGCAGACATGGTGCTCGAGGCGTAGCTGCGAGGGCTGGGGATGGTTAAGTCTGACCAGGCATGATGGTGCACGCCTTTAATCCAAGGACTTGGGAGGCAGGGGCCGGTGGATCTCTGTGAGTTCAAGTTGTAGACCATACAAAGTGAGTCCAGGACAGCCAAGGTAACACAGAGAAACACTGTCTCAAAAAAAAAAAAAAAAAAAGCACTGTCTGTTCTTCCAGAGGTCCTAAGTTCAATTCCCAGCAACCACTTAGTTGCTCACAACCATCCATATTGGGATCTAATGCCCTCTCCTGGCCTGCAGGTATACACAGATGAGCACTTATATATGTAGAATAAATTTTGGGGGAAAAAGAGGTAGCTGAGAATTCTACATCTGGATCGGAAGGCAGCAGAAAGAGAAAACGACACTGAGGCTGGCTTGAGCATTTGAAATCCTAACACTCATCCCCCAGGGACACATTTCTTCCAATAAGGCCACGTCTCCCTTTGAGCCTATGGGGGACATTTTCACTTAAACCCCCACACATAGCATATGTGCACACATACACACATATACTATACTACATATACATACGCTTTCTTTTTTTTTTTTTTTTTTTTTTTTTTTGGTTTTCCAAGATAGTTTCTTTGTATAGCCTTGGCTGTCCTGGAACTTGTTCTGTAGACCAGGCTAGCCTTGAACTCACAAAGGTCCACCTACCTGCCTCTGTCTCCTGAGTGCTGGAGTAAAGGTACGCACCACTCCTGCCCGGCTCATACACATAAAGTTTAAGAATAATGTTTTCACTTTTTTGTTTTGACAACATAACTGTTAAGCTTTTACTCAGCCAAAAGCTGTTAAGTATTTGTGTTCCTGGTTCTCTGTCCTTTGTCAGCTACAGTAGAACCTCAAGTTGGATGAACAGAGATGCTGAGAATGGATGACAAAGCCTGAGACAGGACAGCAGTCGGGCCTTAGGCAGATCTCAGCTCTGCCATTCTCTTCTCATCTGTGTGGCCATTTCTCCATGCCTGGGCTTCCTCACCTGTCACATGTAGACAATATATTTCACAGTTGACAAGAAGGCATGTTCAAGGACAGTTAGAGAAGGGCAGCCAGGGTAAGTATAACCAAATGCATGAAGTACAAGAGTGCCCTAAGAAAAATCACACCATAAACAAATGCACATGATGCACACATGGGTATATACTATACACGCATACACATATGTGCATACACACATGTATATACTATATATTCTCACATGCATATGCACAACACATGCACACACAGTCACACAGATGGAAATCCCTGAGGGGTGCTTGAAAATACAGACATAGACATGTCAATTTTCCCATTGATGACACAGATAGAAAAAATAAGATGACAACAGGACCCCCTCTGGTGGCCTTCCATCCAGTGCCAGGCTTCCTATTCTCAGGCAAGGAGCGCCAAGAGGAAGCAGAGGCAAGAATAACCCCTGTACTTGGGCACTGTGCCCACGAGCTCTGCTGGCAGCCAGGGCACCACATGATTTCACTCCGTTACAAAAGAAACAAATGTAAGCGGCTCTGTCCTTCAATTGCCCCCCATCGTCTGACATCTGCACACCTGCAAGAACGTGTTCTTGTCATCAGAGAGATGCCTCTTAGGGATATCAGAGGCCACACGAGGGACAGAGCAATCTTCAGCTCTAATTTGAGAACATAAAGATGTACTGGGCTAATCTGTCTTTTTATGAAATTATTTCAACATACTAGGAAAACAAGGAAGGCTACGCTAGCAATGTCTCTAGTCAGAACGCGCATAGAGGAAAACACTGCTGTTTGTCTTCTGGCTATGAGAGCTTATTCTTTGGGGCCTTTGTGATTTCTCCTGTGGGATCCAACGGGGGGGGGGGGGGGGGCTCTGTCTGGAGAAGCGGGACAGACAATGCTCTGAGGCTGAAGGGGTTAGACCTTTACCCACCTCAGCCGGAAGTTCCAGGATTGCCAGCTTCCCTTTGTGAGTTGGTACCTAACTCTCCTGAGAACTGAAAGTCCTTCTGAAGGGGGACCGCTGGCCACCTTGTTCACTCTAGAGTCACCATTCACCATGCCTCTTCCTCCTCTGCTTCTTCCTCCCGAGACAGGGTCTCTGTAGCCGAGGCTGGCCTCCTTTTGTTTTGGTCTCCTGAGTGCTGGGATTGTAGGCTCAAGCCATCACGCCTACTATTTCATGATTTTCATAGAGGGCTCATAAGAATGAGCAGTGGGTGAGGAAGGAAAAGTCAGTGCTACCCAGGGTGAAGCCTGCTGTCCCGCAGACCTCCCTTTTGCTCACCCACCAAGGCTGGAGAAAGCCATGCACTATTAGGTCCACGTAACTGGAAAGAGTGTCAGGATCTTCCAGACAGGAACTAGAAACGTGTCTTTAGCTGTCACCTCCCAACGTGACTAAAGCAGCCATATCTCATTTAGTTAATGTTCACTGATGGGTGTTGATGGAGTATCTAATTCCATTCCAAGGCCCAGGCCTGTGACAAGGTAGAGTAGATGAGATTCAGGGTAAGAAGAGGCTGGTGGTAAGGAAGGCTCAGCACTGCGGACTCACGCATCCACACTGACCACAATGAAGACAGATGGCTTCTGTCTCAGGCATTTGCCAAGCCAGAGCAGCACTGGTCTAAGGCATTCTACGCACGAGTGCCCAGACACCTCACCCAGGCTACTCTAATGGCTGTTTCCATCCCCTCAAGGTACAGATAGCAAGCTCCTTACAGGGGGAAAAAAAAAAGCCCAAGATCAGGCCATAGAATCCCATCAATCCATGAGCTTGCCCCAAGATCAGGCCACCCTGGAAAGCTTCCCCATCCTACACACACACAAACCCTATAGAGTCTGCCGTCTGGGGGCTGGAGAGATGGCTCAGAGGGTAAGAGCACTGGTTGTTCTTCCAGAGGTCCCGAGTTCAATTCCCAGCAACCACATGGTAGCTTACAATTATCTATACTGGGATCTGATGCCCTCTTCTGGTATGTGCAGATACAGTCCTCACATAAAACAAATAGATCTTTAAAAAAAAAAAACTTTAAAAAGAGTCTGCCTTCTGCTTGGTCCCTACTGCTTCTCTCCTGAGCAGTGGCCCCACCCTCTTGTATCTTTCCCCATAAATCTCTTGTGTGAGGTTTGTTGTGCTGTGTAACTTTGTAGAATTCCTTGGCCTGCCAGGATACATTTTTCTTCAGAGCTGCAACACCTGCATTGGGTGAACCTTTTCCCTCAGAGCTGCAACACATTTGTAACAGTAGTAACAGCTTTGCAACTTGAGGGTGCTTTTTATGGAAGGAAAGGACAGAATGCAACAAGTGACCTACAAGATTACTTTGCAAGGAAGCTGTTCTGTGACAGGACCTCATGGAGCACCAGGGGCTAAAGGCAACCCCGGATGAACCATGTTACTTGACAGAGCCTCTATCTACAAACAAGGTGGGCTAGGGCTCACCTGATGCCAGGATGACCCATTCACTGACTCACTTATGATGCATAACCCATAGCAGTTGCCTTATAAAGGGCCAGCTCCATTTCTCCTTCAGAGGTTCTATGCCTGGAAGCAAAAAGAAATGGTGGAAGGCTGTAGGTAAAAAATGGTGGTAACAGTTGCCTCAGCATGGAGACATACAGCCATTATCTAGAGAGCAGCGCCTGGCTCTGGGCCCTCCTTTTTCCTTCAGTGGCCCACCAGCCTGCTCCCTGATGTCAGCTGTCTGGGCCCTAACAAAGAGAACTATCCCACTGTGTGGCTAGGAGAAACTGCAAGTCCAACCCCTGTCAATCTCAGGTGAGGCAGACTCTTCAACTCCTTAGGAACCCGAGAAATGGTTCAAAGGGATATGGAGCATTCCCAAGTCTCCTCTGTTGAGGGTTTAGTTGCCAGTCTGTAAGAGGATCTATTGAGATGTGGCAGGAACTTCAGAAGCTGAGGAAATATTGTCACTGGGGGTACACCCTGAAGGGCATGCTGGGACTGGCTGCTTCCTCTGCATGCTGGCCATCACAAGACAAGCAGCTCTGTGCACACATGCTTGCTACCATGGCGTTGTGCCACTACAGGCCCAGAGCAACAGAATCACGGGACCACGGACTAAAACCTCTGACACCAGAGCCAACACCAAATGTTCCTCCTTCGAAACTGCTTAGTACAGACTTTTTGTCATTGCAGTTAAAAGCTGACTATTGCAAGCAGAAAGACAATTTACTGGCTCCAAAATACAAAGAAAGCATCACAGGAAGTTTCAAACCTGTAAAGGATAACATCATGCCAGCTACCCAGCCACAGCTTGTAGGAGCCTTGAAGAGGTTGGGATCACCTTGGCATACTGCAAAGTCACTATCAGTGAAAGGAAAGCCCCTCCTCACCTGAAGTCTCACCTCCCAGGATGGTGGAGAAAGTTGGCAGGGAGGGAACGGACAGGAACAAGCAGCAGCTCCTTCCTGAAGGACAATGAAGAAGCACCTACACATTCTTCACTAATCCCCTAACAGTCTATAAACTACAGCAAGCTCTTTTGCTCTGATGTACCCAGACAGTTCTAGCTAGGGAGGACTAACTCTTGGTCAAAGTCAATGGAAACCGACTGATAACACGGTGTCCCTCCTCTCTCTGAATTCCTCAAGGAAACACCCTTTCTGCTGCCCTTAGAAGTGAGTCAACAGGTGTAACACTTATATCAAGGGCCAATGCACTCAGATGCAGTAGACAAAATCCTAGATCTGGGTAAAATTATATACAGGAGTCCCTTACTGGATAGTCATGGAGTAGTCATCAAAAGGGAAATGGGGGGAGGGAGGAGCGGACTCATTTATTTTTAAATTGTTACCTATTATGGGATGTGTGTATATGCCATGACACACATGTGAGGGTCAGAGAACAATTCTGTGGTGTTCATTCTGTTTTTCACCTGGGGACTCCAGGGATGAAATTCAGGTCATGCTTTCATGGTAAGCACATTTACCCACACAGCTATGTTGCCAGGCAAAAGCTGTGTTTGAGAGCAAAATTCTTGCTCAGTTGCTTGTTTTTTTAGTCATGATTTGCCTTCAGGAAATTTCTATGGGACTCTGATAAATGCACCTCAGCTCATCTTTCTCAACCGGATCCTTGCTGCTAGGCTTCCAGTGTAACTCCCAGAGCTCTCCTTCACGGCCACCTGAGGCAGCAGGTTGGCTCCTGAGGGTTCTCCTCACCAGCAAGCACCCCGCAGCCCCCTTCCCTTGGCGACAAGTGCCAGTGGCTCGTCTTCCCCAACACCAAAGCCTTCCTCCTTTTATAAAAGGAACTATCTTCTGGACTTGTTTCCATGGAGAAGCCTCCGTTTATTTTAATCAATAAAACCCAAAGTGGGAGATTCCTCAAAGTCCTTCATGAGTAAAGAGAGGCAGCCTGTGCAATGTGGACGTAATCCTGTGTAAGTGCCAGAGGCCATGGCTCTATTCACCTGGGCTTCAGAGAGCTGGCCAAGCGGTTGAAAACTGTGCAGGGCCTGGTCCAAAATGCCAACTGCTAAGAAGGCAGGGATAGTAATGAGGAAATGCAGGGCCGTGCACTACTTCTAGAAACAAGAAGGGCTTGGGAAGGAGCCTTGAGCTGCTGTCCAGGCGGCAATCTTTTGGTAAAATGGGCCCTGTTACAGTAGCAAAACAGCATGGGGAGAGGTGAGCAGAGAGGAGCCTGTGGTTAGCTGCAGAGCCCCTCTCTACCCAAGAATCCTGTGGTCTTGCTCCCCTAGACTCAGAAGTCACCAGCTGCTGGTGCCAGGAGCAGAAAACAGATACTGAGGGTGTGGGCATGACTGGTCCTGGCCGGCTATGATGAGGATGACAGGCTGGACCAAGCTCAGCAGCGACACAGTCGTGTGGGCTTGCTGAAGAGCTCACCCTTGAGCTCTACCCCAGATTCTGAGGGTGTGGAGTAGATCCTGGAACTCCTTGGGTCCAGGAGACTCTGAGGAAGGCAGTCTAGGAACCACAGTCTAGGTTTGGGATTAAGTGGGCAATGTGGTGATTACAAGTGGGTTCTAGGGAAGAGATGGGGCAGTCAGAGAAAAAGAGTCCATGAGCGCTGATGGCCGCCCATTCCTATGTGCTCACAGGACAGCAAGAAGACATGGGAGGAAGAGCGCTGCTTTCTGTGTGCTCGTCTGCTACCATGGAACTACTCATCTTTCTGGGCCAGCTGGACCCAGCCTTACAAAACCCAACAGAAGTTAGACTTTCAGAGGACCCCTAGCTGCCCAGGATTCTTACATTTAAACACTGTCCCTGAATACAAGCAGAAGCCTCTGAACAGATAGGGCACATCTAGGGAGCCAGGCGCACTGCCCCCACGGCCCTGCTACTGAGGGGCTAGGAGCATCACAGGTTTAAGGCCAATCAAAGCCACTTAACAAGACTCTTGGACTCAAGGGGGCCTGCACCAACCGAGGCCACTGCAAGCAGAGAACCTAGACCCCCTGTTCAGATGTAGCCGATGCACAGCTCATTCTCCACGTGGGGACGGGGGAGGGGAGCAGGGGACTGCCTCTGACAACCGCCATTTGACCACTGCCCCTTGGTGAAGAGGCCCTGTGGGAACACAGAGGAAGGGGGTGCAGGCTACCCAGATGAGACCTGATAGGCTGTGGTCAGATGGTGAAGGAGGAGGACCCCACCTGTCAGAGGTCTAGGGGAGGGGAACAGGGTGGAAGAGGGAGGGAGGGTGGGAGCAGGAAGATAAAAGTGAGGGGATTATAATTGGGATATAATGTGAATAAATTATAATTATAATTTTTTAAAACCCAAGACTCTTGTAAAGGGCTGGAGGTTTCACTCAGTGTTAGAGAGCTTGCATATCTTCCCAGTACCACAAAATAACAAAAAAATAAGTCAAGGTGAATGGGCCCCAGCCTCAATCTGCTACTGACTCTTGTTATCTGGGCCTCTTGGTATTAGCTCTAAGCAAATGGTTTTAAATGATGCACTTGCCACGCTGGCAATATGGCTCATTAAAAAGTTTCCACACAAGCCTAACAATCTGAATCCCATCCCGCATCTCACAGTGGATGGAGAAAACCAACTCCTAAAACTTGCTCTCTGACTTCCACCAGTGTGTCACAGCACAAGAGTGCCCACACCTGCACACATATGCAAATCATAGGCACACTTTTTTTTTTGTTTTTTTGTTTTTCGAGACAGGGTTCCTCTGTGTAGCCTTGGCCATCCTGGACTCACTTTGTAGACCAGGCTGGCCTCGAACTCACAGCGATCCTCCTGTCTCTGCCTCCCAAGTGCTGGGATTAAAGACGTGCGCCACCACCACCCAGCTGACACACTTTTTTAAAAGGTAAATAGATGGGTTTTGTTTGTTTGTTTGTCTGCATTTTCATTTTGAGACTGAGCCTCATTATGTATTTCAGGCTAGCCTTGAATTCAGAGACCCACCTGCCTCTGCTTCCTAGGCCTGAGTACTGAGACTGAGGGTGTGTGCTACCATGCTTGGCCCTAATGCATGGTACTAGTTGCCCTTGTTGGCTCTCTAGAGGCAAATATGGAAGATATGGGGATACTGTGCCAGAGGACTAACTATTGACAGTCATTATAAAGTTTGTACATACAATACCAAAGGGCAACCATATCAAAAGGGGAAAAAGAAAAAACTACTTTACAACCCAGAAAGGGCCTGATGATCTCACCTGCAGGAGCAGCACAAGGGGTGCAGGAAGCCTGGCTTATAAGGTAGCCTGGGGTCCATACCTCTGGGACTGCTACTCTTGTTCTGGGCTGAAACACAGTTGTCCTGACCAGTACTGGAAATAATGGGTCAGTTAAGAGGCTTTGACTCTGATTCTTGCCATATGCAACATGTCCTGTTTTATTCTAAGGACAAAAAGAAATATCTATGTAATTGTGGTTATTACCTGTGCGACTTCTACGGCAAAACTAAGGAAAGCTGGAAAGCAGCACCTCCTAAGAGACAAAGCAGCCCACCCTTCCCATCAAAGCTCCCCTCTTTTAAGTGGCTAGATCTAAAGCCATCAGGCAGTTTCATACACTCTACAGTTAAAAATCCTCAGTACCTATTCTGGGACATGAGCTGTTCTGGGGGATACAGTATGACTAACCATGACAGCAAAGATGCCCCCTAATGCGTTCTGGGAAACTGATCTGCATCTCCTTTATGTATCACTGTCCTCTTTTTAAATTAATATATATATATACATATATATATATATATTTTTTAATGTATATAAGTGCTCTATCTGCATGTACATCTGCACACCAGAAGAGGGCTTCAGATCACATTATAGGTAGTTGTGAGCTACCATGTGGTTGCTGGGAATTGAACTCAGGACCTATGGAAAAGCAGTGATCTCAAGTACGGAGCCATCCTTCCACCCCCTGGATTTATCACTGTGTGGGCCAGGAATACGGATATAGCTCAGTGTTCATGCTTAGCATGAATGAGGCCTTGGGTTCAATCCCCAGGACTGCAAACATTATTTCAGAAATATTCTCACCGAGCAGCATTTTCCTTTTCAAAAAAACTAAAACCACAGCACTGACACGGGGAAAGCCACAATTTTTTCTTTCTTTCTTTTCTCTTTTTCCAAGACAGGGTTTCTCTGTGTTAGCCTTGGCTGTCCTGGACTCGCGTTGTAGACCAGACTAGCCTGGAACTCACAGCAATCCTCCTGCCTCTGCTTCCTGAGTGCTGGGATTACAGGCGTGCGCCACCACACCCAGCTGTCACAGTTTTCTTTTTTTCCTTTTTGGTTTGTTTTTCGAGACAGGGTTTCTCTGTGTAGACCTGGCCGGCCTGGAACTTGGAGATCTGCCTGCCTTTGACTCCCAAGTGCTGGAGATTAAAGGCATGAGCCACCACTACCCGGCTGAAAGACACAATTCTTAGGTCACACTTTGTTCTTGTTTGGTGTGGAACTTCAGACTCCTTACTTCTTTTTCTAGAAAAAGTAACTCTTCTTGTGTTGGTCAATGGTTACATTGCTTTTTCTTGGCCAAATGATGGTTAACTATTAACATCTAAGACAGAGTTTGTTAACAAAAAGGTCTTTTGGTCTTCACTAAAAAGAACATTCCTCCTTTGGCTGGAAGCCTTGGACTGGATCATATCTCTTCTTCAGTCTCACCTCCTGGGTGGCTCATTCCACAGAAAGGCTTTTTGCACAGCAACGCATGTCCAAGGACCCACTTCATATTGAGTCCAGATACCAAAAGTGCCAAAGCATCATCAAAGTCATGTCATTTTGTCACTGAGTCTGGATCTACCCAACTGTGTCCTGAGGAAGTGGATCAGCTTGGTCTCTGTGATGAATGCTGTCCCAAGGGTCACTCCTAAGCAGATGGCCCCCACAGCAATGTGTGCCAGCCTAGCTGGCCAGCCCCGTTCACAGCAGAGGAATGCCTGGGGAAAGAAATAGTGTCACTGCCAGACAGACAGACCAGGGAAAGACGTTATCATCCAGCTTTTTAAAAGGTTCATGTATATACATCAACACATGTGCATATGTGCACTGTACGTGTGCCTTATGCCTCAAAAAGGCATCGGATCCCCTAGAACTGAAGTTATAGGTGGGTGGGTGCTGGGAACTGAACCTGGGTTCTCAGGATAGGCAGTAAGCACTCTTATTCAAGGAGCCATCTTCTAGCCCAATCATCCAGCTTCCAAGTCAGATAAAAGGCACAGTGATGAGGCTAGGGGTTACTAGTATTAGCCTACAGGCTTAAAGCCAGCCATAACTCAGAATACATGAAAATATGACTTTCTCCTGTCCCCTCGACGGAACACGTATAGGTCTGGAGAAGACAGGAGGAGAGAAGTGCTTAACTAGTCTGTTCAGGCTGGGTGGGAGAGGGGCGAACAGTGGACAACACCACAGCAGAAGCAAGTGGTATGAAGGCTGCATGGAGTCTTACCTCTGAAACACTAGTAATCCCACCACTGAGGGCAAACACCCCAAGAAGAGCTGGTGACAGGCGCAGGCCAGCCAGGGGTGCGTGGGGGCTCTCTTGGAAGTAGCGGTGGATGAAGTGAAGGCTCTGTGTGATCCGAATGCCCATGTTAAAGCAGTTGGCCAAGATGAAGCCCACACTGCCACACCAGCTGGTCAGGAGGTAGGATAAGACCAAGAATGAGGAAGACAGTGCCAGCATGGTGAAATTGTACCTGGGGAGACAAGCAAAGTGGGGAGGTGAGTATCTTGCCCCAAGACAAGAACATTCCATAACAAGTGGCCATATCCACTTATAGAAAGATCTCTGAGCTCACATTACCACAGCTGAGTTCCCATAATCCAGTGTTTTTACACGGGTAGGGCTGGTTTATTATGGTTCTTGTGCTCCATTAAACCCAGTGCCTTACACATGCGAGCAAGCGCCTTTGCCTCTGCGTGCCTCTTCTTCTCTTCTCTTCTCTTTCTTTTTAGGTATGGGATATCATTTTGTAATCCAAGCTGATTTTGTTTGGTTTTTTATTTTGGGGGGAGGTTTTTCGAGACAGGGTTTCTCTGTGTAGACTTGACTGTCCTGGACTCACTCTGTAGACCAAGCTGGCGTCAAACTCAGTGATCTGCCTGCCTCTGCCTCCCTGGATGCTGGGATTACAGGCGTGCACCACCACACCAGGCCCCAGGCTGACTCTGAACATCCCGAGTACTAGAATTATAGACTTGAACTACAATACCTGGCTCAACTCTTGGTTGTTGTTGTTGTTGGATTTTGTTTGTTTGTTTTCTGTCTTGGTTTTTGTTGTTGTTGTTGTTGTTGTTGTTGCTGTTTTGTTTTGAGACAAAAAAATGTAGCCTAGGCTCACCTCTAACTTGTTATATATATAGCTCAGGCTGGCTGGCCTTTAGGAATCTCTCAATCTCTTCCTAGGTCTGTTTCTGTCTCTTTCCATTTGAGGTGCTCAGAGTTAAGCCTAGTAACCTAAGTTTGCACAAGCTAAGCAAGCATTCTTTGCTGAATATCTGCAACCCTCAGGCCCTGAGCTAATCTCCCTGCCTCAGCCTCCTAAGAGCTAAGACTACAGGTTGTACCTTCATGCCCAGCCATAACCCAGGTGTAACCCTAAACACTACTTTGTTAACATGAAAATGTAACTTGTAATGTGTGATAGAGTCCTAGTTTACACACTGTCACATCTCACCCTTAGCATGCTTTAGATTATATTTTATTTGTAAATTACTCAATGTTAGAAACAGCTTTCAGATTGAAATGTGGTATTTTTCAAAGTTAAACTTAAATAGACTTTTCTACCCATGAGGAAAGAGTAGGCTCAAAGCACTTTGACAGCTATAAACCTAACTAGCTGAGGTGACCATGCGCTCGCTGACAATCTCTGTAAAATCATGGGATGTGATCTACCAACTGGCTGGAAAATTAATTCAGTATGCCATACTGTGTCTTCAAGACTTTTAAATTACAGTTGTAATTGCTTTGTTTGTTTGTATGCATGTCTATGTATGAATATAAGAGTACACATGTGCTGTGGTACACATGTAGAGATCAAAGGTCAACTTGCAGGAGTCACTTTTCTCCTACACCCATGAGTCCCAAGGATCGAACTCTAGTATTCAGGCTTGGCAGCAGGCACCTTACCTGTCAAGCCATCTCATCTTACCTGTGCTGAGACACAGTTCATTTGAAAATGAAACTAAAGAGAATAAAAAGAATCAACGTATCCTGTGCACAAGTGAGACGCTTCCTGCTTTATGGACCCTTGCTTCTGTCATATGCATGTACACATGCGCTCCAGGTCATGTTGTACTCCAGACCAACGATTTCCATCAGATTCACAACTGCTTGGAGCTGGCAATGAGTAGTTTCCCTGGCTCAAGTCTCCTAAAACTCAATTCTATTGGCCTGGGAGAAGGCTACAAGTCCCTAAAACAACCTCATCAGTCTGGCTAGCATCTTGGCTAGACTCCAGTCACAATGCAGCAAAGTCACCAGCCTTTTATGCGCTGCAATCTAAGATAAGGACAGACAGAGGTTGCTTTGGAGGGGAGAAGGACTCCCTGACTCTGGGCTACACTTCCTCACTGTGTTCCTCAGACCAGGCCTCTCAAGTTCTCAACAGCACCTCCAAGGATCCAGAAATCAGGGGACAGTGGACGGGAGGCCACTCGCCGTCCCTCACACCCACCCTTCCTACTCTCTCTGCTACCGTTTCACCTTGTCTTCTTCTTACAGTGACATCTTAGGAGACGGCCCTAATATTTTTGACATTTAGGATATAAAAAATTGGCGACCTTGCGTATGGATCAAAGGTATTAAGCTATTTCACATCAAAATAATGAAGGATATTTTAAAATATACATACATGCTCAAGGGGCTACTGACTGACTGTACAGATATGATGGGAGAACAGTAAGAGTAGGGTAAACAAGAAACTCTAATTCTAACTATCTCCATGGAAGATTGTGAACACAACTACAAGGGAAGGTTCCAGGGCAGGGGTCCCAATCTGGAGCTAAGAGAGAATAACTGTGTTGAAATATGTATCTGACTTTGAGCCTTCTTCTTAGAAAGATGGTACAGAATTCCTGAGATTCTTGAAGAACTACAAATCCCTTTCTTAGAGACAAGAATTTGCATATATATACATATACATAGATTGCACATATATAAGTGTATATATACATAGGTACAGGAAAAGTCACCGATACATAGGTGACTTTGCATGCACCTATGTCTGCACACTACATGTATGTACCAGCTAAGGAGTCCAAAAGAGGATGTTGTGTCAGATCTGCAGTTATAGACTGACTGTCAGCTGCCATGTGGGTGCTGGGTCTTGAACCTGGATCTCCTGAAAAACAGCCAGTGCTTTTAACTGCTGAGCAATCTCTCTAGCCCCTAAGAAAAGCAACCAAATAACCTCTGGAGTTGAGGCCCATTCTTAGGGATCCGAGCAGAGGTGCAGTAGAATGGAAGACTAGCTTTTCCTAAGGTTGACTGCACACCTAAACAAGCACAGCCCTTCCTGGATGATGCCCCCATGCCCATTAAAGGAAGCAGAACACTGGCCTCCGAGCTCCACTAGGTAAGGCCAGGGCAATGGTGGTCAGTTCTGGAAGGTACCACACTGTGGTCTAGTATGGCCTCTGAGAAAAGTGTAGACAAATCCATGTTCAGAAAGAAAAGGATTAGCAAGTTACTTCACTTTGACCAAAGGCCATGATAAAGGTGTACTTTCTAGGTTACCCACCTGTCAACCTCATCTTTGCTCATGGCAGCAAATGTGAAACACTCGGTCACACCATTGATAGCAAGCAGGAGAACATAGAGACAGTAGGAACGCATCAACACAGGACCTACAAGCAAATAATCAACAGAGATTCCAAAGTCAAATGGAATGTACCATTAGCTCCACCACATGTTCAGACAAGTGGGTCATGGGACCTAGTGGTAGCAATGGGAGACGACATGCCTACTTGACTCCTAGTATCCCATGACACTGACGACAATACTCAGGTAAAATTAAAAGAACAGTGAAGAGTAATTGCACAGATCTCTTGCTAAACAACTAAAAGCTTATCTGGTCCTCAAGCAAAGATGCAAGCATTTTCAATCAGCACAGAGGTGATGCTTGCTAGTTTGAGCACTGAAGACACCAGTGGTTCTATGTATTAAGGGGATCTCAATTGAGCAGGTTGAAAACACCCTTTGGGAATAGCTCAGGGCCCAGGGCAAGCAGGAAACTTGCAAGACAGAACCTTTAGGTCACAGTGAAAGCTACAGAACTTTTTCCTAAATTGAAGTAACATGGAGCCGGGCATGGTACTGCAGGCCTTTAATCCCAGCACTCGGGAGGCAGAGGCAGATGGATCACTGTGAGTTCGAGGCCAGGCTGGTCTACAAAGCAAGTCTAGGACAGCCAAGTCTACACAGAGAAACCCTGTCTCAAAAAACAAGCAAACAACAACAACAACAAAAAGGAAAAAGTGATATGGTGTTACAATCAGCAATGAATTTTTAAAAAGATTTATTTTTTTTAATGTGCATTGATGCTGCCTCTATGCTGTCTGTGCGAGGTGCCAGATCCTCTAGAACTGGAGTTACAGATGGTTGTGAGCTGCCATGTGGGTGCTGGGAACTGAACCCAGGTCCTCCTGAAGAGCAGCCAGTGCTCCTAACCACTGAGCCCCCATCTCTCCAGCCCCAGCAATGCATTTTTAAGACTTGTTGGGCAAGGCCAGTAGGACGACTTAATGGGTAAGGGTGCTGGTTGCCAAGACTGATGACCTAAATTTGATCCCTGCAACCCACATAATGGAAGAAGAGAACTCACTCCTGTGAACTCCTTCTGACTTCCACACATGTGTGGTGACTGTACACACACACACACACACACACACACACACACACATGTGTGCGCTCACGCAAATAGTCATTTTTTAAAATTATAGGCCAGAGACTAGAAGCTTTACCAAGGGATTGATTCCTCTCTTTTCAGAGGGCTATTATTAAAAAAAAGAGATGAGCAAGTAATTTCTCTTTCTTTTTCTCTTTTTCTTTTTATTGTTGTCATTTTGTTTTGGGGGGACAGGGTCTCATGGAGCCATGGATGATCTCAAACTCTTTAAGTAGCCAAAGATGATCCTTCTGCCTCCACCTCCTGAGAACTGGTATTTCAAGCATACAACACCATGTTCCCTGAATGAGCAATTTCTAATAAAAACAAATGCCCATTCAATGACATCCTAGGTATCCATCCAACAGAATGAATGCACATGTCCACAAAATGTGTACTGATTCTATTCACAATCACCCAAACTGAGCAACAGTAGGAAAAAAGATAAGCAAACTTGTGGGCCTTCCATTCAGAGCAATAGTTCTTAGCAAGAATTTCTTTTTCCAGTTTTGAGACAGGCTTTCTCTTGTAGTCCTGGCTGTCCTGGACTTACTTTGTAGACCAGGGTGGCCTCGAACTCACAAAAATCCCTGGGATTAAAGGTGTGTGCTACAGTGCTTCGTTTTGCAAGAATATTTTTTAAAAGGGGCTGGAGAGATGGCTCAGCAGTCAAGAGCACTTGGTGTTCTTTCAGAGGACCTGGTTCAGTTCCCCATATCTATATAGTAGCTTGTAACTGTAAAAAACTCCACCTCTGGTGAACCAGCACCCTTGTCTAGACTCTAAAAACACCACGCATGCATGCAACACACACACACACACACACACACACACACACACACACATACACACACACACACAGAGGCAAAACATTTATACACATACAATTTTAAAAATAAATTATTCAAAAAGAAGAAAATATTTCAGGACACTGTAGGACACACCTTTAATCTTAGCACTCAGGAAGCAGAGGTAGATGAATCTCCTTGAGTTGTAGGCCAGCCTGGTCTATATAGTGAGTTCTAGGCTAGTCAAGGAAGATACATCATAAGACCTTATCTAACAAACGAACAAACAAAAAAAAATTAAAAATAGAATCTATGTATGAACAAATGTCAAAACCTTTAGAACAAAAAGACACAAAAGTGTACATGCTGTATAATTTCACTGACCTGAAGTTAATTAATTGATTAATTATTTTTTTAGGCAGGTTTTTCTATGTAGTCTTGGCTATCCTGGAACTTGCCTCAAACTCAGAGATTGTCTGCCTCTGCCTCCCAAGTGTTGGGACTAAAGGCATGTATCACTATACCCAACTGACCTGAAATTCTTCTTTTAAGAGCAACACTACTGCTGGGAGTAGCTCAATGGTCTAGCATGAACAAAGCCCTGGGTTTGATACCCAGCAAAACACACACACACACACACACACACACACACACACACACACACACACACACACCAAAACAAAAACAAAAACAAAACTTAGGCTGAGAGTGGTTAAGAGTGTTTCCTTAGCACCTGCAAAGCTCTGAATTCAATTCCTGGCACCTAAATAAACCAATACATGCATATATAAACAAATAAATAAACTTATAAGGGCAAGCCATGAAGATATGACAGTTTTTCTGCTTAATGAAAGAATGTTTTCTGGGCAAAGTCAAGTTCTGTGAACTACTTAAGGGATGAGGAAACATTATTGGGATGGGCTGGGAACAACAGTGGTGTGAATGCTGTCTGGCACAAGAAATTCATCTGGACACAGAACACTAGTCAGAGCAAGGAAAGGAGAATGGTATAAGGGGAACCCAGCAGACAATGTGCACACAGCACTGATGCTACCCAGAGCGTGTGGGCTTGGTGGGGTGGGACCTTGGTCACAAGTAAAAGGCGTTGGGCCGAGGGTAGTGGCACATGCCTTTAACCCAGCATTTGGGAGGCAGAGGCAGCACAGTGACGGCAGCCAAGTTATATCTCTATGATTAATTACTCAGCCAAATGAGCATGATGATGGCTGGGCAGTCCGTTAGGCAGCATCTTGTGGTTGTGTTAGAGCCAAGGGTATTTCTTGGGGGCTGCTTGCTAAGGGGAAAGAGCTGGCATAAACTGTTAGATCCCCAGTTCCTGCACGTAAACTTCCTGATGAGGCCTCCAGCAGTTGCCTGGTGGAAATGCACTGCTTAAAGTACATACCCTCGGAAGCCACAAATCACACCACAGGCTTCATAGGTATATCCTCGAATTGAACAACCATTTTTTTTTTTAAAAATTTAACTTATATGCATTGGTGTGATGGTGTCAGATCTTGGTGTTACAAACAGTTGTGAGCTGCCATGTGGGTGCCTGGGTCCTTTGGAAGAGCAGGCAGTGCTCTTAACCACTGAGCCATCTCTCCAGCCCTGAACAACCATTTTTAAGGTGTAGAAACACAGTCCTTTCCCTCCAGTGTGAAGAGTATGAACCCCACTGTGGCAACTGAAACGGGGAAGTGTAAACAGTATTAATGGGGCCCTTTACACTGAGATGAGGTGGCTGAGAATCCAGGTTCTTGCCTAGTGACCTGAGAAAGTGAACACATCTCTGCTCATCCCAGGGCAAAAACTGCAAATGGATAGTCAGCCGAGAGCCCAGCACACTTTAAATGGTGAAAAGCCCCAAGGACTAGCAGGTCTCAGCAGCCTGGCCCCAGTGTTTCAGTGATAGGTACAGCCCATGCTTTTCTCTTTCCAAACTGAGAGGCTGTAGATTGAATACACAATGCTATGCTAGGCAAAGGGCTCTGGGTTACCCTTCCACAGCTCTGGCTTACCACACTCTGAGATTTACAAGGTATTTACTATCTTCAGATGTGTTTAGCACCGAGTAGAGACTCACCCTGCTCTCTGCTTTCCTCCCTTGCTTAGAGCAAACACATGGAAGTACTTGGCAAAATACAGCAAGGAGGATTCACTACTTCTTCAAGTGAGAATGGAGAGCGGATCGTCCTGGTATAAGCCCTGACTGCCCCCTGACCGTATCCTGACCGTGCACTGAGAGTGAGAGAACAGCGTCAAAGGCCCAGCTATTCAGACATTCTTCCCACAATAGCCCAGAAGTCAACCCTGTGTGCACACGGCCTGAATTTCTCTTTAGAGATCAGAACAAATCCCTTACAGAGCCTAGCACATACCGGATCCCGAACTAAGCATGGCTCCTCCGTAGATGTCCAGAGCCAGCTGAGAATAGGCAAAGCCAAAGACTGTGATGGTCAGGCCAGTCAGCAAGGCCAGCTTGAGGAGGGACTCCAAAACCGTAGCAGCCATAGCAACGTCCTCCTGGCCAGGGGAAAAGGAAGCAAGTCAGCTGAACCTGAGCTAAAGAGCACCTCATGCAGGCCTGCTTCCTGCACCATTTGACAGCCCACTGCTCCAGCTGCTCCAGCTGCTCCGGCAAGGGCAAGCAAATGAAAGGGAGAAGTGAGTCATGGCTCCTTAGGTGGCAAGGGGGAGGCTTAGTTTTCAACTCATTCAAGATCAATTTCCAGTGCTGCTGAGGCAACTGCCAGATCTGTGCTTCTTCTGACTGATGGCTCGAGAGCCTGTTCCTGTCAGTGTACATATAGGAAAAGATTCCTAAGTCACTGCAAACCCGTTCTTACCTTCAGTTACGAGACATAAACTGCATTTTATTAAGTATCTTCTAAGACATGTAAAGTGTGGACCTATATTACTTTTAATTACATAAAACCCAGAAGGGGCAGCAGGGAAGGCTCCTCAGGTAAGAGGGTTTGCTCTGCAAGAATGAAGGCCTAAAGATCTAAGTTCAAATCCTCAGCACCCATGTTAATTTTTTTTTTTTTTAAAGCTAGGCATGGCTTCATGGGCCTGTAACCATAGCATTGAGAATAGAGATGGACAGATCCCAAAGGCTTTCTGGACATCCAGCTTAGTCAAAATGGTGGCTTCTGGTTCAGCAAGAGACCCATTCTCAAGGCATAAGGCAAAGAAAATATAAAAGACACCTGATGTCTTGGTTTGGTCTCTACATGTGCACTCATGGGACCTGCACCTGCACACTCACGTATATGCATCCCACAGGCAGTAAATTAATGAAATAATAAAGGGTACAACTCCTCTACAACTAAGTCAGAATTGTCAGTGTTTCCAGGGCTGGGATCTATTCAGCTGGGAGATGGCTGCCTAACATGCACAAGGCCCTGAGTTTGATCCCTCACACTGCACAAGCTGCCGTGATGTCGCATGACTGAAATCACAGCACTTGGTGGGGGGGAAGCAGGAGCTCAGGTCAAAGCCACCCTGGGCTACACAAGACCCCGGCTCAGAAAAACAAACAACAAAAACAAAACCCCAAGAATTAACTGATTAAACAAAGAGTAAGATCACACAGGAGGACAACGGGGTGAGACAAAGGGGCAGCTGGGAGAAGAGAAGCAAGCCCTGGTCCTGCCCACAGCAAGAAAGTGGCAGAAGAATGGCTCGTGTCTTTACCTCCACTGCTGAGAAAGTGGATGCAGGAGGACCAAGAACTTGGCTGTAAAGGGAGTTCAAAGCCAGACAGGGATACAAGACCCTCATCAAAAAAACAAAGCAAAATAGGAGAAGAGGAGGAGGAGGAGCTCCAGAAGGAAGTGTGAGGTCAAACTGAAGGAAAACTACCCCACATCTCTTTCCATTCACCTGGAGATGACCTGAGAAGTGACCTCACCTGCTTCTGAAGCGTGGCACTCTTTTCCCTCTCTAGGACCTTAGCAAAGAATATATAAAAGCTCTCCTCTATTGGCTGGAAAATTAGCCTGGCCACAAGGGACCCGAGATTATTCACTATATCATATACACCTACAAAACAGAAAGGGATAAATAATAAACATATTAGTTCTTATTTTTTATAGTACTATATGAAAATTATTTTTACAATTTAACATTTAATTAAAATTTTTATATCTTTTTTTTTTTTTCTTTTTCGGATACAGGGCCTCATGTAGCCCAGGCCTGAAAAACTTGAACTTCTGATTCCTCCTTCTCTACCTCCCAAATGCTGGGATTATTGGTGTGCACCACACACTACTTTGTTTTCTGGGGTCCTGGGGATCGAACTCGGCTTCGTGCATGCCAGGAAAACACTCCACTAATCAAGCTGCTATCCCAGCCAAAAGCTTGTAAATTCTGAGATAAACTGTATATTCACATCGTGGTTAAAGAAATGGTAGATCTATGTACCAAATCTTGGAAAACCTATACAGTATTCAACCATAATCCTGCCATTAATACAGTGAAGACAGAGGCACTTCTATCGTTAGCCCTTTAAAAACGCCATCAATGTGAAACTTTTATCGGTTTGACTTGATGCTTCCTTCTAGATTTCCACCTCTTTTTTGTCTTTTGCTACTTTTATTCCCATGACTCTGGTATCGCATTGAAAAATAAGCATTAAAAAAAACCCTGAAAGACTTATCCAAGCACACTAACTGAGTGCAGATCTTTGTGACTATGATGATGAGCTGTTGTCTCTTCTCTCCTAGAGCCCCACCCCTCAAAATAGATACCTGAGACCTGTAGGAAGCTGGTAGAGTAAGGATCCCAACAGGACTGCCACTTAAGTCACATGACAGGGTATCATCAAAGACCTAGTATTGACTAATGGTATCCATCTTTAATTAAAACACTACAGACTTGCATCTTACCCTGATCGCCGAAGTTCAATACATTCAAAAACGTCATCACATATCGTTCCCCTATAACAGAAAAACAAAGCAATTAGCATTTCAAATGCAACGTCCATTTCCTCTCTCCTTTTCCCTATGACCTCTGTATGTTTCCAATTGATAAACACCTTCCCCATAACCTTTTTTTGGGCTGAAGAGTGTCCTTGACCTTGAGAGCCTCCTGCTATACCTTCCTGGTGCTGGGCTTACAAGTGTGTGCCACCACGCACAGCTCCAGTTGGCTGTTTCTCAGAGAAACATTAGACAACCAATTAAAGATCAGCTCAGAGCTGGGCGCAGTAGCGCACACCTGTAATTGCAGCACTTGGGAGGCAGAGTAGGGCAGATCTCTGTGAGTTCAGTCAGCCTGGTCTACAAAAAGAGTCCCAGACAGCCAAGGCTACATAGAGAAACCCTGTCTCCTAAAACCAATGATAGATAGATAGATAGATAGATAGATAGATAGATGATAGATACATATTAGTTCAGTGTCCTAACATGACTTCATGCCATCTCACAACAGTAGCTCAGGAAGTGCTTTGTCTTCATTGACAGAATCTTGGAGACAAATTAAGAACAAGCAAAAATTATTTCAAAACGAACCTATTACCAATACAATATGGGAGACTGTAAATGTTAATAGTGAAAATGACTTCCAAGTCTTAAGGGAGGTCTCTCTGAGGACAGGGTTTCTCCAAGTAGTCCCTGGCTATCCTGGAACTCACTATGTAGACCGGGCTGACCCCAAGTTCAGAGATCACCTGCCTCTGCCTCCTGCGTGCTGGAATTAAATGCATGTGCCCCTATGCCTGGCTTGAATTTTCTTTTCCACAAATGAATCACCCTGTCCATGACAGAGACAGAGTACCAAACAGTGGCGACAGCCCCAAAGAGCAAATTTTGACCTGCTGGCAACTCAAAAAGGAAAGCATTACAAGGCAGGGCTCCCTCTTCTCTCAGACTCCTCCCTCTGCTCTGTCTCCCTGTAAAGACAAGGGAGCGCAACAGGGGCCCCTGTGGGTCCTCTCAGGTTCCTATCTCTGTGCAGCCTTGGCTGTCTTGGACTCACTTTGTAGACCAGGCTGGCCTTGAACTCACAGCGATCTGCCTGCCTCTGCCTTCCCTCCCCACTCTCTCCAAGTGCTGGGATTAAAGGTGTGCGCCACCACACTCGGCTTCTCCGTGCTACTCTTACCCTCCCTAACTTTGCACAGTTCTAACTTTTGTAAATACAGTCAGCCTCTGTATCTGAGGGTTTGGGATTCTAATGATTCAACTAACTGTAAATCAAAAACATTCCAAATAAATGCACTTGAGCTGAACATGACTGAACATGTATGGCATTATTATTGTTGTTGTTGTTGTTATTATTGTATAATGATAACTTTGCACAGCACTTGCATTGCATTAGGGACAATTAAAGCATAAAAGAAAGGAATGCTTAAGTTATATTCAAAAAACACCATTTTACACACAGGACTTGAGTATCCTTAGATTTTAGTATATCTGGGCTTGGTCTAGGAACCAAAACCTGATACCAAGACAACCGTATAGTCCCCTGTCAATTCCTGAGGTCTCACCTAAAAACAGCTCATTAGTATTTGCAGTAAGCCCAGGCTCCTTTGCTCGGCATTTAAGGCTTCCTCTACACTAACTCATGGTTCTGCCCCGCCGCACTGTCATTCTAGGTTATCCCGCCTGCCCGGGGCTAGCTCTACTGCAGCTCTGGTCGGTCTGCCCCTGCCCGGGGCTAGCTCTACTGCAGCTCTGGTCGGTCTGCCCCTGCCCGGGGTTAGCTCTACTGCAGCTCTGGTCGGTCTGCCCCTGCCCGGGGCTAGCTCTACTGCAGCTCTGGTCGGTCTGCCCCTGCCCGGGGCTAGCTCTACTGCAGCTCTGGTCGGTCTGCCCGTGCCTGAGCATCCTCACCACCTACAGTGTTTGTTTTGTTTTGTTTTGCCTCCCCCTTGTTTTCTGGCAAGATAAGGCTCTTCATCACATCCCGCAGGCTCCCTGGGGGCACGAGACCCCATCAGAGTCTACATCTCTTTTCCTCTTTGGTTTCCTAACAGAACTCTAGGAAACGAGGCCCTTGTGCTGACTGAGTTAAATCTCCAAGCAGAGCCCACACCACGCACTAGCTAAGCACGCCGCATCAGCGGCTTGGGTAGAGCGGATGAGCTTCTTTTTTTTTTTTTTTTTTTTTTTTTTGGTTTTTCGAGACAGGGTTTCTCTGTGTAGCCTTAGCTGTCCTGGACTCACTTTGTAGACCAGGCTGGCCTCGAACTCACAGCGATCCGCCTGCCTCTGCCTCCCGAGTGCTGGGATTAAAGGCGTGCGCCACCACCGCCCGGCTCGGATGCGCTTCTTGAGGCCACGGCCTGTTACATTCATCTGTCTTTGTTCTCAGCACCCAGCACAGCGTACAAGAAACACAGGGGCAACGTGAAGAGCGTATACACTCTACGGACCACATGTGAAAGGCAGTTCTTAAAGAGTTGAAAACATATAAAAAGTTAGGGTACAATGATGAGATTTTATGTTTTTCTCTAATCTTCAAGTTTCCTGTCACTGATAACACTTTTATAATGAATATACTAAATTACTTAATATGGGCTTTTCCACTTAGGCTTTGCTGCACTGGGTATGAAGTGTTCCTCCAAGTGTGTTTAAGCTTGAGCCCAGCCCATGGTGCTACCGGAGACAGGCCTAGAGGGGGGAAGCTGGGTCACTGGAGCATACCCCTAAGGACACCACCCTTTGTCCCCCTGCCATATGCTAGCACCGTGATGCACTGCATTACCTTGGGCTCAAAGCAACAAGGCTAAGTAACCATGGGCTAAAACTTTAACTGGACCACATTAACCCTTTCCTGCTTTAAAGTTGACTATCTCAGGTGTTCTGCCACGGCAGCAGAAAGCTGACTAACAAAGACCTAGATTTCTCATCCCTAAACAGAGGGCAAAAAAATCTTTTGTAAGGTCATAAAGTGATTTAAAGTAGGCAACTTAAGTAAAATATAAAGCTAAATAACTATTGGTTCCTGTCTTTGTTTAAAACAAAATGAAGCGAGCATATTCTAGGGGTCCTCTGTGAAGGGGCCCCAGACAAGCACTCTGCAGTCAGCCTTCCTGTGTAATCCTTTGCTTCTTCTGTGAGCTCCCACTACTCAACATGACCTTTTGCTTTACTCACCTTCTGTCAAAATCTGTTTCAAGAAAGACTGCTTGAAAAAACTCCAAGTCAATTTAGCCTCTTTCCAATTGATAAATGCCTAAAATAGAAACAAAACATAAAACAAAATTTCCAGCATGTCAAATCTAAGCACTTCCTGAGAGGCCCATAAGGCCCCAACTTGAATAATTTGAATAGTTCCTACTGAATCCTCAGTCAGAGCTAAGAACACAGAAGACACCGCTCCCACTTCCAATATAAAAAACAAGAGAAAGTCATTTACACAGCAGCTATAATTGAATCTTGAATGTTTCTGAAGGCCGTGAGTTGAAAGCCTGGTCCTCAATGGGACCCGACAGGAGGGTGGCAGAGCCTTTCCGAGGTGCCCAGTGACAAGGGCTTGGCCACTAAGGGTGTGCTTTGGAGGGCACCGCGGGCTCCCAGCCCCGTCTCGTCACTCCCTTCCCAGACAGGAGGGAAACAGCTTTTGCTCAGCCATGCTCTTCTGCCACAATGCGCTGCCTTGACACGGGCCCAGAGCATCAATATCATCAGACCATGGGTGGAAACTGGATGGGCATCTTGTAATCTCAGTATTGAGAAGGTTGAAGCAACCGAGGCTATAAAGGGAATTCTAGGCCAGCCTAGACTACAAAGCTGGCCCTATCTCAAAACAAAACAAAAACCCTCAAACAAATAACAAACAATTCGGAGTGGTGGCTCCTGTAACCCCAGCACTTGGGAGGCAGAAGGGAGGACTGACCTCCTTCAAGACCATTCTGGGCTACAGAGTGAGTTTGAGGCCACAGAGACTATAAGGTGAGAGCTTGTCTCTAAACAAAACTAAAACTACACTACACTAAACTTTCTTTATAATTTATTTCAGGTATTTGTTATAATAACAGAAAGCTGACTTCCAAAATTTGGAGGCAAAGTCTTGGGGTGCCTAAATTATATACGAAGAACTCTAAAACACTGGTGCTGCCCCTCTGGACACCTCTGAGGCCCAGACAGTGCACTGACCACAGTTCACCTTCAGCTCTTTTCTCTGAAGAGTGTCTGAAGCACATGAGCTAAAGGGCACACGCCACCTCGCGTTCCTTCTGTTGGTGCTATGTTCAGCCACTTAGGGCCTTGACCCAATTGTAAGGAGCACTCACATATTCCAAAAGACTCAACCTTCCCAGGTTAGGCAGCCCAGTCAGAGACGGTACAACAAAGAAAAGGACAGATTAAAACAATGACAGCAACGACAAAACTTAATTTTACCTAAGGGTTTTCTGAACCTCCAGGGGCCTCAAACTGACATTTCCTAAGGAAGGTGAGAAGGAAACACTCAGACAGAACTGACCAACTTATAAGACAAGTAGCCAAGAAGCCAGAAAGCTGCCTACAAAGGGAACCATGGAATAACCAGTTTCCCTCAGTTCCCAGTGGGGACTCTTCTCTGTCCCATGAAGATCCTGGAATGTCAGGTGTTAAGTCAGAACGATGCCACCCAGTAGAAATATAATGCTAAGTTTTCTAAAGACACAAAAAGCAGGAAGAAGAAACAAGTAAAATAATTTTGTTTTGCTTTTCAAACCAGGATCTAACTATGTAGCAAGATAACCTTAAGTTCACCATGTGGATTAGTTTTTTTCTTGTTGCTTCCTCAAAATCCCTTCACAGCCTCGTAAGGAAGGCAGGCTTTTTAGCTCCCAGGTCCAGGACCTATCACAGAGGGGAAAGCAGGGGCAGGGAGGGCGTGAGGCAGCTGCTCACACTGTAGCCACAGTCAGGAAGCAGGAAACAGACTCCCAGTCTCAGCTCCTCTCTCCTTTTATTTTAGTCCAGGATGCCAACTCCTGGGATGGTTCTGCACACATGGAGGGTGGGCCTTCCCACCCCAATTCACCTAGCCAAGAAACTCCCTCACAGCCATGCCCAAAGCTTCCTTTTCTACGTGATTCTAGGTCCTGTTCGGTTCATAATCAATAGTAGCCATTACACTGTATAACCCACATTAGCCTTATTTATGATCTTCCTGCCTCAGCCTGCTGAGAGCTGCTGCAAGTATCTACAACACCATCCCTAGCTCATAAAAACAAAACAGAACTTGTGTGTAGGCATACTATGCGTGGATGGTAGAACAGAGCTTGTGTGTAGGCGTACTATGCGTGGATGGTAGAACAGAACTTGTGTGTAGGCATACTATGCGTGGATGGTAGAACAGAACTTGTGTGTAGGCATACTATGTGTGGATGGTAGAACAGAACTTGTGTGTAGGCATACTATGGGTGGATGGTAGAACAGAACTTGTGTGTAGGCATACTATGCGTGGATGGTAGAACAGAACTTGTGTGTAGGCATACTATGCGTGGATGGTAGAACAGAGCTTGTGTGTAGGCATACTATGCGTGGATGGTAGAACAGAGCTTGTGTGTAGGCATACTATGCGTGGATGGTAGAACAGAACTTGTGTGTAGGCATACTATGCGTGGATGGTAGAACAGAGCTTGTGTGTAGGCATACTATGCGTGGATGGTAGAACAGAGCTTGTGTGTAGGCGTACTATGCGTGGATGGTAGAACAGAACTTGTGTGTATGCTTAATACGCGTGGATGGTAGAACAGAACTTGTGTGTAGGCATACTATGCGTGGATGGTAGAACAGAACTTGTGTGTAGGCATACTATGCGTGGATGGTAGAACAGAGCTTGTGTGTAGGCATACTATGCGTGGATGGTAGAACAGAGCTTGTGTGTAGGCGTACTATGCGTGGATGGTAGAACAGAACTTGTGTGTATGCTTAATACGCGTGGATGGTCATGAGTGGGTTAGTACATTGGGGAGGTCGGGGGACACCTTTTCTCCTACCTTTAAATGGATTCCAGGGTTTGATTGTTTTTGGTTTGGGTTTTGGTTTTTCGAGACGAGGCTTCTCTGTGTAACATCTTTGGCTGTCCTGGAAGACCAGGCTGGCCTCGAACACATAGAGATCTGCCTGCCTCTGCGGCCCAAGTGCTGGGATTAAAGGCATGCACCACCAGCACAAGGCGATTCCAGGGTTTGAATACCAAGTTGGGTCAACAAGAGCAACTTTATCAACTAAGCCATCCATTGGCTGAAGATGACTTTGAACTCCTGCCCCCTTGCCTCCACTGCCCAGGTGCTAGGATCACAGTCCCACACCACCATACCTGGTTTATGTAATGTTGGGGGCTGAACCCAGGCCAATACTCTAAAAAATGAGCTAGCCCTCCTTTTTTTTTTTGAAGTAGAGTCTTATATGGCCCACGCAGCCTTGAACTCTGTATGTAGCCGAGCTGCGAATGACACGGAACTCCTGATCCTCCTGCCTCCACCTGCCCAGTGCTGGATTATGGACACACCATCACATCTTACTTTCCAGTTTTAATATACTTAACTCAAAATATTGCTTTTTTGTCACATGTTCAATATAAAGAAATACAGCAGCACTCCATGTTATTTTTTTCACTCTAACCTTTAAATAGCAGTATGTATTCTAAACTTACTGTTCCCTCAATTCAGATTATTCCAAAATGCTCTACAGTCACTTGCAGCTCGGGCTAACTGGCTAATTTAAACAGGGCCATCCTACAACACCTGAGAGAGTAGGGCTCTTCTCAGCCTCGATTCCTCTCCCCTTTCTTTGCTTTTAGACAAGAAGAGCACAGGAGTGAGTCCTCCCAAACTGTGCTGCCTTCAGGGTGTCAATGAACTCTGAGTAGATGCCAGGGTGTCTCTAACCCTGAAGTAAACGTTCCTCAGGCAGAAGGAATTGAGCCACTTGTTTAACACTGTCCAACCAGCTCTCTTTTCTCCAGAACAAAAGCTGCTAGACAACTTAACACCACAAGAGGGCGCTGTGGACCATGACTCCACAGTCTGGTCAGCTCTGGGGAAGAAGGCTTAGATCGCCTCACATTGCCCCTGTCCTGACAGTGGCTTTAAGGCTCTTGGGGGTGTGTGCGTGCGTGCGTGCGTGCGTGTGTGCGTGTGCGTGTGCAAGACAGTCTCACTTAGGTAGTCTAAGCTGGCCTCAAAAACCTGCAGCCATCCTCCCTCCTAACCCTCTCAAATGCTGGGATTAGAGGTGTGTGCCACTAGGCCAGAGCCCATGATGCTCTTGTTAAAGCCTGCTTGCCAGTAAATGTGCTTGGGCAAATGATTCAGCTTCCAAAAGACAAAGTCTCTGGGAGAGTAATCCCTTGGGAAGTGAAGAATGTCCTTGCGTTCAACAACATCTTCCTCCTAATGTCTTCAGTGCCAGTGTCCCGGGATTCAGAAGGCTGCTTACTACAGCCAAAGTGATCTTTAAGGACCCACTGGCCGTCTCTGAGGCTTTGGGTTCTCCAGCCACTGGGTGGTAGAAAAGAAGAAGTGAGCTCTGGGGCCTTGACTCCTTCTACTCAGAACAGGGATGGTGAAGGACACTATTCAACACAGCTGGGCAGGTCCTGTTGCACTCTGGTCTACAACAGACATGAATTTCTCTGAACTCTCCTAGGCAGACATTCTGTATCCTCGCTGTGTTGGTGCCCACTCTGCGGCATGGAAGATGAAATGCGGCATGGAAGATGAAATGCGATGGGCAGTAGCCTGGAACCAGAAGCAGGCTTGTCCTGCTGAGTCATTCTTCTCTTCCCAAACTCTTCTGACTCAGGGTGACCAGCTGGGTCCCTCCCACACTGGTAAGTCACTGGGAAGCCAGAGGCCACAGCCCATCACTTCCACTACCTCATAGGCGCTCCCCTTTCCCTTCCTACCCCAGTCCACACAGGCCTCCGACTGCCCTAGACTTGTCCAGCCTCCCATTTTTGTCCACCTCATCACTGTCCTTATCATTTTGTACCTGAAATATTGCCACAGCCTCCCACTGCGATTTTTCAAGTATAACTTCTGCTCCAGCCAAACCTTTGCACTGTAGGTCTAGGCTTTGGCGTCAGGCTTAAAGCTTACGGTTTAAACTGCCTCTTGAGTTAGCACAAAGGCCATGGGCAAAATTGTTAACTTTGCTAGGCCTTAGTTTCATCATCTGCAAAATGAGGTAAGTTCTGCCATATATTAAGATTAGCTAGGCATGGTGGCACATGCCTGTGATATTAGCACTCAAACTCTGAGGCAGGAGGCATTAAGAGTTTAAGGCCAGCCCAGCACTCGGGAGGCAGAGGCAGGCAGATCACTGTGAGTTCGAGGCCAGCCTGATCTACAAAGTGAGTCTAGGACAGCCAAGGCTATACAGAGAAACCCTGTCTTGAAAAACAAAAACAAGAAAACAGAAAAAAAACAACAACAAAAAATAAGAGCTTAAGGCCAGCTATATAGTGAGATCCTATCTCAAAAAGAGAGAAAGAAGTCCTATTTGATGGAGCTGGTAGGGACAAGATACTATGAAGCTCCTCTACATGGCCATGCAAAACCTTTCAGATGGGTGTGATAGCCCATGCCTATAACCCAGTACTCAGGAAGTAGGGACAAAAGAATCACAGTTCAAGGGTATCCTCAGCTACATAGTTAGAGGCTAGCCTGGGTTACACTAGACCCTGTTTCAAAACAACAACAACAAGATTCTGGGAGAAGGAGAACCATTGTCTTTGCCTGGTTATAAATGATAACTCCAAACCCATGGCCACACAGAGGCCCTGGCTAAACTCAGTGGGTCACAAAGTAAAGTGAAAAGCTGTAGTCACCACAGCAAGCATGTCTTCAGTGTGAGGCCATGGTGAATGCGCTGTGGTGGAGACAGCTCTGACACACACTCAGGCAACCCCACTGCGAGACTCTGCATTTAGTGTCCTCAGAGCAGACGCTCAGGGTGGACAGAGCGCTCTACCTGGGAACATTCAGGGTTGAGACTGAGAGCACAGCCATTTCAGTTATGAAACAAGAAAGAGGTTTGTAGGAAACGGCAGGGTAGATAGGGGTAGTAGGAGAGAGGCTGTGTCCGGATAGCAAAGAAGTATACATACAGGAAATTGTGGAAGAACACATTTAATTTTAAAAAGAATATCTCCAATAAGCTGCAAGCTCAGATTGTACTCTACTGAAGTTACTGCTTCTCGGTGCCATTGACCTCCCCTCACACTCCCCAACCACCCTTCACTTGTTTCACTCTTCCTGTCTGGTCCACTCAAGCACCCCAATTATCCCCATATTCTTAATCCCAACCCTACGAGGGCACAGGACAGGCTTACGCATGCTTTTCTGTTTCCTATGGTCCTAAATATCACCATGCATGTTAAGTTCTGGCTCAAAAGCAGCTTCTTCCAGGAAGGCTTCCTGAATGCTCCCAGACAGAGTGCTCTGTCCACCCTGAGCTTCTGTTCCGAGGACACTAAAATGCAGAGTCTCGCAGTGGGATTGGCTGGGTGTGTATTGGAGCTCTCCCTCCACCACAGAGGATTCACCATGGCCTCATGTTACTGCTGGCAAAGAGTGGTTACTGTAGATTACTCCCTTCCTCCTTCCCCCCCACCCCCCATATCTCTCCCTCTCTCCCCCTCCCTCCCTCCCCCCCCCCCTTCCTTTTCTGGCATTACTTGGGACTGAACCCAGGGCCTTACAAATACTAGGCTATATCCTCAGACTTTTTCCTTTCTGTAAATTTTGAGTCACAGTCTTACTCAGCTGCTTAGGCCGTCCCAAACTCACCCTATAGCCCAGGCCTTGAGCTCTTGCTCCTTCTCCCTCAGCCTCTTGTGTAGTTGGGATTACAGGCCTGTGCTATCATGCTCCTCTTGAATGGCTCTCCTCAAATTTCAAATAGCTTTATGGAGCTCCTAAAGTCTTCAGAGCCCCATGAGACATGAAGGCCAGCAGTTTCACTTTAAAAATAAAGACTCTGGGACTGGAGAGATGGCTCAGAGGTTAAGAGCACTGGCTGCTCTTCCAGAGGCCCTGAGTTCAATTCCCAGCAACCACATGGTAGCTCACAACCATATGTACAGGGATCTTATGCCCTCTTCTGATATGCAGGTGTACATGCAAATTGAGCACTCATATACATTAGATAAATAAATCTTTAAAAAAACCAAAACTTTAGAGCGAGGTGTGGTGGCACATGCCTTTAATCCCAGCACTCAGGAGGCAGAGGCAGGTAATTGCTGTGAGTTTGAGGCCAGCCTGGTCTACAACGTGAGTCCAGGACAGCCAGGGTTATTACACAGAGAAACCCTGTCTCAAAAAAAAAACAAAACTAAACTAAACTAAACTAAAAGAAGCTACCAACAACTCAAATGCTCCTTTCAAAAACGTGCTGGAGAAGAGAGGCTGGTCAACATGAAAAGCTGGCCAGACAACGGCGGGCACTGGGAGACCTTGGCACTGGGAGACCTTGGCAGGAGAGGGACTCATCTAATCTGGAGTCCTAACCATTTATACCACCGATATGGCACAACAGTAGCCAAAACCATCCCCAATTAAGGTCCCCTAAGAGCCAGCTGATGAGAACGGAGTACTGCTTGTTAACAACCGAGAGCACGCCTGTCTCTGACATACGACTATCTGGGCCTTCTTAAAAAGCCGTAGAACAGGATTCCATAACTGTTGAGACTCTATTCTCACATATTTGGCAACCTTCTCAAGTAGTCACAAAAGAGAAGTCCACCGGGCACCTTTCTACTAAAAACAAGCAAACAAGCAAGCGCTGAGAATAAGGCATATGCTCAGCATGCGGCAACTGAGAGTATCTGAGTGAAGGCTGTGAGACCGTGAGATGCTTTGGCTCCAGGCTGGCCAGCAGCACTGACCCCATCAGAGCTGGGAGTGCAAGGCAAGCAGCCTGAGAGTGAGCAGAACAAGGTGATGCTTCATTCCCACACGCCAGCATCCAGCTTTCTCATTTGATCTGACAGGAATGTACTCACGTGAAATGCTGGTCTCACACCAAGATTTAAAAAAAAAAAAAAAAAAAAAGACAAAAAACCAGCCAAGGCTACACAGAGAAACCCTATCTCAAAACAAAAACAAACTAACAAACAAAATAAACTATGAGCCAGACATAGCTTTCTTATCTTTCATACCAGCACTCAGGAGGCTGAGGCAGGAGGATTGCTCCTAACTTCACTCCACCCTTACCTTGGACAGGTACTTACTTGTTCAGCCTTAACTCCTCAGCCCTAATATACTAAGAGTGAGATGCTGGCCTTTCAAGGTTGTAAGCCCCGGTTGAGGTATGTGAAGTATTTGGGGCCTGGCATAGTTTTTCTCCACTGGGAGCAGTTTGGCCTCTGGGGAGATGTGGCGGTGTGTGCAGATGTTGCTAAGTGCTGCACTGGTGGGGATAGGACTGCTGGCATCATGAGGCGAGGGCTGCTAAACATCCCACAGCATATACAACAGTCCTACAACAAAGCATGTCCTGCCCGAAAGTCACCAGTGCTAAGATTTGGGAATCCTGACCTAGTGTGTGGCAAGCACTCAATAAATACAATCTGTAAAATTCTCTTTCCTATTATAAAAATAAGCCAGCTGCAGTTTCTTTGTCTCAGTGATAGCCATCACCAGTGAGTCAAATGATAAGGGACAAAATGCACTACTCACTCTGCTTCTTGAAACACTGGGTAACAGTTGTGTTATTTTGGAGACAGGAAGAGTCAGTTGCTTGGTTGACTCTGGGGAACGCAGTAACTTTACCAAATAAATCACACAGCTGAGCACCAGAACAGCAGTATAGAAAAGCTGAAACCAGAAGATAAAAGGGCTGACGTTAAATTGTTTTGATACAGGCATAGTTACAACAGGACTATAAATATTATCTCCAAGGTCAATCAAGAAATGGAACTGTCTTATTAACTGCACTTGCCAAAGAGCAGCAGGCACTCCCTCAGACCCAGCCCTGCCGCAGCACCTCTGTGCCCAGGCCCCGCACTTCACGTGAAGAACACAACCATCATGGCAGATGGCCACTAGCTCAAATGGCACAATGTCAGTACCCACCCAGCAAACTGACGTGCTGACAGCCAGGAATTTGCCATCATTCCGGAGTGGGTTTTCCATGAACTGTGGAACCTGTGCCATTTCTGATTACAAAGCAGAATTGAGCTACTGGTTCTCTCCTCCCCACCCAGGACATTGGCAAGGTGACAGGTGCTTCAGGCTGCAAGAGGAAAAGGCGGAGTTGTAAGAAGGTCACCCTCGCCCTCCACCCAAGCAGGATGAAGAATAGCTCCCTCTGGTCAGGAGGGGTCCTCCAGCTTACACGTGCCAAAGGCTGCCTCCTAAGAACGGCAGTGTACCCTAGTTCAAGGACTGGGACCTCTTTTCTCCATCTTTTCTTCTTCCTCTTCTTCTTCTTTTTGTCGTCTTCTTCTCCTCCTCCTCCCCCCTTCCTCCTCTTTCTCCCTCCTCCTGTTCCTTCTTCTTCCTTCTCCTTCTCTCTTCCTCTTCCTCCTCCTTCTCAGTCTTCTTTTTGGCTTTTCAAAACAGGTTTTCTCTATATAGCTCTGGCTGTCCTGGATTTTGCACTGCACACCAAGCTGGCCTCTGCCTCTGCCTCCTGTGTGCTGGGATTAAAGTTGAGTGCCACCAATGTCTGGTTCAAGCCCCTCTTCCTACTTGTCTGTACCTAGGGAAGTGCTGTTAAGAGGCACATGGCAGGGGAAACGAGGAGTCGAGGAGTCGTGTTTGGTAGGCTTAGCCTCCTATGTGCCCTACTTGCAACCATGCGTGTAAGGATGAAGCCTGCCATCTGCCAGCCTTCCTCATTCGGGCCTTAAATGACAAGCAGTGTGACTGTGGCCACAACACTACTACCCATGTCCTTGTGATAAGTGTGCTTCTCCACTTCTCCTTGCTTTCCTGCTGAGCATGAGGAGAAAGTCGCATAATAAATATTACCATTATGATTATAGGATTCAGTGGCATGTAGTCCACTTACATTTTGTAAAACCATCAACACAGCAGCACTATCTAATTCCTTAATATTTTCATCACCCTAAAAGGAAGCCGCAACCTTTAAGCAATTACTGTTCATTCCCCCAGCACTTAGCAACCACTAATGTGCTGTGTCTGTGGTCCTGCCTATCCTAGACATTATATATTAATGGAGTCATGCCTGATTTTCACTTAGTATAATGTTTCCAAGATTTAATCTACGTTGTAGAACGCATCAATAGTTGTTTGTTTGTTCTTAGCATGAATCTGGCTGTCCTGGAACTCTGGAGACCAGGCTGACCTCAGCCTTGCACTGCTCCTCCTAGTTCTGCCTCCACAGTGCCATGATTACATGGATGCCACCATACATAGCAGTTTTTAGAACAGTAATATTCCATTCTATGGAATGGACAAACTAAATTTTGTCATTAGTTAGTGGGCATTTGTGCTGTCTACCGTCTGGCAAGTGGAACAGTGCTGTGCTCTTTACTGTATGTATTTCCGAGTGGAAATGTTGGATCCTGCGATGCATCTTGTTTAGTTTTAGAGGCACTGCCATCCGCTTCTCATGGAAGCTGCAATACTTTATGTGTAGATAGAAAAGTACTAGTTTCACTTTCTTCACAACCTTACCTACACGTATTATTCTATACTTAGCAAAAAAATACCCACCCTAGAAAGTGTAAAGTGGTGCCTCACTGTGGCTTTATTTTTATTTTTGGTTGGTTGGTTTGTTTGTTTTTAATGAAATTTTCTCGTGTATCCCGGATTATCACGGAACTCACAAAGTAGATCAAGTTGGCCTTGAACTCCCAGAATTCCACCTGCTTCTGCCTCCTAAGTGCTGGGTTTAAAGCCAGGCTCCCCTATGGTTTTGATTTGCATTTCCCTAATAATTATTGATCCTGAAGGTTTTCCATGTGCTTTTTGGTCCATTTATTTTATATATTCTTTGGGGAAATGTCTGTTCAAAGTCTTTGCCCAGCTTTTAACTGAGTGACTTATGTTTTTATTGTTGGATATTGGCATACCTTACTTATTCTGAGGTGTGTTTTATGGACTGTTTAAGGAAGACCTTGGAGGCGGGTTTGACAAGAGTACACTCAGGGGCCGGGCAGGGTTCATATTGCTGCTGTGAGGTGTAACTGGCTCATATACTTTTGGCAGTGACTGTCCTATGGAGCCTGTAGAAGTCTCACAGTAAGGAAACAAATGCATTCAGTTTCCCCTCATTGAACTATGACTCTACCATGGGTAGAAACTATAACATCGCATAGTGAGCCAGGCAATGGTGGCACAGGCCTGTAATCCCAGAGCTCAGGAGGCAGAGAAGGATGGATCTCTGAGTTTGAGGCCAGCCTAGTCTACAAAGTCAGTTCCAGGACAGCCAGGACTAAACAGAGAAACCCTGTCCTGAAAAAAACAAAAACAAAACCACGCAGTGCCAAGTGCCTTTCCCACAGTAAGAGCCAGCCATCTTGTGTCACTTTGAGGCCCTTCTATGCTACCAGAGAGAATGCATAAAAACAAGGATTATGATAAAACTACAGTTCTAGATCCAATAAAATATGGGAAAAATAACCATAGATACGTTCTCTAAACTATTTATCGATTTGCAAATTGGTATCTTTGTTATTAATTAATTTTAAATCTAATTACTTTGTGTTCCATAAAAATATCAGTAGTTTCCAGAGGAAATAGGAAAGAAGGTCAGCTAAGCCATTACTAAGCAGCACCTTTATCTGCCATCTCAACACGACTGAGAACTGCAGACTACAGTCCAGGCACAGAAGGTCTTGCCTCTGACCCTAGCAGTTCTGAGGCTCACACAGGAGCACTGCTGAAGTCCACGGCCAGGCTGGGCCACAGTGTGAAACCCTGCCTCCAAAACAAAGACCACAACCAAACAACCAACCCAAACCACAGGAAAGCCGGCAAACGGAAGACAGGCGAATTCTGAGTTCAAGGTGAACCTGGACGGCACAGCAAGAGCCAGTCTCAACAAAACAAGACCCCCTACAAGTCACTTCATATGCCTTTTTGATATCTGGTAAATATCTAACCTTAGGTTTTACTGCTATTTACTTTTTAAATATTTATTTATGTGTGTTGTTGAGACAGAGCCTCTCTAAGGTCTGACTCTAGGCTTCATTACTAGTGACGTTTTATTTATTTATTTATTGTTGGAGACAGGGTCTTTCCATGTAAGGTGTCTGCCATCATGCCCAGCATTAGGCTTCATATTAAAACAGTATTTTTCATCCAGCAATATCTTTATTAGAGTTCAAACTATAGACCATACATAGACCATTGCATGGAGCCAAAATTGCTAAAACTGAAAATGTACTTGCTTGGACTTGATTTATGGACTCTCTGAATTATGTGAGATTTCAATCTAAGTTTACAATATACTTGGCAGCGTTTCCTCCTATTCTGCAAACAGCTGACTGAAATTCAAGGAAAAGAATACACATACAATGTGGTTCCTACTCCACCCCTCTGCTTTTTCCCTGCTCCCCCATAAGCCTGTTACACAATCAAGATCAGTTTGATACCGACCTGCGCACAGAATGTCTAAAAGGAATTCTGATGCCCTCCCTGGTCCCTAAGGACACCAGTGGTGCCAGTATGTGAAACAGTAGCTGGAGAAGTGGTGGCAAGCCAAAAGTCTGGAGTTTCAACTCTCGACAGAGCGTGCATACTGTGAGCCTGTTCCCACAGGCTAGTGGGAACAGGAAGGGAGAACAGAAATGTAGATTACATAGAGTAACGCCATGATTCTCACCTGAGCCAAAGAAAAAATGTACAGACCCCAGTGAGGCACCCACAGGACAAGAAAAGCTGTCAGGACACTCCTGAGGATGACCGACATGCTCTCAGCAAGAACCTGCACACAGAGGGAAAGGTGCAATATTACCAAAGAGTGGAGATGAAAACACATAGCAAGCACAAAATTCACTGTGGTTACCCTGGCAGAGGGAATGGGGCATGGCTGGACATAAGCATCAATAATAATGCTGTATTTCTTGGGATGTGGGTGGTTCGTTCATGTTCTACACACACACACATACACACACACACACACATACACACATCTTAAACATATGTATGTGCTAGTATGCAATAAATAATATATTTTAAAACAGAAAAAGAAACATTACTTACAACTAAAGATCATTAGAAAAATCTGAAATGGTTTATAGCATTCCTAAATTTTAATTCTCTTAAGTTCCTTAGTACAAAACCTGTTATTCCTTTATAACATAGGGAAGTAACCCCTCCCCAGGCTCCCGTGTGTGTGTGTGTGTGTGTGTGTGTGTGTGTGTGTGTGTGTGTGTGTGTAGGCACCTGAAGGCCAGAGGTTAAGGTCAGGTGTCCCTCTCTGGCTCTCCACCTTACTTTTTGAGATAAATGTCTCTCACTGAGCCTGGAACTTCCTATTTTAGTTAGACTGCAGGCCAGGAAGACCCAGGATCCTCCTACTTCTGCCCCCCAGTGCTGGGATCTGCAGTGCTGGGTTACAGGCTTATAACATGGTGCAGGGATAGAAACTCGGGTCCTTCTTGTACACTCAGGTCCTCCTTCACTAACTGAATCACTCTTCTGGCATCCACACTTGGTGTGTGTGTGTGTGTGTGTGTGTGTGTGTGTGTGTGTGTGTGTGTGTGTTTCAGCTCTTGGAGTTACAGACAGTTGTGATCTGCCATGTGGGTGCTGGGAATTGAACCTGGGTCCTCTAGAAGAGTACTCAGTACTCTTAACCACTGAGCTATCTCTCCAGCCCTATCCACTTGTTTTTTAGATAAAATCTTGTTAAGTAGCCCATGCTAGCCTTGAATACAACATCCTCTTGCCTCAGCCTCTGGGATACTGGGATTACACATGTTCATCACCATGCCTCAATTGGCAGAAACAAACTTTAGCATGGAGCTCATCTGACCAAAAACAAAAACAAAAAACAAAAGAGAGAGAGAGAGAGAGAAGGTTTCTCTGTGTAGCCTTGGCTGTCCTAGACTCACTTTGTAGACCAGGCTGGCCTCTGCCTCCCTGTGTGCTGGGATTATAAGTATGCACCACTGTGACTGGCTCATCTGACAAATTTAAAGTAATAAATCATATTACCTTTTTCCAATTAAATCTAGAAAAACCATTCTTTCCTATAAGAAGCTTTTTCAAAATGCCACACATCTGGAGGCTTTGGAGCTCAGCAGTTAAATGCACTGGCTTCCCTTCCAGACGACCTGGGTTCAGTTCCCAGCACCTATATAGTGGCTCACAACTGCCTGTAATTCCAGGTCCAGGAGGTCTAACCCCTGCTTCCAGCCTCCAGGGCACCAGGCACCCAAATGACGTACAGATACACATGCAAGCAAAATAGCTATCACATAACATAAAAAATACACAATAGATCACACATCCAGATGTGGTGGTGCACACCTGTAATCCCAGAATTCAGAAGGCACAGGCAGGTGGATCTCTGTCAGTTCCAGCCCAGCCCGGACAACATGGCCCCAAAACTATCAACAGCAACAACAAAACCCCACATTTTCCCTTATTACTCACATTTCTTACTCACAAGGGGTTCACTGACCTTGAGCTTAACAAACATATGTGCTTGTGCCAAAACCCAGAAAGGCTCTCCCAGAAGTTCCACGACTGCAGAGAGACCAAAGAGCACCACGCCAGTTCCATAGTAGGGGACCACATTTGGATCAGGCACTTCAAGCAACTGCAACCAGACCCAGCCCAAGAGTAAGGACCAAAATATGCCCAGAGGGACACTAGAAGAATAAAAAAGGTATTTTTTTTATTATTCAAAGTTTTAAGTATTAAAATAATAACATTAGATGAAAACAACAGTCATAATAAAACCAATTACCACAGTAAGAAGCTAGTAGGTATTTCGTAAGAAGCTAGTAGGGAATGCAAGCATCATCTGCATGCCTGGTACCATGATTAAACCCTTTATCTCATTAACCGTTCACAATGATCCTCAGTCGTTATCCTCATTTAGAAGGAAGCTGAGGCTGAAAGGGATGGGTAATTTAGCTAAGATTATGAACAGGTGGTCAAGAACAGAAACAGGGCTGGGCATAGTGGCACATGCCTTTAATGCCACAACTCGGGAGGCAGAGGCAGGTGGATCTCTGTGAGTTCGAGGCCAGCCTGGTCTACAAAGTGGAGTCCAAAACTGCAAGGGCTACACAGAAAAACAACAACAACAAAAAAGAACAGAAACGGGGCCCAATCCTGATCTAACTCCAAATCCTATACTACATCCTCTGGTTTTGATTAAATCAATAAGGCAAATTTCCAGGGGGAAAGAAAACCCCATTTGTTGCCTATGCTTAGAATGGCTGAGAGACATTATACACTGTCATGCACCCCAAATAACCAACAGTCCCCAGCATGGTGCTCATTTCACGTGTGTATCACAGGGCACTTAAATATGACTACTCAGTTGGGAGTCATTTTGCTAATAAGATGAACACTTGCCAGCCCTTCTGACAGGCATCTCTATGAGGCAAGAGTTATGCAAGGGCGGCCTTGGGAAACACCTCCACCACCAGCCTCCCTGCAGGGAGAGATTCAGCCAGAGAAAACCATTTTAATTCTCAGCTGACATAGTTGGGCTACTAGAACATTCTAAAGAACTGAAGAAAAATGTAAAGAAAGCCTCAATAGGCTTTTTAAAAATATTAAGTAGTTGACGAAAGCTCAAAAAGAAACTATAGGGCAAAAGACGAGGAATAAAAACACTGGGAGCAGGAGGTCAGAACCCCAGCCAGAACCCCCTCCTGGCTATTGGAGAGAAACAAACTAAACAGCACCTAACTCAGACACTCTCCCCATCCTGCGGCTAGAATTATTCCCCCAAACCCACTGAACAGCCAGGCTGGAGACAGCTGTCTTTAGGCAGGTATTGTCATTTCACTACAGCCCTCCTGACATGTGTCATCTGCTAAAGGACAACTCACGTTAGCCACAGGAGGTTGAGGGTCTGACTCCAGTCCCGCTGGGCACTCCCACTCAGACAGGCTCTTCGGAAGGCCTCCCTGGCCAGAAAGATGGTAGTTGAGTAAAGCAGTGTTAGTCTGCAAAGCAAATGCAGAAATTGGTAAGGCCTCCAGGCTTGTTTTTAATTTTTGTTGAAAGAACTTTTGAGATTCTCCTAGCAACAGGAGTAAGAAAAGTTATTGGTCATAAGTCACTTGTGGTAAGCATGGTGGCACAGACATGTGATTCCAACTACTTGGGAGGCTGAGACAGGAAGACCACAAGATCAAGGGCTACTGGGCTTGGTTCAAGGTTAGCCTGAGCAACTTAGTGAGACCTGATCTCAAAATAAAATGTAAAAAGGATATAGCTCAGTGGTATAGCATTCGCCTAGGATCTCCAGCCCGGCAGAAAAAACAAGACAATCATCAACACTTCTGGTCTCTTACAAGACACCCCCACCAATCTGACCCACATGGCAAACAGTTAGGAACCAGACAAGACACACTTGACTGTGTATGTGCCTGGTTACATCTCAGCAAGTGCTGCAGTGACCAGAGAGCCTGCAGCCTCATGGCTGTGAGCAGAGGTGTTCTCCTGACTGTAAGGAGAGAAAGACAAGCTATCACCCCACACAGTAAGGCGACCTCCTGGTGATACTGGAACCTTTGTGAGAGAAGCAGAGGGTCTATCACATGGTGGTGCTAGCCAAAAGAGTGTCAGGACAAACAGCAAAGCAGACTGCCACTACAGAGGTTGCTGCAAACCCTACTCAGGAAGATTGTCCTGAGTACCTTGCAGGTGGCGAGCACCTGGGTCAGTCTTCCTGCACCTACAGAAAAGCAGCTGAGGTCTACCTGCCTCTCTCTACGGCCAAGAGGCCTGATGAGGCTGCCCAAGGTGCACCTGCAGGTGAGGAGGAGACAAAGCCTGCCTTACACTGCGGCGAAGAGCAGGTAAAGGCTGTCAAGGCAGGAACTTAGCCATCTGGGGGAGAATGCGTAGGGAGAAAAATCGGATCCCTCTTTCTTCCTGCTTTTTAAATACTACATCTCAACGACTCCTCTCTGCCTCACCAGCCTGTGAACCCTACCCTATCTAGTACAAAGCTTCAGCAGGCTGCTTTGCCAATGACAAGTTTGAGAACTGCCATAGGGCTCTTTGAAAACACCACGAACATTTGGCTGGTAAATGCCAGGCATGAGATTCTGTCTAGAACATACTGTCTTTGTTTACCAGGCTATGAAGACACACCTGAGACGCTGAGCTATTCTAAAGACATCATTTCATACACTTGTGTGTGTGTGTCCTTTGGGAAGACAAAATAAGTGTGGGTGTCCTAGAACAGAGAAGAAACAAGCTGAGTCTGACAAGACAAATCCAGTTCACTTTCCACAGAACCAATCACACGGACTCAAACGTGATCCCAGTCACTGTCTCAAGTACAAAATCACTGAGGAAGAACTGAAGGCAGCTGGCTGAGGCAGGCCTGCAATTTTGAGGCACGTCCTCACGAACTGCAGAATTCCTGCTTCCTGTGTTGTGTCAGCAGGGCAAGAACACAGGATTACACCTGAGACACAATTCGCAATGATTTACTCCCACTCCTCTCCTGGGTTCTAAGAGCAGAAAAACCGGAACAGCTAGGGAGAAATGTGCATTTGGAGGCTGCTAATGGAAAACACCACATGGGTCCATTAACCACAGCAGTGCCCGTTCATCCCCCGCCCCCGCCCCCCCTGCACATCCCCGCCCCACTCACCCGCCCCCCCCCCCTGCACTCCTCAGCTCACCACGGAATGGCTCAGCTACTGGGAAAGGCATAAGATCCTAAAATCATATGGGGGCACATGGGTACAATCTGACAAAGTCTGTGACTTGTGAGTTGTGGACAGTGCCAGGGTCTGTTCCTCTTACCTGACGTTCACTATGCCCACAATCTCCTTTGACAGGAAGCGAAGAATAAATGCGTTCAAGACAAAGGTGATTATTCGAAACAGTACCTACAAGAAAATACATTTGAATTATGTGTGGAGCGCTGACTTTCTTGCAATGAGGACCGTGCAGCTGTTTCTCCCGAAGTCATGTGATGACACAAGCAGCTTTGCTAGGCTGCGCACCTCACTGTACTTGCTTTCTGTGAACTCTAATTCTGTAGTCTCTCACTACCCTGAGCAGTGCGCCTAGAACCCAGGAAGGCATTTGGGAATCTCCCGTACTTACCGATGAGATGAGAGAAGCCTCAGCAGGTTGACTCTTTAGCTCAAAATGGTTCACATTGTCCAGGGCCCTAGCTAAAACTTTCTGCAGACATATCCAATCTATAGGCCACGGGCCACTTGAGTCCCAAGACAGCTATGGATGCAATGCAACACATTTTTGGATGACACTGTCAAGATATTGAACAATCTCAAAATCCTATTGAGAAACTGTGCACACAAAAGCCTGCAGAGTATAGCAGGCTGACTAGGAATCAGGGATCTAAGTTCTTTCTTCTCTGCCTGGCAATATTTAGGGATTCCAATGACATTTAATCCCCTTGAAGTCCCCTTGTATTACATAATGTAAAACAGGAGTGGGAGAAGAGTCCAGCTATTGTCATTTAACGGGGACGCATCCTAAGACTTTCAAGCCTGTCCATTAAAGAGAACCCCCTAAACAAACAGTCCTTCCCATGAGACCTAGGAGAGTAGGAACTCACAATTCAATGAGGCTCCCAAATGGAGACGCTGAACAGGATGCAAGTTTCACTCCTGTTCTCTCCTCATCCCAGCCCCAGATGACAAGTCAAGTCTGTGTTAAGCACACGGCGGTTACCCACATACAAAGCTGCCATTCTGGAAGATTCAGGCAGTGTAGACTAGAGGACTCCCATGGTCTGAAACTCTCTGGGCCACGATCACTATTCCTAGAGTGTCGCAGAGTGCCAAGATTATCACCATGTTTCTGGAGTCAGAGATGATTTTTTTTTCTATCTGATGAAAGCTCTGTAGCCTCTTAGAATCATACAGGCTCATACACACACTCCAAAGTCTGCTTCAGTGCTGGTGGCTGGAAGCCACTTCATAGTCTTATTAGAGACTCAGCTGAATCTCAACCCATCACTCAGCTCTTCAATGCATCCATCATCTTCTAATTTTTACAGGCTTCAATTTCTCTGTCAAATGAGGGAATGTCTCATAAGGTTGATTACAAGGATAAAATAAGATTATAGAAGTGGCTTTTAATCCTGGTACTTGGGAAAAAAAAAATCCCGGAACTTGGGAGGCAGAGGCAGGCGGATCTCTGTGAGTTCAAGGCCAGCCTGGTCTACACAGCAAGTCCAGGACAGCCAAGTCTACACAGAGAGACCCTATCTCGAAAAACAAAAACAAAAAAAGATCATAGAAGTGAAAACATTTTTGATGTATAAGTTAAAGGCCACCTCAGAAAAATTACATAATAAAATGTAGCTGCAAAGCTACCTTAAGTATCAACATTATAAGTTAAGGAAGCATATAAAATTGAACTAAAACATTCAAGGACTCTACATTTTATGATGATTTTTTTAAATTCATATACACACACACACACACACACACACACACACACACAATTGTAAAACCCATTATTTGTACAGTAATATATACTGATTACAAACTGCACACTTAGCCAGGTGGTGGTGGTACACACCTGTAGTCTCAGCACTTTGGGAGGCAGAGACAGGCGGATCTCTGACTTTAAGGCCAGCATGGTCTACAGAGCAAGTTCCAGGATAGCCAGGGCTATACAAAGAAACTCTGCCTTGGGGAAAAACAAAAACAAGACAAAACAAAACAAAAATCCAAATTATACACTTAAGCCAGGCGTGGTGGTGCACGCTTACAATCCCAGCACTTGAAGAGACAGAGGCAGGTGAATCTCTTGTGAGTTTGAGGCCAGCTTGGTCTACAAAGGAAGCTAGGGCTACACAGAGAAACACCTTGTCTCAAAAACCAAATTGTACATTTAAGAAGTTATTATTGTCAGCTGGGCGGTAGTGGTGCACACCTTTAATCCCAGCACTCAGGAGGCAGAGGCAGGTGGATCACTGTGAGTTCAAGGACAGCCTGGTCTACAAAGTGAATCCAGGACAGCCAAGGCTACGCAGAGAAACCCTGTCTTCAATTAAAAAAAAAAAAAGTTATTATTGTCCAAGACACTAATGGTCTTAGGTCATATCAGTGTCTTCTAATAAAGGTTTGAGCTAATAAAGTCCAGGTTCCTATGGCTATTTAGTGTTTTAAGTCTACCTGGTGGCCCCTTCAGCAACATAGCCTCCATTTACTTTCATAAACAAGTTTACATTAGTTGCGCAGAGTGACACAGGCCTGTAATCCCAGCACTCTGAGAGTCAGAGGCAGGCGGATCTCTGTGAGTTGGAGGCCAGCCTGGTCTACAAAGTGAGTCAAGGACAGCCAAGATTATAGAGAAACCCTGTCTCAAAAAACAAAAGCAAACAACAAAAAGCACCTTTACATTTATAAAAAGGGTTTACATCTGTTAACAATTTGAGCCATAAAAGCCACCAAGCAGGCTAGTCATTCTGGCACAAACCTTCCAATCCAGCATCCACAAGGCAGAAGCAGGCAAACCTCTTTGAATCGGAGACCAGCCTGATGTGCCCAGAGAATTCTAGCCTAGCCAGGGCTACACAGTGTGACCCTGTCTCAGAGCAAAACAACAAGAGACAACCAAGGCTGAGACTATACCCCAGTGAGTGATAAGGCACTTGCTTAGGCCATGTGTGGGGTGCTCTGGGTTCAACTTCCAACACCAAATGACAACCAGGCAGATGCACTGAAAATAAAACTCAGAATGAAACAAACAGCAAACAAGTGACCCAGCTTAACTTTACCCTGAGGCCACCTGAGCCCACTCCAGCGTGTCTTCTGCTGTAACCTGTCTCTGTCTTCCGAAACTAATCTAGGCAGTGAGATACGCACCACACTGAACTCACGTATACTGTGAAACAGGAAAACAGAGAGCTAGACAAATGAGGAATTAAATGAGGAGTGGCCAGCATCCATGAAGCACACACCGAGTGCAAGGCACTTTTCTGTATCCTTTACGTCGCTCACCTTATTTTATCCCTACACTGCCATTTAAAAACTCTATTACACTAATAAAAGTAGATAACACACGGGAAGCACTTTACAATGTGCCAGGAAGTAAGAGAGATTGTTTCATCTAATCTTCCTAACGACCCTGTGAGGCTGTATTACTGTCCTATTCAGGATGAGAAAGCTGCTGGGACGGTGGTGCATGCCTGTTACCCGAGCACTTTGTGAACTGAAGCAAGCGTATCAAGGGTTCAAGGCCAGCCTGGACTACTTGCAATACCTTTTCTCAAAAAAAACAAAACAAAACAAAAAAAAACCTCAAACACCAGAGTGGTGGTGTATGCCTATAAACCTAGCACTGGGAGGCAGAGGCAGAGGCAGAGACAGGGCAGGTCTCTGAGTTCAAGGCCAGTCTGGTCTACACAGTGAGTTATGGGACAGCTAGGGAGACAGGGAGAGATCCTGAAGAAAGAAAGAAAGAAAGAAAGAAAGAAAGAAAGAAAGAAAGAAAGAAGGAAAGAGAGAGAGAAAGAACAAGCAAGCTGGGTGCACTGGTGTACAATTGTAATTCCAACACTCAGGGAGGCAGAGGCAAGCGGATCTCCGAGTTCAAGGCCACCCTGGTCTAGGACAGCCAAGGCTACACAGATAAACCAAAAGAAGAGGAGGAGGAGGAGGAAGAAAAAAGAAAAGTATAAACTGATGTTCAGAAAAGTCAGGTGACTTTATTTTATCTTAACCTTTTTTGAGGCAGGGTCTCACTACGTAGCCCTAGCTGGACTGGAGCTCAGTTGGCCTTGAACTCACAGAGAACCATTTGCCTCTATCTCCTGAGTGTTAGGATTAAAGGCTGTGCCACTACGCCTAGTAATTCTTTTTTTTTTTTTTTTTTTTTTTTTTTAAGACATGGTTTCACCATGTAGCCTTGGCTGTCCTGGACTCAGTATGTAGACCAGGCTGGCCTCGAACTCACAGCGATCCACCTGCCTCTGCCTCCCGAGTGCTGGGATTAAAGGCCTGCGCCACCACCGCCCGGCTGTAATTCTTATCTTAAAAGTTGTCGTCTCAGCCGGGCGTGGTGGCGCACGCCTTTAATCCCAGCACTCGGGAGGCAGAGGCAGGCGGATCGCTGTGAGTTCGAGGCCAGCCTGGTCTACAAAGAGAGTCCAGGACAGCCAAGGCTACACAGAGAAACCCTGTCTCGCAAAAACCAAAAAAAAAAAAAAAAAAAAAAAAAAAAAAGTTGTCGTCTCACTTGAGTCTAACTCAGCCTGGGTCTCTCTCCTAACCTCTCTGTGCCTTTCTAGGATAATGATGAAGGTTGGCTCGGCACTTGTGTGAAGTCGGGTTGATAAGCTGGAGAAAAAGGCATCGAGAAAAATGAGGAAGTTGACTTAGAAGTGACTTCTAGGGGATGAGAGAATCTTTAGATACTATGTGGATGGACTGGCAAGTGTCGTATCTGGCAGGGGAAAGAGCCAAAAACGCTTTGTCCAAGGACACACAGCAGATGCAGTTTAGTAGGTGCACACTGGGATACAGGTACTGTGATAGATGCGCTTATTCAAGTGAGTCCAAGCAATCCCTACAAATTGCTTTCTGAAGTATGTGCTATCACCCTCACTCTGTCAACAAGTAGCTAGAGGCTCCCGGCCAGAAGTGACCTGTCTGGGTCACACAGCAAGTAATGCCTGAACCCGGATCTCTGTTCTTAGCTATACGGTATGGTCTCTCTAAACTCAATGCGAATCAGAGTTAAAGAAAGGTGTTTTGAGGACCAAGAGTGAAACACACAAGAAATGAACCCCTTAAAATATCAGACTCTTGAGCACTAAGTAGCCTCTGCCTCTACCACTTGATTGAGTTGCCTCCTACTGCTACACAGAAGTACAATGTTCAGAAAGAAAATGACATGTTTGTAGTCATTCAGCCAAGACTCGGATCGCAGTCTCCCAACTCCTAGACCCGGCGCCCCTCCTTGCCGCCGTAGCGTCCTATGGAACCCCCTGTAGTGCCGGGGACCCAGGGCAGCCTCCCCACGAGACTTGGCCGCGGCACCACGCGCTGGAGGGGGCACAGCAGAGTACCTGCAGCAGGAGACCCGATGAGGCCAGCCGGGCCGCTTGGCCCAGCACCTCCTGGCTGCCCATAGCCTCAGTGCCACGGCTCAGAGGAGGAAACACGGCCGGCGTCTGCTTCGTCGCGGGAAAGTGACGTCGCGGCCAGGCTCGCTCCTGATTAGGGACTTTGGCGGCGGGGGCGGAGCACCAGAAGCTGAATGTTCAAACAGCTTGATAGTCTGTGTCTTGGTTTTAGGCTATGTCTTAGTGTCTTCTTGCTTTTGTTTTGTTTTCCTTTGGCTTTCCTTACTTTTCCTTTCCTTTCCTTTTGTTGTTTTTGAGAGTGTGTTTAACGCTGGACCCTATTGTCTATGTTGGCCTAGAACTCGCAGGCTCTGCAACGCTGGAATTACTGGGGCACACCCCCAGGTCCAAGTGTGGTCTTTTGGTTTTTTCGGTTTTGTTTGTTTGTTTTGAGACAAGGTCTCATTATGTAGCCCTGGTTATCTTGGAACTCGATGTGTATGTAGATCAGGCTCACTTAGGACTCAGCATCTGCCTGCCTCTGACTCCCAAGTGCAGGGATTCCAGCTGCTATTTTAAATTGGGTCTTGCTGTGTAGCCAAGGCTGGCCTGGAATTCACTGAGGGAGTCTAGGATGGCCCTGAACTCCTGGTCCTCCTGTCTCCAGCTCCTAAATGATGAGATTACAGGAATCAAGGTGGCATCTTCTTTGTTGCTGTGTTTTGCTTTTCTAATTAAGTATTTATTTTTGTATAGCGTGGGTGTGTGCATATCAGAGAACAACCCTCGGGAGTCCGTTCTCTCTTTCCACCTTCACGTGGGTTCTGGAATCAAACTAGGATTGGCAGGTTGACAAAGCAAGCGCTTAACCTGCTGGGCCAATTGGCAAGTGCATTTATGATCTTCCCTGCCCCACCTCCCAGGACTGGGGATTGAATCTGGAGCTTCATGCACTCATGCAAATGCTCTACCAGAAACAACCTTCTTCTTGCTTTTTTTTTTTTTAATTTAATGAAAGTTATTTCCTTTTATGAATGTGTCTCTCTTGCAAATAAATCAAATAATGTGGTCACTATTAGACGATGGGGCCAGAGTCTGGGGGTGTAGGAGTTGATAAGAGTGTCGCCTAACACTCATGAAGCCCTAGGTCCAGTCCCAGCACCACCTACGCCTACTTTAGTAGTGTATGCCTGAAATCCAACACTCAGGGTTGAAGGCTGAAGGGTCAGAAGTTCACGATGTTCCTTAGCTGCATAATGAGCTTGTAGCCAGCCAAGGATACAGAAGACCCTGTCTCAAAACAAACAATGGTGTCAGGAAAAAGTCATTAGTCAGGTTCCTGCCATTGGCCATCACACAAGTACGTTCACCGCACCCTGCCCCCAATTAGGCTGGACAGGACATCTCCCATATTGCCAAGGAAGAATTGAGGACCACAAGTTCACTACAGCATTTTCGTACATGTAGCTTTGTAGAGGGCTTCCCAAAGCTCTGGTGCTTGGGCTGGGTTGTCAGAGAAGGGGGAAAAATAAGCCCTGGAGGTGTAAAGTGCCTGTTCACATCTGCGCAGCGTAGGCCAGGGCAGAATGGATCAAAGAACAGACTAGAAGTACTTTACACATTTTCTTTTGAAAGTCCCTAACATACACGATCATCTTTTCCTAAGCTTTTAAGCCTTCCTTGCTCTCAACTAACTTCTTGTCAGCTTTTACATCATCATTGTCTTTATCAGTACATTTCCTTGCTCTCAACTAACTTCCTGTCACCTTTTACATCCTCACTGTCTCTATCAGTACATTTTAGACCCTCACAATTTGGATCCCTTGATCCCAGCACTCAGGAATCAGCTGTATCTCTTTGAGTTAGAGGCTAGCTTGATCTATGTAGAGTACATTCCACAGCAGTCAGGATGACATAGTGAAGCTCTGTCTCAAAATAAACAAATAAAAACCTGGGTCCTGTGCCGGGCGTGATGGTGCACGCCTTTAATCCCAGCACTCGGGAAGCAGAGGCAGGTGGATCACTGTGAGTTCAAGGCCAGCCTGGTCTACAAAGCAAGTCCAGGACAGCCAAGGCTACACAGAGAGACCCTGTCTCGAATAAGCAAAAAACAAAAACCAAAAACCTGGGTCCCTTACTGGTCCTCAAAGAATCTCTGTCAGGTTTTTTGTTGTTGTTATTGTTGTTGTTTGTTTGTTTCTGTCACCTTCTCTCCCCAAATCTCTTCCCTGACAGTACTCTTTGCCTTTCCAGGGCCCACATCCCGGCCCCTGCCTATTCACAGTCTGTACTTGTTATTAACTAAATGTCTGTGTCTTCTCAAAATTCATATAGTAACAGTCCTGAATGTGGTGACATACAGGCACATTTAGGAGATATTAGGCCATAAAGACAAAGCCTTTGTGGTGGTGCCACTGCCTATATAGGGAAGGCATCTGAAGGCTGGTTATGGTGGATCAGTGGCCATATGAAAAAGATATTTGAGGGCTGGTCATACAGATCAGAGATGCAGTGCCTGCCTACCATGTGCAAACATGTGATTCTGACCCTTAGTATTGAAGAAGAAGAAGAAAAAGAAGAAGAAAGAGAAGAAGAAGAAGAAGAAGAAGAAGAAGAAGAAGAAGATTTAAGAGAGATGAGTGAGGGGCTGGGCGTGGTGGTGCATGCCTTTAATCTCAGCACTCGGGAGGCAGAGGCAGGCAGACTGCTGTGAGTTCGAGGCTCTGTTGGGTGCTGACACTCAGAATGTGAGGTTTTGACCACCAGACAGATTTATCCTTGAATCCTCATTCTGCCACTCACTGTGTGGCCCCCTAATATGCTGATTGTTTACTTATTTGGTTGGTTGGTTTTGTTTTAACCCAACATAATAATATTTTTATTATTGGTGAATTTCACATAATGCACCCTGATCTCACTTCTTAGTCCTCCTAGGCCCACTCTCCTACCCCTGTGAACTCTCCCACCAAAAAAGAAGAAAAAGAAAAGCAAGTCTAATTTGTGTTGCCCATATACTCACTGGAGCATGGTCAGCACTGATTGTTTTAAATAGGGATATTAGGATTGGCTTTATAGCTCAGCAGTACGGTAACTGCCTAGCTTGTGTGAAGGCCTAGGTTTAAGCCCCAGTATCTGTGATACTCATCTGGGTATGGATGTAGATATAAATACAGATATTGTCCGTACTGTTAAGGTGGATGTAAGGATTTTAGCAGATAAGTTTGGCCAAGAACAAAATTCTACTGAGAGACAAAAATTAAAAAAAAAAAAGTCACAGAACCCCAAATAGGAAATCGATCGTGAAAGAATAAAAAATACTCCTTGAGAATTCGAGACTATAAATGGTGGTCACTAAAGGAGCTGTCGTCCTCCCTGCCACTTGCTTCTGTGCCAAGTGACCTCCCTGCCAGGGAAAGCTGATCTGAGACTCCTGTTTCATTCCTGAACTAGTGGGAGGTGCCAGGGCTGGGGTTGAGCCAGTTAGACTTCCAGGGCAATGGGGCAGGATGGGAGGGAAGCTGCCAGTGGGTGGATGGCAGAGTAAAAGCAAGGTGAGGCCTGGACTTCCCCTGAGTGGGAAGCACAGGGCTGGGCATGTTCCCACATAATAGCCACTAGGTGGCATGGCCTGCTGGGCGAGGGCTCTCCCAGACCAAGGCTTCCTGCTGCCCAGAAAACCCTCAGCAAGGCCCCTCCTCCAACTAGAACATAAACAGTGCGCTGGGCACTTTGCTGGTTCTTCTAGCACCCCACCAAGATGGTTGTCCCCTCTGTTTTACAGAACAGGAAACAGACTTGGCAAAGTTAAGGGACTTGATTGAGGGGTAGTGATTGGAAATGCCAGAACGTGGACTGGACCCTCACTTCTGAACACTGGGCTCCACCTCAGCAGCTACGATTCAGGAAGGGTTTGGGAATCTCCATTGGTTTTGTGGTGTTTGTCTGGTTGGTTTTGCCTTTGGTTTGTGTAGCCTGAAACTTACTATATAACCCTAATTGGTTGATTATGATGCCCTGGCCAAAGTCCTGCCTGAGGGGAGATCTTCAGGCACCTTGAGAGATCTGGCTGCTTCAGTAAGCTGAAGCATCTGTCTGCCCAAAGTCAATAAAGCAAGCCCTCAGATCTGTCCTGGGCTAGTTTGATCCTCCAATAGGTCATGCTTTCAGGGCTAGTGTCAGGACATCAGGGCCTGGAGACAGTGTGTAAATGAGAGTCTTGTGGAATATCCCTGGATAGAAGTATGCACACAGCACGCCCTCCACCCCAGGCCTTTCTGTGGAGTGGTGTGAGAAGCTTGGTTGGGCAGCCACCAGAGCCTGGGGTTAGCCTGGCTTCTTTCAGCATTAATCTGTGCAGAGTACCCACAAGATCAATATGGCTCATTCCAGATCCAGCGCTCTGAGGTGGACACAGAAGGGGCCCAAGACAGAATGAGCCACCATGACTGCCCTCTCGGGGCTCAGGGTCTCTCTTGGGAAGAACCCAGGGTGAGAGCAGGCAGACTGAGGTGCTGGGGAAAAAAAAGTGTGAAGGGAACAGAGGGCTTGGGGAGGGTGCAGAGATCTTTCTGGCTGAAGCATCAAAGAAGGTTCCCTTCAGGGGATGTTTTTGAAGTAGAGAGGAACTGATCAAACGGAGAGTGATGTAGGGCAGAGAAAACACTGAAACCCAGAGGAGGGAACTTGCTGACCCTGGGGGTGGACACAGGCGTTGGCTGTAGCCACTCTTGGTGCAGAATTCTTGTACCCTCTAGCCTGTGACCAGTGTTGAGCTGGCAGTCCTGAGAACAGCAAGTCCATGAGGGTGAACACAAGCGTGCGAATAAATATAAATGAAGGGCACGGTGGTTCCTGTTTGTAAGCACAGCAGTCAGGAGGATAAGGCAGCACGATTTACTCTTAAGCTTGAAGCAGCCTGAGCTGTGGAGTGAGACCCTGTCTCAAAAAACAAAACCAGGGCTGGAGAGATGTGTCGGCGCTTAAGAGCGCTCACTGCTCTTCCAAATGTCCTGAGTTCAGTTCCCAGCAACTACAGAGCAGCTCACAAGTGTCTGATGCTGTCTTCTGGTGTGCAGACATATGTGCAGACAAAGCACTCATATACATTTAAAAAACACATAAATAAATAAATCTTGAGCTGGGCATGGTGGTGCATGCCTTAATCCCAGCACTTCGGAGGCAGAGGTAGTCAGATCTCTGAGTTCGAGGCCAGCCTGGTCTACAGAGTGAGTTCCAGGACAACCAGAACAGCCAGGGATGGAAAAAATAATAATTAAAACAAAACAAAACAAAACAAAACCCTACCACAAACAAACCCTGTCTCAGAGGGGGGGAGGGAACAGTCAGAGGTGTTTATAAATGGGGTCAAGGTCAGTGTGAATTTGCTTGACCTGCCTGCAAGAATTTGCTTTGAGACAGTATGTATAGATACATACGTGACACGTGTGAATAGGCATGCTTGTGAACTTATGTCTGCGGATGTGAAAGCCTGAGTGCAAGCAAGGTCACAGTCGTGTAGTATGAGGAAGTACGCAGATGAGCTTGGGCATATGGCATTTGAGGACACCGGGGTGGTGCAAGCCTGCAAACGCATGGTATGGTATACATCTGCGGTCTCTGCATGTAGGAAGCCGAGACAGGATCTTCAGGAGTTCAAGGCCAACCTGAGCTAGACATAGCAAGACCTTGTCTCCAAAAAGAAAAAGTATACGAAGCGTGTCCTTATCTAGGTGTCTGTTGTGACTCCTCTCATCCTGGATCTTCCTTCATGCCCTAGATTCTGCATTTCACTTCACCAAGTCCTGCCATCAGTCTTAGAAGGCGGGCTACTGACAAAATATAATTAGTCCCATTTTACAAGTCAAGGAGCGGAGGCTCTAAGGGCTGGCTGAGCTGGGATTAAATCCTAGTTGCAGAGCGTCAGAGCGTCCCTTTATCCTATCCCTCAAGCTGCTTCTAGGGAATTCAAAAAGTCCCTGGTGAGGAAATGTCCCTGGCCCACTCGCTGTCGGCCTGGACCTGACGCAGGGATTCTTATGGGCTGGGTGGGTGGGAAGGGAGCTGTCCCTGGGGCTCTTGAGTCTAAGGCTAAACACTAAAAAGATCACATGAGGCTGCCCTTGTGTATCCATAACCCCAAAGAATTTGGGTCAGAGCCAGTTGAGGGTTTAGGCCACCCCTCCTCGAAGCATGTGCTAAGTTTCCTGTCCCTTAAAGCCACAGTCTGGCTGAAAAGTAGCCACGTGCTTCCAGGCCAGCTGCTCAAAAGCTGCTCACTCATAGGTGCCCACTACTCCTGGTTTATGCCTCGCTGAGCACTGGACCCAGCGCTTTATGGATACTGGCCAAGCACTCTACCAATTTAGGAACAGCCCTGGAAATAAGCCAGAGATGAGAACCAGGCCCCTCCCCCTCCCCCCTCCCCTCCCCCTCCCCTCCCCCCACCCTCACCCCCACCCCACCCTGACACCCTGCAGCAGCGATTTGCATTCTGGTCTTTCTGCTCTCATTGTGGGTGTGAATCACCATGTAGAAAGAAGGCCAGAAGGCCACCAAGTCACATAGAACCATTTTTGTGAATTTAGTAGATGGACTGATTCAAGCTCAAAGGCTCCTTGGGCAAGTCTTTGTCAGTGTTTCATGGTTTATAAAGCGGAAGTGATGCCATGAGGGGTATGCTAAGGAATAAAGCGCTGCATATGAATAAATCTACACCACTAGGCACGTACGTAGAATAAACGTGCTCCACAAATACAAGAGATTGTCATCATTTCGTCATATTTACATCAGCAGAGCTGACGTTATTTCCTCCCTTGGACGCTGAAACACATTTAATATTTTTGAACCTCTGGGTTCCATTCCCATAAGATTTTTGTTTTTGTTTTGTTTTGTTTGTTTGTTTTCTTCTTTGATGCAGGATCTCAGTATGTAGCCCTGGATGGAGTGGAACAAACTATGTGGATCAGGCTGGCCTCAAACTCAGAGATCCGCCTGCCTCTGCCTCCTGAGTGCTGGGATCAAAGGCGTGCGCCACCACCATCTGGCTAACCAGCCTTTTCCTCCTTCCCTCCCTCCTTCCCTTTGCCCTTTCCTTCTCTTCCTGCCTCTTCTTCTGTCTCAAGTTCATTTTGCAGGCATATAGTTTTTGAATGGCTGTTCCACATTCATGGTTGATGGACTTGTGAGTTGTTCCCACATTTTTACTGTTATGAATAATGTTGTGTTATGAATTTCTGTGTACAGGTTTTGATGTGGACATCTGTGTTCAGTTCTCTAGAAGTGGGATAGCTAGGTCTTATGGCGACTCATGTGACCATCGAGGAGCTGCCAAGTTGTTTTCCACAGTGGCTGTGCAATTGAAATTGCTATTCACAAAAAAATAAATAAATAAAAGAAGAAGAAATTGCTATTCACAATGCATGAGGTCTCCAGTCTCTCCACAGCCTTCCTATTACTCAACTCTGTGTGTGTGTGTGTGTGTGTGTGTGTGTGTGTGTGTGTGTGTGAACGCACATGTAAGTGTTTGAGTCCATGTGGTAGGTATTTTTATTCCTCCATTGCTCTCCACCTTATGTACTGAGGCGGTGGTGTCTTTGGATGAGCCCAGAGTGCTCTTGCTCCATTTCAGATAGTCTGAGCAGGCAACTGTGGTGCTGGGTAATGGGCAGGCCACCACACCCACCTACCTTTTTTGTGGTTTTTAGGGATCCAAATTCTTGAGTGTGAGTGGCAAATGATTTCCCTGCTGAGTTATCTCTCCAGTCTCCTACTTTCCATCTTTTGGCCACAGACATCCTAGTGGGTGTGAAATGGTATTTTATTATGGTTTTGATTTGCATTTCTCTAGTGACTAGTGAGGTTTGGACACCTTCTTATGTTCTTATGGTCATTTGAATATCTTGTTTGGATACATGTACATTTAAATTTTTAGTACCCATTTAAATTCTTCTGGTTTTCACCAACGCTTACTAAGTGGCTGATTACGTCGCAGCCTGCCGGGGGAATCGGAAAGGAGACACAAAGCCAGGACCCTGCTTACTGCGTGAGGGCTTGCCCTGCTCTGCTTTCCTGGGCTGCTGTACCGGAAGAGACAGTACGCCTAAAAGGAAAGCCGTGCAGGGAGCTCGGGTTTCAGAGGCTCTGTCTGTACAATCAATCCACCCTCCCTGAGGTCCGCCTCACCACACCCGACGCTGCTTCGATCAAAACCTGGCCTTCAGAAGCTGATCCGGTACGGCAACTACCCATGGAAGCAACAGGGCAGGCATCCTCCATGCGTACATCCTTGAGACAGCTTAAATCCACCACCACCAACCAGTCAGTCGCACAACCCTTAGCCATCTCCAGGCGTCGATGCAAGGGGGGGGACTAGAGACCGTGGGGTGTTGGAGAATGGGATGGCAGAAGGACCCCGCCCTGCCCTGGCTGGTGCGCACCTACGCATGCCCCTTGGTCACGCTGAGCCTCGCTTGGGTTTCTAATCTGTGAAACTGCAGAATAATGCTATAACCAGCCCACTCATTACGAAGCTGAAAGGAGAAGGGGGTGCATGCACAGGTCCTCAGGTATGTTAGAGCAAAGGAAATGATCATGAAATACAACTCTTATTTTTAACCATCTAAAACTTTAGAGAGACCAGAAGATCTACAATGCCCTATTTAAAAACAAAACAACAACAAACCCCAAACAAACAAACAAGCAAACAAAAAACAAGGTGCTAAAGTGGGCTGGAGCAACCCCAGGTTGGATGGAAGGAACAAAGGGGGGGGGGGAACTACTTTCTTCAGCTATAGCTGCTTCTGTGAGGATGAAGTAAAGTGTTACACACACACACACACACACACACACACACACACACACACACACACACACGCCGTGCTGCCAGACCACCGCAGGGAGCCTTCCTGCCTCCATTGTAGACCTTAGGCCTCCCAGCCCACAACATGGCAACTAGGACTCTCTCACTGAACTGCCAAGCTCATGGCCAAGGGGAAATATGTTTCCAGATAGGGTGAAAAATAGATCCCTCTCCAAATATGCTCATCATAGCTAAGAAAAATAAACAGAACCAAGAGGGAAAAGAGAGCAGGGGCAAGCTGCCCATGGGAGGGGCTTGGGCTAATGCAGTAGAAGAGGATGTGCATGTGCAAATGTGTCTGTGAGTGTTCCAGCGCATAATTGTGCATATGTGCATGTGACCAAATGAGTTTATGTGTTTCTAGATGCCTGAGCATATGCAATAATAAATGCATGTATCGGTGTATATGTTCACGTGTAAAAGATGTGTGTCCTGTATGCATAGTAATGTGTGTGTGTGTATGTGTGTGTGTGTGTGTGTGTGTGTGTGTGTGTGTGTGTGTCCCAAGTCATATGCTATGGCTGTCCCAAGGGAAGGGAAAATTCTCTGGGCTTAGTCACTGATGGCCCAGACACAGACATTCTGAGAAAATATTTCAAAATAAATACACTTGTATTTGTCATGGCAACTACTGCCTCACAGTAGCCAACAAGGCTTCCTAGAGTTACAGCCTGGTAGGGGCCCCTCAGAGGCACAGAATATCAGGACCTGGGAGGTCTTGAAACCCATATCCCCAAAGACCTAATGAAATCAATGGAAAGACTGAGGGCGTAGGTCCCCTAGTTATCGGAGGCAGAGCTAGGCCAGGAACCCAGGCTGTCTGTGTTCCTATCTGCTGTTCTTGTACCTCCATCCAATGTGAACCTTCTCCCCCCCCCCCCCCCCGCCCCACACTGTTTACCATTTGCTCATTCAGCAAATATTTGTTAGTGCCCATTAGGTGATAAGCACCAAACAGACTGCTCTAAGATACACTCAAGGAGCCTGAATCAAGGCACTTTCCGCAGGTGCTGGAAGTCAGACAATAAACCAAGAACTATCACCAAGCCAATACGGTAATTACAGGTCCAGATAAGTGCCTTGAAGCAAAAAGGCAGGTGCCTTCTGGAGGACTACTTCAGCTGGGGACTCCGTGAGTGACTCTGCAGATTGGCAATGGAGCTGAGACACGATAGAAGGAGCCAAAGCCTCACAACTGGGTGTCCTGACCCACATCCTGATTGACCTAGTGAAGGAAGTGGTAGCACTGGCCAAAGGGCCAAAGGTCAGGAGGCCCTGGCCACACCCCTAATGCTGTTCAGCAATGAAGAAGCTCTTCTCCCTGGGAGTGCTAGAGGCGTTTTCCTCCAGTGAAAGCAAAGCTGGGGGCATTGGTCTCTGGACCAGCCTCACAGATACCATAGTGACCACAGGTATTAAATCGTCATCATCCCTGGCGTTTGGTATGCAGAAAATAGTCCTGTGTGCCTGGGTGACACTTTTAAGAAGGAACAGAAATGCCTTTCATACACAGGCTAGAGCCCCTGAGCCCGTCCCCAGTCATTATGGTCTGACCTTCATGTCTCTCTGACATGACACGGGTACTCGTGGCTGCCCTAGCCCCTTGGGATCACTCCTCTTGTCCTCCTACCAACCTGGCCTGCAGGACCCGTGGAGAAGTTTTGAATGATGCCTCATTTTCTTTACAGGCCCTTGTCATTTTCTTTGTGTACCTAACTATGCTCCAGGAGTATTTGGACTTGTACATGTCCAATCACGGTCCTTACCAGAGTCCTTCAAGGTCTGTCTTGTACATCTCCTCTTACAGCTTAGGAGGTGATACAGTTAGCTTAAGGCTACGTGACTATAAAAAGGGATCAAGTGACCCAAACCCAGAGCTTGACTGACTGTCCCCTATGCCTTCCCAATGACCAAGAGCTCAGCCTTTGTTCTCTTCATTTAAGCTTCAAAATGTGTGACTCTCTCCCAGCACCAGCCTTGACTTGGGCAGGACTCAAATTCTGCCTCAGTGATACTAAGACCAAAAAAAAAAAAAAAAAAAGTCTGATCTTTGAAGTCATTCTCAAACACTTGAAACCCTAAATGTTGACATGGTGAATGCCAAGGGCTCTCTGTGTCTGTACTTTAGGGCTGTGAGAGAAGAAATATAAAATTGCTCAGCTCCATCTTAGTGTAACTTGACTCTGTACGGCCTCTGTTTTTCTGTATTCAAAATGGAGTTATATAATAGTATTCACCTTCCAAGATTGGAATCAAGTAAAACTGTAACCAGACTTTGCTACTTTATGGGCTCTTTTTTTTCACCCTTCCCCACCCTTTTTCTTTCTCTCTTTCTTCTTCTTCTTCTTTTTTTTTTTCCTTTGTTTTGTTTTGTTTTGCTTTTCAAGACAGGATTTCTCTGTGTAGCCCTGCCTGTCCTGGACTCACTTTGTAGACCAAGCTGGCCTGGAACTCATGGCTATCCGCCTGCCTCTGCCTCCCCAGTGCTGGGATTAAAGGCGTGCACCACCATGCCTGGCCCCCACCCCCCTTTTTTTTACACCCTTTCAACCCCCTAACACTAGATAAGAGAGAAAAAAGGATAGAGAGGAAAAGAAAGAAATCCCTGAGTAAAGTCAGGGGCTGGAAATGGGGTGACATTGTAGTTAGACTATTTCCTGCTGATTAGGGCCATCGAGTTCCTTGGAACAGCTTGTTCTTCTCTGTCAGGATATGTCATTTCTTCTTGTTGTTTCTTCTTTGTTCGAGCAACAATGACCAACAACAACCAACCAACAACCCCCTGAATAACCAACACCCAACAACGGAGCCTTTGAGGGCCCTAGCATTTATACACCTTCTGGAAAGAACTTGGAAAGAATTCCAAATGTTACACAATGCAGAAACTATCTGCAGTGGGCAAAAATCACACCTATGTTAGAGCATCAGGCAAATCATAGTCAGCTGCTGTGAAGCAGCCTCATCGTCCACAGCTGGGATTAAAACAAAAATGTATTCTTTTAATAGTTATGGTTTTTGTTGGTTGGTTGGTTGGACATGGTTTCTCTGTGTAGCCCTGGCTCTGCCTGCTTCTTCCTTTGAGTGCTGGGATTAAAGGTGAGCACCACCACACCCAGAGTGTGTGTGTGTGTGTGTGTGTGTGTGTGTGTGTGTGTGTGTGTGTGTTTAAACACCAAAATGTACCCGGCACACTGCAGACTCTTAATAAAGATCTGTGGGTCCTTTGGATGGCTGAAAACTGGCCTAAAGACTGAGTGGGGTGGGCATGGTGGTACATACTTATGATCCCAGCATTTGGGAGGCTGAGGCAGAAGAATGGTAAGACAAAGACCAGCCTGGGCTATACAGTGAGACCCTGTTTCAACAACAACAACAACAACAACAACAACAACAACAACAACAAGCAAAAAGTCTGAGTGACTGGTGTTGTATTTCACAGGGGTAGAGATTTTGATTCCCTGGGTTTCAAGAATTTTGCTCAAAGGGTCATGGTCCTCAGCTATATCCTTGAGTTCTTGGTGTTAGGGTTCAGCAGACCCTGCTCTCCTTGGGCATAACAGAGCAGAGGGGCAGTACACGGGGCCCTAGTTTCTGCAGCAACCCTGCAGGGGAAGCAGTGGGCTTTCTAGCTAGTTGCACCTGCAGGGCTACAGCCAGGGAGGGAAGTGAACCCTCAATGCAGGAAGTTCCTGCCGAAACTGCTGTTGAGAAACTTGGCAAGAAAACTCCCTAAGCTGCCGTTGCAGACCTCCAGGGTTAACTCGACACTCACACACTCTCTCTCATTTGTTCCCTTCAGCTTCCTCTCCGGGCCTTTCCATTTCTTACAGTGTCTCCACTTTTCTACCACTTGAACAATGGGTTCCCTATATTCAACTCTGTATCAAAGTGTAAAGTGTTGAAGAACGGCTTCTCGTCTGCTGGCATCTGGTGTAGCGGTTGGGAGCCCCTGCCATAGACAAAGACCAAAGCAGGGCAAGGACATGAGAGACTTGTGGCAAACAGGCTTGGAGGGGGTACCTTCCCTGCTGGCTGACTGGGCTGGAAGGCTGCTAGGTCTTCTAACTGGAAGTCCATAAATCAAGAACTGTTAGAGCTAGGACACAACTTACCCAATTTTTGGTCCCATTTTTATATGGCCTTACGATCCCTCTTGTCTCTGTCCTTAGTGTTCTCAGTGGAGATGCTGGTAAAGTGGTCCAAGATGGCCTGGGAAAAGTCCCTGGGTGTGTGGGCTGACTTCTTGGCTACATCCAGAACGGGAAGCTACTTTCAGGACTCTGCAGACCTCATCATCCTTGTCCTCCTGACATTGTCTCCATCCTGCTGCCCCATGCTGGAGCCCTCAAGTCTTGGTCTCACTTTCCCCCTCGTCTCCACAAGCCTGTGAGCCAAGGGTCTAGGTCCCCACTTTCTGGAGCCATCGATTCCAGCTGCAAAGAACTCCAAGTTTGCCTAGACTGAGAGGCCCCCTCCCCTCAGGGAGTTAGACACACCTCCTGGCCCGTGCTTCCCCTTACACCCTTAGATTCCTGGCTTTCCCTGGAGTCCCTTGGGTGAGGGATACAGGTATATTAGAAGAGTCTGAGGGCCTGGCCTGCTGTTCCACTTGAATACCACCCTCTCTCCCTTCTCACGAGTGGATTGCAAGTTCAAGGCCTGTCTGACCTATAGAGTGAGTTCAAGGATAACCCAGACAACTTAGTGAGACCTGTCTCAAAAAATGGACTGTGGTGGGGAGTGGTACTCAGTTGGTGCCATGTAAGCCAAGAAGCTGAGTTTAAATCTGTAGCATTTTTATGAAAACTGAGCACAATTGTAACTCCAGGGTTGGAGGACACTTGGATCCCAGGAGCTTGTTGGCTAGCCAGCAGAGCCAATAGGTGAGCTCCAGATTCAGTGAGAGTTTCTGTCCCAAAATTCAAAAACCAAGGTGGAAAACAACTAAGGAAGACACTTGGCATCAGCCTCTGGCCTACACATACACACACACACACACACACACACACACTCATACACATACACACTCACACACATACACACTCTCACACACACACACCACACTTACACATACACAAGCACACACATATACTTACACACACACACACACACACACACACACACACTCACACACATATACACAGACACACACAGAAACACACAAACAACAAAACAAAGAAATTACCATGTTGTTGTTAGCCCCATTTTACCATAAAGAAACCAGAAGCTGGGCGTGGCGGTGCAGGCCTTTAATCCCAGCACTCTGGGTGGCAAAGGCAGGTGGATTTCTGTACGTTTGAGGACAACCTGGTTTACAAAGCGAGTACAGGACAGCCAGGGCTACACAGTGACACAGAGAAACAAACTCTGTAGCAAAAAAACAAAACAAAAGGTGAAAGAAGAAGAAGAAGAAGAAGAAGAAGAAGAAGAAGAAGAAGAAGAAGAAGAAGAAGAAGAAGAAGAAGAAAGTCCAGCAGGCTGTCCAGGACCACATGGCCAGGTGATGCTGGGGTGCCAATCTGTCTTTGCTCTGTAACAGGCCTCTCCCCACAGCCTGACCTTTGTCAGTTCTTCCCCTTGCACTCTTAGATTCTTGGCTTTCCTTGGAGTCCTTTGGGTAGGAACCTCAGACCTGCTGGTATCAAGCCCTCCCTCTGCCAGTGCCCTGGGTCCCCTCCCATTGGTGACCTGCAGGGCTCACAGTTTACCTGGCAGGAGCCCAAAGGTAAGAAAACAAACATTACAGATGATCAGGAAGCCATGTAAATATTTTATAGCCAGGGCAGTAAATAATACAGCTCTCTGGCTACGCCTGACCCAGTTTGTCTATTCCATATCCAGGGCAATCTGCCTGGGTTCCGGCCTTGGATTGATTATTTATTTATTCTTTATTTATTTATGTTCTTTGAGATACAGTCTTACTCTAAAAACAAGGCTGGCCTTGAACTTGCAGCAATCCTCCTGCTTCAGCCTCCTGAGTGCTGAGATTACAGGTTTGGAGCCCTGGACTGGGCCTGACCTGTAGTTTTTAAATATATGCTCTGTATAGGACTGAGTGCCTTCATATACACCAGCAGTTCTCAACCTGGGGGTGGGTCGCATATCAGATATCTTGCTTTTTTCTTTGTTTGTTTTGATTTTTGGGTTTTCTCTTTTCTTTTCTTTCTTTTTTCTTTCTTTCTTTCTTTTATTGTTTGTTTGTTTGCTTGTTTGGTTTTTCAAGACAGGGTTTCTCTGTGTGTCCTTGGCTGTCCTAGACTCACTTTGTAGACCAGGCTGGCCTCGAACTCACAGTGATCTATCTGCCTGCCTCTGGCTCTCAAGAGCTGGGATCAAAGGCGTGCGCCACCACACCTGGCCAGATATCTTGCATAGTAGACACTTACGTTATAGTTCATAACAGTGGCAACACTGCAATTATGAAGTAGCAAGGAGAAGAATTTTATGGTTGGGGGTCACCACAACATGAGGAACTGCATTAAAGGGTGGCAGCATTAGGAAGGTTGAGAACCACTGATATACCCCATGGTCACCCCCTCACCTTTGCCAGGGCCTGGGCTACCCTTCGCCTTTATCCTTTTGGAGCCATTCCTTCAAAAGTCTTCCTTTGACTTCCTGGGTGGGCACAGAGTGTCTCATAATCCTAGGGTGCCCCACCAGGGCTCTGCTCACTCTACTTGGTCATTTCCTGCCTCTTATGATGTGATTCCTGGTGACTTGTCTGCTCTTTTTCTTTCTCAGCTCCAAAAGAGTAGTCACCTCCCTGGGGGCTGAATGCAAAGGGTGATGTGTAGTGGGTGCTCATCAACAATGTGGACGGTAGAAGAAATTGCCTTGTTTAATTTAATTTCTTAATTTTTTTGTGGTGCTGGGACGAAACCCAGGGCCTCACATGTGCCAGGCAAACAGTCTACCACTGGGAGACAAGTGTTATTGTGTGAATCTTTATTTTACAGGTCAGAAAATGTAGACCCAAGTGACAGGGCAGGGCTTGAGCTTACTGGATCCAATCCAAGTCGAATTCTTTCTCAAGAACCTTTCTGAGAAGACCGGGCAGCGGTGGCGCATACCTTTAATCCCAGAACTTGAGAGGCAGAGGCAGGCAGATCATTGTGAGTTCGAGGCCAGTCTCGTCTACAATGTGAGTCCAGAACAGTCAAGGCTACACAGAGAAACCCTGTCTCAAAAACCAAAAAAATAAAAAAATAAAAAATAAGGAAAAGAAAAGAAAGAAAGAAAAAAGAATCCTTTTGAGAGAGCTGGACATGGTGGCACACACCTCTAATCCTGGCTAAAGCGGGAGGCTCGCTATGACTGATGTCTACATGGACTACATAAGGAGTTCAAGGCCAGCCTCAATAAAACAAAACAAAAGAATCCATTTGAGAGCTTGCCTCTTTCCCTTACAGACCTCTCTCTCTAGGACCTTGGGTCAGGCCTCTCTGCTTCTCAGGGAGACTTGAGCCCTGCTTCCCCACCCCCACACTTGAGTAAACAGTCGAGTTCTGATTCACACATTTGAAGGGTTGAAACTGCAGGGAAGGGAGAAGGCAACTGCAGCCTTTTCCTGGGAGTGAGCCGGTTGCTCTGCTTTGTTCAGGTGGCTGATCTGCCGGGCTCTGCAATCCTCAGGCCCCAGAGCAACCCTGTGAAGATTTGCATCAGCCGAGAGCCCAAGATGGAGACAGAGCAAAGGCTGTGAAGGCTCTCTGACACAGTTATCTAAAGGTACTGTGCCACTCTGGGGCCGTGTCCCCAAACCAGGCTATCAGAGCCTTACAGGAACCCGAGTCAAGAAGACAGATGATCCTGGGTCAGGCAGTGAGAATGAGGACAGAAATCAGGGCACCGGCACTGTGGCCCAGGACCAGGACAGCCTTACACAAGAAGCCCTGGCCGGAGCCTGGCCTCAATTCTTGGTAGGAGGTGGGGTATACAGAAGGGAGGGTAAAGGCTCCGATTTTCATGTGTGGCACCTGGAGCTGTGAGAGAAGGATGCTGAGCTATATTCCTGAAGGATTGGCAGTAAATGCAGTAATCCGTTAGCATGGGCACCCACGTGGACATTTAGACCCCCTCCTTCCACTCAGCAGCAGGCCGCACAGAGTAGGTACTCAGCAGGAGTTCTGTGTCCCTTACTGATTGGTAACAAGGTCAGTGCAGAGGTCATTTGGAGATACCATTTAGTGTGGAGGCAAGAAATATGAACACGAGCTCTTTTCTCTCTAACGTTACTGTGAGCCAGGAAGGGAATCAAGAATAAGAGGATGGAAGTCAATGTCATGCAACAAGGAGTCAGTTATTAATAGACGACCGGAAGACTCTCCCAGCAGTAGGGACTGAAATCCTGAGCCCAGAGTCAAGGGCGGTCACAGCTTGGCCCTCACTCGTCAGTGGGGACCAGGAGTACTTCAAGGCAAATTCCAAAGATAAATCTTGGCAGAGGCTGAGGCAGAGAGTACTGTGCCAGAGGAGGCAGGTCCTAAGACTCTATGCCCATCAGAGTCTTAGGCATCCCTGCTAGGCCGCCCAGGTAATGTGAACGCAAAGGTGTCCTGGAGAGAGACTCTCTCGCAGGAGACAAACCAAGGAGGAGGCTCCTGAACTCTGAGGCAGGCTCAAAGTAGGTAGCACAGCAGGGAGGGCAAGCAATAAGGAAGCCAAACAAATTGTTTTGTTGTCTCTGCCACTCTGTCACTCCTCCAAACACTAACTTACCTGTGCCACCTAAGCCTTTACAGTCAAGGTGCACTCCTCAAGGCCAACAGTTCCATCTGTCCCCTCCAGCTATGGATACTGCTGGGCCACTCACTTGTCTTGCTCCGTCCTGCCCAGGTACCTGTTCACTTTTGCCCCTGTGGCTTCAGAGACAAGCTAGCCTGGTGGTTGTGAACTCTGGCCCGAAACTCAGCAGGGGTTAGGATGGGAAGCCCACTATGGCTATCTACCAGATGTGTCATTTGGACTCCCCGGACCTCAGCCTCTCCTCTAAAATGAGGCTAATGATGGTACCTACAACACAAGGGTTTTGTGGGCAGCTTCTGAACTCAGTGGCAGGTATAAGTTGAGAGCCTGCCAGGTAGTAAGCACCCTGTCTGTGGTACTCACAGAGGGAAGTTGAAATTACTGGGTTTTTAAAAAAAAGATTTATTTATTATTATGTATACAGTGTTCTGTCTGCATGTATACCTGCAGGTCAGAAGAGGGTATCAGATTACATTATAGATGCTTGTGAACCACCATGTGGTTGCTGGGACTTGAACTCAGGACCTTCGGAAGAGCAGGCCGTGCTCTTAACTACTGAGCCATCTCTCCAGCCCCGGACTTGCTGTTTTTTAGTAGGGATTCAGAACTCACATTCTGGGCTTAGGAATTTAGCTCAGTGGTAGAGCGCTTGCCTAGCAAGCACAAGGCCCTGGGTTCCATCCTCAGCTTTTTTTGGGGGGGGGGGCAGGGGGAGAGACAAAGTAACAAAGCTCACATTCTCCATCTCCTCTTCAGAGTTTAGAGTTCACCTAGACATGCAAGGGATCCCTGACAAAATGCAGGGCTGGGGGGCCCAAGTGAGCTGACAGAAGGCATCAAAGCTGAGGACTTTGGATGCTTGGATCCTAAAGGCCTGGATCAGAATAGAAGAAGGGAGGGGAGAGCTCCATATAGCCCTTGCCTTGGGCCCAGGAAGCTCTGAACCGTGGGTAGAGCTGGTCATCCCAGGCCACCTATAATTACCTTTCAGCAGAGTTCTGCAGTACTGGGCAGGGCCAGCATTTTTCAGGTTTTATTTGGATGCCCTAAGGCAGCCATGTGCCAGTTAGCTGCTCCCACATGGGAACAAAGGTTGGTGTTTTGTTTTGTTTGTTTGTTTGTTTGGAAGACTATCCTTCCAAGGAGGATGGTCTGCATAGAGACCCTGTTGTCCTGTTCTTGCCTGTGCTCTCCTTTTTAGAGAGACCAAGGAAGCCTGAAAAGCCAGTAAGAAATACTCCAGGCTTTGTAGGCTATAACACAAAGCAAGTAGAAAAAGCCAGGAGAGAGATAGTGGGCTGGGCTCTCTATCCTAGCTGTTCCTAATTCTGTCCCTTTCCTTCTTCCCTCAAATGCACAGGCCTTGGCTGACTTTGGCCTTTCTTTCTTTCTTTCTTTCTTTCTTTCTTTCTTTCTTTCTTTCTTTCTTTCTGACAGAGCATCACTAGCCCTGGCTGCCCTAATACTACGTCACTGAAGATGATCTCAAGTTGAGGATTCTTCTCCTGCCTCAGGCTCCCGAGGGCTAGGATGGTAAGTGTACATAACATCTGGCTGGCGCAGGTTTCCCTGGGATGATATAGGGCACCTCAAGGGCATTTTTAGAGGCCATGTTTGCACCCGGCCCTTCGCCTGCCCTCCTGCATTGCTGTCCCCAACTCTCCCTCCCACTAAGAATGCATGAACAAATGCGCTCGCTTACCCATCCATTACACCAAGGAAGAAAGAGACGGTGACCGGTAAGCTCAAATGCTCCATCCAGAAGCAGCAGCAGGGGAAGGCAGGAAGCCCAGGAGTCAGATTCCAGGGGGACAAGTTCTCTGTGTGTGCCTGTGTGGTTTTGGACACTCACAGACATTAGCACCAACAGGCATCATGTACTGTTGCTCCCCCAATTGCTTAAGTAAGTACTTGTTTGCAGCATCTGAGCCCTTGGCAGATCCCTGATGTCCCTGGGTCAAAGAGGCTTCCAGGACAAGCCTCAGTGCAGAGAGCCACAGAGATGCAGACCAACCCCATCCATTTTAACTTCCGTGATAAGACACTCCTTGGCACTTTCTACACAACACCCAGCATGCTGGAGAAGACAACAAGCATGTTGACAAATGTTACTGGGAGGGCCAGCGTGGGAAGCTGGCCCGTCTGGAGCAGCTGCTTGTATTCATCCCATATAGGGTGAGAGACAAGTGGATGGTGGCAACGGGGAGTGATCAGGAGGAGAGGACAGGACACTCAGGCATGGAGTGGGGGTGGGGCGGCTACAGCTGTAGAGGGAACAAAGGCAGCTGGCAGGACATTGGTCCCTGAGAACCCAGAGACATAAACTCAGTTTTAGAATTGACAGCAGCCTAAAGATCTATAGCTCAGCGGTAAAGTGAGTGCATGGAGGTAAGTTCCATCCCCAGCAAGGGAGGGAAGGGGAAAGGGCATGATGAAGAGGAACAAAAGGAAAAAAAAAAAAAGAATAGACAATAGAGAAAATGGAAAGAAATGGTAGGAAAGGAAAGAAAGAGGTTTGGAGGCAGTCCTGGAACTCCACACACAATGGTTCCCTTACCCGTGAGTCACCGTGGGTCTCCTTGCCAGACTCCCATCGGTCCATCGTTAAGGGCTGAGCCAGCTAAGCTCTTTGAGCAAAGGTCAGAAGGGCAAAGATTGAAAAAGCCTTCCTGGACTCACTCATGTGTGCCCTTTTATGTGGGCAAGTGTGCTTCCAGAACGGGCTGTGGTCGCCTCAGTGCTTCCCTTGGCAAGGGCAACTGGATATGTGTGTGTGTGTGTGTGTGTGTGTGTGTGTGTGTGTATACACACACATACACATGCGCGCACTCGCACGCAGGTGGAGGAGTCAGCTATTAGTTGCCAGTCTTGCACTGCCTGTGAGGGAGGGCACCCTGGTCCCAGCTCTCGTGGCTGTGAGACCGTAAGTTGTAAAGGCTGTGCCTCATCACTCCCAGTCCAGGGCCCAGCACACTCACAAGAGCTGGGTTTGCCCTTCTTGCAGCTTCTGCCTGGAAAACCCCTTTTCCATGGTTTCATTTCTCAATCTCTTCAATGCATACCCGGGCGTCTGCGTGGCATTCTAGGTCACTGAGGGTGCCCTCCTCACTGTCCACTGGGTGAAACCCAGGCCCCAGGCCTCAGTCTACCCAATCTACCTCCACCCTTCCCCCTGGCATCTAGAACGGGCAACTCTACAGCTGCTGTATTGCTCCCAGGTCTCTGCCTGGGCTGTTTCTTCCACATGGAATGTTTTCTCAGCCTTCCCACCCTTGCCTCTAAGGAATTCCTTCCTGCTGGGCATGGTGGTACATGCCTTTACAGAGGCAGGTGTATTGCTGTAAGTTAGAGGCCAGCCTGATCTACAAAGTGAGTCCAGGACAGCCAGGGCTACACAGAGAAACCTTGTCTTGAGAAAAAAAAAAAGGGAATTCCTTCCAGATCATCCTGGCTAGTGCCAGGGTTACCCTTCCCCAGAGCCTGCCCAGCTTGGTTAGCCCTAGCACAGAAACTGGTACCCAGTGGGTACTTACTCTTGACTCCACTGAATGAAGTCTCCTATTGGGAAGTCATTTTGCTTCTTGGGGTCTTAATCTCCCTAGCTTGTAGGAGGTTCTGATGGAGACTAACCTGTCAGGATTTTCAGTCAGCATCTACAAGCCTGACACAAAGGGCTTCAGGCGGTGTCTCGCTTCAAAACGCACCTTGCTGATAACTATACAGAAGCCCGGTAACAGAGCCAGCAGCAACTATGGAACATGTACTCTGAGGTAGGCACCGGGCTAACCCCTTCTCTTCCGGGTTCCTGGGACTTATGGGGCAGGGGGAGGGGGGCTACTAGTAGCTTCATCTACAGATAAGGAAGTTGAAGCCAGAGAGGTGAAGGTGACTTGTCCAAGGTCACATAGCTCCTCAGTAGAAGATAATGCTCCACTCTGCAGTCCTAGGAGACTCCTGGCCTTGGCCACTTCCTTTCAATAAAACCTATAAGGTTGGGGCAGGCCCTCACATACCTTCTTCTGACTCCTTCAGGAAGCTTAGGCTCCGGGGGCGTGGGAAGGAATGAGGGAGCCCCTGGAAGATAGTGAGTCATGGAGAAGAGTCCAGCTACGATTGCATACAGACAGAGGAGCAGGCCAAGGAACGCAGACAAACACGGAACCTGGACTTTAGCCTCTGTCCCCTGTAACAACCTGTGTGGCCTCAGACAAGGATTTACCCAGGCCTTGCTTTCTTCACCTGTGGCTGAGTGGGAATGCCCCAGGGGTAGGCCACTAGTTAGGCAGCAGCTAGCTCTCTTATCTAGTCATCCGCAGTCCCCTCTGCTCAGGACACTGCCTAGATTGCCCTCATGGGGCCTGGGAGAGGCTCCTTGCCAAGGGCCAAGAGGGCAGAGGCAAGAGGAGCTGCAGGCAGCTGCGCGGCTCCCTCCCCCGTCAGGTTCCAGCACAAACTGAGGAGGGAGGGAGAGGTAGAAAAAGGATGTGGCCACCCTCCTCCTTCCCACCCTCACTCTGTCCTCACCTCATGAGCACTGGCAGTTGGGCCTCTCATCCTCCTCGTCTTTTAGAGAAGCTACCGCCTGAGGTCACATAGTAAGGGGGTGCTGAGCTGGGAGGGAGGTTACACATAGACTGGGCATCTCTGCCTCTGAAGCCAGCATGTCTCTGGTCTGTTATCTGGGAAATGTGGCCTTCACAGACTGAAGGGGATGTGGCTGGACCACCCGACCTACAGAATGGCCTTAAAACACAACTTTCTGTGCCTTGGGGTCTTCAAGGCTACTCTGACTGGGCAGGTTGTCCTGAGCACTAAACCAGCTGAAGAGCCTGGTCATATATCCATATCTACTGCCCTGTCATCTGCTAGCATGGCCCTGTAGGTTACCCAGAATGCCTCTTGTGGGAAGCACCTCAGGCTCTCTGGGAATGCCATGCCCTCACTTCTTCCTGAATGTTCACTCTTTCTCAGTAACCTGGGGTGGAGCATCAGGCTGGGGCTTGGCAGCTGGGCAGGGATGTTGACAGAGGCAGAAGTGGGAGGCCTTGGGCTGTGCTGAGGGATGGACAAACATTTTACCTTCTTTGACCTGGAGGAGTCATCACTTAGCTAGCACCCAGTTAAACACAAAGAAAGGCTTAGCTAGGTGTTATATCACAGGTAAAACAAATGCCAAGTGCAAAGGCCCAGAGGTGAGGTGTTGTGGGGTCTGTGTGTCCTGTCCCTGGAGTTTGGAGGCTGACCGGAGAGGAAGGAAAGATTAGGTTACATGGGCTAGTGGCAGGTCAGAACTTTGGACCTCTTTATTAGAGCTCCAGGACCAGCCTCAGGACCAAAGAGTGAGTCCTGAATGCTTTATAAGATGACCACATAGCTGCCATGAAGAGAAAAGATTGTCAGGCCTGAGGGAGGAAGTCTTTTGAGTAGATGGGGCTGCGAAGTGGCCAGACACGAGATGAAGGGCACTGTGGTGAAAGTGAGGACAAAGGAATGAACAGAGATACTGAGCAAGAGAGTGATGGAGATTCATACAAGCTCCCACAGTGAATGGGGGTTGACTCAGGTGGAGTCCATTGTGGGGGGTAAGGTTGAGAATAAGGGCTGGGGCAGAAGACTGACCAGTGTGGGCCTATTGCTGTCTGGCCAGGGCCTGGGAACCCTGGCCACGGATGCCCTCTGAATTGTCCAAGGCTTTAGCCTGAGGGAAGAAAGCCCATCCTGCATTGCTCAAGGTTATAGCTCTACCACGCATCCACGTGTGGCAACCTACAGGGGCTGTGATGACACTGAACCTTCTTGAACGTCTGAGGGAGGGAGAAACATTCTTGGGGCTTCAGTGTCTGATATGGATGGTATGGAAGGGGAACTTTTGAGACCCAAGGGGGAAGGTGGGGTGCTCCCACAATCTCTCTTCCTGCTAACTCTGCCACACACAGACACCTGCGGGCACCTCAGTACACATGCATGACCTCACTTTTGCTGCAGCCCCTGGAGGCCAGCCCTGGGACCCACTGGTCCTCTTCTGTGGTCCCTCCTCAACTTTCTATCCTCCAAATAATACCTCAATCCCCACCACGGCCAGAAGTAGTCCACACCCAGGGACCCATCCTCACCCTCTGCCAAGCCAGCGGGGTTGTTCTGGGAACATGAAGGAGCTAGGACAAACCTCAGCATGAACTTCCCAAGCATCTAGGTTATAAAACCAGAGAACAAATCAAAAGTTTAATTCATCCCCCCCCCCCACTCCCGCCCAGAGCTTTCAACTGGGTCCTAGATCTCTTCTTCATCTAGAAACTTCCATGATCCTGGGTCTGGTACCCGTGGCTGAGGTCTCATTTCCAAAGCTCACCTTGAGGAAGCCTGGTATGGCTCGATGTCAGAAACCAGCTGAGTCTGTATCCTCCATGTGGCCTACTTGAAGGCTTTAAAGTCTGTACTCCAGCCCTTGACCCAAATTCTACCCTGTACCCAGAAATGATAGCTTTCTCACCATTTGCCCTGTTGTCATAGGTCCTGAGATGCTGGCCTGGATATTGACTGTGTGTGTGTGTGTGTGTGTGTGTGTGTGTGTGTGTGTTTGTGTGTTTGTTTGTTTTTGTGAGTGTGTTTTGTTTTTGTTTGTTTTTTTGTGTGTGTTATGTGTGTTTTGTTTTGTTTTGTTTTTTTACCTCAAGGGCTTACAATTCCTCCTGTCCAAGCCTGTTCAGCAGGCTGGCTGGCTGCCTGGCCTCTGTGGCCAAGATGGTCACAGCCTGTGCCCACAAAAGGCTGTGGGCAGAGGCTTGGCCCAGACCTGTGAAGGTGATGGGTTGGGGCTGGGTGGGCAGCAGCTGGCGAGTGGAACACATTCTACACTGTGTGGGCTCCCCCTTGCCTACCATAAGCTGCTGGGATTGGCAGATGGGGCAGTGTGGGGCACAGGGACGGACAAGCCTAGCTGCCTGTTTCTAGTGCTGGACACAGGGCTGAGCTCTCTGTGGCTAATGTTAAGTTAGTCTCGGGGCAGTCTTGGGGAGTGAAGATCTTACAGCTGAAGAAAAGGAGCCTGAGGGGGGCTGGCACTTGCTTCAGGTCACACAGCCAGCCAACCTGGTGACTGTGTACTGGTTCTTCCCTGCCTGGGACCTCTGCCTGAGGCGGGGCAGGGGCAGGGTATGCTTCAGAAGAATCTGGGAAGGCTGGACTTGGGGTGAGCTTATGAGAAGCAAAGGCTTTCTGCAAAAGGCCTGCTTGTGTGGGGTCTTGTTAGATACTAAGAGCTGAATAGAAAAATATTCTAAGGGCAAAATACAAAGCAAGCAGAGACTGGGATGTGGAGAGAGGGCAGGGGCACGGCAGAAGTGCCCCAGGGCCTCTCATACCACTGGAGGCCTTGACTGTAGGCTGCTGGGTCGAGCTCTGCTGGTCCAACTGGCCCAACCACTTCTCTTGGGCACTACCCACTGCCACTGCACAGAGCCCTGCCAGGAGATGCCAGTTGAAGTCTGTCAGGGGGGCTCAGCGCCACTTGCCAGTCTCAAGACAAAGGTAAAGAGGTCCTGATCTCTAGGCTGCTCTGTTCAGTCTGCAGGGGTAGGAGGCAGCCATTTCCTTCTGAGGAGAGGTGTGGGCAGATCCGTCTGTGGAGATCTGTGCAGTTACAAAACACTTGTACTTTCTTCTGCAAATGGGACTGTTCCATTCGCTTTAAAGGACACATCCCTTTTTTCCATCAAAGCAGCCAATGGGTCTTTATATTTTTAGGTTTCAGTGGCTCTCCTTGCCTGTCTGCCATCTCCAGCTCTGGGTCCTTACCAGGCTCTGTCCTCATGATCATGAGCAAGGCAATGCCAGGGCAGGTGTCAGTGTCTTGGCAGCCTCCAGGTGGCTATAGGACCCAGGAATAGAGCCAAGTCTCTTATAGTCAAGCCAGAATCACGTGGAAGTTCTGGCACCTCCCCATCCCTGCTGTGAAATACTTCCCTAGGGCAGGGCGGGGCAAGGCTGCAAGCCTGTTCTTACCAGTGCGCAATGCCAGTGAGGCTAGGGGAGGGTGTCTGCCAAGGTGGTGGTGGTGGTACAGCAGAAGGGTGCAGGGGAGGGAGGGGGGTTGCTGTTGTCAGTGAGGGCTTCTGTGGCTTGGGTCCCCTGGAGCGTATGTCTATAGCCCTTGGCATCTCCAAGGACCTTCTTTTATCTCAGGGCTACCTCATCCCCTGTCCTCAGTTTCCAGTAGGCCACAGAAAGTTCAATGAGCCATCCTCTGAGGGGGACTGAGGCACCCACGCAACAGCAAGTGAGGGGTTGGTGAGGCCATTCCTGCCTCACTCTCTTGGCCTTCACCCTCTGTGGTAGGACACTAGTGTAAACCCCAGCAGAGGCAAATCAATTTGCTTCTGGGGAGATCAGCACAGGAGACCTGGTTTTTCCTTCGTGTCTCTAGCTGTCACTGGTGACCAGCCCTAGCAATTCTGCCCCTCCTTGCCACTCCCAGGTCCCTGTGAGGAACTGGGACAGAGGAGCCTGCTCAGAAGACAGCCCGGCCATAACTGTGCTAAGGTCAGTGCTGAGCCGGGACAGCCTAGGGCTGTACTCATGAGAGCCACAGGAAAGCCCTGTACCCTGCTGTCCCCAAGCGCTTTGCCCATTTCTCTCCAGGAATTCCTCAAGTTTCACTAAACAAACTTAGGGAAGAGGGTTCCCAGCCTTGCTGACTTTGTGCTGACAGTTGGAACCCACCCAGACTGAGCTTGCTTCTCTGGTCTCAGCAGCTCCATCTCAGCCACAAGATGTCGTCATTAGCATCTCCACTCCACAGAGGAGGAAGCCTGTGCAGAGGAAAATCGTGAGTCCAGAGCAGAGTGGAGCAATAACCTGGCCCTTTCCACACTTCCATGCCATGTGGCACTACCCATGAGACCTTCTGAGCCTGACTTTACTTGCCCTTCACCTAGTGCCAGAGGCTGAAAATTTGGTGGCAGCCTTTGTGGCCTGAGGCAGAGGCATGCCCCTAGTACCCTTCTCACCTCACTGCCCCCCAAAAAACACTGCCAGGCTCCCCTGCCCCCCGGCAGTTGTCCAAATATATCATTCTTGCTGCCTGTGTTTCCTGTTCCAGAAACTTGAGTCCATCTTCTCTTGACCAGGCCAATGCTCTGGGTGTGGTAGAGATGGCTGCCCTGGGCCAGAATGGTGACACAGGCAGAGACAGAGCGAACCGCACTGAGTCTAGGACAAGAACTAGCCGCAGGCAGAGATCACATGGGAGATCCTGTCCTGTCTTCAGCTGGTGGGCCTCAGGGAAAATGGGGGTTGGAGGGGGGTGTCTTTTCAGGTTGCTTGCTTAGATCCCAGACCTCTTCTTCAGAGGTTTTAGGACTCTATTTTGCTCATGGTTTTGGACAGTGCCAGGGTGGCAGGAGTCTTCTCCTCTGGACAAGCCCTCTAGAGAACCACAGAGGACCAGCCCTGAGCGGTTGCTGTTCGGTTCCACCCACACCTCATCCCTGGGCTTTTTGTTAACCAGGATGAGGAGAGGAAAGAGAGGAAGGGGAGGGGGAAGAAAGAAAGAGTCACTTCTGGTGGCTGCTTTGAGTCCAGCCTTGCTCGAGGATTTAAACTCCGTGTCACGAGAGACAGTCCAGGACCCTTTCGATGCTGAGAGCCTGTGGCTTAGCACAATGGTCATGCCTGTAACCCTGAACATACAAACATACAGACCAAATCTTTAGAGACATCCACTCTGGTTGGGACTCTGCTATATTCTTTCTCTGTGTCTCTGTGTCTCTGTGTCTGTGTCTGTCTCTCTCTCTCTCTCTCTCTCTCTCTCTCTCTCTCTCTCTGTGTGTGTGTGTGTGTGTGTGTGTGTGTCTGTCTGTCTGTCTGTCTGTTTGTGTCTATGCAGCCTTTTTCATAGGTGAGAACTTAGGCTGGGAGGGATGTGGTCATGATACAGTCAGTGCCATAGAGTCAGCATGTGGTACAGCCAACGTTTCCTTCGAGGCCTCAGTAGGCCCTTATTAAGTTGGTTAGAGGCAGTTCGTCCGGACCCTGCCCAGGCCTACCCAGTGTTGTACCCAGTTCCACCCAGTTCCACAATGAGTGGCCCTAGACAACCTGGACCTGAAGTCTCTGACCCCCACACAAGCCTGTCTTCTCTGAGGCACTTGGGCCAGTCACTAGATAGAAGCATCTCTCTTCTTCTTCTTCTTCTTCTTCTTCTTCTTCTTCTTCTTCTTCTTCTTCTTCTTCTTCTTCTTCTTCTTCTTCTTCTATACAAAAACAACCAACATGTTTTTATTTAATATACATTGTTAAGGGTTCAAGCAGACTTAACTTTAAAAAAAAAACAAATAAAACAAAAATATCACCACAGTTTAGCAATAAGGAAAGGACAGACCATCTAAGAACAAAGACGACCACACAAAGAAGAACAGCATAGCCTGCATCAGGGCTCCTGACTGGAGATCTGCTTTGAATAGGTTTCTGGCAGGTACTACTTAAATACTGTGGGGTTTTCCCAGAGTTCAGCAGCATATGTGTTCAAAGGGCAATCGATGCTGGGTTCTCCCAGCAGGCTCTGGATAGAGAGCAAAATGGTCCTGACATCATATAGCGCGGACCACTTATCCTTGAGAATGTCCAGGCAGATGTTGCCCTGGGTGTCCACACTAGGGTGGTAGCAGGTGAGGAACGTCACTGTGGGTGCATTGTAAGGATAGCCGCTGAGGAACTCTAGGGAGAGTTTATACCTCAGGTCTTCATATACGGTGCCAGCTGCTCCGGGAATGGTTCCTACCCATTTGAACAGTTTGTCTCATTCAGGGAAGGCGGAAATTCCTTTGTCACCGGACATCATGAGGGTCATCAACTCGTGCTGTAGCCTCTTGCCCACAGGGCCCCGGGCGACGGCTCCACTGGGCTCCGCTCCCTTGTCAACCAACGGGAATGGGCGAATGGCGATGCTGGCAGCAGCTGGGTCGCAGTTTTAAGAGGTTATCCCGGGAGCGCTGGCACCAAGACAGAAGTGCAGAGACTAAAGGGCAACTGCGGGGCTGGGGGCCGCAGCCCACATTTGAGTTCCTTCTTCTTAATATTTATTTATTTATTTATCATTATGCATACAGTGCTCTGCCTGCATGTACACCCGCAGACCAGAAGAGGGCGTCAGATCACACTATAGATGGTTGTGAGCGTCTCTCTTCTATGTTTGCCAGAGCATGGCCAGGTCAGTCTTAGCCGCTCTCCATCTTACGACATCACAGTTCCACTTGCTAGTCACCAAAGTTGGTACTCATGGTGGTCCTCACTCCTTGGGTGCTTGAAGACCAAATGCAGGATACATACATCTGGCACCTAGGACCGACCCCAACACACAATGGAGCCCAGGAGTCACCTTTCTCCAACTACTTGCGCCCACGCCCAGGACCGTAGACCCCCCCCCACCCCCCCCACCCGTCACCAATCACCCCCATTCTTCATCTCCTTTTTCCATGGCAGGAAGCAGCATGTGGGAAGACGAGTTTCTGGCTGGACCTCGAGCTCCCCCGATGCTGCTGGCTCTCCCGCTGTGGTCCCTGGCACAGGGTAGGTCCATTGTTGATGTTGAGGGAGAGGCTGGGTTGGCTGCTGTGATTCTAGAATAAGAGTCAGATAGGGTGAAACCCGACTCCAGGTGGGCAAAGGTCACCTGAAGCTCACCTTGCACGCCTTTTCCTTCTGCTCAAGCAATTACCTTTCCCAGATGAACTAAAGACTAGGATCCTTTAGCTGAAGGAGAGGCCATGGATTACACCTGGGGCATCAAGGAGGAGAGGCCTGGGAGGGGGCAAGTAGAGAAATGTTGGTGCGCAATGACTCAGGAAACGGCATGCTGGGAAGCCTGAGGTGAGGAGAAAAGGGGGCTGACTTTCCAAAAGGAACCAGTTGGGTCAGAGTCAGCTTTGTGGGAAGAATCCACTGTTGTAGGCTGGGGACAGTTATCAGGACTAGGGACCTACATGCTAATTTTCAAACTGGTCCCTTCTTCCAGGGTAGGGGGAACCAGGAGTCTTCCTCTTTCTATAGAAGAGCGAGTCACTGTGGTTTTCGATCCCTAGCTCAATCCCCAATGTACGGTTAAAGTGAGGTTTGGGGTTATACATTTTCGTCAGGGTCCCCCATTCCTGGAAATCTCAAACCTCCATGGTGGGAGGGGGAGCACTTCTCTTGAGCCTCAGATGGCAAAGAGCTGTCTAGACTTTTATTCCTTCTAGGTGGGTCCCCCAGAAATACCTCAGGGACCTCAGGATTCTAGAACCTTCTTTTAGCCTCCTGGGAAGGGTCATCTTTTGTTTTGTTTTGTTTTGCTTTGTTTTGCTTTTTGAGACAGGGTCTCAAAGGCCCAGGCTGGCTTCCACTTGCTAAGGCTGAACTTGAACTCACGATTCTCCTACCTTCTTTGCCTGGGTACTGGAGTTTCGTTCAGAGTCTCCGTCTGTGCTTTACTCTGTGGTGGGGATCAAACACAGCCTTCTGGATGCCAGACAAACTATCATCTGCTCAGTCCAGGAAGTGATTCTTTGGCTAAGTACAACGTAATAGCCTAGTGTTCTGGGCTTTGGGGACAAACGAATGGGCTCCTTGGCTCCCATTTGGTGCTCAGACTTTGGGCCCAGGGACCCTTAATGAACGGATGAATGAATGAGTTACAGCTGACAATCAAGTTCCTTTTATGTTCCTGACTGAGGCAAGTGGAGCTCTGGACCGTGGGGCACAGGAGAGAGACTGGGAAGACTGGGGTAGCGGTAATTCCCATAACTCTCTGAGAAGCAGTGCCTAGACAGACTGGCTAGAGCCTTTTGCCCTGGAGACCTCCCAGCTCCTTCTCTCCGCCAGGGTTGGAATGGGCAGGCCTGGCGGTGGGCACTGAGCCTGTCCGTGGCCCCGCTCAAGCCAGCAGGAAGAGGAATGAGGCCAGGCGAGGCGGGCCAGCTGGCCAGTGGGGAGTCCTGGGCGTGGGCGCAAGTAGTTGGGGAAGCCCCGCCGGTGCCTCCTGGGCTCCATTGTGTGTGCTGTGCCCCCCCAACTTGGCCTCGGAGTCCTCCTTTATAAAATAGTCCCCTGAGATGGGATGGCTAGCGTGCTACTGGCAGGAGGGCCGCGACGGGAGCCAGGAGACAGCTAAGAGATCTGGGGACAGAGAGACCAGCACCGAAAGAGGCGGAGTCGAACTGGACCCCTAGCTCTCGTGGGCGGAGCTTCTAAGGGGGCGGGCGCCCGTGGGGCGGGTCCTGAGTGGGGGCGGGACCGGGGCCGGCACCTGGGTGAGGTCGCGCGGGCCCGCCCCCTTGCACTTCCGTGTGCCGCGGCGCCAGAGCAGGAGGCTGCGGCTGCGGGATCCCCCGAGCGGCCCCTGGACATCTACCCTCCGTGCCGGGACCCAGGCGGTCCTCACTGGCCGCCGGTTCGGTCCTGATCAGACCCGTGCCGACCTCCCCGTCCACGCGCATCCGGGAGAGCCGCGCCACTAGACAGACCCCGGCCCGGCCCGCCGGGACCCCTGGCGCCTGGCCCTGTGTCGAGAGGTGAGTGCGAGCTGGGCCCGGGCGCAGGGTCTCAGCTAACTCGAAGGCGCAGCGGCCTTTCCTCTCGCCCCGTCTCCCGCCCGGTAGCCTCCTTCCCCCTCCTTGCTTCCTCGGTTCTCGGTTCTGAAACTGAGAAACTGAGCCTTGAGCAGCCAAAGTCCTGCGGAGCACGGAGACCCGCCGGTGCCTCGGTCCCCTGATTGGTCTGATCCTCTCTTCGACGGCAAGAGCCCACGCCCGGACTACTCCCGGCATCTTTACCCCCCTGTGTGTCTTCAGCCCCTCCGAGGGTCCGTCCGATCTTCTTGAATCTCCCTGGGGCCTCTGCACTTTCGTCGGTCCCCACCCCCTCTTGTCTGACCCTCCGCTCCCAGGCCAGGTCTGTCTGCCCCTTTCTGTCCGAGAACTCCGTCTCCCCACCCCCACCAGGCCCTCCACCTCCTCGACCCAGTCCTCCGAGGGCCGCGCCCCCGGCCCACGCTCGCTAACCCCTGCCTGTCCAGCCTCCTCTGGTCCTTTTCACCACCGACGGAGGCTGGGGCGGGCCGCCGGTAGCCCTAGCCTCCTGTGCTTGAGTCCCCGCACGCGGCGCCGCCTCCTCCTCGCCCTATCTCTTCTTTCAGTCTCGGTGTCTTTCTTGGCTCTCCATCTGTCTCTGGGCTGGGCGTGGCTCCAGCCTCCACCATGTTCCTGCCCTCTCCACTCCTCTGAGCCCCCTATCCGGGTAGCCTCTGCCTGGTGCTGTCAGTCTCGGTCCCTCTGGAGAGCCGCCACCCCCTCTGGGGGCCCAGTGTGGTGATGAAGGCAGCAGTGATGGGAGTGCCCTGCTCTACTCTCTCAAGTGGAGAGAGAGGCAGAGAGCACCAGCACAACTGCTCTTACTTCCCCAACTCCCTCGGTGGAGGGGAGGGGAGGGAAGGGAGCCTCATTAAGCACCCTACTCCAACCTGATCAGGAGGATTTAGAGCGAGTGAGGGAGATTTCTTTCACCTCTGGCCCCTACCCTGGCCCCTCAGAGGAGCCTGGTGTCTTGCTGTGGTATCTGCGGCTGGTCCTGTGGGTATGCTATGTCTCCTTGTGTGTTGTTCATCACAGCGGGACTTCCCCTGTGAATGTGTCCTTTTTCACATGTGACTTGTTTGTACGTATTTACGGCTCTCTGAGTGTTCTGAGGCTCTTTGCATGCCCCTTGCAACTTCATACATCATGTCTTGGTGAGTTGTCACCGGTCTCCCCTCTATATTTTGTGTTTTTACTTGCTCATGTATCAGTGACCTTGTGTGCCCCAAAAGTCCTATGTGTGTTGCATCGTGGTGATCAGCGGGCCATGAGTACATTAGACCCTTTAATTGTGGGGGCTCACACTATTGGTGTGCCAACCCATTTAGGTCATGTGTGAGCGTGTCTGGGTAAGTGTGCATGTGATCGTATTTGGCTCTTCTTCCTCTGCTGCTGGTCTTCTGTGACCAAGCTGATCTTGTACAGAGGGGAGGGGACCGGACCTTAGGTTTCCTCATTCCTGCTATGGATTAGGCTGGGGTGTGGCGGACAGGCCAGCAGAGGGCAGCTGTGGTGTGCCCGTGGTGGTGGTGGTGGTGGTGGTGGTGGTGGTGGTGGTGTGTGTGTGTGTGTGTGTGTCTGTGTGTGTTTTCTCGGTGATAGCACTTTTGATGTTGTAAAAGCTCTGGTATCTGACAGGACTGTGGGGAAGGTGACACTGGCAGTATGTAGCTGTGGTGGGAAAGGGTGACTGGTAGGAGACTCACAGTCTGACAGCATGAAACTGCAGGCGTGTGTCTAGGAGCGGCAGTGGCTGAGGGTGGGTGACAGCAACAGGAGGGGCGTGAGAGGGTATGTGGTGGTGGTGGGGGGGGCTGGGAGGGAAGATCAGTGCCTAAGCTGTGTGTGAACTTATGGGAGAACAGGAGGTGCTGGGTGTGTGCTCAGCATGCGCAAGCCTGGCCCCTGGCTCCTGGAGGGATGGAGAAAGCTAGGGGCAAGTCCTGATGTTGTGGTGGGAAGCTTGAGACCTCAGGGTCTGGACCAAAGGAGCATCAGATCTTTACCACGCCTTTTAAGAGCAGGTGTCCTAAACCCGGCTTCTGTGGGGAGTTTGCTTTGTGGTGTGGGCAGTGAGGGCCCAGGGGTCAGTGATTCTTCAGCCGTCTTGGCACACACTGAGAGTGGTGCACAACATGTGAACTGTTATGTGGGGACTGTCCCTGGCTGTGTGTCCCACTCTTCTGGAATCTAGGATGAATGAAAACCCGGAGAGCTCCCGGGCCATATTTCCCACACACAGTGTGTCTGTTGCCTCTCCTGTTGCCCTGACTAGGCTCCCTGCCTAGTTTCTTCACAGAGTGCCAGGCCCCAGTCAACCCCACTCTAGCCTCTGCAGCTGTCATGGGGGACATGGGGGGGGTGACTCAGAACTGTGACTACTGCAGGCATCTGACACCGTTTATCTGGCACAACTAATTGGAATTTAAATTTAAACTAGAAATGATTCAAGAACTGATGGAAAGATAAAGCCCGAGGCTGCTGCCGCCTGCAGGAAGTATCGGTGTGTGGGGGGGGGTCTCTTGGGGAGTGGGACCTTTTAAGGAGACCTAGCTTACAGTGGAAATGCCTAAGCCAGGGCGCTGGGCTGCGGTTGCCATGCCTCCTGTTCAGGATGCCTCTGGGCCGCAGTGTTTCCAGCTGTATAATTGTGCAGCAGTAATGTGAGAGCCACCTGAAATGACAAAACACTAGATGGGTCACTAGGGCCACTATCTCCTCCCCCTTGCATTTTTTGGTAGCACCAATGACTGAACCCAAGGCCTTGCTTGGAAGCGCCGCTGAACTGTATCCTAAACTCTTCATTTATTTATTTGTTTATTTGTTTATTTATTTGATTTTTGAGACAGTGTCTCATTAGGCTGCCCAGGCTGGCCTTGAACTTTCCATGTAGCCCAGGCTAGCCTTAGAACTTTTGCTTTTTATGCCTTAGCCTTACAGATACGTTCCATTGTATCCCGGTCATCCCTTGCTTTCACTGTGAAAGCCTTGGAGCCACCTTGGCAGTGGAGCAGCAACATTTTCCTCCACTTAAAAAAAAAAAACAGGCTTAGAGGCTGGGCATGGTGGCACATGCCTTTAATCCCAGCACCCGGGAAGCAGAAGCAGGCAGATTTCTATAAGTTCGAGGCCAGCCTGGACTACAAAGTGAGTCCAGGACAGCCAAGGCTGCATAGAGAAACCCTGTCTCAAGAAACAAAAACAAAACAAAAAGGCTTAGAGCTGGGCCTAGTGACACATGCCTTTAATCCCAGCACTTAGGAGGCAAAGGCAGGCGGATCACTGTGAGTTCGAGCTCAGCAGCTCAGCCTAGTCTACAAAGCAAGCCCAGGACAGTCAAGGCTACACATAGAAACCCTGTCTCAAAAACCAAAAAACCAAAACAAACAAACAAACAAACAAAAACCCCCAGCACCCAAGAGGCAGAGGTAGGTAGGTACACAGAGACCCAGTCCAAAAAAAAAAAAAAAGGCTCAAAGGAATTGTCTGAGGTTTGTGCTTGATTGATTATACCCTGTAACTCCAAAACCTTTAGGGCCACCTCCTTGACAGAAGGGTCAGAACAGGTATTTCCCCCCACCCCCTGTTCCCTCCACTGTGTTCCATGACCTCCCTGACATGTTAGAAATGTCATTCTAAGGGCAAGGACACAGTGTTCTAGACCCTAACATGGAAGGGACACAAAGCTGGTTCCCAAGAGAATTCACAGAAGAGAAAGTCAAGCCCAGGGAAGCCTGACCGCCTTCACCCAGCAGAGCAGCCTTTTGCAGGCCGAGCTGGCCTGTGCTGGCCATGCGGAGGCTGCTGGTGCTGGAGTGCCTGTGCTTCCCAGCCCAACTGTTTTCTCCTGTTCTACAGGTCTGTGGAAAATTGTCCCAGGCAAGGGCATTGGGCCTGCTTACCTCTGGTGGTTACTGAGTGGCCGCAGCTCAGCAGGAGCCAGGAGCTGGGAGGCCCAGGTAGGATAGGTCATCTCTGGAAAATGGGTATTGTGCCGAGGACCCTTCCTCTTCAAGATCTGTCCTCTTCCGCTGGCACTGGCTGGTTCCCGGGGTTCGTTCAGAAGCTGTATGAAGTCCGGGAGAGGTGCCCTCTGCTTTGTACATAAGGGGTTTGCCACCTGATACCTGGCTGTGCCTTTGGCCTTGGAGCTCAGAGGATGATGACGCTATCTTTGGTCAGTTGGAGGGAACGTAGTGTGTAAGCCAGGGTTAGGGTGGAGGTGTCAGCTTTTCCGTGGTTCCTTAAACTGAACTCATGTCACATGGAATCAGGGCCATCTGTGTCCCGTGCGGGGTTAGATACTGGGCTGGGAATAGTATGGAGACTCCCAGGAGGACTGACGCTCCCCCTCTCACTCCTCAGCCCCCTGACTCAGGGCCGGGCTTGGCTGCGCATTGTTTTTGAGGAATGCCCGAGGAAGGCAGCCAGTCTCTCCCTTGAGCCCCTGTTGCCATAAAGTCCTGTGACCCTGGTATTGTAGCACTGTGTGCTTAGCCTGTGTGAAGCCCCAGAACCCAAAACAAACGAAAAAGAAGGAAGGAAGAGACGCAGAGAAGGAGGGAGGGAGGAAGTAGCTCTGTGTGTGGCTAGAGGTGCTCCGGTGGGCAGAGGTCTGCATGTGTGGCACACACACACACACACACACACACACACACACACACACTCACACGTATGGATATGTGTATAGGGGGTATAAATGTATGTAATGGAATCTGGGGACAGGCTGAGTCAGGCTGGCAAGGATGGTCTCCCTCCAGGAATCGCCCGTGACCAGCCCCCCTTCCTGGGACCAGCCAACCCTTCTGGTTGTTAGCCACAGTTAGTGTGGGGGTGTTAGAAGGTAGGACATGGGCTTTTTTTTCCCCCTTTGGTTTTTCGAGATAGGGTCTCTCTGTGTAGCCTTGACTGTCCTGGACTCACTTCGTAGACCAGGCTGGCCTCGAACTCACAGCGACCCACCTGCCTCTGCCTCCTAAGTGCTGGGATTAAAGGCGTGCGCCACCACGCCTGGCTTGGATCTTCTTTCTATACATCCTACCCCAAACCTGGTGGGGTGTTCTCAGCTGCCTGAAGTAAGGGAAGCCAGCTCTTCCCCATCGCTTAGCCTTGGAGCCCCGCCTACTGCAAACTCTCAAACATCACCTGTCCTCTGGGCAGAGACAGGCACACACGTGCTCACACAGGCAGACAAAGCCAGGCTGCACTAGGCATACTCGCCCCAGGCACACACAGCCTACACATAAGCACACCGTGTTCACATGCATCTCCTCAAGGGACACACTCAGACACTCATACAGAGGTTTACTTCCTTCTATGAATGCTCACACGCCATCACATCGTGCCCATGCCCGGTGAGGATCATTATCCACTCTGGCAGCCAGAGTCTGTCACCTGACAATGAGGCTCCAAATGTAGCTAAGCTTACCAGGGCTAGGTGGGTGGTAATGTCACTTTAATCCCCAGCACTCAAAAGGAAGAAGCCGGTAGAGCTCCATGAATTTGAGGCCAGCCTGGTCTAAAGAGTGAATTCTAGGACACAGAGAAACGCTGTCTCGAAAGCAACAACAACAAAAAAACAACATCAACAAAAACAAAACAGAAGGGGAAAAAAAAAAGATTACCAGGGTTGGAGGAAGTTAGGCCACACTGATCCACATGACCTGGGCCCCCAGGCTGACAAGGGTTTGATGTTGGAGATAGGGGTACAAGTGTGGAGGAGGGGTCCTGTCAGCTGCTGCAAGCTGTGGCTAACTGCCACAGAAGAGGAAGTGAGTGGGCTGTTTGATCCTGGGGACAAGATGATCATAGGCCAAGGTGGACCTACAGCTGCGCTGTCCACTCACTATGCCTGAAGAGAGTGGAGTTGCCTAGCCCTGGAGCCTGTGTGGTGGGGCATTTTTCTCCTGGGGTCCACTCTTCATGTCTTGAGCCCAGGGGAGAGACCCAGCTGGTCTAAGATGTTTCCAGAGACTGACTTCCTCTAGGCTGCCCAGGAAGTGGTTTCAGAGTAGGACTGACCAGCTCCGCCTGTGGCTTGCCTCACCCCTCTCTGCCTGTGAGGGAAGCAACGGCTGGCCTGTGGGCTGGTCAATTGACCAGGCTTTCCATACCAAGACTGTCCAGGCTCCTCTGGAACTCTAGTGGGAGACAGGGGCCTGAGGCCAATAAGTCTCCTGCAACCCCACTACCCCAGCTTCTCCCTTGTTCCAAGCCCGTAAGCTAAAGCACAGGAGCGTTAGCACCACTAGGCACAACCCCCTCAGGGGTGGCAGCGACTCTTCTGCGGTCCAAAAGCACGGAGCAGCTGGATGGATAAATCTGTGTAAGTGTTTTTCACACTCAGTTCCTTGGTTTCCCTACCTGACAAAATCAAGTTTATATCCACATTTATGAGTCATTTGGGAAACAGAAGATAATATATGCAAAATAGCAGTAACATGCCTTTAATCCCAGCACTTGGGAGGCAGAAGCAGGTAGATCTCTGTGAGTTTGAGGCCAGCCTGGTCTACAGAGTGAGTTCCAGGACAGCCAGGGCTACACAGAGAAACCCTGTCTTGAGAAAAACAAAAACAAAATATCAGGAACTGAGAGCATTTAAAACACATAGTGCCTGCAAGTGACGCTGGTAATGTGTCATTATTGATGAGCTCAGACTGGCCTGGTGTCACGTGGCTGTGGAACCCAGCTGAGAAGTCGGGCCCCCCCCCCCCCACTCCCTCCATTCTGTCTGCTCTGCTTCTGCCCATAACACTAGGCACTGGGGAGGGCTCTGCTGATTCAGTGAGTCCCGTGTCCTGGTCCGGAGCTCAGGGTAGAGTAGCTGTGCGCAGTCAGCAGCTCAGCCCGCTCCTACTTGTGTCCCCTTCGCTCTCTTTCACCATGAGGAAAATAGATCTCAGAACAGTGGGTGAAGAGAGGGGAAAGGCAGCACCCTCCCATAGTTGCTTAGGGCTCCCTCCAGCTCCTCTCTGCTTGCCGCCCCCCCACCCCCATAGGACTTTGGGTTTAGCTTAGGGAGGTGGGTGGCAAGCCCTCCTGCCAGGCTGCCCATCCTTGGGACCCCTGGAGTCAGGGAAGTGTTGGGTATCTGGGACTCATTCGGTTGCAAAGTGGGACAAATCTGTCTATCCATGTTGCATCACTGGCATGTGGCAGCTGGTGGGAGGGGCCTTCGTGTCCCAGGAATACAGAGAAGGTCAGCTCATCTGTGCCCACTGCTGTTTGGGACCAAGAGGCTGGGAGTGTCTGGTGACGAAGAATGGTGCTGTAGCATCCAGGCTCAGGAGGTTGGAGGGCTGGAGATCAGGGGAAACCTATATAGAGTGTGAGGGAGGACATCCAGAAGGTTCGGGGGCAAGACCTCTGCAACACCAGGCATTGTCTGAGGTAGTTATTCATGGCTATATACCCAAGCCAGAAACTAGACAGCTCTCAGCCTCTGCTGCCTCATCTGTGAAATGGGCAGAGCAGGGGTGTCCATGTGAGACTTGAATGACGGGAAGGTGTTGGTTAGTGTGTAGGAAGACAGAACACTGGCCACAGAGGCTCCTTGTAGAAGGAACTTGGCTGTCAGGGACGTGAAAGGGGTCCCTGTAGCCAGGGCACAGGAGTGAGGAGAAGGCAGCTGCCGAGGTCAGGGAGGCCAAAGCTTTAGGTTGATGGACCTGCTGCGAAACGCTAAGAGCCGAGTCAGAGGTGACAGAGTTTGCTTTACTCTCTTAAAAGTCTTCAAAGAAAGCCCTGTTTGGAGCTGAGGCAAAGTAGGAGAGGGTGAGCAGTAGGCAGGCAGCTGTTTAGTCTGGGCGCAGCAGTAGGAACCATTTTTGGGTAGGAGGCAGAGGCAGGAGAGGCCTTGAGGTTCGCTACAAAGGCGGCGGACTTGGGAGTGGCTGCGTGGGGCCAAGGCAGGCAAGCAGAAAGCAGGCCCCAGGTTCCTGGCCTGATGACTGAGCGTGGGCGCTGCTGGCAGATGCGAACACGTGGAAGCAGGACATCAGTAGGTTGTTGTGGGCTGATCTGAGTATTTTTTTGACTCACTCATGTGGTGAGGTTGGACAGCCAGGTGGGCACATAAGCCTACAGTACAGGGTTCTAGGTCCAAAGTGAGACCTGATGATCCAAAGCCAGCTTGGGGGAGGAGAGGACCCCCCCTTGGTGGGGAAGCTTGAAAGACCTCCGATACAAGCTAGAAGAGCTGTCCCTCAAAGGTCCCTGCCTAGGGGCCAGAAGGGAAGGCCTGTGGTCACTAAGCTGCTTGTTTTCACAACAGCCACGGAAGCTTTGGATCATATCTATAGCCATGTTGCGTAAACAGGCGAGTCATTAGGCCAAGGTCGGATCAGATGTCTATGTAGTGTAGACTGGGTACATGGTAGAGGCTCTCTGGAGTCCATCGGTGGCAGAGCCAGAGAAAGCTTAGGGGTCTAGATTATCAGGAGACTGTTAGGCCATGACCTGGTGCTGACCTGGTGCTGACCTGGGCTTTTTTGCCCGTCAACTCATCTATACTGGCCTCCATGGGATCCTAGAGTAACAGCAGCCTGGGGCATCCCATAGCTGGATTAACCCCAAGAGGACCAAGGATGGTGGAGATGGGTAGTGGGCAGGTAGGAGAGGGCCAGGCTTGCGGATAGCAGGGTTGACAGCTTCTGAGTATATCACTGCCTCATCCCAGGCCCTGTGCTCAGCACGGTCTATGGGTAAGGTCATTCCCATTACAGATGGGAACACTAGAGAGGCTTGGCCACATTCTGAACTGCATTCACCCAGCCCGTTTAAGCCAGAGCCCCCCAGTTTCTCTACTTATTAGTTGAGAGGGGATGGCACACCTTTGAGGGTGTTCCTGATTCTTCCAGCCTTCTCTAGATCCCTGAGGTCCTGGGCGCACTGCCCAACTTGGAGGTTATAGACAGATAGCAAAAGACCAAAGTGGCCATTTTGCCTTCTCCCAGACACAAAACGGTTTATGGTTATAAATCTGAACATTCTGGGGACCCTCACTGAGGACAGGGGAAGGAGAGAAGGTGTAAGACATGGGCTTAGGACCAACAGCTGGGGGCCAGCCGAGCAGTCCCCACCTCCCAACATAGCCCCTCCCTCTTTTAAGTCTGATGGGCAGCTCTAAGACTCTGAGAGACTGTTTCTCCCTCCCCCTCCTGGCCGCGTTGGCTTTGTGGCTTTGGTTTAATTGCTCAACCTCTTGGTCATCTTCTGTGAGCCTGGGGCTCATAGAGGTCATGTGTGGGCTGCCCCCAACACAGCGCTTAGAGCCCTCCCTTCATTTGCCTGGCCTGTGACTGTCACCTGTGAGCTCTATCTTCAGCATTGGCTCACTTCTCCTCAGGGCCCTGCAGGCCAGTGGGCAGGCTAAGGCCTGCCTAGGGATGTGCCTGACCAGCCTGTCCCTTCTCTTCCATATTCTGAACTTCTCTTTGGACCTCCTGAAGAGGCAAGCCTATCCTGGCCTGGTTCCCTGCTATCCTTTCCAGTCTCTCCTTTTCTTCCCAGCCCTTGTGCCCAAGGGTCCTGTGACAGGAAAAACTATATTTGGTACCAGAACCTAACCACGTATGCAAGGTCCTTCCAGGCCTCTGTGGTCATCTCTTTGCCTAGAGTGTGTCTCTTGTCCATCTGTATATTATGGGTTATCACACCATGTGGTTGTATGTGTGTGGTGGGTGTGTGTGCAAGTGCACATGCCTGGCTCTGTGTTGACATGTGACAGTTGTGGTTGAGTGGGAGGCGTTCCTCTGTGTATGCATTGTGTCATCCTAGGACTGTGTGTGCACCCCTGTGTGTCTACCTTCTAAGGAGCCTCCCCACGCCGGACTTTATTCAAGTTCGTTGGTGCACCATGTGTGTACATGTGTGTGGTTGTCTTTGGAGAGTCCTGGATGGTCCCCTTCCCCTGGTTCCTTACAGAGAACCTCTCATCCTCAAAGGAGCTGCTGGCTACGGGCCTTTGTTTCTCCCTCATGGGTACCTGGATCTCTCTCTCTTTCTCTTTCTCTCTCTCTCTCTCTCTCTCTCTCTCTCTCTCTCTCTCTCTCTCTCTCTCTCGCTGGGCTCGGAGATCCCTGATCTGGGGACCAGCTAGATGACTGCTATTCCGTGCCTGATGTAGGCTGTGCCCTTGAAGAGTTCCTGCCTCATGTGTGTTGGCCAAGGGCTTGCGAGCCCGTTGACAGCCAGGAACCCTAGTCCTGGCCCTAACCCATCTAGACCTTCTGGCAGGGTTGGCTGTGAAACCACTCAGGCTAAAGACCCTCCCGCCACCCCAGCCAGGAGCCCTTTGTTGCTACACTTTTACCTCAGCCCTCTCATTCCTGATTCTCAATGCCTGAGCAAAGCTTGCTTTCATCCTTAGTAATCCTTGGTCCTCCAGCAACCTGCTGTCTCTGTGTGACTCACTGACTAGGACTCACTGACCTGGGGCTGGGACAGACTTTTGTGGCCCTAGCTTCCACCCTGTTTTGTGCAGAATAATGGGCAGACGATAAGCATGCATGTTTTCTTGAGCAAAGACTCCAGCTTTCACTTGGTTCTTAGGGTAGCCGAAGCCTTGTGTGGTTAAAGAGGTATGATTATGCCACGCGGTTCCACTTCCTCTGCCTATGGACTGTGTTTCGATTTTTTTTTTTTTGAGGGAGGGTCCTTCTGTAGCCCAGGCTAGCCTGGAATTCCCAATTCTGCTGAGTGCTGGGATTGCTGACAGGGCCCATCACCCTTGCATGCAATTAATCCTGGTTTTCATGTTTTGTGATTTTGTGTGTGTGTGTGTGTGTGTGTGTGTGTGTGTGTGTGTGTGTGTGTGTATGCTAAGGAGTCAATCTGTGGTCTTATGTATACTAGCAAGTATTCCACACTGAGCTCTACCAGGACTGACTATGACTAAGCCAGAGACAAGGGGACACCACCCCACCTCCCACCTACAGCCACCCCAAATTCTCAGATACCAGATGGCACAGGTTACCAACAGGGAGGCAGCTGCCTTCCTTGGGAGTGGGGGAAGAAGATTACCAGGGATGCTTTTGGAACAATCTAGATGGATGTATGAGAAGGCTGCCATTCTGGCTAAGGGGACATGTTCAGGTTTATGGGGGGCTGGAAAGTGAGGTGCCAAACATCCAGGGGGATTTGAGGTGGAGAAGAGAATGGGGCCAGGATGTGGGGAGCCTTAAAGCCAGGTTGACTCCTCTGGCTTCTTCTAGAACAGTGTTAGCTGAGAAGGTTCCATGCTGTGGACAGAGTCAGAGCTGGGAGAGGGCTGAGAGGAATGGTATTGAAGCGCCGGGCCAGGGGAGCACATGGGCAGTAACTGGTCCCATAGAGGGAGGGAGGGGAGGGGGGGAAGGAGGAACCGTGGCAAGGTCATGAGTGCAGTCCCGTGGAAGGCATTCCTGTTCTGGGGACCTGGCTCTGACGTGAGGCGGTAGGCTCTGGTAGAGGCTTTCTCTCCCTCTGCCTGCGATCCCAGCTGGGCCTATTTCCTGAGCTGTGAAGGCCTGTGGCCTCCTTGACTTGGTTCTGTCTGGGAATTCCACCATGGAGGTCAGCCTCCCAACCAGATACTTCCTGCCTGTTCCCAGGCCTGGCCTGGTTCTTCTTCATTCTACCCCTTGTCCTTTATGAGTGCAGGGCCAGCTTCCTCTCACCTGCTTGTCACATCACCTCTCAATCCATCCTGTGTCTGCTCTTCTCTCCTTCACTCATCCCTCCAAGACCCGTGCACCAGGTGGAGTGGCAGCCCCAGGAGGCACCATTTTGCTGCCATCTGCACCTAACCTAGTCTTGGCAGCAGATGGCACCTTCAGTGGGCAGGCAGTGGATGCCAGGCCGAGGTTGGGCAGGTGTGGGTAGGAGAAGGCTAAATGAGACGTCTGTTCCCAGGAATCTGTTGAAGGAGTCAGATTGATCCACCAGGGCCCTCAGCTCATGTTTTCTTGGGCCCGTTCACTTTGCCATAGAAGTCTGACCTTGGTCCCTCTTCCCCACCCCCAGCCCAAGCTTTCCCCTCTGTCCAGTGGCCACAACCCTATGGCCTTTGAGGCAGAATCAGACCAAGGTGGAGGGAAAGCTGTGAGAGCTGGGACCCTTCGTGCGAACCTTGGCCTTAGTTTTCCCTCTGTCCCTTTAGGAGGTGGACATATCAGCCTCTGCTCCCTTCCTCACCACATGTGGAGCCACCCATGGGGACCGCCAACACTGCCTCCCTGGTCACCTTGAGGCTAGCCTCTCTCAGCTCTCTGGGCTGGCTGCAAACAGGTTTTTATTTGCTCTGGAGAAGGTGACCTGCCTGCTGCGGCTTGGCCACTGCCTTCCTCACCTCAAGGCCTCTGGTCTCTGGCAAGGATAGAGACCCGGGCCAGTTTCCCACGTTTTCAGAAACGGAGGAGAGAAAACAGTTCAGGGGTCTGCACTACCCTTGCGCAAGAGGAGAGGAGTGCCCTTCAGGATGAGTGTAGGTCAGGCACAGGGTTCTGCACTCTGACCTCGCTTTTCTGCCTTCATAAGTGTTTGTGCTAGCTCTGCTATATTTATCTGCCTCCATTCCCACCTCCCTCCCTCTTCTTCATCTTCCCTCGGCAGAATCCACTAGAAAGACCATGGACTGCAGCATCCCACAGGCCTACATTCTAATCTCCCGCCCCCTTCCCTCACTACTTACTGACTGTGTGACCTTGAGTAAGTCACTTACCTTCCTTGGACCTTGATTTCTTCATGCAGAAAACACTTCCTGGGGCTACACAGGGATGAAGTGAGCTAATGTAATTACAAGGCATAATGCAGTAAATGTTGTCATCTTGGCCGGGACAGTCTTTCTCAGAAGTGGGTGAGCTGCGATCGACAGCTTGGCTGTCAGACTCTTTCCCCAGCTCTCTTCCTCATAGACAGACTGGAGGAGCAGGAACAGGGAGACTCAGTGCCCCCAACAGTGGGGAAGGCCTGCCTGCTCCCTGTGGAGTGCTGTGAGGATAGCCCTGCTGTCCCCTGGGTCTGCAAAGCCTGGGGCTGAGCCATTGTCCTTCCTTTGGGGCCTGTGGACCTGGACCTATTTACACGGGGCTTATAAACGCTGTGCTTCCCAGCACCGCTCGGACACAGCAGGGTTGTGGGGCAGACTGATTTCACTGAGCAGATGGATGTCGTTGCCCAGAGTCTTTCTCAGGGTCACGCTGAGATGGAGGCAGATGCTAGCTAGCTCTTGTGTCTTGTTTCCCTCCTGGGGTCTGAGGGCTGCAAGTGGGTATCTGCACCAGCAGGGCCTTTGTCCTCATTTTTGGCTCAGGAATTTGGAGCAAAGTGATCTGACCCCTGAATGAAGGTTGGGTAGTCCCATGGCAGCCCACAAAGACCACGGCTCCCCTGTGCTGGTAGCACTGTGGCCTGGATGCAGGTTTTAGAGCTGGGGCCCAGACCTGCTGTGGTTGTGGTTTTCCCTCCGGTGGCTTATAACAGTAGGCGGCTGTGAGTGTGATTGAGCCTAAGCACAGGCCTCGAGGGCAGCCCCTGCATCACCTTCCTGTGTTTGCTCTGACCCCTTGTCTCTTTCACACAGCTCCATGAGCCCTGGATAAGCTAGGGGCCAGGAAAGCTGTGGGCCTGCAGACAGAGCTAGACACCAGAGGGAGCTGTGAGGAAGGCTGGCCAGCAAGTGTGTGGAGTGCCTCCCAGTCCAGGACGACTTGCCACATGTTCCTGCAGACATGATTTTCCTGTCTCAGGAATGGGGACCGTTTCCCAGCTCTCCCCAACTGGTGGACAGGTAGAAGAGACACAGTGGGTATGAGCAGACTCAGAGAGGGTGTGCTGCAGGGCATGAGGGCAGCATTAGCCAGAGGGTATGACCTAGGCCTGTGAGGGTGAGGCTGGCCCTTATCCTAGAGGGCTGCTCTCCCCCCCCCCCCCCCCAGACAGGGTTTCTCTTTGTAGCCTTGGCTGTCCTGGACTCGCTTTGGAGACCGGGCACAGTGATCCGCCTGCCTCTGCCTCCCGAGTGTTAGGATTAGCACCACCATGCCCAGCTCCTAGTGAGCTTCTTATCATTATGACAGACCAGGGACAAGTCCTCATCTGGAATATGGGGTTCAGAGACTCAGAGTCCAGGAGGCCTGCAGAGCCACATAGCCAAGCAGCGATGGCGGTCAGGGACCCACATCCAGCCAGACTTGCCGTTTTGCTGCCTGGATGGCTCTAATTTCCTGTCCCCGAGGAGCCTAGGCCCCTTCTCTTTTTTCTCTGCCTATTCAGCTTTACTGTCTGAGTTACTAAGGAAAGCTGCCCACTGCCCTATTTTGTTCCTGGGTTATCTCATTGAGAGGCAGGAGGCGGAGCTGTGGCCACTGTGATCTGGCCTTTGGTATGTGGACACAGGCCCCATGGCAAATGTGTGCTGTAAGGGGCCCTGCTTATCTCTCCAGACCCTGGAAGCACTCACTGGGACGCTGTATGCCTTGGATTCTGAGGTCACTAGGAGGTCCAAGATGTCTCCCCACCCCCTCTTGGGGATTTGGGACATCCAACCAAGACTGCTACATGTGACCAATGCCAGGCCTGTGTAGCTTGCTTTTTATTGCACCATTTGCTGACCTCCCATCATGCTGTGCCCTCCCATGGCCTCACCTCACAGGCACACACACTTCCATGATGGTGTAAGTCCTTATGCTGGTTAGGTTTAGGGTTTTGCGAGCTTAACACAATCTGGGATCCTCTGAGAAGAGGGAACCTCACTTGAGAAAATGCCTCCATCAGATTGGCGGGTAGGCAAGTCTACAGGGCGTCTTCTTGGTTGATGTGGGAGGGAAGCAACTTCTCTGACCAGCTCTGCATCCAGGTTCCTGCACAGGCTGCAAGCTGGAAGATGAAATTAACCCTTTCCTGCTCAGGTTGCTTTCGTCATGGTGTTTATCACAGCAACAGAGAGCAAACTAGGATAGGACTCTTGTAGTCCTGTCGCCCTGCACTACCACACAGGCTCATAGCATGCTCCAGGCCAGAAGGAGCCCACAGCTGCAGCTCCTTTTCTACCCTCCAAATTGTCTGGGTCGAGCACTCAGCGTTTGCCCACCTGCTGGTTTCAGGCCGGACACGTGGGGACTTGAGCGCAGGCTGAGAGTGCACACCTGCTTTCACTTTTACTGAGGAGGAACCAGACCAGGATAGGTTTGGAGGGATGGGCCTCTCTAGTCAGCCTGCTCTGCTCTGGCGTGGGCCCTGAGCTCTGGCTGGGCACTCTGGGTTGGCTGCAGGCTGAGGTCAGTGTTTCCTCTGAGCTCATCTGGACTGGGAGCTCCAGGCAGACCTGGCAGCTGTCCTGGCTGCCCTGCTGAGGAGCTGGAGGGAGCCGCTTCAGGCTGGCAGCTATGTTGTTGTTGTTTGTTGTTGTTGTTGTTGTTGTTGTTGTTGGTGGTGGTGGTGGTGGTGTGTGTGTGAGGGGTGTGAGTGCCTTGGGTCCAGCTTTGTATATTACACTCAACATTAAAATAGTTTTATATTTGGAGAAAAATATGAAACTGCCTCCCCTTTTCACATCCCCCCTACTGTGTTCCTCCCTACCTGCTTGGTTACTGCCTCCATTCTCAGTTTGAAAGGGCAGGAAATCTAAAGAGGCAGGAGTCATGTGACCCTGAGGGGCTTTTGTTCAGAAGGGTGGGGTATGCTGAGCAAAGTCTGGGCAGAGCTGGCAGAGCTCTAGCTTTCAGTTCTGGCTCAGCCTGAGGCTCAGTTTCCCCATCAAAAGAGTGGGGAATCCTTGGCTGATGAAACAGGATGGTTTGGCCGGCCTCCTCTGCCCTCGTGGTTATGAGCAAAATCATCAGAGACTCAAGGGCTGCTTCAAGAGCCCAGTAAGGGAAGAGGGCAGCTGTTGCCACTGAGGCACTGAGCCCAACACATACTAGGTCCCTGGCATGCAGAAGTGTCCAGTAACTGACCATAAGTAGGCCACTGAGTGACTCCCCAAGTGACTGTCTAAGGATCACAGGTTCAAATGCCTCTAGGGCCCAGTTCAGGAATGGGGACAGTGCCCTGGCTTGATAGACTGACAAAAAAAAAGCAACCACCACAGTGGCAGTGCTCAACAGTCTGGTTTCCTGTCTTTTCATTTTACCAGAGGTACCCCAAGTCCAGACTTCTGTTAGACTGCCCCTCTTTGCCCATTGACCCTAGGGACAAGTACATTGGGTGTACCATGTGGGTCAGGTCCAGTGGTGTGAGCTCTGTGGGGGCTGGGTACCTGAGCATCCCTGGCAGCCGCATCTCTCTCCCCGTTCTCTTCTCTAGCGCCTTGACTTCATCCCTTCCTGTGCACAATTTCACTGCAGGCTTCACCATGGCGCCATTCCTGCGCATCTCCTTTAATTCCTACGAGCTGGGCTCCCTGCAGGCCGAGGACGAGGCGAGCCAGCCGTTCTGTGCTGTGAAGATGAAGGAGGCGCTCAGCACAGGTAAGGTTGGAAGCTAGTCCCTAGAGGGGCATGGGGCTCGGAGTGGAAGGAGGCTTCCCTTCTTCTCTGGGCCCTTGTCTCCCTGAGCAGCCCAGCAGAGGACGCAGGAAGCCAGGAACCACCCAGTTCTCCACACTTGACCCTAGTTAAATTGAGCCTCCCACCACTTGGGTTTCACCCTACGATTTCCACATGTCTGCCTGGGCCAGGCTCTGAGCTGGACACTGAGGCTATTGTAGTGGTCCTGGACTGACTCAGCCTTGCCCTATTCCCCAGCAGGGGGAGCTGGACAGGTCACAGCAAATGAGTCCTGTGCTGAGGGAGCCTAGGGAAAGCCTTGTCCCAGCCTAAGGTCAGGATGGCTTTACTGGAGGAGGCACCTCTCCCTCTAGTCTCACTTTCTGCTCCCTGCTGGCTACCGCCTACAAACCTCTTAGGTTCTAGCTGAGCTGCCCCTGAATCCTAGGGTTGGGCCACTTGATTGCAGGAAGGTTTAGAACCATTTGCCCCTCTTCCGTCACATCACAGCTGCAACTTAGTGGCTACCTGAGGAATGCAGTGGTTTATGTCTCTGTCTGGGACTTGAGACAGGGCCAGGCTATGTCCCTTGCCACCAATCCATGGCTGGCATGTGGCAGCTCTTACAGATCGCAGGGTGAATGGAGACAGAGAGGGGAGTTGAAATGGAGCTCAAGCAAAAGGGTTACAGGAAAGGGAACAGTAAAAGGACTAGAGGTGGGACCTACCAGAGCATCCAGAAGGCACTAGAGGCTGCTGGGTGTCCAGTAGGATCCTGAAAGCCATAGCACATCCTCAGGGCCAGAGAGAAAGTAGACTGTGTAGATCTGAAGGGGTGAGGAGGTCCAGGGAGGGGGCACTAGTCCCAGCCTGACTTCCTGCCTGGTCCTGCCGCAGAGCGAGGGAAGACCCTGGTACAGAAGAAGCCCACTATGTACCCCGAGTGGAAGACAACCTTTGATGCCCACATCTATGAAGGCCGCGTCATCCAGATCGTGCTGATGCGGGCAGCTGAAGACCCCGTGTCTGAGGTGACTGTGGGCGTGTCCGTGCTGGCCGAGCGCTGCAAGAAGAACAACGGCAAGGCTGAGTTCTGGGTGAGGCTCGTGGTCCAGGGCCTTGTATGTTAGTGGGTGGGGACTTGGTGTGTGAGCACTGCAGGACCCATCATCCCCAGGACCCATCATCCCCAGGACCCATCATCCCCAGGACCCATCATCACCAGGATACATCTTCCCCAGGACGCCTCTGTAGCCGCGGGACCTGGCCTTGAATCCTCAGCCCCTCTGAGCTATTCCTACTTCCATTAGAAGGAGTAAAAAACATCTTACTTCAAGGTCCCTTGTTAGTTAAAATGAGCACTAATGACAAATGCCTATTACAAGTCAATTGTGGTGTCCCAGGTTTATAATCCTATGTCCTTGGGATGGTCACAAGTTCAAGACCTGCTGGGTAACTTTTTGTTGTTGTTTCTTTGTTCTTTCTATAAGTACCATGTGCTAACGAATTGTGCTACTGGAACATTCACTTTTTTGTTGTTGTTGTTTTTTGTTTGATTGGTTTTTTTTTTTTTTTTCCCAAGTCAGGATTTCTCTTGTATTCCTACCTGTCCTGGACTTGCTTTGTAGATCAGGCTGGCCTTGAACTCAGAGATATCCGCCTGCCTCTTGTCTCTGCCTCTGCTGGGATTAAAGGCGTGCACCACCATGCCCAGCCCTGCTGGGTAACTTAATGAGATCCCATCTCAAATATTTTAAGTATAAAGTTAGAGTTGGGGACGTGGCTCAGTGGTAGACTGCTTGTCTCCAGCACCACGGAGTCTGGAGACCCTGTAGATGCTGACACCGTGCAGACGTTGAAGGAAGTTATCTTGATCATGCACCGACTTCTCCCCACTTGTTCGCTTTGAAAAGGCAGAATATGCCTCGCAAAGTGGTGTGTTCCAGGCTCCCTTCTCAGAGGCACCCAGTTTTCCTATTTTGGGGTGCGTTTTGAAGATATTACAGGTCTAGCCAGGCATGGAACCAACATGATATTTAGTGGCAAAGAGATAGGAGAAGAAAGCTGGCATTGGGTCCACTCACTTGGCTGGAACTAGGACTCCGTGCACATGCCCATGGCTACATGCATCTGTGGTAGTATTCTTGGTGGCAGCAGGAGGCCAGTGCCAATACAATCCTGTAGGCTACCGCAGCTAAAATGTCTTCCTAAAAAGGCTCAGAGACCATTGGAAGCTCCTTCAATGAGGAGTGAAGAAGCCCAGATGGAAGAGAGGATAACACGGGGCTGCTCAACTCTTAGTTGGGCAGGGATAGAGGAGCCTCCTGGCCATTTGTGCTCCCTGAGGAAATGTCACAGGCTCTAGATCCTGCTAGAGGCTTGGGCCCTTCCCTCTGGACTGTCTAGGCTAGCGAAGAACCTGTTGCAGAGTGCACAGTGTGGGTGTCTCAGGCATGGTGGTGTGGCGTCTGCATGTGCATATGGGGGTGGGGTGGGGAGTTTCCCTCCTCACTACTCCTGGACATGTGGCCTAGCAGGGTGTGGGCTGGATCCTTTCACTTCCCCAAATGTAATAATACCCTGGGTGCAGAGTGGGGCGGGGCCTGGGCGGGGCCCTGCCCATCCTGGACAGGCAGGTGTCTGGCCAGGCTCTAGGGTCCCTGCCCCTTGGCCTTGGGGGAGAGCCATGAGGTGGGTTCTGAGTCTCACCTGGCCCAGGCCGATTTGACACCCGCCTCCCACCCCTGCAGCTGGACCTGCAGCCTCAGGCCAAGGTGCTGATGTCTGTGCAGTATTTCCTAGAAGATGGCGGTAAGACTTTTCACTGGGCATGGGCAAGCTCACCTGCCAGATCAGAGGCAGCGCTTGCAGGAATATGGAAGCGACTCCCATGGGGATATGTCAGGGCCATCTTGGGAGGGAATGAAGTGGGGGCTACCCTTCACGGACTGGGGCTGACCTCAGCACATGGCTTGTAGATTGCAAACAGTCTATGCGTAGTGAGGAGGAGGCCAAGTTCCCAACCATGAACCGTCGTGGAGCCATTAAACAGGCTAAAATCCACTACATCAAGAACCATGAGTTCATTGCCACCTTCTTTGGGCAGCCCACCTTCTGTTCTGTGTGCAAAGAGTTTGTCTGGTAAGGGCTGGCGACACCTGCTGGGGGTGGTGCAGGGAGGGAGGGAGGGACCAAACTGCAGCACCTTCACTCACTCTGCTGGCTTTGCCTTCCAGGGGCCTCAACAAGCAAGGCTACAAATGCAGGCGTAAGTCTTTCCTCTATTCAGTGTGTGCACCCATATGTGCTGACGCATGCTGTCGCTTGTGTCCCTGGGTCAGTATAGCAAGTCTGGACAAGAGCCCTGTGTACATGAGTGTGTGCGCTCAAGTCAGTTAGTGCCAGGCTGGCTTGTTGCAGCTGGCCAGAGCCAGTTCTGCGCATGCCTTCCCAACTCCGTGCATGTTCTCAGATTGTGGCCCAAAGTAGGCTGTTGTAGAGATTTACACAGAAACCAGCCACAAACTAACCAGGGACACACATGAGGTCTCTGGCCCTGGGGGTGGGGGTGAGATCGTCACTAGCTCTCCCCTGACTTGGTGTGCTTGCCTCGGAAGCAAGTGTCTCTGGTGCCCAAGTGCATGCACACCTTTCACCATGACAGGAAGTGGGGAGCAGGCTCTGCAGATTGCAGGTGTGAGCAGGCACGGGCCGTGCCACCATTCACTCACTGTACGGCCTTGGTCAAGTGCCTCTGTTTCCTCGTCCATAAACTAGAGATAATATTAAGATTCAAGTGTGAAGATCCACTGGATAAGTTATGTAAGCTGTGTCTTAAGGGCTTAGTAGGTGGTAAGCGGTCAGTAAAAGAAATTTATTGTTATGATTCTATGCGCTTTGCGCTTACGTGGATGGATAGTGTCTTTGTCCTGGGTTGTGTCATGTGTAAATATGAAAGAGAACTTAGCAGCTATTTGCTGGCCTGGAATAAAGAAATAGGAAATAGGGGCTCTTTTACCCCTACAGATCCTCCCTTAGCCCACCCCTACCCCCTGCTGGGAGTGCTGCAGCGGTCTCTAATTTGTACAACCCCTTAGATTGGCCCACCTCTCGCCCATGCTTTCCAGGCCCCTCTGTAAGGGCTAGCAGGAGGAGGGAAAAATAAAACCCTAGACTGAGGCCTGTGTAGGGTGAGGGCGTGGGCGGCCAGCGAGAAGGCTGGCTTTGTGCAAAGGGCTGTACTTGGCCAGCAATGCCAGCTCAGACTCTGCCTCTCTCTTGGTGCTTCCCCTCCCCGTCCTGGGCCTGCGCCCCTTCAAGAATGCAACGCTGCCATCCACAAGAAATGCATTGACAAGATCATCGGCCGCTGCACTGGCACTGCTGCCAATAGCCGGGACACCATTGTGAGCTGGGCCCAAGGCTTGGGGGTCTGGGGATTGGACAAATGGGAGGGCCGTGGGTACCATAGACTCTGGGTGGGGCTCACCCTCTTTTCTCCCTTTCTTTCACCTTTCCTTGCCTGGGCTCCTTGGGCCTCTGGGTTTCCCAGCCCCTGGTGGGAGCGCTGTTATGAATCTGACAACTATTCTGGGGGGAACTGGCATGTGATCTCTGACTTATAATCCCCTTCCCCTCCAGTTCCAGAAAGAACGCTTCAACATTGACATGCCACATCGGTTCAAGGTTTACAACTACATGAGCCCCACCTTCTGTGACCACTGCGGCAGTTTGCTCTGGGGCCTGGTGAAGCAGGGGTTGAAGTGTGAAGGTGTGTGCTACCCAGATCCCAGCTGCCCCCCAAACCTCCTCAGCCCCTGTACCCGCCATGATGCCTTCACTCCTTACCCTGAGACTTCTCGCCCTGACCCTTATGTCTTCTGTTTGCCCTTCACTAGCCGTCCTGACTGTCAGGAGGCCTAAGGCTCCATCCCTCTGAGCTACGTGCTGAGGAGCAAGTGGCCTGAGGTGCTTCCCCAAGGGTTGGCATGCATTAGTAGGCCCTGCTCCCAGGCTCCCCTGAGGAGAAGCTCAAGGCCCTGAGGAAAGCTGCCTATCTCGCTTATCCCAGATGTTAAAGAGGCTGTAGTTAGCCGCCTTCCTCTCTCTCTCTCCCTCTCCCTCTCCTTCCTTCTCTCTTTTTCTCCCTCCCACCCTTCCTCCTCTTCTCCCTTTTTCCCCCTCCTTCCTTTGCTTCCTTCATTCTCTTTACCCCATCTGTCTCCCCCCCTCCACCCCCTTCTCTTTCTTTCTTTGAGGGTCTTACGCAGTAGTCAAGGCTGGTTTGGAATTCAGAGCAGTCCTCCTGCCTCAGCCTCCCAGTTGCTGGGATTCTGGCTGTGAATTACCATATCCAGCTATTTTCATTTTCTTTATTTAAACCATGAAATATTTGAAATGCTCACGATAGTTTCAGATGCCCTCGTCCCCAGTTGCTCAACAGCCCAAAAACTCCTCTTGTCTCCTCTCCTCCCTGCCCATTTCCGAGACCTAACACTGCCGGCTCTGCCTCTGCCTCTCCCTCTGCAGACTGTGGCATGAATGTGCACCACAAATGCCGGGAGAAGGTGGCCAACCTGTGTGGTATCAACCAGAAGCTCTTGGCTGAGGCCTTGAACCAAGTGAGCCAGGTAGGCATTTGCCTATGGGACCTGGCCATAGGGCAGTGCAAGCCGAGGGTATCAGGGCTGATAGCATGCCAGGGGAGCCTCAGGTGGGTGAGGCTTCTGGAAAACAAACAATGAGTGTAGGCAGCAGAGAGGCGGCCCTGTCTTCTTGGGACATTCATCATTCAGGCAGTTTGTAACCTGAGAGGTGTCAGGGGCTGCCGAGGTGACTGTTGGGATATCTTGAACAAGGCCTAGATTTATGTTACGTGTGTGTCATGTGTGGTGTGGTTTGTGTGGTATGTGTGTATATGATATCTATAGTGTGGGTGTTGTGTATGTGAGACATGTGTGCATGTGGTATTTGTATACACATGGAATTTGGTATGTAATATGTGTGCCTAGAGTGTGGTATTTAGGGGCGGGTGGTATATTGAGTATGTAGTATGTGCATGTGTATACTGTATGTGCATAGTATACATGGTATGTTTACACTGTGTGTATGCAGTGTGTGAAATACAAGGAGGAGTGGCATGTAGGTTATGTGCTATATGGAGTGTATGCTATGTATGCATATCTGTGCTGTATGTGCATAACATATATGGGGTGTGTGTGTGTGTGTTTCTTTTATTTGTTTGTTTGTTTTTCAAGACAAGGTTTCTCTGTGTAGCCTTGGCTGTCCGTGACTTACTTTGTAAACCAGGCTGGCCTCGAACTCACATGATATGGCTGCCTCTGCCTCCCCAGTGCTGGGATTAAAGGTGTGTATCACTAAGCTTGGCGCTTGTGGGTGTGTATGTGGGTGTTGGTGTGTGTGTGTGGTGTACGAATGCACAGTGTGTACTGTGTGTTGGGTGTATGAGAAAGGGGTTCTCGTGTGTGTGTGTGTGTGTGTGTGTGTGTGTGTGTGTGTGTGTGTCTGGAACTTAATGGATTATGCAAAACTTTAGAGTGAAATTTTAGAGTCACAACTGAAGTTACTGGCTGGCAAGATGTTTCAGTGGGTAAAGGCACTTTCCACTCAGCCTGAAAGACTGAGTTCCTTCCATAGAACCCACAGAACAGGAGAGAGACAGATCTCACAGGTTGTCCTCTGTTCTCCACATGCGCCCTGTGGCATATGCATATGTACACATACACAGAAATACATGTAAAAAGTGTTTTTGGTTTTTTAAAGATTTGTTTATTTATTATTTATACATGTGTGCCTGCAGGCCAGAAGAGGGCATCAGATCTCATTATAGGTGGTTGTGAGCCACAATGTGGTTGCCGAGAATTGAACTCAGGACCTTTGGAAAAACAACCAGTGCTCTTAACCTCTGAGCCATCTCTCCAGCCTGTAAAAAATGCCTCCCAAGTGCTGGGATTAAAGGCGTGTATTACCATGCCCAGCTCATAAAAACTGTTTTTAATAATGAGGTTAAATGATTTATTAAATGCTGAGGACGGTGCTGGGCGTGGTGGCGCACACCTTTAATCCCAGCACTTAGGAGGCCGAGGCAGGTGGATCACTGTGAGTTTGAGGCCAGCCTGGTCTACAAAAAGCAAGTCCAGGATAACCAAGACTGTTATACAGAGAAACCCTGTCTTGAAAAACCTAAAAAGAAAAAAAAAATGTTTAGGAAGGTATGGTTCAGTTTGCTAGATTTCTGCCCAAAGAGTGTGCCTTTCAGATCTCAGGGCCAGGGGAAGGGCGGAATGAGGCCTGGAAGGCCTGGGCTCTGCCCCTCTGACATCATTGGAATTGAGGGTCCTCTGCCTGGCCTGAGACTTCTGACAGTGGTTTTACCATTTGGCTTCCTTCTTACGCCCTTTCCCTAGAGATCTTTGCGGAAGCTGGACTCAGGATCTTCAGAGAATGTCGGGATATACCAGGGATTCGAGAAGAAGGCAGGGATCTCTGGGGACGACACTCCAGGTGACGCTGGGTCAAATGTCCCTTTTAAAGATCCTATCCTCCAACAGGGCCAGAAAAGGGGACAGTCTTCCTTGCCCAGTGAGCCCTGGGATAAGGTACTGAGCCCCTCTCTCCAAGGCCCCTTCCTTCCCCGGCCCACCCCTGAGGCTCCAGTAAGTCCTTCTCGCTGCCTGGTAAGGCCTAGAAAGAGCTGCCACCCTCACCTAGGCAGTGGGGCCTTCTCTCCTCTCCAAGGCCCCTTGCTTAGTCCGCTCCTGACCCCTGGGCCGGGGTTGTGTCAACTGAGACCTTAGTCTCTCTTTCTCTCTAACAGACAACAACGGGACCTATGGCAAGATCTGGGAAGGCAGCACCCGGTGCAGCATTGAGAACTTCACCTTCCACAAAGTGCTGGGCAAAGGCAGCTTTGGCAAGGTGAGGGCGGCCTGAGGACCAGGGGTTTCCTGTTGGGCACTAGAGGCTGGGTGCTGGTACCCTCCTGGGCCTTTGCTCAGCATCCTGCCCGCCGGTAGGTACTGCTTGCAGAGCTGAAGGGCAAAGATCAGTTCTTTGCGGTCAAGTACCTGAAAAAGGACGTGGTGTTGATCGACGATGACGTGGAGTGCACCATGGTGGAGAAGCGGGTGCTGGCGCTCGCCTGGGAGAATCCCTTTCTCACCCACCTCATCTGTACCTTCCAGACCAAGGTTCTTGGACTTGCCCCAACCCTGTCATCTTCCCTACGGTGGGGCTGTGTCTGTTCTAGTCACCTCTCCCAAGTTGTCCCCCTCAGCCCAGGTTCTGTGCGCTGTGCTTCCTGTTGGAGCGCTGTGATCTCTTGCAAGGCTACCTCCTACTTGTGCCTTTACCTCTGCTCACTCCCTGCCCCGCTCTAGGACCACCTGTTCTTCGTGATGGAGTTTCTCAATGGCGGTGACCTCATGTACCACATTCAGGACAAAGGCCGCTTCGAGCTCTACCGGGCTACGTACGTGAGGGCCCCTGTGTATAGAGAGGGGCTCTGGCTGAGTGTATGGCCAGTCTGTCCTTTATTTTTTTTTTTCTCTCTCCTCTTCCCAAGAAAAGCTTGAGTTAGGAAAGAGCTAGCTAAGCACCGGGGAGACTTGGGACGATGTGTGGGGAGCAAGTTCTGGTTGTGAGGCCAGCACAGGCGCACAGGTCCCGTCCTCTCTTCAGGCCTCGGCCAGACAGCAGAATGGACAGTGCCCTGCATAACATTGGACCCTGGTGTGTGCACTAGACTACAGTAGTAATGCTGTCAAGAATGTGTGTGCCCCTAAACTACTGGTGTGTGTTCACACGTTTGTGTCCACAGAAGCCCCTCCTACAGCAGAGCTTTGGCTTATTAAGCTTTCAGCTCAAACTTTGCCGCCCGGGCTCTCAGCCCCCACATACCTGATAAAAATGCGTTTGATTGGGTCCATAATGTTAGTAGAGTTACGTATAGCATTTCCGGCCCTGGGGGGGGGGGGTGATGGGACTGGTGGGCAGAGTCCTGGAACACTGTCTCTCGCTCAGGTTTTATGCAGCTGAGATCATCTGTGGGCTGCAGTTTCTACACAGCAAAGGCATCATTTACAGGTAGGTATTGGTGGTGCCCGGCTGTGGGGACTTCTGGGAAGGGTGGTGCCTGGCCTGGTCACAGTTCCACCACTACTGGGAGTGCATCTTAGGATGAGCATTGGATGCAAGAGCTTTTCTGCTCCTTCGGCTGAGGCTGGTGCAGCTCCTGGAGCTGAGAGCTCACTGCACATCCTCTGTACTGTCAGAAGAGGGGGGCTCACTGCGCATCCTCGGTACTGTTGGAAGAGGGGGCCCACAGAGCATCCTCAGTACTGTCGGAAGAGGGGGGCTCACTGCACATCCTCGGTACTGTCGGAAGAGGGGCAGCACTGGCAGGTACAGGGTTTCCTCCTCATTCTTACTCCAGAGCTGCAGTTGAGCAATCTAAGATTTCACCAATATGAGCTGGTTCCTTAAGTCTTCATCCAGTACATATGCTCATCCTGGGGTGGAACCCCACACTCTCACTGGAAGGGCTGAGGCTGCACCCTGTGTCTTGATGTGGAATGATACTGAACTGTTTATCAGGCAGAAATTAACCTGCAGAACCAAGTTGTGGCTTTACACCCCTGTAATCCCAGCATTCGGGAGGCAGAGGCAGGCAGATCTCTGGGAGTTTGAGGCCAGCTTGGCCTACAGAGGACATCCAGAGCTACATAGTGAGACTTTGTCTCAAACAAAAAACTAACAGGTTTTCTCCGCTGATGAAATGAGCCAAGTCAAGTCAGATTAATGCCTAAAAGGCAGGTTTATTGATTGCAGCCCTTGGGCAGGTTCACTGGCCCCAAGGAATGAGGCCAGAGAAGTCACCACGGGGAGGGAGACAGAAAGGAAGAGCGAGAGAAAGTATGTACACCCAGGAAGAGAGAATGCAGAGAGAGAGAGAACCAAAATGTCTGGATTGTGTAGGGAAGCCCAGCCCCTGAGCTGGAAAGTTCAGGGTGGAGCGTGGGATATGCCAGCCATGCCCTGTAACAGGTAGGGACTGAAGGATGCTGGGAGAACCTGGAGGCCAGGTCTGCTTTGGTATGTTAAATATGCACCTCAGCCGCTTGTCACAAGTCTAAAACCCAAGGGGGGAAATTAGCCTGGCTGCATATTTAGATTCGGTCTCACAAAATGAAAAGAAATCTACCAAACTAAGCCACGTGACAATGTGTATCTTATACTGGTGTTACAGTGAGGAACTGGAGAGATGGCTTACCTGCTGTTTAGAGCACCTGCTGTTCTTGCAGGGTAGGGTTCTAAGCCTTTATGTCCAGAAGTTCACAACTGCTTGTAGCTCTAGCTGCGGGGATCTGACGCCCTCTCCTGGCCTCTGTGGGCACCTCCACTCATGTGCACTTCCCCACACAGACACACATACATATGTGTAAATTGGAAAAAGTAATAAATAAAAAGCTAAAGGCTTTCTGGTGGTTGGTAAAAGAGTAAAAGAGATAGTAGAGATAGATCTTGTATTGTGTGTGCACTTGCATTACTTGTTTGTTCCCATGTTATCTATTCAAATGACTAATGACAGAAACCAACATGGTCCCTGCCCTTGTTGAGTCAGACAAACCTCAGCTGGGTGGAAGGGGGTGGGACATATCTGCCAGCCAGTTAGGTGACAAGGGACAAGTGACATCAGCACTCTTGAACTTCACGCAGGGCTTCAGAGAGTAGGGTACTGTATGTCCCACATTTAGCATAGTGGGTGACTGCCAAAGGGGCCTGTGTGTTAGCTCCCCCGAGTTCTGCTTTCTCCTCTGTGTTCTCCTGTGCTCCGAGGGAACGTTGCGGACTTGCGGGGATGAAATCCGGCGTGTGGCAGCAAGACTAGGCAGGATGAGAACTTTCACCCAGGGATATTCTGCCCTAACCTCTCCTCAGGGACCTCAAGCTGGACAATGTCATGCTGGACCGGGATGGCCACATCAAGATTGCTGATTTTGGTATGTGCAAAGAGAATATATTTGGGGAGAACCGGGCCAGCACGTTCTGTGGCACCCCCGACTACATCGCCCCTGAGGTGAGTGGGTGCAGCTCTGCATTTGGCCTTGGAAGGGTGGTGCCAGAAACACTCCCTGAAGAAGGCTGGTACCTTACTCTGACCACTGTTGCCCCTAGATCCTGCAGGGCCTGAAGTACACATTCTCCGTGGACTGGTGGTCCTTTGGGGTCCTGCTCTATGAGATGCTCATTGGCCAGTCTCCGTTCCATGGTGATGATGAGGATGAACTCTTTGAGTCTATTCGGGTGGATACACCGCACTATCCCCGTTGGATCACCAAGGAGTCCAAGGACATCATGGAGAAGGTACGCCTTGCCAATACATGCCCTTGGGGTTTCAGGAGAGCCTGCCTCTGGAATAGGGGCTCCTTGGGGTCCATGCCTGACACATCCCAAGCCTTACTCTATCCCTGTTCCCAGGCACTCCATTCTGAGTTCCCTGTCTGGAATCGGCAAGGTGTGGTGACTAAGGGCTAAGGGTCAGGAGACAGACAAACCTGAGGCCAAGTCCTGGCTCTGTCTGACGAGCTGGTGACCTTTTGGCGGGTCACTTAACCTCCTTCTCCTTATCTTCAAACTGCCTCAGAGTTGCTAGCAGCACATAGAAACCCATCAATGTTCAGTACCCAGGAAAACATACAGCATTACTCTCAGCCCCAGAATTCCCTGGGCTGAGCCTGGCCAGTCTTGGGGGCCCTTGGGCTGTCAGCCGTTTTTCAGGGCTCCAGTTTCCCATGGCCTTGAGTCCTGACCAAGACCCCTGTGGGTTGCAGCTGTTCGAGAGGGAGCCTGTCAAGAGGCTGGGAATGACAGGAAACATCAGGATTCACCCCTTTTTCAAGACTATCAACTGGCCGCTGCTGGAGAAGCGGAAGGTGGAGCCGCCCTTTAAGCCCAAAGTGGTATGTCAACCCCTGCCCTGCCCCAAGCCTGGCCCCTCCCTTGCTCTGCTCCTTTCCCTTCCAGCCAGCCAGCTTCCTGATCTCCCCTGGCATGCTGCATACCACAGCCTCTCCTCTTGCGTTCTCATAATTTCAACAGACATTTGGAACTATGGCTGGGGAGTATACCAGGTTGAGTGGCAGTGCACTTAACCTAGTATGTACAAGGCCCCAGGTTTTCTCCTCAGCAGCAGAAACAGAAACAGGCAGGCCTGATATTGTAGGTGTGCTCTACCAGTACTTGGGAGGCAGGAGCAGGAGAGTAGCCACAAGTTTGAGGCCAGCCTAGTAGTCTTCGTGGTCAGTCCCCAGCTGGCCAGAGCTACATAGGGGGACCCTGTTTCAAAACAACAAAAAGTGGCATGCGCCTGTAATCCCAGCGAAGGTGACAGCAGTGGTGGCTGTGGCGAGACACCTAGTGCTGAGGTAAGTAATCATCTTAAATCCAGGTCAGCCAGGGCTGCATAGGAAGATTCTGTCTAAGACAGACAGAGACCGAGAGAGAGAGAGGACCTCACGGTGTTGTCGTCTGACTCATAAGCCTGGACTTAAGCTCTCCTGCAGGTACACAGCACCATGAGTGTACATCACGTGGTGATATCAGCCATGCTTGTAGCTAAATCCTTCAGGACCCTGCATTCCGGGAACTACGTTTTGGCCACCAGAGTTAGGGCTTCATTTTCATCCTCTACCAATCTTCACCAGTCACAGCCATTTCCAATCAATATTGGACATGCTGAGTCCTTGTTGGGTGCAGAACACTGTGCCGGGCTTTGGTGAGGTGCCCAGAGGAACCCAGACGAGACATTTGCACACTGGTGGCAATCGGTGATAGAAGCCAATAGGATGGGAAATAGCACGGGGCACACTTGGCATGGGTTGCTTTGCGGAGGGTATAGCAGTGAGAGTCTGGAATGCGGAGAGCAGAGTGCGCTGTGAGGCCCAGGCTGTCAGGACAGGCAGAGGGCAGCCAGGTAGAGAGGTTTGCGCAGCAGCCACTGGCAGTTTCTGAGGCAAGTAGATTGTGTTGCTGGGAAATTGGAACTTGCTGGTGTGTACATCCGTACACTTGTAATCCTAATGCTCAGCTGGACACAGGAGGTTCTCCACTGCAAGCCCAGGCTACACAGCATGGTCCTGTCTCTTAAAAAACAAACAAAAAAAGAAGTTAGGGCACAGTGTCCCTCTTGAGATCATAGCTCCTTCTCTGGCTGCCTTCCTCTCACTCACTCTCTGTTCTCTGCTGGGACGTACTGTTCTCATTGGGCAGTCTCTGTGGCATGCCCCACATTTGTGCTTTGAGACATCAGAGTGCTTCCCCTTGTGGCTCTCACATTCAGAGGCTCCCTGAGCAGGTGACAAGCTGGCCCAGCTGTAAGAGCAGCATGTGGCTCTCGCTCCTAAGAGTGGTTTCTTCCTCCACCATCTAGGCTGCTGTGGTGAACAAACAGCCTATGCGGGGATTGGGGTGTGTGTGTGTGTGTGTGTGTGTGTGTGTGTGTGTGTGTGTGTGTGTGTCAGGGTGGGGGTGGTGAGGTCGGACAAGATGACAGGGCAGGCAGGTATGGTAGTAGGGCAGTGGGCTCTCAGCCCCAAGGATGGGCCTGCCAGGAAGTGAGCCCTATGGCTCTAGTGTAGCTAGCTCAGTGGCAGAGTACTCCCCTAGCATGCCAGTGCCTCCCAAGTAAAGGTAAAATAGAAGACCAGGCATGGCAGTGCACATCTGTAATCCCAGCCCTCGGGGGTGAGGGGTAGGGAGTAGGGGTGGGGTGGAGGCAGGAAGAGCAGGGGTTCAGGGCCAGCCTCAGTTGCATGAGACTGTCTTGAAAGAGCAAAACAAAAACAAAAACTTGTTTCCAATCTTTTGCCTATCAAATCTCTGGCCTAATGTCTCTGAGCCTGTTTTTCTGCAAATGGGATAGTAACGTTTATCTCTGGGGCTATGGTAAGGGACAAGATGAAGGAAGGAAGTGACTCCGGGGCTCTCCTAATGCGCCAGTTTTCAAAAGAAGCCAGAAATATGAATTTAAAATGTTAAAAAATATTGCTTCCGATTCTATCAAAACCCAGCACTGAGGGCTAGGCACGCAGCTCAGGTGGGGGAGCCCTTGCTTAACACATACAAGGCCCAATTCTCAACAACTTACCAACCAAAACTGGGCCGGCTCAAATGCTTGTGACCTCTAGCTCAGTTTGGCCCAAGGATCACAAGAGACCTGGAACTATCTCATCCAGTCCTCAGGGGCAGTGATTTAGGAACTTTCCTTATAAACAGCTTGGGAATAAATATTTAGAGTTTTATAGGCCCCGTGCTCTCAGTGCAGCCATACTCTGAGTGTCAACCAATGAGGGTGGTTGGTTGTGTAGTCATAAAACTTGATTTGTGGGCACAGAAATCTGTATTTGACTTCATTTTCATGTGCTGTTGGAGAGCCTTTTTCTTTTCTTTTTTCTTTTTTTCTCCCAACCATTTAAAATCATAGAGGCTGGAGCTGGGAGTGAGTGGTGCTTGGCTTTTATCCCAGCAATTGGGAGGCTGAGACAGGAGGATCATGAATATGTAGACAGCCTGGGCTACATAATGAGACTTTGTTTCAAAGATACCAAAACCAAAACCAACCAACCAAAGATAGAAAAAGTTATTCTTAGCTTATAGGCCCCTATTAAAAGCAGAGCGGGAAGCCGGGCATGGTGGCGCACGCCTTTGATTCTAGCACAGAGGCAGAGGCAGGTGGATCACTGTGAGCTCAAGGCCAGCCTGGTCTACAGAGTGAGTCCAGGACAGCCAGGATGACACAACAAAACCCTGCCTTGAAAAACGAAAAATAAATATTAAAAAAAAAAAAAAATCAGAGCAGGAGGTATGTGGCCCACAGACATGGTCCATAGTTCCCAGGCCTGTTCTGAGGACATCCCCTGTGCTCCTGCCTTCCTTCCTTCCTCATCCCTTGGGAAATAGCATTCCCCTGGGTTGGGGCTGCCTTAGGCTACCAGTAACGTCCTCTTTCCCCACTGAGCAGACTGCCCTGGCCTGCCCCCACCAGGGTCCCCTAGAGGCCCAGGCACCTGCCGTGCCTTTGAAGGCAGACCTTGGGGACACCCCTGCAGTCACACTCACACACTGCTGCCTTCTCCTCACAGAAATCCCCTGCGGACTACAGCAACTTTGACCAAGAGTTCCTGAGTGAGAAGCCCCGCCTTTCCTACAGCGACAAGAACCTCATCGACTCTATGGACCAGGCAGCCTTCCATGGCTTCTCCTTTGTGAACCCCAAATTTGAGCAGCTCCTGGACAAGTGAGCTCCCAGACCTGCTTTAAAGGCCCCAGCAGAGCAGGCCGGTGCGCCCTGGTTTGCATCCGCACTGCCCCTGGAGAACAGCGGGTGACTGGGTGATTTCTGCTGCTGTCCCCTTCATCCTCAGAGGGTTCGGCTCCTGTTGGCGGGGCTCACAGTACACTTCCTCTGTGAACTGTTTGTGAATTTGCTTTCCCTTTGCCATCAGAGGGAAACTGTAAATCCTGTGTTTCATTACTTGAATGTAGTTATTGAAATATATATTATATATATGCACATATATATAATAGGCTGTATATATTGCTCAGTTTAGAAAGCATGTAGGGGACTGGTATGTGTTGACCTTTTTTTTTTTTAAAAAAAAGTGTATATGTATGTATATACATATATACACATGCGTGTATGTATATATATATATATATGACCAAAAGGAAAAAAAAAGCACAAACTGTCTGAACCACAAGGTTCTTTTATGTGTGTCTAAATAAACACTGAATGGTACCAACCTGGCTGTGGGGACGTTTATGTCCCAGGAAGCTGGTGGCAGGTGCTCCTGCCACTGTTGATTGCAGTCACAGACTCCTGGGTCTTCATGCAAATGTGTTTGTGTTTAGGGGTTTCCTTCTGCTTCAGGGCCCTGGGACTGCAGGAGCCCCAGATGTCTCTCTGGGGTACATGGTAAGAGGTGAGAGACAGGTTATAATCTGTCTCTAGGCGGAGAGGGCCAGCCCAGAAAAGTTCAGAGAGGCAGAAAGCCGGGCCTGAGAGCAGAGGCAGAGAGCTGGGAGTGTGTTTCGGGGCTAGAGTGTTTGCTTAGCTCCATCACTTCATACACACACACACACACACACACACACACACACACACACACACACACACACTTATGCATGCCTGAGGGATGTGGTTCAGTTGGTAGAGTGCTGGCCTAACATGCACGAGGCCCTATCCCCCAGCAGTGTATAAGCCTGAGATTTGGGAGGAGGGAGCAGGCAGATCAGATGTCCAGGTCTGTTCTCAGCCACACAGCAAGTTTTGAGGCCAGCCTGGGCTATACGAAACCCTGTCTTAAAAATAATAATTCAAAAATGATTGAGAGACTGGCCCCAGATTAGGCAGGAAGACGGAAAGGAAAAAAGCCTTTAGGCATATCTGGATTCAAATCCCAAAGTAGCTAGCCAAAAAAGGCCATGCCCCTTGGTTGTTTTAAGCCTCAATATCCTCATCTGTGAGTGATGGGGGCAGGGCAAAGAGGTGACAGTTGTAACTGCAAAGCTGTTCTCAAGCTTGCTCTGTAGACCAGGTGGGCCTCACAGATCCTTCTGCCTCTGCCTCCTGAGCGGTGAGATTAAAGGCGTGCCTGAAACTGCACATCTCGTTACTGTTAAACTCCATTCTCAGGAGAGGAGTCAGCATCCAAGTTCTAGAATTATTCCACAGGAGTCCTTGCCTGCCTGGAGAAGGGGAGAGGGGCAGGGTAGGAGAGAAAATGTTTAGTGCCTGAGTGGGGTGCTGAGGCGTGCCCCATTATGTCAACCAAACCCTACAGTCAAGGACTCAGGCTCCGAGACACAGCACCTGGCAGCTGCCTGCGAGGCAGGGTGGCCGTGGTGTGCAGGGACACCCTGACTGGACTCCCCTCGCTGTCTCCATGCGTCCAGTTTGTCCCTACCTCCTGCGTGCTACCAGGGGCACAGGTTTCAGACATGGCCCTCCCTGCCCCCCTGCCCCCACCCCCACCCCGCTCTTTGTCCTGGATGTGGATGAAGGCGGTTCTAGCTCCTGATTGGCTGGTCACAGCAGCCGCTTGCTGACTGCCAGCAGTTCATTTTTCTGGGCTGAGGTACAAGTTTCCACAGCCTGGGAAGGCGAGATGGACTGAAACTGGCCCAGGGAGAGGCCTATGGGGATGGGAGCATAGTTCTGTTCATTTTCTCCATACTGTTTTGCACTGCGCCTGTGCTGGGCCAGCCTAGACACCCAGAGCAGGGCCGTTCATCTTCACAGTGTGACCCTATGGGGTGTGCTGGAGAACACGGGGATAAAGGAAGTCTAGAGGGAGGTGCCTAGGGTCCCCAGTGTCCTGCTCCTGCTACAGCACGCCAAGGCCTCCTGAATCTCCGTGAGGCCACGGCCAATGGCTGTAGTGTAGAAGCAGTGTTGGTGTTTGGGGCCGCCACCTACCGTCCGGCCTGCCGCTCTGAAGCAGAGGCTTGCACACAGCTTTACATGCAGAGATGGGTTCCCTCCCCTTGAGAAAGGGAGGGCTGAGTTGGTTTGTCAGCTTGAGGCAGTAAGGAGTGGTGAGAACACAGTATCTGGAAAGGAAGCCTTAGGTTTGAGTTTCACTTAGGCTACCCACATACTGGCTCAGTTCCTTATCAGTGTCAGTCTCCTCACCTGAGCAGTAGAACCACCAATCCGTGCTGCCTCATGGAGCAGCTGCCTCAGGCAGGCTTCATAATGGCCAGCGCCTGATGCCTGGCGGTGTAGTCTAAGGGCTGTGGGACCTGCCTCAGGAAGCTTGATTCCCTGTGGGAAGCAGCCCTCAGGGACACTGACTCTGCCTGACCGCGCACATCTCTAACCCTGCTCCCAGCTTTTGAGTAGGTGCCAGGCCTGGCCCAGTGGCCTTAGGAAATGCCTCTCATGCTAGGCTTAAAGCCACTTTCCCTGGCATGTAGGGGCCTGGGAGCAAGCAGACTGCCCTTTCGTTTGCCAAGGGGGTATGCAAGCAGCGGGAAGCTCAGCCTCCATTGTAAAAAAAAGAGCTAGCACCCCACTCCCTGCTGGACTGAGGAACCGGATGCTCTGGAGCCTGGGGGCAGGAGCACACGCCCTGCAGTTAAAATGCCCTGGTTTTAAATGCTCTGTGTCCTAGTGACCTCAACAAGTGACAACCTCCTAGAGCCTCACTTTCGTTTCCTCCCCTGGAAAATGGAGGGTGATACTACTGTTGTCTAGGATGACACATTGGTATGTATATAAATGGCATTGACTCAGTAAACAGCGGGCACTGTGACCCCGCCCCTCATGGGACTCCTAGGTGCTTCTGATTGGACGGCAGGTAGGCAGTCACTCCCCCTTCAGGCAGAGGTACTCAAGAACCTCATGCCCTGACTTGCCAGGGTGCCTACTTCCGCATGTCTCAACTGAAGGAAACAAGAAGTGAGCAGAAGCCTGGGCATTTGGGGAGCTGTTTCAGAATTTTCCTGATAGTAGGGCCAAGAGTTTTGAAAAAAGATCAGAAAAAAAAAAAAAAAACAAAACTAGTGGTTCACTGGGGTTCCACCTTATTGCTTCCATGTGCTTGCTTTAAAATATATTTTTATGTGTGTGTGTGTGTGTGTGTGTCTGTGTGTGTGTGTGTACGCGCGCGCACGTGTGAGTGCAGGTGTCCTCACAGGCCACAGGAATTGGGTCCCCTGGGGGCTAGAATGACAGGGAATTGTGAGGCACCCATTTTGGGTGCTGGGAGTCAGACTTGGGTCCTCTGGAAGAGCAGTATACGCTCTTAACCCTTGAACCACTCCTCTAGTCGCAGATGTGCCTGCCTTTGAGGGCACTGGCATCTGGGGGTACAGGGTGGAGCTACAGAAAAGAAAGAAGCATGAGTGGGTGGATGAATGTGTGCATGGGTGGCTGAACGGCTGGAAAGGCCAGCTAGACTCTAAGTGTCTGTTAGACCACCTGGAAGTCAAGGGTGTCAGGCGGTGCTTCTTGAATCCAGGATACATCAGCTTGCGTACTGATGAAAGGTACCAATCTTTCAGGCCACGTTCTATGCAGGGATCCCAGTCCCTGACTGAGCCATGGAACCCCAAAACCCAGGTTAGCCAGGCAAGGCTTATTACATTATGATCTTGGAGGAGGCCCAGACATCGTTATGTAGAAAGCTCTCCCGATGTCTATGTGCAGCAGGATGGAGAGCAAGTTAGGCAAGGTGAGAATCTGCATATTGCCCTGTGAAGCTAGGGGAAAAAAAGCTGCTTCAAAAAAGAAAAAAGAAAAAAAAAAGCCACACCTTGGAAATCAAGTCACCTGTTAGCACTGCCAGGCCAGCCTTTGTGTGGAGGAGGCTCGTGTCTTGAGCCCCTGGAGCATAGCTTTGTGTCCAGGACCGCAGACAGAAAAATCCATGGGTCTGTGAGGCGGCCACTTGGCAGGGTAACGTTGCCCACTGCCTGGCTGGGCTACATCGCCCCCTGGTGGAGGCTGCCTAGCAGGCGTTGCAGGGACTCAGCCCTCAGCCAGTCTTCACGCCAGACGCGATGCTCAACACTTCCTCACTTTAACCTGTCTCAGAGGCAATACCTCTCCTTGCATAAACAACTATCTATATTGTCTCAGAGAATGGTATCCATCCTATGTTGGCCATATTCCCCAACACATCATTACAGTGTGGACAACTGATACAAGCTGGAGGCACATAGTCTTTGTGGATTCTAATAAGAGGAAATGAGGATACATTCAGAATTTTCTAGGGTGTGAAGGGCTGGGCGGGGGGGGGGGGGGCAGCAGGGCTTCCCATGGCTGCCTTGGCCTCACTTTAGCAAGACCTCCCTCTAAGGCTTTCCCAGGCACCTGCCTCCACTTCAGAACCATCAAGGCTGGATGGGACCTCTGGATCCCGCCCCTCCCCCTGCCCGATCCTGCAACTGCACCTAGCAGATGACCTTGGATGGCTGCCTATGGGACACCAGAGGTTGGATAGCTGGGTTTGCTCTGAATCCTGACATCCGGCCAAAGCCATTTTATCCCCTTTGAGGACGGAGGACGTCACACGAAAGATCTGAAAACAAGGGGACCAAGGACAATGAAAGGCTTACAAAGTGCGGAGCCTGGCCTGAGTCACCATGACCCAGATGGCATCAGGCTCCTGAGGTCTGAGGTGCTCTCAGATTGTCTGATCGACCTCACCCTTCCACAACTATAGCTTCTATGATTTCAGTCTTCGAACCTTAATGTCTGTTCCTAAATCTGGCTTTTAAGTGGGCCTTAGAAGACCCACAGTTTCCTCCCTCTGCCTGTGTTAAATACATACCCAGAAAGCCCTGACATTTGCTGCTCAGCCCACATTAAGTGCTGCACAAAGGCCAAGGCCCTGTGGGAAAGTCCTTTCTTCCGAAAGGCCTGTTGGGAGTCGATCTTTCTACTGATGTCACTTGGGATGGTGGGCACATGGGCTGTGGGTGGTGTTGATGTGCGTCTATCTGCCTGAGTTCTTACGCTCCTTGGCAAGAGCAGGTGCCTGCTGTGTGCCAGGAGCTCTGTGGGTATCGCTCAGAGCCACCACTCGGCAGATATGAATGAGTAGGCCTGGCATGCACTGTGTGTGGCCCACAGGCTCGTGACAATGGCTCTAGGTCGAGCTCTGTACTTACCATTTCCCCTGCGTTGTGGCCTGTAATTAGTCTTCACAAATGTGTGCGCCCGAGGAAACGGCCGTTGCTGGCTGTTAAGCTCCACGCTTCACCAATGAGTCAGCAGAGGGTCTGAGGAATGGGGGATTTGCCCCCTAGCTCTGGGAGGCTCCTTGGAGACTGTGGGTTGCTTTCCTTGTCATGCTCTCTTTGGCAATGAGCATAATTGCTCACAGGCTGCTGGGCTTGCTCAATGCTGGTCAGGAGGAGGATGAGAAGATGCCCTTCCCTGGCTCAAGAGGCCCCAGGAAGAGTGAAAAGGAGCCGGAGCTACAGCTAGCTAGGAGAGGCACAGTTTGGCTTGGCCCTGGAAAGCCTTTGGAGGTTATAGATGCCCAGTGGGTGTCTTTGTGGGCTCACAGTTTGATAACTGGAGCCGGAGAGGAGGGGGGTGGGAATGAGCCAGGTTTGCGTGAGTAGGCAGTCACAGGGTCATACGGAAACCTTCGAAAGCGACAGTCCAGCTGTGTCCTCAACATGGCCCCTCCAGTATAGGTCAGAAGCCTGGCTCCTCCTTCCTGCCTTCTGCAGGTTCACAGGCAGCACAGTGAGCTGAGATCGCAGGCAGAGGGCAGGAGATGTGTCCAGACTTTGGGTAAGTGGCTGAGAGCACAGGGCGGGGCAAGAGAGAGTACAGCCCTGCCCTTTCTCTGTTCCCTCCCTTTACTGCGCTAGAAGGGTGCAGCAGGTGGGAGCAGAGCTGATCTCCTGGGACATTAACAGTGACAGGTGATTCAAGGTCAAGCCCTCGGTAGGTAATGTCCTTCAGCTGGTAGAAGCTCACTGCCCCAGCTGAGGATTGGATGCCGGTTCAGGAGCACAGCATCTACCCGGAGCCCCAGCATATGAGACACCTGTTGCCTATGGCTCCGCAAGGCTTCTCGAAGCCACTTCCTGAGTTTTAAGTCATGGGTTCAAAAATAAGCCAATCAAACACTCTCTGCCTCAATAGTGAGTCAAAAACAACACAGTTCCAGAATAGGTTTTGTTGGCTTAATTGTCCTTAGCTATCTAGTTTGGAAAGAAGGCTTTTTGTTTGTTTGTTTTTTAGTTTTTTTTTTGGAGACAGGGTCTCTCTGTGTAGCCTTGACTGTCCTGGGCTGTCTTTGTAGACCAGGCTGGCCTCGAACTCATAAAGATCCACCTGCCTCTGCCTCCCGAGCGCTGAGATTAAAGGTTTTATGTTTTAAAAATTGAAGAGATGTTTTAAAACTCTGACTCAGGGATATCTATAATAGCTCAGCAGTGAAGGCCTTGTTGATAACGGACTCAGTCGCCACCTGGCACATCCAGGAGTCAGCACTGCTGATGGCCAAACTAGAAAACTAACTAGAAGCCGGCACACTTGCCTGTTGCATCTGAGTGTAAGGCCCTAGCTTCCAGGCCTAGCAGGTTCCTTGGTGCTATTGTTTGGGTTTTAACTAGTTTCTAAAGGCTCCTGAGGAGGAGTTTTGTTTGCTTCTTTAAGTTTGTTTATTTTTTAATAGTGTGTACATGCGCATATATGCATGCAGATGTGTCACGGCATGCCTGTGGACATCAGAATACAACTTAAGGGCGTTGGTTCTCTCTCTTCCCACCGTGTGGGGTCCAGGAATAGAACTCAGGTTATCAGTCTTGGGAGCAAGTAGCCTTGTCTGCTGAGCCATCTTGTAGGTCCTGTTTCTTTCTTTTTAAAATTTATTCTCTCTCTCTCTCTCTCTCTCTCTCTCTCTCTCTCTCTCTCTCTCTCTCTCTCTCTCCCACCCCCGCTCCTCTCCTGTGTGTGTGTGAGTGTGTATGTGCGTGTGTGCAGGTACCCATGGAGGCCAGAGGTGTGGCATTGGATCCCCTTGGGCTGCAGTTCCTGGCAGTTGTGAGCTGTCTGCTGTGGGTGCTGGGAAATGGATTTCATTCCCCTACAAGAGTAGCAAGTCCTCTTAACCTCTGAGTTGTCTCTTCAGCTCCTCTCCTCCTCCTCCTCTTTTTTTCTCTTTCTTCTTCTTTGAGGTAGTCTTACCCAGGCTGGCCCCAAACTCACAATCCTCCTGACCCATCCTTCCAATGCTGGGATAACAGGTATACGCACCACACTGCCTAGTTCCGGGTGTTCGAGGCTTGCTTCCAGGCCGAGGACTTACACAGGAAGGTGGAGGAATCTTTAGGAGGTGGTCTTAGGAAAAGGAAATGAGGGCACCGAACATGGACCCGACCCCTCTCTGCTCCTCTGATTTCAGCCATCACGAAGTAAACAGATTTCTTATATCAAGCACTCCTGCCACGAGGCACAGTGACACTACAGACCCAGAGCAAGAAGCCTAAGTGACTAGGGATGTGAATCCTCAGTGCTGTCATCTATAGCATGCACACACAGTGTCCCCTGTGTGGGGGTCTTACAGGCATTACAGAAAATTCTCCGTGCTGCTTGAGACCCAGCCCCTCTAACACTCTGCAAACATTAGATGGGTCTTTTTTTTTTTTTAATTTATTGTATATGAGTGCTTTGTCTGCAGAAGAGGGCACCATATCATATCAGATGGTTGTGAGCCACCATGTGGTTGCTGGGAATTGAACTCAGGACCTCAGGAAGAGCAGGCGGCACTCTTAACCACTGAGCCATCTCTCCAGCCCCATTAGATGGGTCTTATTCTTAACTCCATGAGCACTTTAGATGTTTTCAGCCAAATACGCATACGTGTAAGGTATGGCTGGGCTTAGTGTTGTGGGGAATCCTGCCAGAGGGGGAGGGGGCACTTCCCAGGTACAGCAATGGGGTAAAGAGGCCTGGACTGGGCATCTGGAGTCTACAGCAGGGTCCTTCATGCACCCCCTCCCTCTCTGTGGACTTTTAGCCGTCAGCTAGCTGAACAGCAGGAAAATGAGGGCCTGAGGCTGATAGGAACAGCAAATGGATCCCATGTGGCTTTAAATTATGAGAAAGAAAATGTGAATGTCAAATGTCCCCCAGTTCTTGGCACAGTTTAAAATAAAGTGATATGAAGGGTGGTAATTACCAGTCACGACACGCCATCGAAAGGAGCAGCAGCGGTAAGAGCAAGTGATGCCTGCGGGGTGGCCCCTTTTTTCTGCTCCTGTTTGGTTTTGTGACTCTTCACTCTCAAAATCTTCTGCTCCTGTTCCAAGAGCAGCGCCCCGGGGCAGCCTGGAGGAGGCCTCCAGACTCCTGGCCAGGAGCACCCAAGGCCTGGAGCCACACGTCGCTACAGGGTTTCTTGGACAGTTTTTTAGAGGCAGACCCTGTGCTAGAGGCTTCCCTGGTGCAGCAGGGGTCATGAGCCTGAAGGGAGGCCCAGACTTACTGCTCGCCTTCTTGAGCAATTAGTAAGCACCAACTGTGTGTAAGGGCTGTGCAGGATGAAGGGAGATGGGCAGATAAGGAGCTGACCTGGAGGGCAGCTGGGAAGGCAGGTGTGTAAGAACAGGGTTACAGCGCAGGGGGTTCGTGGGCATGCTGGGGAGGTGCTGGCTTGTCTTGGGTAGGCACCAGCAACCAAGGAAGGCTCCCTGAGAAAGCATACAGCTAACTCCTGATAGCACCCCCAACTGCACAAGTCCCACAGTGAGCGATGTGTTAAGTCTGATAACACTAAGTGCTGGTAGGACACAGAGCCTTGGCAACAGGGGGCATAGAAATCGGCCTCCGGTCCCAAGGAAAGCAGTTTGGTGCGGTCATGGAGCCTCTCAGTGACTCTGTTTAGTGGCAGCTTGGTGGTAGCCTGGAGCATCTCACAGGCAGAAATGCTGTGGCGAAATATTTCTAAGGGAACAAATAGAAATGACTGGAATGGAGCCAGGCACGGTGGCCCATGTCTGTAATCCCAGCACCCAGGAGGAAAGGGCAGGTGGATCTTTGTGAGTTCGAGGCCAGCCTGGTCTACAAAATGAGTCCAGGACAGCCAGGGCTGTTACACAGAGAAGCCTCTGTTTTATTTATTTTGGGGTGTTTTTTTTTTCCTAGACAGGGTTTTTCTGTGTGTAACCCCTGGCTGTCCTAGACTCACTTTGTAGACCAGGCTGGCCTCTAACTCACAGGGATCCAACTGCCTCTGCCTCCTGAGTGCTGGCATTAAAGGTGTCCTCGGTCAAAGGGATGTTTCTTACCTGTAATCCTGGCTCTGTGAGTCTCGGCCAGCCTGTACTACGTAGTTAAACCATGTCCACAAAAACCTAAACTCACAGCCAGCTGTGGTGGCGGGTAATCCCAGCACTTGGGAGGCAGAGGCGGGTAGATCGCTGTGAGTTCAAGGCCAGCCTGGTCTACAAAGCAAGTCTAGGACAGCCAAGGCTATATAGAAAGACCCTATCTCGAAAAACCAAACAAAAAAGAAAAAAACCTAAACTCTCCCAAAACATTTTTCTTTCTTTTTCTCTTGAGACAGAGTTTCTCTGTGTTAGCCTTGGCTGTCCTGGAGTCACTTTGTAGACTAGACTGTCCTCAAACTCACGTGGATCGGCCTGCCTCTGCCTCCAGAGTGCTAGGATTAAAGGAATGCGCCACCACTCAAAACGTATTTAAAGAGGGGAGGTGAGGTGGGAAGAAAGGGGAGGTGCATTGTGAAGCCCCGCCTCCTCCTCCTCCTCTTGCTCCACCTCCTTTTTCTAGCGGATTATCATTCTGTAGCCCAGTCTGACTTCAAACCTGTGATCCTACTGCCTCGGCCTCCTTGTGATACTTTGTGATGCCTGCAGCCCAGGCACAGACATTCAGGAGACTGGTGTCCCCATGCGGATTCCAGCTCTAGAGGTGAAGGAGAGACCTGAGAGTCTGAGGGACCCTCCAGGCCTTGACTTCTTCCGTCAGTTACGTTTTACCTATTAAACTCTGGAGTCTAGGGCCATGGTAGCTCAGTTGAGCAACAGAAAAGCCCTGGGGTCTAGTCTAGAAGAATGGAACATACAAGAAAAGCCATTAGACTTTCGCCCAGAACTGCCTCAGACATGAACTCTGGTACCCACATTTGACCACTTCCCCTTGGTGGGGAGGCCTGGTGGCACACAGACAAAGGGGAAGCAGCCTATCCAGATGAGACCTGATAGGCTGTGATCATATGGTAAGGGAGGAGGTCCCCTTCTGTCAGAGGTCTAGGGGCGGGGGGAATAGGGCAGAAGAGGGAGGGAAAGCGGGATCGGGAAGATACAAGTGAGAGGAAAACAAGATATAATCGGAATACATTACAATAAATTAAAATTTAAAAAAATTTAGCCCAGAGCACAGTGGGGGATCTAAGGGTGTTTATTTTAGTTTCTGAGCTTGTCCATGTTCAAAAGTGCTCACGATTTAACAGCGCTTTTTAAAGAACAGGCGTTCTAACTCTTGATCTGCCAGCTGGTTACCCCGGTCCTTTTATGAACGTTCCTTACACGGCACTTTTGTCCTATGCGGTTTTCTTTATGGATGTGCCATTTCCAAGTTTTGAAACATTAAGAGGAGTGAGTAGGCGAGAGGCTGAGGTCAGAAAAGCAGCCAGAGGCAGGGAAGCTGCCGCAGCAGACAGGGCCCTGGGGCTGGGCGTGAACAGTGTGACTACAGGGTCCCTGGAGGTGCAGACGGTCCTGGGGGCTGCACCCTGTCCGCACAGTGCTGAGTCGGGTGCTGGCACTGATGTCACTGGCCTGGCTGTCTCATCTCGACCCTGGCTGGAGGGGTTTAAATGGTTTAGTGTGGGGTGGTAAGAAATGGGCGTTTTGTGATCGGGTTTATGAGCCTGGCACTTCTGGCCAGAGGTGGTGACCACGCTCACATGGGAAGGAGCTCAGCTCCTGCAACAGTGGCCCCAGCCCCAGCTGCCTGTCCCCTGCCAACTCAAAGGCCTGCTCCAAAGCTTGTGCAAAGCTGGAGGAGATCAACACCTCAGGGGTGCAGTGAAAGTGAAAATTTTCCAGGAAAGCCAATAGCAAACTTTAACGTGAGAGGTCACAGCAGAGCGTCTTATGTGTCCATGGCCTTTCTGAGTAGATGAAGAGAAAGTGAAAGAGAAAGGCCCTTGCATGGGCCTTCTACACATGAAACAGGAAGGGGTCCCCAACATAAGGGGAGGTGGTAGCTCTTTCTGACGTGTGTGTGTGTGTGTGTGTGTGTGTGTGTGTGTGTGTGTGTGTGTATGTGTGTGTGTTTCAATTTTGAGACAGGGTTTTTCTGTGTAGCCTTGGCTGTCCTGGAGAGCACTCTGTGGACCATGCTGGCCTTAAACTCCCACCTTCCTCTGCCTCTCAAGTGCTAGGATTAGAGGCGTGCGTCACCAACACCCAGCCCAACAAATAAAATTGTTAAGCAAACTTTCAGATATTAAAAAAAAGTATAGATAATGATTGTCCTAGATCAAGAAACAGAACACTGGAGATGTAATTTCAGCCCTTTTAATCTCCTACCCACAGCCCAGGGGAAGGGGGGCGGCCTAGGCACACTCTGTTTCCTCTTTTACCAGGAGCCCAGCACTGCTCTTAGTTTGTGGGGCTTTCTCTAGCCTGAGGCGCATGACTTTCAGGGGACGAGTCAACAAACACCTACTCACCTTAGATGACCTTGGTAAATGGAAAAAAAAAAAGGATTGCACCCAAGTCTATCCTGGTGAACTTATGAGTTTATTGGGGTTACTTGCAGGAGCCTGGTGACTCAAAGTCAGCTGTGTGACCAAAACATCCTGGTAAGTATGATGATTCAGGAAAGCTGTGTCCCTGAGTTACCTGCCAGACAACTCCAGGAAGCCTCTCCCTCTGCAGCTGTTTGCCGCTTGTGTAACTTTGGGGAGGGTCTTGTAAGTCTTGTTAGTTTCTGAGCTTCTGAGCTTTCAAAGTCTTCTTGACTTTGAAAGAGAGATGGCTCAGAGCTTAAAAGCAGTGGCTGGCTGCTCTTCCAGAGGTCCTGAGTTCAATTCCCAGCAACCACATCGTGGCTCATGACTATCTATAATGAGATCTGTTGTCCTCTTCTGGCCTGCAGGCACACATGCAGGCAGAATATTGTACACATAATAAATAAATAAATCTTAAAAACAAACAAGCAGGGGCTGGAGAGATGGCTCAGAGGTTAAGAGCACTGGCTGCTCTTCCGGAGGTCCTGAGTTCAATTCCCAGCAACCACATGGTGGCTCACAACCATCTGTAATGGGATCTGATGCCCTCTTTTGGTGTGCAAGCACATATATGCAGGCAGAACACTGTATACATAATGAATAAATAAATCTTAAAAACAAACAAACAAACGAGCAAACAAAAAAACCTGTTATTATGTTATGTAAATATGTTTTTGTTTTAATCCCAGGTGTGGGAGATGGGGCTGCTTTTGTTTGTCCACAGCTGATAACTATGTCTCCTGCTCTGAAAGGGGTGTGATTTTTGCCAGTGACAGATAGTTTAATTCTGAGGTCTCTGAGAGAATATAAATGCCAAGGCCCACAGAGGGACATGGGAAGGAAGGAAGGAAGGAAGGAAGGAAGGAAGGAAGGAAGGAAGGAAGGAAGCAAGCAAGCAGCTCTCCCTGCTGCTCCCTGCTGCTGCTCTCCCTGCTGCTGTGTTTGCTGTTTGCTACACTGCTGGATATTCTGACTATGAAGATTGGACTTGCCCCAAGGAAAATCTGAAGAGGTCTACATCCCCTTTCCCCTCTAACCTTTTTTTCTCCTACCCAGTGTTGGGTGGTTGGAAGGGTGGTAGAGGTAAAGACCTCAAATAAAGTAGATAAAACTACAACACATTTCTGGTTTGTTTGTTTTGTTTTTTGGGTTTTTTTTGTTGTTGTTGTTTCATTTTGTTTTTTGAGACAGGGTTTCTCTGTGCAGCCTTGCTGACCTGAACTTGCTTTGTAGACCAGGCTAGCCTCAAACTCACAGTGATCCACCTGCCTCTGCCTCCCGAGTGCTGGGATTAAAGGTGTGCACCACTACACCCAGCGTTACAACACATTTCTATCACCAAAATGTGACCCAACACCTTCCACCATTACCCATAGGCCCCTATACTCCCAGGCAACCACTGATGTACCTGCTGTTTCGACAACTATGTCTGTCTGGAACATCTCAGATAGCACACCATTTTTTTGAGACTAGTTAAGGTACATTCCTTCCCATGGTTATATGGTATTCCATCATATAAACTTATGGCAGTTTATTTATTCAGGGGGAAATATGATGTGAAATTCTGCTTTCAGCCAAGCTAGAATTAAAGAGATCATATGAAACAACAATTCCTCCTCCTCCTCTCCTCTTCCTGTTTTTGTTTTTGTTTTGTTTTGTTTTTTTGAGACAGGGTTTCTCTGTGTAGCCTTGACTGTCCTGGGCTCGCTTTTCGACTAAGCTGGCCTCGAACACACAGAGATCCATCTGACTCTGCTTCCCTGAGTGCTGGGATTAAAGGCATCCCCCACCATTTGGGGCTGAAACAACAGGGTTTTGGTTTGTTTGTTTGTTAGATTTATTTTATTTATTTATTTACTTATTTACTTATTTATTTTATATATGAGTGCTCTGTCTGCATGTATACCTTCAGGCCAGAGGAAGGCATCAGATCCCTGTGTGGTTGCTGGGAATTAAACTCAGGAACAGACAGTGCTCTTAACTGCTTGGCTGTTTTTCTAGCCCAAGACAACAGTTTTTAACACACACAGCATCAGGCAACCAAGGCCAGTGTTCTCCAAGCCATCAGAAGCAACTTCATGGTCACCCAGCTTCACCCTTTGTCTGTGATCTCAGGGCTGTGCACAGGGAAGGGGATGCTACATACAACAGTGTAGATCTTCCAAGAAAAAGCCAACTCTGAACATTCAGGGTGAACTACGTGGATGCAAGGCCAGGAACACAACCACACCGATCTCACAGGAGACAAGAGAGCCACAGAGAGAGAGAGAGAAATCTAGATAGCCGCAGACACCCCATCCCCTGCACCTTCCCCACCCCCACCCCCATCCTTTCAGATAGTCACCTGAGAATACTACCCAGGGCTTCAGGAGAGAACCGTCTCACTGAATTGTCACGGTCCTCTGACCTCACACTGGCCAGGACTGAGGCCTGTTACAGCTGCAGGGTGGAAAGCCTCGTAATTCAAAGGCCATAAGGTACTACTATACCCAAAGAGGTTTTGCTTTAGTAGCAGAATAAAATTAACCTTAGGGGCTGGCGAGGTGGTTCGGTGATTAAGGGCACAGCACATGATGCTCTTCCAGAAGACCTGGCTTCCGTTCCCAGCGCCCACATGGCATCCCACAACTGCCTGTGACTCCAGTTTCAGGGACTCTGATGTCTTCTTCTGTGGGCACCAAACACACATGTAGTACAGAAAGAGCATGCAGGCAAAACAGTCCAAACACATAAGTTTAAAATAAATCTTTAAAAAAGTTTAATTCAGCAGAACATGTTGTTGCATACCTGTAATCCCAGCACTTGGGAGGCAGAGGCAGGTGAATTGCTGTGAGTTTGAGGCCAGCCTGGTCTACAAAAGTCAGTCCAGGACAGCCAAGGCTACACAGAGAATCCTTGTCTCAAAAAAAAAAAAAAATTCTAGACTAGATACTGTTGTAATCCTTCCTGCCTAATAAAACTTAGAAGCAAACCCCAAAAGACCCATTGACTTCCAGGCAATTTAAATATTCTAGAAGGAAGCCTAAGAATATCTAGGAAAAAGAAAACAAACCATTCAAAGCCAGGCAAGGTGGCACATGCCTTTAATCCCAGGACTGGGGACGTAGAGACAGGTGGATCTCTGAAGTCAAGGCCAACCTGGTCTACAGAGCTAGTTACAGGACAGCCAGGGCTACACAAAGAAACCCCATCTTTAAAAACTAAAAAGAAAGGGGCTGGAGAGATGGCTCAGTGGGTAAGAGCACTGACTGTTCTTCCAGAGGTCCTGAGTTCAATTCCCAGCAACCATATGGTGGCTCACAACCATCTATAATGTGATCTGATGCCTTCTTCGGGAGTGCAGATGTATATGCAAGCAGAACTCTGTACACAGAATAATAAATAAATTAATCTAAAAAAATAAAAAAGATGGCCTGGAATAGCTTGAGCCTCTCTGTAAAAATAAATAAATAAAATTAAATTAAAAGAAGGAAGAAAGAAAAAGAAAAGAAATTCAAATAGTTGGAGGTGATGGCGCCCACCTGTAATCCCAGTGGTAAGGCACAGACAAGAGGATCCAGAAAGCATATGGTCAACTTGGTCTATAGAGCAAGATCCTAGCCAGGAACTACGTGGTGAGACTGCACCCATTCAACAAATATTCAACACCTGATAAGATAACTGACCATGTACAACATCCATTCGAAACTTACTTACCAGGTTCCAGGATGGAGGCATAGGCCTATATCCCAGCATTGAGAGGTAGAGACAAAGGGCCACAGTTCAGGGTCATCTTTGACTACAAAGAAAGTTGGAGACCAGCTTGAGACGTAAGAGATCCTGCCCAAAAATCAATCAATCAATCAATCAAAAGAAAAATTATTCCAGATGGAGACAGAAATCTACACAAAGGAACAAATAAGACTGGACACCCTGATTTCTTTCTTTTGAAAGATTTATTTATTATGTGTACAGAGTTCTGCCTGCATGTACACTGGCAGGCCAGAAGATGGCACCAGAGCTCATTATAGATGGTTGTGAGCCACCATGTGGTTGCTGGGAATTGAACTCAGGACCTTTGGAGGAGCAGTCAGGGCTCTTAACCTCTGAGCCATCTCTGCAGAGAAACAGGGAGTTCCAAGACAACGGACTAGTAATGTAGCTTCAGTGAAGCCTTAAGCTCAAACTGCATAGGCAGAGGTCACGTGATGTAACATGTCCTTATAGACTACGTGCCATTATTGTCATGTCAGTGTACATAGGCCAGAATACTCTTCCTGAAAGTTCTCAGCACATCTGTGTGTTGCTCTCTCACTCACGGCTGTGCAGGCTTCTCAGGTTAACGCACTGGCACGCTGCTATGCATCTTTCCCACCCACTTTATTGAGTGGCCATTCATGCGGCCTCTGCCCTGGGAAACACCATGCTCCACTATAGTGAGAGAAGTAGTCCAGAGATATCCCCGGGCTTTCAGTATTTCACAGCCTAGAGCACATCACTGTTTTTTTTTGTTTTGTTTTGTGTTTTTTTTTTTTTTTTTTTTGAGACAGGGTTTCTCTTTGTAGCCTTGAACTTGTTCTGTAGAGCAGGCTGGCCTCGAACTCACAGAGCTCTGCCTACCTCTGCCTCCCAAGTGCTGGGATTTAAAGGTGTACATGCTAACATTGCAGGTGTCTTTTTTTTTTTTTTTCTTCCCGAGACCGGGTTTCTCTGTGTAGCCTTGGCTCTCCTGAACTTGCTTTTTAGACTCAGGCTGGCCTCAAACTCACAGAGATCCACCTGTCTCTGCCTTCTGAATGCTGGGGTTAAAGGCATGTGCCATGATGTCCAGCTAAAATCTACTTTAGAAGAAGCAAAATTGGTAGTCTCTTCAATCTTTTCAAATGCTGAGATCTAAATTATTTAGGTTAGCTTTGGGTAACTGGGATGTAGCATAAATTTTGATCACTTTAATGACCACCTGTCTTATTCAAGGTCATATATATATTTTAAAAAGACTTTATTTTTAAGTGTGTGTGTGTGTGTGTGTGTGTGTGTGTGTGTGTGTGTGTGTGTTCAGGTGCCCATAGAGACCAAGCACATGTGAACAGGTGCCCACAGAGGCCAAGCACATGTGTACAGGGGTGCCAACAGGTGGTTTAGAGCCACTTAATTCAGGGGCTGGCAACTGAATTCATGTCCTCAGGAAGAGCACTGAACCATCTCTCTAACTTCTTCATTTCTTAAAATAAAAATTATCATTATTTATATGGGTTCCTGTCCAAGATGTGTGTGTGTGCGTGCACACTGATACATAGGTGGAGGTCAGGGTCCTCTCCTCCTACCTTTACACAGGTTCTAGGGACTGAATTCAGGTCGGTAAGCTTGTCTGCCTTACCCACTGAGCCCTAACATTTTTTTTTTTTAAAGATCACATGTCCTGAGGCAATTCTCAAAGCCTGGTGAGGATTATACAACTGTAATTTCAGCACCTGAGAGCTAGAGGCGAGAGGGTTTCCATGAATACATGGCTCAGGTTACACTGTGAGACCTGATCAAATATAAAACAAAGTCAACTCTCTCAAAATAAACAAAACAAGAAGACAATTTTCAATAAATTTAAAAGACTCATGTCATTCGAAGTATGACTACAAGCAATTGAGTCGTTGGGCAGTATAGAAAGATATCTGGGAAGTCACCAAACATTTGTTTACTAAATAATACACTTGAAAATACCCATGAGTGAAAGGAGAAATAAAAATAAGTCCTGCCGGGGTGGGTGTAGCCATAAGTAGCACAGGACAGCCAAGGCTACACAGAGTAACCCTGTCTCGAAAAAAAAAACAACAAAAATAACAACAAAAAAATTAAGTAAGAGATGATACCAAGACAGTCGAGGTTATACAGAGAAACCCTGTCTCAAAAAACCCCAAACCAAACCACCACCAACAAAAAGTCATGGAGTGGGTCTATTCAGGTCAGATGATAACTTTGAGGAGATTATAAGATACAGGGGTCAAACTCAGGTTATCAAGTTAGCTCAACAAAGGACAACTTTTCAAGAGTGGGTTCTTTCCTTCTACCACATGGATAAACATTTATCCTAAGGCCAGAATTTAAGTTGTCAAGCCTAGTGGCACATATCTTTCCTGCTGAGCTATCATGACCAGCTCTGACCAGCTCACTGATGGCATCATCACCGTCTGTGGTCTCAGAAGTATTATTGTCTTCATAGGATGGAGTTACATCTTGACTTTTATGTGGCATTTTCCCGTCATACCCATGTTTAATAGAACTAATTTTTACACACGAGGACAACTTATTGGCCTATTGCTCTTATCAAAGCCAGGTACTTATGTACTGTTCAGGCTTGGCTTCTTGCTGTGGTGGTGCTATCGGAGATGGGGGGGGGCCCATCCTGACTGGTGGATCCTGAGAGGGGGAAGCAAAGCTGAATGGTGGGAACAGAGTAGACCTCAGGCGGCTGTGGACATGACAAGAACAGACTTGAGGCAGGCTTGAGTGTGTTAGCTCATTGAATGGGAGGAACAAAGGCTACTTAAACCTTTGGGATATGGGTAGGGTCTTTTGGGGTGAGTGTACATCATTCATTGGCTAGGGCCAGGGCACTAGGAATGCCTCATTTGCATAAGAAGAAATTCCATGTGCTGCTGATGTGACTTTTGAAGGGGAGAGTAATTTAACCTGGCTACCATTACCTCCTGGGAGAGGGGCAGAGGTGGGCGCTCATGGCTATGAGGGCTCAGACAAGCAGGCCTGCCCATGGCAGGGGTGGTGTGATCCTACTCCTGCTGAGCTGGGGATAAGATTTTCCAGGTTTGAACACACTTTTGACCCCACTTTCCCTCTAATGGCTTCCCCGTGTTCCACAGGACCCCAGACCTTCACTTATGGCTCAACACATTTCGCAGGTTAGAGGCTTACTGCTCTTGGGTTAATGCAGAGGCCTCAGCCCTTGGCAGCTGCTATACCCCACAGCTTCCAGCAGCAGCAGATGCCACAGAGCCAACAGCACTTTCTAGTGTTGCAACTCTCAGACAGCCTATTTTATTTTATTTTTTTAAAGATTTATTTATTTATTTATTTATTTATTTATTATGTAGACAGTGTTCTGCCTGCATGTAACACCTGCATACCAGAAGAGGGCACCAGATCTCATTACAGATGGTTCTGAGCCACCATGTGGTTGCTGGGAATTGAACTCATGACCTTTGGAAGAGCAGCCAGTGCTCTTAACCTCTGAGCCATCTCTCCAGCCCCAGATAGACTATTTTTAACTTTACTTATTTTTTTTTGTTGGTTTTGGTTTTTCTTCTTTGTTTTGTTTTGTTTGAGATAGGGTTTCTCTGTGTAGCCCTGGCTGTCCTGGAACTTGCTCTGTAGACCAGGCTGGCCTTGAATTCACAGAGATCTGCCTGTCTTTGCCTCTCATGTTCTGGGATTAAAGACATGCACAACCATGCCTTGCTTAATTTTACTTTTATTTATTTATTTGTTTGTTTGTTTTTTTCAAGACAGGGTTTCTCAATGTAGCCTTGACTGTCCTGGACTCGCTTTGTTGACCAGGCTGGCGTTGAACTCACAGTGACCCACCTGCCTCGGCCTCCCGAGTGCTGGGATTAAAGGTGTGTGCCACTACCGCCCAGCTTTAATTTTACTTTTAGAATAGCCGTTCTAGCAGGGGTAAAAGCAGTCTCTTTCGGCTTTGATTTGCATTTTCCTAGTAAATAATAATGGTGAGCATTTTATTTTATTTTGTTGTGCTTTTTGACCACCCAGTGAACTTTAGGTATGGTCTTTTCGTTGAAGTCTCCCTCCTGCACTGGTTTCCCCAGTTCCAGAATTACAAATGCATGGCATGACACCACACTAGCAAAATCTATGAACTGCAAGGTAAAAATGGGATTCCTCCAGAGACAGGCTGGGCATGGGACGGGCCGTTCTAGGCTCTCTTCAGAAGCCTGGAATTCAATTTCTCCTTGCCTTTGGTTGAGGACCCAAGACAAGGCTTGCTTGGAATCTCAGAACTGTGAGTGCAGGAGCCGGGGCTGGACCCCTTGTTACTTCTCCGGGAGCCGGGGCTCACATCTCTGGTTGCCGTTGCCCCACTCTTCAGCATGTTAACACTATGAGACCCAGCCTGAGATCTAAGATCACTCTAAGGAGAGTGACAGCTCTTGTGTCATTTGTAAAGGAAGTAGAGTCTCTTCTGCGTGGCGAGGGATCTACCTGAGGCCACCCGGGATAGACCACTGAGTGCCCTGTGATTGGTGGACTCTGTGTTCTTACACAAAGGCCTGATCTCCCAGCCTCCGTCTGCCTGCATGCTGCTCCTATCTCACCCTGGGCGTTTGGTTTTCTGCAACAGATGGCCAACCCTTCTCCCACCCTCCCACCACCCAAACAGTCCAAACAAGGCTGTCCCTTCAGGCTTAGCTTCAGTTCCCTCTTCTCAAGAAGTTTCCAGGGCTGACAGATGGCTCAGCGGTTAAGAGCACTGGCTGTTCTTCAAGAGGTCCTGAGTTCAATTCCCAGAAATCACATGGTGGCTCATAGCCATCTATTATGAGATCTGGTGCCCTCTTCTGGAGTGTAGACAGAACATTGTATAGATAAAAATAAATAAATAAATCTTAAAAAAAAAAAAAAGGCATGATGGTGGTGGAACATATTTTTTCTTTCTTTCTTTCTTTCTTTTCTTTTTTTTTTGTTTTGTTTTGTTTTGTTTTTGTTTCTTGAGACAGGTTTTCTCTGTGTGGTCTTGGCTGTCCTAGACTGACTTTGTAGACCAGGCTGGTCTGGAATTCAGAGATCTGCCTGCCTCTGCCTCCTGAGTGCTCAGATTAAAGCTGTGTGCCACCCACATCATTAATCTCAGCACTTGGGATACAGAGGAAGGCATGTCTCTGAGCCTGGTCAGCAAAGTGAGTTCCAGGACAGCCAGATCTACACACAGACAGACACCCTGTTTCCAAAATAAATAAATGTTTGGCTGAAACCCTTCCTCCATCACCAAATTCTCTCTCCACCTACTATTTGGGTCACGTTTTTTTCTTGTGGTCAAACTGACTATTGCTTTCCTTAGCCCTAAGCCTGGCCTGGAAAGGAAGCAGAGAAGAAAGTGGGAGACACTGTTGAGGAACTGAGAGTTTCAGGTTGGGGCACAGAGCAGATGCAGGCTGCAGGAGCCAGGGAGGTCCCTCAGGGCCTTTCCTGGTAGCTAGGATTCATTCCTAGGTGCCCTGGGGGAGGTGTATTTTATTTTATTTTTAATATTTTATTTAATTTATGTGTGCTGGCGTGAGGGTGTCAGATCATGGAGTTAAAGACAGTTGTGAGCTGTCATGTGGATGCCAGAAATTGAACCCAGTCCTTTGGAAGAGCAGGCAGTATTCTTAAGCACTGAGCCATCTCTCCAGTCCCCGGAGAAGTGTATTTTAATCAGATGTGTCAGCTTCTAGAAGTTTCCCTGGGTGTGGTGGAGGATGTCAAGAGGCAGCTGGGGATTGAGGAGAATGCCCAGTGTGTACAGCCCTTCCCTGCTGGGCATGAAAGCCTCAGTTCAGATCCCCAGAAGCCTCACAAAGCAGGCGTCTGTAATACCAGTGTTCCTGTGAAGAAACGGCAGGTGGAGACAGGGAAATCATGGAAGTGTCCAGCCAGATACCAGAGGCTGTCTGGCCTCTGATTTCTACAAGCATATCTACACACACACTTAAAAAAAAATCTTTCTGGCTGTGGCACGTCTTTAATCCTTGGGAGGCAGAGGCAGGTAGATCTTTGTGAGTTCAAGGCCCATCTGGACTGCTTAATGAGACCATGTAAAAAGGAAGAGAGAGGGGCAGGCACTGTTGGGGAGAGAAGTAGGTCTGGAGACTGTAGACCCAAAGCAAGGACTTCTCTTCAAAGGAAATAAAGAAATGGTTTATCCTGAGAATTCAAAACACTGTGTGTGTGTGTGTGTGTGTGTGTGTGTGTGTGTGTGTTTGGAGACAGGATTACACTATTTAGCCTAGGCTACCCTCGAACTTAAGATACTAAGATTCTTAGTTTTAGGGTGGGTGGAGGCCAGAGGCCTGCTAGGGTAAGCAGTTTACCTGTTTGTCACCGGAACACTGGGTCAGATGCAGAAGTTAAGCTAAGTAGCTAATAAGGGGCCTAAGATAGTTTTGGAACTTAGGGTAGCTTTGTTTTGATTTTTGTTTGTTTTTGTCTTTGCTTGAGATAAAAGTTTCTCTGTGTAGTCTTGACTGTCCTAGAACTTGCTCTGTAAGCCAGGCTGGCCTCAAACTTAGAGATGTCAGAGATCTGCCTGCCTCTGCCCCTGCCTCCCGAGTGCTGGGATTAAAGGCACGTGCCACCATGCCCAGCTGGTAACTTTGTTTTTGACCTACAGCTTTTCATCTGTCCACAGTCTCTATTGGTCAGCCAAAGTCAAGCAGGCTTCGGGTTCTTCTTCAGTAAAAAAAAAAAAAAAACAAACAAAAAAAAAAACAAAAAACAAAAAACCATCCATTCTGGCCCTGGTTCTACTAGGAGGGAGCCCTGCTCAGCTTCATAGGGGGTGACTATCCAGGCCCAGAAAACTCCTTTCTACCCAGCACAAATCTCCACTCATTAGTGCTGTGTGCTTAAAGCAAGGCTTGACCGTAGCCCAGGAGCCACATGCTCTGACCGTACAGATGGCACCCAGGCTTTCTTCCCTGTGTAAAGTAAGGTAACACAGGCCTCAGATGATTCAGACAAGGTGAGGTCAGTGTCACCTAGACCAGTAAAAGAAAACTGCTGGTGAGGTTCAGTGCTCTTACCTCCTCGGATGGCTGAGCTGCACAAAGGTCCCAGCTTGTCTCCAAGTAACCTCCTCTGAAGGGACAAAGCTCTACACACAGTTTTGATTGGATGATGGGCTTCAGACTTTCGGACATTCAGTACAGATTGAAATGTCTAGAATTCGAACATTGGAAGAATGTGGATTTTGTTGTTGTTGTTGTTGCTGCTGCTACTGCTATTGTTGAGACTGTCAAACGTCCTTTCTCCGTGGAAACATGTGGGAAGCATTGCTCGAGTATGGCCAGGTCTGAAGTCATTGCGGGAGTCATGACGCATGTACGGCTGTGTGGGCAGTCTCACTTTTGAGTCTCAGATGGGGATGCAGGCGGAAACAGGCTTCTAGGTAGCGACACCACTGATGTTGGAGACGATTGCTGTTCGGTAGTTAGGGTCTGGATGCAGAACACGGTCTGGGTCTGTTAGGGGTGAGCCTGTTGGAGGGCTCCCACTCCCTGTGTGTGTTTGGGGGAGTGTATAGGTGCACGCACACGTGTGTGCAGTGGTGGGTGCATATGGAGGCCAGAGGTTGGTGTCAGGTGTCTTCCTCAATCCCTTACCCACCTTACTTTTTGAGTCAGAGCCTCTCGCTGAACCCGAAGCTGTCATTTAAGTTAGAATGGCTGACCAGCAAGCCACATGCTGCCTCTGCTCCCCAGTGCCGGGCTAGCCACATGCTGCCTCTGCTCCCCAGTGCCGGGCTAGCCACATGCTGCCTCTGCTCCCCAGTGCCGGGCTAGCCACATGCTGCCTGGCTTTTATGCGACTTCAAGCACTTTACCCATGAGCCATCTCCTCAGCCTTCCACTTCATGTTTGAAGACTTTTCCCTCTTTCCTTTTCAATCCCAGATACTTTCCCTTTCCTATTAAATTTCAAGTTTTAGACTGGTCTTGCCCTGGGAGGAGATGGGTGAGCCTAGTGCTTCACGGATTTGGGGTTGCTATTTGGCCAGATGATATCCTCCAAAATTCATATGTGGAAGCCTCGAGGGACTATATTTAGAAGTTGGACCTACGAAAAATAATTAAGGATGAATGAGAGTCCAGTGAGATAGCACAGGCCTAAAACCCACCTTGGGAGGTGGAGGCGACAGGAAGACCAGCAGTGCAAGGCCATCTTCAGCTACACACCAAGTTTGAGGCTAGCCTGGGGTAGGTGAAACACTGTCTTAGAAAAAGAAACAAAAAAGAAAGCCAAGTGTTAAATAAGGCCCTAGAGCCACAGAATCGTCATCTTTCTAAGAGACACCAGAGGCTAAGAATATAGCTCAGTGGCAGAGAGCTTGCTTAGCGCCATCTGATTCCCAATGCTAAAACACAACTCTGAAACTCCTGTTCTTCAAAAGTCCCAGTTTATCATCTTTTTCATTTTTCTTTCTTTTTTTTAATAATTTATTTTACTTTTATTGTATGTGCATTGGTGTCTTGCCTGCATGTGTGTCTGTGTGAGGGTATCAGTTCTTGGAGTTACAGACAGTTGTGAGCTGCCATGTGGGTGCTGGGAATTGAACCCAGGTCCTTTGGAAGAGCAGTCAGTGCTCTTAACCGCTGCGCCATCTCTCCAGCCCCCATTTCTTTCTTTCTTAAGATTTAATTATTTATACAGTATTCTGCCTGAATGCCAGAAAAGGGCACCAGATCTCATTATAGATGGTTGTGAGCCACCATGTGGTGGCTGGGAATTGAACTCAGGACCTTTGGAAGAACAGACACAGTGCTCTTAACCTCTGAGCCACCTCTCCAGCTCCTCTTTCTTTTCTTTTTTCTTTTTCTTTTCTTTTTTTTTTTTTTTGAGACAAAGTCTTACTATGTAACCCGGGCTGGTTTGAAATTTAATATGTAGCCCAGGTTGGCCTTGAACTTGGAGATCCTTCTGCCTCTTCCTTCCTCATACTGGGATTAAAGGTGTGCATCATCAAACCTTGCCCTTTATTTTCTCATTAATTTTTTGTTAGCATTTAAAATAGTGGTTTTATGGGCTGGAGAGATGTCTCAGAGATTAAGAGCACAGGCTGCTCTTCTAGAGGTTCTGAGTTCAATTCTCAGAAATCACATGGTAGCTCATAACCATCTATGAGATCTGGTGCCCTCTTCTGGCGGACAGGTACACATCAGGCAGAACATTGCATACATAATAAATAAATCTTTATTTTTAAAAAATGGTTTTATTATGACATTTTTATATACACACATATAATTGTACTTTGCTTATATTTGACCCTCATTGTGTTTTTTTCAATATTATAATTGTTATTCAGGTTAGAATATAAGATAAAGGGTTCCACCATGACACCTTTTTGTTTGTTTTGGTTTTGGTTTTTGGAGACAGGGTTTCTCTGTGTAGCCTTGGTTGTCCTGGACTCCCTCTGTAGACCAGGCTGGCCTCGAACTCACAGAGATTAGCCTGCCTCTGTCTGCCGAGTGCTGGGATTAAAGGTGCGCGCCACCACACTGGGCTCCCACCATGACTTCTTTATGAACGAACGTGTGCTGTTATTCTTTGCTCTCGTCCGTCCCCCTCCCCCACTGCATACCCCATGACCCTTCCCTTCCTTCCCACAGTTCTCACTTCTGCTTTCCTGTTACATCAATTCCATCATCTTCTCTTCCCCCACCCTCCCTTAAGATCTCGGCTACTCTCATGATCTTTTTTCTAGCCTAGTGACCTGTGAGCACACAGCTGAAGACATATATGCACCTTTAAACTTTCCACATAAGTTTAAAGAGAACACATGAAGTGTATCTTCCTGAGGGTTGCGGGACTCAGTCCTCTGAGTGGCAGCTGCCATTGTCACCAGATTAGCTATGCCTGCTTTGGGGAGCCCATCAGATGCCTACCTGTTGGAGTGGGGAGGGATGGTCACTGGACCCCCCCACCTGAGAGTCTAGCCACTGCCAACTGCTCCTTAAAGCCTTCTCTATGCAATTCTGCTCTAACTGGCAGTAACCTAAGGGGTAGGTGCTAGAGTATGTGGGAGGAGTTGGATTAACTGGTGTGTGTGTGTGTGTGTGTGTGTGTGTGTGTGTGTGTGTGTGTGTGTACAGGGGGGAAAGAAACTATGTGGCTACGGAGCAGCCATCACTCATGCCAGATGAAGGCTGTTTTGGGGTCTGCCATGCTCTTTGCAGTATCTCCTCACTCACAGGCAAAACAAGCAAATTTGCTTTTTCTTATTCTTCCTGTTCTTCAATGGGCTCTCACCGATGTGGTCACTAGTCTCCATTGTGGATTTTTTTTTTTTTTAAGATGTATTTATTTATTATGTATACAATGTTCTGCCTGCATGTACACATGCAGGCCAGAAGAGGGCGCCAGATCTCACTATAGATGGTTGTGAGCCCCCATGTGGTTTCTGGGAATTGAACTCAGAACCTCTGGAAGAGCAGACAGTGCTCTTCACCTCTGAGCCATCTCTCCGGCCCTTTTGTTTTTCAAGACAAGGTTTCTCTATGTAGCCCTGGCTGTTCTGGACTCCATTTGTAGATCAACCTGGCCTTGAACTCAGAGATCCGCCTGCATCTGCCTCCCCAGTGCAGCGATTAAAGGAGTGCGCCACCACCGCCCCGCTTCCACTGTGTTTTATTATGTAGCCAGAGCCTAAGACTGGCATTCCTGTAGCTTTGGACTCCTCCCTTCTTCCAGAACTTGTTAGACCCAGTCCAGAGGGCCCTCCTGTGTCAGGCTCAGTCTCTTGGGGACAGCTACAAGGACAAACTTCTCCTGCCTTGCCGATTGGACCCAACGGCTCATGCCTCCCAAGGCTGTGACTGACCTAGTGCACGTCTGTTCCCCAGCTAGCTCCAATGAAGAACCTGGTGTCTGTGCTGTGGGACCTCCATCAGCACCCAGCCATGTACGTGTGAGTCCCTTTCCCTGGATCACACAGAAGGGCAAGAATACTGGCTTGGGGGTTTCTACTGAGCCACCATGTGGGCAGGAAAAGCCTTGTGGCCGACACTGACTTACTCCTGCCCATAGTTTATACTGACCAATGACCTATTTTTGTAATTAATGCCACACACAGCGACATGCCACTAAACCCCAGGTGTCCAAGGGGCTTGGCTTCTGGAATGTCACCCAGAGTACCTGCTATGACTTTTCTTTTATCTTTTCCCACTCTTAAAGGGAAGACACACAGGGCTGGAGAGATGGCTCTGTGGTTAGGGGCACTGACTGCTCTTCCAGAAGCCCTGGGTTCAAATCCCAGCACCCACATGGCAGCTCACAACTGTCCATAGCTCCAAGATCTGACACGGTCACAATGACACACACACAAGTGAAACACCAATGCACATAAAATAAAGGTAAATAAAATCTTTAAAGGGGTGGGGAAAGGACACAGAGGACAGAGGCCTCTGTGTGTGGTCACCTGGGGAAGGAATGTTGGCAGAAGTGAGAACATCACCCCAGCTTTGCAGCCAGGAGTGTGGATCCCCATCCTGGGGGTGGTGGATAAAAGGCACCTTTCCTGTCCAGGGATGGATGATAAAAATGTTACACAACTTGATGAGTATACTGAAAAAAACATTGACTTGTATTTTTGAAAGGGTGAATAGTATAGCATGTCATTAGATGTCAGTAACATGACAGGGTTGTGTTGATGACAGTCATCACGAAGTCTAACAGCCAAGTGTGCCGGGCAGCTCCCTGAGTTCTGGGCCTGACTCACAGGCTGCAGGCGGCCTCATGTCTGCAGTCACGGGAAACCTGGTGCTAAGGGCTACTTGCCCTGAATGAACTGCTATGAAAATCAACATGGTTGAGCCCTTATCTGTCTGAATGTACTAAGGCTATAATTTAACATCTCTCCCCTTCATCAAGTTGTCCTGTTCCCATTTAACAGATGAGGCTTGGGAGCCTGAGGAGATGACGCCCAGTGCAGGACAACCTATCTGTTCCTCCACAGCTGTGATCTGGAAGCTTTGTGAGGCTCCCCTGCGCTGCCACCTGTGCAGCTGGAGCTGAGAACTGAGCAGGGCGCCTTCCTTCCTGTGGCCGTGTCACATTGCCTGGCCCTGTGGCGGTGTGAACGGCCGGAGCCTTTGCCCCCTTCTGCCTCCTGCAGGAGGCACTCACTGGTGGAGGGAAAGTCAGCCTTGCAGCCTTTGTGCAGCCTAGAGCCTTGGCCCTGACCAGGCCCAGGAGTTACAAGGATGCCTCAGATGCTCTATCTAGGCGTCCTCCCTAGAGGCTAATGGAGAAGTGATGGGTTCTTCAAGGTCTCAAGGCCTAGGTATCTGGGATTCCAGGACACCCTGGAATCCTCAGCAAACCTGAAAACCAGCAGCAGTTTCACACACTCCTCACAGCCCCTGGGTCTCTACAGGTCAGTTTCCTGAGTCTTTGATATTGTAGGACTGAGTTTAGGTGACTGGGCCACAGGCCTTGAGAGTGCCTCTAGCCTGTTTACCCCCCAGGCATCTGCTTGCCTGCTGAAGCCCTTTTACTATTTCCTGTGAGAGTCTGTGGGTCTCCAGAGGCTGGGCAGCCTGAAGGTGAGGAAGGCAACCTCTCCCATCTCTGCTTTGGAAGTCAAGTGTTTCCCTGACCCTCACCCCATGCTATGCTAGGGACTGACTCCAGGAGCCCCATGAGCTAGCAAGGAGTCTGGCCACTCCCACTTGCTCCTTGAAGCCATCCACACACACACAATTCCACCCGAACTGTACTTGACAGCTGGCCCAGGTACCTACGAAATTCTCAGCACACTGCACCCAACTCAAGCCCCGCCCCCAACCCAACCTTCAGTCCTTGCCCGTCTGCCTTGCAAATCCTTGGCTATAGGCGACTAGCGGATAGAGGCTCAGCCGATCCTCACAGGCCCTACAGCTGGTGTGCTTGCCCCATTTCCCTTCTGGAGATATCTTTGCGTGGGCCTGTAACCTCTAGAGAGCGCAGCAACTTTGCTGGCACACAAGGGCACTAAGCTGTAGGCTGCTTCCATCACCCTGCAGGACAAGGACTTCTGCATAAGGCGGAGTGCACAGCTTCTTTAAGGAGGCTGCAGGGACAAAAGAGGTGGTCACAAAGATCCAAGTTGCAGTCCTTTACTGTCCATACTGGGCCAAGTGGAACGTCGTCTAAAATGGTATTTTGTAGTAAGGATTAAATAAAATGTACAGCCGGGCATGGTGGTGCACGCCTTTCATCCCAGCACTTGGGAGGCAGAGGCAGGTGGATCCCTGTGAGTTTGAGGCCAGCCTGGTCTACAATGCAAGTCTAGGACAGCTGGGCTACACAGAGAAACCCTGTCACGAAACAACAACAGAACAAAACAACAACAACAACAAAATGTACAAATACAAAGTTCAGTTATGGCCGCCAGGTGGTGGTGTCGCATGCCTTTAATTCCAGCACTTGGGAGGCAGAGGCAGGCGGTCTTTGTGAATTCGAGGCCAGCCTGATCTACAAAATGAGTCCAGGACAGCCACAGCTTCACAGAGAAACCCTGTCTTGAAAAAACTAAAAAAGAAAAAACCAAACCAAACCAAAAAACAAGTTTAGTAATGTCACTGTCCCCTCCTCCACCTGCTGGGAGCAGTTGCTGCCCAGAGCTCAGAAAACAGCCTTACTTAGTTTTCCCCAGATTCCTATTGGGTGCATGCATGGGTATGTGTCTAGCATTGTAGTACCACAGATGACCACTTGGTGGTGACCAAGCACCCCAGATCCCAGAGCTTTGCTTTTCCTGATGCCAAGCCGCCTTATCCCCTAGCCCCACCCCCACAGGGTTTCGCTGTGTAGCCTTGGCTGTCCGGGACTCATTTTGTAGACCAGGCTGGCCTAGGGCTCACAGCAATATGCCTGCCTCTGCCTCCAGAGTGCTGGGATTAAAGGCAGGTGCCATCACACCTGGCCTGGTTTTGTTTGTCTTGACAGGGTCTCACTGTCTTTGGAATTCACCTTTCTCAAGGAAGGGCATTTCCACCACCCACTGAACAGTCCTAGTCACACCCCTGAGACCTTCCTTCCAGGCTGTTTCTGGAGTTGGTGTCACACAGTCCCTGGCACAGTCAGATCTGGCCAAGCAGCTCATCAGTTTGTCCAGACTTAAGGGGCAGACAGCCGTGTGCTTCGCTCCACAGATGTGCCTCGTCCTCCCTAAGGGCACTGAAGATTTCCTAGGGAGTCACCAGTGGCCACCCCCAAGAGGACGAAGACAAAGAACGAATGAATCTTCTACTCCATGCTCTGTCAACAACAGAGCGGCAGAAGTTGTGGGACACGAGGGGGTTATGAAACCTTCAGGAAAGTTCCTAAGCCAAGAGGGAACCTCACAGCCTCCTTTAGGGCACACTGGTGAGGGAAGGGGCTTGAGCCTAGTGTGGCTAAAAGGCAGGCTGCAGTGCCTGGCTGTGGCTGGGAGGGCGCAGTTTGAGCTTTGGTCTGGGGAGGGGATTCCTGAATCCACCCAAATCCTGACCCTAAGCAGAGAGGGCCAGCTACCTGCCCTTCCCCCAGTTCTTCCCACAACTGCCATTTGGCTGTGTTCACATTAAAGAAAAAGAGAGGCTCAGGATTAATTTTTCTCAAAACATATATTTATGTCTCCTCTCAGTACACCTTTGAGCACCTTTGCCAGAACCTCCAGGAATGTGCAGTTCCCCCACCCGGCACCCCAGGTCCTCCCTAGCCCTTGGTGACAAGGCCCTTCACAGCTTGCACAATGGAGTCCTTGTCAATACCGAACATCTTCAGCAGCTCAGCTGGCTTCCCACTCCGAGGTACTTGGCCAACAGCTAGGCGAGTGACAGTGACTCCAGGTTCACCCATCACGGCAGCAGATACTGCCTCACCTATGCCACCTGAGCAAAGAAGAAGTCAGAGAGGTCTTATCCCTGGGCACAGGCACCACCCACCTTGCCAGAGCAGACATCACTAATCTGCCAGAGGATTGTCGCAAACTAGCATGACCTTGGACTTCTGATTCTTTCAATTCTACCTCCAGAGTGTTGGGATTACAAGCATAAACCTGCCTGATTTTATGCAGTGTTGGGGACTGAACCACAGCTTCATGCACACTAGCAAAAGACTACGAATGGAGCCCCACACTCAGTTTTGTCTGTAGCTTTGACTGGCCTATTCTAGATCACAGTGGCCTTGAATTCAGAGAGTCACCTGTCTCTGCCTTCTGAGTGCTGGGATTTAAAGGGATGTTGCCACGTGTCACTTAGCTTTATGTAATTAAAGTTTTCCCTAAATGAGTGTTTTGCCTGCATGTCTGTGAACCACATACATGTCCCGTGCCCTCAGAGGTTAGAAGAGGGCATTGCAGATGGTTGTGATGTGCTGTGTGGGCGCTAGGGATTGAACAAAGGTCCCCTGGAAGACTGCTAAGCCTTTCTGGCTCTTTTAATATGTTAAGTATTTCTTTCTTTTTCTTTTTTCTTTCTTTTTTTTTTTTTTTTTTGGTTTTTTGAGACAGGGTTTCTCTGTGTAGCCTTGGTTGTCCTGGATTCACTTTGTAGACCAGGCTGGCCTCAAACTCACAGAGATCTGCCTGTCTCTGCCTCCCCAGTGCTGGGATTACAAGCATGTGCCACTATGCTCGGCTAAACATTTATTTATTTAGCATGTGTGTGCACACATGTGTGGTACAGGTGGAAATCAGCTTGACTCCCAGGAGTTGTGCGCTTGCTTGACCTAAGAGTCTAAGCTCATCTCTTCCTCAGAGGCTTCTGTAAGCAAGAAGTGGCACGTATGCACAGAAGATGCTTGTAACGGACACAAAATGACACCCACTATTGCTTTTCCCCTCTGCTTCTGTCCAATCATCTTACTGCCTTTATCTGAGGCCCAGGAGCTCAGCTGTAGCCAGAAAACCCACAGCCTTATCCAGGTACAGCTGAGACTCGGCTTCTTATGAGGTTCTGGGCGTTGGCTGAGGGACCCGGGCAACTCATAGCTGCTGGCTGGCTCAGCTGCACAGGGCCCTGGCAGGCCATGTGTGGCAAAGGCAGACTGTCCACCCTTGGCTTCCTGACCCTAGCCACGTTCTCTAGCCTCCCTTGCCAGCCTGGTACGGCCCCAGTTACCTTCGTAGTAGTGGTCCTCCACCGTAAGGATCCTGCCTTTGGTGGCTCGGGCACTGTCAAGAATGAGCTTTCTGTCCAGGGGCTTGATGGTGAAGGGGTCCAGAACACGGATGGAGACCTTCTCTGTGAGGGAAGACCGGGGCACGGCTAAGAGACAGGCTGGGCCCTGTGTTTTTCCCCGTGGTAGAACGTCAGTGACCTCCTTAACCTGAACGGGGTCACCTTGGGCCTAGGAAGAGCTACTCTTTGGGGCTAGCCGTCTGGCCTCTTGCTCTCACTGTTGAGTCTTTGCTTGACAACTCCCTCTGGGAGGGAGACTGTGGTCAGCTGTGTGCCCCGTGGGCTGTTCAGGGAGAGAACAAGGCTCTTTTCCTCCTACGCCTTTGAAGATAAAGGGAGGCCTTCAGACGTCTGACCTAAGGTAAAGGCCGATGGGAGAAGAGCTGTAGCCAGCGAGCTTCGCAAAAGAAAAGCTAGGAGCTCAGCATACCTAGCTGCTTAGACACCCTGCTTGGGTGAGACTGTCGTGGCCTCTGGGGCCTGCCTTGCTACAGCCTCAGTCCCGTTCACCCTAACACTGCACAAGCCAACAGAGGTCACCTAACCAAGCTATTGCCTATTGCTCTCTGGTTCTCACAGCTTGAGATGTGACACGCCTGGTGATCCTAGATCCTATTGAGAGGGGGCTAACACCTGTCCCTGCAACAGCACTAGCTAACATACTTATAATAATAGTATTTAGTCTCAGGCCACACCTCAGTCCTCAGGATGGTCATAAAGGCTAAGCACTAGTTTACAGATGGGGAAACGGAGACACCACGATGGTGAATAATTCGTTTAACTAGTGCTCAGCTGAACTGTGATTTTATAGTTTCACTGGCAGGCTCCAAGGCCTCTGACCTGATACACTGGGGTCACAGGGTAGGGACTATAGACACCAGTCCAAGAACTCAGCATCTTGCTAGACACGGTGTCACAGTTCAAAGGGTGGCTTCAGTTATTGTCATCATCACTTACCTAGAGGTTCTGTGTAACCTTTAACCCCAAACATGTGCTCAGTCTGTGACCTTCCCAGTCACCTTCCCCTTACCTTTCTTCAGCATCTCTGCAGCAGCCAAGGCCTCGTGCAGAGTTACGCCGGCCCCGATCACTGTCACCTGGTCATCCTTGCTTTTCAGAACCACCTGGGGATGGCATGGGGACAGTGAAGTTCAGGGGTTAGGGGTCAGGGTAGCGGCAAGGTGGGTGGCTCTCTGGGGTCTGAAAGGCACTGACCTTGCCTTGGCCAACCTGGAAGTCCTCATTGTTGCTATAGATGATGGCGTTTTCTGGGCGGCTGGTCCGGATGAAGCAGATGCCCTGAGAACGGAACAGATAAATTGAGCAACAGGACAGTTTAGACCTCAGAGGGTACAGTTTTCTTTTCTTTAAAAAAAAAAAAAAATTTACTTCTTATGTATACAGTGTTCTGCCTGCAAGTACACCTGCAGGCCAGAAGAGGGCATCAGATCTCATTACAGATGGTTGTGAGCCACCATGTGGGTGCTGGGAGTTGAACTCAGGACCTCTGGAAGAGCAGTCAGTGCTCTTAACCTCTGAGCCCTCTCTCTAGCAGTTTCCTAGAGGGCCGCTCTTCCTAGATACAAGCTTCTTTCAGCCATCAGGCAGTTATAAACTGGGTACGGCCTTTGTGTCCTGGCCCTTATAGCAGGGAGGTGGGGCTTGTTCTCTGTAGCTGGCACCTCTGAACACATGACAAGCATCCATAGGCTGGCTAATCTGACTGGAAGCAACCTCTAGAAGGTGGCCATGGACTAGCCTAGCCTCTCAGTGGGGCTACTCCCCAGAATGCCTCAATAGAGTTGGCCCCTGCCTTAGGCGATCTGCCAGTCTGTGGCAGATCTTGGTCAGGACTGTGAGGCTCAGTTTACTCTGCTCAACTAAAGGAGGGCAGACATCAGTGGTCACATAGGCAGTGTGCAGATCAACAGGCCATGCCTGCCGTGACGTATTAAGAACGGTATGTTTCAGCTGGGTGTGATGGCACATACCTTTAATCTCAGGATGCAGGAGGCAGCTATAAACAGGTATGTTTTATTTTTCTGTTTCATTTAAGCTATAAATACCAGGGACAAGGTCAGGAAATGCCTGCTTGGATAGGCAGCGAACAGTTCTGCTTTGTGCCGCCCTCTTCCTCTATGGAAGAATTAGCTTCAAAAAGAACAGCCACATGACTAACCTTTGTGTTGGCTGCTAATTCCACTGCCTTCTCTGTTGCAACTCCGTCGCTTGGGTAAAAGACGGTAGACATGGGGACTGACCGAAACATGGCCAGGTCCTCCAGGGCCATCTGAGAAGGCCCATCTTCCCCTGGAGCATTGGAAAGAAGCAGCCGATGATTGGTACCTTGGTCCCAACAACGTCCTCCCACATGCAAGGAAGGCATCAGTGTTAGCATCCGGTCTAAACTCACCAATGGACACGCCGCAGTGGGAGCCGCAGAGGTTGATGTTGCTCTCAGAGATGGCTGCCATGCGGATCTGGTCGAAGGCTCGAGTAAAAAAGGCTGCAAAAGTGCTGCAGAATGGCACTGTCCTGTTGCGTGTGGCACAGCCTACGGCAATGCTCACCTGAGGACCAGAGGGGCAGATCAGCCCTGAAGCCTCCATGGGCCACACGCGGAAGGGGAGGAGCTTGTGACCCTAACATGCCAACTCATGGGAGATGCCTGTATACCTGTGGACTCTGAAATCTGTTCCCCAACCCCAAACTCCTTTAACTTGAAATATCATCTCTCTCTCTCTCTCTCTCTCTCTCTCTCTCTCTCTCTCTCTCTCTCTCTCTCTCTCTCTCTCTCCCCAACAGCTGTGGCTGTCCTGGAACTCTCTTTGTAGACCAGGCTGGCCTTGAACTCACAGAGACCCACCTGCCTCTACCTCCCAAGCGCTGGGATTAAAGGGGCATGCCACCATACCCACCTTAAAACTCTTAAATCATTTCCCTTTGACACCATGTATGGTCACAATCTGTAATCCCAGCAGTCAGGGTACGGCGGGATCAGGAATTCAAGCTAGCCTTAGCTACATACTGAAATCTAAGATATCCTGGGCTACGTGGGAGCCCCATCTTAAAAAAAGGTTTTGTAGGTCAGCAAGTCCCCTTTGCCACCACAGCTGTCCTACATACAAGCTCCTCACATGCGCAACTGTCCCCTGAGAATAACCACACCCCCAAAGTGGCTATCAAAGATCAAAAGCCAATGCTGCTTTTGTGGTTTCTTTGAGTTGACCCGTGAGTGGCACTTGGCATTGCCAATATGGCTGCCCAGGGGAGGAAGAGGGAGGGCTTCAGCTTACTGCCCCCCTGTCATGGCAGTCCTATAGCTGTGGCTGGCTGTGCCCCTCTGCCTACCCTGGAACTCACCATGTTTTGCTCGGCAATGAAACACTCAATGAAACGGTCTGGGTGCTCCTTTTTGAAGAGCTCCGAGAAGGTGGAATTTTTGGTGTCCCCATCCAGGGCGATGACGCGGTCACTGGCGTGGCCCAGCTTGGCAAGGGCCAGTCCATAGGCCTTCCGGGTGGCTATCTGTGGGGAGGAAGAAAGGCCCCTGAGTACCACTGAGGCGCATGCAGGGCTCAGACCTGTAGACTTGTCTGACACCTGGGGATTTTGAAGATGCTTCTGAGGGACAATATGGCAGCAGAGGGCGGGCAAGGTCATAACATGTGCTTGTAGCTCCAGCTCTACGGAGTCAAAGGCAAGAATATGCTGAACTTGAGGCCAGCTTGTGCTACATAGTGAAACTTGGTGTCGAGAAACTGAAAACGACAAGCGCAAGAAAGGGAGACAGAAAGCAAATAAGGCCAGTAACACCCGGAACTGGAAGGCAAGGGGCCGGGAAGGCTCGGAGCAGGCTGCACAGGTTCACTCAGGGAAATGCCTCAGATCAAGACAGCTCTGCCCAGCTTCACCAGACCCACGAAACGGCCCTGAACTCTGCAATCGTTTCAACTAGAAGCTTGCCACGCACCCTGGCCTCTGAGCCTCTGCAGGCACAAGCTCCCCCTGGCTTCCCTCTTTGCCACAGCTCTCCAGAAGGCACACCTTAGCCTGGACTTTGGGAAGCCAAAGAAATAGGCCCACCCTAGTTCCTAGGAGCCAACCAGGTACCTTTTCCCCCACTTTGTAGTTGGGTGGGGTGGGCATGTGGATGTTCTCAATGTCCACTGAAGGGGCATCCTCCTGAGGGGGAGTGGCTAGGATCTTCTTTTTGCTCTGGACCTGGCTGTAAATCTCCTGGATAATCTGGTCGGCCATGTTTTTGGGGAGGGGCTTCCCATGCCAGGACTCCTTGTCTTCGATCCCTGTAGGCACGGACAGAAGGTCAGGGAAGACCGCCCACAGAGGACAACCAAGAGAACGGTGATGTCACAGAAAAGAACGGGGCACCATTAGGGTGGCCGATGATGTCTTCTATATGCCCACTGCCCAGGGAAATAGCTCAGCCTAGATGAATGGGAAGAGAAGGAACCATGTGTGGGCAGACGTGTGTCCCCGTTGTCACTGTCCCTGCAGGCTGTTGCAGAATATTTGATCCCACTGTGATCCCTGAGATTGGGAACTATAAATACCTGTCTTTTGTTTGGCTTGGTTGAGCCCTAGCACACACCTTTAATCCAAGAGCTGTCTGTACACAGGATATAGTAAAGTGAACCCTAGGTCAGGAGGCGGAGCAAGAAACCAGCTGACAGGGATTAAAGAGTAGGAGGGACTTGGAGTTGAGGGGTATTTAAGACAGCGTGAGACATGGCAGGGCTCTTTGGCGCACTGGCTCTTTAACCTGGGATTTTACCTTAGCTCTTGAGCTCCTCAGCTCCTTGACCTTGGCTTTGGGGCTTTGGGCTACCAAGCCTTTGGCCTTAAGGGTTTTTTTTTTCCCTTTTCCTCCTGGGCTGTCAGCTAGTAAGCCTTTGGGGCCTTTTCCATCAGGATATGAGCTGAGTAGGAAGGTCAGCTGGGTGCTTTCTCTGCCTCTCTGAGCTAGCAGGTTTACACCCCAGCATCTGTCTCCTGAGTCTTTATTGGTAAAATAGAACGATTAGGATTTTCTTTTAAAATAACAGCAGGTTCCTGCTACATTCTCCACAGCCCATACGGAAAAGTCTGCTGGAGAACTCAGGCTCAGCTTTCTGGGGTAGTTGCGAGGAAGCTGAGGACCGAAAGGGACAGAGAGTAGTACTTCTAACTTAATGTGTCACATTTGTGAGCAGAGTGGGGGCCCTCCCGTCCCCTCAGAGCTCCACCATGCAGGGACTTAAGCTGTCAGTGTTGCCCAAGTAGATCCAAGATGAGAGAGACTAAGCCTCTCAGGAAGTACCAGGCAGCTCTGAGGTACCTTCAAAGCCCTGAGTGGGTTCTAGGGTTAACTGAAATCCTCAGGCTTGGCAGCAGCCACCCTCATCCACCACACCATCTTACTTAGCCCCCTTTTCCTTTTTGAGACATAGTCTCACGTAACCCATGTTGGCCTAAAACTCCTTATGTAGCTGAAGGTCACCTTGCTCTCTTTCCACCTCCAGCACCCAAGTGCTGGGACACAGGTATATATATATACCTGTGTATACACACACACACACACACACACACACACACACACACACACACACACACACACACCACATATTCCCGGTCCTATTGTTCTTTTTTATTTCAACCATTTGAACTGGGGTGAGATTTCCCACTGTCTCTGATCACTTAGAGCCTGATTTTTTTCCCCATCTTTAGAGCAGGCAAGGGTTAAACAAAGTCTTGGGATGTGAAGTTCGCCCCTGGTGCTGCAGAAGGGCTATGCCTGCTTCACTCTCAAGTAGGGAAGCTTCGTCTAGGGACCTGTAAAAGCCTCTGCCATGCACTACTTCATTGCATTTTCTTGAGGAGAATTTGGGTCTTCCTAGGAGCTCCTGGACTGTTTTCTTACTGTGTTACACTGCAACCCAGGGCAGATGGTCAGAGCCAGCTGGGGGACTGTACTAAGGTAGTGTACAGGGGCTTTTTCACTCAGAGAACCTTCTGTCCGTCCATACCCCTCAGTTGAGACCAGTTGCTTTAGGGAACAGCCAAGGGCAGGCATTTTTCCAAGCACAAGGGTCACTGTGAGGGTGGGGTAAGCTCACACACAGACCTGAGATCCCACGGCCCTTGAACGTCTTAGCAATAATGGCTGTCGGTTGGTGCTTGGCCTGACCAAAGGCCTTGCACAGCTCCTCCACGCTGTGTCCATCCACAATGATGGTGTGCCAGCTGGGGACAAAGGGAGCACACGGTAAGGGGGCAGCCAGGTGCCAGAGTACCCAGAGAAGCCCTCAGGGGAAAGATGTGGCCCAGCATCTGGGAGCTTGTCTGCATGCCATCCCATGGCCAAACTCCAGCTGGAAAGTGTTAAGAAGACATTTTCCAATCTGGACGGACTTTCTTTCCCCACATTATCTTGTTTCCTTTGGTTACTTTTAATTTCCCTCCTTCCAAATAATTCAGAGCTTAGCTCATGCCCTGCCTCTTCCATCCTGATCCACTCATTTCCTCCAAAGAGCGGTTTTGCACACAACACACTGGGTTTGGAACCCACCCGTTATTAGATTCATAAAACGTCTGGCTCGGGGCTTGTTTGGAGGACACACCTGACCACGGAAACTGCAAGCATGTTACCTAACATCTGTCAAGGAACTGGGACAGGTCTGTGGCCATGGACACCTCATCACTGTTAGGGACTGAAGCCAGGGCCTTGGGCATGCTAGGCAAGGGCTTTACCACTGAGCTGTGACCTCACCACCACATGCCCCCTCCACACCCTCAGCCAGTGTGGCACCTCAGAGCCCCCAAGCTGCAGAGCATCTTGTCTTTGGGGCTGAGGGGGTAACACTGAGGTGAGGAGCCCTCAGGCTGGCACCTACCTTCCTTGCTTTGCAACACTGGATTCAGCATTCATTGTCACCAAAGGCTCAAGTGCCGAAAACCTGACACCATTTCCCTAGCCGAGGAAGCCCCTTCCTGCTCTCTAGGCTGGCTGGGGTTGGAATAACCCTCTCACGTTCACCTTTGCCTCATGTCCTTTACTGACTGAGTTGGCCTCACTGACTGAGCCTCATGAGCAGATTCGTGTCTAGGTGGCAAGCTATGCAACCACGTAAATAAACTTGCTTTAAAGAGCCCTCTCAGGCCACAGCCTCACACGTACCCAAAGGCCTCACAGCGCTTCTGATAGATGTCCACCTGGTGCTGCAGAGGGGCTGGCTCACTCTGGCCCAGACGGTTCACGTCAAAAATGGCAACGAGGTTGTCCAGCTTGTAAATTCCAGCAAAGGCCATGGCCTCCCAGACAGAGCCCTCGGACACCTCTCCGTCTCCCAGCAGGCAGTACACGCGGTAGCTGTGGACAAGAGGCGGGTGGGAGGGCCGGTCCCCCTCCCCTGGGAGAGTAAAGCCCTCAACACCATCCCCTTCCCAGGAAACCGACTGGGTAGAGGTGCAGCTATGGACAGCAAGCAGCAGGGACACGGAAAGGTCAAGGTCAACAGCATCACTAGGACCCTAGCGCTCAGCTCACACCCAACCTGGAAGCTTCCAGGAGCCACAGGACAGGCTGCCGAGATGACGGGGACCTGGCTGACAAGAGTCAGCGTTGGGGCTGTCAGGGCAAGAGAAAAGCAAGGAAGAATGGTTGAATAGGCTTGAGAGGCCGGCTCCCCGGCAGGGACTGGACAGATGGGACCCTAGGAACCAGGGTCATTCCACCAGGGGGAAGAACGGGGCAGCTGCTCAGCACAGGGACCAGATAGGCTCTCCTGAAGTCCCAAGACTTGTCCTGGACCTTCTCCAGTGGAGCTTTCTCCCCTCACTACAGGCAGAGTGTCAAGGTAAGACGTCGGGATACATCGCTCAGAGCAGAAGTTTTGTTGGCCCCATGAGAGGATGGGGTGGAGAGGGGGTGGGGCTAGAGGCAGGGGACTGGTTCAGAGACCCAGCCAAGAGTCACTGTCTCCACCATGGGCCCACCTATGGCTGGTGCTGGGCCCTGAGCTAGTGAGGCCCCAAATCCACAGAGGAGAAGAAAAAGCATTCATGTGAGTCAAAGGACTTGTCTGAAGGTTACAAACATGTCTGACTGCACCTTGGCTGTCAGCTCCTTGCTATGTACAAATGCACACAGAAGGATGGGTGTTAGGATTGGGGTGGGGTACCCCTATACCTTGCCCGGTGTCCAGCTGTGTGGCTCTGCCTGCCCAGGCTCACAGAGGACACAGACGCCCTCTAGCTGCTCCTGAGAAAGGCCCTCATGCTGGCTGGTGGTAGGCCCAGAGCCAAGCTGCTAGAGCCGTCAGCATGACTCAGCACTCCCGCAGGCTCAGGCCAGAGACTTCCCTTCACGTCTCCCTGCCTGGGGCTTCTCTGGTAAGGTGTCTACTAGGTGGGGCCAGGAGGAGCCCACATTTCAGTCATGTGCTTTTCTGAAACTTGGCTCTCCTCAAGCTGTTTTTTTTTTTTTTTCCTCTCCTTACAGGTTACCACAAAGGAGCTCTGGCCTGATACAGCAGCTTCCCAGGAGGACCTCCATGATAGGACCCAGAAGGGCGGGCATGAGGGGACCCTGACCTCCAGGAAGAGCTCTGGAGGTAGAGTGGCTGTATCCCATCCTCAACCCACTCCCAGAAAGTCAGACTGGAGCCAAGCAGGGTGACAGCATAGCCTTGTACCTCACGATCAGAGACAAGGCTGGCCCCACATGGTCGAAAGACTAAGGTGGGGAAGCAGTGTATCCTAAGGTGTTGTGTGAATAGATAAGGGCACCCAGGCTAACCCTTGGTGGAGATGCCCCATCTGTCAAATGGTAGGGATTTGTACTATACTGTGATCTGTCTGAATGCCTGTACTAGCATCACTGTCCAGAGAAAACCCCCCGGGACTCTGATTTATTGTCCTTGAATCCCAAAGAGTAACATACCAGCAACTTGAAAACACTGAGAAACTTGTTTTTTAAAACTGTACCAGTGTTGACGAATAAATGTACTTAAGAACAAACAAAAAATGTTTAAAGAGCTTGCAGGGAAAGAATGCCAGCCACCCACCTGGCCCTATCTGCATGCCACCTCTGGGTGCCTAGCTGGGCCTGATAGATCTCTTGGTGCCTCGGCTGGTCCACCCACCCCCGGAACTGTCTGAGGGCCCAGGCCTCAGCCGACTCTGGCTCTAAGCCAAGCCAGCCTCTGGGAACGCACGGGAGCCCTTCTCCCTGCATTGCCTTGTTCTATTCTGTCTTTCACAGGTGATTATTTCACTGTAGGGAATAATTAACTCACATCACTGGTTCTCGGCCAGATAAACCGTCCTTAAGCACACACCTCAATTCTGAGACACTTCACCCCAGAGTGAATCATTTCTGGGTGTAGCTACACCAGCCCTAAAGCTCAGCTGTGATGCCGGGGACCCTGGACTGAGAGGCTGGGTCCTGCAAGCTCTGGGCTCTCCTAGAGAGATTCAGAAGTCTCCACCTCCAGGGAACTTCCTAGGAACAGTCAGTGCTCCCCAGTGTGGGGGCAGGGCAGTCAGGCTTCCTGCGGCCAGCTGTCCTCAGAGCCACCTGGCTGTGGCCACTCTTTTACTCTGGTCTTCAGGGAAGTGGGATGTCGTGGGCTATAGGGCAGTCCCCTCCAGCCCTCCTAGGCAGCTCTGCTCACACAGCACCTGGGGACTATGAGTGTGCCATCCGGCCACCCAGAGCAAGACCAGAGTACGTGGGTAAGTGTTCTCTGTAAGTGTTCACCTGTACACCCCTCCCATCTCTCAGGGGCTTATCCAGGGGCAAGCCTTGTTCCCACATGGCGGACCGGAGGAAGCTGTTCTGACCGGCACTTACTCCTAGCAGCCTGTACACTCTGCTTCCTAAACACAATCTGTCCACAGCAGATCACGTGGCTGAAATCTGTCCCAGAGGGCATTGGGAGTGCTACAAAACCACCTGGTGCCAGAATAGCTACCCTAACTACCAGGCTCTACCCACCCAGTGCAGCCTCTTTACTAGCCCTCCAGAACACAATTTAATCCTGTTCGGAAGTAGCCAGGCCAGGCTCCTTGGTACCTAGCCAGACAGGAACGGAGAGGCAGTCTCCTTGGATACTTCCAGGGTCCTGACACCAGACCAAGGATGTGTGGTAGCGCCATGTACTTAGGGAGCAAATCTGGCTTGACAGCCAGACTCTGGGAGGGTCCCCTGAGTCTGTCCCATCTGAAAAGGGTGCTGGCCTGGTTCCCATCTTCAGGGCTTTAAGGTCAGAAGATGGGATGTGTTCATTTTACATAGCCCCAATCAGGCAAGAAGGGGAGCCACAAAGGACCCCTTCCCAAAGTGACCAAGGGTAGGAGTAGGGAGCGGGGGTTACCTGGCTTTGTCGAAATATTTGCCTGTGTATGCCATCCCACAAGCAGCTCCCAGACCTTGGCCCAGGGAGCCAGTGGCCACATCAGTGAAGGCTTGTTTCTGTTGTAAGAGAGAGCCCCAGTTATTCAAGGGCCCAAGTAAAGAGCTGATTGTTTCCAATTCACCCCGCCCCTGGGGTCCTGGATTCTCTTGGTCATGGCAGTCAGGACAGCATTGCCACCCAGAGCTAGTGAGCCACTCTTCTGCAGAAAGTCCTTCTGGAGACTGAGTTTGTTTGTTTGTTTTTGGTTTTTCAAAAAGGGGTTTCTCTGTGTAACCTTGGCTGTCCTGGAGCTGCTTTGTAGACCAGGCTGGCCTTGAACTCACAGCTGGCCTGCCTCTGCCTCCCAAGTGCTGGGATTAAAGGCGTGCGCCTGGCTCAAGGCTGAGTTCTTGATCCAGACCACAGAGTCACTAGGGGAGAGGGTTCACTTCTGAGCCCTGTCCTCCAGTGAGCTGTGTGACCTCAGGCTGGGTACCAAACCTCTTAACACAGCTTGGCGGCTCTCCAGGGGCCTCTCTCCTTGAGTGGTATTACCACCTCATGGGTTGGGGGCTCCTGTGGGGAAGGGAAGCTTGGCCCCTGTGCTGAGGCGAACACAATGTGCTCCCATCCCACAGCCTTCCCTCCTCATCACAGTTGGCTCCTCTCCCTCATGCCTCACCCTCATGCCTGGGAAAGGAAGATGACAGGTCCAGGAGGCCCCCTGTTGGGTGACTTACCGGGACAGGATGCCCATCCAAGTCAGAGCTGATCTTCCTCAGATTCAGCAGCTCGGCCTCCGGCAGAAACCCAGCTTCTGCCCAGACTGCATACAGGATGGGTGCTGCATGGCCCTGTGGGGGGCGAGGGGTGCACAAGGGAGCGGTCAGAAGCTGAGCTACTGAGGCTCTTCCAGCTCCAGGGCCTGGCTGAGCCGGCTGACCAGGCTATCCACTGCAGATGAGGAAACTCCTGAAGGCCGCTTCTCCTCTTTTTTCCCTCTCCAGACTCTTGGTTTTCAGCCCATAGTTCCCACAGCCTAGAGTGGGTAGGCACCATGACAGGGCACAGCTGTGCCGCTGGCTGGCTGAGAGTCCAAAACCTTAGCAGGCAGCCGCCACCCTAATCCCTGCTTCTGGTGCGGGACATACTTGGGACAGACTTCTAAGCCCTGTAGCCTGCCCCGGGGAGGCCAGAGGCTGTTGAGCCAGGCCAGAGGACAGGGTGGTTTTCCAGCAACTTGTGGTATGGTTTGCAGCTGTGAATTTTACCACACGAGGAAAGACCGACATGGCGTCCGTCCACACTCCCATACTGCGGTGGGCTGTCACTCACAGGGAAGGCAAGCTTTGGCCAACTTCAGGATGCTGGCACAAAGTAGAGGGACTCAGGCAGAAGGCAACAGAGGCTCTCCAGACCTAGATCTGAGTGCCACCTGTCAGCATCAAAACTGAGCACGCACCAGCAGAAGAGCAGGTTCCACTGCCTCCTACCCATCTTTGAAGCATCTTTCTGATGGACCAGGCTACTCGAAGATTAACCCATTAGTTCTGGGCATTGGCTCCTTAGCTCGAGCACAATTTACCAGCTCTGCACCAGGCATGAAGGACGGAGGAAGGCAAGCAGGTGGGCGGGGCTTAGACTGACCGGTGGGTCTTCTCCAAGACCACTCGCCATTCCATGGTCCTTACAGGGCCCAGCCTCGGGCAGGTGTGGCTGGCAGCATGGAGGCTCTTACCTTGGAGAGCACAAAGCGATCATTGTGAGGGTTGCGGGGATCCAGGGCCTTGTAGCGCATTGTGTGGAAAAACAGGACAGCCATGATCTCGGCGGCACTGCAGCATGATGTGGGGTGGCTGTGGCCAAGGAAAGAAAGACATGAGCATCATGGCCCTGAAACCTAACCTACAACATCCACTGTGGCCATGTGTCAGGGGCCTGGTCCATCAGAGCCATGTGCTCCTGTTCCTTAGAAACATGGTAGGGGTTTCGAAGAGGCTACTGTTGATGGCTTAGGATCTAGAATGGCTAGTGAGTACCTTCCAGAAAGTACCCAGTGTGAGGGTAGAGCTTAATCCCTACCTAGGAGCTCCTAGAGGACATCTAAGGATTCAGCTATGGAGGGATGGCACCTCTACAACTGATCAAGGAGCCACACCCCAAAGAGGCCGCCCAAAATCCACTTGTTAATGAGGAACATTCTGCCCACCCCAGGGTCCCTTGGGGCTATGGGCAGAGGGGAAAGGAAAGGTCTGTAAACCCGAAACATCGGACCTTAGTGTTCTGGTTGCGTTTAGAACAGACACTCAGAAAGCTAGCACTTGGAACCATGAAACACACAAGCTCATCTTCCACACAGGCTATCATAAAAGTAACATACTCTCCCCTCCCCCACCCCCCATGTGTGGAGAGCTGAGGTGGGGTGAGGCTCGCCAAGGCAAGAACCTGCCCTTCCTGCTGTGGAGCTGTCCAGTCTCTGCTTAGCATCTTGTTTTGATAACGGAATGGTTTCAGAAAGCACAAGGATTATAACCTAGAGCTCCTATTAGCTCAGGTGTCACAGGCTCGCTTGATTACCTGGTCCCTGGCCCCCAGAATGCAGCCAGAGGCTGCAGCTCCTGGCTTGTCCCAGAATCTGCCTAGCCACACTCTATTAAGGTCAGCTTCCCACACATGCAGCTGGGCTCAGCCCTGATACTGTCACTCCAGTCGCTCCACACTAAAACATGCCAATACCAAGCTCAAGGGCACATGCAACCCTCGGTGGGACTCACACCAGCGGCTTCCTCCCCTCTGGGGCTTCCCGTCAGTTAGAGGTCAATGGCTCTCGGCATAAGACGTGTTAGTAAAGGAATCCAGAACTATCCATGCTGGTTTAGTCCCCACATTCCCAACACACAACAGCCTCATACTTAACCATCTCTATGAACTCCTGGTCATGAGGGAAACACTACACCTGAAAAGAGGGAGGTGACGACATGTAAACAGGAAGCTCTTCCCCAGCTCACAGGGACCCTAATCCCTTGCCCCCAGACCAGCTGCCCCCGCCCCCACTTCTGAGTGCAGCCCAATTCCTAAAATGACTCAGCTCATACCGCTCTTCCAGAAGATCCAAGTTCTAATCCCAGCCCCAGGGGCTCCGACACCTACACTCGTATGCACATACCCATACACACAACTAAAAATAAAATAAGCCTTTAAAAAGGCCGGGCGTGGTGGCGCACACCTATAATCCCAGCACTTGGGAGGCAGAGGCAGGCGGATCTCTGTGAGTTCAAGGCCAGCCTGGTCTACAAAGTGAGTCCAGATAGCCAAGGCTACACAGAGAGACTCTATCTCGAAAAACCAAAAAAAAAAAAAAAAAAAAAAAAAAAAAAAAAAAAAAGCCTTTAAAAAAAGAACGCAATTTGAGGGGGTTGGGAAGCGTTGAGGCTGTATGAGGAAGCCCCAGAGAGAAGCAAGATAGGAGCGGGAACTCCGCCTACTGACCACAGAGAAATTGTAAGGCAGTGATGTCTGTGTCAGAGTGCCCTGGCTCACATGGAGGCGACATAGAAGAGAGCCGAGGAGTTCCACAGGAACAAACCATTGATTTAAGCTCTCCTTACACATCCGGCCAGCTGTGATGTAGTTTTTAAACCCATTAAGTGAACCTATGTGTCCTCTGAGTGGGACATATGGGTTGCATCACAAAGGATGTATGGGACTCACCCCCGCCCCTGGAGCTTGGCTTCTTTGTTTATGAAAGGGGATGCTGTGCTTGGGGAGCCCAGTGAAAGCTAAAATAGAGTGCTACTGGTGGCTGAGGGTGCAAGGCACCACACCTCTCGGGGGCTTTACTCATCTATAGGCCAAGACTCTCAGTTTGGAGCCAGGTCCAAGTAACAGTTCTCCCAGGCACCTGCTTCTCCCCACCTCTGGCCTTCTCCAGATCACACACAAGCTTCCTTGGCCCCCTCACCAGGAGGGCTTCCAACTCAACAGCAGTTTTTTCTGGTCTCAGGTTTCCCTGTAGGAAAGGCCAGAGAAGGGGCCTCATGGTTTCTCAGTGAGTGGACAAACCAGAGAGGCCAAGAGCTCACTGTGGCCAAAGGGGGACAGGAAATGGCAGCTAAGACCAAGCTGCTCAAGTACAAGTGGACTGAGTTTCAAGAGAGCAGAGATCTGTACGATGCATGCTCAGGTGTATGGAAGTGCATGCACGGGGGAGCCTTGGTGGTCTTTCCTCATGTGCTATCTATCCATGCTGGTTGATTTTTGAGATAACTCTCCTTGGCCTGGCACTCACCAACTAAACTGCAGCATTATGGGCGTGTATATACCACCACACCCAGCTTCTTTACACAGGTTCTGAGGGGCCGCAGGTGCTAACAGTTCAGCTAGGAAGCTAGCTCCAGCACAGCCAGGACTACAGAAAAACCTTTAAAAAAGGAGTCAAAAGTTGGCTAGAGATCTGCCTGCCTCTGCCTCCTGTGTGAAGGATTAAATGCCTGCACTACCACGCCTGGCTGACTTTTTTTTTTTTTTTAAATGAGAAGAGCAATACCAGAAACAGTATTTAGAGCAAGGTGTGGTAGCATATGCCTGTAACCATAGCATTCAAGAGGCCCAAGCAGGCAAAGCCTGGCCTACATTAAGACCCTGTTTAAAAAAAGAAAGGACCCTGTTTTCATTGGTGTTTTTCATAACAGGGTTCCTCTGTGTGGTCCTGGCTACGCTGGAACTGGAACTACATCTGCCTGCCTCTGCCACCAGTGCCCAGTGTTGTTCTTCTAGGATAATGGAAGATAAGGAAAGATAAGACAAAGTGACAGGGCTGGAGGGATGGCTCAGAGGGTAAGAGCATTGGCTGTTCTTCCAAAGGTCCTGAGTTCAATTCCCAGCAGCCACATGGTGGTTCACAACCATCTATAATAAGATCTGGTGCCCTCTTCTGGCCTGCTAGCTCACATACAGGCAGAGCACTATGTACATTCTTTATTTATTCATTTTTGGTTTTTTGAGACAGGGTTTCTCTGTGTAGCCTTGGCTGTCCTGGACTCCCCTTGTAAAGCAGGCTGGCCTCGAATTTACAGTGATCTGCCTGCCTCTGCTGCAATTAAAGGAGTGCCCCAGCACACCCGGCTCATAAATAAATCTTAAAAAGAAAAAGTGACAAAGAAATCTCCTCCCTCCATGACTTGTTTTTTGAGATGGGGGTCTCTCATTGAACCTGTAGCTCACCAACTGGGCTGGACAGGCCCCTGGGGTCCTAACAGCTGGATTACAGGTGTGCATTGCCACACTCACTTTTTACACGGTGCTGCGGATCTGACCTCAGGTCCTCATGCTTGCACAAAGCTTTGTTTTTAAATGCACATATTCGTTAATTTGGGTGTGGCAGCACACCTGGATTCTCAGCACTTGCAAGGCTGAGTTCCAGGCCAGTCACGGTTGTATAGTAAGGTCTTACTTCTTGGTGGTATTGTTTGGGTTTTTTGTTTGTTTGTTTGTTTGTTTGTTTGTTTTTGTTTTTCAAGACAAGGTTTCTCTGTGTAGCCTTGGCTGTCCTGGACTCACTTTGTAGACCAGGCTGGCCTCGAACTCACAGTGATCCACCTGCCTCTGCCTCCCAAGTGCTGGGACTAAAGGCCACCATGCCTGGCAAGATCCTATTTCTAAATAAAGTCTGGGTATCAGAAAGAAGTCCCTCAAACACCGAGCTGATTCCCACCCAAAACAAACCTCGTCCTGGACCTCAAACCATTTCTTCAATCTTTGTCCTGTTTGACGTCTTCCCAGCCAGCACAACTGTACTGATGTTAGCACACATCAAGTGTGACGAGCTTCCTATTTTGAGGCTGGGACTGTCAGGGTCCTCAGAAGCCAAGTGACCTGTCCAGAGACCCAATGCCTGCCATCAGCAGGGTTGGGGCAAAATCAAGACGCTAAGAGAAACTAGTGCGCGAAGAAGCAAACTGTGTGCCATACACGGCAATAGTGAACTATAAACGGGAGTGAAGCACGGACAAATCTCCATGTTATGCCACGTGAAAGAAGCCAGACGCAGAAGACCTCATTCTGTCCAATTGCATTATGAAATACCCAGAAGAATTAAATTCACTGAGACAGGAAATCAGACCCAGTGTGGGAAGGGGAGGAAACTGCAGACAGGCAGGAGAGAGCTTTCAGAGGCTAGGAAAAGCCCTAAAATTCAAAGTGATAAATTCACTAATTTCAATGACTATGTAGATTAAAAAAAAAAAAAATCTCAAGATTAGCTGAGAATACAACTCAGTGGTAGAGTACTTGCCTGGCTCTGGGCCCATCCTCTGGTACCACAAAACAAGACAAGCCGGAAGTGTACATTTAAAACCTTTCACTCTGCCAAGTGCCCCTCCACAGAGCCGTTACAGATCTGTCTGTGGAACGAAGAGTGGTGCTGAGAAAGCCCAGTGAAGGAAGTTCTCAGGTGTCTGCACTCCCCAGACGAGTTGAACAGCCTTCAGCCATCACATCTCTCCCCACTCCACCCCCCAATTTGTGGGTGCCCCAATGTGAGGTCTACTCTACTTCCCTTCTAGGTACAAGGACACCCTACCTAAAATCCCAGTGCTGCTCTGAACACTGAGGCACTTGATTCCATAAGCTCTGGAGAGGCTACGCCAAGACCAGGAGCCAGTATGAATTCACAGGAAGCCACGAGGTTGTCTCCAGGAGAGGCTCATCTAATGTCCACCCCTCTTCCCCAGCTTTAAGGAGTCCAGGCCTTTAGCTCTGCTGATTCAGGGTCACCAGGTCAAAGAGCCCAGAATTCGAAGTCCAAGAGCAGCCAGGTGTCTTCAGCCTGAGTTGAGAAACACCGCTGCTGCTGCTGCTGCTTCTGCTGCTGAGGCAATCTCAACCGCTTTGCTCTTGCCTCAGTGAGAGGCAGGCTGATGGCCCCAAGCAGCCTGAAAGGAGAAGCTGGCCCTCGGAAGCCCTTTTGTGCCTGAAGAGGCTGAGTCTACACAGGGGCTAGAGTCATTGCAGGGCCCTTTGCACATTTGGTCAGAAGGTCCCTGAAAGCTAGAGAGAGGAACAGGGAGATAGTTCCAACCACTTCAACAGCAGGGGGAGGGCCCCCAGGGCCTGCTCACACTGACCCCTCAGCCCCACTGATGTGAAAGCCATGGTTTAGAGGTCATTTATGAATTACATACTGGAAGTTTAGTCCCGAGCACAGGGGTGGTCCGGAACCCTGGAAGGTCCTTAGGTGAGCTGAGGTTATGCTTTGCCATGCTACTGTGGTTTGTGAGACCCCACTCACTCTCCGACTTCCTGTTTTGCTGTTTCTTTTATTTTTTTTTCCTCCTCCTCCTGTGTGTGTGTGTGTGTGTCTGTGTTTTGAGACAGGGTTTCTCTGTATAGCCTTGGCTGTCTTGGATTCTCTTTGTAGACCAGGCTGGCCTCAAACTCACAGCGATCCACCTGTCTCTGCCTCCCGAGTGTTGGGATTAAAGGCGTGCGCCACCACACCCAGCTGTTTTGCTGTTTCCTCATCTCACACTTATTCCCACCACGAGCCTAACCCATAGGTGCTGTTTGAACTTCCTGCATCTAAAATGACAAGTTTAAATAACAACAAACCTAACAACCTACTAACCTTTTCTTTGGGCTGGAGAGCAGGAGACTCAGGGGGTTAAAAGTACTTGTTGCTCTTGCCAGGGACCTAGGTTCAGTTCCTAGCACCCACATGATGGCTCACAGGCATCCAGAACTCCAGCTCCAGGGATGCAATGCCCTCTTCTGACTTTCACAGGCAGCAGGCATGCACATGTATACATACATACACACAGCCAAAACACTTAATACACATAAAATAAATCTAAAAACAAAACAACCCCCCCAAAAAAAACCCAAATAAACAAACTTTTCTTGCCTGCTGGGGTGCTGGTGGCACACCTTTAATCCCAGTGCTTGAGAGGCAGAGGCAGAGGCAGAGGAGCCTGGCATACATCGTGAACTATAGGACAGCCAGGGCTACACAGAGAAACCATGTCTTGGAAAACCAAAACCAAACCAAACTAACCACCAAAAACAAACAAACAAACAAACAAACAAACAAAAACAAAACAAAAAATACCTTTTTTCTGTAAAGCCATACTGCCTCATGTATCTTGTTATAGTAATGAAAAGAAAAAAAGACTAACCATCTTTGTATGGTCCTAAGGCTTTGAGAAAGGTAGGATCTGACAAGGACATCTCTGTTCAGAGCAGAGATGGACTAGACCTGTCTGCTGTTCTCTCAAGCCAGGACTGGACCGACCTGTCCTCCCAGGTACTCTCCCCGAAGCTGGGGATCAGAAACCCGAAGGGACCGGTGTATCCTCTGGTGCTCACACAATCTAGCCCTGCAAGGTGAGGGCTGAGAACACCAGCCTCGGCAACCTGACCACTTCGGACAAGGCCACTGGAGTTTTATTTTGTTCAAGCTCAGCTGAGTTGGACCCTTGCGACAGCTGCCTCTGCACATGCCGAGTCTGGCCAGTGTGGGTGCTGCTTCAAGAGAAAGGCCCCAGTGGATGTCCTGTCCATCCAGCTCCCCACACAAAGGCCAGTGTGCTTACTTTCTGTGGCCTGGTGAGGTCTATTGCATACAGGGCCAATGATGTAATCCAGGAAGTCTGTCCATTCGAGACTTCTTGCTATCCTGAAACAGCAACCTGGACCCTGATAGGATGTCCAGCCTCAGTGGGTGGCCAGTGAAGGCTGAACCAAAGTCTTCTATTGTTCCAGAGTATGGGACATATTGATTGGGTGGTCAGTTCAGCTGTCCACAACTGACCAGGTCGGACCTTCAGTAATGCACCTGCCCTCACTTGGTGGACCTCTCTCACTGCCTCCAAATAAACATTCAATAGCCAAAACACACTCAACGTCCCAAGACTTCCTCTAGTATTTCCTGTACACGCATATACTCTTTGCACAAACATTTCAAAATCATTCTTGTGACAGGGGCTGAGGAGCAATGTTACTTCCTTCTGAAGAACAACATTTCTCCAAGTAGTACTTTTCTGCACCTAAAATATCCACCATATATACCAGAACCCGCAAGCCAACACATTCATCCTATTTTTGCATACCCACCTGTTCCATCTTGCACATGGATACATTCAAAGACTTCAATGAATGCCCAAGGCTACATTGTAAGCCTAAGTGTAACTCTGTAGCCAAGAGCAACCTTTTCCCCCCTGGAGACCACCCCTGCTTTAGAAGTAAGGCCCCTTACAGCTCTAAATGTTACTTAATTTCTCTCCAAGCTCCAATTGGCTTGCCCCTGCACCTTTATTCTCCTGCCTGCTGTTGCTCATGTGCCCTGGAGGGCATTCTGCTACAGCAGCCCCACACCAGGGAGTACTAAACAGCCACTGGTTACCAGTTTGGACAGATCACGTAACACACTACATTTCAATGTCTTCATGTGTAAACTGATTATCAGAATACAACTCAAGGGCACTGGGTCACCTCAGGAGCACCCACTTAGCAGCTCCCTGGTCTTGGAAAGGTCACATGCTTCTCCAGCTTGGTAGGCTGCTCTGCCTCTCTGACTAGACTTCAGACCAGAAGAGTCGTAGGGGCCAGTAGAGAACAAGCAGTAAAGGATGTGAGGACCTACTCTGTGCTAAGCTAAGGAGAGGGCAGTGATGAAAGGAAGTCACGTCTTACTTGGGCAGGGAACACCCTACACCACAGGCAGCAAGCTAAACCCAAGGGAGATAACAGGTCCAAAGTATGCACGGGAAGGACAGTGGCAAAGGGCTCCCCAGTTCAAACCTGAGAACCACCTATCTTAAAAAGCATGAGGAGTAGCGGGGCATGGTGGCACACGCCTTTAATCCCAGCACTTGAGAGGCAGAGGCAGGTGGATCGCTGTGAGTTCGAGGCCAGCCTGGTCTACAAAGTGAGTCCAAGACAGGCAAGGCTGCACAGAAAGACTCTGTCTCGAAAATCAAAAACAAAAAAAAAACCAAACAAAAAGCACGAGGAGTAAGTGGTAACCCACACTTAATAAAAGGCCAGCGAGATGTGCTCCGTTAGTAATATGTCCCGTATGGAACTGGCCAGAATCCAGAATCCTGGTCTTTGTTCTAAGCTCACAGCTTGGTTGGGTTCCTGAACCCTCCCTACCCAGCCCCCCCACCCCCTCCCCCGCAAAACATGCCACGATGCCCACACCTCTGTCTCAGTGGTCTTACACCAGACCCGATAGAGACCTCAGAATTTCTTGAAACCACCCAGTGTGGAAATGCCGTTACCCCAGAAACTTCCCTTTCCTCGTGGGACTCGCCTCTTCATTCTCCAAGGTTTGCCAACCTCCTTCCCCTCCAGCCCTCACACTCCAACCTCCTGCTTCCTGTCTGGTCTAGCCTCCCTTGCCCAGGTGGCTGCGTCCACGAGTCACCTCACTGTCCCCACCCTGGAGTCCTCAGCAGCGCCGGGATCCAAAGCAGGACCCCAACCTACATATAACGGGAGTAGGAATAAGTGTGGAGAAGGAAAGCCTAGAAGAGTGGGCCCCTAGTACCCTGCATAATGGTGGGCTCTACAAAGATTCTCTGCTTACGGTGCAAGGGCTGAAATCGCAGCTCTCGCTGACCTTGGACAACGGATCTAAACCCGGGACCTCAGTTTCCCCATCTGCAAGCCAGTAGAACCAACAGGCTGGTGGAGGGGGGCTGGGGCCCACACGTGCGCCAGTTTCTCCCACCAGTAGTAGTCATGGTGGCCTCTGGCATGCAGCCGCAGACCGAGGAGGTGCGCCCCGGTGCAGCGGGAGCGGGAAAGGCCGGGCCGGGTGGAGGCGCTCGCGAGACCGAGGCCCACGCGGCCGAGTTCGGCCGCTCCGGAGCAGCGGAAAGCTCCGCCATCTGACCGCGCCCCCGCCGCCGCCGCTCTCGTGGCGACATCCTGCTGCGCGACACGGAGCCGGCGAGGCGGCAGGACCCGGCTCCCCGCCCTGCCAGAACCGTGCGCTCACCCAGAGCCCGCCGCGGTGGTGGCCTGGATGGAGCTGATGCGCAGGCGATTGGCCGTGTCCTTCAAGGCCTGTAGCTTCTGCTGATCCGGCTTGTGGTAACCTTCCATAGCGCGGTCGGGCGAGGACGAAGACGCCGAGGACAGAGACAGCGGCGACCGAGGTTCAGGCAGGGACAGACAAGGGCCGAGGCCGGGCGCTGCGGGCCAGTGCGTTAAGACTCCTCAGGACCCGCCTATGGGGCGGGACGGGGGCGGGGCGGGGCGCCGGATCACCCGAGACCGACGAGCGGCCTCTGGCCCCGCCCAGCACTTAGTGGACCCTTAGAAGCTGCCAAGCTTGGGGTGTATGTCTAGGCACAGTGTGCTCTGTTGGAATTAGCCACTCACACTAACAGTAGGAACAAAGTAACTTTGCCTCTACTCCAGGTTCTAAGCATGCCTCAGAGTTCTTCGGCTGACTTGGGTACGCTTGAGAAGAGAGAGAGATGTAATTGCACTTTTGTAAGGAAAAAGTTAAGACTTGGCAAGGTCCGTTAAGGTCACAGGACTATCCTCAGCCCCCAAAAGAGCCCAGGGCTTTACCAGGAGCGGGCTGTTTCAGACTACTAGAGCCTGCAGACTAGGAGCAGTTACTAGGAGCAGGCTGGTTTCAGACTACTAGAGTCTACAGACAACAGTGGATTCTTCGGAGAGATTACTGGGCTTGTCCCTGGGTCTGTAGGGACAGGAGCACCTACTGCATTTACTAGACCTGGTGGACCTCCCAGAGTGGAGGTATCAGAAAGCATTGCCATCACAGCCTCTTTAGATCTGTCTCATTGAATCCATGACACACAATACTGTCTCTGGAGGAGGAAGTTGCGTTTTACAGAGAGGAGATGAAGGCAAGCCTGTGGATGGGTGCTGGGCCGAGGCAGAGGAAGGCACCAGTGTAGCCTCTATCCAGGGCCTCTCTGTGTCCTGCACATAGCTCAGACTCCCAGAGTCTCGAATCAACGGGCCCTGTGCTAGTGCGCATCCTTCCCCCAAGTGCTCCCTGTCTGGCCTGTTTCCCAGGTGTCCCAACCAGACTGTGAGTGTGTTATAGTTCCTGCTTTTTGTTGGCCCTAGCCAAAGAGGTGGGCTCTCCTGGTGCCTGTCTGCCAAGGACCTGACCCAAGCCTGGAGTCATGTGGCCTCAGATTGTCCAACCCTCAAAGCCTTGGCAAGTGCCACATCTGTCCTCAGGATGCTCACCAACTGGTCCAAAGAGGCAAGCCCTGGCACCCATTGGGCATTCTAACCCTGTGGCTCTGAGTGCAGCAACTTTTTATTTTTTTTTTAGCCCAGTTCTCCATTTTTCCACCTGTCCAGTGGCACTGCTTCTCCTTCTCCTTCTTCACAGTGGAAAATTATAATCTATTTGGGAATGGAAAAATAAACTAGACAGGTATATGTTTTTTATTTCTGAATGTTCATTTCCATCTATCTGACCACCGTGTCTCTTTTTTTAAATTACAATATAGTTACAACATTTCTCCCTTCTCTTGCCTCCCTCCAAACCCTTCCATGTATCCATCCTTGCTCTCTTTCAACCCTACACAAAGATGTAAAGGCAACTAAGGAATCCTGAGAGTGGGAGAAATAGTCTTCTCCCGGGAAGAGCACACCGATTGGTTACCCAGTACCAAGTGGTCAACTTTGAAAACATACATACATGTGACATTCTACAGACTGAGCAGGTTAGGGTTAGGAACACGTGTGCCTACTTGCATGTGATAACAATATAATAATAATAATAATAATAATAATAATAATAATAATAATAATAATAATAATAATAAAAGCTAACTTCTATGTACCCATCATAGTGAAAATGCCCCTAACTCCATTTGACCATCATAGGCTTCTAAGATCTTGTTTCTTTCTGGGGTTCCACATTAATTGGGTCTAGAGGAATTTTAATTCAGAGCATGGCTGCTCTGGCGAGAGACGACATCCAAAGACCTTCTAGGTCTGTGTGGTCTGGCTGGAATACAGATATGCCTTTAATCTCAGGAGACAGAGGCAAGCAGATCTCTGAGTTCAAGACCAGCCTGGTATAGAGCAAGTTTCAGGTGAAGAAAAGCTTAGATGCAGGCCTGGTGGTACACACCTTTTATGCCAGCACTCAGGAGACAGAGGCATGTAGATCTCTGAGCTCTAGTCAGTTCTCTTCAGGCAGTTGGGTTGAGTCAGTGAGTTGAGAGGCAGTGTAGTGGACTTGAGTCTGGAGAAGTTCAGTGTGTGGAATTCAGAGGCAGTTTTACCAGGAGAGTTTTACAGAGACAGGCTGAAGAGAGAACAAGCGAGCCACAGGTGAAGACAGAACGAGCCAGAGAATGAGAAGGAGCCAGAAGATTAGAAGAAATTGCTAGAGTTTATTTGAGCCAGAACAGCAAAGTTGAACCAGCCAGCCAGAGTTCAGAAAGAACTCTGTGGTTAGTAGACAGAGGCAGCAAGCCTCCGAGATCACAATTATTACCTCTGGAGAATAAAAGTTAATTTTACAGGTTAGGTTCGGTTCACCCTGGATTTCAGCCGTATTCCGGTGCTTTTGGTCTTCCCTAAGGTCAACTTTGGAATCAGAATCTTGGTTCTGGAAGTGCTGCCAGCATCCTGTTTGTTAGGGTAGTTCTCCTGCCTGTGGGTTCAGGTCTTCATTCGGATATCTCATAAACCACATCTCCTCGGGAGTAAGGCCTTGGATTCCAACCTGGCTTCCGGCTCCCTTCTTGTTCCCCTTACACCCTAGATCCTTTGAGCCCCCTATTGGTATTCTTTGTGGTCGCCAGAGAAAATTCCTGTTGCTTCCAACCATTGTCCTTCAGCGGTCTCCCTCCACTGTTGGAATCAATCGTCAATAAGCCCTCTAGCCTCTCTCCCATTCTCTTGTTCCTGTGGCCTCCACCCCATCTGTTTCAGCACACTAGTGTCTCTCCTTGCTTTAAGAACATCAAGGGCCATGATGGAGAGATGGCTCAGTGGTTAGGAGTACTTGCTGCTTTTTCAGAGGACCCAAGCACGAGAGAACCTGCATTTAGCCTGGTGGAATGTATGTGACCTTGAAATCTGAGCCCCGGGGAGGCAGAGGCAGGTGGATCTGTGCTGCTCACTGGCCTCCTAGTACAGCTGGCCTACTTAGCAAGCTCCAGGTTAACGACACTATCTCAAAAATTAAATTAAACTAGAAATGGGTGAACAGCCCAGGAGGAATGACACCCGAGGTTCTCGGCCTGCACACGCATGCATATACGTATACACACGCACTCACAGAAGCTCATGCATATACATGTGCACATGCGCTCACAGAAGCTCATGCATATACGTGTGCACATGCGCTCACAGAAGCTCATGCATATACGTGTGCACATGCGCTCACAGAAGCTCATGCATATACGTGTGCACATGCGCTCACAGAAGCACATGCATATACGTGTGCACATGCGCTCACAGAAGCACATGCATATACGTGTGCACATGCGCTCACAGAAGCACATGCATATACGTGTGCACATGCGCTCACAGAAGCTCATGCATATACGTGTGCACATGCGCTCACAGAAGCTCATGCATATACGTGTGCACATGCGCTCACAGAAGCTCATGCATATACGTGTGCACATGCGCTCACAGAAGCTCATGTATATACGTGTGCACATGCGCTCACAGAAGCACATGCATATATGTGTGCACATACACTCACAGAAGCTCATGCATATACGTGTGCACATGCACTCACAGAAGCACATATTCAGCAACACAAAAGGTGTGGGATTAAAGGTGTGCGCCACCACACCTGGCCAGGGCTGCCTTTCTAGCTGCATTATCTCTTTTTCCCTCTCTCCCTCCCTCCCTCCCTCCCTCCCTCCTTCCCTCCTTCCCTCCCTTCCTTCCTTTCTTTTGTTTTTTTGAGACAGGGTTTCTCTGTGTAGCCTTGGCTGGCCTTGAACTCACAGAGATCCACCTGCCTCTGCCTCCCCAAGTGCTGGGATTACAGGCATGCACCACCGTGCCCCCCTGGTGACATGAATCTTTAGCAGCTAAGCACATAAATCTTTCTTTCTTTCTTTTCTTCTTTCTTTCCTTCTTTCTTGACAGCGTCTTTTTATGTATAGCCCCGACTGGCCTATAACTCACAATGCAGACAAGTCTGGCCTCAAACTCACAGAGATTCACCTACCTTTGCTTCCAGAGTGCTGGGGTTAAATTTATCTTATGTCAGTTTCAGAAGAATAGAGGACGACAGTTCTAGCTTCTGGATCTATTCCTATGAACTATAGTGACCTCTTGTACATAGTAGGGGCTCAGTAAGTGCCAATGAAAGGAAAGCATTACTCAGTAAAGTGTCTGAGCTAACACAGCCAGCAAGGGTCAGAGCCGCAGCCAATGACAGGTGTCAGAAAGACTTCTCAGAAGGGAATCTGGCCACTCCAGCTCATGCTGTCCGTCCTAACTTGTCCACCTTGAGATACAAAGCTGCTCTGTTGGAAGTAGGAAGTGGCACAGATATCCTGTTGCCAGCATCAGGTGACAGCGAAGGTCATGGCAACCTGAAAGCAGAGCCACGCGCTTAAGTGAGCTCTCCCCCAGGACCAACACAAGACCTCCAGCAAAGTGCAGCCACCCTTAGGGGGTGCCGACTCAGTTTCCCCCTGGGACATCCATGGCCACCAGAATGTCCTGGGAGGCCACTGGGGTGCTGAGAGGACAGCATGCACCCTGGTTTTGCTATTGGGATGGTTATAGGGGATATCACGTGGAGAGTGAGGATGGATGGGAGAGGTTGCCTGGATGGCTCACACAATCCTAGCCTCCACGCCCTGCCCTCCTAGTCTTTCACATGCACGCTGGCAGGATACGAACCCCCCACTAGCGAGCTGAGCTGCAAATCATCGTCTCAGACGCTCACTGATTCCCAGCTTCCTCTCCTCTTGGCCCCATGTCTTGCTCTTCCCTCAACAGAGCTGGTGTCATCGCCCCCAGCTTCTTCCTGGACTCCTGCAAAGCCTCTGTGCCTTGACTGAGGCCCTGGGTAAAGCCAGCCTTCCTGCTACCAGCCTGAACTGGAACCTCAGACACGGAGGCTCAGGCTTTGGCAGCCAAGACCTGGCAGAATTCATGCTCTTTAACCCAGAACTCCATGCCAAGAGGTGGTCCCGAGACGCCATGTACAGGCATCCGTTGGTGGTAGTGGGCAGGATCAGGGCCAAAGAGAAGACCAAGCCTCCAAAGTGGTTGCTTTTTAAAAACAGAATCTCAGTATGTAGCCAGGCTGGCTTTTAAACTCAAACCTCCTGAGTGCCGGGCTTGTAGGCCTGTTCTACTATGCCTGGCTCCAAACCTCTTAAGAAAAGTCTTTCTAGGGCTGGAAAGGTGGCTCAGTGGGTAAGAGCACTGGCTGCTCTTCCCAAGGTCCTGAGTTCAATTCCCAGCAACCAGATAGTGGCTCACAACCATCTATAATGTGATTGGTGCCCTCTTCTGTGGGCTGGAAAGGGGAAAGGTGGCTCAGTGGTTAAGAGCACTGGCTGCTCTTCCCAAGGTCCTGAGTTCAATTCCCAGCAACCAGATAGTGGCTCACAACCATCTATAATGAGATCAATTGTCCTCTTCTGGTCTGCAGGCTTATATGCAAGCAGAACACTGTATATGTAATAAAGAAATCTTAAACAAAACAAAACAAAAACAAAAACAAAAACAAAGTCTTTTTAAAGCACAGTGACTGGGCGATAGAAAATAGAAGGACCCATGGGGAAATGTTGCTCCTTAGTGGCCCCAGCAGATGTAACGGTCCTCTACTTGGCATCACATTTGCCCTCTGGCCTGTCCCTGTAGGATTGGGCCTAGGACTCTGCATTGGTAACAAGACACTCAGGCAATGGTGTTGGGGTTCTGGGAATTCTGGCAGCAACTCTGCTCAGATGTAGGGTAGTGGGGCTAGGCAACCCTAAGCTCAGTGCTTTGCTGGGTCCAGAGAGCTGACACACACCTGTAATAGCAATACTTAAGACGTTGGGACAGTGAGATATGATAGATATTGATTTACATTCAGAATTTAAGATGCACCAAGATAGGAAAGATGTTTTCTTCAAGGCTGCCAAATACAAATGGCCAAAACACTAAGAATGTAATCATATAATTCCTGATTGTGTCATGCTTCTTCTTGCTATAGGTAGTTTATTGTACATATGTGTAATAATATAAATGTATATGTAAAAAATATTTGATAATAAAAATCTATATAAAAGAAGTTGAGACAGGAGAACTGGGGTTCTTTTTTTTTTCTCTCTGACCCAGGGTTTTTCTGTGTAGCCTTGGCTGTCCTAGACTCACTTTGTAGGCTAGGCTGGCCTCGAACTCACAGTGATTCACCTGCCTCTGCCTCCTGAGTGCTAGGATTAAATGCACCTGAAGAACTGAGGTTCTATGTCAGACTGGGTTATCCAGGGAGGAAAAAAAAAAAAGCTAAGATGTCCATTGCACATTATTTCATAACAAAAGCAAGGGGCAGAAAAGCACATAGATATTTGTCAAAAACAGAAAATGGTGTACATAGCTATTTATTTGGTTTTTAGAGACAGAGTTTCCCTGTGTAGCCCTGGTTGGCCTGGACTCACTTTGTAGACCAGTCTGGCCTCAAACTCACAGAGATCCACTTGCCTCTGCCTCCCCAAATGCTGGTTTTACAGGTATGCACCACTGTGCCTGGCTGGTGCACATACATTTTATCTCAGTACAAACAGGTATATCTCTGTGAGTTGGAAGCCAGCCTGGTGTACAAAGTGAGTTCAGGACAGTCAGGGCTTTATAGTGAGACTGTGCCTCAAAATAAAATAAAATAAAAATTTAAAGTATTTAAAGGCAAGCCGGGCATGATGGTGCATGCCTTTAATCCCAGAACTAGGGAGACAGAGGCAGGTGGATCCCTGTGAGTTCAAGGCCAGCCTGGTCTAGAAAATGAGTTCAGGACAGCCAGGGTGACACAGAGAAACCTTGTCTTGAGAAACAAAAAACAATACAAAACAAAACAAAACAAATTTAAAGGGATGAGGGGGGCTGGAGAGATGGCTCAGTGAGTGAAGGTGCTTTCTGCCAAGCTTGACAGTCTAAGTCTGAGACCTAGGACTCACGCAGTGGAAGCAGAGAACTGTTTCCCTGAAAGTTGTTCTTGAGATATCAGAAGCACTAAAATTGGATTTTAGGGTCACTCAGGCAAAGGTTAAGAAATAGGACTACAGGAGATAATCTGTTCAGCGGCAGGGAGGAACCAGCAACAGTCTTGTTGCATTGCTTTCTGCCCACAGGAGATAAGGTTGCTAGGAAACTGGGAGAGAGAGGGGGGGGGGGAGGGAGGGAAGGAGGGAGGGGGAGAGGGAGAGGGAGAGGGAGAGGGAGGGGGAGAGGGAGAGGGAGAGGGAGAGGGAGAGAAGAAAACCAGAACCATTTGTGATTTTGGCACCCTCTCACAACCAATCATTTTAAAGCACAAGGTTCCCTTCGTATCTCGACCAACAGGAACTTGCCAGTCTGGAGCTCTCTTGCTTTGGGCGTACTGGGAGGGAAAGGAACCTCAGCTTGGGTTGGAATGCAGGGTTCTCTCTAGATACCACTGCATTGGTGACAGTCAGAGCCCAGCTCAAGTCAAAAATTAAAGATCCTTGTGTGGGCTGGAGAGATGCCTCAGAGGTTAAGAGCACTGACTGCTCCTCCAAAGGTCCTGCGTTCAATTCCCAGCAACCACATGGTGGCTCACAACCATCTATAACAAGATCTGGTGCCCTCTTCTGGCCTGCAGGGGTACATATAGGTAGAGTGCTGTATACATAATAAATAAATAAATCTTAAAACAAAAACAAAAACCCAAAGAATCACCTGTTTCAATGTTTAAAAAAAAAAAAAAAGATCCTCTTGTAATTGCATCAGTATTGAGTCCTGGTGGGTTTCTGGAGGTCTCATGATCTGGGCACAACATTCTCTGACCTCTCCAACACACACACACTCACTCACACACACACACACTCACACACACAGTCACTCACATTCACACACACACACACAAACACACGTGTATCTGGACAGGAGAGAAAGGCTAGAGGGGAGAGAGATGGAGGTATTTGAACCTAATTTCTTTCTTCTTGTTTCTTCTTAGAGCATGACTACTAACAAACCACATCCAACCAGCAACCACCAACCCTACCTCATGGGACCTTAGCATCTATACCCTCTGAAAAGTTCCCAGAATTCCAAATGTCACACAATCACAGAAACTATCTGCAGCTGGCAAAACTACACTTCTGATAGGGAGCACGAGGGAAATCATAGTCAGCTCCTGCAGACAGTCCGAAGCGGCCCCACATCCCCACACCTGGGATTAAAACAAAAATACATTCAGATAATATTTCTGTGTTTTAAAAGAAACCAAGATTCTAGAATTCTCACTACACAAGGTTTGGAAGGGCAGGACTGAGAGGGATTTACAGTTTCTACTTTACCTATTACCTTTTCCTTTCAGGGATTTGGTGGCAACGACCACAATTGGCTTTTATAATTAGAAGAAAGCAAAAGAAAGTTCCGTCTTGAAAAACCTCCTGCTGAGGTTGGGGGCCTTCATGAACATGCGCTCTGCACTCCCCGTGATTATGTAAAGCCATGCCTGTGTTTCATAAGCCAGCCTGCTGCCTGGGATGCTTGAGGTTGAGAGTAGAGCCTCGGGCTGTGGATGGGCCCCTGCACTGTTTGGCTGTCCGGATGCAACTCAGGGTGAGGCTACCCTGATGTGCTCGGACACATCTGCCACTCGACATCCACCATCCACTGAGTGGGCACCGATGAGGCGTGAACGGCTTCTAGCAGCTGCTTTTCTGAGTGACAGCACTGGCATTACTTTGGCGGCCCTGGGCCCATGTGCGCACTCCCGGGGCATGCCTCAGCTGGGTGCTGTGAGCCCCAAGCCAGCACAGGCCTTGTACTGAAGCCAGTCCATGGCTATGGCCTTGGGACACTTCCTTTGACTCACAGCCAGGGCGCCGGGCCAACATGGGCCCCGGGACGAGCGCCTCGCACTGCCCTCCACGGTGCCCCACGGGAGCACCTGGCTGAGACTTATAGACTGATTAGTAAAACTACCGTCCTCCCGATTACCAGAATTTCCTTCCATAGGCATTTTTGGGATTTCTCTCTATCTCTTTCCCTCCACCCCAACCCGAGACATGGTTTCTTTGTATAATAGCGCTGGCTGTCCCGAACGCACTTTGTAGATCTAACTCACAAAGATCTGCCTTCCTCTGCCCCCGGAGTGCTGGGATTAAAGGCATGCTCCCCCATGCCCGTCTATTTTACTCCATCGCCCCCCACCCTCCCCGCTTTTTTGGTTTTTGAGACAAAGTTTCTCTGTGTAGCCTTGGCTGTCCTGGACTCACTTTGTAGACCAGGCTGTCCTTGAAGTCATAGGATCCACCTGCCTCTACCTCCCAAGTACTGGGATTAAAAGTGTGTGCCACCAGGCCCGGTCCCCCCCCCCCCACTTCTCTCTCAAAAAACATTTATTTACTTTTATGTTATGTGTGTGATAGCTTTGCCTGTGTGTCTGAGGAACTAGACCCCCTAGAACTGGATTTACAGATGGTTGTAAGCCACCATATGCTGAGAACTGAATTTGGGGCCTCTGCAAGAGCAGCAAGTGCTCTTAATTACTGAGCATCTCTCTTCAGCTCTGGAAATACCTCTTTTGGTAAGGTACCCAAGAAGGGGACCATCTCTAATTTCTCTTGGATGGAATTATGTAAAACAAAACAAAACAAAACAAAACCTTCAAGTTTCTGATTATAAAAGTAAGATATGCAGCCAGGCAGTGTTGGCGCACACCTTTAATCTCAGTGCTCGAGAGGCAGGCAAATCTCTGAGTTTGAGGACAGCCTGGTCTACAAAGCGAGTCCAGGACATCCAGGGCTGTTACACAGAGAAACCCTGTCTCAAAAAACCACCACACACACACGAAAAAAGTAAGATATGCTTATTGTAAAAACCTGACAAACGAACCAGGCTTGTTCCAGATATTTGAGACCTTCTTGGTCCTACTCAGCCTGGGAAACTTAGTAAGACCCTGTCTCACAAGGAAAATTATTATTATTGTTGTTATTGTTATTATTATTATTTTAAGATAGCGTCTCATGTAGCTCAAGCTGGCCTTGAACTCACTAGGTGGTCAAAGATGACCCTGAACACTTCATCCTGCCTCCTTAAGTGCTAGATTACAGATGTGAAACAGCAAAATAAAAAAAGGACATTAAGGGCGAAGAGCCACGTGTAATGGTAGATGCCTATAATCCCAGCACTTGGAGGATGAGGCAAGATGATTACAGAGAGTTCAAGGGCCAGCCTGTGCTACATAGTGAGATCCTGTCGTAAATAAATAAAAGAAAGTTCAAGAGTTCAAGGTCATTCTGGCCTAAAAAAAATTTTTTTTTAAGGCTATATTTGTAGCTCAGTGACAGAGTGCTTACTTAGCTCCCATAAGGCCCCGGGTTCAGTCCCAACATATTATAGAAAACCAAACCACATATACTAAGGAAATACAGAAAACTCTTAACTAAAATCATGTACAGTTTCACACAAAGAAGACCATTGTTAACCTGTCTACTTGATGAATATTTTAGTGTTGAGGTATTTATGCACCTCAGATGGCCATGCAAGGCTGAAAATGGATACTCACTGTTCACTGTATGTTTGGTATTGTGGCTCTTTAAATAAATTATCAAGATCATTAGAATATATCATTTCTTTCATATTTCCCCCTAGCACTTAAAAATTCATCAAAGATCATACATTTTTAATTATATTAATTAATTTAATTAATTTGATGTGTGTGTAGAAGGTAGGAGGAGGGCACGCCACAGTGGAGGTCAAAGGACAGCTTGCAGGAGTATGTGCTGTCATCCAACCATGTGAAAAGCTGGGGAGTCACATTCAGGTGGTCAGCTTTGGTGACCAGCACCTTTACTAGCTAAGTCCTTTACATCACTAGCCACAGAGATATTATTTCAAGTGGGTGTGTGTCATCCAGTCGCAAGGCTGGGTCTGTATCAGGGTTGTTTGGTCTGTTTTCTGCTTTTTACCATGATGGGCAACTCACAAGAAACTACTGGGTCAGAGGGTGGCAATCCTTTGAGAGCTCTGGATGTTTTTGGCAAGAATTCTCCAGAAAAGCTGGTTTTGCTGGCTGAGTCACCTTTGCCTCTAACTGGTGAGGTCCCATCCTGGGTGAGAAGGAATCTCAAAGACAGGGATCCAAAGTCTACTACTCCATGTTGGACGGCTCTTTGACCATCCTTGGCGCTCAGATTCTTTGCATCTGTTAAATGGGTATTTCTCACACTACTCATTGTAACAGAGGTTGGATTCCCCTTTTGTGTCAGACCCTGTGTGCTTGGTCAGAGTCTTGGGGGCTCAGTCTCCATCTGGGAGAAGCAAACACCCCTGGGCCATGGCATCTGAAATCTGCTGGCACGTTCAGACAATGTCCTTTTCCAGCAGTGGGATGTAGATTCGGGGAAGTTATTGGAGCCACGTCCTTTTTAGGTTTCTTTTTCTTTCTTTTTTTTTTTTTTTCTTTTTGGCTTTTCGAGACAGGGTTTCTCTATGTTAGCCTTGGCCGTCCTGGGCTCACTTTGTAGACCAGGCTGGCCTCGAACTCACAGCGATCCGCCCGCCTCTGCCTCCCGAGTGCTGGGATTAAAGGCGTGTGCCACCACGCCCGGCTTCCTTTTTAGGTTTCTATTGCTATGTCAAACACCATTAACCAAAAGCAGGAAGGAAAGGGTTTATTTGGCTCATACATCCTGATCATAGTCAATCACAGGAAACCAAGGCAGGAACTCAAAGCACGAACCTTGAGGCAGGATGTAAACAGGGGCCATGGAGGAACACTGCTTACTTACTGGCTTGCTCCCCAGGCTCGCTCAGTTGCTTTCTTACACTATCTAGGATCACCAGCTCAGGGGTGGTACCGCCCACAGTGGACTGGGCCATCTTCACCAATCGTTAGTAATAATAACAAAATAATAATAAGAATAAAATGATGATAATGATGATGGTGATGATGATTCCCTACAGATTCCCTCTTCCCCCAATGACTCTAGTTTGTGTCAAATTGACAAAATTAACCAGCACAATCCACAGGGCCACGAGAGGGGAAATTGGGAGAGCTTTACAGAGTTCCTATGGACCCTGTGCGGCATCCAGGCCAGCCCCGTGAGAGGAAGAGGCAGGGAGGGAGAATCTGGACAGAGGACAGGGTTGCTGCATCAGCTTTACTCAGCTGGGAGCCAGCTCACCCAGGCACACATACTGTTTCTCATTTTCCCTTTGTTCATTTGTTGGCTCTTTCTGTTGTTTTGTTTTTTGTTTTCTGGGTTTTTGTTGTTGTTGTTTTCTTTTGAGACAGGGTTTCTCTGTGTAGCCTTGGCTGTCTTGGACTCACTTTGTAGACCAGGCTGGCCTTGAGCTCACAGTGATCCACCTGCCTCTGCCTCCCGAGTGCTGGGATTAAAGGTGTGCGCCACCATGCCTGGCTATTTGCATGTTTCCATTCATGGTGTGTATGTGTGCGTGTGTGAAGGCCAGTGTGGAAATCAGAGGAGTTTTTGCAGAGTTGATCCCTTCTCTGTGTGGGCTCTGCAGATAGAGCTCAGATTGCTAGGGTCAGTGACAAGTGCCTTTACCTCCTGAACCATCTCACCAGCCCCCATTTAATTTTGTTTGAGGTAGGGTCTCAGGTAGCTCAGGTTGACCTCAACTTCTCTAAGTAGTCAAGGATGACCTTGGCTTTCTGATTTTTTGCTTCTGCCTCCAGAATGCACCATCCCGCCTGGCTTATGTGGTGCTGGGGCTCATCACCAGGGCTCTCATACCCACCAGGGGAAGTGTCCTATCAACTGAGCTGCATACCCACCTCTCCAGAGTACTCAGACAAAGGCAGCATGGTGGTGCAGCACCCAGGAGGCAGAGGCAGAAGGATGGGTCTCTGTGAGTTTGAGGCCAGCCTCATCTACACAGTGAGTTCTAGAATAGCGTACTAGAGAGACAAAATCTCAAAAAACAAACAAACAAACAAACAAAAACAAAAGAAGCATTCACAAATACATTTTTGAGTTCAAGGCCAGGCTGGTCGTTATAGCTTGTTCTAAGTCAGCTAAAGCTATGTAGAGATTCTGTGTGTGTGTTTTTTTAAGAGTATTACTTATTTTTGTGCAGCTGACAACCCCGGGACCTCATGAAGGCAGGCAAGCAGTCTGTCACTGAAGCATGTCACCTCAGCACCTAAGAGATGTGGCCGAGCTCCGTCTCAAGCCTCTCTTCGCTTCCAAGGAGGAGAGGTGGATACGGATGAAAGTTCTAACACTTAACCTTGTAATCATTTGTCTTCCCCAAACCTGAAGGTGGCTAGCGCTCCACCTTAAGTCACCTCAGTAGAATAAACTCAGCTGCTGTCAAGGGGAGATGGGGGTCTTTATTTTTTTAATTAAAATATTTAAGTATGTTTATTATTTATTTATTTATTTATTTATTTACACATGCACGCACACATGTGTGTGGGTGCATGTGTATGTGTGTGTGAGGAAGAAAGAAAGAGAGAGAGAGAGAGAGAGAGAGAGAGAGAGAGAGAGAGAGAGAGAGAAGGGAGGGGGCAGAACCTGGTTTTCTGTTTCCATTGTGTGGGTTCCAAGATGGAGTTCAGGAGCTCAGGTCTTTGTGGCAAGTGTCACCATTGTGCTGGACCTAAGGGAAGTCTAAGGATAGTGCTTGCTTCCTTAGAACTGTACAAATGTCAAACAATACAGAGATTAGCTTAGCATGACCTCTGTGCAAGACGACATGGATGTTCACAAAGCAGTCCACATTAAAAAAAAAAAAGATGGTCATTCCTGTCCATCATCAATTTCCAGTGGTTTGGTTATTAGGGTTTTTGTTGTTGTTTGTTCAGTTGGTTGTTTTGTTGCTGTTGTTTTTGTTATTTGTTTTGTTTTGTTTTTCTCGAGATAGGGTTTCTCTATGTAGGCCTGGCTGTCCTGGAACTCCCTAGGTAGGCCAGGTTGGCCTTGAATTTACAGAGATCCACTTGCCTCTGCCTCCCAAGTGCTGGGATTAAAGGCATACACTACCGCTGCCTGGCTTATTGTTATTAGTGTTTTAATTTTTAACTTTTTTTTTCTGAGACAGGGTTTCTCTGGCTCCTCTGGACTATCTGCCTCTGCATCCCTAGTACTAGGATTAAAGGCCTGTGCCACCATGTATGGCTAATTTAAACAATTGTTACATTTCTGGGTGGGATGTGTATGCTGTGCTACGTGTATTGAGGTCAGTATTTTCTTCCTTTCCACAGCTGTGTAACAATCCACAGTGTGGATTAGGCCATGTTCTGTGTTTATCCAGCCACTAGCTGAGGGCCACTTGTGCGGTTCCATTGCTGTGAACGCTGATTTGGATGGTGGTGGGAAAATGTTCGTATGGGCGGGCATGTTTCCAGTTCTTTTGAGTGGACACCCAGGGTGCTATACTGAGCCCTGTGGACAATGTACTTTCCTCTTTTCAGACGTGAGCTGATCTTCTTGCCTTCCCTCTTCAAGTGCTGAGGTTACGGGGCACACCCGCTCCCCCCAAACCAGGCTGCCACTGTAGCTTTCAATCATTTGAAAAACCGCCCAATTGTGTGTGTGTGTGTGTGTGTGTGTGTGTGTGTGTGTGTGTGTGTGTGTTTTGAGACAGAGTTTCTCTGTGTAGCCTCGGCTGTCCTGAACTCCCTTTGTAGACCAGGCTGGCCTTGAACTCACAATGATCCACCTGCCTCTGCCTCCTTAGTGCTGGGATTAAAGGCGTGAGCCATCACACCCGGCTTAATTGTTTTATAATTTCAGCATTGATAGATGAGGATCTTAACTTCTTTTTATCTCCTCCTCTTTCTTTTTTTTGCTTCATCCTTTAAAGATTTATTTATTTATTTTCACATTACAGATGGCTGTGAGCCACCATGTGGTTGCTGGGAATTGAACTCGGGACCTCTGGAAGAGCAGGAGGTGCTCTTAACCTCTGAGCCATCTCTCCAGCCCTTGCTTCATCCTTTAATGCTGGAGTTCAAACCCTGAGCTTTGTGCATGCTGGGTAAGTGTTCTACCCCTGAGCTGCAAGCCCAGCCCGTAAGCATTTCAGTTCCTTCAGCCTGGGATCACCTCTTGCTATAGCATCTTCTTTGTTTTAAACAGAGTGTGTACAGAGGGAGATCTTAGGGAGGTTTTGACAGTTTTCATTTTTTTCTATTTTGTGGTGCTAGGACCAGGGCTTTGAGAATTCTAGTCAAGAGTGCTATTATCGAGCTATAATTGTATTTCTTATTGCTTAAAAATTTTTATTGGAACTAGAGAGATGGAGCAGGAGGTAAACGCTTTTGCCCTCAAGCCTGGCCACCTGTGTTCAATCGCCAGGATTCACAAGGTTGGGGATGACTTTTACACCTGTGCTGTGGCGTGTACATGCAAGCATGAGATAAGTAAATGTAATTTCTTAAAAGATTTTTTTTCTTTATTATGTATACAGTGTTTTGTCTGCATGTATGCTTGTGTGCCGGAAGAGGCTACCAGATCTCATTACAGATGGTTGTGAGCCACATGTGGTTGCTGGGAATTGAACTCAGGACCTTTGGAAAAGCAGTCAGTGCTCTTAATCTCTGAGCCATCTCTCCAGGCCCAATAAATGTAATTTTTAAAGTCATGTGTGCTTACAATCATGTGCATGTGAATGAGATATGCCTATACATGCATGCATATGTGTGTGTGTGTGTGTGCACATTTGTATATGTTCTTGGGTGTGCATGTGGGTGTGTGGTCAGTTTAAAGAGCTAATTTATCTGTCTATAGTTCCCAGTTATTAAATAAACACTAACTTAGGTGTGGCTGTGCTGGCATCTTGTAGATGTGATCATATCCCAGATGATCCAGTGACTCTGACCTACTCAGTCGAGGGGACAGATAGGAGAAAGTTCCTCTGTGGACAAGGCCTTCGGTGCTGAGAGTGCAGCAACCTAATGCAGTTCCAACTTGCCAGCCTCCAGGTGGGCTGAGCCCATTCCCTGCCACAAATCTCTTAGTGCCCATTTTCTGTAAGGTCTAATTTTGAGACAGGGTCTCCTTCCATATCCCAGGCTAGCCTTGAACTCTTGATCCTCCTGCCTCAGCCTCTTGAGTGCAGGGATTAGAAATCTGTGTTCCCGCTGGGTGTGGTGGCACATTCCTGTAATCCAGCACTCAGGGAGGCAGAGGTAGGCAGATCTCTGTGAGTTCGAGGCCAGCCTACAAAGTGAATCCAGGACAGCCAAGGCTACACAGAGAAACCCTGTCTCGAGCCCTCCCAACGCTACTGTGTTCCCTATCCTTTTTGCTCCTGAATTACTCTTGCTACAGAGGAAGATGGCCCATCTGTTTCCCATCGGATAAACCACACACACACACACACACACACACACACACACACACACACACACACACACACACACTCCAGCTAGCACTGCGCTGCAGGGAGAGGGGAGCCGCTACAGACACGACCTAGCATGTTTACTCTGTACGGTTGACCCTCTGAGTCATCCCATAAGCCCCGCCCAGCACTGCTGGGTTTACTTTCCTTAAATGTACAGAAAAGGTGCCAAGTCATTCTAACTTGTAATTTCAGAAGTCAAGTCCTGCCTGGCATTGCCTAAGGCATGGTGTCTCCCTGGGTGGAGGGTGGGCAGCCTCTGTGGGCTCTGCTCAGGGAGCCGTGCTCTACAGGGCTGGGCTGGGCATGAGTGGTGCTCCTCAGGGAGCTTTTAGGGAGGCTGGGCCCTGCCTAGCAGCCAGCTGGGCAAAGCAGGTAGGGAGAGATCGCCATCGGTGTCTTATTTCTGATAGCTCCTAGATTACCCTGTGCAGGATGTGGTAAGCGATGGTAGTATTTGCAATGTTCCCATGGATATAAAAATCAGTGTTTTTGGGGCCTAGAGAGATTGCTTGTTGGAACTGGGTTCAGCTCCCAACACCTGAATAGTGGCTCACAACCATCCCTAAGGCCAGTTCCAGGGGATCTGATACTGTCTTCTGACTTCTGTGGACATTAGGCACACACATGGCATACAGATGTTTGTGCAGGCAGACCAGCCATACACACAAAATAACATTTAAAAAATGAATTTTGTTTTGTGGGTGGATCATCTCCTGGGCTGGTTGTGAGTAGCTCACGGTGGATGGCAACGGCTATTTAGGGTAATGCCAAAAAGCTTGGGGAAGGGCTTAATGACTCTGGGCCACAACTGCCCCTGGGACACTTGGAAGCCATTAACAGTATCTTCTTATTCACAACACTGGGGCAGGGACAATGACGAACTATATCCATCCAAATCCCAAGCTCAGTTTCTTTGTCTCTCTCTCAGAATCCTAACCCCAACTCTAGACCTGGCAATGGCATTCAGCCAGGCCTCTGATCTGGTGACCAGGACCAGGTGCAAGCATTTACCCAGTGCTACTGTGTACAGCAGGAGAGGACTGTCGATGGCTGGTCCCCCAGGCAGCCCAGGGACACGGCTCTCTCATTACTGCCATATGCTCAAGCTGCAGGACGAGCCTGCCTGGGTTCAGAGCTCCGAGGAGGCGCTGGGTCTGCAGAGCGCATGCGTTCAGGCAGCATTGTGTTCTATAAAGAATTCCCATTGAAGCTGGGTGTGGTGGCGCATGCTTTTAATCCCAGCACTCAGGAGGCAGAGACAGGCAGATCTCTCTGAGCTTCTACAAAGACAGTCCAGGGCAGCCAGGGCTCTGTGTAATAGAAAAACCCTGTCTCGAAAAACAAAACAAACAAACAAACAAGCAATTCCTGTTCAGATTGCAGCTGAGAGAAAGCTCCAACGAGGAGGTGACCATGGTCAGCAAGTTTTTGTTTTTTTCTAAATTTTTAATTTGTAATTAATGTCCCAGAACTTGGGAGGCAGAGGCAGGAGGATCGTGTGAGTTCGAGGCCAACCTGGTCTGCAAAGTGAGTCCAAGACAGCCAAGGCTACACAGAGAGACCCTGTCTCGAAAAACAAAAACAAAAACAAAAAAAAAATTAATTTTAATTCATGTATTTGTGTGTGTACGTGAAGGCCAGGCTGGCCTCAAATCCACAATCCCCCTGCCTCAGCCTCCAAAATGTTGGGATTTCATCATACCCAGTACTTGGTGAACTCTGAAATAATCGCAACAACAACAAAAAATTCCTGCAACAAGCTGTAACTCTGTCCAGCTGGCAAGAGTGAGAAGGCGGCTGAGGCAGTGACTCCTGTCAACTGTCAGAGCAGCACACTGGAAGGTGGCCGTGGCAGTGCGAGGCAAAGAGGGCTGGTCACACCAACCTCCAGTTCAGGTCTCCCTTTTAGCTTAGGGCTTAGTGCTGAGAATGTCCCCAAACACGACTATGAGGAGTAAGTGGAGGTAATTATGACAAGAGAAAAAAAACGTGACATGCTCTAAATGTTGCTTGAGTATGTGGAAAGGGAGGAAGGTGCTTGGATCCCAGCCAGGCAAGCACACTGATACTGAGCCATGGCCTCTGTCTGCTCTCATCTTCCTTTTGTAGGAGTTCATTTATTCATCTATCTATCTATCTATCTATCTATCTATCTATCCATCTGTCATCTATCTATTTATTTATTATCTATCTTTCTACTTATAAAATAGAGGCTTAGCTGACCACCTGGCACTCAAGCAGGGGAAGGCAGATCTCTGTGAGTTCAAGGCCAGCCTGGTTTATAAATCAAGTTCCAGGCCAGCCAAGGCTACATAGTGAGACGCTATTTTTTTTTAAAAAAAAAATCAAAACAAATAAACAGATAAGCATAGGATATCACTGTATAGCCCAGGTGGGCCTATAACTCACTGTGTAGCCCAGGCTAGCTTTAAACTTGCACGCATGCGCGCGCGCCTTCCCCCTCCCCCACGCCACCTCAGCTTCTATAGGGCACAAATGCCAGGCTTGAAACACCATGGTTATTTAGGAATTTATTTTAGTTGACAGTTTTGGGCTACATAAACAAAGAAAAAAAGAAAAGGCACTGCCCCATGTTCCTTTGCTGTGTGTTTAAGTGTAGCTTTGAAAGCCGGGTGTGGTGGCGCACACCTTTAATCCCAGCACTTGGGAGGCAGAGGCAGCTAGATTGCTGTGAGTTCAAAGCCAGCCTGGTCTACAAAGTGAGTCCAGGATAGCCAAGGCTACACAGAGAAACCCTGCCTTGAAAGCACCCCTACTCCCCCCAAAAAGTGTAGCTTTGAGAGCTGCGGTGCGTGGGGCTGCTAAGATGGCTCAGTGAGGGGACCCCCCCCCCCCCCCCCGGGCTTAAAGTCATAGAACCAACTGCACACAATAGTTCTCCCCCACCCCTCCCTCTCTCTCTCTGTCTCTGTCTGTCTGTCTGTCTGTCTGTCTGTCTGTCTGTCTCTGTCTCTCTGTCTCTCTGTCTCTGTCTCTCTCTGTCTCTGTCTCTCTCTCTCTGTCTCTCTCTCTCTGTCTCTCTCTCTCTCTCTCTCTCTCTCTCTCTCTCTCTCTCACACACACACACACACACACAGAGACATACACACAGAGAGACATGATAAAAACATGACACTGTTCTCTCTTTGAAAACCAACCATGGGCTGGAGAGATGGCTCAGAGGTCAAGAGCAGTGCCTGCTCTTCCAAATGTCCTGAGTTCAATTCCCAGCAACCACATGGTAGTTCCTAGCCATCTATAAATGAGATCAGGTACGCTCTCCTGTATATATATGTATACATAATAAATAAATCTTTAAAAAAAAAAAAGGCTGGAGAAATGGCTCAGTGGTTAAGAGCACCACCTGCTCTTTCAAAGGGCCAGAGTTCAATTCCCACCAACCACATGGCAGCTCACATCTGTCTGTAACTCAAGATCTGACACCCTCACATCAATGCACATAAATTAAAAAAAAAAGAAAAAAAGAAAACCAATCAACCAACCAACCAGGCTGGGCACGGTGGTGCACACCTTTAATCCCAGCACTTGGGAGGCAGGGGAAGGCAGATCTCTGTGAGTTCGAGGCCAGCCTGGTCTACAAAGTGAGTTCAGGACAGCCAAGGCTACACAGAGAAACCCTGTCTAGAAAAACAACAACAAAGAAAACCAACCAACGATGGAACAGCAAGCTGTGCTCCTACAGAGCACTCTGTGCAAGACTGTGATGATCTAATGGTGTCAGCGTGGGTGAAGTGTAAGAGATTTATTCCTGCCTCCTTCCAATTTTCACTGTGAAATACCCTGGCCTCTTGGATCCAGTGGACAATTTCTATTTTCCCCCCTCTTTGGGATAGAGACTTACATAGCCTAAGCTAGTCTGGAACTCTCCATGTAACTGAGGATAACCTTGAACTTCTGATTCTCCCATCAGCTGGCTGAGATCCAGCGCAGAGCTTCCTGCATGCTAGGCAGGCACTCTACCAACAGACCCCCCCCCCCCCCCGCACCCCCAGGTCCCAGCACTCCAGCTGACAGTTCTGTGGCTGAGGTCACTTGTCCCAGGACTGTCAGTGTGCCCCTTCATCTCAGCAGTCTCTTCAGCTCTTAATGACAGGAGGAGAAATGAAGCTTTGAACCTACCCATTTGACAAGTCACGAAGCAATACTGCTGTCATTTAAAAATACAATTCTAGGGACCCAGAGGTCCTCTCCATGGACCTCGCAAACCCCAAAAGAAGGCATGGAGCTCCTCTGCCATGGTCTAGCTGGGTGACCTTGCAGTGACAATTGTAGGTGACTTGGTTCTCTTGACTGTAAGATGAGCTAAGGTATCACGAGAGCGAAGCTCACTCTGGCAATGCATAGCGCCCCACATCTTGATTCACGACACTTCACAAGAACAGCGGTGCTAACACACGCCCTGTCCTCCGTGGAGTGGGTATGCCTGCGTGGGCTAATGCACGTGGTATCAAGCACAGAAGGGCTGCCATCCCAGCCTTTCAGACAAAGAGACCAACAAGTACCTTCTGTGCACGCGTCCTCTTCTCCTACCTGCTTGCCCACTGATCCATTGCATTCTCCAAGACAGAGCCTGGGAAAGTGCCAGGGACCAAAGATGCTGAGCTTGCTGACTTGCCAGCCATCGCAGCAGCACAGTGCCCAAAGTCCTCCAGGAGAATTAATTAATAATCTCAGCATCTTGAGCTGGACTCAAAACAGCCTTTTTGTTGTTGTTGTTGTTTGTTTTTGGAGACAGGGTTTCTCTGTGTAGCCTTGGCTGTCTTGGCCTCGCTTTGTAGACCAGGCTGGCCTTGAACTCATGGAGATCCACTCTGCTTCCCTGAGGGCTGGGATCACAGGTATGTGTCACCTGGCTTCAAAACAGCTTTTCGCTCTGCCATTGGGCGGAAGCCCAGGTTGGTTTAGGTGATTAAGAGGCCTAGAGGCTGGTTTGAGGCTGTGGTGGGGATGGGACTCATTGCTAAAATTCCTTCCTTGAGAGAAACTTCAAACAATGTCTACCCTCCTCCCAAGGTCCCAACGACAAAAAACAAACAAAACAAACAAACAAACAAACAAACAAAATGAAGGCCTGCACTGAAGAAGTTCACTGTGGGGGAAAACAATGAATTGCCTGGACCTCCTTACTGAGCCTAGGTGAGGAGTTAAAGGGCTGTGGACACTCCTCCCCCAGCGGGCTGCACCTGAAAAGTCTTACTCAGGAGGAATGAGTAGCCCCTCATGGAAACCTGTCCTACTCCCACCCCCACCCAGTCTCTGAAGGTTCCGCCTCCTCTCCCCAGGTGACTTGAGGCCTTGGCAGGTGGTAGAGAGGATATTACGGCCCCTTATGCCAGGTAAGGTGAAGGTATAAATGTTAACAAGCCCAAACTTTTGCAAGGTGGAGTACAGTGGATCCCCCAATATGGTGCTTGCTTGGCTTTGAGGACCGCTACCACAGGGGCTGACCCTGAAGTGTGCTGTGCCCTGGAGAGGCTTATGCTGAGCGCTGAGCATTTCATGGACAGGAGGTGTTACAGCGAAGACCGAGGGACCTCTAGGAAAATTAAATCCCGCGCAGACAATGGAAGTTAATATAAAGCATTTTATCTTCAAATAACTTTATTACTAAATTAAAAAATAAATTGTGTGTGGAGGCATAGGTTATATTCTCCATGAAGTCCAGGTCAGAATACCAGAGGGAAATTGATTTTTTTTTTTTAAAGGTTTCTCAAGACAGTTTCTCTGTGTAACAGCCCTGGGCTGTCCTAGACTCGATTTGTAGACCAGGCTGGCCTTGAATTTGCAGAGATCCACCTGCCTCTGCCTCCTGAGTTCTGGGATTACAGATGTGCACCACCCATCCAGCTTGAGTTTTTTTTTTTTATAGAGGTATGAAGGGCTAGGCGCTGTGATGCTTGCCTTTGTAGCAGCACCCTAGGAGACAGAGGCAGGCTGATCTCCAGGAAGCTGCTTCTTGGATGCACAGACTGTGAACTCTGGAGCCTTTTTCAGATTGGAGAACTGATCATTGGTCCATCCCCATGCTCTCCCCAGGCTGCAACGGAGTCACTTCTCTTGGGGGTGGAGGAGTCAAAGGAAAACGCATTCCCAGAAGGCACATGAAACAAACATTAAAGTTTTTCCTGTAATTGTGTTTTAAAATTGCTTACATTCCTTTGAAACAAGCATTGCACATAATGGGACTATCATACTGACCTTGCATTACCTCCTCCCAGATTGTTCTACCCAGATTGCCTGTAAGAAACCTGCCTGTAGCCTGGAGAGATGGCTCAGAGGTTAAGAGCACTGCCTGCTCTTCCAAAGGTCCTGAGTTCAATCCCCAGCAACCACATGGTGGCTCACAACCATCTATAATGTGATCTGATGCCCTCTTCTGGTCTGCAGGTGTACATCTTTAAAAACAAACAAACAAACAAACAAACAAACAAAGGTCCTGAATTCAATCCTCAGCAACCATATGGTGGCTCACAACCATCTATAATGTGATCTGATGCCTTCTTCTGGCCTACAGGTGTACATGCAGGCAGAACACTGTATACATAATAAAAAATACATCTTAAATAGAAAACTGGCCTGCAGCTGGCTCTACCTTTTTTTCTTGGCTCAGTTGTCCAGGGAACCTGAGGTGTGTGTGCAAGATGTGAAGGCTCTTGAGACTCAGGGAGCTGATCCCACCACCACCGTGTGGACAGCACAGGCTCCATGTGTGGTGGATCCCAGCGGTCTTAGAGGGCTGTTAAGGGGACTCTTCATGGCACGTGAACTAAGTAAGTTGCGTTGTCTGAATCATGGAAATGTCAGATGCCAGGTCTTTCTTGCTTTTTGTGTACAGTGTGGGGTGCATGAGTTTGTGTGTATTCACACTTGTGTAGACTCAAGGCCGGAGTCTTCCATAATAGCTTTTCACACTATTCACTGAAGCCAAGTCTGTCTGTTGACTAGAGCTAACTAATACAGTTCCACCTTTGCCTTCCAAATACTCAGTTACAGGAGGGGCAGCCACCTGGCATGCTGTGGGTCCCTGTGAACTCAGTTCACACTTGTGCTATTTGACTCCCTAGCCCACATGACCTTCCTCGCCCCCCGCCCCCCCACGACAGGGTTTCTCTGTGTAGCCTTGACTGTCCTGGACTCGCTTTGTAGACCAGGCTGGCCTCGAACTCAGAGATCCGCCACTTGCCTCTGAAGGCTGGGATTAAAGGTGTGGGCCCTCACACCTGGGCCATGACTGCTTCTTGCTGCACTCATCAACAGTGCTCCCCCCTTCACCTTACAGGGGTGCCCCACAGCCAGCTCCTTTAGATCAGGGGATCCTGACAGCTCCGAGACAGGTCAGTCAGTCACATGCTCCTTACTCAAACCAGACTTCCAGCAGCATCTTCCTAACCCATGAACCAAGATCTGCACACAGTAAGAGAAAGCATTCTAAAAAGGTTCCACAAGTCCCTGACCTCATCTTAGAGAAAACTGCAGCTCATATTCAGGATCTCCTGAATATAGTTTTTCTCAAAATTCCAATGAAACCAGTGACCTAAACTCCCAGGGGTTTGTGTGTGCATGTGTGTGGAAGCTAGAGATTGAACCAAATGTTTTTCTCAACTACTGTCTATTTCAATTTTTTCTTCTTTGGTATTTTTGAGACAGGGTTTCTCTGTGTAGCCCTGGCTGTCCTGGGCTCACTTTGTACACTAGGCTGGCCTTGAACTCATAGTGATCCACCTGCCTCTGCCTCCCTGGGTGCTGGGATCAAAGGCGTATGCCACCATGCCTGGCTTAAAAACTTTTTAAATTACACATATTTGCACATGTGGGTATGACACATATGGAGCTCAGAGGACAACTTGGAGGAGTTGGTTTTCTTAGTGTGCACCACCACGTCTGCAAACTGGCTCAGTGCTAGAGCATGTTTAGCACACACAAGTCCATGGGTTGAACTAAATTTAAAAAGGAAACATTGCAGGATTCTAGTTGTAAAGAAAGCCAATTTAGATCTTAAATTGAATTTGTTGTAATATGGTCATTTGACACACGAACACCTTTGCTCCTGTGGTACATGCGTGTGCATGCATGCCTGTGGGCATGTGTGGTACAACCGTGTGCATGCATGCCTGTGGGTTTGTGTGGTACATGCGTGTGCATGCATGCCTGTGAGTGTGTGTGGTACAACCGTGTGCATGCATGCCTGTGAGTGTGTGTGGAAGCTGGAGGATGACATCGGATGTCTTCCTAAACCACTTTCCCACTTTATTTTTTTGAGGCAGGGTCTATGAGCCTGGAGCTGTTTAGTTTAAATCGGCTAGCCAGTGCCTTCCGAGCACTGGGGTACAGAGGTGTGCCTTCACCGTGGTGGCAACAACAAAAAAAGGACACACACACAAAAACGGGTGCTGAGGGCCTTGTGCAGCTAAGCACGGAGCCCCGCCCCCAATGTGCCTGTCTTTAACAGCTTTTCTTCTGGAGAAACAGAAGATGAATCTTGACTTTGGCTGTTTCTGCTCCTTGCCCTTATCTCACCTGAGCAGTACGGGCTCTGAGGAGGTACAATTCATGTCAAAGCTCCCATCATACAAATTAAATAAAAACACAATTAGAATTTTTAGTAGGTGCTAAAACTTGGTTTTGAAATTTTATTAAAAAAATATATTTGCAAACATATAAAATTTAGGATGAAAAATGCTCATTTTAAAACATGTAATAACTTAATATTTGCAAACATACACAGATGGTATAAAACCCACAGCACTAAGAAGGTTACTGAGGTGGCACTGCGCTCGGGGAACAGAAGCTTCACGGTGGTGCAGGGCTTCTCCAAGAGCCGAGCACCTGGTCCAGTGAGTCACGAGAGCCACGGGGCCGAAGCAGGGAGAGTAAGACCACCCACAGCACGAACAGCAACAACACGCTTCTTAAGGATTCACAGATAAAAGGGAAACACAACTTTGCATTTTTTCCCACTTCAAAGTGATCGATATTGCATTGCAGCGTTTTGGAGAACGATGCCAAATCTGAATCCGCGTGCAACACTGCACGCCTCTCCTGCTGAAACTGAAGAACCAAAAAAACCAAAGCAACACAACCCCAAACCCAAGCCAAACAGGCTCCTGGAGGCCCTGGCCCTCATGGCACTGCTGTGTGTGGGAGAGGCCTCTAAAGTCCACTGTAATCTGCTCTGCTCAGACCCCAGCAGTCTGGATTGCTGAAAACGGAGCACTGCTGGCCCCAGAGGGAATGCACTCTGAACACAACGGAAGAAAACCAAAGTCTGCAAGCGGGTGGGCCACAGGCCGTGACCCCTCAGTCCCTGCCACCCACAGGGTCCTCCTGTGCCCTTCTCTTCCCTCTGAGTTGGTGTGACGGCCGACTCCACTGCATGCGCAGGTGAGCGCCTTCAGCGTTACTATTATCCCTGTTACAATGGCAGTTATGGCCTCTTCTACTGAAATGACAAGATTTCAAATGACATTCTTTGGGGGGAAAGAGCAATAATGCTGCATGGTTTAAACAGATCACTTGCTAGTGGCTTCAATGGCATTTATAATTCCCATAAGAGGATTCAGGCCACACCCAGAACCAATGCTTGCACATGCAGAATCTGGTCACTGGTATCTAAGCCAAGCCTGGGCCAAGGCCTTATCTTTGGGTTTGGAATGAAAGGCCACTGTCTAGGGCAAGCTGTGGACAGTCCCTATGGAGATGGCAGGGAAAGCCTTTCCTGATACCGATGGCCACTTGACATTTAGGACTTAAGGGAAGCCTGGGAGACACAACCAGGAATGGGGCAGCCTGAGAGGGACGGGGGGGGGGGGGGGGGGGGCATTAGCTGGGGTGTGCACTCATTCAAAGATACATTAACACAACAAAAAAGAGCAGTGTCATTCACTGGCGACACCCCAAACACGCTGCACTCCAAACTCTGGTCTGTTTTTCCCAGACCCTTTGACCACAGGGCAAGGGTGGGGTGTGTATACAGATGGACAGAGTGGCCTAAATGTGGTCTTCTGGGCTCTGCCAACCTAGCAAGAAGCATCTCCAATGTCCCTTTCAGTTCAACTAAGGTTCCAGCAATGACACTGTAAACACGCAAGCTACGCTAGCTAGCAGAGGTTCTGGATAGTAAGGCCGAATGAGGAGCAAGGCAATGCAGCTGACTTGCAGGCCTGGCCTGGCTCTGTGGGGACTCACTCTGGCCTGGCTTCCCAGCGATCATGATCTGAACTTTTGGCTTCTGAATTTTAAGTCAACGCTTGGAGTATATAAATCTGGGAGTTGAAACAGGTTTACCCTTTTCAAGTCTCCATCACTTCGGCACTTAGAAGTTTACACTTACATGGAGGAAGCCTTCCTTCTCAGGGTTTCTATTTCTCTGTTTATCTAGTCATTCCTAGGATTAAAGGGTGAAAAGTAACAGATCTGACTGCAGATGCTCTTTAGGGTACCCCTCTTCACCCTCTCATAATATTACACACACTTAAAAGCATTAGTGAAATTCAAATACCTACTGGAAGAAGAATGCTTTGATTCGTCTGTTCACTGACGTCCACTGAGACCACACGTAGGGGCGATCACACCTACAGGCATGCTCACTTTATGAGAATGGCCCTGTGACCACCACCTCCTGCTGTCATCACACTCACCATCTCACTACAACTTTATCTGTCTTAGATGATGCATGAACAATTAATTTTTGGTTGCTAAATGTACATACTATCATGAAACTATCTCTAATTGCGTATGAAGAAGCCTTAAGCTTCCCTGAATTCTGCACACTTCACACACAACTAGGCAGACAGCGAGAGAAGACGCTCAACCGAGAAGCAGACGTCGGCCAGGAAGCAGCTGACGTCAGCATGAGCCAATTGAAGTATCCTTTAGGCTAAAAAACTAAGACCAAAGTAAAACAAGTAATTAATAAGTAATTTTCTAAAATTTCAGCTAGAAAGAAATCGATGAGCCTTTGATTGAGTTCCCGTTAAAGCTTAAGCAACTGTTCAGGGGAACTGTCGCCTCGGTCAGCATCCTTCCCAGCGAACCCTGACGCGAGCTGGTTGAGCCAACTGGGTTCTTACCCATCATTAAATAGTGCTTAGAGAAGGAAGCAGTGCATCTGAACTGGTTAAATACTACAAAATGACCTGTATCATAGAAACGAAGACACTTTTCATTCAAAGAATATCTCAAATCACTATTGCTGAAATAATCAAGTTCTACATTAAAATATTACTAAACACCATTACATGCCATAAAAGAATAAATAGAAACCATGGCAGATCAATAGCAGCATCACAAAGCATCTATACAGTTTCCTGCTGTGGCTGGATGAGCTCGCAGCCCAGGAAGATACTGTGAGGTTCTGTGTCTCACACTTGCTTTTTGACTCCATATTCTACAACAAAGGACAGGCAGTGTGAGCACAGCTCCCTTCTCTGCATAGCTTTAAAATGCTCTCAGCACATTGGAGGAATGGAACCAGAATGGCTTTGTCAGATTGGTCCACTGGTCCTTTTGCCAAAGTGTTAAGAAAAACAATCAACAATAATTGAACTGTGTTTAGACAGAAAAGGAAAATAAGGCTGCGCTTCACACACAAACTTGACACTTAACCCACTGAGGTTCACTGCAGCGGAGCCTTCTGGTAGCATCTGGATCTGAGCAGCCCCGGCCTGCGCTGCAAAGGTGTGGAACCTCCTCCACCGGAGCCCAGTTGGGCCCTACCCAAACAGCCGTGCTTCACGCGGCAGGACCAGGGACACTTACTGAAACACAAAGAAATCCCAGAAGCTTTAAGGCCCAAGCGGGGTGCTCATAGAAAATATACTTCCCTCGAACAAATGCCTTCCAAAGAATCAACTTAAATTCTGATCCTTAAAATTTGAAGCTACTCTGGAGCTGGCATTCAGTTCAGAGCTTCTAGGGGCAGAAGAGGAGGGAGGGCACGGACTCCACTGAGCTCTGCCGCAAGGCTGGTGGCTCCTCCCCGAGGCCTGGAAAGCAAGCTAACAATCGGGCTCCTCATTGCACACACTTGCTTACAGCCGATGAAAACACCCACGTAACTCAGCACAAAGGTCTTTTTTGTTGTTTTTGTCAAACAAAGGTCTGCTGGTGATGCTTCACAGTGAAACCTCCGTCGTCACTGAGAATGTCTCTAGAAAACATCTTTAAGGAAGAAGGCTCATCTCAGGCTCAAACTCAGGCTTCTCGAAGCTCCAGGTTCTAGCAGATGTTCCAGGATGAAGCCTGCCTGGTTGTGAGGTGGACCCCAGCTTTCGCGTTGACTCTGCTGCAGTCATAGGTTGTGGCTGTCTTTGCTCTTAGTCAGAACCTGTAAGTACACTTCATGAAGTGTACTGAGGAAGCTGGGGTCATTCTGGAAGAGATGGGAAAGGTGGGAAGACACAGCATCAGGCACCTCCTCAGAACTGACTTCCTTGGTAACAAATGAAGAAAACAAGAACTGATCGGTGTGAAAAGTTCCCCAAATACCCTCCCCTCCGAGGCAGTCACAATGACAGGTGGAGTGTGTAGCCATCACTCCATCAGGAGGCTATACCTGGGAAGAGAGAAGCTGCTCCCAAGTAGGTTTTTGAATATGCACCAATGTATAATAAGCCTTGTTTTATTAAGATACAAAATTCAAGACCACGCTGTCACCCTACATACCTTTATTAGATGGATCAGTGTGTCCTGGAGCTGAGACTTGCTGAGAATAATGGAAGGCTTTCTCTGATTTTCTGGTGTTCCAACAGTGAGGGGAGAGGAGGAGCTTGCTTTCTTCTCTAGGTCTGTGGACCTGGGAACTGTCTGCTGGAACACACTGGGGGACAGCAGGACCGAAGATACTGCCATGGTTGTTGCAGTAACCAGTGGAGGGCCAGGGACCTGTGGGGGCCAAAGAACAACAGTCACTCTGCACTGCAGTCCAGAAGCACACAGCCAGGCCCACAAAGGGGAAGTGTAATAGTCATCAGCATGATGAGACCCACAGCACAGAGCAGAGCCAGACTCTTGCCCTCTCTTCCCTGTCTCGCTTTTCAACAGGGTCTCACGGTGTAGCCCTTGCTAGCCTGGAGCTCACCATGTAGACTAGACTGGCCCAGAATTCTTTTCCGAAGTGCAGGATTACAGTGGTGCACCAGCACACCTGGCCTTTTTCTTTTTACAAATTTTGTGTATTTGTGAGTTCTGTGGAGTGGGTATGGAAGCCGGAGGACAGCCTTAGTGTTGACCTTCATCTTCTACCCTGTTGAATCTGAGGCTTGCTATCTGAGCCATTTAGCTTGATCTGCTCTGACACTTTTCCTTAGGATTTTATTTTATTTACTCATTTTAAAAGATTTATTTATTATTATGTATACAATGGTCTACCTGTGCATATACCTGCAGGCCAGATGAGGGCATCAGATCACATTATAGATGGTTGTGAGCCACCATGTGGTTGCTGGGAATTGAACTCAGGACCTCTGGAAGAGCAGACAGTGCTCTTAACCTCTGAGCCATCTCTCCAGCCCCTTAAGATTTTATTTTATATGTATAGGTATTTTGCATACATGTATGCCTGTGCACAGTGTGTGTGTGGAGCACTCATGGAGGTAGAAGAGGGTGCTGGATCTCTGGAATTGGCCTGGCAGCTGCCATGTGGATGCTGGGTCAATTCTCCAGCTCTCTTAGCTTGCCTTTTGATATAAAACTGGGCTAAGTGCTTTTGCTGATGAGCCCAATAGAACAAGCTAACCTAAAGCAGACAGAAGGTTAACTTCCAAAGATGCACGACAGGGGTATAGACTCATAGGTAGGTGAGCAAGTACCATGGGAAGACTGTCTTTCAAGGTTGGTGGGTGAAGGGGAGTAGTGGACATGTGTAAAAATGAGGTGAGTGTGTAAGAAATAATCAGCGAAGCATGCAGGCTGAGGAGGCTTTGTCATCAAGTGAGGGCTTGTGGCTGTCTCCTGGGAGTATCTCTTACTTAGACCAGGTTGATGCATGGCCAGCACCCACTCAGTTACAAATGACGCATGATGGCCCACCTGCTGTCAAGAAGACATTGTTTTTTGTTTTTTAAAGATCTATTTATAGCCAGGCATGGTGGCGCATGCCTTTAATCCCAGCACTCAGGAGGCAGAAGTAGGTGGATCTTTGTGAGTTCGAGGCCAGCCTGGTCTACAAAGTGAGTCCAGGACAGCCAAGGCTACACAGAGAGACCCTGTCTCCAATACCCAAAAACCAAAACAAACACGCCGGGTGGTGGCGGCGCACGCCTTTAATCCTAGCACTCGGGAGGCAGAGGCAGGTAGATCGCTGTGAGTTCGAGGCCAGCCTGGTCTACAAAGTGAGTCCAGGATAGCCAAGGCTACACAGAGAGACCCTGTCTCGAAAAACTTAAAAAAAAAAAAAAAAACCCAAACTAAACAAACGAAAAAAAACCCTATTTATTTACTATGTATACAATGCTGTGCCTGCATATACACCTGCATGCCAGAAGAGGGCACCAGATCTCATTATAGATGGTTGTGAGGCACCATGTGGTTGCAGGGAATCGAACTTGGGACCTTTGGAAAAGCAGCCAGTGCTCTTAACCTCTGAGCCATCTCTCCATCCCAAGAAGACATTGTTAGCAAGGTCTGCAAGCCACAGCAATGCCGTCCATGAAGGGGCACCTGAGACAGGTCAGAGCTCGAGTGCTAGAACTTTTCGCTAAGGTAAGAGCCCACCCACCCAGCAGAACCTGAAACTGTTCAATGTCTCTTCAGAAAAGGGACATCCCAGGGCCGAGGGAATGGCTAAGTGCTTGCTATGCCTGCGTTAGGTTAGCTTGTGAAGACCTGAGTTTGGATCCCCGGGAAGATATAAGAAAGAATCTGGGTGAGTGTGGCGGCAGCCCACATACAATCCCAGGGCACAGGAGGTGGAGAGCAACTATAGAAGACACCTAATGTCAGCTCTGGCCTTCCACATGGGTACACACACACCTGGGGTGGGGAGGTGGGGTGGGGGGATGTCTTTACCGAGATGGCGTTGGGTAACACCTTGGGCTGGGCAAACACTTCAGGATCCTGGTTTTGCTGCATAGACTGGAATGATGAATGGGAAAAAAGACAAACAGTTACAGCAAGTATGTGTTAGTTTGGTGACAGATCTGTGTTATCAACAAGGAATGGTTCAGAGGCTGAGAGGACTTGTTGGTAACGCAACCAATGACTCATCTCCACAATGAGGGCACAAGACAGCGGCTCCTGTGGAGTTCCTACCCCCTCCCCAAGAAGTGTGGGCAGAACCTTTCAGGAGACTGTAAGTGGGATGGAACCAAAGTCAGAGCTTGTGTAGAACGGACAAACTCTACTAGTGAGCCACATCCTCAGTCCTGGAACTTGTCTGGAGGTCGAGGCTGGCCTTGAACTTGGAATTTTCCTGCCTCAGCCTCTGAAGCAGCTGGAATTATGCATCTGTCTGCCTGTCTGAGACTGGGTTTCACTGTGTAGTCCTGGCTGGCCTGAAACTCAGATATCTGCTGGCCACCATGCCTGGCTGAGAACAAATTATTAAAACAACTTTTTTTCTGCAGTGCTGAAAGTTGAATTTAGGACCTTACCCATGCCAGGCAGGTGGCTCTATTATTAACTGTGTGCCAGCTTCAACTCCTCAAAGGCTCTCTGAATCTGGTCAGTGGCACTAACCAGCCTTCACCCTAAGTATACTTTCAACACTCAGTTTTGTCCTTATTCAGTAGAGAAAGAGAAGGAACTTTCTTTTGTTGTCTTGAGACGAGGGTAGTTGAGGCTGGTCTCCAACTTGAGCCTCTTCTGCCTTACTTGCTTAACTATGGTATTAGAGATGTGGACTATCATGGCCTTTGGGAAAGAACTGACGCTGCATAGCAAGTACAAGGGAACTCAACCCATGGTCTTTTGTTTGGAGACAGGATAGCCCTGGTTGGCCTGGAGCTTGCTATGTAGACCAGGCTGGACTTCTACTGAGACTAAAGGCTGTGCCACTATACCAGGCAAGAATAAGACCTTAACGCTAGCACTGCCATCTGAATGAGTATTTACACGTATGTAGGTGGTCTCTGCCAGGCAGCATGCAAAAGTGCAGTGCTGTGTCCTAGGGCGGCATGTAGAGGAGGCACAACCGCAGCCTGAGCTTCCAGGCTGAGTGACGGGCAAACAAACTTTCTTCCATGCTTTTTTCCATTTTATCAGACCCCATCCCCAAATAGCAGGAGCACTCGAGGCCTGTGACGCCTACACAGCCAGGCAGTACGGCCCGTCCTAACTGAAAGGCAGTAAAGTCTGAGGAGCACACCCACTGCCTTCCAGCTGTGACCTCGCACCACTCATCTGGACTTGGCTCCTTTTCTCACTTGTAAGTTTGCTGGTTATGAATTACTTCGATGGGCAAAGCTCTCCTCCTCCCTCTACCAATCTACCATGAAGCCTCACTGACTGTTCGTCCACACTGCCCAACCCAGGTCCCTGCTGCTCAGGCCCAAGTGACCGACAGCTTGCTCTGTAATGGGTGACCCGATTCCTGTGCCTGCTGTTTCCAACGAGTCACTCTTCTTTCAGAACCTTTTGGTGTCTTCCCAAGGTCTGAGGACTTAATCCAAACTCCTCAGCTTACAGTTTATTCATTTTCCAGTGCTGACGCCTCAGGTTTGGTCCCCCATGCCCACCCCCCCGCCCCCCCCCCCCATTCAGTTACAGATTTTGGAGACAGACACATACATGCACTACACCTTTGGCTGGGCATGGCTGGTGCACAAATAAGACACCTATACAAAACTGTGTCATCACTAAAACCGAGGCCTTTGTGGTTTCATCCCTCCACGCGCTCCCGCCCCTCTCAGTACCTGGAGGGTTGGAGCAAGCACCATGTTGCTCAGGGAGGTCGAGACTGCTGCTCTTGCTGCTGCTGCTGTCTTAGAGGGAGGCTCTATGAAGCTCTCAGGGGTGGCCAGTTGGCCAGCTGCTGAAGAAAAGTTGGGTGCCCCTGCACCTTTCCCAAGCGGCTGTATTTGGTCATGCTGTGGGGTCAACCTGAGTTTCTGGAGCAGATCGACACTTGGGAGGGCTGTGCTGGCTGGGTGCGCCAGGCCCACCGGGGCTCTGAAGGGGCTCTGGTTAGCGATCAGACTGCTGTGGCCTAGCTCAGAGGCTGGCTGGTTCAGGAGTGGAGATTTCTGTCGAGGTGCGGTCTTTACTGCTTGCATCAAGGTGCTATTCCGAGGTAAGTGGGGCACAGGTGTGGTAGGAGCTTCAGCTGGCTGAGTGGGACTGAGGACAGGGCTCAGTGGGATTGGGTAGCTCGAGGCATGCTTGTCACCTGACTGTGCAATGGAGGCAGGGGTGATCAGCACTGGAGCGGTGACTTCAGATTGGACTGTGTGGTGAGCGGCAGAATGGACACCCAGGTTTTCCGACTGAGGAGCTCCCCCTGACTGCTCAAAGGGAAATGGGCGGAAGGAGCTGGGCTCTTTCTGCGATGCATCTCCGGGCAGCTTCTCCACATCTTCTGACTCTAGACCCACAACAGCTGGTTGCTCCTTTGGCAAAGAGGTTCCAAATAGCTCTTCTACTGTCAGGTGTTTGTGACCAGATGGAGCAGACTGAAAAACACAATCAAATGGCACAATGAAAGAACTCTCTGGAAACCAATGTAACCAAAATTCTTTTCCATCACACAGAAATACGTAGAAGCAAGAACAGAGTAGGAAAACAAAAGCCTGGAGCACTCTAAAATGCAGCAGGGTTAGAAATAACTTAGAAAATACTCATAGCTACATAATTCGTAATAGCCCCCAAATGCATACAATCCAAATATCCTTTTAACAGGGAAATGTTTCAAGACCAGCTGCTATCAAAGTCTCTTTTGATCTGAGGATGGAAATCTGCTTAGTAACACAATTCTGCATTGCGGAGCTCCAGCATTTACTTAGTTTCCCTTGGTGACTGTGGCTAAGGTTAAGAGGCTATACCACAACATAGCTACCTGTGCCTAAGTGCCCATGTCAGTAAAATCCAGGGAAATGATGCCAACGAGAGGAAAACCAAATTCTAAGTAATTCACTTTTACTGTTCTTTGTAAAAAGTTAGTATTGTCCTGCAGGAACCTAAATACCCCAAACAACTTTAACCATGTCTAGCCAGCCTTTTCTCCTCCACACCCTCAAGTTCCAGAATCCCGAAGAAAAACGAAAACATTGACACTGAAGGTGGGAGCTGGGGAAGCGGTACTCAGTGGTATAACTCTTACACGTGCATGCATAAAAAGTATAATTTTTATTCCTCTTTTCACTGTGGCCTTATATTAAAAGTGAGATTCTGAATCTGGAGAGATTTTATACTTTGAGACAGGGTCTCTCTGCATGGACTGCCCTGGCTGTCCACGAACTATATGGACCAGACTGGTCTCAGACTCAGAGAGCTACTCCTACATGGTGACTCTACATCAAAATCTCTTTATAGATCATACAACAACAACAACAACAACAATAATTTTAAAAATTCACATGGTTCAATTTCCTCATATTCTTACTTCTCCAGAGCCGGGTTCCTAAATAAGAATATACCAAGGCTCAAATTCTCAAATATTAACTAGATAATTTACATAATTATGAACATTTAAAAAATTAAATCAGCTGGGCATGGCGATGCACTTCTGTAATCCCAGCAACTGGGGAGTCAGAGGTAGGATCTCTGTGAGTTCGAGAACAGCCAAGGCTACATAGAGAAATCCTGTCTTGAAAAATCAAAACACAAAAACAAAAAACAAACAAAAAACCTCTTCAAGAAACTATAATCACAAACATAATTTTGACAATTATTTTTACAGTTCTATTACCAAGCTACATATAGCTCAGATCTCTCAGATCTTGCGTTATTTCATTCATTCATTCATATATATATATGTGTGTGTGTGTGTGCGTGCGTGCGTGTGTGTGTGTGTGTGTGTGTGTGTGTGTATAGTGTGTAGTGTGTATCTCAGGTGTGTGTGTGTGTGTGTGTGTGTATGTGTATAGTGTGTAGTGTGTATCTCAGGCTGGCCTTGAGCTTTCAACAATCTTGCTTCAGCTTCCTGACTGCTTAATGTCCAATAATTAAAAATTCTTTATGATAAAACAAATGGTTCAAGATTCTGTGGCAAAAAAGGACTAGACCTTGATGGATTGTTGGATTGTTCACACATGCAACTCCAGGATGGGGAGACTGAGGCAGGAGGATTAGTCTGAATTTAAGGTGAGGCCAAGCAACAAAGTGTGTTCCAAGCCAGACAACCAACCAATTTCCCCATGCCCCCAAACCACTCAGCAGGCTGGGAGCAGAGTACAACTGTGACACCAGAACTAGGAGACAGTGGTAGAGAATCAGAAGTTCAAAGCCACCCTCACCTACCTACTGAGCTCCTGGCTGGATGAGACTATCCCCGAAAGCTTAGCCCAATCTAGTCCAACTTAGACAAAACCAAAGGAAAGTGCTGGAAAACAATAGCCATATCCATTAATGCACATTAGAGTGGGTCACAATGCTTATGCTGCAACACACACACCAATTCTGAAAGACAAAGTTTTAGGGCTATTCTGCAGAAATTTCAGGCAGAAGACATTTCTATGTTAAAGAATAAAAACAATTAAAAATGAAAAAACAAGGGAAAACGCCCTCGGGAAAGATTACCAAAAGAATTTAATAAGTGAGATAAGAAGTAGAATGAAATAAATCTAAAAAAAAGAAAAGGAAAAAAAGAAAAAAAAAAAAAAAGAGAAGTGGAACGTACTTTGTGTCTCAGCACTAGGTGGCAGTGTGATCAATCAATTCAGCACCTCTGTGTAAGAGCAGATTAGGGATTTGCAGTTGTTTTAGACAACCATGTAGCTCTTGACAATATCCAAATCTCAATGACTTATAATTCCTTGGTTTTAACAGAAAAAAAAAATACAATTTTATTTTATTTTGTGTTTTCGAAGAGTGCTGGACAGGTGGGCATGGGGGGACTTACTGGCCAGCCTAGCTAGGCATCATGGCAAGCTGTGGGCCAATGAGAAACTGCTTAAAAATGAAATGAAATAAAATAAAAGAAAAAGGGAGGTGCGATGGCACCCGAGGTGGTTGTGCCCTCCCCATGTATGCACATGTACAGAGCTGGGCATGGCGGGGCGTGCCTGTAACCCCTGTCCTTGGGAGGTAGAGACAGAATGATCAGAAATTCAAGTTTGATTCCAGATTATACAGGAAGTCCGAGGCCAGCTGGGCTATCGGAGACACTGCCTCAGAACAGATGAAAAACAAGGGTGGAGAGGTAAGGTAGATTTAATGGTGTATACTATATATACAACTGTAACACAACAATCTTGTTAACATGCAGAATGCATGCTAATAAAGACAAACTTAGAAAATACTCATAGCTACATAATTCGTAATAGCCCCCAAATGCATACAATCCAAATATCCTTTTAACAGGGAAATGTTTCAAAACGGTTATACTAAGTTATACAGGTTGAGTGTTCCTCATCTAAAAACCCACAATCTAAAATGCCCCATGCCCCAAATCTTTTAATTCCCAATGCGAGGCCACGGATGAAAAAATGCACTTCATGTGAGAAGTCAAAATTAAAACAAAAGCGTACTGAAAAATAACCTGTAATTTTACCATTAGGCCACATCTATATGCAACCCAAGTGAATTTCCGGTTTAAATCTAGGTCCTACTCCAAGATCTCTCACTATACACACACACACAGAGCGAGAGAGCGAGAGAGCGAGAGAGAGCGAGAGAGAGAGAGAGAGAGAGAGAAACAGAGAGAGACAGAGAGAGAGCGAGCGCACGAGAGCGAGCCTGAGTGCACACGCATATGCAGGCACTACAAATTCAAGACCGGGTTTGTAGCCTTAACTTATGTAGACCAGGCCGTCCTCAAACTCAGAGACCCACCTGCCTCTGCCTCCAGGCTGGTGCTGGGATTAAAGGTGTGCACCTCCGTGGGCCTGTGGAAACCCTCAAGTATTTCAGGTATGGGCTACACAGTAGGAACTGCTCTATCATTTACAAACCGGGGCTGCAGTGCTCATCCGTGGCTCAATCTTGTCTCGCATGCATGGGCTCAAACCTTCTCCAAGGAAGAGGGAAGGGAGGAGGCGGGGAACAAACAGCAACCTCAGCAAGCCTTGGGGTTATGCTAATGAGACAGACTCGCAGGAGACTACAAACTATGCTTCTATTTGCTTAAGGCTCACATTCCTGGTTTGGAAAGACCCGTCAGTGGCTGGCAGGGGCACGCACAGACTGGGTGTGCTCCTTTAACCTACGAACTCAGGAGGCAGATCTCGGTGAGTCTGGGACCGCTTGGTGTACACGCTGAGTTCCAGACCAGTCAGGACTATACAGAGAGACTGTCTCAAAAAGCTAAAATATAAAAAAAGAAGAAAAGGGGGGGGTAGGCTGGAGAGATGGCTCAGAGGTTAAGAGCACTGACTGTTCTTCCAAAGGTCCTGAGTTCAATTCCCAGCTCACAGCCATCTATAATGAGATCTGGTGCCCTCCACTGGCCTGCAGGTGTACACGGAAGCAGGGCACTGTATATATAAATAATAAATAAATAAATCTTTTTTTAAAAAAGGGAAAATAAAAAGAAATGAAAAAGACGGTGGTAGGGAAAGAGGGCATGACTGGGAAGCTACTGTGGTTGTAAGAGGGCATCACAAAGGATCCTTGTGTTGACTGAAGCAGGATCTGTTACAACTATGACGGTGAATAGGTAAAGCTGTCTCAGAGCAGAGTGACAGACGGAGTGCGCACACACACATACAAATGAGGACAGTGAAAACTGAGAAACTATGAGCACCGTGGGCCTGTGTCAACACCCTGGATATGACGGTACATACTTTACAGATGTTATCAACAGGAAATAGGGTTGAGTACACAGGTTCTTTCTGTATTATGTGTATATTCATATTGTTATTACCGGGATAGCATCTGCTTTTGCTAGCCACGGTGGTCTGGAAAAAGTTATATAACACAACAGATTGGCCTCAAACTCGTAACTTTCCTTCCTCAGTCTCCAAAGTGCTGGGATTACAGATGTGCACTATCACATCTGGCTCTTTGTAAGCTACTTATCACTCTGATAATTAACAGAAAAGGTATAATGACATAGTATCTGTTGTTTTATCAGAGCACTAATTATAAAGAGAAAAAATCAATTCAACAATATTTTTATGGACACAGCATTGATACAAAGTGAGATCCAGGACAGCCAGGGATACACAGAGAAACCTGCCTCAAAACCCCCCAAAGACACAGCATTGAACCGGGAGAGAAAACTGTGGGTCCTGAGTGGCCATGGGTGCTTCCTTTTCATCCCAGCATTTGAGAACTAGGAACCAGCCTGGTCTATACATCAAGAGCTACATAGTAAGACCCTGACTCAAAACAAAAAACAAACAAAAAAAGAAAAAGAAAAAGAAAAAGAAAAAGAAAAAAAAAAAAAAAAAAAAAAAAAAAAAGAAGCAAGCCACAGGTCCCAATAGCATGAGACAGTGAATAAAGACCAAACCAAACTATAGTAACTAATTAAAGTCAGTGAGAAAATAGAACAATCAGGAGGACAGAAGGCAGAGGGTATAGATGGCCCTGACTAAATGGAGGATGAGAGATGAGAAGAAGGAAATGGACACAGCCATGGGAGAAAAGCACTGCAAGCCAAGGAAGCCTCAGGTCAAAGCCCTGTGATGGCGGCTAAGTGAGCACAGCAGAAAAGTAGGAGTTGATGGCACAGGGGGAGGGAGGGGCCAGACTCAGGGTGCAGTGTTGTGAACCATTCACCACGGGAGTTTGTAAAAGCAGAGGAATCCAAGTCAGGGTTAGCAGGATCCCTCTGCTGGCCTGGTGTAGTGCTGAGAAGGCCGTATCAAGAACAAAGCTAGGGGATCAGCAAGGAGGCTGCTGGTATAGTCCAGATGAGAGTGTCATGGCCTGGGAAAGGAGCAGGGCGCATGTCAGTACGTCACACATAGGCTCTGACAGGCAAGCGAGGAAGCAAACCTGCACAGCAGTTCAAGTCCTTAGGAGAGGTCAGTGTTTGTTGTTCTGACAAAGCTAGGGCTTCGACTGTACGAACCTTATCTTGTAACCCAGAGGGTGTGTCTTCTAGAGTCTCGGTGCTTCCCAGATTGGAGAGCTGAGTGCTTGGCTGTAACCCAGGGCTGGAGATATTTGAGCCGCCCATCTGATTCTTGGAAAAGAATTAAAAGAAAAAGTCTATGATCTGAAGAAGAATGACTGTCTAAAATCTGGTTCACATTTGAAGTTATCAAAAATGCCTTAATTGAAAAATAAGCAAAAAATTTTTTCTTAAAATAATTCTATGATTCTTCACATAATGCCTATAATAAGGTTTCTATAAAGTATAGATCTCAATTTCTTTTCTTTCTTTTTTGTTTTTTTTGTTTTTGTTTTTTGAGACAGGGTTTCTCTGTGTTAGTTGTGGTTGTCCTGGAGTAGCTTTGTAGACCAGGCTGGCCTCGAACTCACAGTGATCTGCCTGCCTCTGCCTCTGCTGGGATTAAAGGCATGCACCACCACTGCCTGGCTGCAGATCTCTATTTCTATATGTGACAACTCCAACTGTTATGGCTTTTCCCAAGATTTAAGTCACACAGGATGCCTTTCACTGCTGGGAGACACAGTTCTATCTGTATGCCCACTTCTACCGCCAGGATGCCGAGCAGAACTGCCACCACTGCAAAGGTGGTCATCCAGTGATGGCCCACTAAGGTCATGACCTCGGAGCACTCCAAGAAACAGTGGTTTGTTCTCTGCCATGGTTTTGTCTTTTCAAAAATGCTACATAAAGTCGGATGGTAATGGCTTCTGTCACTTGTCATAAAGCCTTGAAGATTCACGCAAAACTGATTTATAGTATCAGTAGCTCATTCCTTTTTAATTGCTGAGTATGTAACATTTGTATTATTTTTATTTCTAAAAATCTTTATTTTATATGTGTGAGTGTTTTGCCTGCATGTATGCATGTGCATCATGTATGTGCCTCGTACCTGAGTTGCTCAGAGTACTGGATCTCCTGGAGCTGGAATTACAGATACTGTGATCTGTGGGCACTGGGAACTGAACCAGGGTCTTCTGTAAGAGCAGCAGGGCGTCTTAACCACTGAGCCAGCTCTTCAGCACATTTTCGTTCTTAAAAACGTATTTGCCTATGTATAGTAACTCCACGTGTATGCACGGGTGAGCACCCGCGTGGAAGGAAGCCAGAGGAGGAGCTCAGGTACCTTCCTTGAGACAGGGTCTCACAATGAACCTGGCTCACTGTTTCAGCTGAACAGGCAGGCAGCAAACCCTTAATTAACCCCAAATCCTTAATCCTTCTGTTCCCTGCTCCCTATCCCTTCCAGCCGGGAGTGCAGGCTGACACAGCCATGCTGTTTTATGTGGGTGATGGGAGTCAACCTCTGGTCCTCATGCTAGTACAGAAAGCTCTTTTACAAACTGAGCCATCTCCTCAGTCCCTATTTTCAGTTTCTGATTATGAACATAGCTTTAATAACTTTTGTGTAGACATCAAACGTTCCAATTCACTAGATAAATCAGGGTACAATGGTAAATATATTTTTCTTCTAAAAGTTTTATTTTTATTTTATTTTTTGCAGTCTTACTGTGTATTCCAGGCTGACTTTGAATTTATGATCTTTTTGCCTCAGCCTCCCAAGCCCTAGGATTATAGGTATGACAACCACACCTGACTCTGCTGTAGGACTTTTTTTTTTCTCCACATGTAGATAGTGGTTTTTGTGTGCAACTATGTGCATGCAGAGGCCACAGATTGATGCAGGATGCCCTCAATCACTCTGTAAGTCAGGGTGCCTCACTGCACCTGGAGCTAGCTCATGGAGTCCACTGTACTGGAGGATGGCCATCAAATCTCAGAGCCTCTAGTCGCTGCTCCACAGCGCTGTCCTGAGCCCCAAAACACAGGCACCGGGAGTCAAGCTGGGATCCTTATCTGACTGAAGCATCTCTCCTCTCAGTTAAATAGTCTGATGTTTACATTTAGATTTAGGGGCCAGTTTGAGCTGAATTTAAATAAGATGCTGCAGTTTGCTCAAGGTGCATTTTCTGTGTATGTGCATGGATATGGACATCCAGTCACTTCGATACCATTTAAATTCAAAATTGCTAAAAGTGATGCTGCAAGTGAAAAGTAGTTTTGTTAATAAAAAGAATCCTTGGTTGGGTGTGTGGCTCACTGGTGGAACTGCCTACCATGCCCATGGTCATGGGTTCAAACCCCAGTACCAAGAAATAAACAACCAATGGTAAAACTCACAAGAATCCTCACACGATCACTGGGTAGATCGTAACTCCACGTGTTACTATGTTACTATGACATTTTGGAAACCTAAGTTACATTTGAAATATTTGCTCCAGCTTTTCTAAGTATTGTCTATGTCAAGAAAACAAACCGAGTAACACAACAGGAACCGACTCCAAACTTCACTGCCCATTGGTGGGATTACAGGTGTGCACCACCATGCCCAGCTACACATTTACCCAGTGTCACCATCTGACTTAGGGTGAGAGAGACAGTCTGTGAAAGGCTATGCCATATCTTAATCTTTTAACGTGCTGCTCTTTGGACAGGGTCATCACCAATCACTATGACCCCATGCAGGGAATGAACGGCACTGAATATTAGAGAAACATAACATTGCTCCTAAGAAGATCCCAGAGCAGAAGGATAATGCTCATAAATATGAAAAACTGAGTGTTTCCTTGAGGAGCAGGAAAGAAGGAAGTGCAGCCCTGTCACTTTTCAGTGAGGCCAAGTGGCCACTGAGGCTGTGTTCTGATAACCTTGGCGAGCGGGCGGTGAGTGGGCCTCAGGTCAACTATGGCCCCAGTGGCTCTTGAGTTACTGGACTTTGCAATCCGTCATAGAACTTTGAGATCGGCTTTGTGGCTATGGGCACCTAACTAACCGTTCTGAAGCATTTCAGGGCGTTTTGGTACTTGTGTAGGGTCTTTGAGGCAGGTTTGTTATCTTCTCTGTGTTAATGACAGCAGTTAGCCATAAGATTTAGGTGGTACGGGGCTGGAGAGATGGCTCAGAGGTTAAGAGCACTGCCTGCTCTTCCAGAGGTCCCCATTCCCAGAAACCACATGGTAGCTCACGACCAACTGTAATGAGATCTAGTACCTTCTTGGGGTGGGCAGAATACTGTATAAATAATAAATACATCTTACAAAAAAAAAAGATGTAGGCGGTATGTACAATCACATACAACAGTGTTGGAGTGCCATTTTTTATATTTGGTGAAATCTTTAAGGAGGCTCAATCCCTAGTATTATATAAACTGGGTATGGTGGCACATGTCTGCAATTATAGCACTTGGGAACTGGAAGCACAAGTTCAAGGTCATCCTTGGTTGGCTACATAACGAGTCTGGAGGCTAGCCTGACATCTTGGGATTCATGTGATGTATGGTGTCTTGGCTCCAGGACTGCACTGCTGAGGTCTAACAAAAAGAACTAAGAGAAATCTAGGGTATGACTTATGTAAAATTCCAGCTGGGCGTGGTGACGCACGCCTTTAATCCCAGTACTCAGGAGGCAGAGGCAGGTGGATCTCTGTGAGTTCCAGGCCAGCCTGGTCTACAAAGTGAGTCCAGAACAGCCAGGGCTACACAGAGAAACCTTGTCTTGAAAACAAAACAAAACAAAACAAACAACAACAAAACCCAACCAACCCCCTCTTCCCCAAAACTACAGGAATTACAGAGAAAATGCTTACAGGATTTTAAGTTTCAAACAGTCGCCTATAAATATTTTGCAAGATATGGCTCTGTGCTGGGTGTGGTAGTGTACATCTGTAGTTATAGAAGTCAGGAGGCTGAGACAGGAGAATCGTTTGTTTGAGGGCAGCCTGGATTACAGAGAGAGGCCCTACAAAAGAGGGGGAGGGGAAGAAAAAGATGACTATCTTATATAAATTGACTGAAGGAGGAAGATTTAGAGTTGGAATTACATTTCATTAAATCTGAGGCCTTGCTTATTCTCCCTTCCTGTGCCAATGGCTCAAATCTATCAAAAAGAAGCAGAGGACCATCTGCCTATGTGCTTGCTGTTGGGGACAGTCCCTCCAAACACCAAGATGTAGGTCCAGAGTCACTGCTAATACAGCTCCGGATGGTAAAATAGGCAAACAAGGCAGAAAGCAAAGCCTTTATTTAAGCAAGCATTATTTATAGTTTTAAAAAACAAAAAGAAAGCTTATACACAGAACACTAAAGATTCAACATATCTTCAAACATTTCACTTGACTCTAACCTTGGATAGCATCTTATGTATTCCAAAGTGTTCTTTACAATAGAAGATGCTTTTGCAGCAATTGAAAATAGAAACCTTATCAGATTTTTAGACTGCCCACTCGACACTAGAGTTTCCAGTGTCTAGGGGTTGAGCACAGTCGGTAGAGCATGCTCACACCATAAAAAGTTAAAGGAAAAAGAAGCAAGCCAAGGCTACTCCTGGCAGAACCTGCCTCACTGAGCACTATCTAGTTTCTGTCTCATGGGTACTTTGATCCAGTCACCACTCAGGGTAGCTTTCATCAGTACTCATGGGAACACAGAGAGACAATGAAAAATAGCATAGGTATTATGTGATGGGAGCTATGAAAATCAAGCCAAGCCAAACCACAACAAAATAAACAAAATCCCTCAAATTTTATTTTTATTTATGATTTTTCATAATCACGATTTATTATAGGTGATTGCTTTTCCAACATTTAATTTCTTAAAAAGGTATTTTTTTTTTTAAGCTGGGCATGGTGGCGCACACCTTTAATCCCAGCAGAGGCAGGCAGATCTCTTTCAGTTTGAGTTCAAGGCCAGCCTGGTCTACAAAGTGAGTACAGGACAGCCAGGACTACATAACCCTGTCTCAAAACCACGCCCCCCCAAATACACACACACACACACACACACACACACACACACACACACACTTATTTCATGTGAGTATTTTGCTTAAATATATATGTGTGTGTGTACCATGCGCACACCTAGTGCCTACGGAGGTCAGAAGAGGTCATTAGATCCTCTGGAACTGGAATTTAGGATGGCTGTCAATCATTTTGTGGATGCTGGGAATAGAACCTGGGTCCTCTGCAAGAGCAACATGTGTTCTTAACTACTGAGCCACCTCTCCCACTCCTAATTTCTTCCCCTATTCTCCGCAGATTTGTTTATATGTGTATGATGACTATTTTGGCTGCATTCCTGGTGCTCACAGAGTCTAGAAGAGGGAGCTATATTCCCTGGAACTGAAATTACTAACAGAGTAAGTTAGCACATGGGCACTAAACTTGGATCCTCTGAAACTGCTCTGTAACCACTGAGCTTTCTTACCAGCCACCAATACTGAATAATCTGCCTCTTTCTGCCTCTCCAAGTGCTGAGATTAAAGGTATGCATCATCACGCACAGCTTTCCAATACTGAGTGTTTCTCACTCTCTCTCTCCCTCACCTCCCTCCCTATCTTTTGGTTTGTTTGTTTGTTTGTTTGTTTTTGAGACAGGGTTTCTCTGTGTAGTCTTGGCTGTCCTAGACTCCCTTTGTAGACCAGGCTGGCCTCAAACTCACAGAGATCTACCTGCCTCTGCCTCGCAAGTGCTGGGATTAAAAATGTGCATCACCACGCCCAGCTCTAATACTGAATTTTTATAGATACAGAAACTGTTTCTATATTTCTTTATTTCTCTACTAGAAGGTAAGTATGCTTTAAAAAAATTAATTTTACTTGCATGCATGTCTGTGTGAGGGTATCAGATCCTCTGGAACTGGAGTTACAGACAGTTGTGAGCTGCCATTGTGGGCGCTAGGAATTGAACTAAGGACCTCAGAAGAGCAGCCAGTGCTCTTAAGCACTGAGCCATTTCTCTAGCCTAGAATCACCTCCCCTCTCCCCCCAGGAAATGCTTCTCTGTGTGGCTCTGGCTGTCTTGGATTTGCTTTGTAGGCCAGGCTGGCCTCAAACTCATAGCAATCTGCCTGTCTCTGCCTCCCAGTGCTGGGATTAAAGGCATGTGCTACCAGGCCTAGCTGTTTTTTGTTTTTTGGGTTTCTCTGTGTAGCTTTGACTGTCCTGGAACTTTCTCTGTAGACCAGGCTGGCCTTGAACTCACAAATATCCATGCCTGTCTCTGCCTCTTGAGTGCTGGGATTATAGGCGGGAGCCACCATCGCCCAGCAAGATTGCTTTTTAAGGAGAAACCTTTTACCTTCCAGAATACTTTTCCCAGTGTCTGTTCTCTGAACTCTAGATTCTTGAGATATTAAAAGGCAGCATATGAAAAAATGCTTCTGTGGCGAAGCTGATGCTACCGTGAGCCACTGTGCCTGTGTACCATGAAGGCCCAAGTCTGCTGGGGGAGAGAGAGGAAGGGAGCAGAGAAAGGAGAGATGAAAGAGGAGAAGCAGATACGCTAACATTATTTACTGAATTCTTTTGGACAACCTGAATATTTTAGTGGTAACTGTTCAAAAAACAATTTTTAAACTTTTTTTTTTTTTTGTGTATAGGGGGTGTTAGGGAGATGCAGAGTCTCATGAAAGTCTTCCTGCCTGTCTCCTACTGCTCTCCTAAGTGCTGAGATTACAGGTATGAACCACCATCTGCAAATATGATTTATTCTTCAATTATTCTATTTGTTATGGTTGTACATACATGCATATGATGTGTGGGTTCATATATGCCATGGCAGGGTGTGTGAAAGTCAGAGGACAACTTTTGGGGGAATCCAATCCCATCCTTCCACTATGCAGTCCAGAGACTGAACTCGGGTTTTGAGACTCGGGTTGTCAGACTTGTGTAGCAAGTTATTTTTACTCACTCCAACATTCAGCTGGTCCTTGTTTTTGTTTTTTTTGAGACAGGGTCCCACTCTGTAGCTCAAGCTGTCCTCAAATCCCTAGCAACCCTGCCCCAGGCTCCTGTGCTGAGAGTGCAGGCACGCGGCTATGGTCACAGCCAGCTCAGAGGCCTGGGTTTAGACGGCCCCTCTTCATGCTGTTTTGTGAAGGTTTGCAAACAGAAAGTGAAATACAAACACAGGAAAGCATGCGACTCAGCAGGGGAAGACAAGGGAACAAAGCATGGAAGTGGAAAGCCCAAGTATTTCTCCAGAGAGCATGGGGTTTTGATGTCAAGAAGTGTCCAGTGCTTTTAGGGTGGTTGTAAATGTCTGCAGTGCTCAGGAGGCAAAGGCAGGAAAAATCAGGAGTTCAAGGCCATGCTGGCCTACAAGAGACCCTGCCAGAGCTGAAGAGATGGCTCAGCAGTTAAGAACACTGTCTGCTCTTCCAGGGGTCCTGAGTTCTATACTGGGATCTTCAGGGTGTACATACAGATACACTCATGTACATAAAATAAATAAATAAATAAATAAATAAATAAATAAATAAATAAATATTTGAAGAGAGGCTCTATCAACAAAGAAACAACCAAGCAAGGGAACAGGACACTCTATTACCACAGCAACAAAGAAAGCAGCACAAGTATCTACTGTTTAGCAGAGTGAACAATTTGTAAATATGAGCTGAATATATTAACTCACATACCACAATTGTTATTTTCTAATGAATCCACTTAGGAAAAAATTCTATCAGCTAATTTGTAAAATACAATGCAAAGGCCGGGAGCGGTGGTACAGACCTTTAATCCCAGTACTCGAGAGGCAGAGGCAGGCGGATTGCTGAGTTAAGAGGCCAGCCTGGTCTACAAAGAAAGCTCCAGGACAGCCAGAACTATTACACAGAGAAACTCTGTCTCAAAAAACCAAATAAGTAAATAAGAGTTTTTTTTCCTACCAAATGCTCTGAGGCAAACAGATGAAATCACAGATGTTTTTCTTTTCTAAACTGCTGCTGGCCCTGGGGTGACTTTCTGGCAGGCCTGCTCCCCCTTTCAGTGTTCTCTGGTGGTCAGCACCCGGAGAGACTTACCCTCTCATACTCATCTTTGGCTCTGCTCAGCATCTCTAGGATGTCGATGGGCCTCTGGTCGCTGCAGCCATTGGCCTGGCTGGGACTCTGTTTATCTCGAGCAGCCTGCTGGGAGCGCCGTGTTTCCTCTTCTACCACACTGTAGGAGGAGAAACAGGCTTTAGAAAGGCCACTTTACACAAGTGGACCCCAGCACTCTTTTGTCCACTTTCCAAGGATAAAGTAAGGGTGTCACATGATGCTGCCCTTGCACTAGATAAAGAGCCCGGTTACCTCATTCCAGAAATACATGACTGAGCCATGTCACTGTCTCCCTTCCAACAGTGAACAGTCCCTAACCTTTAGAAAGCCATAAGTAGAATGAATCCCTTTCTGGTGACAGAAGCAAGCATACTAAGACATGCCTCCAAGCATGTCCTTTTCTCATGGACAGTACTAAGACATGGGAAACTGAAAGGCATACCGTGTAGCCTTGAAAATGGATGTCGGCAAATTCTCTAAGCAGACAAAAGGATCTGCACTAAATGTGACCAAACTCGGTGGCTATGGGATATGTACTGTGTGTTCATGGACAACATTTAATTCTCCACTTCAAATTCTCCAAGGCAAAAGTCTAAAGAAACCCATTAGTGAGGTTGGGGTCCTTAACTCTTTACAGGCCTGCATCTTAAAATAGCATCCTTGCTCCTCATCACAGAAAAGGGGTGAAGCAACTGAGCCATTTCAGTAAAATGTTAGGAACTAAAAGCTGGGTGGGGATCACATCGGTATTTTATTTCCCGTATAGATTTTAATAATGCAACCAACTTTAAAAATGCATTCAAATTTCAGCCACAAGCTGCAATGAACAGGCCCTTCCTGCCATAAGCTTTTTTTTATGAGTACAAGTCTCCCTTTGTAACTGTGCTAACTGCGAATTCAAAGCAATAATGTCAGGTAGTGAAACAATTCAGGAGCAAAAGGCTTTATTTAATTTATTTATTTTTTCATGACAGGGTTTCTCTGTGTAGTCTTGGCTGTCCTAGGCTCACTTTGTAAACAAGGCTGGCCTCTAGCCTCCTGAGTGCTGGGATTAAAGGTTGTGTGCCCCACCCCCCCACCACTAAGGCTTTATTTGAAAAGACATGAGTAACATAAGCAACAGTAAAAAGGCTACTGTCACCTAGACGTTGGTGCGCACACCTTTAATCCCAGTACTCAGGAGGCAGAGGCAGGTGGATCTCTGTAAGTTTGAGGCCAACCTGGTCTACAAAGCGAGTCTAGGACAGCCAAGGCTACACAGAGAAACTCTGGGTGTGTGTGTGGGGGGGGAGGCTACTGTTTCCAATAGTAACTGGTCACTGAGTTCCTTGGCTCTGCTTGTCTCCACCACAAATGCTGGGATTTTAAGTCGGGCCCCTGTACGTGGACAAGTGCTCTTACTGAGCCAAAGCCCCAGGTCCATTCTAGGCTTACCATGCTAAGCTGTCCTGTGACTCTCTACAGAGGGTGAGCTTGAGAGCTTGTAGACGTTCTCAACTATACTCTTTACTGTTTTCCCTGCCACCTTCCCACCCCAATCTCCACGTACCTGAACATCCTAGGCAAGTGTTCTACCATGGAGCACTGTCCCCAAACCTCTGCTGCTTTAAAGTAATGTGTGAAAGGAACTTTTGTTTTGCTGGCTCAGTTGTTCTCCGGGAGGCTCACTGCCTCCTTCTGCTAACTTAGGCCTAGCCCTGGAAGCTTCTAGCCTCAGTACAATCTAACCTAGGCCTAGAGCGTTTCCAGTCTCTGAGACTTACTCCTTAACCTGCTCACCCTCACTTGCTCCTTCTTAGCTCTGGGCTGGCTGGTTCAACTCGGCTGTTCTGGCTCTGCTTTTCTCCCAGCTGACTTTATTAATCTGGCTTTGTTCTTGGTCTAGAATCATTCTGTTTGGCCTCAAACTAACTCACCAATCTGCTCCAATCTTCTTGCCTTTTCTCATTTTCTGGCCTGTTCTGCCTTCACCTGAGTTCTCTCTCTGCAGCCCATCTCTCTATTGCTGTCCTGGTTAAAAACTATGTATCCTATTCGGTCAAATCTTTGGATTCATCACCTTGTCTGCTACTCAATTAGACATCACTTTCAAGCATGGGTGCTTCCTTCTACAAACTAACTTTACCTTCCTTTGGGATTAAAGGCATTTACCACCATGCCTAGACCTATTTTTGTTTTTGTTTTTTTTGTGTGTGTTAAACCTGACACTTGCTCTATACCAGGCTGGCCTTGAACTCAGCTGTTTGTCTCTGTCTCCAGGGTTGAAGGCTTGTTTGTAGTCCAGCTGGACCACACAGGTCTTTGGATGTGATCTCTTGCCAGAACAGCCATGTTCTGAAGCAATGCTCCTCTATAGTAATGTGTAGTTTTCTCTAGAATCTTAGCTTGTTCCTCCTGCATGTATACTTGCAGGCCAGAAGAGGGCACCAGATCGCAAAGATGGTTGTGAGCCACCATGTGGTTGCTGGGAATTGAACTCATGATCTCTGGAAGAGCAGCCAGTGCTCTTAACCTCTGAGCCATCTCCCCAGACCGAATCTTAGCTTTTAAGATGGTAATTACTCCCATATCAACAAGAAATATAGAATCATAGGCTTTATGGTAGACTTAAAAAAAAAAATCAGGTCTGTATCAGGAGCTTATTTAAAACTTAGCTAGAGGCCACCCCCAGCCTGATTCAGACACAAGATAGGCCTCCATCACACAGGCTTTCCAACCTACCTCCTTTAGCCTGGCCAAGCTTGTGTTCAGTCTTTCCCTGACTTGGACTGGGCCTGTGATTTTGGTTCAAAAGAACATCATCCAATTATCCCCCTGTTTACCCAAAGAACAGGCTATCCCATGAAGCTAATTACTGCTAAACCCAAAGCTGTTGGGGTGGTAAGGAGGAAAGGCATAGGAAGGTGGGCTGGCTTTAAGGGTCTCTTCCAATTTAAACTTAAGGCAACACTCTTTGTGGTGGTTTGTGTAAGAATGGCGCCCATAAAGCCGGACGTGGTGGCATACCCCTGTAATCCCAGCACTTGGGAGGCAGAGGCAGGCGGATCTTCATGAGTTCAAGGGTAGCCCAGTCTACAAAGCATCCAGGACAGCCAAGGCTATACAGAGAAACCCTGTCTCAAAAAAACCAAAAAATAAAACCAACCAACCAAACCAAACAAACAAATAAAAACAAAACAAACAAACAAAAAAAGAAAGAAAGAAAGGGCTCCCATAGGTTTCTGCATTTGAATAGTTGGTCTCCACTTGCTCAGACTGCTTGGGAAGGTGTGGGTGTGGCAGTTTGAATGAAAATGGCCCCCATAAGGCCCATAAGGCTAGGGAGTGGCACTGTTAGGTGTGGCTTGTTGGAAGAAGTATGTCACTGGGGACAGGCTTTGGGGTTTCCTAAACTCAAGCCAGGCCCAGTGTCTCTCTCTTCCTGTTGCCAGCTGATCTAGATATAGAACTCTCAACTATCTCTCCAGCACCATGTCTGCCTGCTTGCCTGCCCCCCTTGCTTCTCTCCCTTCTCAAAGTCCAAAAACACGCACCTAAGACAGTAAGATGAAGAATAAACAACCTTTCACAAGCTCTCCGAAGTTAAAACAGCCATTTCTGAGAAACATCCAAAGCGGTAATGTTAAGTTTAGCATTCTATCATTGACCAAAGCAAGGATCCATATTTTAGACCGAGGAGAGGTTTAGGCAGACTGTGTCTGCTTGAGCCCTGCCAACTACTGAGGGACAATTATCTTGAAGTTCTTTCTGAGGGCCTGGGTGGCACTCCAGATACCAAACTTCAGCTGTTACTAGGGCTGAAGACTGAAGGCTCATTCTAAAAGACTATTAATCCCTGAAATGGATATGAAAATAAAAATGGGAACTGAAGGAAGTTACTGAAAATGACTGCAGAGTCTGTAATCCCAGTGCTAAGGTGAAAATGACTGCAGATGTCTATAACCCCAGTGCTAAGGTGAAAATGACTGCAGATGTCTGTAATCCCAGTGCTAAGGTGAAAGGCTTATGAGTTCAAGATCAGTCTGGATGACATAGCACATTTCAACTACACAAGAAGGGAGACTTTGTGTCCCAAAAAAGTGATTAAAGGGTGCCCAGCTGATAATGACTTCTTGAGTGGTTGGCCTATTTATATCTAAGGAGAATGCCTTGCAAATGTTGCTGCTAACATTGGGATAAATGACTCTGTTCATCAAATATTGAAGAAAAAGGAGAAGGGAAAAACCATCTTTCATTATTACTTATCTGCCTGCCTGTACCTCTGTTCTTTATGTAAATCAGAGATCACCGCACTAACTAAAAGTGCTGTGAAAGCTTTGCCACCTTACACATTTGAAGGAGTGGATTTGGACTAGGGATGAGGGTGAGTGAAAGCATTGCTTGGCATGTTCTTTCCAGCTCCACAGCACATAAGCGTGTCTGTCAGTCCTCATTCTGTTGGGCGCAGTTCTTCTCCTAACTCCTTTGATGACCACAATATAAGAAAACTCCTCAGCTTACTGCTGAGAAGCCACGTAGGAAATTGATTGTTGAAAAGTAGTATAACTTTACAAATAAAATATTTTAAAAGCATTGTGCTTCTAGAAAGCCAACACTTTTTCCAGTACGACTGACTTACAGGCAGGAACCCTGCAAGGTGCAACTAGCAGTAACCAGTTTGCCTTGCAAGCTCACAGCCAGAGCGGATGAGTGAGCAGGGAATGGATAAACATTCAGTCAGGACACACCAGTAGTCCTGCATTATAACTCGGCCTTTGTGTACCTTCTGAAGACATGTGAATATACCTAGAACTGAAATTACTGGGTACACTATTACACTTTAGGTGATCGACTAAAGCTTACAGTAAAAATTAAGACTGTTTTCCTCTAAACACATAGATACAAATCTTGATGAGAGTAACAGAACTTAATTTGGCAGGAGTAAGTGTTACAAAGGAAAATGTAATAATCCAAAAGATGCTGCTGACACTAAACAACTGTTCTTACATTTATAAATAACAACCTCACACATCAATCTAATGTGTACACACACACACACACACACACACACACACACACACACACACACACACATTAAAAGGGAACAGACATTTGTAAATATACCAGGACCAGTTGGACTGATTATAGGTAATTAAAAAAAAAAAAAAAAAAGCTCTGCCAACTTTTGGAAATAAAAAGGAAATTAAGGCCATTTAAGAGCTACAGCTTGGCGCCAAGGCTGGCCATCTCTTTCCTGTGGTCACTGCACCTGTGTTGGAGCCCAGGCTCTCCAGTATGAGACAGCATGCCTACAGTGCCTTCCTCGGCCATCCTCCTGTCTGTGCGAACTTGGCACATGGACCACAAGGACGACTGTAAAGAAGAAAGCTCTGTTCTTTCTGATAAGATGAAGTGTTTTAACTGCAATCCTGATCTTTCTGAACTGGAAGTGGTTAAGCCTGAGGACAGTGGGCGACAAGGTTCCTAAGTCCTGTGTGTTTGGAGCCCTCCTGTAAGGACTGCGTTAGAAACAATACAAGGCCATCTTACACGAAGTCACCAACTGTGGGACACGATAACAAGGAAAATCAGCGCAAGCAGAAAATACTCAGTAGTTCAAATGAAATAGAAGAGCTAGCGGCCAGCAGACTGCACGAAGACAGCGGCTACTCATCGTTCACGCATCAAAGTGAACAGGAGGATGGCTTCTGTATCCTGGAGAATTTAAGAAACAGTCCCCAGCCGCGCCTGCTGCCAGCACAGAGCCCAGACCACTATCCCAACAAAACCAGCTGCCCATCCTGCATTTCCAAAGAGTGGTTTGCCAACATTAAAAAAGAATAGCACACGAAACCCTCAAGTGGATGGAGAAATGCTGAAGGAAGTTATTGCCGGTGGAAACTTCAGACTACAAAATATAATTGGGAAGAAAATGGGCCTGGAACACATAGATATCCTTACTGAGCGTTCCCGGAGGGGGCTCAAACACCTGGTGGCTAATATACTGACAAAGCTCAGTGACATGGACTTAATAATAAATCTGTCTAAAGTGAGTAGAATTTGGAAGAAGATCCTAGAAAACGATAAAGGAGCATTCCGGCTATACAGCAAAGGCACGCAAAGAGTCCTTGAAAACAGTAAGCTGTCACTACATGCTTCGACCAGAGGATACGCTGTGGGCAGAACCATACTAACTTCTGTTCACAAGTCATCAACCTGGGTGCCTCCCAAATAAGATGCTCAAGCCAAGCCCCCTAGCCAGCGAGGTTGGAAGGGTTCTGCCTGCAGCTGGCACAGCGAGTTCACTGAGGTGGCAAAGATACTGAAAAACACCGAAAGCCTCACAGCCTGTATTCGATGTAATTTGTCAGCAAAATATGACCACTATTTAGAGCGAGCAATCTGCAAACGGGAAAGCGGTAAATTTGAATATTGTACAAAGTGCCTGTGCGATTATCATAACAACAAAGACTGAATGGCAAGCTCCTAAAATCCAGCTGTAAAATAGGTCCTTTGCCTGGAAGTAAAAAGAGTGAAAAAGAATTTACAAAGACTGTGACATTTTTGTACTTAAAAAAAAAAATTTTTTTAACCTAAGAAAGTAAAGATAACTGTATGACACCTTTTTGCCCCTTTGTGAATAGAGGACATAGAGTTTCTTAAAATAGAGCTTAATATTCTTTTAAAAAATTGAAATTGTCCCTGCAAATGCCAAGATTGATGTATTATAAGAAAAAGAGAAACTGGATCTCTTTTGTGTAGTTAGGCGCTACGATAACATTGGTTGGATTTTTCTGTTAAGGGAGGGTGGAGTGGTTTTTATGGAGTCTTGAAAACAAATGTGGTTCTCAGGGTTAGCATCTGAGGTATGCTTTACCAAATTTGGATTGTGTTCTTATCAACTTGAGTCTGTCTATTTAAATGTTTGTCATTTTCACGGTTGAAAGTATCTTTTGTAAAGTCCTGCTTACTTTGTTTCTGAAGTCTGTTTTAATATTTTTAAACCTGAAATATTTTTGTTTTTACATGCCAAAGAAAATAAATAATGCACATAACGTTGGTACAAATAAAATTGTTAGTAAGTTTTTTAGAAAAGGAAAATAAGAGGATATACATTAACTAGGAGATGTTAGTACTGAAAAAAAGTTGGGATTGGAGTAATGTTTCTTCTTTCATTAATTTATGGAATAGTACAAATACTTACTCAGCCATGAGTTTTGCTATGCGGTGACAGTCATTCTTGTCATAAAACCAGATACTGTATATTGACACTTGAAAAAGAAAGGAAAAGAAAGAGATAAGCACAAAGTTTTCAAGTTTGAGTACATGATCAAATAATATTAAATTTATCATCAGATTCTTAAATTATTAGTAATCCCACTAAAGAAAAAAGGAATACATTGAAACACAGAGCCTTTCCCCAAAGCCATTAAAATCAGGACAGGTAAAACACGCAAAACGTTGGCAACAAAACCCAAGTGAGGCCTGGTAACATGCCTAGGGTCTCAGTTATTCTGGAGGCTGAGGCAGGAGGAGTGCTAGTTCAGGGCCTCCCTGGGCAACTAAGCAAGGCTGTCTCAAAAGAAAATTAACTCAGTGGCTCACGCTTGTAATCCCAGCACTCAGGAGGCAGAGGCAGGCGGATCTCTGTGCATTCAAGGCCAGCCTGGTCTACAAGGCTACACAGATAAACCCTGTCTCAACACCCCCTGTCCCCCAGAAATCAGTTGGGGATACAGTTCAGTGGCTGGGGTCATCCCTGTTAAAACACACACACACACACACACACACACACACACACACACACACACACACACACACACACACACTTTAAAACATCATAATCTGCCACTAAATATCAGATGCTGGCTTACATATTAGTCAGAATAAAAGATTGCCGAGTAAACTAAGACTCAATCAGGATTGATGATGATTCCAGACTAACAAGAAAATACAAACGGTCTTAGTTACTGAAAACCAAGTTCACTGGCTAGGCAAAGAGCAGAATTCATGGGTGTCTTGACTGAATCCTCCCCCGCCCCCGCCAACACACATAGGGTTTCTCTGTGTAGCCTTGACTGTCTTGGACTCGATTTGTAGGCCAGGCTGTCCTCAAATTCACATCGGTCTGCCTGCCTCTGCCTCCCAGCGTGCTGGGATTACAAGTGTGCACTACCATGCCCAGGAGTTTCTGCAATCTTAACTAGAATAAAATTAAACTGCGATGAAAAAGTTTTAAAAGACAGCTAAAAAAATAACTGTTTACACATGACGTCAGTCAGTCACACTTGTTTTGCTACCTTTTCTTTTCTTTTCTTTTCTTTTTTTTTTTTTTTGTTTTTTTCAAGACAGAGTTTCTCTATGTAGCCTTGGCTGTCCTAGACTCACTCACTTTGTAGACCAGGCTGGGCTCGAACTCACAATGATCCACCTGCCTCTGCCTCCTGAGTGCTGGGATTAAAGGCATGTGCCACCATGCCTGGCTTGCTACCTTTTCTTATTCCCAAGATGGTGAACCAAGGACTTAGAATTTTTTGTTGCAAAATAAATGACTTTCATCATTAAAGATGACAATGTATAAATAAGCCATCACAGCAGTTTTGGTATATGGTGTGCAAACACACTGAAGATGTAAGCTGAACAGAGCCCATGGCCAGGCAGGCCTACTGACTGCTCTGAGTTACCATCTATCTCCTGCAGATAAATCACTGAGGCAGGAGGCCGAGGCAGCTGCTCTCCCTACACCCACTCAGGAAGCAGTTGCTTTTTGACACTGCTGCTGAGGTCTGAGGGCAAGTCTTCCCACACCAATTAAGCTAAGCTATGTCCAGAGGCTGGCAGTGCACTAACCCATCACGTCATCTAATGCGCCCGCCTTCTTTCTCAGAAACAACAGCCTTCTTCTGGCCAGGACACCCTTCCATCTTTGTAAATAGCAGTGGAACCTCTTTTGTATGCATCTGTTTCTGGATTCTTTTATTCAGTTCCACTTATTTGTCTATTCCTACAATGTCTTGATTAGAATAGGTATAAAATAGGGCTTAATAACGAGTAAGTTGCCTTGTACTTTGTTTTAAGACTTAGTTAGGGTTTCTATTGCTGTGAAGAGATACCATGACCAAGGCAACTTGTTTTCCAGAGAGGGTTTCTCTGTGTAGCCTTGGCTGTCCTGGACTCGCTTTGTAAACCAGGACGGTCTCGAACTCAGAGATCCCCCTGCCTCTGACTCCTGAGTGCTGTGCTCCACCACAACCAGCCCAAGGCAACTCTTATAAAGGAAAACACTTGACTGGGGCTGGCTTACAGTGCGGAGGTTTAGTCCCTTATCTTCATGGTGGGAAGCGAGGAAGCACACAGGAAGGCATGCTGCTGGAGAAGGAGCTGAGAGTTCTACGTCTAGATTGGCAGGTGGCAGGAAGAGACCAGAAACCTGGCTTGAAGAGCTGAGTTCTCAAGCCCACGCTCTGTGGCACACTTCTTCAACAAAGCCATACCCACTAACAGCGCCACTCCCTGTGGCTTATGGGGCCATTTTGTTTCAAACTACCACAAAGACTGTTTAGTTTCTAAGGCCTTTTATGTAAAAATTTATGTCAGAGCCTAACTCCTAACACTTCCATGGAGAGATTTTTTTTCTAAAGCTTTATTTATTTATTTTTGAGATGGGGGCTTTGTTTTACTTTGGTATTTGAGAGAGTAGCTCAGGCTGACCTGAGGAGTGTGCCACCAAATTCAGATTAAGGCATTTTTTGTTTCTATCATGTTGTTAGTACATTAAAATGCAATACATTTATTTTTTGTGTGGTACAGAGAACTGACTCCAAAGCCTTGCCCTCTAACTGTACTACAATCCCCAGGCTTACAATTGACTTTTTTGGTGTTGATCTTTATCAAACTCTGTCAGCTCTAAGAGCCTGCCTCCCCCCCCCCCCACACACAACACACACACACACACATCATTTGATTAGAAACAGACTGTGTTCCTGTAGTATTTTCTTTCTCAGCTCATCATAGTGGTCACAAGTTTCAGTGATGCTCTGCATTGCAGTGGTGAAAATGCACATCACTGCCTGGTTCTTGATCTCAGGGGAAAAACATTTAGCCCTTTACCACATACAAAAATTTATCAGTCGTTAAGTTTTTGTAAGTATGCTTCACCAAAGTCCTGGTGCGTATGTGTGTGTGTTTTTTAGGTTTTGCCACCATTTATTTGTGAAGTTATTAAAAAGTGATTAAAAAGTAAAAACTGCAATGCAATTATTTTTTGTTTTGTTCTCATTTTTTTCTCAATTTGTCTCATCTTAACAGATGACAACATATCACAGACCAGTCCTGGGGTTGGGGTGGGTACAAGGCGGAACCTGAAAAAGCAGGGGTGGGGGGTGGGGGGCAGGGGGGGGAGATAAGAGGGATGGGCGGGGCAGGAGGGGCCACCCACACCTGGTCCAAGGAATGTTCCAATTCTAACTAAAAACAACCACCACCTCCACACGGAGAAAAGTAGATAGCAAGAGTGACTGTTTTTTTCCTTTTTAAAAAGTTTATTCTTTAATCCCAGTACTCAAGAGGCAGAGGCAGGTAGATTGCTGTGAGTTCGAGGCCAGCCTGGTCTACAAAGCTAGTCCAGGATAGCCAAGGGTAAACAGAGAAACCCTGTCTTGAAAAAGACCAATGGACAGTGGATTTTGCTGTTGTTGTTGTTTTTAAAGATATAGGGTTTTTCTGTGTAATAGTCCTGGCTATCCAGACTCACTTTTGTAGACCAGGCTGGCTCGAACTTACAGGAATCTGCCTGCCTCTGCTTCCCTAAGTGCTGGGATTAATGGCATGCGCCACCAGTACTAGCTTCATGTTATTTATTTTATCTTGGTTGATTGTCATCATTTGTGAGTTTTAAGTAGTTACTCCATTTCTTCTAAGTCATCAAGAGTTTATGAATATAAAATTCATAAAATCTCATGTACTTTAACAGCTGCAGGATTTGCAATATTTCATTTTCCCCTAGTAGAGACAATTTTGTTTTTGTTCTTGGAGACTGGCCCTCCACTGCAGGAGTGCTATGCATGCAGCACTACTCCCGACTCTCATCGTGTCTGCCCTCGTGTTAAACATTCAACACCAAACAGTTCGCCAACTGTACTGGCTTTCTTCATGGAACAACCTGTTTGTTTCACTGATTTCTCTTCACTTTCTTCAATTACATTGATTTGTGTTCTCATCTTTACAATTTTCTCCCTTTTGTGTGCTTTGAGTTAATTTTGTCTCTTTCTTCTTCCTTTTAATTTTTTTTTTAAACTTTAGATAAGGTCTCTCAGAACCCAGGCTGGCCTTGATCTCCAATCTTCCCACCTCTCGTTGCCAAGCACTGGGATCATAGGCATGTGACAGCACACATGGCTGTTTCTGATTTCTTGCAGTAGGAATTTAGTAGGTTCTCAGCCAGTGCTGCACAGGAAGGCGGGCACTTACCACTCCCAGGTATCTCACAGGCCAGACTGGAGATATAAGCCCCTCTGACATTTCCATCTTGACTTTTTCCTGGAGGGAGGGAGAGCACCTCCCTGGTGGTCACTTGTTATTAGCAGAACTTCCAATCCTTCTTGCCAGCTTTGCTTGGCTTGTCTAGTATTGTTGGCTCAAGTGCCACACAATCTATGGGAGGCCAGGTCCACCTGGGCTACCTTCTGTTGCTAGGCAGGCTTGCATCATGTTAAGACTGAAAGAGACATCCTCCTCCTGGGTTGGTCTGCATGTCTGCCACACCCCCCCCGTCATCTTCCTCTGTCTAGCTTTTAGAGTTCTTGATTGCTCTGTAACATCATATACAACATTATAGTTGTATTTATCAAGAAGAAACTAATCATTTCTTGACTGCTCAAGTTGTGCTATGCCTTCTTATGGTTGGAAAACGGGAGTCTAAGAAGACAACTAGGTGGCTTATTAATAAACCAGAAAAAAAAACCCCACTAGTTTTAACACAGGCTGGTATATTCCCAGGGCACCTGCCTTGCCATCCCATACTTGGCACCTAAATCTCACTGCATTAAAAGTAACATAAAACTAAATTTATTTTTACACCTATTTATGTGTGTCAAGGCGTGTATACAGAGATCAAAGGACAACTTACAGGGTATTGGTTCTTTCCTTCTACCATGTGGGTTCTGGGGATCCAACTCAGGCCATTAGGCTTGGCAGCAAGTACCTTTATATGTTGGGTCATCTTGCCAGCCCCATAAAACTATCCCCCCACCCCCAACCCCCAGACAGGGTTTCTCTGTAACAGCCTGGCTGTCCTGGAACTCTCTTTGTAGACCAGGCTGGCTCCTGCCTCCTGAGTGCTGGGAGTAAAGGTGTGTGCCAACCAACAATCCCCCGCCAAAGCAGTGAATTTCATTTACATTTAAAGACTAAAGAAACTCAAAGAAAAAAAGCTAAGTTTAAAGTGCATATTAAAAGGATAGCACAAAGCTGGAGATAGTAGCATATATTACGTAATCCTGGCACCTGGGAGGCTGAAGTGAGGGGAATCACAAATTTGGGGCCAGATTGAACTACACCGGCAAGACCATGCTTCAAAGAAACCAGAGTTAGGGGTGTAGCTGATTGTAGAGTGCTTGCCTAGTACAGAAAACATCTAGGTTTGATTCCCAGCGCCGCACTAATCAAGTGTGACGGTGAATGCCTGCCATGTCTACACTGGGAGGGGGAGGCAGGAAGATTAGTATTTCAAGGTCGTTTTCAGTTACTTAGAGAGTTTGAGGCTGGCATTAGATATATGAGGGCCTGTTCGAACACACATACACACACCTGCACATGCTATGGAAATACCAACACAAGAAATTGTACTTTGTGTTTTTATTTACTAGGTTTGTTTTTGTTTAGATACATAGCCCAGGCTGGCCTCACCTGGTCCCCTGCCTCTGCTTCCCAAGAACTGAGGAGGGATGCACCATCAAAATGGCTTCAAAAATTTTTATTTACTTATTTTTGACAATGAAACATTTCCTTTATTAAACATTACTCCTGCATGTGATGACTGCAGGTAAATAGTATATATTACCAGAAATGGGTGGTAGTGGTGATTGTTTTTCCCCCAGACAGGGTCTTACTATATACCCTAAGCTAGCCTCAAATTTATTTTTTCTTTAAAAATTATTTTTGAAGTAGTATACTGGTTTCAATACATTTTAAGTATATTAAAAATGTGTTATTAGAAGCTAGGTGTGCCGAGTGTGGTGGCTCATGCCTTTAATCCCAGCACTTGGAAGGCAGAGACAGGCAGATCACTGCAAGTTCGAGGCCAGCATGGTCTACAAAGCGAGTCTAGGGCAGCCAAGGCTACACAGAGAAACCCTGTCTTGAAAAACAAAACAAAAAACAAACAAAAGAAGAAGCTAGGTGTGATCACGGCATGTGCCTAATAACTCACTCATGAGGTTGAGGCAGAAGGAACAAGTTTGAAGCTAACCTGGGCCACTTAAAGATCTTATTCCTAGGTTTTAAAACAATCACATTTTAAAGAAATTATTAAATAATCTCTATAAAGATATTATTAGAATATATCAATTTATAAAACTAATTAATAAAGGTTATTTTGGTGGCAAGTTATTCATTGCATACTGAATTCAGACCATTTTGTTTACTTTTTATAAAGGTTACCCTACTGTTGCTGCTGTGTAAATTAGATACAAATAAACAAGAGTAAGCAAATGGCTTTACTTTAATGAATGAAGAACATGAACAGGAATTTTTTTCACTACCCTGTTTATAAGGTTCCATGTTCTGTCATGGAAAGCCTCAATGACACTGAAACTGCCCTAAACCATCAGACCCCCACATGGTCATAGACTTTTTTTTTATGGCCATAGATCTTTATGGCACTTGGATATAGTACTTCTTTTCTTCCCTCTCCTCCTCCTCCTCTTTTTTTTTTTTTTTTTTAAGACAGGGCTTCTCTGTATAACAGCCCTGGCTGTCCTAGACTTGCTTTGTAGACCAGGTTGGCCTTGAACTCACAGAGATCCACCTGCCTCTGCCTCAGCTGGGAATAAAGGCAGGTACCACCATGCCTGGCCCTTAAAGCAATTCTTCTACTCACAGAATTTAAAAATACTGCATGTGCTTTCAATGAACAAGGAATTTTGGAATGTTTTACATAAGGCAAATTAACAAATTAACTCAACTTTGACATCTCAATGGAAGGAACATAGACATAGCCTTATCAGAGGGAAAATTATTATGCATTATCTACAACTGGGTCTAGAAGCTAAATCTCATCGCAACATAGAGTAAATTACACTAAGGCTTTCAAAAGAGTCCATATATGGCAATTACAGCAGTCATCTTTCTTTAAATATCTCCTTTTCAACCTTGGCTCAGAACACCTAAAACACCAAATCCCAATACAGAAGATTCCATTTTTCACACACTACACAATTTACACCTGGACACAGTCACAAGAGCTGCAGTGCTAACAAAGTGCTTAGAACATGTAGTGCATCAGTCATGGAGAGGAAGGAACACAAAGCTCTTTCTGGGGTAAAGAGCCAGGGATTCCAAATTAAACTATTAGAAAACATTTCAAATTGAAACCTAAAGTAATTTCATCAGAGCTGCCTGCCTATGGCAAATCTTCACTTAAGTTACCCCTTCCTCTTACAAGAAATCCAATGTAATTTAGAAATAAGACATTTGCTTCTATACTTGTCCATTATCAAATATACTGCCAAAAAAGAACCAAACACTTTCAAAGGCATGTTTGCAAAGAAACAGATAAGGGGGCCAGGATGATAGCTTAATGGGCAAAGGATAAGAGTCACACTCAATTCTGCCAGAAGCAGACCTGTAGAGGTTCAGAGACGCATCCAAGAATCAGTGCTGTCTGCCAACATATCAAAAGCTCTGTGCATGCAACTGGCAAGGAAGCTCAGGGAGCTGCCACTAAGCATGTCACTGCCACTAGTGAGGAAAAACAGATCCGTCTGCCAGATAGCTGAGACCACAGAGGACCTTGTCTCCAAACCCAACTTAAATACTCTTGAGAGAACCTACACTCACAGGTCCTGCACATGCTGCCGACAACTGGTGCTGAGATGTCCTGAAATAGTCTCTGGTTAACTGTATCACAAAAGACGGAGGCTTTTGGCAATGCATTATTATTCTGCCACAGCAAATAATGATGTGTACCTGTTTCATATATGCTTTTTCTCAAGGTCAAAGGGAGCTAGTTGGTGGATAACCACCATATGTTTTGACTTCTGGCCCCAAATCAGTCACACATAATGGCAGTCACTGAAAAGGTAGGGAGTATAATGTGATTTTGTTGTACTCCCATAAAAAGCAACAGATGCGAAAATACCCCTGATCAAGTAGTTCTCCTACTTTTCAACTGGGGGCCTTTTCCTTTGGAATCTGTGAGGAAAAAAAAAATAGCTGCTAAAAGCATTTGGATTATAAAACTGAGAAAAACTTAAAAGCTGATGGGGAAATGTCTATTTCTCAAAAGAGTCCTGTATGAAGACCAAGCTACTTAGTATAATTTTATAGTAATTTTATTCAGCTTTATGTAAGTTGTATATGGTATATACAACAAGATCAAGAAAATTCAAAGCAATCTGGAGACTGCCAAAACCTTCAGGAATTCTAGAGCTACTATAACTCACTCTTACATATATGCTGCCTTTTTATTCTTATATTCTATAAAGATCTGAGGAGGCTGGTACTTTTCTTAATACAGAGCCAAGTAGGAAAAGGCGGCTTCTGGTGGCACTGTTAAGGGTTATAAAACATCTGGGGGCTGGAGAGATAGCTTGGTAGGTAAGGGCACTTGTCCCCAAGCCTGATGACTAACTCCAATTCCTGGAATTCACATGATAAAAGATAACTGACTCTCTGCAAGATGTCCTCTGACTGCTGCCATATTACAGTCAGCAGTCTCTCTCTCTCTCTCTCTCTCTCTCTCTCTCTCTCTCTCTCTCTCTCTCCCTCCTTCCCCCCCCCCCCCAAACACAAAGGAAAAATCAAGAACAGGAAAAGAACTATGGATTTCTGGGCTAGCGCAGCACGAGGGTGGAGGGGAAACGGGGATATTCCCTTGGTTCAATTCCTAGTACTGTGAAAACAAAAACAAAAACAAACCAACTCCCCAAAGTGGAAATAGTCATAACGATATATATAGGGGCTGGGGAATGACTCAGCGATAAGGACAGTTCACTGCTGTCACAGAGGACCTGAACTCAGTCCCCAAAGGCCTGTAACTCCAGGTCCAGAGGCCACACACACACACACACACACACACACACACACACACACACACACACACACACACGATGCATATAAACTCACACAGGCACATGTACATACATGTAAATAAATGTCTTACAGCCATGAAGATTTCTTATAATAGGAAGCAAAACCAAGAAAATGGGCTTTCCATATAGCCAAATACACTTTACTAATCAGAAATGGAACACTGCAGCTATATAAACAGCAGTCCATTCCATCTAGTAAGAAAACAAATGTCTCTACACTGACAGATCATTTCCTTTCAGAGAGGAGTAAACCTGGCAGCCCCTGTACAGAGCCAAAGACAGACTGGCCTTTGATTCTAACAGAAGACACTTGGCAGGCTGCAAACACGGAGACAAGAGCAGGCTGTGTATCAGCAAGGAAGGCAGGCAATAGCAGGACAGCGGCTTACTCCTTCTGCAGTCACCTCAGAACAGCGGTGCACACTAACATGGCAAAGAGCCCCAACCCTAAAATCTAAGTAGGGTTATCTACTTACTCAACACTGAGTAGAAGATTTGAACCATGTGACTTAAAAGTGCTACTCTGCAAGCCCCTCGGCTTATTTTAAAAGGGTACCCTCTCAAAATTAAAGATACACTGCAGAAGCCACGTGATCTCGGAGTGGGACTCAGACCCACTGAATTTGGGAATTAGGAAAACAAATGTAACAGTATTAAGACTGATGCTTCCCATTTATTAAAGTTCTTAAATGGCGGACAACTCCAAATGAAGGGAAGAACCATGGTTTTCACTTGATACAAGACTCTGGTCACTATTATCACAGTGCTCACCACTCAAGGAAGGGTTTCCACAACCCATGCTGTATATGACTATGGGTGTGAAACAACGCTGGACATGTCCACCACCCCGAGCCATGTACTTGCGCTCTGTTCTATAAACATTAGACGGGAAAGATAAGGAGTGGGAAATGGCATCTGGCATTTAGGCCCAAATTCCTGTTTCTTAGACTTTCTGGAATGTACAGTTAGAACCTTGGGATATAGATCTAATTATGGTTTAAGACACAACACCCCCCCCCCACTTTCCCATGCATTTTCTTACTAGTTGATTACGAGATCATTCAAATCAGAGGCGTAAGCATGGGTTCCTATAGTGCATAGGAGACTGAGTGCTGTGGATTAGTGATGGCGGGTCCTACCCACAACTCTGGCTGAGATCAGTACTGGCAGTGATGTTAGTACTGTGTGATCACAGAACCCCAGGGGTGTGGGGATGCGCCTGTAGCTCAGCTGGCAGAGGCTCGCCTCGCATGCACACAGCCTGGCTCCATTTCCAATACTACATAAGCAGGGCGTGTAGTGCATGCCTGGAGTCCTAGCGCTTGGGAGACTGAGGTAGGAGAATCACTAACTCAAAGTCATTCTTGGTTACACAGAGATTTCAAGGCCAACCTTGAATATGCGCTATGCGAGTCTCTACCTAAAACAACAACAACATCATCATCATCATCAACAACAACTAATAATCCAGGGGCATGTGTGTTTAAGAATCAAATATATAATTTTTCTATGTTGGCAGCAAATGCTTATCCTGTGTTTTCCTTTAACTAAAAAGACAAAGCTGGTTATGCCTGGAAATAGTGACTTTTTTTTTTTTTTTGTAAACTGGCATCTGTTTGGACTTCCCAGGGCACTGAACAGTCTTAGGGCTATGCTGCCCACTCCACAGGGCTTTAGTTCTTGGGCAAGTGGTTACCTTGTGATTCAATTTTTATAGCAGTCATGAATATTTCACAATGTGAAATATATATATGTATATATATACACACATATATATGCTGACATACTTCTATCATCTAGATATGTAATAGAAAAAAAATCAAAGAATTTATTAAACAATGCAATTATCTAACTTACAACTAATATAACACTGGAACACAAAGATAAAGGTTGCTTTTACCTGATTAAAAAAAGGTTAGGGGAGAAAAAGCCAATAAGTAGTGAATAATAATAAAATTGACCCTTTTTAAACATTCTGAAATGCTCAAGGATTCAAAAAATCACCAAGAGGCGATTGGCAGCAGCTCTAGCAGAGTGCAGGAGATGGAGCAATACGTTTCACAGTGTGTGACCTCATGGCCTCAGAGGCAGCTCCCGGCCGAGCCCTGCATGTTCCCAGGGCCCTTTACCTCTTCAAGCTATAACCGCAGCGTGAGTGAGGAGGGCTCTTTCCTTATCTTGGTCCTAGAGGCCAGGCTAATGCAGCTGCCACGGGTCCTCTCTCTCCTTTCTGATTACAGAATCACACGAACCTCGGGGCTGCAGCTGGTGGAGACCACCTCCCTTTCCTCAGGCTGCGAGCAGCACTGTGCTGAGCTGCGAGATCACAAAGAACCAACTGCTGGACTTTTTTTTTTTTTTTAACTGTTTATAAATTCCTTTTTCAGTCTGGAGGTAGAACTCACATTTTTTGACTTGATAAATTATAAACTCATCTTGCAAAGAAACTTCTTGCAGTCTGAAGATCTGTTCCAAATGCCACAAGCCACCTACCACCTCTACTCTTCTGACTTGTCCTTGAACTGAGAAAGGACAAGGAGAAAGACAGAAACAGCAGCGCTACAGTGTTTCTTTGCTGAAACTTTCCACTTGGCGGCTGCATTTTCAACACTGTGGAAATGAACCTTCCGACATTTTCTAGTGACCTAATTTTAATTAAAAATGCTCTCTCCCAAGAGACTGATACCCGGTATAAAGGCAAAGTTGTAAGTGAAGTGGAAACCGAGGAGGACTTCTCCCACGCCTTCTCAGGTGAGTTAAACAGTTATTATCTTCTTCCTATCAGCTGTGTCTGTAGGTGGCTGACGGTGGTTAGGAAGGCTAAAGAGCAACATAACTGGGACGTCAGTGCTCGCTGGATAAATTCCAGATTGGGTTCTATCGAGATGAGCAGTTTCATGCTACTTTATAAAAACCACAGATCGCTACAGCTTAGAAGTGGCAGGTGAGCTGGAGATCAGCACAGTCAGGTGTTCCTGGGAAACCAGAAAAGGGCTCTGTTCAATTGGGATTATAGAAAACACCTTGACGTGAGGAAGGTGGCCTCCAGAGGCTGGCTTCACTCAGGGGGGTGGGGGGGAGAAGCCTGAAAGGTGGTCTTCCTTTAGATAATCCCCTCAGTAAAACTGCTAAGAATAATAAAGTGCACATAATTATTACTCTTTTGGTTAAAACTACCACTCCACTTCCCCCAGTGCAGAGTAAGGTTAGGGCCGAGAAGACACAATCTGTAACACAGATTTTTTTCTAACTATTGGGTAAATACTGTCACAGAAAATTACTAAGAGCCAGGTGGTGGTGGTGCGTGCCTTTAATCCCAGCAGTTGGAAGGCAGAGGCAGGAGGATCGGTGCTGAGTTTGAGGCCAGCCTGGTGTACAAAGTGAGTCCAGGACAGTCAAGGCTACACAGAGAAACCCTGTCTAGAAAAACAAACAAACAAAAACCAAAAGAGAAAACAAAAAAAAATTTACTAAGAAAAACACGCAAAATATCATCACACTTGACAGATCAGATTTTCTTTCTTTTTTCGTTTCTCAAGAACACGGTTTCTCTGTGTAGCCTTGGCTGACAGAGCAAGCTTACAACTGATAATTAGTTTAAGTTACAGACCTAAAATCATCCGTTTTTGCCACTCTTTTACATGTATGGCTCCAGGCTCAATGAAGTAGCATTGCTGTGTTAACAGCCCGTGTGCTTGGGGTGGGAGGAGGTGGTCTTGCTACATGGTGCTTGCTGGGCTGGCTTCAGCCTTGGTCAGTCCTCCTGTTTCAGCCTCTAGAGCGCTGAGAATTACAGTCAGGAGTTATCCCTGCCGGCTCCATTAAGACTCTTAACCCTTCGGAGGAAGACAGACTTAAGTCACTGAAAGTGTGAATACCTTTCAGTAAACTTTATTTAAAGTTCACCAAGAAAATAAAGAGAACTCAAGGACCAAAACCAAACCAAACCAAACCAAACCAAACCAAAAACCAAAAAGCCCCCTACCCCAAACCAAAGTTCTTTGAAAATACGTAACAGTTTTAAGATTTATATGGCATGAGATCTGCAAAGTTGCTAGGCAGATAATATAATTTAATAAATACTGAATTTGCACTATCTGAGTTAAACTCGTCTTTGTTTAGTTAAAAACAGTAAAAAGCAGTTTGAGATAGCTTTTGTCAAAGGAACTCATTATGAGATAGTTTGCATAAAAGAAAACGATTCAATGTCAGAACTGACTCCACAGAACTTGAAGGTATCCCAAACTTAACGTATGCGATTAACTGGTTGTTACAAACAGTCTAGCTGTAGGAAAAAAAAACAGCTGCATGTGTCTTCTTCTGTTGTTGTTGCTCAGAATGCAATCTTACAGGATGTTCTCGGAGTTATTTCATCACTAAGTAATGGTGTAGCTCTAAGGTGTCCACAGAAGTAGCAAGCAGTGGCCCCTCACACTGGGGAGAAGGATCAGTGAGGCGCCTTGTGACGGAGTGGTGGATAATGAAGCAGGATTTCCTCCCCACAGAAGTGTAAGGACACAGTCTGCGGTGGTGAGACCAGAAATGAAGTCAATCCGCTCTGCCTTTTCAGTCTGGTCTCCACCGAGAACTGTCTTAGTGTCATTTACAAACAGAACATGCCCCTGGGAAGTTCCTTAGATGCGATGGGGAGACAATCGGTTGTGCAGTCTGAGGCCACTCATAGGTCTGAGGACATTAAATGGGGTACTTTTAGGAAACCCCCACCTCAGCTAAGTTTTAAACTCACAGGCAAAAGTTCACTACTTCTAAAAATTGCATGTTAAAAATAATACCACTGGCTATGTATTCCTAACATGCTCGCCATACCTGTTCTGGTTATTTTTACCGTCGATGGGTCAATCATATCACCTACAGAGGAGGTTGGTGTTTTGTGGGTCTACTCTGTTGCAATGCAGTTTCTGCTTTCTGCGATTAATTTCCACTCTTTTCTTCTCCTTCATCCTTATTCAGATTTCCTTTTTTCTTCTTTCCTAACCTCTTCTCCCAGAGAGCCATACTACCCCACAACCTTAGAGATATTTGCAATAATTATAGATTTCAACATTCATTTTATAACTTTCACACATAGTAGGTACAAACTAGCTTAAAAATGTTCTTATTTGCATCCCTACTGAGATTTGTCAGTCGTGTATTCTTTTTTGAGACAGGGTTTCTCTGTGTAGCCCTGGCTATCCTGGACTCGATTGGTAGACCAGATTGGCCTCGAACTCACAGAGATCCACCTGTCTCTGCCTCCCGAGTGCTGCATTACAGGTGGGCGCCACCAGTCTTGGACAGTCATGTGTTCTTAACAGAGTCACCTCATCCTTTCTCAGTTAAATTTTCCTGATCCAATCATTCATAATCTCACGTAAAAGTTCACAGCTAATCAATCCAGCTACTCTCATTTTTCTTCTTTCTGCCTCTCATCTTTCATTCTTCTCTTTATATTTTTATTCATTCATGAGACACAGTCTATGTGTCCTTGGGTGTCCTGTGACTCCCTGTGTAACCCACCCGCCTCTGCCTCCTGAGTGCTGGGATTAAAGGTGTGCACCACCACACTTGGTTTCCTTCTTCCCCGTAGAAACAGGGTTTTGTTTTGTAGCTCAGGCAATCATAGCAATGAGAGGCGAGACTAAGCAGCCGTTGTGCCTGAGCCTCCAGAGTGCTGGATTACAGGTGTGAGTCACAGGGCTTGGCTTTAGCAATTCTCACTTCCATCTTGGGATGCTTTCAGTGTGAAAATCTCATCTTACGCTTCAGCTTTCCTGTGTCTGCGCAGGCCCTGGCCACAGTAAGCAATACAACAGCAATTCTACCACTGAGCTATCCTCCACAGCTCAGCTTCTGATACCGCTACTAGACGTAGGCATCTCATTGTTTTAGAAAGCCATTGCCTATCTCACTATTTCTTTGCTCACCATTCTTTCTTAAAGATTTTTATTATTTTTAATTTTATGTGTCTGAGTGGGTATGCAGGTGGGCACTTGGAGGTCAGAGGTATGGGGTCCTATGGGGGCTGGAGTCAAAGGCAGCTACAAGCTACCTGATGTGGCACTGGGGCTGCATTCCAGTCCTCTGTGAGAGCAGCCAGCTCTGGAAACTGATGAGCCGTCTCTCAGGACCCTCACCATTTTCTTGGCCTTTCTCTTTTTTCTTCACCATTGTTCCTTAGCTCCTTTCTTCTGTGTTCAATGTTCTTTTTTTTAAACTGTACTTTTGGAATCATGTTACTCTTTAAATTAAAATTAAGGAATAGTAATGAAATGGAAATATAATTAAAAAAACCAAACAAACCCAGCAGCAGCAGCACAATTTCAGGGCCTCAATAGCCACACATGTCTGGGGACTTGTGCACTAGAGAGGGCTGCTTTCTAAGTCCCCACAGCAGGGTCTCCTAGAGACAAATGCTGGAAACGTCTTATGGTCACTTGCCGGCTGTTTTGCCCTCAGCCCTGGGAGCCCTAAGTGGTCAGTCTGACTGGTGATCGCAGACTTTGGTTCCTTCTGTCTCTGCCATAATGTGGCTGGGGGAGCAGTTCTTTCCTGCCTGGGCCCAATCCAATGCCTAAACCTAAGACTTTCATCCTTTATAGATTCTGGAAAGTTCTTCATCTTAATTTCTTAATGTCTCTTCTAAATCAACTTTAACAACCTTGTCCACCATGTTAGACTCTGTAATTGCCCTATTTCCATTCCCTTCTCCCTTTTGAGGATTCATTCTCAATTTCCTCAGATAGCTCTTCTAATTTAACAATGTATGCGTGCTTGAGTGCATGCACATGTCTTTAAACCTGTTGCTTATTAGTTGTTGAATGTAGGCAGTTTATTTTAGTAATTAAAATTTTAATTTCTGTAAGTTCCACTTGGTTATTTTTCAAGTCTACTCCCCACCCCACCTCCAGCCCTCAACAGGGTTTCTCCATGAAGCCTTGGCTGTTCTGGATCTGCTTTGTATTAGGCTAGCCTCGTACATCTTTATTCCTAGCCCTGTGTTCAAGGCTACCCATCCACACAGGCCAGCCAAGGCTACATAGCAAAACCCTGTCTTTAAAAACCAAGCAAACAAGCAAATAGAACCCAACTTGATAGAGTTAGCGTTATTTGAGAAGTGATTCTCTAGCACATGTGCATAACAAATAAAGGCAGGTTTATAAGCATACAAACTACTGTCTGCTTTTATTCTATGAAAACTTAGCAGCTACTCAGAATGTAACTGGAGTCAACACAAAATTGTGTTCTGTAAGTTTACCCCATTTCAGTATCAAAAATTAGTAGACTAACCAGCAGCAGTATTCATGACATCTCTTGTGGAGAAAAGTGAACTGATGCCTTTAAATGGTATAGACACAAAGATTTGCTTCCTTGAACAAAGAGCTCACTTATCCAGGCCATCCCTGGGGAAAGCACAGGCGATGTGGGGGTCTTAGGATGTTCTTGAGTGTCCATTTGTCTAAGAGTTTTAAGCATGGAGCATAGCTTTGTCAGGTCAGGAAGCTGTTGAGTTGTTTGGGGATTTGTCCATTAAGTACAGTGCTAGGATCTGATTATACGTATGGGTAATTATACCTGACCCTGTCGCTGTTCTTCCCTCGCTCTCCTGTGGGAGATACCACCAAGACACTCGGCCCATTTAACTAAAGTTATACCTTCATACCCAGCTCTTCTTCACTCAGGTTAGGTTTTAGCATTAATGTAGGAGGAAAAAACAAACACTGAACTGTACCTTTTTTTCTAATCCTAAACTATTTTATTTAGTTGATTTATTTATTTTTAGCTTTTCTTTATACAAAATATTGCTTACCTACTCCACTGTGAAGAAAAGGTAAAATCTTAGTGAACATAATTTCACTGGATTCAGTGATTATTATGAATCTTTGAAAAATACTGTATTTTTGTGCTGGAGAGATGGCTCAGAGGTTAAGAGCACTGACTGCTCTTCCAGAAGTCCTGAGTTCAATTCCCAGCAACCATATGGTGGCTCACAACCATCTGTAATGTGATATGATGCCCTCTCTGGCCTGCAGGTGTCTATGCAGGCAAAGCATTATATACTAAATCAATCAATCAATAAATCTTAATTTAAAAAAATACTATATTTTCATTCTCAGAGCCTTTTGGTAGCTACACAAGGCTTTAGTTGAATTTCAGTTTAGAATTGAGGGGTTGCCGATTCTGTGGTCACTGAACAGTGACAATGTTCCTGCCTTCATCTCTCTGAACAAACGAGATACTCAGATGTTCAGAAACTTGTTCAAGAGTTAGCAAGGTAGTAAAGAAATGTGGAGTCGCCCAGCATGGTGGCAGACTCCTTTAATCCCAGCACTCAGGAGGCTCTGTGAGTTCGAGGCCAGCCTGCTCTACAAAGTGAGTCTAGGACAGTGAGGAACACAAGAGAAACCCTGTCTGTCTGTCCCCCCCCCCCACACACACACAAAGAAAGAAAAAGAAAAAAGAAAAAAGAAAAAGAAATGTGGAGTTTAGCACTACTGCTCTTCAAAGAGGGGTGCAACAGTAAAATCACACAATTCACATTCTAGAACAATGGTGTCTGCTAGAACTCTACAGTGATGGAAGCTTCTGTACTGGCACTAACACCGACTACCTGCTATGTGTGACTGACTACTGAGTGCCAGGGTGTGGTTCTTGTGTGTAAGGAATGCTGTTTTTAATTTGCTTAACCCATTTCAATTTATACATCTCTCTGCTGCAGTGTTTGCCATATTGAACAATGCATGAATCTGTATTCCAGCATCCTTTTTATTTACTGAAACAAGACATACACATAAGCAGCTTTTATGCCATTCCTTTCTGAAATGTGTAAGTTATTTCTTCATTCAAAAGCTGGATGAGGGGGTGCATGCCTGTAATCCCAGTTCTCTGGGAGGAAGAGGCGGATTTCTGAGTTTGAGCTAGCCTGATCTAAAGAGTGAGTTCCAGGGGAGCCAGGCCTACACAGAGAAACCCTGTCTGGGGGGCGGAGGGGAGGGATGCCAAATAAATCGTTAAGAATGACTTTACCATTTCTTAGAATGAGTTTGGTTTGCAGACAGTTCTTAATAACTGTAACCTTGTGTTACAGTTAGCCTGATCTGCTGGGCGTAGTGGCGCACGCCTTTAATCCCAGCACTCAGGAGGCAGAGGCAGGCAGATCTCTGTGAGTTTGAGGCCAGCCTGGTCTACAAAGCAATCCCAGGACAGCCAAGGCTACACAGAGAAACCTGTCACCAAAACAAAACAAACAAAAAATGCAGTTAGCCTGCTCTGTTTGTCTTGAAAGGGTATGGAGAACATAAAGTGCTTTGCCAGCCACTTACAAATGCCAGCTGTATGAGACTCTATTTCCACCTTAGCCTCAAGCCAAGTGATCCTGTCAGTGAGACAACTGTAAATACGTAAGTATCCCAAGATTCTCTTACAAGCAGGCTGCTCAGAGGAACCAAGGGCAAAGTGCTTCGCAGGAAGTTCTCTCTCCACTCCCCTTCCCTCTATTTTTTCCAGCGCTGGTTCTCAAACCCAGTGTCTTACACACTCTGAACAAGTGCTCTGCCCCTACGCCAGCCACACCCTCAACAGAGCAACAAGCCCTCTTTGTTTCTCCTTACAGGCATTTTAGGAACCATTACAGCTTGACACATGTGGCAAAACAGACTCATATGCAGATACATGTAAGAAGTATTTCAGGCTATTTTTTTGGTTTTTTGAGACAGGGTTTCTCTGTGTAGCCTTTGCTGTCTGGACTCACTTTGTAGACCAGGTTGGCCTCGAACTCACAGAGATCCCCCTGCCTCTGCCTCTCAAGTGCTGGGATTAAAGGCGTGCGCCACCACTGCCCGGCTCAGGCTACTTTTTACTCAAGGAGTTAAATATTGGCTGAAAACTGACCCCAGGGCTTTGTACATTCTAGGGCAGTGCTTGTCGCTGAGCCACACCCCAGCCTCCCAACTTCTGGTTGTCTGTTGTTGTTTGAAACAGGGGTAAGAACAACACAGTGGGGTACTCCCCTCGGTGCTATGCAGTGACAACCAGGCACAGCTCCCACTCCCGTGTCATCACGGCAGGGAACACAGCACAGTCTATTGTGCTGCTAAGCTATGATGTTTGATAGCTTAAGTATATTAACAAACTTTCAATGTATGCTAGCTTATCAGCAAGTAATTCCACTGGGAGGTGAGGCACATCTATACAATCTTGGAAAAGTACTACTATCTACTCTGAGCACTCACTGTTAGAACCTGGAGAAACACCTGACAAGCCCTTGAACTAGGAACTCCCCAACTAAATGTATGCCCCGCACCACCGAGTCTTGTCGCCCTACATAGTTTGGTTACTCTCTATCTTTTGGCACAGCACTTGTACCTTCTAGAACTATTAAACCAGTAGGTCAAAAAGAGTTGCCCTCCACGGCAAAGCACTTTCTCTGTGGCAAGCATGAGCAGCCGCTCCATTCTGTGTCTGCCAGACTGAGTTCTGTGGCTCAGGGACATGAGCAGACGAGGACTCTGTGCTACAGCAAAAACCAATGACCACATACTTGACGACAGAAACAATATGATGCTAACAACTGGGCTAGCTGGTACAGTGACCTAAAGCAACCGAAGTCAGCTACTTGCAAAGGTCTCTTCAGTTTTAGAGCCAGCTTACACTGTTTGGTTTGGGGGCTGGTGAGGCGGCACAGTGGGTGAAGGGCCTGCCCATCAGGCCTGACAATCTGAGCCCCACACCCAGAACACACACAGTGGAAAGAGAACTGCACGGTGTCCTCTGACCTCCACACATGGGCTGTGGCCTAAGTACACGCAGACACACACAGTCACGCACACAGATGGATACGTTTAAAAAGGGTCTGATCTTTTACCAAGATATACATTTATAATCATAAAGCAGAATGTAGGCTATATTTTGTTTAATTTTAAACTCCAAAATCCAAGATCCTAAAACTAAAGTCACACTGTTAAATACTTACAGCTTGCATTTCTATACAGAAGAAATGGTTCATGGAGCTGAAATTCCAAATCTTTATTCACTGGTTCAACCAGATTGTGCATGTTCAGGCGGTTGACAATGGTAAAACCATGGTAAGGTGAAGCTGACCTGCGATTTAAAGAGAAGGAGGAACATGTGTTAGCCTTTAATCTGCAGAGATGCTGTCTACTACTTTATTCTCATTGAAAAGAAATGCCCACACCTCTACGTCACATGACACGATGAGCAGTTGAAACCATAAGCAAAAGACAAGGCTGGGTAGAGTGTTTGTCTAACATGAGCCCAGTCCTGGGCTTAAGCCTCAATTCCCCCCCACCCCCACCCCCCAAGACAGGGTTTCTCTGTTAGCCTTGGCTATCTTGGACTCACTTTGTAGATCAGACTGGCCTTGAACTCATAGCGATCCGCCTGCCTCTGCCTCCTGAGTGCTGGGATTAAAGGCGTGCGCCACCATGCCCGGCCAGCTTTTTTTTTTTTTTTTTAATATGGTGCAAGACTATCTATGTTTACCACTTATTACAGCAACGATTTTTCATTAAATAGGCCTTTCTATGTTTTTCTTTAGATGGTCTTGATTTCTACACTAAGACTGCTCTTAGCTTCCTTAACAAGGGAATTTTTAAAAAAGATTTACCTATTTTATTTTATGTACATTGGTGTTTTGCTTCTATGGATGTCTGGGTGAGGGTGTTGGATCCCCTGGAACTGGAGTTACGGACAGCTGTGAGCCGTCATGTGGGTGCTGGGAACTGAACCCGGGTCCTCTGGACGAGCAGCCAGTGCTCTCAACTGCTGTGCCATCTCTCCAGCCTGTGGCCGGCTGCGGTGGCTCACTCCAAGGGGATTCAACACCCAATCCATTAAACAGTCCTCAACCTAAAACTTCAGAGTTCTCTTTTGTTTTGGTGACATCATGGGGACATAATGAAATCCCATTCTACAGATTAAGAAACGAGCTTAGCCGACTTAAGGTCTGTGCCCAAAGTCACACAAATTAAAAACTCCAAATCCAGTTTTCTGTTTTTGATTCATGCAAGGTAATATTATGACATTCTAGTCTACTTTTATCTAAGGCATACAAATCCCCAAACAGAGGTTCTTAGGCCTCCTTTTCTTAGAACCAATGCTATATAAGTCTGTATGAATTGTATTAAATGAAGTGACTCACTCTATCATTTTCTACAATTAATAGATATGTTCTATTCTTTAACAATTAGACCGGTTTTTTTAAATCCCCAAATTTACAGACCCCAATATCCTAATAATAGTTAGGGGTTCTTAGAGATTCATATTGCTAATGAAGAGGTTGGAGCTAGACCTTTAATTAGAGGAGGAAAATAAAGAACAGAAAACAGAGTGCTAAAGAAAGAGAAGCTTGATACACAACCATCAAAACCCTTGCACTTGAAGGGAACAGATGATCTTTCCCTAACATTCAGAAAAGCACTGAACTAGCAGCAGCGGAGGAAGGCTGTCCAAACAGTAACGCCACATAAAAAGAACCAGACGCCAGCAACCTTGCTGCTACCACTCCAAGTTCTAGAAAACAAGGGAAGGGACTTGCCTCTAAGAACAAGACACAGTGTCCCATGACTGCCATATCCTCCTGTGGGTGGCCCTTTAGGCCCCTATGTTGCCAAACAAGGTAAAGACGTAAGCCACTGCAAATCAACAATTTAGAGGATTAATTTTCAGAGAAGCTGAAAGTAAACTATGTACGAACTGTGAATAACCTAGAACTTTGGGGAAGAAGTGGGAAAGGGGCAGAAACAGTCATGAAGACAGATTCTCATTAGAAACTACAGACCGGCAAGGGACGTGTCAACTACTTTACAGCAGTGTATTATACTGTATTCACAGCCATTCACATGTACACACGTGCCATGGGACAGTTGGGCAGGCATCTCTTTGGGATGCTTTAGTTAGGAAAGACTTTCTTTTCTGAGACAGTGTTGCTAGGCTGAGGAAGAGAAGCCTCTAGAGGGGACCCCACAGCCTGAATGGATGGAGACTGGAGACAAGTGGGAAAGGTCAAAAGACAAGTTTGCAACAGAAATGGACAATGTTACAGGACACTGCTCACCATTCAAGTGAAATAGAAACATACTTTAAAAACTTACCTGCGATACACAAATAGGGTCCCTTCTATATCAGTCTTCTCCTGTAACAGATGATAATTCTGTTAGGTTCCCACTAATAATCCGATGCCAAATGGTCTCAGTGGAGAATAAGTGCTTTAAGGCCAACTTGTTTTTATCTACGGTGAAATCAAGTGTGTGTGTGTGTGTGTGTTAGTGTGTGTGTTAACACATGCAGGCATTTGGGTGTAACTATGTAGAGGCCAGCAGTCAACCTCAGGTGTTATTCCCTCTTCTTCTGAGTTACGGGGGCTCACTGGCCAGAAGCTGGACGATTACGCTAGCTACGCGTGCTGGTCAGTGAGGCCGGGGTTGGAGTAGAAGAGCAAGCATCCACTCCCACAGCTTTCTATGTGGGCGCCCCCGCTTCTCATGCACGGGATGCAAGCACTTCAGCCTCCAAATTATTCACTTTTGAATGTCTAAGGCACGTCACTTTAAACAAACAAACACACAAACCGGCCTGGCGTGGTGGAGCACACCTTTAATCCCAGTGCTCGGGAGGCAGCCTGGACTACAGTGTACAGCCAAGGCTAACACAGAGAAACCCTGTCTCGAAAAACCAACCAACCAACCAACCAACCAATCAACAAAACCAAACAAGTTGTATATCCATTAAACCCTATAGGTATTAATATAAGTGTGGGTAATGTCCAATCCAACAATGCTTACATCTGTAGGAATTTTCTATTTTAATTAGTAAGGAACAGGAAAAACAAAACAGAAATAGCTTTATTTTTTATTCTTATGTAGGAAGTTTTTTTTTTCCATTAAAACTTGTTCATGAATGTTTTGTCAGCACATATATCTATGTAACATGTACGTGCCTGGAGCTCACAGAGGGCAGCAGAGTGCATTGGATCCCTTGTCACTGGAGTGACAGGTGGATGAGGCATCATGTGAGTGCACTGGATCCCTTGTCACTGGAGTGACAGGTGGATGAGGCATCATGTGAGTGCACTGGATCCCTTGTCACTGGAGTGACAGGTGGATGAGGCATCATGTGAGTGCACTGGATCCCTTGTCACTGGAGTGACAGGTGGATGAGGCATCATGTGAGTGCACTGGATCCCTTGTCACTGGAGTGACAGGTGGATGAGGCAGCATGTGAGTGCACTGGATCCCTTGTCACTGGAGTGACAGGTGGATGAGGCAGCATGTGAGTGCACTGGATCCCTTGTCACTGGAGTGACAGGTGGATGAGGCAGCATGTGAGTGCACTGGATCCCTTGTCACTGGAGTGACAGGTGGATGAGGCATCATGTGAGTGCACTGGATCCCTTGTCACTGGAGTGACAGGTGGATGAGGCATCATGTGAGTGCTGGAAATGGAACCCAAGTCCTCTCCACCCCAGCTTTAACTCTGTAAAAGCTAAAACTTCAGTCAAGGTACTGTGCACTGAAACGTAAAAAAACAAAACCAAACAAAACTTTAACAGTCTATCAAAGTTTACAGAAAAAGAATGGAAACTTTCTTCCTTTAACTGATCTCAGGGTTAAACTCAGGGCCTAGGGTTTATGATGCACAGCTGTGTACCACTGAGCCCAATCTCTAACCCTCAGGAAATTTTCTTATAAGATACTTTGTTTCATTTCTGGAAATTCAGGAATATTTTTAGGAGTAACAGATTTTGTGGTTACCAACACAATTTATTATTTTTTTAGAACTTTGTTAAGAATCAGGGATAGCCTGGCCACCAGGCAGAGGCAGGCAGATCGCTGTGAGTTTGAGGCCAGCGTCGTCCAGGACAGCCAAAGCTATACAGATAAACCCTGGCTCGAAAACAAACAAACAAACAACAAACATACAACAAGAATCAAGGATAGCCCTGACTCGAAAAACCAAAAAATAAAATAAAATACGAAAAAACAATCAGGGGTAGAAGCCAGGCGTGGTGGGGCACGCCTTTAATCCCAGCACTCAGGGAGGCAGAGGCAGGCAGATCTCTGTGAGCACAAGGCCAGCCTGGTCTACAAAACCAGTTTAGGACATCGAAGACTACACAGAAAAACCCTGTCTCAAAAACCCAAATCAAACTAAAAAGAGAATCATGGATAGAAGCCATTTTATGCCTTAGGAAATTTTGGTAAGTCTGTAAAAGAAATGCCTGAAAATTTGATTAAGAAATTGTAACTTGGGTTGGGTATATAGCCAATCGGTAGAGGTACAGGGCTTGCTTAGCATCATGAGGTCCTGGGTGTGACTTTCTGCACGGAAAGAAATAAAACAGGAATATATAACCAGTAGCAGTCTTATATTTGCTGTAACAGAGTATGTTCAGGTTTTAGGCATAGGTGTAGTGCTTTAATATTTTTCTAAAACCAATTAAAAGTGAGGCTCTTTATAGCTGAATGAATTAGGAAGAGTCAGTCACAATAAAATGGGAAATCACGTTAAAAAAGCAATTACAGGTGCTTCAAGTTGAGGCTAACCAGAGTCAGTAATTAGGCAATTTTAACTTTCAGGATTCCTTGCCACACACGAAATCAAAAAAGAACTCAAGATGTGAGCCGTCAAAGGTCGTACCACTGGTCTCTTTTCCCTCCAAACCGTCTCCAAGGAGCCCGCTTCTCACTGTAGTAGGCTTTTCTCTAAATGGCTTGAGATCGTTTCCAAACCGAAGAGTTTGATTAAAGCTGAACTAACTCTTGAAACTGATTTTTTTAAAGCTTCGGATGCAAATCATCTCATTTAGGTCGGTTGGGGGAGACGGGTGGATTTTGTAATTAACTACACGCAATTTATCCGACAGTCCTCAAAGTCTCAAACACAGGCTTTCAATCACTTAAACAAAAACAAACAAACAAAAAACCCAACTAACTTCTCTTCTATCCTGACAACGCTACCTGTAGAGAAGGTTAAATCACTCAAATCTCCAGAACCGACCCCAAAGGACTGATCCTGCCTCATTTCTCCCCTCCATCCGATTTCCCTGCTGTGTTTCTGGTCTACTTTTTCCTCTTCCTGCCTCCAAGCCCGCGTGCCACCCCCCCCCCCCGTACCCCCTCTGGCTCTGGCCTCGCCTTAAATGAGAGGTTCTGGCCTCGCCTTTGAGGTCCAAGTGTCCAGCTTCACTCCCCCACCCCCAATCCTAAGATGCCTGCGCGGCCCCTTTAAGAGACGGCAGCGGCCTGGCTGGCATCCTCCGAGGCAGGGCCTCACTCACCCACTGGTTGGCTTTGGGGCAGAAAGTGTACAGAGCGACCTGGCCCGTGAGGTCTGCGATGCTGGTGATATAGGGGTCGTGTTGTTTCAAGGCCGCCAGACTCATCTCTTGCCCAGCTCGACTCAACGACTCCATCTTGGATCCCGGAGCCGAGCCCCTCCGGCGGGGGCGGACTCGAGAACAGGAAAGTGCCATCCAGGCGAAGTTCCCCCAGCTCAGTTAGCCCTCCACTTCCGCCAATCCGCCGGGCCTTGAGGAAGGTGGTACTTCAGCTAATCGGCTCCGCCTCTCCCAACGCCCTGGGAGCCTGGTTCCGAGTTCCTTAGGCCCGCATCTGCCGGAAGTTACCGGCCTCCGCGCCTGCGCGGCGGAGCCTTGATGAAGGGGGAAGTCTGGAGTCCTCCCATCCCGCGGCTTATGACTTGGTTCAACTCCTGCTCGTGGCTCCTGCCAGTGGGGCCGGCGCAGAATTAAAATGCTTCTGTGGAAATGGGTCTTCATAGACTGTTTAGAAAACTCAGAACAAGCGAGGAAGTGGGGGACTGTTTGGTACCCCCGACCTTAGACTGCGCTTTCACTGTTAACAGTAATTTTTGAAAGAATTGTTTTAAAGCAGCCAAACTAGCCTGCCCAGAACTACACAGGAGTCTTATTTAACCTCTTGCGCTCGTCTTTTTCCTCATCTAGGTCCCAGATAAATGTTTCTATTGCTTTATTTATTTGTTTGTTTTTGTTTTTCGAGACAGGGTTTCTCTGTGTAGCCTTGACTAGCCTGGACTTGCTTTGCAGACCAGGCTGGCCTCGAACTCACAGCGATCGGCCTGCCTCTGCCTCCCAAGTGCTAGAATTAAAGGCGTGCGCCACCACTGCCCGGTTTCTATTGCTTTATAAAGATCTCCATTATGTAAAATATTAAGTAGATCACTTAAAAAAAAACTGCAAACATTTATTGGGTATTTTAAGGGGTCAGATAGCACTACAAAGTAAAGCAAAATACCCAGCTATTTTCACTGAGTTGCCTAAAAAGCCAACATTTTCCTTTATTGAAGACACCTTGGCACAAATGAGCACTTTTGAAAGAACAAACTTTAAAATTTCATAAAAAATATTACCACACGCCTGGCGTGGTTGCCCACTCCCTTTAGTCCCAGCACTCGGGAGGCAGAGGCAGGCAGATCTCTGTGAGTCCAAGGCCAGCCTGGTCTACAAAAGAGAGTTCCAGGGCAGCCAGGGCTACACAGAGAAACTGTCTCGAAAAGTAACGGAACAAAACAGCAGCAACAACACAATAACACCACAGATTTGTACTGCTTATGGTTTTACACCCCCGAGATCATTTTATTAATAGAAAGACAAAGTTCACATTCCTCACAGAATCGCGTGTGAAACAAGTACAAAAGCAGAAAGCAACCTAGTATTTATTCACCCTTCCCTCCCTCGTATACACATTTATCGAACTTTCAGAGTAGTTGCCAGTTCCCAGTTTCCAACTCTGTTTTCGGCTCTGGGGAAAAAAAAAAAACTGAAAGCAAGCAAATACCTGACCCTAGACATTGCTCTTTGAATTACAGAGGGTGAAGCCCTTATTTCCACCTGAGCCAGAAAATGCGGTGAGGGGACGCTAACCAGCTCCAGTTTGGCGTGCTTGGCTCTGGCTGGTCTTGCCCTTCTCCCCGATTTCCTCTGCCTTGCTAAAAACCATTAGATTACATTCCTAAAGCAACCTGCCAAGGTCTATTCCACTTCTTCCTCCTGAGGCTGACTACCAAGGTCGCCCTCTCTCTCAACGTATTGAACCTAATTAACATGCCCAACTGAGATTAAGCCCCTCATCCTAACACGGGGTTTCCCGTTTCATATTTATAAACTGCGGTTGACCCACGGGCCACATATATATCCTCTCGACCCACACTCAACTCTTGTTAAGAAGTGAGTGTGTCCTCTTGCCCTGTGGCCTGGCAAGTGATAAAAAAAAAAGCAGGCAACAGAGTCCATGTTAGAGACAGCCCCTGCTCCCCTTACTAGGGGACCCACATGAAGACCTAGCTGCCCATCGGCTACATCTGTACAGAGGACCTAGGTCCAGTACATGCATGGCCCTTGGTTGGTGCTTGAGTCTCCACAAGACCCTCTGGGCCCTGGTTAGTTGGCTCTGTTGATCTTCTTGTGGTGCTCCTGCAGGAGGTTACCTGCAGGTCCTTTTATCCCCCACCCCACCCCCACTTTTCCACAAGACTCCTTAAGTTTTGCCCAATGTTTGGCTGTGAATCTCAGCATCTGTTTTGATTCCCTGCTGGGTGGAGCCTCTCAGAGGACAGCTCTGCTAGGCTCCTATCTGCAAGCACAGCAGAGGATTGTTAATAGTGTCAGGGTTAGAGCAATAAATTATTTTAACAATTGAATTGTTGCTGTCTTAAAATCAGAGCAGCTGTGATCACCTATGAGACCCTCACGAGACTGGGCCCACTAACATACTTCCATGGAGGAGAGGGCTCACTGGTGGTCATGAGACCACCTGGGAGGCCAGGCAGAAGCCCAAGGGAGGAACTGCTTGGACAATTGCTCATCCACGCACATGTAAGTAAGCATGTTAGACCTGGGGGGGTGGTGGGGGACGACCATTTCTTTAGTCTGTTGTTTGCTTTCGGTCTGGAGTAGACAGATACTTGTTCATGTCTCACCAGGAAAATGTAACATATTTTTTTCCCTTTTTCTTTTTCTTATTTTTTTGGAGACAGGGATTCTCTGTGTAACAGCCCTGGCTGTCCTAGACTCGCTTGGTTGACCAGGCTGGCTTTAAACTCAGACATCCGCCTGCCTCTGCCTCCCTGAGTGCTGGGAATACAGGCATGTGCCACCATGCCTGGCTAATGCAATATTTAATTCATTATTTTGGATTAAGCAAGCCTAGACTCCTGAAGCAGATTCAGTTTGTAGAGGGATTTTAATCCAGCAACATGGCTGCTCTGGCAAGGGATCGCATCCGAAGGCCTTCTAGGTCTGTGTGATCTGGCTGGAATATAGCTGTGTCCTTAACACACATCTTTAATCCCAAATAGTGAAGACAAGGTTAGTTTCTAGAAGCAAGCAGCCATATTTGAAAACAATGTCTAATTGATGGGCAACGTGACAAATCAGATTTGCCAGAATGACTCAGTGATAGGATATGCCCAACCCTTATGAGAACGGATAGGAAAGAGATGTGAGAGAGAGAGAGAGGGAGGGGAGAAGGAGGGGAGAGGGAGGGGGGAGGGGGGGGAGAGAGGGGGAGGGAGGGAGAGAGAGAGAGAGAGAGAGAGAGAGAGAGAGAGAGAGGAAGAGGCACTTTTACTGTGATAGTTTGACAGAGACATGTTGTAGAGACAACAAGCTAGATACATGTGAAGCCACTAAATAAGGAGCCAGAAGATTCCAGCAGGTTGCCAAAGTTAGTATGAGGCCAAGCAGAACAATTTAGTCAGAAACTGGAAGAAGCCTGTCTGAATCAATCAGCCTCAAGAGGAGTTTAGAGTCTAAGTAGCTAAGTGGAACCAGCCAGAAGGAACTAGAAAGGGTGATCGTATTTGGCAGTAAGCTGAATACAATTATATCAGGTGAATAAAGGTTACTTTTACACAAGCTTTCATCTTTGGAATAGAAAATCATCTTCAAAATACTTCGTTTTCAAGACAAGGTTTTGTTGTACAGCCCAAGTTAGTCTGAAACTCACCAGTTAGGCTAGGCTGGCTGGTAGATGAGCCTTAAGGAGTTGCCTCTTTGTGCCTCCCCAGAGCTGGCCTTGAACACAGAGATCCACCTGCCTCTGTCTCCCGAGTGCTGGGATTAAAGGCATGTGCCACCACACCCAGCTCAGCCTCCTTTCAATACAACAATTTCCCCATGTGTATTTTTGTCTCCTTCTTTTCCCTTTAGCTTTCTTACCCCAGTTCCTCTGCTTGGATTTTTTAAAGTTTTATTCTAGAAGAATCTCTTTATTTCTGGTGTTCCTTTTAAGAAGAGAATTGAAACCTAACTTCCCCAAGGTCATATCATGATTCATTTGCTGGGTTGGGCTTAGTGGCTTTTAGCTCCGGTGTCCAGGCAGATCATGTGTCTTGCCACCGCCCTTGAATTACACTGGCTACGTGTGAGTGAAACTTGTCACCTCCATGCTGCTGTTCATCACCGATACCTGTTTTAATTCATTGTGTGTGATTATTATCCAAGCAGTTGCAAGCTTATAATTTAGTCCTTACAGAATGCTTAAGAGTAATTATTTCATTTCCTTTAAAGGTATTGAGCTTTCGTATTTTAAAATATTTTATAAAAGTGATTTTTAAAAAAATGTTGGATTTCCCACTGTTGCTTAGGCTGATCATGGTCTTCCCACCTCAGATTCTAATGCAGTTGGAACTATAGGTGTAAATGTTTTGATTTCCTCAGAAGAGGTGGATGAGATGAGCGTCGTACCCAAGCTTTATGAATACATGGCTTGCCGGGTGGTAGTGGCGCACACCTTTAATCCCAGCACTCGGGAGGTAGAGGCCAATGGAGCCTTGTGAGTTCGAGGCCAGCCTGGTCTACAAAGGGAGTCCAAGACAGCCAAGGCTACACAGAGAAACCCTGCCTTGGAAAACAAAAACAAATAAACAAACAAAAAACCCGAATACATGGCTTGGGCTGAGCCCAGACTGTTTCTATGTAACTATTCCTAAGCCCAGATCTGGAAGCTTCTAGCCTCCATACAATCTAACCTTCTGCAAGCCTAGACCTTGAAGCCTTCAGCTCCCAGCCTGCTAAGCTAGGGCTAGACTGTTTTCAGCCTCCGAGACTTACTGCTGAATAAGATCACCCTTTCTAGTTCTTTCTGAGCTCTGGCTGGCTGAACAACTCAGTTGTTCTTGTTCAACACTCCTCAGACTGCCTTCTCTCTGCTTCTCCTTGAATTGCTCTGCTTGGGAAAATTGCCTCTGAACTCCATGATGGAACTGCACAGGCTCAACTGCCCATAAGTTAACTGCATCAGATTTTACCAAACTGTATGTACCGTCTCCACCAACTCTCTCTGCTGCTCTTCAGCAGTTTCTCTTCTGTCTGTTGGGCATATCCTATCTCTGACTCATTCTGTCAAAATTTTTCTCTGATTCATCACTTTGTCTGCCCCTCAATTAGATGGCATTGTTTGGGATTAAAGGTATATTCTAAATTCCAGCCAGAGGGGTTAACGGTGTATACTAAGGGCGAGCCTGTATTCCAGCTCGATCACCTAGGTCTTTGGATGTGATTCCTGGCCAAAGCAGCCATGGTGGTGCATTATCATTCCTTTACAATAGGCATGTGCCACCATGCCTAGACTGTACAAATGTTGTTGTTGTTGTTTTTTGTTTGTTTTCGAGACAGGGTTTCTCTGTGTAGCCTTGACTGTCTTGGACTTGCTTTGTAGACTAGGCTGGCCTCGAACTCACAGCAATCCCACTGGCCTCTGCTTTCCAAGTGCTGGGATTAAAGGTGTACACCACCACTGCCTGACGTTGTTGTTGTTGTTTTTAAAATAAAGGTGCTAAATGTTTTCTAGAATTAGATTTCTGATGTGTGAATTGGTCTAGGCTGATGGTCCTGGAGCAGAAATACACATTTTAGGACAGGGCAGACAGCTCAGTCAGTAGTGTGTATGTCTTGAAACCATGAGGACCTGAGTTCTATCTCAGAACTTGAGCTTAAAACAAAACAAAACAAAACAAACAAACAAACAAAAACCCAAAAACCTAGGTTTAGTGGCTCATGCTTGTAATCCCAGTTACAGGGAGGCAGAGACAGGTAGCTGGCCCAATCTGTCTGTTTAGGTGAGCTTCAGACCAGCAAGAGACCGTTTCATAAAGGAAGGTGAAGGTGACTCTCCTTTGAGAGGCCCACACTCGCATCTTGGGTGTCTGACTCTCTCAATGAGTACCTTTTCTTCTCGCTTAACCCTAGTGCTGAGAATCCGTATTGAAATCTCTTAAACAACAGCCCTGTTTGAAAACCACAAACAAGGCATATGGCACTTGGAGAAGGGCCCCCCATGTTGAAGGCGGATTTTGACACTCTGTGCCTCATTACATGTGTGTGTGGTGGGGAAAGAAGAGTAGGGCAACATTAGAACATCATTTACTTGATCCACTGACTTCCAGACAAAATGACCCTGAACATAGTGTTTTTGTTAATATTCTCAGGTAGAAAGTTTGTGCCTTTTGCTGTCACTTCATCCAACATAATGTGTCTGCCAGTGTCACAGCAATATTCTAAATAATAGCAACATGGTCAATTGAAAGACTGTCACCGAGGCAGCTCATAGGTATGTATGTTAATAAGCTGTCAATACAGGTGCTGTGTATGCAGAATTGTCACCTGCTTATAAAAGCCCCAAAGCATGAGGAAGTCGGTTGACTTGCCCTTCAGTTTAAGGACAATCCTTCTTATCTTTTTCCATTGTGATGGGCAGCATCTTTGGTTTAGGTGGGTCTGTATAAACCAATTCTGGCCAGTGGACTGCCTGAGGAAGTGATATATATATCCGCAGGCTTGGCTTTAATGGAGTCCATGGCCTTCCATGTTTCTTATTTCCCCTTCCTTTAGTGAGGTCAGGCAACAATGGTGGGGCTATAAGAGATGGCACTGGCTGCTCTTCCCAAAGGTCATGAATTTAACGACACGGTGGTTCATAACCATCTATAATGAGATCTGGTGCCCTCTTCTGGCGTGCAGGCACACATGCAGGCAGAGCATTGTATACATAACAAATAAATCTTTTAAAAAAATCGAATAACATAGGAAGTAAGAATTGTAGACCCCTTTTCCTTTTGGCGGCTGCGGGATAGCGGTACAGATTTCCAAGAAGAGCAAGTGTGTGGTTGATGACGTCTTCAAAGCTAACCTGAATGAGTTCCTCACTCGGGAGCTGGCTGAAAATGGCTACTCTGGAGGTGATGTCCGAGTTATACCACCAGAACAGAAATCATTATTTTAGCTCCCAGAGCACAGCATGTTCTTGGGGAGAAGGGCCGTCAGATCAGAGAGCCGACTACAATGGTCCGAAAGAGGTTTGGCTTCCCTGAAGTCAACGTAGAGGTCTATGCAGAGAAGGTGGCCCCAAGAGGTCTGTGTGCCATTGCCTAGGCAGAGTCTTTATGTTACTAACTCCTGGGGGGCTTGCTATGCGGAAGGGCCTGCTATGGCAGGCTTCGGTTCGTTACAGAGAGTGGGGCCAAAGCTGCGAGACAGAGTGCCAAGTACATGAGGTTTGTGGACGGTCTGATGGTTCATGGTGGAGACCCTGTTAACTGCTATGTTGACACTGCTGTGAGCCATGTGCTCCTCAGACAGGGTATGCTGGGCATCAAAGAGAAGATCCTGCTACCCTGGGACTCAAGGGATTAAGATTGGCCCCAGGAGGCCTCTGCCTGATCATGTGAGCATCGTGGAAGCTAAGAATGGAATCTTGTCCACCACGCCCACCTCAGAGCAGAAGGGTGGCAAGCCAGAGCCACCTGCCATGCCCCAGCCGGTGCCTACGGCATAACAGGGTCTTGGCAGCTGCATCTGGAGGCTGGATGTGGTTGTCCTGTAAAGATGTTCAATAAAATCATGCACAAAGACAGAAGGACCGACGAGATTGTGTCCAGTGTTCAGCAGAGTTTTGTTGGCCTACGGAGCACTGCTTATCCTGTTGGTTTAAGCTGGAGGGGCTGAGCAGAGCTGACCAGAGAAGTCAGGGGTCAGTGAAAGCTGGTGACTACAGGGCAGCACCTTGACCCCATGTTGAACTTTTCAGGGTCAGGAGAGCATCAGGTGCTTGTGGTGGATCCCTAGGTCCTTGCATGGAGCAAATGTATGTGTTATATCGAGCTATGCCGCAGCCTGGAGTGTGGCTTTGCCCCCTAGAATGTACAGATGCTCTGGGTGAAGATGCTTTCTATGAAAGCCTGTGCACCGTGGTCCGTGCTCTCTCCTGCATGGAGAGAGTAAATTGGCCTCTATTTTGCCATGCTGTGCTGTTTCAGTCTCAGCATCCCTAAATAAAAAGGGAATCTTGGGTGCCATTGAGCTTAAAGCTCAGAATGTAAACTTGTCATTAGAATCCATATTTTTCTAAGTCCTGTACTTATCCATTGTGTTTTGGAAAATTCAGAAATTATCTAGCTTATATGCCATAATGTTGGAGGTGTGGAGGTGTTTACTATTGATGTGTATTTTCTTGGGGAATTAAAGTTATCTTGGAAATTAAAAAAAAAAAAAAAGGTTGTAGACCCAAGTCCCCACATGGAGCTGCCTGCTTGGGGTGAAGGAACGTCCTCCTCCAACTGTTCTATAGATGAAAGGTAGGCCTGCTGGGTTAGAGGGATTATACCTGTTGGGGTTTCCTTTTTACCTTAGTGTCCATGTGAGGAAGTTATATTACTCAAGTTGTTTAGAGACTCAGCATCAAGCCCCCACTTTGGCTGGGCATGGTGGCACACATCTATAATCCCAGTACTCAGGAGGCAGAGGCAGACGGATCTCTGAGTTCGAGGCCAGCCTGGACTACAGAGTAAGTCCCAGGACAGCCAGGACTACACAGAGAAACCTTGTCTCACCCCCTCCCAAAAATCCACTCTGAAGTAGAATGGAAGGGAAGCAATGTGATTTACCAGAACATACTGCTTTGTACTTTGACAATAAGTCAAAAATTTAAAAGAACTCCAGTCATACCTCCGCATTTACAGAGTCACAGAATGGCTAAAGAGGAAGAAAAAAATCTGTCTACACCATTAAGCAATTGATTTTTCATCTGCATCAGGAAGCAATTTGCTAAGCAAAGTGGGAGGTTGTCATTTAAAATTTGCTTTTCTGTGTCAATTCCACAGATCCTCTCCAAACGCCTTTAACTCTGCTGCTCCTTTCTCCTTAGGCCAATTACAATGTGTTTTTAAGTGAACACAGTGGGACGAATCTGATTAAAGGTGTCTTTTTGCTGTGTCAGTTCTGGGAACTGCAGGCTCCTTTGATAGCTCTGAAGAAGAGTGGCCTAAGTTCCCTCTGCTTGGAGTCGGGTTTTGTGTGTGTGTGTGTGTGTGTGTGTGTGTGTGTGTGTGTGTGTCTCGAGTGTCACATTACCATTATTCATTTACAAGTATTTGTTTTTCTAACAAAAACGAACATGATTTGTCTTACGTTTGCTTTCAATTCGCTCCATGAGCTTTAACTGAAGCCCGTCAGATCCAAGGCACTGACAAGCTGCTGAAGGCCTATGGGTTGAGTTTGCCCAGGAACTCAGATAAGAGTGAATTATTTATCTCCAACAGCCTCTACTACTCTGAGATAAAACTCCCGTGTCTCCTTCACCGGCCAAGTTTTTTTTTTTCCCTGCCTTAATTTGGATTTTCAACACAGGTGGACTTGGAGCAAAGCTGATATAGCTGTGCTGGAATCTTTCTTAGGTGAACCATTCGTATGATTTCTGGAATAACTATATTTTGTCTAGCTTGAATTAATTCATCCCAAGGGCTTAAGGTTTAGAAAATTCTCTTCCTCACTCACTTGCACTTACATAAATATTAGTGTGAAACAGGATGTATTAAAGCTTGCTTTGAGTTACTGAGATGGTAAAATTCAGTGGCATTATATCACGGTGGACATACCATATAAAATTTTTTGTTCATCTTTATATTGTCTGTAGCCTTGAATGTAAGGAAAAAATACCTATTCTTGATTTTAGAAGGAGATTTCAGTATTCGTTTAATAAAAAGAAGGGCATACATTACACTTTGCCACCCAATAACCACTGACTTAAAATATAATAGTATAACCAATTACTTTAGCACAATGAGATTACCGCTGCTGTGATAAGAGACTGAACTAGGTCAGGTGTGGTCCTCTTTACACTGCTCAAGAACAGAAGGAGGATTAAAAATGTATGCATTACCTCCTAGAAACAGCGATCTGGGGCAGAAATGTAATAAAATACCTGCTCTCTTGTGTCGTCCCGTGCTGCTCGGTGCCTCCCACTTTGTGAGAGCATTAGCACAACACCTTTGCAAGCGCTAGAAACCATTAGCAACGATGAAGATTTACAACCACCAAGAAAAGTTTTGCTGAAAATCCAGAAGCAGCTGGTGTAGAAAGGTAATGTTAGAACAAGAACCAAATAGAATTGTATTTACTATGCTCCACACATTCAAATTTATTATATAAATGCCTTTTTGGTAAAATTGTTTGAAAACCATAGGATGGTTACTATATTAATTATTCCAGCAGGCAAAACTACCCAATTTTTTTTTCCTAAAAGAGATTTACTGAGTTAGGAAAGGACACTTGTTAATGTTTCTTTAACCTTTTAAGATATTTCTCGGTCCCTTATTTATCTTTTGAAGAATGGTTTTGAAGCTCATTTATTTCTGTAATGTTCGGTGTTGAAGAAATAACATCAGGGAACTGGTTAGTAGTGTAGTGAATTTCTTATCTGTAAATGTTAAGGCATTATGTCTGAAGTTTGCTGTCTAAATGGGGGCTTTCCTATGGCGAAGCTGTGCTCATTGTCAGTGACTCCGTTTCCGTTCTCTTCCCACTGATGGCCTCTCAGTGCTCAATAGTGAAGCTCAGGGCATCGTACATGGTTTCCAAACTTCCGCTTGTCTGGTTGAGCTAAACTTCTACTGAGAACTGAGACATGAGTGGGAAAAAAATGTCTACCCATGGTTTATAATAATAGAACATACACAAACACTTTTTAATTTTTAAATTCTTTGTACGTATATGTTGCATACATGAGTGTGTGCCATGTGTGTGCAGTGTGCCTGTGGAGGCCAAAGGTCAATACTGGATGTCTTCTATCAATCTTTACCATATTCTCTGAGACAGGACCTCTCTCTGAGCTTCACCCTCACTGACCGGATAGACTGTTTGCCAGCGAGCACCCCGTCATCCCCACAGTTTCCACTCTCTGCCTCTTAGTGCTGAGGTTACAGGTGCATAGCACAATGCCTGGCTTTATGCATGACAGCTGGGGTTGAACCCTAACCCTAACCCCAGCCCTAACTCTAACCCTAGCCCTAACAAACCCTAACCCTAACCCTAACCCTTAACCCTAACCCTAACCCTAACTGTAACCCTAGCCCTAACCAACCCTAACCCTAACCCTAGCCTTAATCAACCCTAACCCTAACCCTAGCCCTAACCCTAACCCTAACCCTAACCCTAGCCCTAACCCTAACCCTAGCCCTAGCCCTAGCCCTAACCCTAACCCTAGCCCTAGACCTAACCCTAACCCTAACCCTAACCCTAACCCTAACCCTAGCCCTAACCCTAACCCTAGCCCTAACCCTAACCCTAACACTAACTGAACTGTGTGGTTTTCTTTTTCCTTCTCTCTTTTGGCACTACTGGGGATTGAACCCAGGGCCTAATGTGCCAGGCAGACACTCTTTCCTCTGAGCTATATCTTAGTCCTGTGTAAATAAAATTCTTAAACTCCTCAAGTACAACTCTTGGTGGAAAACCACCAAAGCATCTGCCATACCAAAAAAAAGCAGAGCCACGTAGCTTCTGATTGTTGAAGACAGATCAGCAGAGCTGAATTGACAAGTAAATTTCGGTTGTTTTCAGACAGAGCCTTATGCTGTACTTTAGGTTGGCCTAGAACTCACTATGTGGTCTAGGCTGCCTTTGAACTTGAGATGCTTTTGTTGCCTCAGCTTCCTGAGTGCTCAGCTGCAGACAGATAATTTCCGTGTTGTGCTCTGCCATGCCTTCTTAAAAGGAGCAAGAAGTCTTTATTCTTCCCAAAGATACTGACTGCTTTTTGAAGTTTGAACAGCGTCTTCTCTGATAGGAATTGAAAGGTCTTTCAAAACCACATCACTGACTATAAAAAGATCTACTCTTCGGATTTTCGTCCTTCCAAAAACAGTTCTCAGAGGCAAAGTTGATTAATTTACATCTTCCTTTTTAAGGCTGGTGGAGGGTCGAGAATAATAAAAAAAAATCTCCCTCAAACCTCTTTTATGAGAGTTCTAATAGTACCCAATTTTTAAAATCAGGGTTCTACTCGCTGGGTGTGGTGGTGCTTGCTTTTAATCCCAGCATTTGCGAGGCAAAGGCAGGTGGATCACTGTGAGTTCAAGGCCAGCCTGGTCTACAAAGCAAGTCTAGGACAGCCAAGGCTACACAGGGAAACCCTGTCTCAAAAAACAACAAAACAAAACAAAACAAAACAAAACAAAAACAAACAAAAAAATCAGGGTTCTAATCCCTTTCATGAGGATCTAAACCCATGACTTTGTCACCTCCCAGATTCTCCCATCTCCAAACATCACTGCCCAGAAGATTAAGTTTTGTTTGAGACAGGATGCTACTATTTAGCCTTGGCTGGCCTGGAACTCACTGTGTAGACCAAGCTGGCCTCCAACTCAGAGTTTCACTGGCCTTTGCCTCTGGGACTAAAGGTGTGCACCACCATGCCTGGAAGGATTAAGTTTTAATTTAGGAATTTTGAGGAACAAAAATGTTCAGCCCATAGTAAGTCTTCATGTATTAGATTTCCCTAGTTCTTTGGACCAAGTGAACAAAGCAAATTGCCCACTAAGCAATTGGCTATGGCCATGGTGGCAGCCTCTGCATTATCTTTGGCTTTGGGGTTACCTGTCTCTTAAAACAATGATGAAGAGAAAAATATCATTTTGAATATGGAAGGAAAGACAGAACTGGTGTTCCTTTGAATTTCTACACAGGTTTTTAATCCAGTTTTATTTAAAACTGTCACCATCATATACATGCATATACTGAATTACTAATTGGGTAATCTAAAAGGACAAAAGAGTTATCCTGGTTTGTATTTCTGGAGGTTCACTACAGAGAAAAACATAGATTCTCTTTGGGAGTGATGCTCTTGAAAAACGTTCTTTTTCTCTTAAAAAAAAAGTGCATTGTGGGGCTGGGGAGATGGCTGAAATATGGATCAGCCTTCGTGCAAGGCCACGCCTCGCCTCCCTCGGTTGGCTGTTCAAACACCATCCTTTCTGTCTGGGAAGTGGATGGTGGCGCTGCAGTTCACACTTCCTGTACTTTGGAACCCACAGCCATCAACTGCCACTTAACACATGCCAGACGCTGAGCAAAAGGACATCAGAGGTTGGGACTAAAAAAACCCGCTGTGTCTATGCACGCGTGTTTAAAAGCGAGGGCATTTGTTAGCCAAGGTCAAGTGCGCATTGCTCGGTAAGAAGAAGCTGCCCAGGGAGTTAGTCCAGCGCAGAGTGACAGCAATTTCTCCTAGGTGTATTTTTCTGGATGGTCTTCTGGAGCCAGGAACAGTGCAATTGATGGGGGCAGACAGGCCAGCACAGCCTGCTTCCCACAGCAGACGGACTTGGAGAAATGCCTTCCTATGCTCATTAATTAGGACTCTTTCCTGAAGAATAAGTAAGTCATCATAAAAGATAGAATCCGAGCTGAGTTTGGAATTTGTTTTCGGACTAGCAATTGAAGAAAGATGGGGGTTGTATTCTCAAAGCCCCACCCATGCATCAGCTAAATGACATCCTTTTGGGGGGCTGGGACATCGAAACTGGGTCTCTCAATGTAGCCCTGGTGGTCTTGGAACTCACTGTGTAGACCAGGCTGGCCTAGAACTCACAGAGCTTTGCCAGCCTCTGCCTCAGTGCTGAGGTGAAAGGCTTGTGCCAACCACACCCATGGCTCTGAACAGCATCCTTTTAAAAGATAAATGTAAGGGCTGGAGTGAAGGCTCACTGTTTAAGAGCACTTGCTACTGTTTGCAGATGACCCAAGTTTGCTTCCCAGCACCCACATGGGAGTTCACAAGCATCTATAACTTTAGTTCCAGGGGGATCCCCCGGCCTTTGCAGGCACCAGGCATACATGTGAGCCGACATACATACATGCAGGCAAGACACTAATCCATATGACATAACAGTCTTCAAAACAAAGCTAAACATAGTTCAATCAGGCAAAACCCAGCAAGTCCTACAACGTCATGAGGCAGGTTTTAGTTGGAAGCGTACCAATAGCAAGAGGGATAGACAACAAATGACAGAATAGTCTTGGGCAGAGAAGCAGGTCCAACAATGTCCTCTACTGTGTCCCTTAACAACCGATATTATGGGGGTGGGGCTTTTGTGTGTCTCTGAAGGTTCGCTTCATGTATATAGTCTCCAGACTGCGGCACCATTTTTCTAGTTCATGGGCTTCCATTTCCTCTCAACACTCAGAGCAGAGGGGGATTCATATTAGAGCCTTGAGAGGTAAGTCAGGGTTGGTGTTGGGGACAGGAAGGAAGAAGTCTCAGAGGGGAGAACATTATGTTTGACTTACTACAGCTTTCTTTCCCTCCCCTCTCATCTTACCATTAAGTTGTGCAAAGAAGGCTTATCTTTTTGAAATGTTTCAAACATTTACTGTTCTGAGCCTTTGGCTTGGGGAAGGCGGACTGTTACCTGACCAGAAGGGAAAGTAAAGGTACTTTAAAAAAAAGAGCTTTATAGCCAGGCATGGTGGTGCACGCCTTTAATCTCAGCACTTGGGAGGCAGAGGCAGGTGGATCACTGTGAGTTCCAGGCCAGCCTGGTCTACAAAGCGAGTCCAGGACAGCCAAGGCTACACAGAGAAACCCTGTCTTGAAAAACAAAAACGAAGAAAACACACACAAAAATAAAAAAAAAAGAGCTTTATTTTTATTTTTACTTGTATGTGGTGTGTGTGTGTGTGTGTGTGTGTGTGTGTGTGTGTGTGTGTGTGTGTGTGTATGCCATGCATGTGGGTGCCAGTGGAAGGCAAAAGATAGTATCAGACCTGCTGCACTTTGAGTTACATGTATCTGTGGACTGCCTGATGCGGGTGCTGGGAACTGAACTTGGGTCTTCTGAAAGAGCAGCAAGTACTCTTTTTTCTTTTGGTTTTTCGAGATAGGGTTTCTCTCTGTAGCCTTGGCTGTCCTGGAACTCGCTCTGTAGTCCTGGCTGGCCTTGAACTCATGGAGATCCATCTGCCTCTGCCTCTCAAGTGCTGGGATTAAAGGGTGTGCGCCACCACCGCCCAGCAAGCAGCAAGTACTCGTACTCTTAACTACTGGGCCATCTCTCCGGCCCCTAGCAGTCCTTTGCTTATGCAAAGAAGGGAGCTATTATAGATTTTGGTGTTCTTTAATGATGGTTCTATACGTCAACTTCATTGGCTTGAGGTTTAAGACTCTTCTGGAAAGGATACCCTAATTAGAGTAGGGGGATTGAAACATGCTAGATGGGAGGGGTTTATTTAGAGTGTGTTTTGCCTGCTTCCAAGGCACAGAGCAAAGTTTGTCTGCCCCTAAGGTTTATTTTATGTCTGAGGGTAAATGGCTACTTAAAGTAATGGATCCTGTATGCATGTGACTCCTCCTGATCATAAAAAAAAAAAAAACCTGGCTCTGTGTGGTTTGATTTTTAGTGTAGGTAAAGATTGACATTAAGCAAACTATTGTATAGCCTTTGCCAAACCTCAATTTAAGTATCTTTTTAAAGTTGAGTTATTATTATTATTATTATTAGTTTGTTTTTTTTGTTTTTTTTGTTATTATTATTTTTCAAACAACTGTTAACCCTTACTAGCCTGGAACTGGCTATGTAGACTGGCCTTGAACTTTTAATAATCCTCCTGCCTCCGCTTTCCAACTGCTAGGCTTACAGCCAAGCACTATCACACCTGACTCTGAATTGCATTTTCAATGGGAAATTTAACTAAATAATTTATATTTTCGAGATAAGATATTCTGCAGCCTAGGCTGGCCTAGAGCTCCCTATACAGCTGAGGGTGGCCTTGAACTTTTTATCCTCTACCTCCTTACCCCATAAATGGTGGGATTACGTTAACAGGAGCATACCACTGTGTAGGTCAGTCTTCTTCCTCCCTCTCCCCCAGGGGATTGGACTCAGAGCTTCACACGTGCTAGGTAAACTCTCTACTACTGGGCGCTATGCCCAGACAAAGCCTTCTTGAACTGTGCGTTTTGACAGAATCTTATGTAGCTCAGAATGGTCTCAATCTCCGTTGCAGCTGAGTCTGTCCTTTCCCGCCTCATCCTCTTGCCTTCACCTCCCAAGTCCTGGGATTATTGGTATGTGCCACCACTCAATCTTTTTTATTTTAACTTTTATTTTTCTCTCATACATTACATCCCCTCTCTCTACTCTTCCCAGTCCCTCCCTCTCCCTCAAATCAACGCCTCCTCTGTTTCCCTTAAAAAAAAAAAAAGGTCTCTCAGGGATATCCAACCGAGTAGGAGAAAAGGGATCCCAAGTACATGCAAAAGAGTAAGAGCTGCCAGGCATGGTGGTGCATACCTTAAATCCCAGCACTCAGGGAGGCAAAGCCAGGTGGATTCGCTGTGAGTTCGAGGCCAGCCTGGTCTAACAAAATGAATCCAGGACAGCCAAGGCTACACAGAGAAACCCTGTCTTGAAAAACAAAAAACAAGCAAACAAAAGAGTAAGAGACACCCTTCACTCCCACTGTTCGGAATCCCACAAGAACACCAAATTTGCCAGGTATGATGGCACACGCTTGTAATCCCAGCACTTGGGAGACAGAGGTAGGCACATCTCTGTGAGTTTGAGGCCAACCTGGTTTACAAAACAAGTCTAGGACAGCCAAGGCTACACAGAGTAACCCTGTCTTGGAAAAAAAAAAAAAAAAGAACACCAAGCTACACAACCATAAGGAATATGCAGAAGACCTAGCTGATACCCACACAGTATGAGCGTCAGTTGTCTGTGTTTGTGCTTCAGTGTGTGAGCCCCTGTGGTACCCTGCTTAATTGCTTCTGTGGGCCATGTTCTCCTGTTTTCCTCCACCCCTCTGACTCCTACAACCCTCCCTCCCTCTCTTCTGTGGGGTTCCTCAAAGTCCCACTGATGTTTGGGTGTGGATCTCTGCATCTGTTTCCATCAGTTGCTGGCTGATGCCCCTCTGACGACAACTGGGCTAGGCACGGATCTATGAACATAGGAGGATGTCATTAGGAGTCATTTCATTGGCTTCCCACCCCCCACCCCCCCCATGTTTGGTTCTATCCTGGGTCCCTGGGCTGTCCTACCTCTGGTTCCTGGTCACCCAGGCAGTGTCAGGTGGCCACCACTCAATAATCATCATCCTCTCCTCCTCCTTTATTTTTGTTTTTTTGAGACAGGGTTTCTCTGTGTAGCCTTGGCTGTCCTGGACACACTCTGTAGACCAGGCTGGCCTGGAACTCACAGCGTTCCACCTGCCTCTGCCTCCCAAGTGCTGGGATAAAATGCGTGCTCCACCACGCCCCGGCTTCTCCTCCTCTTTCTTTCCTCTTCCTATCTCAGAGGTTTTTTGTTGTGGTAACTGAGATTATAATGAGATATTCCCAAATTGCCAGACAGAAGAGTTGATAAAGACACACATTCCCTTAGAGTGTGGGATGTTTTTTTTTTTCTTCCCCCAGAGAAAGGGTTTCTCTGTGTAGCCTTGCCTTTGTAGACCAGTCTGGCCTCGAACTCACAGCAATCCACCTGCCTCTACCTCCCTAGTGCTGCGATTAAAGGTGTGCGCCGCCATGCTGGGCTGTGGGATGGTCTTAATTCAGATGAAATGTTTTCTAAAAACTGATGGACTATGAGGAGGAAGGTACTAAGTGTGACAATTGTGGCGCTGCGGGCTGAAATGACACCCGAGTGCCACTGGGAGGCGCAGTGGTACAGTGAGTAAGAGGAAGCCACCATCTACTGTTAGCTCAACTTCCATCTCCCTTGGTACCTCCCACAGGCCACTTAATCTCATTCTGGGTCAGTTTTCTTATCTGCAAAATAGAGATATTCTTTTCTCGCTGTATTTTGATGAGACTTAGATATGATAAAGTTCAAAGCACTCTTAAAAGATGCACTGTGGCCATTGAAATAAATGTGCTGGGAAGGGCCGCCAGGGGCTGAAGCATAAAGGGCAAGAAATGAATTGGAGAATTGAAGTACCCTGGGGTTTGTGTACGAATTTTAATTCAAATATTTATAAGAGGTGTGCGAAGTTTTTTCTTGAAGGATAAAGGGCTGTGGGGCTGTGGTTGTCTTTAGAGGGTAGAAGCGGGTGGTGAGGAGGAGGGAGGCTTCTCCTTATTATATTACATCTATTAAACAAAGAAACAGGGAATCTGAGCAATGGGATTATGGACTTTGATATCTCTATTATTTCCTCTTTAAAAAGCCAAACATATTTTAAAAAAATTACCAAAAGGCCCTTGTGTAGATGTTTTTGGTGAAGTTGAGAGGTTATTGGTGAAGAGTAATCGTGGTCCCCAGAAAAAGCAACCCTTTCAAGGGACAGCTCTCTAAGGACAGGAAGCGCTTCAGGTTCATAGCTTGGCATCTCTTGAATGTAAACAAACTAGGTGACAGGCTTTCTCCGCTAAGAAATCCTTTTTCTGGCATCTTATGGCTGGGGGAATATACAGTTGGTTGTGCTTGGGGCAGCTGCCTGATGCTCGCTCTAGAACTTTGTTCTAGAAAACTGTCCCTCTCCCAGGGGGTCTCCTTTTGTCCTGTTTCTTGGTTGTCTTGTACCATCTCCTTGGATGAACTTATTCTCCCCAAGGCCTCTCCTCTAATTCTCTCTAGCTGTGTGTGTGTGTGTGTGCGCTCGTGCCCAAGGACAACTTTAACTTTGGGTAGCATTCTTTAGGTGTTGTCCAACTATTTTTCTTCTTTTTGAGACAGGGTCTCTTACTGGCCCCTAAACTCCAAGTAGACTAGTCTAGGCTGGCCAGTGAGTCCAGGGACCCACCCACCTGTCTCTGCCTCCTGGGCGCTAGGATGACAAATGCAGGCTGCCAAACCCTGCATTCCCCCTAACCAAACTGAGGTATTTGCTCCTGCAAAGCAAACGTCTTATTTACTAAGCAACCTCTTCAGCTCCTGCTGTAATTTCTTAAAAATGTATTTGATTGGGAGGCAGAGGCAGGCGGATCGCTGTGAGTTCGAGGCCAACCTGGTCGACAAAGTGAGTCTAGGACAGCCAAGGCTACACAGAGAAACCCTGTCTCAAAAACAAAAACAACAACAACAACAACAACAACAACAACAACAACAACAACAACAAAAAAATGTATTTGAACCAGAATGCAGCTCATCCTCTGGATTCTGCTGCCTGTATCCTGGTGGGGCAGATAAACAGCCAAAGCCAGAGGCGGAGCAGTGTGATCTCGGGGAGGCGGGGCCAGAAGTGGTGGGAGGGGTCTTCTTCCTTGGGAGGCTTGTACTGAGAGGTGTTAAAAGGCGCTGATGCTCAGTGCATAGATGCCTTAATTCACTAAAGGTCCCCAAGTGCTGGTGCGCACGGACTAGCTAGAACGCCCTCTTAAGGGAGAGATTAACCCTTATTTACTAGTGGGGACTCAGGGGAGCACTTTGGACAGAAAAGGGAAGATACCTGCCCTCCCTTATTTATTAGTCTCAAAATAGTGAGTTTTTGCCCTCTCATCTCTGAATTTGATTTTGAGTTCTTTATTTGTGATTTCTTTGTGCGCCTTATTATGAACGCATTTCAGCATGGCAGGTGTGTTCTAGTGCACCACCGCTTTTAACATCCATGCTCTGATGTTACTGTTCTCTTTCCCCCTTCCCCCACTTCTCTCTTTAAATTAATGACCACCACCAGCTCGGTCAAACTGTCCTTGGCATCCAGAAAGCTAAATCCCGTGGTCAAGCCTGAGGCTTCCCTTTTTTGCATATTTTAAAAAAGTGAGATCTAATTTACATACCAAACTACTCACTTTTCTAAAGTGTGCGATTTGGTAGTTTTTCTTTTTCTCTTTTGAGGCAGGTCTCACTCCGTAGCCCAGGCTAGCCTTAACCTGATGGTCCTCTGAGTGTTGGGCTCATAGGCGCGAACCACCACATCCGGCTAGGTTTTTAGTTTGTTCTCAGAACTGCAGTCATGTCGGCAACTCTCTAATCCCAGAATATTTTCCTAATCTCCAAAAGAAACTCCATCCCCATCATGGATTACACAAGTTCTCAGCTTCAGCTTCCGGTAACCACTGACCTGCTGCCGCCACCTGCCGGGAACTGCCCCTTCCTGACGTCTTACGTAATGGAGTCACTAAGCACATCTTATCTTGATCAGTGATAGCCCCTCTTCCGTCATCTGCCCTTCCGAACACCCTCTCTTTCTTTCTTTCTTTTTTAAAGGTTTATTTATTCATTATTATGTATACAGTGCTCTGCCTGCATGTAAACTTCAGGTAGAAGAGAGCATCAGATCACATTACAGATGGTTGTGAGCCACTATGTGGTTGCTGGGAATTGAACTCAGGACCTCTGGAAGAGCAGGCAGTGCTCTTAGCCTCTGAGCCATCTCTCCTACCCTCTCTTTCTTGAGCTTCCAGTCTTGGGGTACATTTTTCAGTCTTCTTTCATGCATCCTCCTTATCTTAATGTTGGGGAGCCTTCACCCCTCAGCTGAGAGATCTCTTTCTCACAGGCACTCCCCGAGCACCCGCAGGCACTCATAGATTTCAGTGCTGTACACTGCCGTCAAATCCTACACTTGATCTTAGCCAGGAAATGATGTCATCAAGTCCTAAATTTATCCCCTAGCGAGGACTTTGTCTCTACTTCCAGAACTAATTGTTCACCTCCTCTCTGCTTCCCAACACGCATTGCGCAATCAGCACTCCCCGGAACTGACCTTGGGGGTCACTCTCCTGCCCTCCCATTTCTTTCTTCCACAAACTTCTCCTCTAGTTGCTTTAGCTCAGAAACTTAGCAGTCGTGCGCCACTTCTTCACACCCCGCCCAACGTTGCATCTATGCCACATTCTGCGGCTCTTCTTCCAAAGCTTACCCAGAGCCCAGCTCCTCACTGCCTCTTTAGACGCTGTGCCTAGGGAAGCCCGACTATTTTCATACGTGTTGTGTGGATGTAGTATATATAAAGGCATGTGCACGCATGTGTGTGTGTGAGTGTGTGTATTTAGAGAGGCTAGAGAAGGATTCAGGTGTCTTACTCTACGGCTGTCCAAGTTACTTTTTGAGACAAAGTCTATCACTGATCTAAGGCTTTGCTGCTCTGGCTGGCCAGTGAGTTTCCACATCTGCCTCAGTCAGTGCCCACCCTCCCTTCTCCCCACCCCCATGCTGGAGTTACAGGCATGGCTATGCCAGCTTTTATGTGGGTGCTGGGGATTCAAAATAAGATTTTCTTGTCTGCATTGCCAGCACTCTTACCCACAGAACCATCTCCCTAGCCCTCCCGGTAGCTTATCAACTGCCGACGGGTGTTTCTACCAGCACATCTATGGGCACTCTTAGCTTCAGAGATTGTTTTAAGACAAGGTGAGTCATGCCCCTCTTTGCTAAGAATCATTCACTAGGTCACCACATTGCTCAGGATAAAAGCCAAAGTCCATACATTGTCCTTCAAGCCCTCCAAACGATGGCTTCCCCCGCCCCATCACGTCCTTTCCTGCTAATCTCTACCTTGATGTCTCTGAGTTAGACACAGTGGCCTCCTCTCCCTTCCTCATCTCAAATATACACCTTGCAGTTTGCACTTACTGTTCTGCCTAGAATGTTCTTTCTCCAGATGCCTCATGTTCCTATTGTTCAATTCTTTGTTTACGCGTTACTTAGTTAATGCAACTCCGTTCTATTTTAGTTAACTAATTAACTAATTAGAGACAGGCTCTCACATATCGGAGACTGGTCTCAAACTTTCTGCAGAGCCAAGAATGACCCTGACCTTCTGATCCTCCTGCCTCTACCTCCCAAGCGCTGGGGTTACAAGCACACATCACATACCTAGTTTATGAGGTACTGGAAAACTGAACCTCGGGCTTTGTGCATGCTAGGCAGCACTTTACCAAATGATCTGTATTTGCACCCAATGGGTCCTGTTTATAATACCAACTTGCAGCCAGGTGAGGTGGTGCACGCCTTTCATCCTAGCATTCGGAAGGCAGAGACAGGTGGATCTCATAGCTCCCCACTTCCTCCCCATATTCTCTATGCAAATTTCTGTTTCTTTAGCTGTTTTCAAAGCACTTAACAGTGTACACGCGCGCGCGCGCACGCGCACACACACACACACACACACTTATACTTAAGTAGATTCTTACATAGATGTGCACACACATGTACACAATGCACCTACATGTATACACACATGTACACATATTTGTTTTATTGCAGTCCTTGTCCACTTGCTTGTAGACTTTATGAATACAGGGGCTTCATTTTGTGCCCTGCTGTATTCCCAGGAACCGGAATGGTTTTAAACCACAAGTTGTTAGCATATACAGATACCCTCTCCCCAGAAAAATGGCAAGCGCAGGACCATTTTTAAAAAATTGCTTGTTTTCTGCTTGATGCACCCTTGCTGGCTGAGCTGCATGTGAAATGGTAGCAGCCTTCTATTTTCTTCTTCTGTGACACAGCTCCTCCAACCTATGGGCTCACACAGTGATTTCCAAGGGACATTTGTTCTGCACATCTTCCCTGAGGTCCCTGGGGAGTCAGCCTCCATGCCCATCTGTGAGGTTGGCATAGAAACGTCCTCTGTTTCAGATGTATGGACGCTTGATTCTTGGGTAGAGATTCCACAAGGAGAGGAGATTATTTGGGGCATTATACGTTGCTCACTAAAGCCAATGTGACAGAAGTGCCATCAGCAAGGTTAGCAAGCACAAACATGAACGCTGGCTGGAACCGTGCTGCTTGCCGTAGAGTTGCAAAGGGATTTCAGAAATGCAGTCCCCGAAGATCTGACTGGCACCCTCTTCTCCTTTCTCCATGACCGAGGTGGTGGTGGTGGTGGGTGGAGGGTGGAGGGGTGGGGGTAGGGTGGTAGGGTGGCATTTTCTCCCTTTCTGGCTGCTCCCTCCCATCTTTCCTTCTTTCTCCACTCGGTTTCTTTCTTTCCTGCTTGTTCCCTTCCTCTCCTGCTCTAACCTTCCCTCAACTAGGACACAGAGTGTCAGAGAAGAAAGGCAAATCTCCAGGGTTACAGAATTAGCGGTGAAATTAGAGCCCAGACTCATGTGTCTTGTTTCTTATTTCTTTTGGAATATATTGTGTTATCTTCCCAGAAAAGAAGGGCGCGGCCAGGATGCTATTGAATTAAGCATTCCTGGAGAAGTTAACTGCTTCTTTCTCAGGGACTTAGATCAGGTGGGCAAGTGGCTAGAGTTTAACCAAAGACTGAAAATTGTATCTTTGTCTTCACACTTTTTAACATTTCTAGTTTCTCTCTCTAACCCTCCAGACAGCTCACGTGGCCATCTGTCTTTACCTTAAGCCATCATTGGCTCACTTGCCTGTAGAGAGCCTCATCTTCTACGGGCAAGAGAGGATGGAGAGGATAATTACAAAATACAGTTTAGAAATTGCTAAAAGCTAATTTATATTATACATAAGTATATGTTTTATTAACATACAAATTTGCATTTTATAATGTAATATAATTTATATAAAAATCATACAGCTGATATTTGTTGACCATGCTTTGTGTGACAAATGCAATTTTCATTAGGAAAGTAAATCATGAGATACCATCCTCACACCCACTAGAATTACAATAAACAACAACAACAACAACAATAATAACAGTAGACATAAGGGCTGACAAAGATGTGGAAAAATCAGAACCCCATATATTGCTGGCAGCAGCACAAAATGTTGTAGCCATTTTGGGAAATAATCTGGTAGTTCCTCAGGCTGTTAAAATGACCATGTAACACAGAAATTCCATTTCCTGGTATGTGCAGGAAAATTGCAAACATAGCTTCTCACAGAAATGTGTACACAGATGCTTAAGGAAGCATTGCTCCCAACAGCAAAGGGAAGACATACCCGTATGTTTATCCTTTGATGCACAGAAAAGAAAATCTGCTATATCTACGTAATTTGATGATGCAGCCACAAAAAGGAAATGAAGTTTTGATACATGACATTGCAGGGGGCAGAGGGGGAACCTTGACTGCACCATGCTAAGATGCTAACCAGAAAAGTCTGTGCAGTATGTGTGGGGTACCCAGAATAGGTATCTTGAAGGAGACTTATTGCCAGGGCCTGGGGAAGAAGAGGCTGGGAGTGGACAGTACAGATACCAGGGATGCTTTTTGATGGTATTAAAAAAAAGAGGTTTGGGTTTTTGTTTTTGTTTTTGAGGCAAAGTACCTTATATTCCAGATGGCTTCTAACTTCCTGTGTAGTACATACTGGCCTTGAATTTCCAATTTTCCTGCCTCCAGCTCCCAACTGCTGGAACTACAGGCATGTGACACTACATCTGGTGGGAAAGAAATATTCTGCAATTGGGTAGTGGTCTTTGTGGCAGTACCCTGCAAACGTACTGAACCACGCCTTTTAAAGTGGTGAGTTTTATGTTATGTGAATTTTATCTTCTTTTTTTCTTCCTTCTTCTTTTCTTTTTTCTTTTTTTCTTTCTTTCTTTCTTTCTTTCTTTCTTTCTTTTTTTTTTTTTTTTTGAGACCAGGTTTCTCTGTGTAGCTTTGGCTGTCCTGGACTTGTTTTGGAGACCAGGCTGGGCCTCGAACTCACAGCAATCTGCCTACTTCTGCCTCCCAAGTACTGGGATTAAAGGTGAGCGCCCTCACGCCTGCTGTGAATTTTATCTTATTAAAACTATTTTGGGGCTGGAGAGATGGCTCAACGGTTAAGAGCACTGTCTGCTTTTCCATAGGTCCTGAGTTCAATTCCCAGCAACTACAATAAAAAATATTTTATGAATTTAAAATTATATGTAGTTAAATCAATGTGTTTAAACTTATTTTCTGTGATATTTCTTGTAAGCAGACTTTGACTTCTTGAGTAATTTAAAGAAATTTCCTTTGGGGCCTAGGGAGATGACTCAATGATTAAGAGCATTTGCTCCTCTTCCAGAGGTCTGGGGTTTGATTCCCAGGATCCACATAGGCCGCTTACAGACTCTGCAGGTACCAGGCTCACATGTGGTGTGCAAACATACATGCAGGAAACATACAAACATGCACCGGATCTATATGAAAAAATATTCTTTAATTTTGTTATTGTTTTTTCTAGATAGGCTAGCCTTCAAAGAGCCAACATAACCAGCTTCCTGCTAGGCTTTGTTTAAGGCAACTCCAAGTGTGTGTGTGTGTGTGTGTGTGTGTGTGTGTGTGTGTGTGTGTGAGAGAGAGAGAGAGAGAGAGAGAGAGAGAGAGAGAGAGAGAGAGAGAGAGAGACAGACAGACAGAGAGAGAGAGACAGAGACAGAGAGACAGAGAGACAGAGACAGAGAGACAGAGAGACAGAGACAGAGAGACAGAGAGACAGGGACAGAGATGTAGCCCAGGCTGGCCTAGAATGTGCTTTGTAGTTGAAGCTGGCCTTGAAACCCTGATCCCCCTGCCTCTGTCTTGCACTCCTGTCTGACCTCTTGATTCTTGAGTTGCGTGTGTTGGCTGTAGCTCGACTCCATCGCGTCTTCAGAAGGTCAGAGGGAAACCTAGTCATCACTAAACAGTCAACTTAATGGCAAACCATTTGCTGAACGTAAATTAAGTTGGCTTTGGGATGCGAGATCAACGGTAAAGTGTTTGACTCACTTGCATGGGTTTCTGGCTCTGCTCCTCCCCACTGGAGACAATATCAAGCTGGGCTTGGGGCGACAGCTTAATGGAAGAGGCCTAGGTTTGATTTCTAGGGATGAAGGAAAGAGGAGGAAAGGCTGGCCGGCAGACATGCCAAGTTGGGAAAGTCAGACTCTTATAAGTCAGGTTGGGGAAGGAATCATAATATTATGGCGGTTCTTTGGTGTACAGATATTAGATTTTTGGCTTTTTTTTTGTTTTGGCTTTTTGTTTGTTTGTTTTTTTTTTTTTTTTTGAGACAGGTTCTCTCTGTGTTAGCCTTGGCTATCCTGGACTCGCTTTGTAGACCAGGCTGGCCTCGAACTCCCATTGATCTGCCTGCCTCTGCCTCCCGAGTGCAGATTTTTGACTCTTGATACTGGTTGCAGGGCCATGTTTGATTTTCTAAAAGTCATTCAGCTTACACTAATGCAGTACACCCTGTTCTCAGGAGTTGCTCAACACCAAGTTTGCGATTCTGTTAAATGCCCCAACATTTGCATATTATGCCAATAAAAACTTTGGTGGTTATCTGGGGGACCAAATCTATGGACCTGAGTGGATGCCTTGGCACCCACAGCTAACTGTGACTGTTGTGACAGACTGTTTTCCCAGAGACAGCATTCGCACAGCTGAGTGTCAGGGTCCAGCTGCTCTCACCATCACCTACCCATTGTTTCAAAGAGCCAAGTGATAGTTACGCTGTTTCTCCTATGGGTCATTCGCTCCCTCAAAAGGTAGGACAGCAACAGTGCTACCAGGCAACTGGGTCCTACTCCTTGCTGCCATGGTACTTTTTCTGCCCAGGGAGACCCAGAAATGCCATGATACATGCCACACCCAATCAAGTCAGTTGGCATTCAAGTAGACTTAAGCGTATAATCACATAGTTAGTTAAGACTTTTCCCCCCCGAGACAGGTTTTCTCTGTGTATCCTTGGCTGTCCTAGACTCGCTTTGTAGACCAGGCTGGCCTCAAACTCACAGAGATCTGCCTGAGTGCTGAGATTAAAGGCATAGTTAAGACATTTGATGCCAGAGCAAGTATGGCATTCAGATGTTTTCGGATTTTGGGAAGATGATATTTTGCATACGGTATTTGTTGTGTAATACTGCCATTGTGGCCCGGGACGGAGTTCTGTAATTGGACAGTGGTGAACAGTCATACAAAATGGTCTATTGATGTGAAATTTACACAAATAATCTCATGCTAATTCAGGCCAGGGTGCATGGCCAGATGAATGAGTTCACATCAAATTATCTTTTCGGTTTTCAGCTTTTGGATCTTTAGGGTTGGTGAGGAGAAGGGCGAGCCTGTCTCAGTCAGTTCTGTCACGAAATGTGTGGGTCTCAGTTCTTTCTGGACAGAGGTCTTTCAGGGGGCAGGGGTGCTCACTGGGGAGGGCAGAGGGAAGATGTACAACTCCTGTCTAGGTCAGTAAGTATGGGGACACTCGGCAAGACAATGACCTTGAGAGGAGAGAGCGAGCGCCACTGCGCCATACTTCTCTTGGGATTCCAGTCTCCTTGGAGCACCTGCTAAGCTGTCAAAGCTTGTTAGCCTTTCCTTGATTCCTGTAGCACATTAGGGCCTTCTCGGAGCATTCAACCATAGCTAAGTTTGTAAAGTAAAATTTCTGGTGACTAATATTTATCTAAATTAAGTTAATTATAGGGATGATAAAGCTCCCTCAGACATGTGTTTTGAAGAGATTAGGGTGAACTGCCTAAATAAGAAGCCAAGAGAATTTTTCTCCCCTGGCAAATTGACTTGCTCTCATCCCTGCTGACCGTACACGGGGCACAGCTGCGCTTCTAGGTGCCTCTGTTCAGAACTTTTATTGGTGTTAAAGGGGGAATAAACAGGCAAGCTCAACCACACTGAGGAGGTGTCCCCTGCAACCCCAAGCACATATAGTATATTGGTTTAAATTGTTTAAAAGGAAGATAAAGAAAGCAGTGGTGCAGGGCTTTGTGTGTGAGGCTGTGGGATGTGGGTGTTGGAGCCGAGGGTAGCAGTGGCGGGAAAGATGACTCCAACTGTAGCTGCTGATTACATTTCATTCTCAGCCGGGTGTGATGGTGCACTTCTTTAATCCCAGCACTCGGGAGGCAGAGACAAGCGGATCACTGTGAGTTCGAGGCCAGCCTGGTCTACAAAGGGAGTCTGGGATAGCCAAGGCTATAGAGAAATCCTGTCTCGAAAAACAAACAAACAAACAAACAAAAAACATTTCATTCTTTCCTCCCTCCAACCCTCCCTTCCCTTCTAGTTATAGTAAACCACCAGAACTCTATCTTGATAATCACCTACACCATCTTCTGTGCATCATAAATTTCAATTTGACGTATCCAATAGGCAGTGACCAAGTGTTGTTGTTGTTTTTTTTTTTTTTTTTGATGCTGGGGATGCCTAAAGGTGTAGTGGTTCTTAGGGATGCACAAGCATCGAGACTGGTTTTGTACCCTAAGGCTATAGTTTGCTGAGATAGAGAGATAAGTTCAGTAGCTGTGCGTGTACAGTAGGATAAGCTGACTCTCGTGATAAGAGTATTTGTAGGTTTACTGCCTATTTCTCCTTGGCTGGTGCCTTAGTTTGAGGAGGACCCCAGGACCCAGATCTGCCTGTCATAAAGTTCTTCTTGTAGGTTTCCAGGACCCTGTGGGTCCTGTTATTTCCCCATTCTTCCATGCTACTCTCGCCTAAAGTCTCAATAGGATGTCCTCTCCTCTGACCCACTTTCTTGGTAAGTAAGGTTTTTCATGGGACGTATCCCTTGGACTAGTGTTTTGATATAAGTGAGTATATACCGTTTGTCTCTTTTTGCTTCTGGGTGAACTCACTCATTATGATAATTTCTAGGTCAATCCATTTGTCCACAAATTTCGGGAATTCCTCGTTTTTAATAGCTGAGTAATACTCCATAGTGTAAATGTACCATAGTTTCTTAGTCCATTCTTCTACTGAGGGACACTTAGGCTGTTTCTAAGGCACCAGCCAAGGAGAAATAGGCAGTAAACTTCGAACCCCTACCAAGACCTAGCCGACGAACACGATATTCTCCACTGTTGAGTGGAGAGTGAGATCTGATTCTCACGTGAACTCTGGTGCCCCTTTTCTGACCATGTCCCCTGGATGGGGAGGCCTGGTGGCACTCAGAAGAAGGATAGCAAGTTACCAAGAAGAGACTCAATAATCTTAGAGCATACATAGGGGGAAGAAGTCTCCCTCAATCACAGACATAGGGGAGGGGAGAAGGGGGGAAGTGGGAGGGAGGGAGGAATGGGAGGAAACAGGGGAAGGGCTAACAATCAAGATGTAATATGAATAAATTAATTAAAAAAAAAAAAAAAAAAGAGTATTTGTAGGCCACCTAGGAATGCAGGAATTTAAAACAGCCTGTGACAGGTGTGGGCCTTGAGGGAAACTTGTTTTTAGAAAATGATGCTTTTTAACTGTCATTTTGTTGTTGTTGCTTAACATTTAAACAATTTAAACAAAGTGCAGATCGTAATGTAGTCCAACGAATGTTGACAAATATTATATATATATAATACCACTCCAGTCAGGATGTAAACTGTTTTTATCACTAAAAACAAAAAACAAAAACAAAAACATTCCTTCGTGTTACTTTCTAGCCAGTTCTTCCTTCAGCTACCTCCCTAGAGTCAATCAGATGAGCTACCATCAGTCTAGGAATTACCAGGAGGAGAGAAGAGTGTAGCACAGCATGGGTATGTGAGAACGGGGAGACATGGGGGATCCCCAGGCCTGTGATCACGTGTTGCCAAGGCTTTCATCCTTTGAGAAAAATGGAAGGGAAGAGTATTAGGACATTTCTGTTGTTATAACAAAAATCCTAAGGCTGAGCACTTTACGAAGGAGAGATTTATTTAGCTCATAGTGTTAGAGACTGGCATTAGCTTGGCTCTGGTGAAAATCTCACGGTGCGTGGCATCATTAGGAAGGGAATGTGTGTGAGAGGGAGCGGTCACACGGTGGAAGAGGAAACCGTAAAGACATAGTCGAGGGAGATAGGGTTGCTGTTTTCTAATCGCCCACTTGTGAGAAATAAGTCACGGGTCCCAAGAGTTTTATTTTATTTTTTATTTCTTCTGAGACAGGGTTTCTTTGTGTAGCCTCGGCTATTCTGGACTTACTTTGTAGAGCAGGCTGGCCTCGAATTCACAGAGATCTGCCTGCCTCTGCCTTGGCCTCTGCTTCCCTCGGTGCTGGGATTACTCCAATAGTTTTACTTTAACCCTTTGAAAGCCAGTGTCCTCAGTGCCCTAATCACTCTCTACTACACCCCTCCGCTTGAAGGTCATCCGGGATGAACTCTCTAACACACAGAAGGGCCAGCAGGCGAGGCCCCGCAGGCCTTATTTTAGTGAGATTATTTGGATGGTAATGTGGTTGTGGGGGCTGGAGAGGGTACAGGATAGAGGCAGAGAGACCTAGAAGGAGCAGTTTCAGTCATCCAGACATGATGAAGACTATAGACCTGGCTGACAGTGTGTGGGAGACGGCCCGAGGAGTTAGGCTCCCGGGTGACGGGGTTATGGGAGGGTGAACAAAGGCAGGAATGTGTACAAAGGCTCCTTTGGTTGTTTGAATGAACATGGCCCCCACAGACCCATAAGGGGTGGCGCTATTAGGAGGGATGGCTGTGCTGGGGTAGGTGTGGCCTTGTTGGAGGAAGTGTGTCACTGGGGGCGGGCTTTGAGGTCTCAGATGCTCAAGCCAGGCCCAGTGTCTCAGTCTCTTCCTGCTGCCTGCCCATCCTCGTGGGGAGCTCTCAGCCACCTCTCCAGCACCGTGTCTGTCTGTGTGCTGCCCGTGCTCCCCGAGTGAAAATAGTGGATTAGCCTTCTGAACTGTAAGCCAGCCCCCATTCAATGTTCTTCCTCATGTGAGTTGCCGTGGCCATGGTGTCTCTTCACAGCAATAGAAACGGTAAGGCACACCTACGGACCAGCACGCCAGTGGCATTTTTTTTTTTATGATGAGATTTTGTGCCTCCCATATTTTAAGATTTCTATGTTCAAAGTTACAGCTGGCTAGTGGAGATGGCTAGCAATCAGATAGCCGGCTCCCAGTCCCAGCACAGAGAAACACTTTCTCTTTTATTTCTAGCACTCTTTGAACGGAACAGGCCAGTTCTCCTTCAGCTCCTTTCCCCAAAGGGTGATGATTTAATTCAGCCCATTGTTTGAAAACAATATCTTTTTTTTTTTTTTTTTTTTGGTTTTTCGAGACAGGGTCTCTCTATGTAGCTTTGGCTGTCCTAGACTCACTTTAGAGACCAGGCTGGCGTCGAACTCACAGCGATCCGCCTGCCTCTGCCTCCCAAGTGCTGGGATTAAAGGCATGCGCCACCACCGCCCGGCAACAATATCATTTTTATCACTTATATGATCCATGTGGCTTGTAGTCGTCCAGTTAAGTACGTTATTGGGTGTTTTTCAGTATATTCACCGGTTGTGCAGGCATCCCTACAACCAATAGGACAGGCTCGTCATCTCCATAGAAATCCCAGACCTATTAGCAACCATTTCCCAGTTTTCCTCCGTGCTCCCGGACTTAGGGGATTCCTAGTCTTCTTTTCTCTATGAATGTGCCGACTCTAGAATGTTCACACAAGCCCCCTCAAAGTATAGGTAATCTTTTTCACCATCTTCTTTCATACAGAATAGTCTCTTTGCAATTTAGTCATGTTTTATCATGCATCAATACATTTCTTTTTAGTGTTGAATAATACTCTTTCATATACATATCCTAAATTTTGTTTAAAATTTCATCAGTTGATGGATTTTAGGATTGTTGTTACTTTTTAGATGTAATGTATAATACTGCTTTGAAATGTACATATAAGTAAATCTGTGATGTCAAGTGGAATGACTCCCCGCTAGAGTTGTAAAGAGAATAAAGGGGGGGCTGGAGAGGTGGCTCAGAGGTTAAGAGCACTGACTGCTCTTCCAGAGGTCCTGAGTTCAATTCCCAGCAACCACATGGTGACTCACAGCCATCTATAATGTGATCGGTGCCCTCTTCTGGCCTGCAGGTGTACATGCAGGCAGAGCAGGCTATACATGATAAATAAATAAATCTTTAAAAAAAGAGAGAATAAAGGATTCATGGGGACTACAGCGCTTTGTACATAGTGACAAAGTAAATGGTGATTCGATATCCTGAGGATGGTGACAGTAATGACAGAAGTCTCTTCAATGAGTGGAGATCGTGTTTTTATGACTCAGACATTTGCTTTTATTTTTGTCTTATTCCAGGACGCCCCCTTTGATTTTTTTCTAGTTTTCCTTTTTTTTTCCTTCCATGTCCCTTTCTTTCTCACTACCACTTTACAAGTCATGTCGCATGATCAGTGATTTCCCCCAACACTGCTTAGTGCCTTGTACCCCAAGGACAGTGCTGCAGCCTTTGCTAACTCTTTGGGAGTCAACTTGGGTGCAAGAAGGGTGCATAGGAAGCTTCTGGCCTTTCTCAGGTTCTATCTAGGTGGCAAGACCTGTAGTGGCAGTGTCTACATATACTATACTATAACTAACATATAATTCTACATAGTAGAAATTTGTGTATACAAATGTTCAGAGATCTGTGTCCTTCAATCAAAAGACTGGGCTTTTACTATACCTTAGACAAGATGATTGTTTTCACAGACACTTGGCTTAATATTTATATAACTTAAATTTATCACAGTTAAATGGATTTTTATCAATCTGAATAAAGTAGAAAATAATTGTGGAGACACTTGCATGAAAAAATTTAATTTTATTTATTATTTAGTGTGTGTGGGGTGGACATGTGTTGCGAGTGTGGGTGTGCACATGCCACAGTATGTGTGTGTGGAGGGCAGCGGGCAACTCTTGAAAGCCTGTCAGACTTAGAGGCAAGTGCTTTTATCTGCTGAGCCATTTTGTCATCTCTAGCTTGCGTTTTGTTTTATTTTTATTTATTTGTTTGTTTTGAGACAGAGTCTCTCTTTGTAGCTCTGGTTGTTTTGGATCTGTTGTGTAAACCAGGCTGGCCTTGATCAGAGAGAGATCCACTTGCCTCTGCCTCCTGAGTCCTGGGGTTAAAGTCTGGCTTGTATTTTAAAAGTCAAATGATTGGGCCGGGTGTGGTGGCGCACGCCTTTAATCCCAGCACTCGGGAGGCAGAGGCAGGCGGATCGCTGTGAGTTCGAGGCCAGCCTGGTCTACAAAGTGAGTCCAGGATGGCCAAGGCTACACAGAGAAACCCTGTCTCGAAAAACCAAAACCAAAACCAAACCAAACCAAACCAAACAAACAAACAAAAAAACAAAAGTCAAATGATTAAAACAGCTTGAAGGCAAAGTTCTTTATTGATGGGAAATTGTTGAATAATTTCTCTGTAAGTTCCTTTTATGTCAAGAGAGACAAATATCTAATTAAATATTATTGTTTGACATCAAAATTTGATCAAACACTTCAGTAAAGGCCGGGCTGTATGTTCAGTGTTGATGCTGAAAGGCATCTGCTTTAGAAACGGCCTTTTATATTACTCATAATGTCAGGGATTTCTCTCTTCAATTTGCACGAAGGAGTCAGAGATAGTTCTTGTCTGTGAGGAGGATCTCAAAGCGGAGACTGAGATGACACTGCAGAAGAAATTAACCAAGCCTCGTCAGACATTTTAAAAGAGTGTTGTTTGGAGACAGTTCTTTTGACATTGATAGCTTATTTGCTTTTGAAGTGTGAAAGGGGAAAGTTTCCTGAAACAAACTTCCAGTCTCCAGAAAGAGTGACCTACTTTGGAATTCTTGGCCTAAAGCAGACTGGATGGCTTTACAAAACTTTTCCCCTACTTTTCTCCAAAGAAAACAGTAACTTGTAAATCTGTTTTTGAAATTACATAGCTCTTCATACTTTTTTGCTTTTGTTTTTTGTTTTTGTTTTTTTTTGAAACAAGGTTTCTCTGTGTAGCCTTGACTGTCCTAGACTCACTTCGTAGACCAGGTTGGCCTCAAACTCACAGAGATCTGCCTGTTTCTGCCTCCCGAATGCTGGGATAAAAGGCGTGCGCCACCATACCCGGCTTCATACTTTTAAAAGTAGACTTGAATGATCAGCCACTCCTCTTTCTTTTGTTAATTAAATCTGCTTTCAAACAGTTACATGCGTGTACACAGTACATACAACTAGCCTCCCTACCTCCTCCTGTATCCCCCCCCCCCCTTCCCTACCACCCCATCAGCAACCCTTTTGCTCTCTACAAATCTCTTTCCCACTTTCACGACATTCATTTTGTTTTCTGACCCACTGAGTTTAACCAAGGCCTTTTGTATGACCATGGGTTTGGAGCTAAGTTTTGGAACGTGGTGGGTTCAGCAGTGGGCACAACTCTGCTTCTCCCAGAGTCTCCCAACAGTGAGTGGTTCAAAGGCAAAGGGTACCTCATGAACCCCTTTTCCTTCATTGGCTTATTGCTGATAGAGACAGTCTTGTATGGACCCAGTGCAGGAGACTACATGTCGTGAGTTAATAAATGCAATAGTTGTGTGGAGCCTAGAGAGTGGCATTTCATAACCCTTTACTCTGTCTTGTAGGTCTTACATAGTTCCTGCCCCTTCTTCTGCAGTGTTCCATGAGCCTTAGAGGGCGTGGTCTAAATGTCTTGTTTAGGCCTGGGCCTACAACTGTTGCTTACTCTCCCTCTCTGGGTTTCAGTGTTTTCAGGCATAAGGAGGCAGCAGAGACAAAGCACTTTGGAATGGACGCTCAAAAGATAGATGGAGTACAGTAACAGAGTATTTCAAAAGTACCAAAAGGCAATAAAAATGACAAAAGAGGGGGCTGGAGAGATGGCTCAGATGTTAAGAGCACTGTCTGTTCTTCCGAAGGTACTGAGTTCAATTCCCAGCAACCACATGGTGGCTCACAACCATCTATGATGAGATCTGGTGCCCTCTTCTGGTGTGCAAGTGTATATGCAGGCAGAACTTCTGTATACATAATAAATAAATAAATAAATATTAAAAAAATGGCAAAAGATAAGAGAAAACTATTGTGTCACTCTTTGTTTTGGCTGTATGACAAATACTACAGAAAGAAAAAAGGAGGAGAGCTTTATTGGCCTTGGTTTCAGTACTTAGTCAGCTGATTCTGTTGTAGTGGTCTTGCGGTGATGTGGGAACATTATGGTGGCAAGATTCTGTGACAGAGAAGGCTGCTCACCTCACGAGGGCAGAGACATGAACAGAGGAGAAGATATGCTCTTCCGGGGCATGCCTGCACTATTCCTGTCCTCCAGCATGGCCTCCTCCCCTAGGGTCCGCCACCTCCCAGGAATGCCACCAGGGAGGAACTCGTTGGCTAGGTCACAGTCTCAGTGGTCTAGGCACCTCTCAGTGACTGGATCCAGTAGATGAAGACCAAGCCTTCAAAACACGAGCTGTTAGAGAGCACATCACATCCCCATTTAAAAAAAATACCGTGCATCAGTATTAGAAAAACTGACAGGCGGATGGGAAACTTCAAGGAGGAACTACCAGTGAAAAGAAAAAGTAACTTCACTTTAAACATGAAAACCAAACTGAAGAGACACTTAGATCAAACAGACACCAAGAAGGTAAAAGAGAAGTAAAAATTTAAACACATATTTATTTTTTTAACACTTATTTATTTATTTATGTGGTGCGGGGTGCACAGCATAAGTGTATGTGGGGAGATCAGAGGGTAACTTGGTTCTCTCCCTGCACCACGTGGGTCGCTGGGAGCCAACTCAGTCTGTCGAGCTCGGCAGCAAGTACCATTTACCCACTGAGGGATTTCACAGCCCAGGAAATATAACTTAAAAACCAGATAGAAGTGAGACAATTAAAGACATTTTCAAGAAGTGACAGGTACAGCAGAGCAGGGGACTTCTGCATTAATAGGAGGGGGTCCTGGGGAGGAAGACTAGAGAAAGGGAATGGAACAAGTAGGAAAACTCAGGAGGGGAGGAAACTTTGTCGCATTCTCCTGAGTGCTTTGAACTGCATTTCAAAGCACACAATGCACCTAAGTGTGCTGACCCAGAATACCAACACCAAGATAAATTACAGAAGATTTCTTGAGCTTTAAAGAAAACAATTTTTTTTTTCCTCATGAAAGCTTTTAGGTACAAAAAGCATGTGACTTATGAAACAAAGAAAATTAGATTATTATCATCCTTTGATGACAAAACCGTATGCCAGAACAAAATAAAATAACATACTTAAGAGAGTCCAGGAAAGGGCATATGAGCTAGGGGATTCATATGCAGAAAGACTGACACAAACTTTGATCAGCCTGCAAGAACCTGGCAAAGTTGTTCTCATGGACCTCCATTTTAAAAAAAATCTAGAGGGAGCTGGAGAGATGGCTCAGTGGTTAGGAGCACTTTGCTCTCCCAGAGGACCTGGGTTCAATTCCCAGCACCCACGGGGCAGCTCACAACTGTCTCTAACTCCAGTTCAGGGGATTTGATGAGACATTCTAACCCCATCATCTTCCTAATCCTGGAGGACAAGGATCTTGGCATCAACTTCCTAGTAGCACACCAGGAATCAGCCCTATTCGAAGGCTGAGAGTCTCGAATTACGTCTTTATCCTGGGCATGGCTGAGCTTGCTGGTCATCCCAGCAGCACTCAGGTTATAGGGGCAGGTGCTCTGCGAACTTGAGGCCCAATCTCACTCACCTACACGATGATGGTGACGCCTTACATCGCAAGACTTTGTCTCAAAGGCCAACCCAAACAAACAAACAAACAAACAAACAAACAAACCACAAAACCCCAACAAGGCAAAAATGTAAAATGCAGGGCTTTTTGGAGAAGCGGTTACTTCTAGGTCTGAGGTAAGAATTATAGGAGCTGAAGTAGAACACTCTGGGTACCACACGGAGGAGAAGCTTTCAAGGATTGTTGGAACTGTGGACAAAAGATCTACGGCCATTGGAAGAGGCTCCTGCTGGTTAAAAACCAACAAGTTGAGCTTTAATAATGACATTTAAATTTATCTGGGTTTGGTGGCATATGTGTTGTAATCCCAGCACTCCAGAGGTAGAGGCAGAGGCAGGAGGATCTCTATGAGTTTGAGGTCAGCATGGTATATATAGGGAGTTCCAGACCAGCTAAGCCTACATAGTGAGATCTTGTTTCAAATAACCAACCAACCAACCAAACGACCAAACAAACAAACAAAAAACCTCAAATCAAAACAACAAACAAAAGAACAACTCCCCCCAGACTTCAGTTTTTTTTTTTAAAGATTATTTATTTTGTATACAACATGCTGCCTGCATGTGTACCTGCCCACCAGAAGAGGGCACCAGATTTCATTATAGCTAGTTATAAGCCACCCTGTGGTTTCTGGGAATTGAACTCAGGACCTCTGGAAGAGCAGACAGTGTTCTTTGTTTTGTTTTTGTGAGACAGGGTCCCTCTATGTTATCTTGACTGTCCTGGACTCCCTTGACCAGGCTGGCCTTGAACTCACAGCGATCCATCTGTCTCTGCCTTCTGAGCGCTGGGATTAAAGGCGTGTGCTACCACGCCTGGCTTGAGAACTCCACGTTTTGAGGATGACAAATGTACAAGTTTATTACTCTGGACCTGTATTAAAAACAGTCCATGGTTTATTTTACCTTTCCCCTTTTAATCTTTTAATTGGCTATTAAAGAAAAACAACGCAGCTGGGCTCAGTGGCACACACCTATAATCCCAGCTGGGGTCAGGGGGTTGATGTGAGTTTGAGGCCAGCTAGTCTACAAAGAGTCCAGGACAAACCCCGTCTCAAAACAAAATCAAAAACAAAAACCACCACGACCAACAAAACCAAAAACAAACCACAAAAAGAAGGAACGACAATGGGCTAGAATTAGCATATTATATTACCTGGTCTCAAATAAATTAGTGAACCTAGGTATTGAGCGCAAGCAACTGCCAATATTAAAACAAACAAACAAAGTAAGGGCAGGAGGGGAGACTCAGCAGTTCAGAGCTCTGTTGCTTATGCAGACGAGCCAGGCTCACTTCCTAGAACCCAAGAGCTGGCTCACACAATCTTACCTCCAGTCACAAAGGGTCTCATGCTCTTTCTACCTCTGTCATGCAAGAAGAGCACTCACCTTAAATTTTTCTCTTAAAGAAAAAGTGAAAAAGCAGGCATCAAGTGTCTTCTCATGGATGAACACAGTCGCTTCATTTTGACAGAAGGATAGAAGCTGAGGCTCGTCAAACTGGACTCAGCTGCTAAGTTTCAGGTGGTTGGAGAACAGAGAGGGCAGTGTTGTTAAAAGGAAGTCGTGGCCATCAGAGTCTCTACTGTGGAAACCACCACAGGCAAGTGAAGAGAAAGGGTTGGATGAAGAAGTTTTAAGTTGAGAAAGGATCAAATTAAGCTCCCACTGTGTTTAGGAATGCATGTGTGAATAATAAACCAACAAAGTGGCCTCTTGAAAGAGGGAGCAAATGGCTGTGACTAGCATGGGACACACGGAAGAGTCTCCCTAAGTAGCTGGAAAGATGATTTCATAACCCAGGTGGTGATTATAATAATATTCCCCCAAGGTTCTGTTTGGAAGCTATGACTACACTTCCTCATCACGTGTGTGGGCACCCACACTTCCCTTCATCTGACCACTAACCTGTGGTAGTTTTGGGTGCATCTCAAAGTAAATTACAGATATACCATTTCCCTCAGTTTTATGTTACCCTAACACCACCAGCTACTTTAATATTTATTTTTCCTTGCGATATAAAAGTTATATAAAATGAAATGAACATAGCTGGTGTATATACATTGAATTTTGACATGTTACTCAGAATCCTATGAGGACAACTGTCACTTCTTCTCAGGTCTATAAGGTCTGAATGTATTTTTTTTTTCCCTTTCAAACTTAAGGATGAAATTATCTGGCCATGGTGTCATGCCTACAATTCGAGACTTGGAAGACTAAGTCAGGAGAATCACTTGAGCTAGGAGTTCAAGGAGAGCCCAAGGAAGCCCCATCTCAAGAGGAAAAAAAAAAAAAAAGATAGTGATCTTATTTTGAACAAAATGGGGAAAAAGAATTCTTTAATTCCTTTCTCACTTCCCCCACCCCAAATCCCAATTTTAAAGATGTACTCTAGTGTTACTGCAGTATAGTTGTTAGATTATTATTAGTAATAATATTGAGAAGTAGCGTAGAATATTGGTTATGAGTCTGGGGCAGAGGTTAAGAGCACTGTCTGCTCTTCCAGAGGTCCTGAGTTCGATTCCCAGCAACCACATGGTGGCTCACAGCCATCTATAATGTGATCTGATGGCTTCATCTGGCCTGCAGGTGTACATGCAGGCAGAGCAGTGTGTACATAATAATAAATAAATAAATCTTTAAAAAAAAAAAGAGTCTGGGGCTAGATTGCCCAGCTTTTATTCTTGGGTCTTCCCCTTCTCTTTGTTACTTCTTTGCCTCAGTTTTGTTCTGTGGATGATGGAGATCATGGTCATAAAGTGGCACTTGTGGAACCTGTTGATGAATTACATGTAAAGTATTTAGACTAGTGCCTGGCATATAGTAAGTGCTCGCTTTTATCATTATTAAATCACTGTTCTACACTGTGTATTATTTCTGTCAAGAACCATCTGACAATTGTGCCCATATTTCAAATCATATTAGCAACACTTATTTAGACTTAATTAGATTGGAGGGTGGATTGGGAGGCAGCTGATGCCTTAACCATGGCCCATCACGTAATCTGAAGCCATTTGTTCTAGCATCCTCCAGAGGCCAGCCATTTAGAACTGTTCCATGTGGTCTTGATGAAGCCTGCACCTTCGCTCTCCAGCTTCCTTTGCCACGGGATGCGCAGGGTACCATAGGTCTGTGTTGGGAAAGCCTACCAGGCTTGCCTGATTATAAATTAGGTTATTGCCACGAAAACCACTGAGGTCCCAAGGAAATCAATACTTTGCAAATGCCTGTGATTGTTCTATTTATCATCCCCCAGATGAGTCAGCCCTTTTCATTACCCGGGCATGCTGAGAGGCGCAGACCGGTCAGCCTGTACACAGTCAGTTATTGGTGTCTCCTTATTTGTTCCTCCTTGAGTCATCTGCTCTGACACTGTCCCCGTCTCCATCTTCACCCCTGAACTATTGCACTGTACAACACGGGCTGCAGTCATGACGGGCTCAGCCCACCCAAGGGCCTGGAGCTATTTCCCTTCTGGGAAATGAGCAGGAAGACACCTTCCATTTTTATTTTATTTATTTTTGTTTTTTATTAATTTATTTATTTTGGTTTTTTTTTTTTTGAGACAGAGTTTCTCTGTGTAACATCTCTGGCTGTCCTGGAACTAGCTCTGTAGTCCAGGCTGGCCTCGAACTCACTGAGATCTGCCAGCCTCTTCTTCTCAAGTGCTGGGATTAAAGGCATGCACCACTACCAGCCAGCCTTTTTTTTTTTTTTTTTTTTAAAGGGTTTAACTTTGCAGCTTTGGAATTTAGCTCGATCATTTGGAATTCTGTTTGATTTTTACCAGTGTATCAAACAGCTTGCTGACAGTGTGTAGCAGGTCCTTTATTCTCAAAAGATGATTTTTAAATAAAGATCCCCTTGCCCTCCCCCCCCCCCCCCCCCGTGTGTGTGTGTGTGTGTGTGTGTGTGTGTGTGTGTAGAGGATAGCCTCTTTAACAAGTGGTGTTGGGGAATTTGAATATCCACATGCAAAAGAGGCAAACTATCTTTCACTCTATATACAACCAACTTAAAATGGACCTTTGTAAAACCCTGTATTAATTTTCTTTTTTGTTACTGACAAAAAACAGCTTGGGGGAAGGGTTTACAGTTCACCATCGAGGGAATCTGAGGCAGGGATCACAGCAGGGCCTGTGAGGGAGGCTGCTGACTGCCTTGCTCAGCCAGCTTGCTATTCTTCCTTTGGAGGGGAGCTTCCTACCTCTCTTAGACAACCCAGACTCACCTGCCCAGGGAGGGACAGCAGCGCCCGCAGTTTATTAATTGGCCTATATTAATTCCCAATGGAGAAACCACCCTGCAAACATGACCACAGGGCCATCATCTTAGAGAGACGCTGCCTCAGCAGAGACTTCCTCTTCTCAAGTGCGGGGCAAGTTGACAGCTGAAAGGGAGCAGACCCCAAACTCCAGAACTAATGGAGGAGAGAGGGGGAGCACTTGAAGATTTTGGCACAGACAAGGATTTCCCAGGACTTTAAGAGCATCAGAAATTAGCAAACAAAGAAGAATTGATAGGTGAGATCTCATTAATTAAAAAGTTTTTCCCACAGTAAGGGGAATGACAGAATGAATAGCTAACCTACGAAAGAGGGGAAAATCTATGCCAACTACTCATCTGATAGGAGACTAATATTCAAAATATATAAAAGCTTAACGCCATGAATAAAAACCAGTACGCAAGCATATGGCCCGTATAGTAATTTCTTAAAAGAATAAATAAAAACGACCAATTCATTTATGAAAATATGCTCAATGGCTGGGCATGGTGGCATACAACTGAAGTATCAATATTGTGGAGGTAGAAGCAGGAGGATTGCTACAAGTTTGAGGCCTGCCTGGTCTATATAGCAAATTCCAGAGCTCCATGCTGAGACCTTGTCTCAGAAAATGAACAAGCCAACCCAAAACTGCTCAGTCTCATTATCTATCTGGGAAATACAAGTAAAAACCACAAAGAGAGCTGGATATGGGGCAGGGGTGGGGTGGGGGGGGGTGGGGGGGGTGGGGGGTGGGGGTGGGGGTGGGGGGTGGGGTGGGGGGGGGCTACATGCCTGTAATCCCAGCTCCTGGGAGAATGAGGTAGGATATTGGTGAGTTTAGGTACCTTCTGAACTGCATAGCAACACTTTGCTGAACGAAACAAACAAAGCCCAACGGATATGCCAATGAAATCCCATCTCACATCTCACATCCGTTTGTTGTAGTCAGGGTCAGTGTCACTGTGATGAAACACCATGGCAAAAGCAACCTGGGGTGGGAAGGACTTATTCAGATTATTCTTCCCAGTCACTGTTCATCCTCAAAGGAAGTCAGAACAGGAACTCGAAGCAGGACAGGAACCTGGAGGCAGGAGCTGATGCAGACACCATGAAGGGGTGCTGCCTCCTGGCTTCATCACCTTGGCTTGTTCATCATAGCTTGCTCAGCCCTTCTTATAGAAATGGGACCACCAGTCTAGGGGTGGCCTCAGCCACAGTGGGCTGGGCCTTCCCCCAATCAATCACTAATTAAGAAAACGCCCTCCAGACTTGCCTACAGCCCCATCTTATGGAGGCATTTTAAAAATTGAGCTCCCTTTAGCTTGTGTCAAGTTGACATAAAACTAGCCATCATACCATTAGAGTGTCTATTAGCAGGAAAATGGAGAAGAAAAAGGAGAGGAAGGGTTAGAAGGAGGGTGGTGGACATGATTGACACGTGACATATACGCACATGGAAATGTCACAGTAAACCTCAATAACTTCTACAATTAATATGTGTTGATAATTATAATGGAGAAGGTCCACTCAGAACATATTGATTTGCACATGGGTTATACTTTTCTCTATGCTGTTTTTCTCCAAACAGTTGATCTTATATTCCTAGTGTTTCTTATTAACATTCGTATCCATGAAATATTTCACATAAGTATCTTGTGGCTAGCCACGTTACACGAGAGAATGCCAGTTTTAGGTGGCCAGTTGTCTTTTACTGTCAAATTGCATAAGCTCACGTACCACGGTTGTACACTTCGTAAGAAACACATAGAAGACTGACTTGCCCCTTCGCCTCCTTTTTGTCTGTGAATCCTGTGTGGCATGCTCTTCTGCTCATCTCTACCCCTACGTTAAAAAAAATTATTTTATTATTTATTTATTTAAAAAATTTTTTATTAATACTTTCATTTTATTTTATTTTTAAAAAAGATTTATTTATTTCATATACAGTATTTTGCCTGCATGTACTCCTGCCCCCCAGAAGAGAGCACCAGATCTCATTGTAGATGGGTGTGAGCCACCATGTGGTTGCTGGGAATTGAACTCAGGACGTTTGGAAGAACAGACAGTGCTCTTAACCTCTGAGCCATCTCTCCAGCCCCAATACTTTCATTTTATTACACATGTATAAAACAAACTACATACAGCAGGGAGAACCATGTGACAATCATGAGAATAATGAGTTCTATACATGTTACATTCATAGGGAATTGGCCATCTGCATTCAAATTGGCCATTTGAAGTAAGTGTCTTTCCTGTCTTGTTGGGCCTAAATTTCCGAATGAGATTCAGTATCTATCCTATTTCAACTCTAATAGCTTAACTTCTTTAACTTAATCTAAGACGATCTGGTCCCCTAATCAACTAAGCTTGGTTGTAAAACTATACTATCTTGTCTTCAATGCCCCTCAGAGACTTGAGAAGGAATAAAACTTAAATTCCTGAGTGAACCAGCAGTGTGGGTTAGCAGCTTTCAACATGTACAAATTGACTTAAGACAGTTTACTGCCTGACCAGTCACCCAATACACTTTATAACGCTGGAGCCTCTTCTTCAGCTTTCTGGCCTAATATCTCTGCCAGGCTTGTTCGCAGGGCAGGAACCATTGAGGACTTGCTTACCCTGACTCGGCAGAGTGCGGCCACCGACTCTGCCTGCATCTAAGTTGCCTACACCTACTTGTTATTCTTCTGAACTCTAGGCCATTCATGTGTCTTCTCTAGGATATTCTCTGGGCTTCATCCTTACCAAGACGAGAAGTCCAGTGCCTTTTATTTGCATATCCCAAGATGCCACACACTGAAGGCATCACACACAACACATTTAGAACTCCGTGGAAGACTTCTTTAAAAAGTGATTATTGGAGACTCATGTCATTCAGAATAATTTCCCCATGGGTTTCCTTGCCTTCTGCTCACTGGCACGAGGAGTCCTAAGGCCAGTGGCTTCTGCTCCACTCCTTGGCCCCAGAAGATCATCCTGCAACAGCAGGTGGCCGAAGGACTCGCATTCTGCTTCTACACATGGCGCCAGCAAGAGCAGTGCAGGGCTCTGCCAGCACCAGAACAGCACTGTAAGGGTTCTCAAAGCTCATCAAAACTGAATCTTACAAGGACTTAGATAGAATCAAGACTCATCTAATAAATAATACAAGCAAAACATCTAGTGACAAAAATTATCCATCACACCAAAACCAAGAAACACCACAACTCGAATAAGAAAAGACCGTCAACTAGTGCCAATACTGAGATGAATCAGGTATTAAAATTATTTGGCAAGGATTTTAGTCACCATCATAAAAAGTGCTTCAACCATCAATTGCAAATTCTCTTTAAATAAGCAAAAATATTAAATAATGTCAGCAAATAAAGTTATAAAAAAGCCATAACAATTTTAAATATATTAACTAAAATACATATTTTGCTGGACAGATTGAGTACTGGCTAGAAATGGCAGAGAATAGAACTCATGAACTTGAAAATGGACAGATAGGATTTAGTTATCTGAACAATCAAATAGAAGAAACAGCAGAAATCAGTCTGAAAGATTTATCAGAGCCTTAAAGACCTATGCAACATTAACAAGAGAGTGAACATTTGTATCATGAGAGGTCTATAAAGAAAGAAGGAAGAGAAGATTGTTGAGTGTATTCATAAGAAGTAATAGCAGTTGCTAGGAATTTACTAAGTTTGGTGAAAGAAAAAAACCTACATGTTCAAGAACCTAGTAAACTTTAATAAAGTAAGCACAAAGAAATCTTTATCAAGGCATGTAGTTAAGCTTCTGAAAACAATAAAGAAAAAAAAGTCTTAGAAGTAGCTAAAAAAAGGGGGGGGCTAACTCTCAATAAAGACAGTTTTGTCTTAATTTTTAGCTAGTCTTTATTTATTTGTAATATTTTATTAATTTATTCATATTACATCTCAATTGTTAGTAAGACAGTTTTAAGGGCACCAGATTGCACATCCTGAAACTATGAAGGTCATGGAGCAGTGTTACAACATTTTTCAAATGTTCAACTGTCAAAAGAACTGGTCTGAAGTGTAATACCAAGAGAGATCATTTTTTAAGTAATGAAAAAAAAAGCAATAAGCTATTTTGTTGTTATTACTGCTTGTTCGGTTTCCAGAGATCAAATTGCCAAGCAAGATGTACACTTGTACAATAGCAACACTACAGGTTTGGGAGTAACCAACTGCTCTCTGCTTGGGTTTGAGGTCAACTCCCCTGGAAGGGATACACGCCTGGTACTGGATACCTGCTTAAAAAACCAAACCAAACAACCACAACCACAACCACCACCACCACCACCACCACCACCACCACCACCACCACCACCACCACCACCACCACCAACAACAACACCCAACCCTCATGGTGGGGAAGATCAGGTCCTAGGTGGGAACCGAGTAAAGTTGTTTAGCTAAATTGATAATAGTGTGTCAAGTAGCTCTCTAGAGAGTTGTTTATACCCACAGATAAGCATTACTCTCAGAATTAATCAGGAAAGCTTCTCTTTCAAGCAAGTGGCAACGAGGGCAGGGATTCATGACTGCACGAGGTGTTTAGTTCTAAACAAGTCATTTATACCAGACTAAGGCTCAAGGAACAACGTGGAGGAGAGAGGGAAAAGAATGGAAAACCCAGAAACTTAGAAGGGCTGTGTAATAACATTTTGTGGGCAAGACACAGCCACTCCAGTCACAAAGTCACAGTGGCTTTGGGCGTCCCACCGGGACTACAGCAGAACCAGGCGTGAGTGGAGGGGACCCTTCCTATTGAACTGTTTGCTGCTGATAGATTCAGGGAGAGGGAGGAAAATAATCCCTTGAAAGCAGATGGACTTTGTCTTGGTCCAGAGAGAAGAGCTTGAGATAGGACTTGAATCGGTCGGTTCAAGATCATATTGTGAATCACTTCCAGAACTGCTATCCCAAGTGTCAGAAAATAAGGTCACCTTGGGGTCAGAGAGATGGCTCAGTGGCTAAAAGCACATATTGCTCTTCCAGAGGACCCAAGTTCAGTTCCCAGAACGTACATTGAGTAAAAAATAAAGCAAATTATATAAAAATAAAACACATCTTTAAAAAAAAATAGGTGCAGTATCCTAATCCACTTTTCATGGCCCTGACAATCTCCTCTTCCATGTCCCTTCCTCTTCTGGACATCCTGGTACCTCCATTTCTGCCTTGCAGAACTCGAACCCCAGATCCTCATGTGTGTCATTGTCACTGTGAAATTGCTGGCTCTTTCAGCCTCTGCAGCAGCATAATACACATAGGGACTTTCCATGGCGACACTTTTGTGTCTTTTAAAATCTCCTCCATCTCCTCCTCCATAATGTATCTGGACTTTTCTAGATCTCATCTCTCAAGGGAGGGTGAGAGTCTCGAGATGATTTTGTCTACATTATAATTATGGGTTGGAACAGCCTGGTGGTGGTCTTGGTAACAAAAGGTCTTGTCATACAGCCTCTTCTATGTCATTGAATATAAAGGAATAGCCTTCCTTTAGCACAGTCTTTGAAATACTTAAGGGAAAGACAGAATTAAAGATGTAAATATGTGTAAAAGTATAAAAATTGGCAAGTAGTGAAGATTAATACTAACGTGGATGTCAGTGGAGACAGTACATAATTTAGTAATAAAGTTTTAAGTAACCAATACCATTAAGGCTACTGCTTCTACTCCCCTCATCTCTGAACCATTTTCTATTCTTCATTTCTTTAGATTTAAAATGTAAAAATGATATATTTAGGTTTTTTTTTTTGAGTCAGGTTCTTACTATGTAGTTCAGGAGCATATGATCTTCTTGTCTTCTGAGTACTGGGTTCATAGGCGTGCCACCATGGCTGGTTATCATATAGTATGTTTCGGGGTATAACACACACACACACACACACACACACACACACACACACACACACACACGATTCAAATGTTCTACCTAGCTGAAGTTCATTTATTTTCACTGTTGTGTAGTGATGTATTATATTACTCTCACAGTGTTTTAACAGTTGTCCTGTTGCTGGAGACTTGGTACTTTCCATGTTGTTCCCAACCCCATACTAACAATACTGCAAGAACACACTTATGCTTGCAGGTTGTGTATTTTGGCTTTTGTCTCAGCTGGGTTGGTAAGTGGGAGGTGCTGCCTGTGGGATGATTGGAGGGCACAGCCAGGTATTTACCTCCAGCCCCCAGCCCTGCCTTGAGCAGTATCTCAGTTGGAGCATCCCTACTATGACTTGAGTTTCTGGCAGGTGACTACCGTCCATGCAACTTCAGAGCATTGCTTTCTCCCTTTGCCTCTCTATCCTAAGGGTGAGCACTGTGAAATGCCAAGGAATAAGTATTTTAAGCTTCGTAAGTCATACCTTTCCTGTTACTCTTTATTCAATTCTTTGAACTGATGTATCTGCGTTTCAATAAAAGTTTATTTCTAAGAAGTGCTGCTGAGCTGGGTTTGGCCGTTGGGTCATTAGGTCATTGTTTGCTGATACCCATCACGCTCAAGGATGATAAAAGCTGCCTGTTGTTGCTGCTATTTCTATCACATCACCATCCCAGTTGACTTCTGAGATGTTCCATCACTTAGGGGCACATTTCCCTATATTAGTTACCCTGTATTAGGAATGAGTGTGTTCTGGTTTTCTGTTGGGCTCTGGCTATTGCTGTGCATGCTTAAGTGCTGTGGAAAGCTTTGATCTTCATCAAACCAACTCAGTGCTTCTGCCTTTACAGAACTTAGGATCACAACCCTGTCGATTTTGTCAAGGCTGTTGAGTGGCCTTTCCTTTGTTGTTGCATATATATTATACTTTCAAATTCATTGTTTTCAGAGTGTTGCAGAGACATCCTCAGTTTATGGCTTGTTCTTTTTTTTTTTAATGCTTTATTTATTTTTATTTTATGTGATTTGGTGTTTTTCCTGCATGTGTGTCTGTGTGAGGGTGTTGGATCCCCTGGAACAGGAGTTACAGACAGTTGTGAGCTGCCATGTGGGTGCCGGGAATTGAACCTGGGTCCTCTGGAAGAGCAGCCAGTGCTCTTAACCGATGAGCCATCTCTCCAGCCTCAAGCTTGCTCTTATTTTTTTTTTCAAGACAGGATTTCCCTTTGTAGTCCTGACTGTCCTGGACGTGCTTTGTAGACCAGGCTGGCCCCAAACTCACCACAATCCACCTGCCTCTGTCTCCTAAGTGCTGGGATTAAAGGCATGCGCTACAAGCTTGCTCTTTCTTTATGAACTTCTTTTTCTTAATTTTAGTTTTTCAAGACAGGGTTTCTCTGTGTAGCCCTGGATGTCCTGGAACTCATTTTGTAGACCAGGCTGGCCTCTAACACAGAGATCCATCTGCCTCTGCCTCCTGAGTGCTAGCATAAAAAGTGGGTGCCACCAAAATCCAGCTATGAACTCTGGCTTGAGACTGGAGCTCCTCCCATCTCTTGCATCCATGTGCACCACACCCGGACTTCTCCTTCGAATCGTGAACTGACCAAGAACCTAAGCTGGGCTCCTTATTGTAAAAGAAAACCACTGCATAAGGAGCTTCAGATCGGAGGGACACGACAATGGCACAGTAAGGACAGCCTGAGCATGGTCTGTGGTGCCTTGCTGGAGCAGCGTGCCTGTTACTTCTGACCCCTCTTGCATCCTCCCAGATGCAACTCTCAGTGGATTCTGCTGGACCTGCCAACCTTATAATTTGGCAGATCACACAGAACTGAGTTCATATTGGCTCGCTCTAGATATAATTTCATTTAGAATAGCCCTCCCAGATGCTTCAGCTCTCCCAAACCAGGAACAGGTTTTGAAAAAGTGGATGCAGCTCTGCTGCAGAGGGCACCTCCTTGTTCTAGAACCCGAGGCTCCCCAGTTGCGGTTTCCCCAGTGGGCATTTCCTAACATCCTTATGATGGCTTTTCAGTCAGCTGTTCTTCAACAGCCTGGACCTGCCACAGAACTATCTCCTGTCCTGGAGTCTTCTTACAACTGGTAGTCATCACCTGACACATGGGTCACAGTAGCATCAATGATATGAAGTACGCTTTCTCAAACCCAAAGAAGCCTACTGAGCATGCTTAAACTTACTTTTCATGTTTAGTGGGAGATACAAGATGCAGTCATTTGCTCTTAGCTTTGGAGGATACAATGTTGGCACACCAGAAATAACAGATCTTCCTGATGTGGTAGACTCTAGTGTTTGTAGACTTCTCTTCCATCCTCTGGAGGATACACTTGCTTAAGCCCTTAATGTGTTAGATGCTTGTCCAGCTATCAAGCCAGGCAGGGCAGTTATAGCCACAGTAAGCAGCCTGATGCATTGTGGGATTTTCAGGCTGGTCTGGCTGAGAGTCTGGTGGGCTGGTGGGAGAGTTGTATGACTGAACCTCAAGATTGAAAACATATACCATATACACGATTATGAATGAATACTGCTCTTTGTTCTAAGCAGACTTGAATGGTTTCTGATCGTCATTTCTGCAAGAGAAAGACATAAAAATTAAGGGATTATTTGCCTGAGGCAATTTCAGTTCGTCCCATCAGGGAAGACACTCCAGGTAGACCAGTTGCAGTTGGAGTTACTAATCGGTTGCTTTATAGTGGTTCACTTTGATGCTTTAGGACACACCTCACTTTTCCTTTCTTTGCAGAAACAAGGCTGCTGATTAAGAGAAGTCAAGGAAAGACCAATTTCTCTGCATCCCTTTGATCTAGGTTCACTCACTTTTTTGAGTTCTGCCGGAGGCAATATTGATCTGTTCTCCCCATCTTGGCCTACTTGTAAGATAAGGAGTGAAAGGATTTTTTTTTTTTTACCATTTACCCCACAAGCTAAATGGACAATATAGCTGTTCTAAGCATGCTGGTCTGGTAAAATGTTTGAGGATAGAGGGATGACTGTTGTGTGGGTTGAAACCTACTTGGCTTCCTGGGACATGGGCTTGGTCCAAAGCTATAGTTTAATCTACATCCCCTGTCACCACTGTGAGTGTGTGTGTGTGTGTGTGTGTGTGTGTGTGTGTGTATACATACTTGGTGCTATTTTAGGACTCTGGCAGTGAACAACGCCATTTTGGACCCTGTGTCTGATTGTCTTTTTCAGATATTTTCTTCCTTGAGTGTGTGGTGACCTGAGCAAGTGGCCACGGGTTCATTTGATGCTGTTACTTTATGCAAGTGTCAAATGCTGCAGGGTCCTTCCATTTATAGAGCTGCCTCTTCTTGTCAGGTTCAGAGGTTAGATGAGGGGGCCGTGACCTCTTGTCTCGGGCAATGGCCCTCGGCCTCTTGGTGATCTAGTCTTGATTTCTTTGGGTTTTACAGTTGTGTAGTGTCCTTGTTGGCTTCCTAACCTACTTTAGTCCCAGAGATTCCATATTCTAGTGATTGCTTCTGTAACTTTGTGTCTCAGGACTCCCATCCCCACCTTGTGCCACCATGTCCCTCCAAGCTTAGTGCTCACTGCCATCATTACGCTTCTGGGTTCTCCGACAGTTAAGCGCTGTCCACCACCTGGCCTCTTCTTGTTGGGGACAGGGTAGGGTTCTAGGAGGAAGGTTCCATCACCTTGGTCATCGTCTCTGCCAGGGAGCTCCATTCTGCCCTGGAATCTCTGCTGTCAGCCCTGGCCCTCAGGGGACAGCCACCACCAGCGTCTGAGAGATGCTTGGGAAGCAGCGTGGCTTCTCTGCGTCCTCCCAAGAAATCCAGTCCTTTGGTAGGTTTTCTGGGCTCGTGTCGTAGATATTCCACCTCCAAGGCTTTTAATCCCCCTTTCCATCATCGGCTGTGGCAACATTTGTATGCTTGTTTCACTTAATGCGGCCCATTGCCTGGGATGCTTGCCAGGGACTTATATCATGCATCCCTGGAGAGCACTCCTGAAGTAATAAACTCTCCATTCTTCATCCTTATGTTTCCCTTTCTTGATCCAGCACCCTCAGAACCCAGTCCCCTGCGTCCTCTCTGCGCTCTTGCCAGGATGTGCTAGCTAGGCCCTACAGCTCCTGTGTGACGTGACCCTCCTTCCCCCAGCAGCCCACAGCATCTGCTCCTGACTTAACACTCCCCTGCGGCCTGCTTCAACATAGGGAGCCCTAAGACTTCATGCTTATTTGTTTCTGTGACATAGCTGGATTACACCGTGGCTCGTGTAGGCTTAGATTTTCTACATCTACTTTATTTAGGGGTTTTAAACACTTCAACCTCACTTTTAACCACCGACTGGAGGAAGGGAAGAAAGAATGTTAATAGAAAAAAGGGGTCGTGGACCTGTTTAGACGTAGTTCCTTGGGCCAATACCGTTCTTCACTGTCAGGAAACCAGTAGTCCTGTCCAATAGCCAACACCAAACAGTCTCATGAATCTGTAGCTGTGGCACAATCTGGCAGAAACCGCAAGGTTCCGTGGATCCGACACAAGTCATTGGAAGTGGTCAGAATCAGCCGGAGTACCACAAGAGGTTCTCTGGAATGTTTCTGTCTGTGAAGCAAAGACGGGCGAAGACCAGTAAAGACCAGCGAAGCGTTGCAAGACGGGGTAGCAATGCAAACGCCCTCTCCCACTGTCTGTGGGGTCCTATTTATACTACACCTCCAAACATCACGCACCTTCTGCTTCCAGAAAAACATCACATGCCTCCTTACGAGATCTCGTCCAGAAAAATGTTATGTGACACAACCAAGTCTTCAAAGAAACCAGAAACTTCCACTTCAAACTTGAACCATTTCAACTTGGTAGCCAGAAGGGAGGACGGGAGTGCATGTAGAGGTTTGTGTGTGCGTCTATGCACACATACATGCTTTTCTGGAAGAAGCTAGCTCTTCTCTGTGGAGAGCAGTAGGCTGCTTCAGCATTTTTAAGAATTCATATGTCTCCTGAATGTAATGGCCCCATTCTTTCTCACCTGAGGCCCTGGCATAGCAAACCTACTGTTTTGGCTAGTTTAAAAAAATTCTTTAATTAATTTATTCAGATTAGATCTCAATTGTTTTCCCCTCACTTGTATCCTTCCCTTCCTCCCTCCCTCCTGCTTGCACCCTATTCCCCTCCCCTAGGCCTGTGACCGAAGGGGACCTCCTCCCCAACTATATGGTCACAGGGCCATCAAGTCTGATCTTGGTATCCTGCTTATCCCTTCTCTGAGTGCCACCAGGCCTCCCCACCAAGGGGAAGTGGTCAAATACGGGGCACCAGAGTTCATGTCAGAGTCAGTCCCTACTCTCCACACAGCTGTGGAGAGTGTCCTGTCCATTGGCTAGATCTGAGTAGGGATTCAATGTTTACTGCATGTATTGTCCTTGGTTGGTGCAGTAGCCTGAACAGAACCCCCCATCACCCCCCCACCCCCCGGGTCCAGAGCCACCCATCATGATGTTCTTCTTGTAGGTTTCTAGGACCCTCCAGATCCTTCTATTTCCCCATTCTCCCATACTTCTCTTACCTAGACTCCCAGTAGGAATTCCTCACATCTATCCCAATATCCTGGTAAGTGAAGACTTTCATGGGACATCCCTTTTGGGCTAGTGTCCAATTATAAGTGAGTATATACCATGTGAGTCTTTCTGCATCTGGGTTAATTCACTCAGTTTTATGTTAACTTGACATTAAATAGTGTCACCTGAGAAGAGAAACTTTGAGAAATTGGCTCTCTAAGATCTGGCTGTGAGCAAGCCTGTAGGGCATTTTCGTAGTGATTGATGTGGGAGGGCCCAGCCTCCCAGACCATTGTTCGTGGTACCTCACCCCTGGGCTGCTGGTCCTGGGTTCTATAAGAAAGTAGGCTGAGCAAGTCATGGAAAGCAAGGCAGTAAGCCGCACCCTTCCATGGTCTCTACATCAGCTCCTGCCTCCAGGTTCCTGCTCTGTTTGAATTTCTGCTCTAACAGCTTTCAATGATGAAGTGTGATATGAAAGTGTAAGTAAAACACACCCTTTTCTCCCTAAACTGCTTTTGGGCATGGTGTGTCATCACAGCAATAGAAAGAAACTCCAAGACACCTACCATCGTTCCAATCTTTGGAATTCAACTGTTCTGTCCTAAGAACCGGGTTTAATTCTCTGACCTTTTCTTTAAAAATATATATATATTTTTAGCGTGTGCATGTGAGTGTGACATGGCCTGCCACCTTGTGGGATCCAGGGGTCAAATTCGAGCTGTCAAGCTCTCTACTCATCTGGCTAGCCCAACTCTCCTATCCATATGCTATGGGAGAAGCTGCTCAGCGTTTACGCTTAGCTTTTCTTGTTGTTAATCACGCTCAGCTTTCCACTATCTTTTCCACAGGGGCAACTGTGTTTAGCAGTAGCCACTTGGTTTCATTGTCCTTGTTGTTACTGTGTTGTCCATCTTTCTCCTACTGCTTGACCCATCATGCCAGCCAGGGCCTTACTTTCCATCGCTATATTCAATCCAGTTCACCCAGGTTAGTTTGTGCAACCTGCACAGCTGTAATGTTCTTTCACTGCCAGCTGGGCTATCTAGGTGTAAAACCCTAACCTCAAGCTGCTGTTCTGAGACTGCTGGCACCAGTTGAAGATTAGCAGTGGTTGTAGTAGACATTGCCTTGGGGGATAAGAACCCATGGGAGGGGAGGGAACAAGTTGTGTTTCAAAGCAATTTCGGTGGAAGCCTCAATTGGCTCAGTGGGGAGCTCAGAACCTGTGAAAGGATGACCCTGGTGAGTGCCCCAAATTGGAGAAAGCAGATTTAGCTTAACCTCCTGTGTCTTTGGGGGCTTGTCTTTGCTAAGCTGCCATAGCCTTGTCAACGCCACCATCTTTAACCTGGGTGACCTCTGTAGGGATAGTTGCCAGAAGCGACTTTTTTTTTTTAAAGGGAGATTAGGTGGAGCATGTCAACCCAATACCAGTTGACTTCTCTGCTTTGGTTGATATAAAACAGATGTCATCATGGTCTAGAGAGATGGCCCAGTTGGCAAATACTTGCTCTACAAGTGTGAGGGCTGGAGTTCAGATACCCAGCACTATGTAAATGCAGTGGGCATGCTGGCCCGCCGGTCATTCCAGTGCTTGGAAGACAGAGACGGGATTCCTGGTGCAAATTGGCTGGTTGGACTAGCTGTATCAGTGAGCTCGGGGCTCAGGGGGAGAGACCCTGCCTCAATGAGTAAAATGAAGAGCAGCCAAGGAAGACGCTTAACATCAGCCGTGGGCCTCCACACATGTGTGCACATATGTGTATACTCCACACAGGTGCCCATACATGTGGAAAAATAGATGTTAATCGTCTTTTTTTTTCTCTTCTGTAATAATGGAGATCAAACCCAGGGCCTTGCCACCACTAGCATGAGCTACATGCCAGGTCAGATGTGATTGTCTTAATACGAATAATAAACCTGAAGGCTAAACGCTTCTGAGGCTTGGCTGAACAAGCAAGGCAATGAGAAAAACAGGATCTGACTGTACGTGTTCCACTGAGTGTTTCTAGACAGTGCAGTGACAATGCCTGTCCTGCTTGTTGTCTGGCACTTCTGAGGCTCTCATGAGTCATTAGATGTTTGAAAATGACCCCTGACTGAAAAGCTCCGGACATCAGCACAGCTTCCTGTATACCGGAGGTGTCTGTTAATAAGTGGCAGGTGGTGGCGTTCCCACTTAAACATTGTAGAGTGTTCAGTCCCAGAGAGAGACAGCTTATTTGGTCTCCATCACTCGTTCACACTCTAGGGCACGTCTGAGAAGCCTCCAGGTGTGACCAGAGGGTCTCAGGAAGGCTGTAAGTGAGGCTATTAAAAATCAGTCACCTAACCTGGGTCTTCCAGTGACACTTGCCTCACTGGGCAGGGAGTTAAGATGAGTGACCTGCCACTTACTATAGCGTGCTCTCGTGTCAACTTGGAGCTTTCTACTATTTTTTTTCTGGTTAGATCCCAAATCACTAACATTTTATTCAGGTTCACTAATTCCATAGAAATCCCAAAGAGGTCTCCTAGTCCCAAGACTCCTGGCAGCATGTGCTAGGAACCGTGCAGGTATTCACGCTGTCTACCCAGCAGCAGTTGAGTGGATGAAGAGAACAGATCACACCCAGCCTTCAGTTTTGTCCCATTCATCATCTCTAGTGCCTCACACAGGAGCCAGCACACTCCACGCAATCACTCGACTCCTGGCAGGAGGTAATAATGACACCTATTTTGGGCAGAGTGGGTAATGATAAAAATCCTCTCTAGCCGCAAAAGCGCCTCGTTCACATAGCGATTCGCCACTCGATTTTAGCCCAACTACAGGCAGCCTGTGTTATTTGGAGTCTATCAGGAAGCAGATCCCAACATGGGGTGGGGGTTCCTTGGGGAGAGGAACCTGGAGACACAGACTGTGATGGGGGGGGCATTTGTGGGGTGAGGAAAGGACGGAAGTAGGATTGGAGTCAGAGAGTCCTGGCCTGCAGCACACTTCCAGAGGAGGCTCAGCCCGACGTGGGGGGTGGGGGTGGGGAGCCCCAGTCAGAGTCTGTCTTACTCACAGGAGCCAGTCCTGATACCCCACAGTAATAATTACCAGGTGGGGCTGTTGGTCAGTTGCGTACTCTGTAGCAAGAAGTACGAGCCATCCGTTTTTAATGGCCGCCAGTGTTCACTCCTTGCCACACACAGATCTGTCTCTCTTGGGGCGTGTTTCTCCACAGAGGTTAGTGGGACAAACCACAGGGCCCCTCTCTGTGATTGGGCCATGATGAGGACCAATTCCCATCTGTCCATTCTACGTCCCTCTCACCCTCAGCCACCACTTTGGTAGGTTTCAGTAGCTTCTCGGTTATGTGGCTCAGATTTTCATTTTGAGGGATCTGAGCCTTTGACAACAATACTCTTCCAGCTGACGACAGTTGCCACCTTGCTGAGGCAAGAGAGGGCTGGGAAGCTCCCCCCCAAGCCCCCACTTTCCGGATTCCTGAGTAATGCCCAGGTTATTATCCATGGCTCAGAAGTCTTTAAATGGCTTCACTTCAAGGCTACTTTTACTTCTTCACAAGGAGCATGTCCCAGTGAGCTGCTAGGACCCATCCACACGGAGGACCCCCCGCCCCCATCTTCCTTCAAAGCTAATTCTGAATGTGGCTGTGATGCAGTTTCTGCACATGGCAACACATAACCACATACAGCTTGTGGCCATGACACAGTTTGGATTTTATTCACATAACCATTTTGCTAGCCAGACCTATGGCATTTCCCACCTTGCCGGTGGGTTTTGTAGAACTTCCAGAATGGCCATTGAGTGTGTTGAGAGGGACGTTCAGGCATGCTGTGGTGGAGATCGGGAGTCTGGGCAACCTGCTCAGGCTGGGTCACAGACGCATCTTTCCTGTCTTGTGATGGCATGTTGCTGGGGCTGTTATGGGTTTTCACTTGGCATGTCCAACTTGGCATGTCCAACAGAGTCCAGTTTTTAATGGGCAGCTGTGCCTACTTGCTTCAGGGTCAAGCACTCTGACTCTAAGGAACTACTTTCCAAACAACACTCAATTCTCTGCAGGGGCATTGCTGCCCATCCCCAACACTCCTGTGTCATGGAGTCTTGGGAATTTTTAACACAAGTGGCTGGACAGGTCTGTTGTACACAACGTGCAGCCCTTTCCTGCTCTGGGCTCTGATCACAGTTGGTAGCCTTCATGTCACATGACATGGGCTGGAGCTGTCTTCTCAGGCATGGAATTCATCAACCAGGACTGTGTTTGAGTCATTAGAGGGATGCATGGAGTAGCAGTTGATTTCCCACACCCTGCCCCTGTGTGTCTTACCAAGGCCTCTAGCATACAGCCACCTTCCATGTAGATGAATATTGTCACTGGACTCATGTGAATGCAAGCATGCATTCACAGGATGCATTTTCCAAATCCTGTCCACATATCCTGTCTCCAAAGCCTTACTAGGCGTGTGTCACTCATGCTGCACACAGCACAGCACAGCAGCAGTGGGGACAGCTGCTTGGCAAGGTGGCGGCTGTAAGGTCCTAGCATCCTGTAGCCTCTGTGCAGTTTCTTCAGGGACCAAACTAGAGAACTGAATGGAATATTATAGGCCTTACTTCCTTTAGGTCTCTAGATAGGATTATTCTGCGTCTGCCTCCCCCCCCCTTTTTTTTTGTTTTTTCGAGACAGGGTTTCTCTGTATAGCCTTTGCTGTCCTGAACTCACTTTGTAGACCAGGCTGGCCTTGAACTCACAGCGGTCCGTCTGCCTCTGCCTCCCGAGTGCTGGGATTAAAGGCGTGCGCCACCGTGCCTGGCTGCATCCACCCACTTTAAGTGCATATTGCCTTTATTTACTATCTTGCCTCACAGGAGATGTCTCAGAGCTCCTATGTGGCCTTCTTTACTATGAAAGTTCTTGTCACACAGGCTCAAAAACTTATGACCAGGGCTCTACTGCTCGGTCTTCAAACAAGAGAGCAACACAGAGGCCACCATGATGTTTTAGGTCTGTAGCTATCACTTTAACTTAGATTCTGTGTCGAGTAGTTCTCAAAATGTCTGGAACTTTCTATCCCCATGATATGTTAGTGGCAGTAGCAAGACGCCCCAGGCCCTTTGAAGGACTGGCAGGGGAGTCTTGGCTGCACTTGTGCTGTCATGGCCTCGGGTTCAGGACATTTCATCTTTCTTTGGGCAGTAAGTTCTAGATCTAAAAATTGCTTTGAACTGGAGTTGGAGGAAAACTTGAAAGTTGGGTGGGAAGGGATGGGAGGGTAAAGAGGGGGGTTGTAGCTGGGGGAGGAAGAATGAACTGTTGAAAATACATTGCATGAAATCAAGAATGAATAAAATATTGTTTAAAAAAAACAATAATATGAAATTCATGAGGTTATGAAAAATTGCCTTGGGCCTAAGCATTGAAGGGAGCCAACTCCTCACTGGGAAGAACACTGTCCAGCTCCACCCTCGTACCCTCTCATCTTCCTTTTTCCTTGTAGATGTTAAACAGCACTTTGGGTGGCTGAACACCGCAGTGTACTAGCTGGCCCTTGTAGGATGTCAAAATCCCTTGACTGCCCCTCTCGCCCAACACTTTATCACCCAGGGTCTTACTATCTCTGTAAATATCAATGAAGTGAGCTCCGATTGCCCTTTTCACCATGAGTTCTGGCCGGCAGAAAAGAGCTGGTACTCAGCTTCCGAGGTGCTAGGTACCTGGGAGACATCCTGGAGCCAAGCTGCCTGTTGGAGGATGCAGGTTCTTGCTGGCACAGGCCTGCGTCAGTGCCCCTGCTGTGCTCAGCCACCGGGAGCGGCCAGCAGAAGCCTGCCACACATGAGGTCACAAATCCAAAGAAGCAGCAGCTGGGCCATCAGTCAGCGATTCTTCATGCAGCGGGGGCCTTGTGCAACGTGTTTTCAAGCCTGCTTCAGCTCATAATGCAGGCCTGGTTTCTGGGCTGCTTTTCATTTCACCCGAAATTATTTCCGGACACTTCGTTTACAAACACCATTCATCTTTTTCCCCCAATATCTTATACAGCTGAGACATGATCCGCAAAACGTAACATTCACCTGCTTCAAGGGTAAAACCTGGTGGCTTTCACTGCATTCACAGAGACGGGCAAGCATCCACCTACATACAATTTTAGGATATTTTCCCATCTCCCAGAGAAAGTTCACACTCACTGACAGTGGCTCCTACCCACTTCCTCAGCCTTATCTCCTGGCAATGAGTAACTGCTGTGATAATTCTGCCATTATCAATGGGTATCCCTGGTTTGGACATTGTAAGTAAATGAAATCATGCAGTTTGCTTACCCTCAAATCTGACTTTCATTGAGTGTAGCATGTTCAAGGTTCATCCACGTTGGGTCATGTGCCAGTCAGTACTTTGTTCCTTCTTATGGCGGAGAGTAGACTCCTCAGAGGGAAACAGGAGGGAGCGACACACGTACATTACAAAGTTAGGGCCATGATGCCCCAAACCTTCTTTTTCACACAGCAGCAGCCTTGATGAGACCATCAGAGTCAGAGACAGCAGCGCCTGGAGACTGGAGAACGGCAGGGATTCCTTCTGCTGCCTGCTGACGTATTTTAGATTATGAATCTGATATGGGGGCTAAGGACATTCTGTCTCAGTAGATAAGAGTGGTTGACATACAAGCATAAGGACCTGGGTTCAAACCCCCAGTGTCCAAGTAAAAAGCTGGTCAATGTTGCAGGAATGCCTATCTCACCAGCACCGTGGGTACTTTCTTGAGGAAATAAAGCAAGAGTGATAAAGCAGGATATCTTACATTTTCCTTCTCTCCTCCCTCCCTCGCTCCCTCTCTCTGTCTCACTTTGTCTTTCTGTCTCTCTGTGTCGTCTCTGTCTCTGTCTCTCTGATCTGATGTGGTAGGCTGACCCATCTGGAGAACCTGTTTTTAGGGATTGCTTTTCTTTGGGTGACACATTTGGGTGGAGCCGCTTCTCTTCTTTGACCCGGCCTCTGCTGTAATAAATGGTATAAATTTGCTGACTAATCTGTTGGAGTTGATGGTTAAAAATCTGTGGCCAGGAGCAGGGAGAAAGCAATTACTCTACAGCAGCAATAATCACGGCACGATGCATTCTGGACCCTGGAAAGAAAGATCGCAGGGTGTTTTCAGTTGCGGGCCAAGCTGATATTAAAGCATTGGTATTCTGTCCTCTGTCCTCTTTCAGTGGCCGTACTGGATGGAGTCAAATTGTTTCTATCTTCCATCCATTTATCTCCGAGAGACCACATAAATAATTAGGATGGAACTTGCTCTCACAGTTATTCTGAGATACTTCTTATGAAAAACTGGGCGCAGGTCTGGTCTGTTTGACTTTGATGTTTGCGGTGATTTCTCACTTCTGTAGCTCCTCCCTTCAGCTTTGGGCCCTTGGTGCCCTTCAGGAAGAACTCAGCGGTCCCTGGCAACTCTGACAGACCACTCACCACATGCCCTCACCCGAAATCACTCACCCAGCTTGTCTGTCAGGGGGAGATTTGCTTTTGGCATTTTATGCCCCCCATTCTGACATTCTTCACCTTTTTGTGAGGCCAACATTTGTTCTGAATTAAAAAAAATATATGGGGTTGCGAGGCTCTGAGGGGCAGAGGAAGAAACCCTTCTGCTTGGTGCATTAAGGTATGCATTTATTATTATTTTTTCCACCAAAGGAGAACATCCATAATAGACTAGCTCCCTTCCCTTGTTAAATTCTCATCTCTTAGCATATATATAAAAACACAAATTGCACGGTGAATCTGTCTTTATTTTCTCCATGACTAAACACTGCATTTTTCACCACTTAACAAGTCATTGTTCTGAAAAATTGGTTTCAGACCCTGCTTCCTAATGAGGCAATGACTTAGTTGGCAATACATTTTTTTTTTCCTGGACTCTAAACATTGACAGCCATGGAAAAAGGCACAAAAGATGGATGTGAAATAAAACTGTGCGAATTTTACTTTCCAGTGGGGTTTGTCTGTGAGTAATATAGAGTGATAAAAATCCATGTCTTTTATTGGGATTCTATCAGCCAACAAACTCTAATTAAATAGTTACTATAGGAATGGCTCTAATTATTCTTGGGCATGCAAGGAAAGGAGACTCTTTATACTTCATCTGAGAGGCACAATGTTAATCTTTCAGAGATTTTATTTTTAAATGATGCTTTTTATTCTTTGAAAACTCCCATATATTTATACAATATATCCTAACCATATCTTTCCACTAGTACCTCCCTCCGACTCCCTTTAGTGCCCCCACCTGCCTCCTTTTCAACCCCATGTCCTCCCTTTATTATGCTATTAACGATCTTGTAAGATTTAACTAGTGCGTGGGTGTGGAGCTGTCCACTGGGAGTGTGGGCTCCCTATAGCAGCCATGTCCTCACAGGACAGTGACTCTCCCCTCAGCATCTGTCAGCTGCCAATAGCAACTCTGCCAAGGGTCCCTGGGTCCCTCCACCATCCATGCTGGACATTTTGATGGGCTTGATCTTGTACAGACTGTGTGCAGGTAACCGCAGGTGCAGTAAGTTAATGTGCACGAGAGCCGGGCCATGTGCAGAAGCCAGCGTTCCACAGCTCTCCTTCCCACCTCGCCCCTCTCCTACAGTGTTCCCTAAGCCTTGGCTGGAGGGAGGTGGGAAGAGATGACTCACTCATGGCTGAACACTCACAATATTACTTACATTCAGCACCTTGGCCACTTAGCAAAGCAGCAGCAGTAGGTGTTGAGCCATGCGTGGGCTTTAGACTTCGCTTAGAGTACCAGGCCTCAGATCTGATCAGAAAGCTATTGGTTACTCCCATATCTGTCAGGCCACTATTGCATCGGTGGGTACATCTTATCAGGCAGGTTGGCATTGTAGCAGGCAGGGTCTAGCACTGTGTGAGACCATAGAAGCCTTTTCTTTTCCTGGAGCTTGCCTAGCTCCTTCTGGTACTATGTAAGTTAACCATCAATGAGAGAGTTTTTCTGTCAGTTGAGGTTGTTAACTTAAAAAATTAATTGGGAGAGGCTGGAAAGATGGCTGAGCAGTTAAGAGCCCTTGCTACTTTTGCAGAGGTCCAGGCCTGGCTTCCAGCACATACGTGGTTACATACAGCCACCTGGAACTTCAAGTTTCAGGGATCCGGTCCCCTCTTTTGACCTCCTTGAGCACTAGGCACACACGTGCTGCACACACATGCAGGAAAGACACACACATAAGATAGGACAAACAAATCTAATTAAAAAGAATCAGTTTGTGTGTGTGTGTGTACAAGTGTGCATGCATTTGTGCTATGGCACAAATATGGAGGTCAGAGGGCAACTTTTCATGAGTTGGTTCTCTTCTTTCATCTTGTTTTCTGTACACCAGACATTTCCCTCACACTGAACACCAAGCTTCCTTTTTTTTTTTTTTTTTTTTTCGAGACAGGGTTTCTCTGTGTAACCTTGGCTGTCCTGGACTCGCTTTGTAGACCAGACTGACCTTGAACTCACAGCAATCCACCTGCCTCTGCCTCCTGAGTGCTGGGATTAAAGGTGTGTGCCACCATGCCCTGCCCAAGCTTCCTTCTTGTGAAGTCAACAAAGTTTCACTTTTTCACCCCTCCAATCATAGTAGCATTTACTAATCAGTTTACAATATTCTTACAGCTTGACTCCATATTAAACAAATTTGAGTGGCTTTTGAAGATGGCTTAGTTGGAAAAGTGCTTGCCGTTGAGCGTGAGGCCCTGAACTCAGATCCCTAGCACCCTCATAAAAGCCCAGCATTGTGCGTGTCTGCAATTGCAGTCCTGGAAGTCTGGGGTGAGACAGGCACATTGACAGGAACTCACTAGCCAGCCAGTGAGCTCCAGGTACAGTGAGAGGCGTGGCCTCAAAAATTAAGATCGGAAAAAAGAAAAGGTAGAGAGTAATGAAGAAGAAAGCCAACATTGACCCCTGGCTTCCACACGTGCATGTGTATACACACACACACACACACACACACACACACACACACACACACACACATTCATACACACACACACACAGATACATACACACAAACACGCACACACACACATCAATTCTTTAACATATCATAATGGTGATTGTCTGTAATCTCAGGATACAGGAAGCTGAGGCCAAATTTGGGGCTAGCCTGAGCTGTGGAGAGATCCTGTTTCAGCCTGTCATTGGATTCTCTATTGTTTAACAGTTTCAACAGTTCTGTGAAAACTTTCTTCAGAGTCTGAAAAACAGTTTATGTTAATTCAGATCAGTGTGCCCCCATGTGCCAACTCAACAGTTTTGCTAAATGGCTTAACTTGTATGAACACGGTTCAAGGTGCTGAACATACGGCAGGATGGGACAAAGTTCCTGGCTGTGTGGATCTTATGTTCCACTGGAGGAGGCAGGCCATAAATAAACCAAACATAGATAATTTATACTAGAGCAATGGTTCTCAACCTGTGGGTCTCGACCCCTATGGATTGAGCGATCCTTTCACAGGGTAGCATGCCAGATGTCCTGCATATCAGATGTTTACATTACAATTCACAACAGTAACAAAATTATGGTTATGAAATTGCAACTGAAATAAATTTATGTTTGGGGGGGTCACCACAGCATGAGGAACTATATCAAAAGGTTGCAGCATTAGGAAGGTTGAGAGCTAAGAGCGTGTCAAGGGGTGAGCACGGTCATATGCCATCTGAACTTCCATAGATTTTCAGGAAATCACTGTTTGGAGAACAAGTAGAGACAAATTAAACAGTAAACAATCTTAAGCAAATCGCCGGGGCCTTTCGCAATGGACCTGTAATGGGGTCTTGGTTATTTAGTTGTAATGTTTCAGTTCTCTGGACTCCAAGCCATCACTACGTTGCCCCCACTGTAGGAATGCTGCTGCAGGTCATTGGCAGTGCTGATACCTGACTCTAACAGCTGTGCATCGAGTTCCATGATATGTAAATGCAGGACCATGTAAAAGTAGCACCGCCCCCGTCGCACTCCAGTAGCCACATCTGCGTAGTGCATAAAGCATTGCTCTACTAGCTGTGCAAAACCAAGAATGACGATTGGTCTTCATTTTGAGGTAAGTTTACGTGGTTCGCTACTTCACGATTCTTCAAGTGGAGAAATCAAGAACCAAGATGCACATGTGTCGTGTCAGACAACCATGTTATAAATCACTGACAGAATCAGGACCAGAAACCTAGACCCTGGTACTTCTTCTCCCTGCTATTACCTCATTAATCCATCATCAGGTCGACTCTGAAGTGGCTGTGACCCTTACAGACTAGCGAGGCCGCTGTCAGCATTTATTTCAGTCTCCACTGGAGGACAATTTGCCCATTTGAAAGCAATCTCCTCATGGGTAGCTTGTTCAGAGCACCAGCCTCACTGTGTTCTGTACTGCCTGGTGCAGGGACAGACTGAGTGACTGTTGGAGGAAGGTGTTGACGAATGGCTTAGGTGTGTCTTACTCTGCAGGGGACTAAGTCTCTAAAAATGGATGTGTCCAGCGAGTACTAGTAAACAGAGTGTAACTTCCTCCTTAATTCCCACCCAGTGGGGAACAATGACTCTATTCCTAATTGCCTTTGGCAGTATTATATTTTAATGTTTTCTCCACCTCAGCAGTTCTTAAACTATAAGCCAACATTATTAGGGCATACAAGAACTCTGTTTAAACTCTTCGGTGAGTACTTCTGTAGTTAAAGAATACTTCATGCTGTCTCTTTCTTCAACCTACTAATCCGCCTGCCATCTCTCACTCCTGGACTTCATTTCTTGAAATTTTCGTTTCTCTTCCTTCCTTCCTTCCTTCCTTCCTTCCTTCTTCTCTCTGTCTCTGTCTCTCTCTGTTTTTTTTTTTTTTTGCTTTTGTTTTTGTTTTTTTTTTGAGTTAGGGTTTCTCTGTGTAGCCCTGGTTGTCTTGGAACTTGCTCTGTAGACCTCAAATCTATATACCCTCATGCCTTTACCTACCAAGTGCTGGGATTAATGAGCCACCACTGCCTGGCTCATTTATTTTGATTTTTTTTCCAAGACATGGTTTCTTTATGTATTCTTGGCTGTCTTGGACTTGCTTTGTAGCCCAGGCTGGCCTCAAACTCACATCGATCAGCCTGCCTCTGCCTCTGCCTCTCAAGAACTGGCATTAAAGATGTGTGCCATGAGACCCGGCTCCATTTATTGAAATTTTAAAATCGAAGTCTGCTTTTGGTGTGTTTTATGTTGGTGTGTGGGAGACTCAGGCAAGTTTGGAGTGGCCCAGGAGTGAGAAGTAGTGGAAAGTAATATCATAGTACACCTAGTAGCACATAAAAAGCCAGCAAGTAGGAATTGCCTAGCTGGTACACCAAAGCACAGCCTGGGAGGTGGGGCCTGAGTGCCAGGATATGGAAATTGAAGTTACTTTGGCATGTCTTTGTAGTGCCCTTCTTGCTTTGCCTTGCATGTCACCTCATATATTCCATAGCCCCACCCCTAGGGACATGCTACTTGCGATGAGCTGCCTACAGTCAGTCATTCCTGGGTCTTCACTTATTCTCACACCCTTGTATTTGTGATGGAATCTAATTTATTTGTTTAAAAATTGTTTTACACTTATTTATTTAGTGGTGTGTGTGTGTGTGTGTGTGTATCATGACATGTGTGGAGGTCAGAGAATAACTTGCAGGAATCAGTGCTCTCCTTCTATCTCCTCGAATTATGTCATCGGACTTGGTGGCAAGTTCCTTCACCCTCTCAGCTTCTTTGTTTTTCAAACTTTGTTTTTATTCATTGAGCAGCCACGTGAACACTTGTGACATGCAGATTGTAGCGTATACAAATTAAAGGTTTCATAGTAAGTAAACAAAGTCTTTCCAAACAGAACTTTCCAAACAGAACAGGTCACAATCTGTTATGGCTTAAATATAAAATGTCAGCCTGGGTCTCATGCATTAAAGGCTTGGTTGTTAGTTGGGGATACTCTTTTGGAAGGTGGCTGAAGAGCTGAACTTAGTGGAAGTTGGTCACTGAGGGTGTGCCTTTAAAAGTTGTTCCTGCACTCTCTATAATATTGGAGCCTCATCTTCGGGCTTCTGGCCCAATATCTCTGCCAGACTTATTTGCAAAGCAGGAACTACTGAGGACTTGCTTACCCTGTCTTGGCAGAGTGCGGCCGTCAACTCTGCCTGCATCTAAGCTGCCCATTTTTGGCCAGAATTCTGTTTGTGGCAGGAGCAAGAACGTTTTGCCCAGTGGCTGGTTTGTCACATTTGAAGCCATCTCCATAAGGAGGATCTTTGATGCTCATCATCATTTTTGAGATCAGCTGGGTGTTTTCAGGAGTTAACTTGACTTGTCACAGAAACTTTAGGATTATAAAAAACATCTTTAAATGATATATTCTGTGTGTCCCTAAGGCTTTTGAAGACCTGACTGTTTAGGCAGTAAACTGTCTCAGTCAATTGGTTCATTTTGGAAGCTGCTAACCTCCACTGCGGGTTCACTCAGGAACTTAAGTTTTATTTTTTCTCGGGTCTCTGAGGGGCACTGATAGTTTAGTTTTACAATCAAGTTTAGTTGGTTAGGGGATAAGATCTTTTTATATCAAGATAAAGGAGTTAAATTATTAAAGTTGAGATAGGATAGATATTGAATTTCATTCAGAAATTTAGACCCAACAAGACAGGAAAGAAATTTACTTTAAGTTTGATAAATACAAATAGCCAAATCACTATGAATGTAATATTTATAAAACTCATGATTGTCACATGGTTCTCCCTGCTGTATGTAGAATTTTGTTCTGTTTTGGTTTTTTTTTTTTTTTTTTTTTTTTTTTTTTTTTTTGGTTATTGGAGACAGGATTTCTCTGTGTAACCTTGGCTATCCTGGACTCACTTTGTAGACCAGGCTGGCCTCGAACTCACAGCAATCTACCTGTCTCTGCCTCCTGAGTGATGAGATTAAAGGCATGCACCACCATGCCCAGCTTGTAGTTTGTTTTATAGATGCGTAATTAAAAAAAAAAGTTGTCCTGGTTGTTTCTCTGCTTCTCTGCTGGGGGGAAGTGAGCAAATGCTGTGACCTAAGCCTCTGTTTGCTGTGAGGTCAGGCTCCCAGCAAGGGAATATGCCAGGCATGGCTTAAACACCAAAGCCCTGAAACTGCGAGGCTAACTGTCTTAGTTGGCATTCTATTCCTGTGAAGAAACACCAAGACCATGGCAACTCTCATAAAAGAACATTTAATTGGAGCTTGCTTTCAGTTTCGGAGGTTTGGTCCATCATTGTCATGGAGGAGAGCATGGTGGCACAGAAGCAGGCATGGTGCTGGGGAGAAACAGAGAGATATAACTGGATCTGCAAGGCAGGAGGCAGAGAGAGAGAGAGAGAGAGAGAGAGAGAGAGAGAGAGAGAGAGAGAGAGAGAGTCACTGGGCCTGGCTCTAGCCTTTGAAACCTCAAAGCCAACCCCCAGTGACATACTTTCTCCAGCAAAGCCACATCTCCTAATCCCTGTCATGTATACAGTGCGCGTTAGATCACGTTATAGATGGTAGTGAGCCACCATGTGGGTGCTGGGAATTGAACTCAGGACCTCTGAAGAGCAGTCAGTACTCTTAACTGCTGAGCCATCTCTCTAGTCCCTAGGGATGGGGGGAACATTCTTTTTTTTTGACTGTCTGCACTTTTTTTTTCTCTTTTATTAATTTATTCTTGTTACATCTCAGTGGTTATCCCATCCCTTGTATCCTCCCATTCTTCCCTCCCTCCCATTTTCCCCTTATTCCCCTCCCCTATGACTGTTCCTGAGGGGGATTACCTCCCCCTGTATATGCTCATAGGGTATCAAGTCTCTTCTTGGTAACCTGCTGTCCTTCCTCTGAGTGCCACCAGGTCTCCCCCTCCAGGGGACATGGTCAAAGGTGAGGCACCAGAGTATGTGAGAAAGTAAGAGCATTCTTATTCAAATCACCACATAACATTTCCCTCTTGTTGTTTTTCTCTGAGGTAGTTGTCATTGCAACAGAAAGCTGACTAACCCACTGTTATTACTACTAACTGTGAACTGGGAAGTGGACGGATAGTCAATATGCTGAGTAAAGGATTTGGCTTAAATGACCCCTCAAAAGTCACATGACAATGACCTGACTGGTGAATCACATGACAATCCCATACACTTTTTATGTAATAAACATTGACTGGATAGCCTATTCTTGAGGTTTCACCTATTTCTCTACATGAAGTCTACCCTGCACCCCATTAACTGAATTAGACCCCACTCCCAACCCCTTCCACTTCCGGTCACACCCCAGATCCCATGAATTCTAACTCTGGCACTCTGTCCTCCAAGATTAACAGCTGTTGGGGCATGGTCTGATGTATTTTGATGTTAATTACTATTTGCTGTCTGTGTGACCCACCTTTTGTTTAATAAAAAGCCATGCCACCTGGGCAGGGCACATGTTGGGCGCCACTTCTTTGTTTTTAAATTACATGTATTATCAGTAGGCCTGGCTAGCGATCAATTAAGACACTGACACTTGTTATATTTTAAGATAGCCTTAGTTAGCCTGGGGTGGGGCAGGGCAGATATCAGTCCTCTAAACTGCTTCCCATGGTGGGGCAGGCATGGGAGCCCTGTCTCAATTCCATGCCATCTGCTTTCAATAACTTCTATCAAGTTCCCTCCCATCAATAATCCCAAATACTTGCTAATGTTCTTCGTTTGGGCCGGATTCTCCATCCACACCGTGGGCCACGTGCTTCTTCTCCAGCTAACCCATGGCGGCCTTCCTCTCTTCACTTCAGGTCTCTCTCCTTTTCCCTCATGGCAGTCTTTCTTCTTTCCTGAGTTCCTCTCTTTCCTAGCCCCACCTATCTCCTGCCCTGCCCAGGTTGGATGAATTTTTTTTTTATTATGCAAAAGGGTCACAGAGACAGCAAGCAGTAATTAGCATCAAAATACATCAGACCATGCCCCAACAAACAGCCACTGCCCTGTCATCAGAGCAGGTAGGATCACTTGCTTGTAGCCCTCACGGTCAAGCCTGTTGACTTTCCCTCATAGAAGCTGAGGTGGGAATGACCAGTAGCCCTTACCTGGGAGCCCAGCCACATCTGCAGACACCTCCTGTGCAGGCTACACATGGTCCTATAGTCTTGAGAGGTGCTAGAGTGTATATAATATAGACGCTTAGCTAAAGGGGACACGCCATCCGTGTTGCTATGGGGAAGTTTTCACGCATGTTCTGGTGAGGCGTTCTGGTGCTGCGGCTGCTTTGGGGTTCACCCACATGACTGTCAGTTCCTTCAGCTATGCTCTGTTAGGTAAGCCCAATAAGCTCATCAGTTCACCATGCTGGACTTCCGTGGACCAGTTGCTGTGATCTGTTCTTGGTGCTGTCTTGAGGGAACCAATGTTCGTTCTTGTCTCCCCAGGAAAAGCTCCTGCAATGCCAATTGTTTGCTGAATTGTCTGTATCTATATCTGGGGAGTAATGTCCTCAAAGAGGGACTCTGCTTGCTCCCTGTTCCCCCTTTGCCCAATATGAAACGAAGACATGGGAATAGAAGGGGTGAACAACTAAACGCTGCCATGGAATGATGTAACGGCTGCTGAATCGTATCAGGCAAGATACATAAAGGAAAGAAACGGTGCTTCCTATGTATCTAAGTCAACACCAGATAGTTCAATGGGGCCAAGAGTATAATAAAGAGTAGAGTGACTGGATATTTAGAGTGAGAGGTGAAGAGTAGTCTCAGATTGTGATTTTGAGGTTAGGAATGGTCGCAGTAGGCCCAGAGAAATGGCTCAGCAGTTAAGAGCAGCCTGTTCTTGCGGAGGACCCAGGTGCAGTGCCCAGCACCCACATGGTGGTGACCCACAAGTATATCTCCAGTCCCAGGGAATCTAATGCCTTCATATGGCCCCTGTGGACACTACATGCATGTGGTGCACAGATATTCATGCAGGCAAAACACCGAAATACTCATATATATAAAATAAAAACAAGTAAATTGTTAAAAAAAAAAAAAGAGTGGTGCAAGGGGGAAGGTGTAACAAAGTGAGGTGGTGGCGGCAGGTGGCCAGGACTTTGGTCTTATCTATCTATCTATCTATCTATCTATCTATCTATCTATCTATCTTTTTGTTAGAGTACAAAACAAATTTGCTTTTAAGCATTTAAAAAAAATGATGCGAAAAGATGTAGGTCTCATGTATCTTAAATGCTTTCCTATTAAAGAAAGAGTTTATTGGGCTCACAGTTTCAGAGGGTGAGTCCATGCCCATTGTGGTGGCGAGCACGGCAGCCGGCAGACAGGCACGGCGCTGAAGCAACAGCTGAGAGTCTACACCCGATCCACAAGCAGGAGCTCCACAGAGAGCTTGGTGGGAGTGGCCTGGGCTTTTATTTTTAATTTTATGTTTTATTAATTTATTCAGATTACAACTCAGTTGTTATCCCGTCACTTGTATCCTCCCGTTCCTCCCTCCATCCTGCTTTCACCTTATTCCCCTCCCCTAGATCTAAGACCGAGGGGGACCTCCTCCCCCACTACATGGTCGTAGGCTATCAAGTCTCATCTTGGTAGCCTGCTTATTCTTTCTTTGAGTGCTATCAGGCCTATCACCCATCAGAATGGCTAAGATCAAAAATTCAAGCAACACCACATGCTGGCGAGGATGTGGAGAGAGAGGAACACTCCTTCATTACTGGTGGGAATGCAAACTTGTACAACCACTTTGGAAATCTATCTGGCGCTTTCTCAGAAAACTGGGAATAGGCCTTCCTCAAGACCCAGCTATTCCACTCCTTGCAATATACCCAGAAAATGCTTCACCACACAACAAGGCCTGGGCTTTTGAAACTTCCCTAGCAGGCTTTTGAAGCCTGCCCCTAGTGACACACCACCTCCAGCCAGGCCACACCTAATCCTCTCCAAACAGTTCTACCCACTGGGGACTAAGTATTCAAATCTGAGTCTATGGGGTTACTCTCACTTAAACCACCACATTATGCATGTTTTTGAAATGACACTGATTTGCGTGTGTGCTAGGTGCCCATGCCATGGCCTGTGTGTGGAGGGCAGAAGCCAGTTTGAGGAAGTCGGTTCTTTCCTCCACTCTGTGGCTCTTAGGCGTTGACCTCAGGTTGGCAGTGCCATTACAGGCTGAGTCATTTCACTGGCCCTGTGCTTGGTTAATATTACCCACGGAATAAAAATTTTATAGTTTGTTTTTCTGACTCACCGAAATGTATTGGAATTAAATTCACTCTTGTTTTAATGGCTGGCCTCCTCTTCATTTTCATTGTCAACCCTGGATTATAGGAAAGACCTACGCTTCTTCTTAGCATGGATTTCTAGGCTGCTTCAGAAAACCATGTGGTGTGGTTTATTTTATTTATTTATTTATTTATTTATTTATTTATTTATTTAATTGCTTCAATCCAGGTAAGAACTTGTAGGCCAGGAGATTATTATTTTGAGTTACCTCTTAAACACTAACTCCTTGGCAGCTCACCGCAATAGTCTTGGTGACTGTCAATGTCTCCTGTACTCCCTGGGCCAGACATGGCCCTGTGGCTCAGTGTAGGTGGAAAGCATTGGTCATAGAGAAGTCACCCCTGGTGACTCAGGTAGTAAAGGACTGTTTTCTTCTGTAGGATGATTCAGAAGTTTGACATTTATCACAAGAGTGGAGCTGGGGAGGTCGAGCTTGGGTTTTGTCACCTTGTTTCTACTCTTCTCTCTTCAGCCTCTCCCACCTTGGTAGTTTTGGCAGGGCCTGGTCCAGGCGGTCACTTCCCTTGACATCGGGCCCTTTGAAGGGGCAAAGGCCACTCACACACACTTAGGTGTAAACGCTGGGCCACAGCTTATGGTACTTTCCCTTTCTCTCCCTTTTAGGTGTCTTATTCTGTGTTCTTCAGACAGGGACTTGGCATGTAGGTCACCATGGTCTGGAATTGGCGATGTAACCCAGGGTTGAACTGGAGCTCATGACCTTCCCCTACACATCTGAGTGCGGGGGTAATACGCATGCGCCGCTAGACCTAGCAGTATTCTACTTTAATAGGAATGGATTTCTTTGTCATTCAGAGCATTCTAGAAGATCATTTGGTTGAGTGGTGAGGTCCCTGAATGCAGAGAGCAGCTTTCAGCAATATCAGGTCCCGGGTCATCACTTATCTGAACATTTTCCTTTACTGCCCTAAAATGAAATTCAATGATAATATAAGTCACTTATGCATATAATTAGAAATCAATGTAGTATATCAAGTATAATATAAAAAGAAATGAAGGGACCTTACATTAAATAACATGTACTTTAGATCCACCTGTATCTGACGGCATATTACAGTAGGCAGACACTCGCAGCTATATGGAGAATCCCTGTAAATGTGATAGCTTCAGATGTCTCTGAGGATGCAGCCCAGGGTTTCATTTATCATTTTTATGGGCCATCAAATACAGCCAGTAGCATTCTTGTCAGTGATGTGACTTTCTGAAATGGTGAGCAGTTGGTAAAGTTCCAATCAAAACAAAGTATGATCTTTCTTCCTTAGTCGCATTCCTAAAAAAAAAAAAAAAAAATTCAGTCTATATTTAAACTGTACAAAAATATGTGTTTATATGTAGAAAGGGGCTTTGTTCTAGATTTGGGTCTGAGGGACTAAGTTCATCACCCATGTGGCTAACGTGGCGCATGCTGGGTAGTCAAAGGAAGGAGAGTTGGTTCTGGATGTGAGGTCCTCTGTCTCCTCCGAGAGAGAGAGTGCTGAGTCCTTCACACCACCCACGAGACCCTGAGTGGCTCTCTTCAAATTCCTGGGAGAACAGAAACAGCCCTACAACTTCTAAATGCACTCCAGATAGGGAAGCGTGGTTCTGCTTCCTTTGAGAATTATAGAAGTGGACATTCCAATTCTCTTCAAGCTCTGCCGAGGGCAGATTCAATTATTGTGCGGCCAAGACCTTCCTCATTTTGGGGGCCCTCCCCTTAATAAAGAATCAAAATTGAAAACACAAACTAAAGCACAAATGGAAATTTATTTGCAATGGGAAAGTAATGACAATAGAATGCTAACAATTTATAAGCCAGTGAACACCACGGTATCCCAAACAGCAGGATTTTAAAAGCAAGTCAGCAAGCTGTTCACTGCGTGTTGTTTTTGCAGCACAACCTGACCACCTCCTTAAACACGAAGAAGTATCATTTTATGAGGCGGTTAGAAAAGAAGCCTTAGCACTATTGATTTGTCTCTTCCTATTAGTGATAATTTAGATTTATTAATAATTAATTATAAACTAAATCTTATAATGGCTCATCACAGATTATCATGTAGTTGTTCATAATTACTATCAAACTTGGGGTAATTTCTAGCATTTAAAAATTTTAAGTGATAAGATTCTTTCCTATTTCAACTTTTTATATTGATGAATTAATTTATTTTGTGTGTGTATGTGGGAGATGATGGAATTTTTTTAGAGGCTGCGGTCTACTGGGAGGCCACTGGGGATGTGCCGTAGGGCGGGATCTGGGGGCCCTGGGCACCTCCTTGTTTTCCCTTCTCCTGTTTGGCCATGAGGTGAGTAGTTTTTCTTTGCCTCATATTCCTCTGATTTTTGTCCCTCATCACGGGCACAACATGCGCAGGGCTCACCAATCAGGGTCTGGAACCCTCAAAATTATGAGCCAAAAGTAAATGTTTTTTCTTTATAAGTTGGATATGTCAGACGTTTGTTTAGGCGACAGGAAGCTGATTAACATAACCTTTATTTACAATTTGAAATGTATGATAATTGGGGCTTTTAATTATGCCCACTTCAAACCTTGCTCCTCTGCTGCTCCCACGTATCTGGTCCTGAGTACTGTTGGGCACGTTCTTTGTTTTTTTGTTTTTGTTTTTGTTTTTCTCGAGACAGGGTCTCTCTGTGTAACCTTGGCTGTCCTGGACTCACTTTGTAGACCAGGCTGGCCTCAAACTCACAGCGATCCACCTGCCTCTGCTTTCCAAGTGCTGGGATTAAAGGCGTGAGCCACCACGCCCGGGTTGGGCACGTTCGTATCAGGACATGGCGTTAGTCCTGTGCCTCACTCCAGAGACCCGGATGAGCTAGCAGAGGGGCATGGACACTGTTTTTGGAAGCTATGTGTGCCGATTTGAATGAGATGGGGCTCCCGAGGCTCACGTGTTTGAATACCTGGGTTCCAGTAGGTGGAACTGTTAGGGGGAGGGCTAGGGGGTGTGGACTGGTTGGAGGAGGTGTGTCCGTGGGGCGGGCTTTGTGTGCTCTCTGCTTTTTTGTGGTTTAGGATGTGGGCTCTAGCAGTTGCTACCGCCATGCTTTTGTGTCCCTGACTAACGTTCTAAAAGCATAAGCCCCGTGAAACTCTTTGATAAGTTGTCTGGTCGTGGTGTTTGATCACGGCAAGAACAAAGTAAGTGAGACACCAGGCACACTGGTGGCATCGAGAGTTCTGCGACGGCGTCAGTCTAACACCTTCCGATTCTATGAATTTATCCCTCACTTTAAGGAGTGAGGGTAGGAGCCTTAGCGTTATATAATGTGTGGTGCCTCCTCTGTTTGTGACAAGACAATTTCCCCTCTAGTTCCGTGACCTAGATTTTTGATATCACAAAATTACTTTTAACGTTTTAAGAAATTAATTAATTAATATTTTACATCCCGATCGCAGCACCCTCCCTCCTCTTCTCCAACCTCCCTCCCACCCCACCCCCTACTCCTCAGAACAGGGGAGCCCCCACTACCAACCCACCCCAGCACATCAAGCCGCACTAGGACTGAGCACATCCTCCTCACCTGTGGCCTGGCGATAGTTTTAACATTTTTAGAAGCAATTTTTACTATTGGCAAAATAATCCATCCTTATATTTTAAGGTGGAGGTGATGCTAAAAACAAAACCAGTGATCCCATAACTTCTTCCTTTCCAAGATGTAACCACCTTCAATTCTGAAGACACTGTTCTAGGTATCCATTATATTAATAATATTTATGTAATACTACTTCTTCGGACATCACCTTAAATATCATTTACCAGCTTATTAAAAATTTAGCTTTCGGTTTCATTTTGCTCTTTCTTGGGGATGTCCCCATTCGAGGTTCCTGCCATTCTTTTCCAATCTTACCCAGGATTCTCTAGGGCCACAGGCTATATGCTTTGAGGACCCCCTGCCATCATCCTGATAAGTCATTTTTGTCTCTCCTGTATAGTGTGGTTCTCAACCTGCTGTGACCCTTTAATACAGTTCCTCATGTTCTAGTGACCCTCAACCATGACATTATGTCATAGCTATATCAGAACTGTATTTTTGCTACTGTTATGAGTCATAATATAAATATCTAATACACAGGATATCTGATATGCACCCCCTAAAGGGGTCACAACCCATAGGTTGAGTAACATTGTTAATCTATTAATTCTTTCGTTTTCTTGTTGAAACTTGTATTTTGGTTAAAAATATTCTTCAGTAGTTTTTTGGAAAACTGTATGTTAGAGACAAAATTTTAGATTCCGCAATTTTATTTTTTATTATTTTTAGAAACTACAAAATTGAAACACCTTTTAATTCTATTTATTTGATGTATAATTATACACATGCACACACACATACAAAGTGAAACCCAGCATCTTACATGCCAACCAAAAAAAAAATTAAGTTAAAAAAATCCTTTCCATCTTGTTTAGTAAAGGGCCTTCTTATTATATCTGCCACTGCTTGTAAAGGGGCTTCCAAGCCCTGACGGCTACACCGTAGTCACAACCCCTGCTCTGCAGCTGTATTGCCTTTGGTCCTCCCCAAGAGTCACTGAGGGCATTGTTTATACACTGCAGGAATGATGGTGCGGGGCCTGCAGCCCTCCAGATGGACCACTTCATCCTGGCTCATCTTTGTATACAGAGCCAGATGGGTTGGTGGGGATACTGTACGGCAAGAAGCATCTTCCAAGCTGTTGGCGACTACACACAGGGCTTGCTGAGGACTTGTCGCAGGAAGGGGAGGAGCTCTCCCCCTGGCCAGGAGTCAAGATTCCAGCGGAGGTGGCCACACTGTTCTTTCCTGCCAGGTGGAGGGACCAGACACAGAGGTTCTTCCGTTCGTGCCTTGCAGACACGGTTCCAGCTATCTTCAGATGAAGCTATTAGGCTTGGAATCAACACAGGTTCCTCTTTTCATGGGAAGCCACCCAGACAGGCTTGTAAAGTAACTAACGTTCCCATAGCAACTTAAAGGTGTTTGCCAGAGTTCTCCACTGGATGCTTTCAGAGGATTTGGGTTGGTCATGGTGGGGAAAGCAGAGTGGAGCATCTCAGTCCATCACAATAGGACGTGTGGTGGAGGCCGCTCACATTCCAGCAGGCCAGAAAAGAGTCTGTGTTGTTCTTGGAGGGCTACTTTAAAACTATGTAGTTACCACAGAAAGGGTAAACTATCTTTTACTATTTCTTTGAGATCCTTTAGGACTATTGTTTAGTCTGCACACCAAATATGCAGACCTTTTTCTCTATGATGTGCTCATCCACTGAAACGCACTGGCCTCATATGTACTTTGCTTAGTCTCTTCCATGACCTTCCTCTGCATGTTTTCTCTCTCTCATTAGTCCCCTTGGTTTGCCCAAATCTCTGCGCTTTTACTTTCATGTCACATACGATCTTATACATACATGTATATGTGACTGCTTTCTGGCATCCCCTCCCCTTACTTTTAGGTTTTAGTTTCTCTGTATACTACGTAATTTATTGGGTTTTTGTTTGTTTGTTTGTTTTGTCTTTTTGTTTTTGTTTGCTTTCTCCTAGTAGGGTGGAAGCTCCTCGAAGTGAGGGATTTCTGTTCTGTTCATTTCTCAGGCCCATGTACCCAGAACCACATCACTCCATAAATATGTATTGGATGAGTTCGTGTGTACGCGCGTCTGTGGGTGTTGCTCATCTACCATTCACTGTTTTCCCGGAAGGAATTATCTAGTCTCCTGCCTGAGGTTTCAGGGAGCCTGCCTGTCATCCTAACGTAGCGGAAGGGACCGAGGTTATTTTGGTCACTGTGCAGATTTTCGTTTTACCTCCGCTTAGCTCTGTTTTCACACAACCCTCTCTGCCTCGAGCCACTGTCCTCTAGATTGGAGCAGCTCTGGTTCTGTTTCAGCGGACCTGGCCCATCTGTCCTGCTGGGAGTGGGGGGGGGGGGATCAGCTTCATCTGGCAGGCGGAGGAGGCTGGCTTCTGGGGTTTGTAGCTGTTTCTGGTCCATCCCTACTTATCTCCTACTTATCCATCCTGATTCTCTAGAGTTCTTGGGGGGGACAATTTGGTTTTTATTCTATAGGCCTTTTTCTTTGTAAGTCTTAGGTTTGACCTTTCTTTCTTCTGTTAAGCCATTTATCTTTTTTTAAAAAAAATTTTATTAATTTATTCATGTTACATCTCAATTGTTGTCCCATCCCTTGTATCCTCCCATTCCTCCCTCCCTCCCATTTCCCCCTTACTCCCCTCCCCTATGACTGTGACTGAGGGGGACCTCCTCCCCCTGTATATGCTCATAGGGTATCAAGTCTCTTCTTGGTAAGCCCATTTTTCTTTTCTTTGTCCACTTACTGACTTTATGTGAAGTTTCTGTTTCTTTTCTTCCCTGTTTTGGAGAGAGTTTTGAGAGGGATGAAGACCACCTGGATACTGAAAAATGCCCCCCAAAGCCGTCTCCACCCCAATGTTTAACATCTCCTTTGGGATAGTTGAAAGTCTAAAACTATTGATGACAAATGGAAAACCTTATCAGAGGAGGTGAGTGTTAGGGGACGGGTCCCAGAGCACTGAGTGGTAAATTACACCAGAGGCAGAGCTCAGAAGGCTCCCACAGACCACGGCTTCACATTGCCCGTCCCTTTTTTTGGCCCTGTTATTTCCCTTTAGGACTTTGTCTTAAAGGAGTAACCAAAAACAAAGATACAGTCATTGTTAAAATGAGAGAAGCCAGGCATGGAGAGACAGATGGGCTAGTGATTAGCAGCACTTGCTGGTCCTTCAGAGGCTGTGAGTTCGGTTCCCAGCTCCCATCTCAGGGGCTTCCCAACCAGCTCCAGAGGATTTGATGGTCTCTTCTGGCTTTCTCTGGCATTGAGACATGCATGTGTGTTTGTGCACATGCACAGACATACACAAATAAAAGTAAAAACAAAAATTTAAAAATAACTTAAGGAAACCATATCAAAAGATATTATACAGCCCAGCAGTGGAGGCACATGCCTTTAATCCCAGCACTTGGGAGGCAGAGGCAGGCGGATCTCCATGAGTTCGAGGCCAGCCTGGTCTATAAAGCAAGTTCCAGGATAGCCAAGACTACACAGAGAAACTCTTTCTCCAAAACCAAAAAAAAAAAAAAAAGAGAGAGAAAAAAAGAAAAAGAAAAAAAGAAAAAGAAAAAAAAAAGAAAAAGAAAAAGAAAATATGCATCCATTGGCACATTATGCAAATGTTAAAATATATTTTTTGGAGATACTTTTGAAAAATGAAAGGTAAGAAGTGCTCTTCCCAAATTATATTTTAATGAAAATATCAATATGTCATAAATGAAAATAAAATAAACTTATAGGGCAACAGAACATTGCTTGTCACACACATAAGGGCTTGCGTGAAAGATGAAATTGTAGCTTTGCTATATAGATCAGCCTGCTTACAAAAATACCTCTGAGGCACGTAATGCCGTCCTCCCTACATGCATGAACAGCTGAGGTTTCTTACCTGGGTTTAAAGTAGCAGATCCAAACTGTAAGCCAGAGCATGGATTCTTTTCCTCCATCAACTGTATGGTTCAGTGAGGTTAAGTACGGCTCACTATAAATATTACTCATGAGAAAGGCCTGTCTCTTCACGAGCAGTATTTTAATAGAGTTTTGGATATTTGTTTGATATCATGTCCTTATTTGGAGAAGCACGACAGAATGAGGTCTGCAAAACTCATGAGGAGTTTCAAAGCTTGGAAACACTTCAACAGACTGTGTGACAGTGACATAACAGCATTAATGATATTAAAAATGCTCATGGTACATGAACGCATGGTTTTATTGTAAGGAAGCATGTTTTTTAAAGGCACAGCTGTGTTAGAGATTAATTTAAACCATTTGAAACAATTCTTAGAGTCCACTTAAAATGAAGTGCTATATCCATCCGAAAATGCCTTTTTGTGCTTTATAAATTAACTGTTCTCTTCCCTAGGTGCCCACTTCGATAGCTAGAAGAGGAAACGAATAGAGCAGTCACTCCTTTTCAGAGAAACCAATTACCTTTCTTTCTGACTCTCTGGTAAAGTTGCAGGCGTTCTTTTTCCAGCTTTCCAAAATAATCTTTGTACATACTTTAAAAAGACAACCTTTTCCAGAACTTTGCCAAGCTCATTTATTTATTTATTTATTTATTTATTTATTTATTTATAAAAGAACTATTCTTGACCAAGTTTGGAAAAGTGTATAGTATTCACTCCACATAAAACCAGTGTCTTCATTTCATGGGCAAGTCCTCAGGCTGTGGGACACTGCTAGGTCACAAGGAAGGCATGGGCTTGGGTGCTGGCTACTCAGGAGACGAGGGCTTCAGTGAAAGTTACCTGCTCAGCGAAGGTGCTAGGGTGTGTCAGGAAGTGTCATGGCTTGACAAGCAGCTGTCCAGGGATGCTCAGCTTGCACTCTTTCACCCCAGTGCACACATATGATGCTTTGGAAATACTAGACCCTTGGGCACAGCCATAGTGGGATAACAAGCAGACGTTAAAGTGGGGTGTCGTCCCTTTCTCTTAACTCTTTTGTACTTTTTCACCTCCCAGTAAGCCCCACCTCTGTTGGAAATGGGGAGGCTGAATATTTGCTAGTCTAACGCCAGAGACCCCCCTCAAACACGCATGTACCAACAGCCTATGTATGTCTGCGCTTCATCTCTCTGGTATGTTTCTTTCATGTTGGGGACTGAGGCCAGGGACTTGCATCCATGCTAGTTAAGACTTGCTCTAATGCTGAGCCGCGCTAGCCCTCTCATACATATTGGCCGAGCGCCTGGTTATGTAAGGTGCAGTGTGAGACACACGGTCTAAGGAACATATGCTTAAAAGTGCAGTTGGCAGTGCTGTGCATACCGTGTAGGGTAGAAATAGGCGAGGGATCACTGTGACCTACATCATAGCAGCTAGCATCTGGCCCCAGCATTTAAAATTTTGAGTTGTTTTATAGTTAACAGTAGTGGTTTCTTATATACTCCAGGAAGCTGTGGATATCAGACCCAAGGTTAGCAAACAGACTTACTTCCTTGTCTGAGAAGTGTGGCAAACTCTGTTGAAAACTTGGAGTAGAACTTTCTTTGGGTTTCTGCAGGATGGGAGGGTTAGTTCAATAAAAACATTAGACACAGACACATTAAGAATAAAGACGGGTTAATTAAAAATAGACCAGGACTGTCAGGTCTTTAAAATGTGTTTTAAATATTCAAGGTGTTCTTACTCAGATTAGTTTTACTGGCCTAAGTCAAATACCTGAATGAAGTCTTTAAAGGTTTTTTTTTGTTGTTGTTGTTGTTGTTGCCAGCTTTTAACTTTCTGCCTTGCCTTTGGTAGGCTTAGCATCTCATTAATAATCTTTAACTTTTTTGACATTTATTTAATGTGTGTGTATGTCCATGCCAAGGGCACACGTGTGGAAGTCAGTTCTCTTTCCACCTGCGGGTGCTGGGGACTGAGCTCAGGCTGTCAGGCCCAGCCACAGTACTCTTTCCTGCAGAGCCATCTTACCAGCCCCTCTTTAATGTGTGTGTGTCCCTGTGGTAGAGGCTGTAGTGCTACTTGAAGTGGAAGGTTTTGGATGAAAGTTCTATTTCTGTAAGTCTTATTCACTGTTTGTAAATCACCACCATATATTATTGCAATGTTTTTACTATTGTTTTAAAAACTAAAACCTAATCACTCGATTTTACCAATAATGACTCAGGAGCCAGATAGTGGGGTGAAAGCCTGCTATCTAGAAGAGGCAGAGAGAGTACGCCGCTGACCTTCCTACTCAGTCAACATCCCAGAAGGGAAATGCCAAAAGCCCTTTCTTCTTTTCCACTCTTTTTTTTTTCTTTTCTTTCTTTCTTTTTTTTGTTTTGTTTTTGTTTGTTTGTTTGTTTTTTTGTTTTTTGAGACAGGGTTTCTCTGTGTAGCGTTGGCTGTACCGGACTCACTTTGTAGACCAGGCTGGCCTCAAACTCATAGCGATCCACCTGCCTCTGCCTCCTGAGTGCTGGAATTAAAGGCGTGCGCCACCACGCCCAGCCTTTTCCACTGTCTTAAATACCCTTCTCTCAGTGTGCTTCCTTCCTGTTTAATCTCTGTCAGCTGATTTCTTTCTCTGCCTCTTGACCTAGGGTTAACTTCATCAAATCCCATTTACAGAAAGTTCTTGGATTAAAGATGTGTGCTAGGGCTGAGCCATACCATAATCACCTGTTTACAATAAACAGAAAGCTCTTGGTTCAAGGTGTGCGCAAGGGCTGAGCCACACTTCAAAGACTTGTTTACAGTAAACAGAAAGCTCTTGAACTGGATTGTGTTTGAAGGTTTGATTAGAAAGTTTCTGTTGTAGTTACTGAACTGACTTTTGTTAAAAAAAAAATCATTCAGTGAATTTCGGCTAGGGATTGGGATAGAATTTTCTAATAAATCATTCTAGAACTCCACTGCAATGAGATACCGAGGTAGATTCAGCATTAACTCAACCTGTGATCTTCTCACCCGGGTTTAATCACTTAATCCAATCCTAAGCACACGTAGATCTTTCATAATCATAAGTCTTGAACCAATTAATTCTTCAGCCAGTCTTTAAGGAGCAGCTGTTATATGTGTATATTTAAAGACTTTCATATGTATCATGGAAAGCAATAATATATTTATATTTTAATTTGATTTAAGAATTTCTCATATTCTATATTTTGATTATACTCTTTCCCCTCTCCAACTCTGGCAATCTTTTGTTTTGTTTTTAGTACAGTTGGAAGTTGAGAGTGGACTCTGTTAGAGGACGAAGGGGGTTCAGAAGCATTTCTGAAGCCAGCTTCACCCCCTGACAATTCCTCTGCCTGTTGGCGTTGCCCCCCCCATGCCCAGCTTTACCCCTTGACAATTCCCCTGCCTGTTGGCTTGTCCTCCCCACCTCCAGCTTCACCCCTTGACAATTCCTCTGTTGTCTGTTGGCGTGCCCCCCACCCCACCCCAGCTTTCAGATCTCACGGTGGGTGTCTGCGCACGGTATCACTTCACTCATCCCGGCAGCAGCTGCCCTCAGGTTCCTGTACCGGCTTCCGCATGTGCTATGTGCTAACAGCCCTCTTTCACCGGAAACGTTTTTCATGACCCTGAGTATTTAAGTATATAAAATAGGAATACAAACAAAACATTCAGTGATAAGAACCCGTAAAGAAATGTATTTTTTAAATGATTATTTGGTATACACATCATTTAAAAATGAGTGATTTTAGTTTGTTTTTAAAGATTTATTTATTTTTATGGGTGCGAGTGATTTGACTGCATGCAAGAGCGCCATGTGAGTACAGTGACAGCAGAGGCCAGGAGAGGAGTCAGGTCCCCTGAAGCTGACGGATCGGATAGCTATGGGCCTTCATGACGGTGCTGGGAACTTAACCGTGGGCCTCTGCGAGAGCAGCCAGTGCTTTTAATTACCAAGCTACCTCTCTCCCCCAGTCGTATTAAAGGTGAAAGCAAATTTGTATGCCAATGTGATGGATGTTTGTGCTTTTTTAAAAAATTAAATCTTGGCTGAACATTTGGTACGGCAGGACACAGAGGCTTTTCAGTGTTGACTAATATTTTGACTATGATAATCAATGCTGAGGCAATCCCTTTGCATTAATGTATAGCATGAAACGGCAGAGGTATGTTTGGGGATCATTTTAGACATTGTTGGAAATTCTGTCCCAATCCCAAGCCAAAATTTATTGAATGATTTTTTTTTAAATGAAATGAAAGTCACGTCAGCAACTACAACAGCAACTTTAAAAATCAAACTTTTGAACCCGGTCCAGCCCAAAGTGATTTATACAGAGGAATGATGGTAGGAAAATGTTCAAAGTCTTCATTTTCCATAATTAAACCATCATGTTTTTAGAGTAGAAAACGATATGTGTACAGTAAAAACACTGCAAATCATAATATAGGGTAGCCTGGACTCAGCCCAGGTGTCTCCGGCGATGGGATTTGTCGGAGTTCACTGGTGCTGTGCTGTGTGCACAGGGAAGCCGTGACGTGTCATGTGTGAGCGCTGCTGCAAATACCCCGGGTTCAGCACACAGTTGAGCTCTGATTATTTTTTTAGTCCCTGCACACTATGAAATCTCTTACTGTTGTCAACTTCTCATTTCATCCACATTCGGTTGCGTGACCCCACGTGGGACAGGGACCTGCCGTTTAAGAAGCAGGGCCGAACTAGGCTAGCAAAGCTGACCGCGGCATCTGGGCCCTTGGATCTTACAGAGAAAAAAGTGCTCGTTGAGGGTTTTTCTAGTGATTGTGGCCAACCTTGCCTACCCGGCTTCCCACTCTTAGTGAATGCTTGTCTTACAAGTGCTTTGATGACAGACACATGGCACACGCCTGACTTTGCATGTCAGTCCTGGGGATTGAACTCATCTCCTCAGAAACCACGTCTCCAGTAGCACATCCTTTCCTGGTTGCGTGTTTACGGCATTATTGTAACTAGGTTGAAAGTTTTTTTTAAAATTATTAATTTTTTGGTTGGTGTACAAAGTAAGGGTTTTATTGTGGCCTCTTCCTATCTGTATGTCCTTATGTTTGGCTTTCATTTGTTCTTTTCCTTCATTACTCTCTCTGTGTCCCTCATGCCCAACTGGTCTTTTCCTTTCCCCAGATAGTCTCCATTTCTGTTATCTTATGACCTGCATTCCCTGACCCTATTTCCCAGCCCTGAAGCTCTCCCTTGAGATCTATTCCTCTTTTCTCAATATCTCCTTTCAAGTTTTATAAGCTTCAAACACATGTGTGCTGTGCGCCACCGCGGTACCGAGTCGAGGGCGAGGGACTGCGGATGTAACTCATGCACACACACACACACACACACACACACACACACACACACACACTAACACAGCGGGTCCTTCGTGCTAAGAGAGCAGCAGCCGCAGCCGCAGCCGCAGCCGCCGCCGCCGCCGCAGCAGCAGCAGCAGCCATGGCAGCGGTTTATTTCTCGTCCCTTTCAGAGTTCCAAAGAGCCTTCTTATAGGCAGCAAAACAGGAATCCTCCCAGGTGAAATCCCTCAAGAGGTGATCACACACAGGAGGAAAAGTCTCGAGGAAGGGAGGGGCGCGTTCTCAGAGCAGTAAACACGACTAGCTAACCAAGACAAACACAGACGTGGAAGCTGCTAGAAACAGGACATGAAACAGCATGACAGGCAGGCAGCCCAGTCCGGCTTGGTTCCTACAGTATGTAACACACACACATGCATACATAAACATATGATCTTAAATCAAGGTGCCATATATAAGAGAAAACCCACACTATTTGTGTTCTGGGGTCTGGCTTATTTTACTTAATACAATGCTATCTGGTTGCACCCATTTTCCTGAAAATTTCATGGTTTCATTTTTCTTTATGGCTACTAAAATTCTGCAGTGTATATGATCCATGTTTTCTTTATCTACTCATTTGCTCCCCTAGGTTATTTCATTTCCAGGTATTTAGTAAGTAGAGGTACGTATGGATGGCCAAGTGTCCTTGAGGTTTATTGACTTAGAATCCTGGGTAAATAGCCAGGAATGGTAGAGCTGAGTGCTGTAGTGGTTCTATTACTGCCAGCTTTTTTTTTCCCTTGAGAAAACTTCATACCAATTTCTGTAGTGGCTGGACCAGTTTACATTCTCACCTGCAGTGAACAAGAGTCCCACTTATCCCAAAGACCAGTAGCATTTGCCATTTGTTTTCCTGATGATAGCCTCTCTGATTTGGATGGGATACAAACCAAAGCAGTTTTTATAGGTATTTATTTCTCTGATGGCTAAAGTTATTTAACATTTAATCATACTGCATATGTCATGTATGTGAAATAAAAAAAATAATAACAATAATATTTGAACTCATTGTAATAAGTTACTAGTGGGTAGGGTTAAGTGAAAGGGAAACTACTGGTTGAACAGTACAATTTTTCAACTTCTGGGCTAGAGAGATGACCAGGCAAGTAAGGACACTTGCAGCCAAACCTGGCGACCTGAGTTCTGTTCTGAGACCTCGTGGTAGAATAAGAAGAGAACTGATTCCTTTAAGTTGTTCTCTGGCCTCTACATGTGCATTATGGCATACAGGCACACACACATACATACACACACACACACACACACACACACACACACACACGCATGCTGTACAAATTCTAAAAAGATAATATATTAGTTGGTGACTGAGTTAGTAATACTGTATTGTATATTTAAAATTTGCTGAATGGATGCGTCTCAAGTATTCCCATCACAAAAAAAGGATAACTAGCTGAGTTGATAGATATGTTAGCTTGATTATGGAAATCATTTTACAGTGTGTGCATATGTGTGTGTCTCTCTGTGTGTATACATACATATATTGAAATTATCACATTGTGTACCCTAAATATATAGTATTTTTTGTCTATTAGACCCCAATAAACCTGGAAATAAAAGAAAAACTATATTTTTGATTTTTTTAAAAAAGCCACTCAAAATGAAAACACAAGCTACTATTACACTGTCATTACAACATTCTACTGTAATGCATGTTTTATTAGGAAGCTGAATGATAGAAAAAGTAACTATCAACTAAAAGTAAATACTGATTGATTAGAGCAACCATAGGTTGTACTGTATATGCAACACCTGGTCTCAATTCCTGTCCCTCATTGTGCTACAGTTGTTACACATAGCACAAGGCATTATTCCTGTGTTTGCAGTGATGTTGACGTAAACAAGGACTCCACTGAGGGTCAAGTGAAAGTGTGTAATTACATATAGTGCATAATATTCCATAGCTCAACTAAAGAACTAGGCTTCTTAAAGCTTACCATGAAAAAAAATTAAAGTGGGGCTTCTCAATATGCTTAAAAACAGGATTTCCAGGTTAAAACAATATTATCTATCTATCTATCATCTATCTATCTATCTATCTATCTATCTATCTATCTATCTATCTATCTATCCATCTACCATTTGTCTGTCTCAGATGTAGTCTTTCTATGTTGCCCAGGCTAACCTTGAACTTGAAGGGTAGTTTGTTCTACTGGGACTGTAGCCACATGCCACCATGCCCAGTCCCAACCAAAATGATTTTAAGACTTTAAAAAAAAAACTGATATGAATATTGATTCTTAAGGACTGAGTTTTCTTCCTAGAGCTACTACAAAACAGCAGCATGACCTTGGATGAGTTACTCAGCTTTTGGGGAGCCCAGGTTTGTCACCGAACAGGAGGAATGTGGCACCGATTCATCGAGTGGATGTGTGAGCTCACTGAGCTCTGAATGGCTCTGTGACTGCCCAGACATTGCTGTTCTGAGTCTTGATAGATCTGGGCATTTGACTTACTTCTTTCTGTTAGTCTCCATCTTTGTTTTTGGTGGTTGAAGGCAGTATCACTGAGTCCGCTCTCCTGGCCTTTCCTGTCCCAGAAGTGCTGTTGATGTGGTGTCTTTGTACTTGTCTCCCCTGAGGCCTCTTAAGCCAGAGGACTCATGTCATTTCCATCTGCAGCCGGGGGTGCTCTGAGTTCTGTTTTTCCTCCAGGTCTGAGAGGCCATAGCTTGCTCATTTCTAGACACCCATCCTTGCCTGTGGTGCGAACTCTGCTCACTGCTTGGCTCTCTCCTTTGCACTTTCCTTTTCTCGGTTACTCTGCTTTTTACCACTGCTGTTCCACCCAGGGCTCACTCGCTGTTTGAGCCAGCGCGTGCTGGATACAGCAGTTTTTCCGGAGCATGCCATTTATATGCTAACCCCTCTTCTTCACTGCAAAGCCTGCAATGAAGCAAGAACGTAGCAATTGTCTTTTCTCTTTCAATTTCTAAAAAAACAAAATTTTGTTTGTTTATTTGGTGTCGGGGGATGGGTGGGGGGGGAGTAGTACACTCATGTACATGTTCATGTACATGCAGAGTTCAGGGAACTTTGAGGCGTTGGCTTTCTCCTTCCACTGTGTAGGTTCCGGAGATTGAACTCAGGTCATTAGGTTTGGCATCAAGTATCTGTCCACAGTGGAGCCATCTCACCAACCTTTTCTTTCTACTTCTAACCATACGCATCTAGCTGAACTTAAAGATCTGGTAGTACTCATGGAGTTGTACCAAAAGCATGTGTTTTTTAGAAAAAAGTTATCTACCAATGCTGGAGTCACAAGATACATACTTTCATCTCTGTTTTTAATTTTATCTACTTGTGTGGTGATTTAGGGAACCACCTAACTTACCCCAGTCTTCTGGTTCTTTCCTGCACAGTGGGGTATATAGACTTCTGGCAGGCAGGGCAGGGGATGTGGCTCAGCTGGTAAGAGTGTTTGCCTAATATGCTTGAGGTGCTGGCTTTGCTCCCTGGTACCACACAGTCAGGGTGTGGCGGCCCACCCCTGTAATCTCACCGTTCAGGAGGTAGAGGCAGAAGGATCATAAGTTCAAAGCAAGCTTTAATATATGTGTGTGTGTGTGTGTGTGTGTGTGTGTGTGTGTGAAATATATAATTTATATATTTATATATTTTAAGCCAAGTCAGGGATACATGAGACTTTGTCTCAGAAACCAGAAAGAGGTTGGGGTGGGGAGACGGCTGACTGGATGAAGTACTTTCTTTGCAAGGAGGCAGGCCTGAGTGTAGATCCCCAACACTTACTTAAAAGCTGGGCAAGGGAGCTGGAGAGATGGCTCAGTGGCTAAGAGCACTCACGGCCTGCTCTTCCAAAGGACCCGGGTTCAATTCCTGGCACCCACATAGCAGCCACAACTGTCTGTAACTCCAAGATCTGACACTCTCACACCAATGCACATAAATTAAAAGTTAAATAAAATGTTAAAAAAAAAAAAAAAGAAGCTGGGCGTGGCAACACACTCCTGTAGCCCCAGTGCTGAGGGGAACAGACACAACCCAGGGGCTCTCTGCTCAACCAGTCTAGTTGAAACAGTGAACCCGAGGTTCAAATCCTGTGTCAGAAAGTGTATGGAGAAGGACTGAAAAGGAAATTTCTATGGAGTTTAATCTGTGCAACGCATGCGCATACTTATGCACACGCGCATGCGCACTCCTGCCAGTTCTGACCTGCCTCACAAAGTGAAGATAGAGCCAGGACTTGTCAGTTCTCTCTGCCATTGTCCAGTAGATTTTCTGGGTGTTCATGAGCAGTGTTATCAGTGATAGGGCTTTGAGACCAATGGAAACACGGTGTCTTAGGGTTTCTGTTGACGTGAAGAGACATCACGACTACACCAACTCTTATGAAGGAAAACATTTAAGAGGTTTAGTCCATTATCAACATGGCGGGGAAACACGGCAGTGAGCAGACATGGTGCTGGAGAAGGAGCCTAGAGTTCTACATCTTCATCAGCGGGCAGCAGGAAGTGAACTGGTTGGAGCTTCTGAGAACTCAAAGCCCACCCCCTAGTCACACACCTCTTTCCACAAAGCCACGCCTATTCCAAGGCCACACCTCCTAATATGCCACTCCCTAGGGGCCAATGGGGGGCCATTTTCTTTCAAACCGCTGTACACTGGAAAGCACGTACTCGGACTTTAGAGATGTGACCAAGAGAGAGTGGAGCCTGAGATTGCACAGAGCATAACATTTGTACCTTACGACCTATCTCAGCATCCACAGGAGTCTCTGTCCTCACAATACTTTCTCAGATGCTAGTCTTTGGAGATCACAGTAGCTCTCTCATGCCTGGAGCGCCTGCGCTCCACATGCCTCACCTGATTAAATCAGAGAACCCTATCCCAAGTGTCTCCTGAATGTCTGTATTCTTTCTCCGTTAGCAAATCACACGTGTTTTGAGGTGTAGGGCCATGTGTACAAATGCCTCTTATCACATACTGATGATGAGTGACAGTGATTTATAGCAGGTAGCACTGGAAATGGATGGTGTTGGTGTGAAGCTGAGTTTTTTTTTCTTTTTTTCTGTTTTTTATTTTTTTGTTTTTTTGTTTTTTGTTTTCAAGACAGGGTTTCTCTATGTAGCCTTGGCTGTCCTGAACTCACTTTATAGACCAGGCTGGCCTGGAACTCACAGTGATCTGCCTGCCTCTGCCTCCTGAGTGCTGGAATTAAAGGTGCACACCACTATGCCTGGCCTTGAAGCTGAGGTTTTGTTTGTTTGTTTCTTTGACATCAGGGAAAGAAAAGTATTCCGTGTTCTGTTTTTTTTTTTAATCAGTGTCTTAAATGGATCATAAATTACCCTATATTAAAAAGCTAAAGAGAGATCAAAGGATTCTAGAACTGCAGCAGTCAACTATACATTATAGTTTACTTACAAGTAATGACTTTTGAACTCTTTCAACTGCCCCAGCCACCTACCCTTTGTCATTCATATATATCTATGTATATGCATGCATGTGTATACATATGTATACATATTTACAGTCATACATCTACACAAACTATTCTTTATTTGACATGCTGGATTCAGCTATTCAATTCTATAGGTTTTTGGAATATTGCATATATCTAATACAATAGTTTAAGCCTTAGACTAAAGACAAAGCTCATTTGTCTTTTATATGTACCTCATACACATGGCCTGAGGGTTTTTTTTTCAACATTTTAATTCATTACTGTTTTGACAATGACTCAATATGTGAAGTCAGGTGTGGAGTTCTCCTCTGGTGGAATCAGATCAGCTTGTATATATTATATATATTTACACACACACACACACACACACACACACACACACACGAATGCATACACACATGCACACATATGTGCATACTCACGTGTGTGCATACTTGGTACTGGAGATTGAAGTCAAGGCCTTGCAAATGCTAAACAAATGGCCTTACCATTGAGGTACATCCCTAGCCCCACACTTCATATTTGATATTTTAGGATTATAGATGCTGAACACTCTCTTTTGGCTCATCACATACACACAGACAGTTGTGAGTTGCCATGTGGGTGCTGGGAATTGAACCCCAGTCCTATGGAAGAGCAGGCAATGCTCTTAATCAACTGAGTCAGCTCTTTAGCCTCCCTCCCCCACCCACCCACCCCCGCCTACTCTTCAAGGCAAAATAATACATCAAGCATGTATAAATGTAAATATAGAATTGATGGTTTTCCTGTGTGCTGTGTGTGTGGCTCGGACATGAGTGTGCTAACGAGTAGGATGCCGGATGTCCTCCGCCTATGCTGTCTGACACATTGCCCTGCGACAGCATCTCTCAGTGAAGTGCAAACTCGGTGGTCCAAGTATGCTGGCTAGTAGCTCTTGGGCTCCACCTGCCTTTGTTAGGAGGTTATCTGGGATTCAATCTTGATGCTTCTGATAATTCAAAGTTGTTCATGTCCTCTTCATTTAATTTTGGTAGATAATGGAATTATTTATTCATTGGAAATCTGTGTATTTTACTGTAAGCACTCATAGCTATAATCTTTCCTCTTTGAACTGTCTTAGTTGCCTGACAGCATTTCTGATAAGTTATGCTTTTATTTATTTTTTAAGATTTATTTGGTTGTTGCATATAATTTATTACATATACAGTGTTTCCCCCCCCCCCCCCCCGCATGTGTGCCTGTACACCAGAAGAGGGCACCAGATCTCATTAGAGATGGTTGTGAGCCACCATGTGGTTGCTGGGAATTGAACTCAGGATCTCTGGAAGAGCAGACAGTGCTCTTAACCTCTGAGCCATCTCTCTAGCCCACTTTTTTTTTTTAATGGTGTGTTTTTTTAGTCCCCCATATATTTGTATTTTTTCTTGTTATTGGTTTTTAATTTTATTGTACTGTAGTCTGATAAGAGACAAATTATTATTTGGTTCTTTTGCATTCCATAGGAAGTGATTTATGGGTTAAAAATGTCATGTTTCTGAGAGAAAAGTCCGTGGACTGCTGGGGATAATGGGTATTCTATGTTTGTTAGATGGAACAGCCCACGTGTATCTGTTAAGTTTATGATCGACGGTTTGATCTATGATATAATTTAGCTTCAAAGTTTCTTTGTTGATTTCTTAACTTGGGTCGCATGTTAGCATGAGTGGGCTTTGAAATCATCCAATTCTGTTTCATGGTTTATATGTGTTGATGCTGTTGTTCGTGTAGGGTTATTGTGTGTGTTATATGACCTGTCTTCCAGTACTTGGGTGAAAGGGTGTCCACAACTCTGAGATCTGGGAAAGGATCCCTGCCTTGAGGTGGGACAGTGTCCCAAGAGTGTCCTGAGACGCGGGAGTCAGGGAACCTTACAGCTCTGAGAGGAGGCCTCCTCAACACAGATGATGTAGCTCCCAGGAAAGGGTTGCCCGTAAATCCTTAGGAACTGAGGAGCCTTGGAGCCTGACATCTGCTCCTCCTTCATCGCCCCTCCCCCCCTCTTCTTCCAGTAAAAGAGTCTCTTAAAAGACACTATTGTTGTATGGATGAATCTAGAAGAGGAGGAGAATCCAGGAGTGGCTGGCTCTGCTGGAGACGGCAGTTACAGAGGTGGTGAGGGGCAGCTGCGCTGCTGGAGCTTTCTCAGGCAGAGAGGTTGGGCCAATTTTCTGCCTTGAGGGGGTAATAAAGTTTACAACGTGTCCAAAATTTACAGAGTCCATTGTGAAGGCAGTAGGCTGAAGCAGGAAAGGTTGTTGTTATCGTGGACAGCTCCCATTGTAGCGGCCCCAGGCTTTCTGAGGCAGGGAAGGTGTCTGGTTTTTCATTGAGCAGTTGGCTGGAGCAGGAACAGACACCATAGACAGCCCCCATGGAAGCTGAGGCAGGAATAGTCAGTCACCATGGACAGCTCCCGCTGATACGCTGGCTGAAGCCACTGCCATTTTCTCTCCCCAGCTCCACAGCAGGAAGGAGGGGCTGAGCGCCCTGGGGCGGGAAGGAGGACTGCTAGCAAGCCACTATAAATTTTAATGCTCAGCTGCTTAAGGGCTACTTAGCTCTTGAGAGTGGTGTTATTGTTAGGCACTCTGGGTTGAAGGACTCGGGAGGTGGGGGGGGTGGGGCTGAAGGGGCGGGGCAGGAAGCAGTGGGCTCCCCGCAGCTTGGAGAAGGTATTCTTGTCATAGGGTTGGCAGCTTGGTGGGTGCCTGGTAGTATTCGGCATGGAGAAATTCCTAAATGAGTGTGTGTGTGTGAGTATGTGTGTGAGCCTTGCTGCCCTCCATGGTGCTGCCTCTTTGATCTTGCTGATGCTGGCTTTGATCTTGTGGCCCGCTGGTGGTGCCACTCCAGTGGCAGAATCCCTACAATATGTCCTCTGATGCCCATTAGTTTCCATTTTATTAAATTCGGTACTCCAATAATTAGTAAACTGCATATTTATAATTATTGTGTCTCCTTGATATTATTAATTTAATCTTTATTAATTTTTAGTAGCATTCTTTATCTCTTTGTAGTAATTTTGGTTTGAAGATTGCTTTGCCATCATGATAGCTATGTAATGGCTAATTTTTTTGACTATTATTGTTTGGTAAATTGATGTCCATCATTTTACTTTTAGTCTGTTCAGTGCCTTTGCCAGTAAGGCATGTTCCTAGGAGACAATAGGTACATTTTATTTATTATTTTTTTTTAACACATACAACTACCATATATCAGTCCATTGTAGAATCAAGACCATCATTTATATTTGGAGTAATTACTGAGAGATATTTACTATTTCCTGTGATTTTATTATTGATTTTCTGGTTGGTTTGTCTATTATTTGCCTTTCCCCACCTCCCCTATTGGATTACGTTTTGATGGATTACTGTGGTGAGCATGATAGATTCTTTCTTCGTTTCCTTCTGTGCACCTTTTCTTCGTATGGAATTTCATCCTCACCACACCATCACAGCTGAGAGTAGCTTTGTTCTCCTCCACCTTTAGCGTCTCTTTAAATACCACGCTCATGGGTTGGAGGTCATGAGTTGCTTTACTTTGTCTGGGAATATTATTTTTCCATCAGTTTTAAAGGGTATTTTTACTGGATGTAACAGTCTTGGTTGGCATTTACTTACTTTCGGGGCTTGAAACACATCACCCTGTGATTTCATGGTTTTTGGGTTTCTGTTGAAAGCTCTGATATGTTCGCCTTTTTAAGCAAGTTGGCATTTCTCTTCTAAGAGGTTTTAGTATTTTTGTTGTTGTTGTTGTATACTAAGGCATTTTGATTATAATGTGTTTCTTTCCCTACTTTTGGGAATTTTTTTGCTTGTAAGCTCATTCGTTAGATTTTTTTTTTTTATGACTTTGCTTTAGATTTTTTTTTCCTAAGTTTTTCCATATCCCAGGCTTCTTGGAAGTTGTAGTCAAGTTCATTTATTTATTTATTTGGATATTTCTTTTAAATTTTTTGATTAATTTATATTATGTATATGATTGCTCTATCTGCATGTACACCTGCATGCCAGAAAAGGGCATCAGATCACATTATAGATGGTTGTAAGCCACCATGTGGTTGCTGGGAATTTAACTCAGGACCTCTAGAAGAGCAGGCAATGCTCTTAAGTGCTGAGCAATATCTCCAGCCCTTATTTGGATTTTTCTAATGGGGTTATCACTATGTAGCCTTGTCTAGCCTAGAACTCTCTATATGTTCCAGACTGGCTTTGAGCTCATAGAGATCTGCCTTTTTTTTTTTTTTTTTTGCCTCTTGAATATTGGGATTAAAGGTGTGCACCACCATGCCCTGATTCATTTAGTTCTTAAGTTGATATTTGAGTAGAGTGTATTTTTAGCCTTGTCCTATATCCCTGGCATTATTTATTTCACTTAGCCTGGTCCATTGGTGATATTATTATTATTATTATTATTATTATTATTATTATTATTACTTTTTTTGGTTTTTTGAGACAGGGTTTCTCTGTGTAGCCTTGGCTGTCCTGGACTCACTTGTAGACCACGTTGGCCTCGAACTCACAGCGATCTGCCTGCCTCTGCCCCCCTAGTGCTGGGATTAAAGGTGTGCACCACAATGCCCAGTGCTTTTGATTGTTTTTATTTGATTTACTGAGTTTAATTTTCAACATTTCTATTTAGTTTTGTCTGTCTTTTTAGACAGGGTGTCATGCAATCTGGGGTGGTCTTGAACTTTGCTATATACAGGTGGATAACCTTGAACTCTTGCTCCTTCTTACTCCACTCCTCCTGGTTGCTAGGCCTACAGGAGTGCTCCGCATGTCCCAGTTAATGGAGTGTTGAAGACGGGGCAGGGCTTATGCATGTCTGCAGGAAGCCGTCTACCAACGTAACTCCATCCTCAACCCTCACTTAACCTTTTTCGAAGTCTCAGTTTCTTTGCTTAGTTTTTGGTCTGTATTGTTTTTCAGATATGTTTCTGACTTTCTTCTCCAGGTCTTGGGTTTTCATTCGTTTCTTTTGAATCCTCTTTTAAGTCACTGGTGATTTATACAAGCAAACTTTTTTTGTTTTTTTTGGTTTTTTTGAGACAAGGTTTCTTTGTGTAGCCTTTGCTGTCTGGACTCACTTTGTAGACCAGGCTGGCCTCAAACTCACAGAGATCTACCTTCTTCTGCCTCCCAAGTGCCGGGATTAAAGGCATGTGCCACCACTGCCCGGCACAAGCAAATCTTTAAATTATTCATCTGGCAATTTATCCATTTTTATATCTTTTGTTGTTGTTGTTGTTGTTGTTTTTGAGACAGGGTTTCTCTGTGTAGCCCTGGCTGTCTTGGAACTAGCTCTGTAGACCAGCTGGCCTCGAACTCAGAGATCCGTCTTCCTCTGCCTCCGTAGTGCTGGGATTAAAGGATGTGCCACCATTGCCTGGCCTCCATTTTCTAAAGTGTCTTTGAGTTTTGCAGCTGAGGGGGTGTCATCTTTAGCGGGAGTTTACGTTGCTTTGCCCTTCGTGTTCTTTGTGCTCTGTGTTGCAATTGAGCATCTCTGTGGGAGTCGGTGGGAAGCCGGCGCTGGAGGCATCGAACTCCAGCAGAGAAGAACAAGTTGTACAAGGTGTAGAAACGCTGCTGGAGCTGATGAAAGCCACCAGCGCGACACTACCAACGGCAGAAGAGAGACAGCAGAGGGTAGTGCAGATGGCTGCCAAGTTCTTACACCCTTTAGGGCACATGTAGAAATGATAAGTGGATGAGCTAGAAGAAAAGGATAGGAAATAAGGAAAATGGAGCAGAAGTGACACCAAATAAAAGCAAAGAATGAAAAAAAAAAAGAATGAAGAGGAAGGTTTACAAAGTAGAGGGGAAGGAACTGGCTTAACAGTTAAGAGTACTCACTACTTTTGAAGACGACCTGGGCTTGGTACCCAGCTCCTAGCCACATGATGTCTCACAGGTATCCTTAGCTCCAGCTCCAGGGGATCCAATGTCCTCTTCTGGCCTTCATTGGCAATGGAACATATACATACATGCAGATGAAATACCTTTTTTTTTTTTCAAGACAAGGTATCTCTGTGTTAGCCTTGGCTGTCCTGGAGCCTAGAGTCACTTTGTAGACTAGGCTGGCCTCAAACTCACAGCGACCGCCTGCCTCTGCCTCCCAAGTGCTGGCATTACAGGCACGTGCCACCACGCCTGGCTCAGATGAAATATCTTGTACCTAAAATAAAAATAGAATAATATTTAAACATATTCAAAAAAAAAATCAAGAGCTGAGCACATCTGGGGCTATGACCGGTGACCTCTGACTTGGAAAGGCCCCACAGGTGCTACAGCTAAACCTGCCAGCTAACATCGCAGTCCTAGGCACTGTAACAGTGGAGTACAGTTGATTGCTCTTTGTGAGCACGTGGATGACCAGGCGCCATAGATGCTGCGTCTGCCCAGCATCTCAGGAGAGAGTGTGCCCTCCCTTGGGAAAAGATCAAAATTCAACACGTAACGCATAGCTTGTATTGAGGTTGTAGTATTTTCACAGCATTATAAAAATCCAAGAACTCAGCCAGGCGTGGTGGCGCACACCTTTAATCCTAGCACGCGGGAGGTAGAGGCAAGTGGGTCGCTGTGAGTTCCAGGGCAGCCTGGTAGAGTTCCAGGATAGCCGGAGCCACACAGAGAAACCTTGTCTTGAAAAAACAAAACAAAACAAAACAAAACAAAACAAAACAAAACAAAACAAAACAAAACTCCAGGGACTCACAAATCAACTGTTGTTGCTCTAAGCGCTATTCGCTGTAAGACATCCCAGAAAACGCTGACATCACTCTGAAGGGGCACACAGTCGTCGTGAAGGGCCCCAGAGGAATTCCCTGGAGTGGCTTCAGTCACATCAATGTAGAACTGAGTCTCCTTGGAAAGAAAAAGAAGAGAGGCTCTGGGTTGACAAATGGCGGGTAACAGAAAGGAACTGGCTACTGTCTGAGCCATCTGGAGTCATGTTCAGAACACGAGCAAGGAAGGGTGTTACGCTGGGCTTCCGTTACGAGATGACGTCTGTATGCTCACATCCCCGTCAACGTCTTTATTCAGGGGGATGGGTCTTGGGTTGAAATCCGAAATTTCTTGGGTGAAAAAACGCATCCGCAGGGTTCGGATGGGGACGGGTGTTGCTTGTCCAGCCTCTCTCTCAAGCCCAGAAGGATGAACTCCCCCTGCAAGGAAATGACATTGAACTCACTTCAAGTTCAGAGGCTGATTCAGCAAGCCACGTCAGTCAAAAGCAAGGACAGAAGAAGAAGGTTTTGGGATGGCATCTCCGTGTCTGAAAGGGGAGCGGAGCAACAGGCTGATGAGTAAGACCTCGGTTACCCAGCTCCAAAAACAAGATCCTGAATTAAAAGACTTGTGTTGAAACAAACAACAAACAAACAAACAAAAAACAAAGAACAACTGTTGTTAATCGGGCAGCAGGCAATTACAATATTGAGTCTCCTTTCATTTAGAAAATTTAAATTTTCTCTCAGTCACGCTTTGTAGTTCTCCGTGTATAGGTCTCACACGTATCTTTGAGAAATTATCACTGCATATTTCATGAATTTTAATGCAACTGTTAAGGGAAATTATTTTAAGAACTTTTCTGTGGTTGTTACTTTCTAGGACTATAATTAACGGCTCTGCATCAACTGTATACTGCTAACTTGGTAGACTGACTTATTAATTCTAGCAATATTTTGTAGATTGTGTTGGGAGTTCATGTATGAACACTTTCATTTTTTTTTTAAACTTCTGTTGCTTTACTTTTCTTGTCTAATTCTGCTGGCTAGTACCTCTAATACAGTAAGGAATAAGAAATGAGCAGAGTATTCAGTGCTTTACTAGCTATTTTTTTGAAGACCCTATCAACTTAGAGAACTTTCTTAAGAATTAATTTGTGTGTATGTGATATATGTTGTGTGTGTGTGTGTGTGTGTGTGTGTGTGTGTGTGTGTATCCATAAGTGTGAATGTGGGCACCTGTGTGCCACGTGCATGTATGGAGGTCGGAAGACAGCCTCGGTTGTCATTTGTCATCTGCTGTCTCCTGTTTTGCTGTTGAGCATGCCAGGCTAGTTGGCTAGCCTGAGTGTTCCTGGGCATTTTCCAGCCTATCTTTCACCTCCCTGTAGGAGTGTTGCCATTACAGATGCTTCTGTCACATAGCCATCTTTCTGGACTTTTGCATATATCCTGAGGATTTGAACACAGAGCCTCACGTGTCAGACAAATGCTTTTCTTCCTCGCTATCTTCTTTCCCCAGGCCCAACCTTGAAAATCTCATTCTTAAAAGAAAACTTAAGCTTAATTGCTTGTTATTATTGTTATTGTTGTGTGTATGTATACATGCTGGTGTACATGTGTCACAACATGTGCATGCAATCAGAGGATCACTTTCTGGAATCAGGACATCTTTCCACTGTAGGCTCCAGGGATTGAACTTATGTCATCAGGCTTGTTTGTAAGCACATTTCTCTGCTGAACCATTCTGATAGCCCTGGATTTCCTTTCTGCTGCTAGATTTCTGAGTTTTAATTTTGAATGGATGTTGAAGTTTTGTCAAGCAATTTTCAACCTTATATTATGTGCTTTTTTTTTTGTTTAGTCTGCTGAAATTGTGAATTACATTCTCCAATTTTTTTTAATTGTTAAGCTTCTATTGTATTCTGGGGTTTGCTTTATCCCTTTCTATATTGCTGAATTCAATTTTCTAATACTGTTCACAAGGCATGATAATATATAATTTGATCTCCCATAATGTGGCTGTCAGTCTTTAGCAGCAGTATTATGCTGATTGCATAATTAGCTGGGAAGTTCTGAAAGGGTTTGTATAAAATTAACAGTAATTTTCCTTAAACGGCTGATAGAATTTACCAGTGAAACAATATGGACTTGATGATTTCTTTGTATATAAGCCTTTGAACATACACTCAATTTTAAACATCTGAAATATTAGAAATTTCTGCTCGATTTTGTGTTAATTTCAGGAAGTCTTATTTTTATAGGCAGTTGTTTCGTTTAATTTGTCATTTTGTTAAACTACATACATTTTCTACTAATTTTCTTCTTTGTTAAACTACTTATATTTCCTGATACTAATTTTCTTCTGTGTTTTAGTATCCTTGGGAGATTGGTTTTAAGACCCCCAATGACAGAAAAATTTATGGATGCTCACATTATGTAAAACATTATAGCTATTTGTATAGAGGCTGTGCACATCTCCTGTATATTTTAAATGGGCTCCAGATCACTTGTCACAGTGGACGCAACAGAATGTGCATATAAACAGCTGTCCCACATGCTTAGGAAAAACCACCAAGAAAAGGCTACATACGTTTACTACAGACACACATTCCCCCGCATATTTTTGGTCCCTGTTGGTTAAGTATGCTGAGATGGAACCCTGAGACAGTAAGAGCTGTAGGGCAGACCCTTCCCTCACAACACTGATGGTTTATGCTCTCTGTCCTGTTCATCCTAAGCAGGACTTTATCAATGTTTTTCTCATGAAAGAACTAGTTCTTTAAGCATTATAATTCTATTTCAATTAAAATATAAAATGAGTTCTTTGAAAATGTCATGCAATGTCTTTTGGTCATAGTCATTTCCCTCCCCCCCCCTTAGATCTGTCTTCCCTACCCATCCGACTTTGTTTCCTCCATTCAAAAACCCATCAAGTACAGTTTGTGCTGCCCATATACACTTGGCTGTGTGGCCATTTATTGGAACATGATTGACCTATCCTTAAAAGCAAAGCAAAGCAAAACAAAACAAACAACAAGCATTTCTTCTTCCGGCAGCTGCCAATTGCCAATGGTTCCTCAGTTCGGGTGGAGCTTTGTGCCTGCCTTCCTTACCCATGCCAGGATTTTGTGTGACTTCAGCTTACACAGGTCTTGTGTATGTCGTCACAACCACTGTACAGACCTAAAGACGCCCTATGAGGGTTGATCATTCTGTAGTGCCTAAATCTGTGCGCTTGAACCGGTTGTAGGTCTCTGTATTAATTCCTATCTAGTGCAGAAAGGAGCCTCTCTATTGAGGGTTGAGAGGTGCACCGATCTGAGGAGATAGCAGTTCATTCCCTAGGTATTGGTTTAAAACCATGTGTGTTTAGAAGGATGGTAGTAGTACGTTCTTCTCTAGAGGTCATGACCCGTCCCACCACAGTGCCAGGTGTGTATATCACGCTGTAGAGCAGGATTAAAGCCAATTAGAAAGTGGTTGGTTAGTCCCATAACACTCATGCCACTATGGTACCAGTGGGCATACCTTGCCAGGCTGGTCACTACTGTACCTCTCAGGGTTCTCAGCTGGATAAGATTAATGACTACTTGCCTCCTCCAACTGTGTGCACATCACTTTCAGGATTCTGAAAGAAAACCAGCAAGAACGAGGCTTCCAGTTAGCACCAGCTCGGTTTCTCCATGTGTAATGACTCACATATATAGTATCTGCAGCAAAATCAACTACTTTATTTATTTATTTATTTATTTATTTATTGAGACAAGTGCTGTGATCTACAGTCATGTGCTACTACATCTGGCTTTGTATGACTCTGGGTATCAAGCCAGTGTTTTGTGCACTCAAGGTTAAATATTCAACTAATTGAGCTATATCCCAGCCCTCAAAACAACATTTTGTTATTTTTCTATACTGTTTTTCTGGTCTCTCTCCCCCCCCCCCCCCCCCCCCCGCCACCGCCCCGCCCCCCCTCCCCCCCCATTTATTGTTTCCTTCCTTCTACATACTTTTGGCTTTAATTAGTTTCCTAACATGGACATTTAGGACATTGATTTAAATTTTTTCTTCTCCTTCTCCTCCTCCTCCTCCTTCTGAGACAGGTTCTCTCTGTGTATCCCTGGCTGTCCTGGACTTGCTTTGTAGACCAGGCTGGCCTGGAACTCACAGAGATCCTCCTGCCTCTGCCTCCCAAGTGCTAGGGTTAAAGGCGTGCAGCACTCCTGGCTTTTTCTCTTTTTAAATATAAGCAATGGACACTGACATTGCTCCATCCTAAACAGTCCAGTCTTCTTCTATTCACTCAGTTCACAATATTCCCTAGGCCTCCTGAGACTTATTTGATAATTATTTTTGGTGTTGTTTGTTTGGAGTGATAAATTCAATTTTCATACATTTGGTGGTTTCCAATGGTTTCGTTTTTATTGATTTCTAACTAACTTAGACTATGGTGTATATTTGCCTCCCAGCAATTCATGTGCCATATGCTGGGTCTATAGTATGCTGGGTCTATAGTATGGTAATCATGAGGCGAAAGCTTTCAGATGTAGGGCTTAGAACAATGGGATTAGATCATTTGGAAATAAACTTTTTTTAAAAGGAGTTCATGTAATTCTTGTAGGACCCTGGTTAATTTTCCCAAGAGTTAGATGTTTCAAATGGAGACCACTACATTTGTTTATCTCTTTTGCAAATAGCTGCTTCTGTTTCTGTGTCTCTGTTGTGTTTTCATGCAGCCATACTCAGAGGCTAAATAGTTGGGACCATCTATCTTTACTTTCCAGATCCAACTGTAAGCTATATAAACCTAATTTCTTTATTTAAAAAAAAACCCCAAGATTCAGGCATTTTATGATAGTAAGAGAAAATAGATGAATAAGATTGGGAAACTCACTTTAAAAATAAGATTTTGATTTTTAAAACATTTGTTTGTTGTGACTTGCTTTATGGAGTCATCTGTAGTCCATCTTAATGAACATGCAACATGCATCTGAAAGTAATATTATCTGAATTTACTGTTTAGTGTTTAATAAAGATTAACTAGATTGAAGTGGTTGGTGTTCTGAACTATTTTATACTGTCTTCTATCTATGTATCCATCTATCCATCTATTTATAGTGTTCTCAATTATTTCATATTGTCTCCTATTACCCAGCTATTCATCCATCTATCTATCTATCTATCTATCTATCTATCTATCTATCTATCTATCTATCTAATCTATCATTTGTTTGGCTAGGGTTTCATTGTGTAGCCGTGGCTGGTCTGAATTCTCTGTGGAGACCAGGCTGGTCTTGAACTCCCAGAGATCTGCCTGTCTCTGCCTCTTGAGTGCCAGCTCTAAGGTATGTGCCACCATGCCTGGCATCATTACTGACGTTTTAACAGCACATCAGTTTTGTCAGTTGTTGAGGAAAATGAATCAAAATCTCTAGCTGTGATAGTGAACTCCTTTCTCTCCCTAGCTTTGTTTTCACTTCGTATGTTTTTTTGAGCTGAGCTGTTCAATACTTTCACACGTAGAGTTGCTATGTCTCCTGGTGAAATGACTATTTTACCATTATGATCTTCACCTGTGAGCCCCTTTTGGTTGACGGTATTCTAGCCATTCTTGGTTCCCTGTGATCAGTGCTCATGTGGTATCCCTTCACCTGTCCTTTCATTTTCACCTTACACATGCCTTTATATCCAGCATGTCTTTTATAGGCAGCACATGATTGGCTCATGGCTTTTATCGTCTAGTCCAAAAATAAATGCTCATTTAAATTGTAGTATTTAGTTAATCTGCATTTAAAGTAATTATTGATATGTCTCCTATTTTTTAATATTCATTTCTATTTCTTTAAGTGGTTCTCTTCTTTGGTTTTTCTCCTACTTTCTTGTTTTTGAGGCCAGTGTAATATGTTTTAGCAATTGATTTTTAGTCTTTTTAGTTCTATCACTACACAGTTGCTCCAGGGATTACACATTTTTCACTTACTTCAGTCAGCTTAGAGTAAATACTGCACTGCTTTTCAGATAACCTATAAGAACAATGCAAAGGTATTATTTCAGTTAGCCCCGTTGTCTTTTCCTTTATTGAAAATTAAAAACATTCTCACATAATATATCCTGATTATGGTTTCTGCTCCCTCTGTTCCTTCCAATTCCTCCTCACTGTCCATCCGAGTCAGAGTCATCCCCTCTCTGTCTCTCATTAGAAAACAAATAGGCTTCCAATGGATAAAAGTAAAATAAAATGAAACATAATAAATTAAACAAAACCCAATACATTGGAATAGGAGGAAAACAAAACAAAACAAAACAAAACAAACAAACAAACAAAAAGAACCCAAGGGAAGCACAAGGAACAGACAAAGGTGCAGAGACCCATTCGTTTGCACACCCAGGAATCTGATAAAAACACTAAACTGCAAGCCATTATATACATGCAAAGGACCTGTTGGGTAACGTATATAACAAAAAAAAAAAGATAAAAATTAAACAAGTAAAGCCTTGACACAACATTATGAGACAAAGAGCTTCCAAAGAGATAATTTGCTCCTTGCCCACTACTGCTTGCAGTCTACCCTTGAGAGTATTTGTTTCCCTCATAAGAATCATTTGCAGAAATTTAAATTTTCATTTCCAAAGGGTTATCTGTTGGCAATAGCTTCTGAGTTTGGGATGGGGACAATGTGTCCACTTCTCCTTTCAGCTCTAGGACCTGATCTGGTGCAGGGCTGTGCAGGCCCTGCGCATGCTGCCTCAGTCTCTGTGCTTTCATCTGTGCCCAGATTACGTTGATTTAGCCTTGTTTTTTTAGAGTTCTCCATCCCCTCTGGCTCTTGCCCTCTTTCTACCTCCTCCTCTGCAGGGTTCTCTGAGGCCTGAGGGGAGGGACATGATGGAGACATCTTGTTGAGGGCTGAGTGTTCCCAGGTCTGTCACTCTCTGCATAGTGTCTGGCTGTAGTCGCTGTATTTGTTCCCATCTGCTGCACGAGGAAACGTCTGTGATGATGGCTGAGCAAGGCACTGACCTGGCTAGAGCAGAATGTCATTGGGATCCATTTCATTGCTATGATTTTATTTTTAGAACAGTATTATTTGGTTTTTACCATAGGTCCCTGGGCTATCTAATCTCAGGTTCTTGGTCACCCGAGCAATGCCAGGTATGTGTTCCATCTCACAGAGCAGAGCTTAAGGCAAATCAGGTACCAGTTGGTTACCCCCACAAGATTTGTTTCACCCTTGCACTAGCATATCTTGCAGGCACGACACCATTGTAGATCAAAGGGTTTGTGTTTGGGTTGGTGTTTATGTTTTTCCTTTAGTAGCATGCAGAGTACTTTCCTGTACCATCATACATTAATGCTAGCATGTAAGGGTGAAGGATCTATGTAGGCACCAGCTCTGCTTCTCCATGGTCAGCGAGCTGTGTAGATGTTGTCTTTAGCAGCGGGGCCTTGCCATCAGCTCGTGGGGAGCAAACCATAGTCCTGGCAACAGCCTGGGTTGTTTGTGGGTTCTGTGGTACCCCTTTGGCCAACAACTGAAATAGATGTAATTCAATCCCAATACTGGAAGCTTTATTTAGAGATAGTAAATGTCTAGTTGGGGTTCTGCCTCCCCTGTTATTTGACAGTTTCATTTAGATAGCTTTCATATATGGATATATTTTCCAAAGCTTCTGCTGTATTAGGATTTCATACTACCACTCAAATGGCCCATAATTTTAGCTGTCTCTCCTTGTATTCCTTCCTTGCCCTCCTCTTCCGCCCCCCCCAAATGATCTTCCCTTTTCATCTCCTCCCCCAGTTCACCCATAACTATCTACTCCATTCCCCTTTCCCAGGATGATCTAAGTGTCTCCCCACCCCCCAGTTCCTTACTCTATACTTAACCTCTGTGGTTCTGCAGGTTCTAGCTTGGTTATTATTCCCTTACAGCTAATTGGCATATAAAAGCAGATGCATACCATATTTGTCTTTCTAGATCTGGGTTACTTAGGATGATTTTTTTTTAAGTTCTACCCATTTACCTGTTTATTTCATTAAAAAAAAAACATTGTGTAAATGTACTATATTTTCTTCATCTATTCATCTGTTAAGGGACATCTAGGTTGTTTCCATTTTCTGGCTATTATAACTACAGCAGCAATGAACATGGTTGTGCAACTATCTCTGTGGTAGGATGAAGTATCCTTCGAGTTTATGTCAAAGAGTGGTGTCTTAGTAACTGTTCTATTGCTGTGAATAAAACAGTGCAACTATTAAAAAAAAGAAAGCACTCAATTGGGGCTTTGCTTATGGTTTCAGAGGCTTAGTCTTTTATCATCATGGTGCAGAGCAAGGTGACCAGCAGGTGTGGTATTGGAGAAATAGCTGAGAGCTACATCCTGATATACAAAGAGAGGGGAGAGGGAAGAGAGGAGAGAGAGAGAGAGAGAGAGAGAGAGAGAGAGAGAGAGAGAGAGAGAGAGAGAGACAGAGAGAGAGAGAGAGACAGAGAGAGAGAGAGACAGAGAGAGAGAGACAGAGACAGAGAGAGACAGAGAGAGACAGAGACAGAGAGACAGAGACAGACACAGAGACACAGAGATAGAGACAGACAGACTGAGTGGGCTTGCCATGGGCTTTTGAAAGCTCAAAGCCTACCTCCTGTGGCAAACTTTGTCCAAAAAGGCCACACCTTTTTAATCCTTCTAATCCTTTCAAATAGTGCCACTTTCCTGGTGACTAAATATTCAAATACATGAGCCGATGGGGGCCATTCTTATTCAAATCACCACAGGTGGGAAAGCTGGATCTTGAGGTAGATTAATTCTCATCTTCCTAAGGAACTGCCATATTAATTTTCATAGTGGCTATACAAGTTTACAGTCCTACCAGCAATAGAGGAGACTTCCCATCCTGGCCAGCATAAGCTGTCCTTCATTTACTGGTGTAGGACATTCTTATGGTTGTAAGATAAAATCTCAAAGTAGTTTTGATTTGCATTTCCCTGATTTCTAAGGATGTTGAACATTTCTTTAAGTGTTTCTCAAGCCATTTGAGTTTCCTGTTTTGAGAATTCTGTTTAGATTGTACCCCATTTTAAAATTATTTGTTTTCTTGATATCTAGTTTTTTGAGTTGTTTATATATTTTAGACATTAGCTCTCCAGTGGATATGTAGTTGATAAAAATCTTTTCCTGTTCTGTAGGCTGCCACTTTGCCTGAGTGGCGGTGTCCCTTGGTTTACAGAAGCTTTGCAGTTGATGAGGTCTCACTTACTGTTGTTCTTAGTGCTAACAGTTTTCCGATCAGAAAGTCTTTCCTGTGCCAGTGAGTTCAAGGCTATTGTCCACTCTCTCTTCTATCAGGCCCAGGGTGTCTGGTTTTATGTTGAGGCCTTTGATCTATTTAGATTTGTTTTGCGTGGGGTGATAAGTATGGATCTACTTGGATTTTTCTACATGTGGTTATCCAGTTCGACCAGCACCATTTACTGAAGACTCTTTCCTTTTTTCTAGTCTAGTGTTTATTTCTGGCTTCTTTATCAATAATCAGTTGTCCATAGGTGTGTGGATTTAGGTCTGGGTCTTCAATCTGATTGCACTAATCAACATGTCTGTTTTTGAGCCAACACCATGAGGGTTTTTATCACTATCTGTAGCGCAATTTGAAGTCAGAAATGGTGATACCTCCAGGATTCCTTTTATTAATCAGAATGGCTTTAGCCATTCTGGTTTTCTTGTGTTTCTGTATGAAGCTGAAAATGATTCTTTTAGGATCTGTGAAGAATTTTGGTGGCAATTGCTTTGAATCTGTATATTGCTTTTGGTAGAATGGCCATTTTTACAATATTAATCCTATCAATTTATAAGCATGGGAGATACTTCCATATTCTGATTTCTTTTTAATTTTTCTCTTAGTTAGGGTTTCTATTGCTGTGAAGAGACACCATGACTGTGGCAACTCCTATAAAGGAAAGCATTTTACTGGGGCTGACTTACAGTTTAGAGGTTTAGTTCATTATCATTGCGATGGGAAGCATGGTGGCGCACAGGCAGCCATGGTGTGGAAAAGGAGCTGAAAGCTCTATATCTGGATCCTCAGGCAACATGAAGAGAGTGTTTGCCACTGGGCCTGGCTTGAGCTTCTTAAACCTCAAAGCCCACCCGCTGTGAAACACTTCCTCCCAAAAGGCCACACCTACTCCAACAAGGCTTCAAATAATGTTACTCCCTACGAATCTACGAAGACTATTTTCATGCAAACCAACACAATTTCTTTTCAATATGTTGAAGCTTTTATCATACAAGTTTTTCACTTGCTTGGCTAGGGTTACCTCAAGATATTTTATATAATTTGAGGCTATTGTGGAAGCTATTGTTTCCTTGATTTCTTTCTCAGTCTGTATAGGAAGGCCACTGAATTTTGTGAGTTAATTTTGTAACCAGCTACTTTGCTTAAAATCTTTACCAGCTGTAGGAGTTTCCCAGTGAAATTTTTAGATTTATGTGCATTATCATATCATCTACATATAAATACTTGAACTTCTTCCTTTCCCATTTGTACCCCCTTGATCTCCTTCAGTTGTCTTATTCCTTTAGCTAAGACTTTAAGAGTGGGCAAGCTTGTCTACTCCCTAATTTTAGTGGAATTGCTTTGAGTTTCTCTTTATTTTAGTTGATGTTGGTAATGGGTTTGCTGTATACTGCCTTCATTATGTGAAGGTATGCCCTTTGTAAGCCTAGTCTTTCTAGGTCTTTTATCATGAAGGGGTGTTAGATTTTGCCAAAGGCCTTTTATGGATATTACTTATGTGGTGGATTACATTTATTGATTTACATATGCTGAGCCATACCTGCATGTCTGGGATGAAGCCCATTTGGTCATGGTGAATTTTTTTTTTTAATGTGTTCTTGGATTTGGTTTGCCAGTATTTTATTGAGTATTTTTACATCTGTGTTCATTCAGGAAATTGTTCTATAATTCTTTTTTTTTTCCAGGCCTTTTTATGTGGTTTGAGTATCAGGGTAACAGTGACCTCATAAAATGTATTGGGCAAGCAATGTTCCTTCTGTTTCTATTTCATGGAATAATTTGAGGAATATTGTATTAACTCTTCTTTTTTTAATTTAATTTTTATTTTTATTATTTTTTTATTTTTTATTTGTTTTTATCTCTTCTTTTTAAGTCTAGTAGAAATCTGTGGTAAAATTGTGTGTCCCTGAGTTGTTGTTGTTGTTGTTTGTTTTGTTTTGTTTGTTTGTTTTGTTGGAAGACGGTTAATGGCTGCTTCTGTTTCACTAGGGGTTATGAATCTGTTTAAATTGCTTATCTTGGTTTAACTTTGGCAAGTGGTATTATTGGGAAAATTACCTATTTCTTTTGGATTTCTCAATTTGGTGGGAGCACAAGTTTTTAAAGCATGTCCTTAGATTTTCTAGATTTCCTCCATGTATGTTGTTATATCCTACTTTTCATTTCTGATTTTGTTAATTTGGATCTTCTCCCTTTCTCTGTCTTTTAATTAAGATAAGAGCTTGTCAGTCTTTTGATTTTTCTCAAAACAAAACAAAACAAAAACCTTATCCTTTGTTTCATTGATTCTTTATATTGTTCTTTTTTTGATTTTATTTTATTGATTTCAATCCTGAGTTTGATTATGTCTTGCCAACTACTCACTTTGGGTGTGATTTCTTCTTTTTCTTCTAGAACTTGCAGGTGTACTGAGAAGTTATTATTATGAGACCTGATTTTTTAATGTAGGAACTTAGTGCTATGAACTTGCCTCTTAGAATCACATTGTGTCCCAAAAGTTTGAGCATGTTGTGTATTTATTTTCATTTGATTCTAGAAAGTCTTTGATTTCTTTCTTGACCCATTTCTCATTCAGTAGAGAATTGTTCACTTTCCATGAGCTTGTAAGCTTTCTGTTGTTCCTCTTGTTGTTGGTGTCCAGCTTTAATCCACTGTGGCCAGATAGGATGGAGGAGGTTATTTCAGTTTTCTTGTATCTGTTGAGACTTGCTTTGTGTCTGAGTATACCGTCCATTTCAGTGAAAGTTCTGTTAGGTGCTGAGAAGAAGGTGTACTCTTTGAATTTGGGTAAGAAATGTTCTCTAAACATCTGTTATGTCTGTTTGGTTTATAACATCTTTTAACTCCAGGATTTCTCTTTAGTTTTTATCTGGATGACCTATTGGTGAGAGCTGGGTATTGAAGTCTCCAACTATCAGAGTGTGAGCATGAATTAGTAATGTTTCTTTTATGAACTTGGGTGCCCTTGTGTTTGGTTCATAGATGTTAAAATTGCAGTGCCCGTTTTCTTTTTCTTTGATATGTGTGTGGTGTCCTCTATCTTTTTTGATTAATTTTGGTTTGAAGATGGCTACACCAGCTTGCTTTTTCCGTCTATTTGGTTAGAATATCTTTTTTCATTCTTTTATCCTCAGGCAATATCTATCCTTGATGTTAAGGTGTGTCTCATGGGTGCAGCTGAAGGATGGAACATTCTTGCATTCATTCTGTTAGTCTGTTAGTCTATGTCTTTTGATTGGGGAATTGAGACCATTTATATTGGGAGATCTCAATGAGCAGTGTTTGTTGATGCTTGCTATTTTGTTGTCATTGTGGTTGTGGTTGTGGTTGTGGGGTGTGTGTGTCTTTTGATTTGCTGGTCTGGGATTATTTCTTGTCTTTTCTTGAATGTTGTTAACATCTTTAGGTTGGAGTTTTCTTTCCAGGATCTTCTGTAGGGCTGAATTTGTAGATAGATATTGCTTAAATTTGGCTTTTATAATGGGATGTTTTCTTTTTCTCCCTCTATTGTGATTGGAAGTTTTTTCTGGGTATAGCAGTCTAAACTAGTATCTATGGTCTCTTAGAGTTTGCAGCACATCTGTACAGGCCCTTCTGGCTTATAGAGTATCCATGGGGGGGGGGTCAAGTGTTATTCTAATAGGTCTGCTTTATATAGTACTTGGTATTTTCCTCTTGCAGCTTTAAATATTTTTAAAAAATATTTACTTATTATATTAACAGTGTTCTGCCTGCATATATGCATGTATGACAGAAGAGGGCACCAGATCTCATTATAGATGGTTCTAAGCAACCATGTGGTTGCTGGGAATTGAACTCAGAACCTTTGGAAGAGCAGCCAGTGCTCTTAACCTCTGAGCCATCTCTCTGGCCCAAATACTTTTTTTGTTGTTCTGTATGTTTAGTGTTTTGATTATCATTATGTGCCAAGGGGACTTTCTTTTCTGGTCCAGTCTATTTGGTGTTCTGTAAGCTTCTTGAGCCTTTATAGGCATCTACTTTAGGTTAAAAAAAATTTCTTCTATGATTTTGCTGAAAACATTCTCTGTGCCTTTGACCTGGATTGTTCTTAGATTTGCTTTTTTTTTTTTTTCCCATATTGTCCCAGATTTCCTGGATGTTTTGAGTCATAAGTTCTTTAGATTTAACATTTTCTTCTCTTGTGTCTTCAATGCTCGGGCTTCTTTCTTCCATCTTGTATCTTGTTTGTGAGGTTTGCCTCTGAGGTTCTTGTTTGAGTTCTAATATGTTTATTTCTAGATTTCTCCTCAATTTGGGTTTTCATCATTGATTATATTTTCACTTTTAGGGCTTAACTGTTTTTATTAATTTTCTTCCACTGCTTTTGTTTTAATAGATTTCCTTAAGGGATTTATTCATTTCCTCCTTAAAGATCTCTATTATATTTATAAAGGTTGGTTTAAGGTATTTATCTTGCCGCCCATCTTTGTTGCAGCTTTTAGAACCTACTGTGGTAGGTCCGGTTGCTGGGCTCTACTGGGGACATATTGTCTTGGCTGTTTTGATTGTGTTTTTATGCTGTGGCATTTTATGCTTTCAGGTGTCTGAGTTTGAAAAGCTTTAATTCTTGTCTTTGTTGGGTGGTTATTTTGTTCCTTGGACTCTGTTGCCCTCTCTGGTTTTTAGGAGGGTATGGTGGCTGTGTGTTGCCTGGGGTCCTGTTAGGTGCAGCCACTGGGGGTTCTGGGTAAAATCTGTTGCTAGGTATTGGGAACGGACATTTAGGAATGGGAATGGGCTGGGGGTTGGGGGGAAAGGGAGCCACAGGGCGTCCATAAAAGGGAGGAAACAAGGGCGTTCTGCCAGAATCTGCTTAGTCACCTGGGAATGGGGCAGAGAGTGAGGAGAGGCCATAGCAGGTAGTCTGCCGCAGGGCTGGGGGTGAGACTGGAGGGCTGGGTATAGAGGAGAGGAGAGAGGGGGAAGAGCTGAAGTTCACCTACCTGCTTTGCTGTCCCATGTGCTTCTCTGGCAGGCTTGGCCAGTGGGTTCCCAGGGAATGCCTGCCGGAGTTGGGGCCTGGGATAAAGGCTGGGGGTGGGGTGATAAAGTTTGGAGGGGAAGATCTGTGTGGAGGAGATGGGCAGGGGAGGAGGTGAGGCCACAGCTGATGCAGAGCTGGGGATAAGACTGGTGGAAGGAGGAGAGGAGCCTGCCTGCTTCCTGGGCCAGAGTCTATAACATGGTTTTATTACCTCAGTATGTGATAGCCATGCATCTGTAAAGCAATCAACAGAGGAAGAAAATGTATATTATCCTGTATTTACACACATACTTGCCATTTCTGATGTGTTCCCCCAGAGATTAAAATTTGTGTCTACTCTCTAAAGAACTTTACTTTCTCTTGAAGAACTTAGTTTTCTATTCTTTTTAATGGTTGAAATTCATTTAGTTTTCATTTATTTGAAAATAACTTTATCTTCCTTCCTTTATTAGGATATAGGGCTCTGAGCAGTATGACTTCGTCTCTTAGCACTTTAAGGATAATTAAAAAAGATATTTATTCTTCTCTCACACATTACATCCTGACTGTAGTTTTTTTCTCTCTCTACGTCTCCCAGTTCCCCTCTCCCACAGATCCACTGCTTCTCTGTTTCCCTTCAGAAAAAAAGCAGGCCTCCCAGGATATCAATTGAAAACAGTATAACAAGTTACAATAGGACTAGGCACAAACCCTCATATCAAGGTTGGATGAAGCAATCCAGTAGGAGGAAAAGGGACCCAAGAGAAGGTAAAAGAGACAGAGATAGCCCATGTTTGGCCCACATGTGTGCTTGTATGTGTGCCATGTCTGTGTGCCATGTACATACCTGGTGCCAGCAGAGGTCAGAAGAGGGTGTCAGATCCCCTAGGACTGAAATTACCGAATGTTGTGAGCTCCCATGTGGGTGCTAGGAGTCGAACCATGGTCCTCTGGAAGAGCAGCCCATGCTCTTAACTACTGAGCCATTTCTCCAGCCCCAATTCCCATTTTTTCAAAAGCTTATCCCTATCTCTCTATTTTATGTCTGGTTTTGACCTACTCCCAATTACTTTGTGCAGTTTAGTTTGTCATGGCCTTGTAGTTTTTCTATGGAGGAGAAATACATTTTCCAAGCTTTTCCAGTGTTATAGGCCTGGAGCCTTGAGTCTAGATTGAATAGGACCAAGTGCCCCAGCTCCTGTCACTCCGTTATTTTTCTATTGAGCACCATGTTGAACTGATCTGCTTCCTGTCAGAATCTCTCGGGTGTACTAAGTTTTTACCTTCCTTTGCTTTGTTGTCATTTGCTTTTCTTTTTCCTTTTTTTTAGTTAAAAATTATATCACTTCCCTCCTTCCCTACGGCCTCCCATAGCCTTCCTTCATTCCCTCTCAAACTGATAGCTTAAAAAAAAAAGTATTACACACACATATAAAAATATGACCTACCGAGTCTGTTCACTGTGCCTTGCGTGTATATGGCTTCGGGCCAATCACTTTGTTTTGGATAACCAGTAAGTGGATTTTCCTCATCCCTGGGAGAGGCTAATTCTCCCTCCCTCAGGAGTCATTAGTTGCTTATAGTTCCTTATCTGGGGGTGGAACCTTATGAGACTTCCTTCTTCTGCATTAGCCTGCCTACTGAGATCGTTACCGTTCAGGTCTTACTTAGGCAGCCATATTGTATCATGGGTGTAGCTTCCGTGTCTTTTCTGGGACAGCCGAGTCCACAGCGTGCTCCCTGTTCTCTGGCTCTCTTACTATCCTTCTGCCTCCTCTTCCGAGATGTTCCTGGAGCCTTAGGAGCATGCGCGGTGTGTTGTAGATGTGCACTCACTGGGACTGCCTTCTCTCTATAATTGCCTTGGCTTTGTGCTCACATTATTCTCAATTATGATTTTTAGAATTATTCTAGGAAGAGAATTGGGAAATATCTTCGTGTCCTCTGTTAACATGATGTCTCTTGAAGCCCGTGTACCGCCCACCGTCCCCTTTGTGGGCTCTTCTCACGTGACTTAGGAACTACATCAACAGAGCTCCGTGAAGCCTGGGTGCTCTGGCCTCTGAGAAGGCATGCATTTCTGGATGGTTTGACTTCTTAGCTAAGACTTTCAGTCTTTTTGTCTTCTTTCTGGCTTCTAGTTAGCCAGTTTTTTTCTTTTTTTCTTTATTTCTAGCCAGTTTTCTTAAAGGATTGTAGCCACTGTTTGTGTTTCCTAATGTGTAGCTCCTACTGGGAAAATGACAAACACTCATTCATGGGCAAGACTGAAAGAGTGGCTATTGTACTTGGTTTTAGAAAAGTGACACCTTTAGCGTTTTAAGCTATTATTTATTAGCTCACAAAGTGTTAGGTTTCATTATTGCACCCTTCAAACAAAATTTGTTTTTGTTGTTTTATTCCTGCTCCTCGCCTACCCTGTTTATATTTATATTATTTATATTTATATTTATATTTATTCTCTCACCCCAAGGCGCCTCCTTGCTGCTTTCATGTTGCGTTTGACTTTTTCCCTGCCCCACTTTCTCTCAATGCCTCTTGTCCCCTCTCATGGTCTGCCATTTAGTTTCATAGTTTAGGCCTATTCTCTTACCTCCCTATTTATATACATGCAAACACTGAGTGTAAGGGTCTACAAATTGCAGAGAATATGGCTTTTTTTTTCTTTCTGAGACCAAATCACTGTTTAATACTTTTTAGGTCTATCCATTTCTGGTAAATTTCATCATTCCATTGTTTTCTTTATAGCTGAGTAAAAGTCCCTGGTGTATAAATGTCACATTGCCATTATCCACTCATCTGTTCATGAGCACCTAGGCTGGTTCTTCTTCCTTGCTCCTGTGGATACTACACTAATGAACATGCCTCCTGCGTCCTTGCTCTACCCAAGCCAAAATATTGACAGGCTTGACCATGTGCAGGTCTTGCGCAGGCACAGCCAGGCTGCTCTGAGTTCGTGGGTACAATGGCCGTGTCCTGTTTAGAAGACAGCGTTTCGTAGCATTCTTCTCCATCCTCTGGGTCTTATGATTCTTTCCCCTCTCTCTTCTGTGATGCTTCCTGAGCATCAGTGGTGGTTGATATAAATGTCTCAGTTAGGTGCTGGTTAGGTGGCTCGGTGGGTACAGACACTTGCTGCCAAGCCCGAAGACCTCTATGTTGTGGCATATGTGTGTGTGCCTACATACATGCAAATAGATGTAATAGAAAATAAACATTCCACTCAAGGCTGACCATGGCACAGTCATTTCTTCTCAGCACGTGGAAGAGCTGGGAGTCTTTGCACTGACTGTGGAAACTTCACTTTAAGTTGGCCTTTAGAACGCGGCCTGTTCTTCTAAGCCCTGTCACCACCAAGGGATCATTTTCTTCCAGAAATGAAGAGGCAGGAATTGGAATTGTCCACTCGCTATGTTTCAAATGGTTCTGGCGCTGCCGCTGAAGGCTTTCCTCTTGCTGCCACATCTGCCTGCTTCCCTCCCCCACCTCTGTTCTGTCAGTGCCATTGAGCTGCAGTTCCGGTTTAGCCATCCACTAGCTGCAGTTCCGGTTTAGCCATCCACTGAGCTGCAGTTCCGGTTTAGCCATCCACTAGCTGTATAGCCTTGGCCAACTCAGGCCCGGGCATTATAAATCCAATTATACTCCTTTATAAACCAGAGGTTGCAATGCCTTGATCTACCCCAGAGGCTTAAAGAACAGCATAGAAACAAAGAAACATTATGAAAAATAAATTATTAATGTTAAGGCTCAGAGAAATTTGCTTATGGGGAGAGTGGGCTAAAAGGAATGTTTTCATTGTTTCCTAATGGAGTTTATAATTCTTTGCAATCATAGAATCCACACCAAGGTAAAAGTGACTCTGTTGGAAGTGTCACTATTACTGCCACGTGGCCCTAATTTTTTCAACCCGACTATCCCCACAAGTGGAGATAGCAATCCGCATGGCGTTACTCCCCCAGGGGCCACCACAGTAGCCAAGTAACCGCAGCGCTTGTGCTCGCTTGTCAGAGGATTGACAAAATCAGCTCCCTGCTGCTTTCTCACCATTCAGAATCCAATTAAACATCTTTGGCCACAGCGTGACAATCATCTGGGTTCCACACAGCACAGCTCTACCTGCAGGGGCCTTAGGACGCCTCTTAGGAGTGAGAAGTAAAGCTCCTTTATCCTAGAAATGTTCCTTTAAGGGATGAGCCACTCTGAGGTTGAGGTCCACATTTACTTCGGACAAGTGCTCCATCTCCAACTTCAAGATGTCAAAGAGGCTGTGCCCAGAAGCAACCTGCTGCCTTATGGGTCAACACTCATTCTGAGAAACCAAGTCTGAGGGGGACGATCCAGCAGCGAGGAATGCTAGGTTAGATGGAGACCCAACTAGAGAGGAGACTGAAACCCACAGGGACAGTTGGAAACCTGAAACTTGATTTGGGGGGGGGGCTAACTTCCAAGCAGAAGGCAATAGGATTCTGCTGTGACCTCTGTCTGACCTTGCAGACTGCCATCTTGTAGCATGTTGCCATTCAGTATTTCCCAGTTTGGTTTCCCTGACACACAGAGGAATATATAGCCATTTAGGGAGGTGCTGGATACGGAATCATCCAACATTCTAAAAGCTAGATGCTGGTCCCAAGCCCGCTACTAAGCAGCTATTTTACGGGACTTCAGTCTGCTGATCAGTTACGGTGAGCGGGAAGAGGACAGCTAGGTGGGACGAGGCCTCTCCCATGATTCCTCTAGAGTGTTCACAGAAGCAGCTTCAGCTCCTGACATGTACGTACCTTCCGTCCCAATATCTCATGTGCCCACAGGCCCACTGTGCTGCTGTTTCTGAAGTTGTTTTGAAGATAAAGCAAATGACTTGGAAAAAAAAAATCTAAGTTGACTGATGTGATTTAGCCATTACCAGGTAGACTTTTGCCATTAGAAAGGAACATGACTTGTCAGCAAGGTACCCGGTTCCTAGATTTCCCTTTGTCTGATGTTCATCTGTCACTAGCTGAAGCACTTCTGGTTGGGGAGGGAGTCTGACTCCATCACTGAAGGAGATCAAAGGGTAAAAGGACTAGTAGACTTAGGTAAGTAGGGAAGATGAGCAGAGTCTGAGCTGGGGCCTGGCACAAGGGAGAGATTTAATTAACTATAGATAAGGGCGTCAGGCGTTCCAGGTAGAATCAATGGGGTGGCCGGTCTACAGCCGACATGAAATGAAATGTGAGATGAAACGTGGCCTTACAGCCAGGCAGAGTGAGAGATTGTCACACTTGGGACTCTAGGCCTTTGCTACTCAGAGCACGCCTGGAAACGAGGGGCATCTAATGACCTCACAGTAAGCAAGACATGGAGAGACATGGAACGTTCCCGGGTATGGCGCTTCACGTCTGTCACCCCACCACTTAGGATGCTGAGGCAAGAGGATTGCTACAAGTTCAAGGCCAGCTTTTTTTTTTTTAATTTTAATTTTTGGTTTTTCAAGACAGGGTTTCTCTGTATAGCCTTGGCTGTCCTGGACTCGCTTTGTAGACCAGGCTGACCTCGAACTCACAGCGATCTGCCAGCCTCTGCCTCCAGAGTGCTGGGATAAAAGGCGTCCACCACCATGCTCGGCTTCAAGGCCAGCTTTTGATACATTGAGTTCTGGGTGAGCCTAATCTATGGAGTGAGACTCCAAACAAAACAGGTAAAATAGACAGAATATTATGTCCACTCCAAGCCCCCCAACCAGAACGTGAGTACTATGTGCCTTTCTATGTACCGTAATTCTGAAGGCAAAGCAGTTTAGGACTACTTATCAGATACTGATAAACCAGACCCCCCCAAATCGGACTCAGTAGGGGTGAGATCAGACACTTGAAGGAGCTCCAAGTTGTAGAGAGGGTTGAAGACAGAAAAGGAAGAAAAGGGAGATCCAATAAAGGTCATGTAGCAGAATGCAGAGTCTGCTCCCGAAACAAGAACGAACAGCAACAAACCCAATCCTCCACAAAGGAGATGACACCTCTATTATAGTCTCTTGAGAAAATGGCTGACTACGAGTTCGCTGCTGAGAGCTGGTTTGTAGGGGACAGTGAGGAGTTCACTTAGTAGCAGACATCCCCACTTAGAGTTGATGGTGAATAACACCTGGCAGGTATTATGTTATGTCACATTGGAGGACAGGGCCTGAAGGGTGAAATTTGTAACTTGTTATTACAGAGCAGGGAGCTGGAGGCTTAGAAATGGTACAAGGTTAGTCCATAGAGCGAAGGGCTCCATTGTGTACACAGTAGAACTGGAAGGAGTGTTAGAACAGCTCAGGCCCAACTTCTGTGCATGAACCCACCACGTCGACCTCAGTGATAGAGCAAGCGTTGACTTTTCTGCTTGGCCTCAACAACCCTCGGCCTAGAGTCTGGGAAGGGCGTGCCTGGGCCACCTTCACGAGAGGCCTGTGGAGTTCATTACCAGCAGGGCCTGGCCTGTGAGACGTTCCCCTGCCAGCTCTGTGACTCATCCACACACTTCCCCAGTGATATTTTCAGAATACAATTATGTGTGGCAGACTCTCTTCCATGGCTGACGATGTTGCCCATCTGTGAAGTCATTAAGCTCTTGTGCTCTAAAAGCATGGAGGAGGTAAACAGTGGGGGTAAGTTGGGAACCTACTCGAATGATGGGAGCCTGAGAGTCACACACTGCCCTAGGGCGCTGGAGCCCCAGCACCCCTCTTTCTGAGACAGCATGGGAGTTGAGCATTAATGCGTGTCATCTCTGCAGTAGAGTGTAACCAAATTTGAAAACACACACTAACATGATGAAGTAGGCTTAGAGTTGGGGGAACACAGAATCATATATGTTCACGTTATAGTTTATGAACATGGGCCATATATTAGGAGTAGCCATGCCCAAGTTTTCTTCTTGGTAATCGAGACTTTTTTCTTTCTCATAGGGATGTAGTAAGCAAGGATACGTGAGAATGCTTTCTAAATTATATGGCACAATGTAAATACTTGTTCCCCCTTTGAGACAGGGTTTCTCTGTGTAGCCCTGGCTGTCTTGGAATTTGCTCCGTAGACCAGGCTAGTCTCAAACTCACAGAGACCCACCTGCCTCTGCCTCCCAAGTGCTGGGATTAAAGGTGTGTTCCACTACTGCCCGGATTAAGTCTTTCTTAAAAAGGGTGACCAGAATGCTCACTGTAAAGCAGAAGGCTAAGTCTCCGTGTTGGAAGACTCGTTTCTATGATTGTTATGTGGTACTGTTTCTATCTTTCCTAGTACACAGATAAACAAGATCTACCCATTTGGTTCTATCTCTCCTGTGGTCAATTTATTCCTTCTCAGCCTGCTATTCCAGGGCCAATCTTTAAGGGTTTCATGCACCTGTGATTACTAATTTGTAGGCACACTTGGCCTTTGGGGAAAATGTGAAGGAAGTAAAAGTTGTCTAAAGCGACCACAAATACTCACTTTGGAATGTTCTTCCCAAACTGGCTGCAGGCATCCTGCTTCTGGAGAGCACGTGGTCACACCCCTTTCTTTTGTTTCTCTTATCTGGGAAGTAAAGGGTGTTTTGTTCCTAAAGACACTGGTGTTTCTGGGAGAGGAATAAAGGAGGTTTAAAGAAGCCATAATGATGCAATTTCTGGCAACAGTGTGCCAGGTAGAAACATGCAGAATTTGTTTCTGGTATAGTTGAAGGCACAAACAAATTAGAGTTTTAGGCTTTCTTAGTTCAGACTGTTTCCCAGCCTTCAAAGAAGTCAGCAATTTTATGACCTACATTGTAAGCATTATGGGGATTGTAAGCATTATGGGGATCCAGCATCATTATTTTGAAGGGTAGATTATTTTGAAGAGTAGATTATTTTGAAGGGTAGACTGAAGAACAAAGGCCGGGCAGTGATGGTGCTCGCCTTTCATCCCAGCACTCAGGAGGTAGAGGCAGAGGCAGAGGCGGAGGCGGAGGCAGAGGCAGAGGCAGAGGCAGGGGCAGGCAAATCTCTGTGAGTTCAAGGCCAGCCTGGTCTACAAAATGAGTTCCAGGACAGCCAGGGCTACACAGAGAAACCCTATGTCACAACAAACAAACAAAAACAATTGAAGAACAAAAGGAGGAAAAACTATGGTGCTTGTCACATGATAGTACCATGGCAATACAAAGACCCTAATGTTCCTTCTGCTGCCTCAGTCTACCCAGAGCTATAGAGAGGTTCCCATGTGTAGTGCAATGTCTTCAAGTCAGAATGGATCAGTCAGTTGGAGGGCTGTTGACACGCAGACTCTGGTGTCTCACCTCTCAAACGTCCCAGCCAGTCAGTCTGGGGCCGGTTGAATAAGCTGGCAATGTCGTAGAGGTTCCTTGGTGCTGCTGTTGCTATGGCATCAGTAACTACACTTTGAAAACCATAGGTCTTGCGCTCCATGATATATAAAATGGTCTCATTCCAGCCCCTTTATGTTGCCACATGGCTGTGACCTTATGAGGCAGGCATTTTGTGCCTGAAGAAGCCATATTAGGGAGACTGCTAAAGTTCTCACAGCAGTGAGGAAGTAGGACTGAAGTTCTGAGCCTCTCAGTCTTATTACTCTGCTTAGTTCTAAGTTGTGCCATTACTGCGTTCTAGAATGTCAACCAAGAGTGACCAAAACGGGAACCTTGAGCTGACTCTGGGGCTTTCGTGCAACAGCCTCCTAGTCATCAGTCTGTAGCGAGTGACAGTAGCTGTAGTATCTTGGAAGGTTTATGATGAGCATTTGAAAAAGAAGTAAAGGCACTGAAGGAGAAGTTTGTAAGAAGAAAGCTCTGTGGATGACAGAGGAAGCCAGTGAGGCGGAAGGAGCCAGGGCAGGAAGCCAGTAAGAGCCTGCTGCAAAGGATGGACATGGGGCAGGGGACAACGCTGTGGGTGTGAGCTAAGAGTCCCAACAGCTCTTCCATCTCGCTCAGGCTTTTAGCCTCATGGGATGGAATGCGTGCTGCTGCATTAACTACTTACTCTAGTCTGTCCTCAGAAGCCTATCTAGCATGTTTGTGGTGAAGGCAACTTGTAAACCCCTCCCATCCACCTTGGCATGCTTAGCTATTTAATGTTAAAGTAGCTCCAGCCTTTGGGGAAAAAAACCATGGAGCTTTTGATACGGTTCCCTTTCAGCTCCATGTGTTCCTTGTATTTATCAAAACAGAAGACTAACAAATATTTAGTTTCATAGGCGTGTTGACAATGAAGACTACCATGTGTAGCTCCCTGCCATAGTGATTCTTTTGCTTAATACATGATTGACTGAGATGTCTCCAGTGTACTATAAACACATATTAAAAATAGCAACCTGAGAAATGGATGAACTGAATAGAAAGTTCCAAATTTCTGGGTGTGATATAGTGCCAACCTGGTCATTAGAGCATGGAAACAATCTTTACTGAATTATCTAATTTTTTTTATAATAATCCTTCAAAATAAGTGTTTTTAGATCTTGTAATGTATTTTTGACATATTTTCTCAAACTGGAATTTTAAAAATTAGTTTTTGCATTTATTTATATAAAATCTAGCTACCATATTTTCTGGTGTATAAGACCACTCCTCCTCCTCTTCCTCCTCCTCTTCCTCTTCCTTCTCCTTCTTTTCTTCTCCTTCTTGTTCTTGTTCCTCCTCCTCCTCCTCTTCAGATAAAGTGTGGTAGGCAAGCAATTTACCATTGAGCTGCAGTTCCAGCTTATTAAAGTTTCAAGGCTGGCCTTGAACTCACTATCTCTTGGTCTCAGGTTCCTGAGCAGCCAGGATTATGAGTGTGTATCACACATCTGGATTGTACCACTGGTCATTTCTAAGGATTTTGTTTGGAAAAAAAAAAGTAAATGAAAACTTTTTAATTTTTTGAGATGGGACGTCATGTTGCTAGATAGGTCTTGAACTTGTAAGTCCCACCCCAGGCTCTGGAGCAGCTGGGGTTAAAGGCATGTGCTAATGTGCCCAGCTGCGGAGAGTCTTGATAGTTCAGTGATTTTTCTATTTAATGCCCCTTTTGAATATTTTAATTTAAAAGTTTAAAAAAAAAGCTTACATTAATATCAAAGATTTGTGGTGATTCAAATTAAATAAAAAAACAGCAAGGAAGCCAGGTCTACATACATAATAGCAACCCAGGGTCTGAGAGATTCTGGTGACATTTAAACATTGGTTTTATGTTGTGAACTGAATATTTAAACAACTGCTCTGAAGGAGCAAAAAGGAAACTGTAATGCTTGAACTATAAAGTTTCTGACGTGTGTTTACTCTCTGGATCTCCGTAACAACTTCCTGTCCTTATAAACTCGCTCTTACGCCTGACTGGGTACAGATTGGTGTCTCAGTGTTATTTCCAGTAGTTGGCCTGTGCTGTTAACCCGGACTTGTGCTTCAGTGGTGTTGGCTAAGTTCATGCGCTGCTTTTGCCATGGCGCTGCCCATGTGTAGGTGGGCAAATACTAATATCTCCAATCTATGTTATCTGCTTAGGGATTTATTAACATCAGCTATTGAATCCTAGATGCTAAAACATGTGCTGGGTATTAAAATAGAACAGAATACAAAGACCACTAAACCCCATTGTATTCTGTTGATTTTAGACCATGTTGAAGGATAGAATGCTGTTAATTTAAAGGGGGGACCCATCACTGTACAGTGGATTATATCTTAATTGGGAAGTGACACTCTAGAGCAGAAGATAAAGATAAGAGCTAAGATCAGGCAAAGGAAGGAACTGCTCCCTTCCCCCCACCAGCCAAGGTTTCTCTGTGTAACCTTGGCTGTCCTGGAACTTGCTCTGTAAACCAGGCTGTCTTGAACTCAGAGATCCTCTAAGAAAAGTACTATCTATCTATCTATCTATCTATCTATCTATCTATCTATCTATCATGAGTATGGGGAGAGAAGGAAAGGGGGGTTAACCCAGAGAGGAGGGAGAAGAGGTGAGAGGTAAGTAAGAGAGAGAGGTAAGAGAGGTGAGAGGAGAGAGGGGTAAGAGAGAGAGAGAGGGAGAGGGGGGAAAGGTACCTTTTAAATGGCTCCTTCCTCCCCTTTCTCTCTCTCTCTCTCTCTCTCTCTCTCCCCCTCCCTCTCTCCCTCCCTCCCTCCCTCCCTCTCTTTCCTCTCTCTAGCTGGGTCTACTTAAACACCCATGTTGTGATTCAACGTGATGTGTGTGACAGAGGCTGCACACTTTTTGCAAGTGATCAGTACAATTATCCTTGGTGGGTTCTTTTCTCTTTTCTTTTGAGGAAGGCAGGGTCTCACCATATAGACTAGGCAGGTCTGAAATGTATCATGATGCTCCTGCCTCAGCCTCCTCAAGTGCTGAGATCACAGATATCTCCCATCAGTGTTCCTGGCTTCACTCTAGTGTTTAAGTTGGGGAAACCGAGGCCTTAATTGGTGAGTAGCTTCCCCACACAATATAGCTCGGTGGGGCCAGTTTTTGAGGCCAAATCTACCTGAGTGTAAAGGCCATCCTCTCTGGCATTCTGCACGAGAATATTAAGAACCCTTAGAGATCAGTGCTATGACTGGTTTATTTCACAGACGGGAAACTTAAGATTCATGGATAATGGATACGGCCTGTGTCTATGGGATTTGGCCAGGCTTTCCCAGCTGGGGAAGCAAGGACTCGGTACATTAGAGAGCGACGGTTTAAAAGCTGGGTTAAGGGAGATGGGAATGAAGCAGTTAAAGGCACTGGAATTGCTCTTGTCTGGTGTGAGCAGTGGCTTGACGGAGGATAAAGGCCGGCTGGACTCTTCTTGAAATGGGGCCAAGCATGAAGAACAGACTGCAGATTTCATTGGGTGGAGTCTTAGTAAGTTATAACTGAGAAACCCTGGTGATGGGAGGCAGGAAAAGCTAAAAAGGAGTGTGGGGTGCCTAGTTACTCCAGGACAGAGGCAGAGGGACCCTCCTTCCCTGGAAGCCACCTCCTGAATGGCTGTTTTTTTTTTCTTTTCTTTTCTTTTTTTTTTCCAGTACAATCTTAGGATATTTTGCCCTGGTAATAACTGCACTTAATAAGCAGCATCTTTCCAATTGACCCCTCAGACCTTCCTGCATTCTTCGAATCTTCTACCCTCAGCTCTGACTTGCTTACTGTGGGCAGAGCTTTTTTCGTGACACACAACTCTGATAGGTCTCTGTTCAAAAGTGGCTGGAGCAGCAGAACTACATGTTTCCAAAGTGTGGTCTGTAGACTCCCAGAGGTAGCAAATAAAAATACGGGAAGCTTAACATTAAATTGGAAATAATTTTTTTTTTTTTTTTAGTTTAAGCATGTCCCAGGCACCAGTTAGGCATGCTATATCTTATCTGATAAGTCTACCTGGAGGGGGTGGGGCATGTTCCTTCTGAGGGACCTTAGAAGTCAAACCTATTTCCCTAGCAACAATAAGACTTATTTGACTTTTCTACTGTTGCCACCTGTACTGACAATAAAGAATCAGCAACAGTGAAAGTGGTGGTGGTGGTACACAAACCAAGGCAGTGACACCAAAGTGAATTGGTGAACATTGCATTATAGCACATACCCAGACAATACATCTAAGCGCGCGCGCGCACACACACACACAGACAGAGAGACAGAGAGACAGAGAGACAGAGAGAGCACCCAAAGCTGTTTTACTTAGGAAGATAGCTCAGTTGGCAATGTGCATGCAGTGCAGGCACAAGTGTGTCTGAGTGTGATTCTCAGCACATATGTGAAAAGCTGAGCATTGTAGGTGGGGGGGTGGCTGTGCTGATCCTAGCACTGGGGAGGCAGAGATAGGCAGATCCTTGGAGCTAGCTGGCCAGCCAGACTAATCTTACTGCAGAGCTCCTGGGCTGGTATAAAAAACTTTCTTCTTAGGCCCCAATTCTGGGTTGATCTCTGGCCTCTCCATACACGTACCTGTGAACCTGCTCATCCCTGAACTTGCACACAGAAGCAAATGTGCATGAATCTCCTTGATGAAGCAGTAAATATCACTAACAAGATCAAATCTTCTTAACATTTTGGGTTACAAATTGGGACAAATGCATGAAACATTTCTGCTGCACAGTGACAGTGCCACTGTGGGATGGGTTCCTTTTCCATGAAACATCATTTTTACTGACAAAGTTTGGCTCTTCAGATCCAGATATTTTCTTGAAAACGAAGTGAGCTAGTTACTTCAAAGGGGAAAAAAAAACTTGGCAGTGTTTGTGCCAATTATAAAACTTGAGCTTTCAAGTGAAAATTATACATTTGAAAAACTTCTTTCACCAGTGGCTTGACAGCTTTCCAATATTAAAGATTTTCTGATGAGATTGGTAGTGATAAAAACAAATGTATTTTTTAATGCTGTATGATAAAATGTGTTGACATTTGGAAAATGTGTGTCTCAGTGAACCAATGTTTTCCTAATGACCAATGCATGACATTATAAAAGCAACAGTGGGTGAAAGATCCATTCAAACTGCAATATAGACATGGATTTTTACGTAACCGAGTAAAACAGGGTTTCAAACTCTACATTCCAAGCAACCTTTAAAAGTAGACTTGGTGTCATAGTAAAGAGTAATATCCAAGTGTTATCTGAGAGGCCTGCTCAATGGCCCACCTTTCCCAACTGCGTCTACGGAAGGCTGGGCTTTCATTGTACACATCAGTCCACATAGCTGTCAATATAGACTGAATGCAGTAACAGGTACCTGAATCTGTCTTCACTCAGCTTGTTAGTGAAGACATTGGCAAAAACGTAGACCATTGCTTCACTGGTGTCATTATTTTGTTCTGAAAAAAATCCAGCATGTTGACATATACTGCTTTTATTACTGTTTGAAATTGATTTTCCAATGTTCCCAGTTTGAATTTTGAATATGGTAAATATCAATAGAGAAAATCTATCTACCAGAGCTCCATGGCAACTGTCATAATTTGAAGACTCCACCGGGGTATTTATAGGTATTGGCAGCCTATGGGGAAACACCCTGACTAGAAAGCTAGAATTAGGGAGTCCCCCTGGCCTTGGTTTTGGGTCTTACTCCCCTTCTCCTCTAAGCTCTGCTTGGTCCCAGGCGGCCGTCTGCTTACTGATTTCGGCACAAGTTCACAACTTTGCTCATGTCACTGGGACACACAGCCCCAAACAACTTTATTTCTCTTCTGGTGGTCACTAGGTCAGGGCTGTTCTCTTCTGCATCAGGGTCTGTGGGTGGAGAGACTCATTCCGACTCAATTTCCCAGTGTGTTTACGGATATACTCTGTATAGCCTTCAGGATCTATTTGCTTGTCTTTCTTAATTAGATTTCCTAGTGTGCGAAGGACCCGATTTTCTATTTTCTATTTTTACCATTGGAGGGCCTGCTGCAATAAACTTTATGGGATTTTGGTAAATATTAGCTGACAATTTCTCGAGACATCTATGAGCTTTTATGAGCCCATGAAAATTAATCAGAATATTTAGTGCCTGCTGTGAGCACAACACTTGGCAAGTTGGAGGCGGGGGGGGGGGGGGGGTTTGCTCAGGAGATGATCCTTGCTTAAGGACCTGAATTGTGTTTGGAGAGACAGGATTTACAGCCAAAAAGATAAAAAGAAAAGAAAAAAAGAAATCGCATAAGATATACAAAAGCCACACCACTAAAGAAATAAAGCTTGTGATACGAAGACGGGTGAAATGGGGCTCTCACATTGGGTAGGCGACTGGTCCCATCGCAGGAGGCTTTCGGTGGGAACTGCGGACTTCACAGAGGCTTGTTAAATAGCAAGGGTTTAGTTAGAGGTCAGCAAGGCAGAGATTTCAGGTCAGTGAATAAATCTGAGCCAAGGCAGAGTCAGAAATGAGCACAGCATGTCCACAGCCTAATGAGGAGACTGCTGACCACAGTGAAGGTGAACGGTGCAAAAGGGTGGGCAGAAAGCTGGTCATAGGCGTTTTAGGCTGGATGTGGGGAGAGAGGAGAGGCAGTTTATGGTTGGGGAAGTGACATGTTGTTTCTGCACATGGGATGGATAATTTGTGAGAGGCAGAGAGGAGTTGATGGGGTAACTGGTTTGTGATGAGAGTTAGGTTCCTGAGGCTGTGCTGGGGTCAGAAGAGAGCTCTGAGGTGCTGTGCGTACAATGCCAACCCTGTGCCTTTAAGTGGGAATGTTTTATATTTTAAAGGCACGGAGAATACCCTGAATCAGAGGGCTAGTGACAAGGTTGAGTATTTGCACAGAGGACCAATGTCTACTTTTTTTTTTTTTCATTAAAGTTTTGGTTAAATGTATTCCGTGTAACTAGCGTTCCGCTGAGGAGGCAGTCACACCCTCCGCTACCTCCCTCCTCCCACTGTAGTCCTGGCCTCCTGCCTTTAGGCCCCTTTAGTCACATTCAGGCCTTTTTGTTCTGTGCTTGTGACCTTCTGCTTTTAACCAGAACCATCTGTGTGGCCAAGCATGGAACTATTCAGTGGGACTCGGTGGGCTCAGTTTTGGCTACACAACTGAAGGCAATGGCTGTCCTGCCCTCAGAAGCCATTAGAGTGGCCTTTCCTTGTGTCTTATTGGCTCAGCATTAGGTAATTGTGTGGTTTGGGGCAAGTCCCTCAACTCCTGGGCATCACTTTTGTCATCTGCAAAATATGAGTATCTCTATTGTTTTCCTCATATGCGTCTATGGGAATTAAATGAGACCTGCCAAATGCCTACATTAGAGCCTGACACACAGAAAACCTTACAAAACATTAGCTAACATTTATTTTCCCAGTAATTTAACTTATCATGGGAATATAAGTATGTTTAAATTACTCAGGTGCACCAAAGCATGCAAAACTGTGTAGAACGGAAAACACAAAAATAAAAACACCCAACTTCTGCTTCAAAAAACCCACACCCAAACCAAACCAACAAAAAAGCCAAACCCTCAAAACTTGATGATGACATTGCAAAGACGGAAAGGCCAAAACTTCAATTCCAGGTGCTGTCAAGGTACCACTCCGTGGGCTCTGTGGGTGAAAGCAATAAATGGCAAGCTGACATTCAGTCCTGGCCCCCCGACACAAGTAAATGTAATAACATTAAAAGAAGAAGAAGAAGAAGAAGAAGAAGAAGAAGAAGAAGAAGAAGAAGAAGAAGAAGAAGAAAACCCCAAACCCTTCAATCCCATAAACCCATCCGTATCTTGAGTGTAGAGCCCAGACAGTTTAATCCTGCCAACTCTCAGTTAAAGTCCCCTAGCTGGTTCCCACTGGAGGAGCCTGGTCCGGTGTTAGGCAACCAGCAAACAGCCTTCTTCCACTGGGTCTGAGGCTTGGTCCTCCCTGGGTCCACATCAACCTTGTGCACCCCTTTATTTTCAAACAGATCCCACCCAGCACAGTAGTCGCCTTTGTGCCCCCATTCTTCTCACAACTCACTCTTGTTGCCCTATTAAATTAGCCCCCTGCTTTTTAAAAGACTTAAACTCATTTTTAGGTCTATGGGGGAATTTACACAGTAAAGTAGATTTCTCCAGAAGTTTCTCTTATGATTACATCTTGTGCTGGTGGGGCACACTTGTTACCACTGTTGAACCAGTTCCAATGGGTTATTACTAACCGGAGTCTACAGTTTATATTACGGTTCAGGACTGTAGCTCAGAAGGTCTATGGGCTGAGACAACAGCGTAATGGCCTATGTCCATCACTTTGATGGGGACAGAATGGCTTCACTGCCCTGTGTGCCACCTCTTCCCCCTCCCCAGTTAAGCAAGCAGTTCACTGAGAACTGGGGGGAGCTTCTCAGAGTCCTTCAGGCGCAAGGACTCCCTAGAATCCTTGCACAGAGAGCTTCCTCACACTTGTTATATATAGCTCATCGTCTGCCTCCTTCACTGGAAGGCTTGTCCTTGAGGAAGGGGCTGTGCCACACACTTACCCTGGTAACACCTAGCCTAGACAACTTCTCCTCTCAGATGCCTTGTGAATGTTGGCTGAACTGATTTGGACTGTGGGCCAGTATTAGCATGCCATTTTTGGTAGAAGTCTCCAGAGGCTGCTGAACTTTAGACCTGGAATTCGGACAGTGACCTACCGGTCCTTGCAAAGGATAAGTTCTTTGAGGGGGAAACATCTCGCATCCTTTTAGAGTTCAGCTAAGCACCAGTCACAGGTGAGGTTGCTCAGGCCAGCTTTCTAATACTCCAGCCAAGGGCTGTTTCCCAACCTTGCGGCTTTCCAAAGAAGCAAAGTCAAAACGCAGGCAAACATGGTTGTTTTCATCTTTCCTGACTAGACACTCCTCTTAGGAAGACCCCTGGAGAGCCATTCTTCCCAGGTGGATCCCGTGCAACAATCAAAGATGCTCAGTGTGTCGTCTCTGAGCAAGGAGTACCTTCCCATAAACGTTTATTTTCTTAATTCACGCTGAGCAGTTTGCTTTAAAGATACTGTTCCCAACCGTTCTAAAACTCAGTAGGAACAAGCAGATCTGAACAAAGGCAAATAAATCGAACCCTGCAAAGTAACAAAGCAAAGGCCTTTCCCCAACAGTCAGCGCAAAGCTAAATGAAAACTATCAGTCACCCACTAGATACAGTACTTCCCCCTCTAGACAGGAGCTGGGGCCTGTAGACCTCCCCCACTCCAAACAGGAGGCGGAGAAGGTACAAGACAAAGTATTCTTTCCCAAAGGAGTCATCCATTTGAGCTGCACTTTATACCTCTCAGCACTAGCGGCTCGAAAGACCTTGACAGTTACTTCTCGGTACCTGCCTCCAAACACACGTGGAGGTGATGACGAGGGGGAAGGAGCCCACTGCCACCACATATACATAGGGCGAGGGAGGAGGAGGATTCAGGGTTGAGGGTAGTTCCCCAGGACAGTGAGTGCTCCCTAAAGAGCAGGGCTCCCCCGTTCTTCTGCCCCGAAAACTGGAGGAAGCGGTGGGTAGGGGGTGCCTGTCTGGTCCCGGCAGAGCCTGGGAACCGTGAGCTTTGATGCGGGCACCTGTGTTCCTGGGGGGGCGGGGGGGCGGGGCTTCCCCCCAGGTGTGCCGAGAAGGGGTACCACCTGAACCAGCTCAGCAGACCTCAGCAGCCACCGCCTTGGGGCGCCGAGCATCGGAGAGGCGCTTCCACGCCCTCCGCAGCAGGCACCGGGCCCAACGGGCCTTGCTGGGAGAAAAGGCACCGGCGCGGCGGCACCGAGGGGGTTAACCCGGCGGCTGGCGGCCGCAGCGCGCTTAACCCTCGGTCGGCCGCGCCAGGCCCGGGGGTGGCGGCATCCTAGGCGCGCGCGTCGTGGAGCCCGGGGGCTGCGTGGGCCGCAGGCCGGCAGCTGGGGCGCGGCGCGGCTGGTGGGAGGCCCGGGCGCACGGGGGAGGGCGGGGGACGGCGGCGGGCGCGCAGCGTCGCCAGGGCGAAGCCGGCGTGCAGCGCGGCGCGGCGGGCGCGGAGCGGTTGGGCGGGCGGGCGAGCGCCTCCGTCCCCGGATGTGAGCTCCGGCTGCCCGCGGTCCCGAGCCAGCGGCGGCGCGGGCGGCGGCGGCGGCGGCGGGGCACCGGGCACCGCGGCGGGCGGACGGGCGGCATGGGGGGCGCGCCAAGCGGCCCGGGCGGCCGGGCTGGCACCTCCGTGGCGTCCCTTCGCTAGAGGAGGGGGGACCAAGCCAGTTCTCCTTTGCAGCAAAAAATTACATGTATATATTACTAAGATAATATATACATCCGATTTTATTTTTTACAAAAAGTTTATTTTGCTCCATTTTTCAAAAAAGAAGGAGCGTGGGTGGCAGGCGGTTTTTATAAATTATCCTTATTTTTGGTTATTTGTCTCTGTCCTTCCCCACCCCCTGCTGAAGCGAAAATAAGGGCAGGGACTGAGGTTCCTACCTACCCGTAACCCCCTTTACCCGTTCCTCCCCCTCCCTAACGCTGAGCATAGTGCCCTGCACACAGTAGGCGCTCAATAAATGTTCGTGGATGATGATGATGATGATGATGAAAAAAATGCAGCATCAACGGCAGCAGCAAGAGGACCACGCGAACGGTGAGCAACCAGAGCCTGGGTACCCGCTGCCAAACCTCATCCTATCATGGTCCTTCTCTTCCCACCGCCTCTTCCCCTTCCACCCCCCATCTCCGATGCGCTGCTGGGTGGGTTGAGGGGGTTGGAGACCACGCTTCTGGCTTGGTGTCATCTACATAGAAAGGGGTGGTGCACGGCAGCTACTCCGTTCTCCCCTTCAGGCCCTGAATGTCAGAGTTAATTCTGCATTTGTTGGGGTGGGGGCGGCCATTGGTTGTGTGGAGTACTGTGCAGCCAAGGGGCGCAAGTGAGGTGATTCAGGTTCGGTGTCCTCGGGCTCAACTTTCCTCTTTCATAGCCCCCAGCGATGGAAGAGGGGGTTGTTAGTCTTCAGCCTGAGCCCCTTTTCCAGCCTCTTCTCTCCTTCCCCTCCTCCCCCCCTCCCCCCGCCCCTGGCTGACTAAGAAGGTCTCTAGTAGCATCAGAAAAAAAATTCTGAGATCGCTCCACTTTTACCCTTTGGGTCCCTTGGTAAAGTGCACACCCATCCTTTCCTGGGAGAAGCCCCAGATCTTGGGTTCTGGGGGAACAGGGTCGGGTGAAGCGTGTATTCCCGCTCCCAGCGCCTCCTGTGCACACGTCGGTAACCTAGCAATGCCCAGTGAGTCGCTGCCGCTGTGGGGCTGGCTCTGCAGCTCAGCCCTCGCCACAGCACCACGTGCAGTTTCCACACCAGCGGGGCCGGATCTAGGGAGGTTGGGGGGTAGCTCTTGGCCAGCCTCCCTCTTTGGAGGTCGTTGGCATCTCCCAGCCCTGCTGTGCTCCAAGCGTTTCCCGATGAGCGCTTCTCAAAGGAAAACCTTGGCAAGACTAGTCCCTGAGCTCAGAGTGTGCGCCGCCTGCCTGCTTGCGTTGCTTCTGTCTCAGGCTTGCAAGGCAGGAGACCTGTGCTTGCTTTGACTCTTTACTTAGTGATAATTGGCTTTGCAAACGCCCATCCCTCCACTGCTCTCACTTTGACATCTGCTTCAGCAGAGGCAATGGTGGTAGCTCAACTCAAGCACCTGTGAGACTGTCCATGGAGTAGCCAGACCCACAGTGAGAGGAGAGTCACACACGGAGAGGCCCCCTTGGGTATTTGCCTTGTGTGTACCTAGATGCTACTCTACACTGTGATAATTCTCCCATAGGCCTGGAGGTTTCCCTGGTATAGTGCGTGCTCTCTCTTAGGTGCAGGCTGACTGGATGCTGGCTTGGCTGTTGCTGCTGCAATTTAAAATGCAAAAAAGCCCTAAAGATGTTTTTCTGTTTTCGGAAGCTTGTGGAGGAAATGAGTCCCAAGCATCATGAATTTTCATTTGCAGGAAGTGTTAGCACATACTCTCGATATTTGTTGTGGGGCTTTTGGTATTGCCTTGGTGCCATGAAAACTTATTCCCATGTGGCCGTGGAAATCTGTTGGAGGAACACCAGAAAAGTGGTGAAGACTATTGCATTATTGGTAGTGTGTGAGTGAGTGGTGTGTGTGCATGTGTGTATGTGTGCGCGCGCGCGCGCGTGCATATGTGTATGGTGGTGGTGGTGGTAATGAATTTTAGAGAGAGGCTGTTGTGCGTATCTGTCAAGCCATGAGAGAGAGAGATACATATGTTTTCAGAGCCAGACAAGACACAGGATAGACATGAGAATAGCCTCAGTTTGTCAGAAGAGATGCACTAAAGGATTCTCTTTGAAGATGCAGGTATGGCGGAGTCCTAATGTGGTTGGGTGTGGCGCAGCAGTGGGCCCCCCCCCCCCCCCATGATTGACACTCAGAGCAGAGCCCTGTGCGTTCTTCTTGCATTGCCCGGCCAAACCCCACGACTTGTGAGAAATAGGACACGAGGTTCAAAATGGGAACACAAGAATGATTCCTTTTATTATTGATGGGAGGCACCTTTGCTTTTTAAAAAAGATAGTATGGACTGAAGAATCTTTTTTAAAAAAATAATCTCTTTTCTCCTTCTCCTCAGAGGCAAACTATGCAAGAGGCACCAGACTCCCTATTTCTGGTGAAGGACCAACTTCTCAGCCGAACAGCTCCAAGCAAACTGTCCTGTCTTGGCAAGCTGCAATCGATGCTGCTAGACAGGCCAAGGCCGCCCAGACCATGAGCACCTCCGCACCCCCACCTGTAGGCTCTCTCTCCCAAAGAAAACGTCAGCAATACGCCAAGAGCAAAAAACAGGGTAACTCGTCCAACAGCCGACCTGCCCGAGCCCTTTTCTGTTTATCTCTCAATAACCCCATCCGAAGAGCCTGCATTAGTATAGTGGAATGGAAGTATCCTTTTTTTTCCCGTGGGAAGTCTTTTTCATTTACCATCTGTGCTTCAGAAGGAGTTGCTTTCTGCAGTGACACTTCTCAGAGCCTCAGCAGTCTGGAATGTGAGCAACAGAAGAAGCTGTAGGCAAGGGATTTCATGGGCTACGCTTCCGATCTCCTCAGCTTGCGGAGGGTGGTTCCATGGGTATATTTGGGTTCAACGTGTGTGTGTGTGTGTGTGTGTGTGTGTGTGTGTGTGTGTGTGTGTGGTGCTGGGGGAAGGGAGTGAAGACTGCAACTTCAAAGTGGTAGGGAGTTTAAATATGAAAGTGACCTTTGGCCATAGGATGCTGGATAGTTTTAAAGCTGTTATTGTTTTGGGGGCATTTGTATGCATTTAACTTGTTGATAACTTGGTATGCTGATTAAAAAACAACAACAACAACAACAACAACAACAAAAAACCATCGAGACTATCTACATACAGTCTGTACTGGAAGTGACCTGTAGTGGAATCTTCTGGTTCCAATGACTAAAATTTACACTTGCCCTTTTGGAGTGTCTCTGTATTTTTAAAGCTGAACTTTGATCACCCCCAGGATGGTTGCCATGCCCCAGGTCTTGGATACCAATATTGCTTTACCTGTTTATTCCCCTCCCCCGATCTGGGGCCAGGCTGCAGTGACTGCCACCCCCTAGGAAGGTTGGCTGAAGCCTTCTCTCAAGCCCGTGCATTCTAATTAATCAGTTGCTTCTTTGGTCTGGGTAAAATAAAGCATTTCCTTTTCCCAGAAGGGTGTTTGGGGCCAACAGGCCCTCTGAGTATTTCCTGGCAGCAGACAGGGGTGTGTGCATGGAGCTTTCCTCGCCATGCTCAGAGAAGGGAGCAGCCATGTTGTAAGACTGCTGGGTGACAGCTAGAAAGTGGGGCTGAGGACCCCTAAAAACCTGGACTCTCCTCACGGCAGCTGCCACCTGCATGATCTTTGTCTTAGCTCACTCATTTTGTCTGCTCATGGACAGGAGTTAAAATGAAGCAACTGTCTAGAAAGGTTTTTGGAGAGAGCTGCTGAGTGCCAGGGCAGGATTTGAAGGTTTTCACGTCTTTTTTCTTTTTAGCACAGATGTCTCTCCTCTAGAGTGAGTTATGGCATCTCTCACATACTTGGGGCTGTGTGTGTGTGTGTGTGTGTGTGTGTGTGTGTGTGTGTGTGTGTGTGTGTGTGTTTCTCTTTAAACTCTCTAGTCTGAGGACAGAAATCTCATATAGGCCAAGAGGGGGCTGCTCAGTTAGGGTGTGCTTAGTGGCTGCACTTGCGGAAACCTGCCTTTTCCTGAGATTGGTATGAGGTGATGCAGAGCAAGCAGAGGCCTCTCAGTGGGGTCGTTCCTTCCAGGTTGGGTGAGGTGCTGGCTCTCTTTGTGCACAGTAGTTTGTATATAGAAGTTTATATATAGTCGGCCGGCGTGTTCCTGCACCTCACCGCTAGCTTCCTCTCGTGAGCTGCCATATGCAAATATGTGCACAGGGATTTAGGAGATACAGTTGCCAGTGCAGGATGCCTGTGTACAATGGGGCAGCTTCTATAGCAGGTAGTGACGCCTTCCATTTTAGGGAACAGGTTATGCACACCTTCATTCAGCAGCTTGGTCAGGCCCTTGTTAGCCCTGGGCAAAGCCAGACTGCTTTTATAGGCTGGCAAGGGGTGGTGGCCAGACGTTCTCCTTATAAGAAGCAGCTGTTGGCCCAGACCCACCTATCTCTTGTGGTGGTAAGATTGTATTCTCTGCTGCCTGTTGACTGAAACCGAGCACTGCCAAGAAGGAAACACCACAAAGTCTTACACTTAGCCTTTCTGAGCAGTGTTAATAGTTGTCAGGTCTGCAGGCTTATCATTTAGGTATTTATTGAGAAATAAGAGAGAAAGAAAGGGTGTGGGGGAGGGGAAGCACTAAGTGTGTCTTTATAGGCAATGACTTCAGGGCTGTTGACTTAGAGTGTCAGAGGGGACCTGCCAGGAGGGGGAAAATGGAGAATTTTGAAGTCTTCCTAAAGTCAAATCCCTGGGTAAAAGATTTTATAAGCGAGTTGAGAAATCAATATGATTAAAGCTAACTGGCTTAAAAATAAACCCATCAAAGTTAGTAAGAGGATAATGCTATTCCTGTCCTGTGAGTTAGCCCAGCTCTTCAAAGGGGTGAGGCTTTACAGAACCTGAAGTTATCTATCTCCAGAGAGGCAAGGGGCATTTGTTTCTCGCTTTGTCACTTTGGGGGTTCCCAGAAGGCCGTCAACAGGAGACTGTTCCTCTGCCTGAATCTTCAGCACCTGGGGAGGGAGTGGGGGGCAGTTAAGTAACACTGCTGCTTTGCCTCTTGTGTGTTAGTGTTATATATCAGCACTGTTGGAATTCAAACCCAGGACCTGCAGACTAGGTCAGAGCCCACCAAACCTACTGTTTGGAAAAGGCTGAAACATGTCAAACTTTGTGTTGCTGGTTTTGACAGTTCCTCTTCCTAATAGAATGCTTAAGCAGGAATCTGTTGAAGGCTCATCTCAAAGTGGCTCTTCCAGTCAGCCCTCCGAGATTTTAAATGGTTAGAGCCTGTCTTGAAAGTGTCTGGTGGTGATTTCTTGTGGCTTTTAAATTTAATTTGTTTATAAATTGAACACAGAAACAGCACATTATGAAGTGAGCGCAGCCCAGTTCTAATCTGAAACAGTTATAGCTATTGATTACTCTGGTTGAGATGGCAGAGGAGGGAGCTGGCAGCCTGATTCTCACAGCATCTGAGGTGCTGGGACATGTCACACAGGGTCACAGAGAGGAAGGAGATGGCCCCGTGGCTTTGCCTGGACTGATCCCCATCAGGAGTTTAGACTGACCCATCCAGGAATAGCCTCTGAAAAAAACGGTTCTAACATGGTAGCTAGTATCTGTGGGAGAGGTCTATCTTGTGATGGCTACTGTGATGGTTTCTGTCTATGACAGCTGACTTACTAAGACCCTTGTCACTTAATAAGTTACAGAAAGCAGAGACCTGTTTCATACAGTGACCTAACTGGATGCTCGTAACTTCCAGGTCTTAAAACACAAGGTGCACCAAAAAAATGAGTGTGGTGTCATCCTTGTAGTAGAAGAGAAAGCTGAGGCGAGGTCACGTGCCAGGACAACCCATTGTGAGGGTACCAGTGGAAACCCTGCAGTCACAATAGCCACAGAATCATGTGTGTGTGGGTAGGGGGATGGGCTGTGGGTGATGGGCTATGAACAGTGGGCCAGGGTGGTGGTGGGTGGGGGTGGGTGGGCCTATGGGTGGTGGTGGTGGTGGTGGTGGGCAGTGGGTGGGTGATTTTTATTTTAAAAGCAGTTTAGATGTGAGATACTTGTGAATGTGGTAGGAAGGGTAGCCAGTGTTCACACAATGCATATGTGCCTTAACAAAAACCTTCAGACCATTTGACATATTTATATTATTGGCTATTTTTGCCAATTGTGTGGCCTTAGCTATTTACATCCCGTTCCCTGAAGATGATTCTAATTCAACAAATCATAACTTGGTAAGTGACTTAGAACTCCCGTTTGTGATGGCATGTGGTAATCTGTGCCTAAGCTGGCAGCCTGTTGTGTGGATGGTGTATTTTATACAACTATGTATGCTGTATTTTCCCAAGCATTGTAACAGTGGGGTTATGTTGCTGTTACTGGTTTTTAGGTTTGGCCTGAATTCTTAGATTTATGCTGAATGAAAGTGTTCAAAGTCACGAGTCTTCTGTAAAGAGATGGAACTTTTATGGAAGAAATTTATAGAAGGGTTTTAAAATAGTTTTTTTCTCTACCTAGGCTTTTGGTATATTAGCTCTAAAAAAATCTAGTGTTATTTTTAAGCGGCGGATACTGTGGTTAATTTCTCATGTAAATAAGAATCATGCTAGATTTTTATATGTGAGATATTAGTTTTTATAGATGTAGAGTGCAACAAATCTAATTATACAATTTGGGAAATAAATCAGTATGGCCATGGAGTTTACACCCCACAGCCTCCAAAAATACTCCAAGTAGATTTTAGAACAAATCTATGGTTAAATGCTCCAGGATGCTGTCATATACTTTACTGCCCTCTTAAACATTTATAGTGTGCATGAGCTGAGAAAAATCTCTGGGAAGTAGTGCAGCTAAAAAGCAGGGTTCGCTTTGTTTAACTCAGCCAATCACTGAAAGTAATTGGTTATGGATTCTTTAAACAGTTTTTTTTTTGTTTTTTGTTTTTGCAGAAGATTGTTTAATATCATGGAACTAGTGTTTCACGGAACTTCCTTTAGGAAAAGTGGATAGAGTTTTTTTTAAAAAGAAAGGCACTGAAAAGCACTAGACTGAAATTTGGATCTTGCCTCATTCAGCGGCCCCACTGGGGTGTGTTGGGGTGGGAGGTGGGGGTGGGGCACATCTCGCCCCCTTTCTACATTTCTGTTTACCCAGTTGACAATTAGGGAGACCGACTAAGGTCACCAGGATTATTTAAAAATGTCTGACATTCTGTTGTCTCTCTTCTATGGTGCAGAAGCCATTTCAGTATGTTTGGGCCTTGCAGCATCCTTGCCAGAGCTAGTTCTTTACCATCAGAAGCCATGCAGAGCGGTGGATGAAGGAAGGGACCAGTGCTGGGGGCAGCAGGATGCTCTCTCCCCCTACAGTCTCTTCTTTTAGCTGGTTCCTTTTGCTTTGGAGTTTTGTGTGGAAGCTGTCCATTTTTAACGAAAGGAAGGCTGCAAAGGCAAATGCTCCACGCACTAGACTCTCTGGTCAACCAGAGCTTGGCTGGCAGCCTGAGAGGAAGCTGTGCTTTTATGAATTTGGCTTTCATGGTGTATGTTCTGGATTTCGTATGGCGTTTTAAATGCTGTGTGTATTTCAGGTATAACATGATGCCTGTTTGTGTTTGTGTTTTGGCAGTTTGCTTTCTAAAGAATTAAAACTTTTGGCTGTTACTCCTGAAAACTATGGCCTAATAGGAGGCCCCTATAAACACCGCCCCCTCCCCCCTCTTGCCCCCCAACCTCTGCTGTGAGAGAGTACCTGTGGGACTTTGGACATTTTAAGTGACCTTTGGTTCAGTTGCAGACTTTACCATTTTAAAAAGGAAAATTGGAAGTGGTGGAAAGCCTCTGTCTATGGGGTTGGGTCATTGTAGTCTAGGCCGCAGATGGTGTTAGCCTTGTTACCAAATTTAACAACGTGAATGGTGACCCAGTTTGTTGTTTTTTGTAACTCAAGAGAAATGATTAAACAAACTTAGAAAATAAATACCTTTCAGAATGGCAGATTAATTTAGATCAATGGAATAATTAACATAGCTGAATACATAAGCCAATTAATATTCTGAAAAAATTTTCCCTCCTAGGAAAATTCAGGATACTAATAGCAGTGTTGTCAGGCCATTTGGAAGTCTCAGCTAAGAAGTGCGGAGATACAACATGGAGGGGGTAGCTAACCCTCCCTTCTTCCTTGTTGCCCTTCCCAGCAGAGCTTCTGGGTAGTTCTGAAGTGCGAAGTCTGTTCTGAGGGGAGGCGGTCATGTACTAGCTTGGCCAGCCTTTCTGAAAACCAATATATACATTCCTTTGATTTCTGCCCTGAGCATCCCCAACTCAGGGCATTAAAAATGTCTTGCTTTTACTCGGTTGGTCACATGGTCAGATGAGTTTATGCGCTGCCTGTCTTTAAACATTTCCTTTCCCACCGTGGGCTGGGAGGCTCTTGGTGGATTTACCCCTGACTCTGAGCGAGGTCCCATGCCATGACTGTCCTCCCGCCAGGGAGTCAGGTTGGCTTTTATTTTTTTATTTTTTTATACATTTGACCCAATTTGTACCAAAGCGATTGCTCTATTTTTGGGACCGGTTTAGAGGCAGCTGAGCAAAGCTTATTTTTCATCTGTAGTAAATACCTTCCGTTTATAATGTGAATGACAAAGCAAAGGGCAGAAGCCAACATGGGTTGCAAAGCTGGCTGGATAGTGGCTCTGGCGACCCTATTTGCCTGGGAGCTCGGTGAGAACGTGTGTGGCAAGCCTTAGGCTGAGGTGCAGGGCCAGCTTACAGGCTGACGTCTCTGCCCATTTCAGGTCACTTGTAGTGAATTGAGTACTTTTGTTGAGTAAGAAACGTCACCATCCCCTGGGGTCTAGTCTGTGTTTGGTCTGTGTTGTGTGTAAACACATCCAGCTTTGGGGACTTGGGAGACTACCTTGGTGGCAACAAGTTTTCCCAGAGTTAGACTATTATTATTATTATTATTTTTAAAGCACGAACACAGAGTCTCTCTGCAGCTTTCACTTGTGGACTTACAGGCTGAAGCCATGGAAACGGCGCGGCTCCCTGGGTTCCCACAGCACTAGCCCTCCCAGTAGCAGCAGCATTTCCTCTGTTCCCACTAAAGTGTCTGTGGTTTCTTTTCTCTTCTTGCTCTTCTGCCTCAGGTGTCAGAGTGGGGATGATGGCAAGTTGCATTCCCTGGGGGTGGGGGTAGGTGGGGGAGGGGGGTGGGGGAGGGAAGGAAAGGACACACTTTACTGCATTCACGTTTGGTTTCCTATAAGCAGACTGATGGCGTCCGTTGTCCAGCAGTTAGAGCTGGCACAACCTGGTCCTGAGCCTCTCCTCCAACTGGGGGGAATCCCCAGGGACCCTTGCTGTCTGTCTCTCACCTCACCTGGGGCCCCTGAGGACAGAGCTTATCCACGCCTCAGCTTCTGTCTTCTCTGTTTAGCAAAGGGTCCTCCCCAGACCAGGCCTCAGGAAATAAAATTTTATTTTGTTTTTGGGTTTTGTTTTTTTTTTTTTTTTTGAGACAGGGTTTCTCTGTGTTATCTTGCCTATCCTGGACTCTCTTTGTAGACCAGGCTGGCCTTGAACTCACAGAGACCTGCTTGCCTCTGCCTCCCAAGTGCTGGGAAATAAAGTTTTAAACTGAGCAAAAGTTTCACCGAGTCTTTGCCTTCATCTTGCCGAGGCCAGATGTTTGCGTTTTTGTGGTGCTGATGCTTTTTCCTCTGTAAAATCTTCCTGTCATCCCCTTCCTCTTCATCCTTTAACTATCAGACGATATTCTGGAGCGAACCTGAGGCTTCTGTGGTTCCCGTGGCCCATCAAGAAGAGGCCAGACACTGTGGTTTGGGGGTCACTTGGTCTAGCCTGGCCTTTGCTGTGTTCCATTCTCTGCTCCTCAGCTGCATCCTCCCCTCCATTTGTTCACTGAAACTCCCAGATGCACCCCTCCTTTACTTGTCCACTTCCTGTCTTTTCCTTGTACTGTTTCTTCCCCCAAGATGACTCCATGTAGCTGCTTAATAGTCTCAAACATAGGTCTCCCGCATAATACCTTTTCTGACCTGGATCTAAAGAGTTAAGGAATCTTAATCCACCCATGATACTGAGTGTTTTGTTTTATTCAGTGACCCGCTTCCTGCTCCCTGCCCTGTGCCTGGCACAGTAGCACATAGTAAATGGTCAGTAAGCCAGAGTTTAGGGCAGCGACTGACCAGGTGTCTCAGACGTGCTTCACCCTGTCCCTTTTCTGAGCCACGTTAAGGGTTTTCTTGGGTGACAGGTCTCTCTGAGGATTCTTCAGGAGCTCAGAGCTTGGGCTCAGAGACATTTGGAGCTCTGGTTCCCTGGTGCCAAATAGCTGAATGTGGCTTTGCCAGGGCATGGGCACTTGTCAGTGGGAGTGGGTACACCACGGTGGCCAAGGATGCTGAGGGATGAGGTTCTGTGGTTGTGTTCTCCCTGCATCTTGTGGACAGTGTTAATTGGACAAGCTCCCTATATTTGCCTGGTCACATGGTTTAGCCTCTTCCTGCTTTGCAGAGTAAGGTGAGGTGTATGTAATAGGGTACCAGAAGGCACTTAGCCTGATTCCTGGGCTTGGCACGTGTTGTGGGTGTTAGTTCTGCATTCATCTACATAGGCCTTTGCTCTGTTGCTTCTACCAGGGCTGCGTTTCTTATGTCCACGTGTTTAGCTTGTAGCTGTTCTTCCAAGATAGCTCAAGTGCTTCCTCCTTTGTTTAGCCTTCTCTGACCCATGAGTACTCCCTGCCTCCTACCCTCCTTGCCCAAGTACATACTTGCCTCCTCCCTGGCCACTGCTTAGCACAGTACACTTTCCTATTCATAGGCATTGCCTTCTTTCTACTTTGCTCAGTAGCTGTCACGGGAAGTGGCTTGTGTGCAGTGCTTCTGCACGGGGGCACGGGGCGGGGGGTGCCCCTGGCCATCTTGATTAAGTTAATAGACTTTGGATGCAATCATAATAGGAGTTCACAGAGGCTGAGGATGGAGTCTGATTCAGGGCTCTCGATTTGTGAGCTTAGGTCTGCACCTGGCACATAGTAGGCGCACCAGGAAGTGCATGCCAAATGACTGAGTAAATCAACGAGTGAGTACGCGAGGAGCCCATGTATGTCCTTATAGACCATTAGTTAAATTTCAACACTTGGCTAATGATTAATGTGTTGCTGACTTCTTGTCCAATATTAATGAGATTACAGGAAACACCTGTCAGAGTTCACCTGTTATTTCAGGATTGTGTCTTCGTTTCATGGTAAATTAAACTCTTCTTATTTGAGCCAGGGGAGAAGAATGGGAGTGTTTGCCCGGCACTCTCTGAATCTTGCTGTGAGCTGGCTTCTGTGTTTAGTTGTGTATGTACAGAGATTGCGTGTGAGTGATTTCTCTTGGGAGGTGGGGGAGGGTTGTCACATGTCATGTGAGGATTGGTGGAGGGAGAGCAACATAATGGCCAGAGCAGATGGACTTATAAAATGTTACCTAAAACTGATCCCGCCAACACGGTGTGGAGCACTCCATCTCTTTCATTGACTCGCTACGTTTTGACAAAGGACGGATTGCCCAGCTTGCTTTTTTATTGAACGGACCTGACTTCAGTTGAGTACCAATGGCTTTGGAGAAATAGCATCCAGCCTTAAAGGTCCAGAGTCCCACTGTTACATTTCCTTATGAAGAATTGTAGCAGGATCTTCACGCATTTGGCTTGTTTTTTAAAGAAGCAAATCTCACTGTTGTATTACATGGGGACTCTCCTAAGACTGCCTTAAAGTGAGAACTTTTGGGTATATGAGAGTGCTAGCCGGAACAGGTGGGCCCGACTGAAAGAAAAAGTGTAGGTCTGTGTGCCTGTTGTGGGATTTAACCCACAGAGTCTCAAGCGCGGTAAGGTGCATGCTCTGCTGCAGAGCCACATGCCACTGCAGTTTATCAACTTGGCGGAACCCAAAGGTCCAGGGGGCGAAAACTGCCTCGGGTCTATAGAAAGCAGGGGTTGAGATGGCAGTGGGGTTCTGTTCTACCCCTTGGCTTCTGAGGCCAATGTCCCACTGATTCCTGGGGACAGTCCTTCTCCTTGGATCACTGCAGATCATTGAGGGGAAGATGTGCGGGATGTGCTTTCCCTTCTTAATCTCTGCTCAAGTTTAATAGATAAAAAATGACCAGGAGGAGGATGAAACTCTTGAAGTAGATTGGTAGGCAGATCTGCCTTGCTACCACTTTTCTGATTTTTAATTGTTTTCAAAATGTGACAAGTAGCTGATGCAGAGGGAACAGTTTGCCCAGTGGTGAAGACACATGTGTCTTGTTAAATACGGGTGATCAAGGGAGAGCCCGTAGGTAGACTCCAACAGCGCCTCACCCAACAAAGGTCCTGAAGAGCCACACGGGTCATAGGGGCTGTACTGTGCTGCCACCCACCACATGCATGCACTGTGGTAGAGATGTTTGTGCAGTGTCCCAGGTCCATCAGAGCCTGGAAGGCCACCCAGAAGCCTCTGCCTCTATTAGAAGCTGCTGGTGTGTTCTTCAAGTCCTCTTCTGTTCATGTGCTGGAGTCAGGAAAGTGGCAGAGGGCATCTTGCCTTCTACATTCAGGAGGGGTTGGCGTTCTCCAGGCTGAGGTTCTTGTGGGCAGTAAGGATGCTTTGTTGGGCAAGTAAAGCTGAGAAATAAACTGTGAGGACAGCTAGAGGTGGAGGATGAAAGAGGAACTATGTGAGCGATTCAGTCAGCCTCATGTCACCATGGTGTGTGTGTGTGTGTGTGTGTGTGTGTGTGTGTGTGTGTGTGTGTGTGAGAGAGAGAGAGAGAGAGAGAGAGAGAGACAGAGAGACAGAGAGACAGAGACACAGAGAGAGACAGAAAGACAGAGACAGAGAGAGGGGAGTAGCACTTCCCTGGAGGAGGTGCTATTTGACATAGGCCTTATAGGGTGAATTGAAGACTTATTTGTGCCCCAAGGATGGAGAAGGGTCCCAGACACTGCTCAGGCTGGAAAAAAAAGGCTTTCTTTCTTCCCCCAGAGCCTCAAAGCAGTTGTTTTTCTTTTCTTTTTTGGAGATGGGAATGCTATGTAGTTTTAGGCTGGGCTCAAACTTAAAATTCTCCTGCCTCCTGGGCATGGTGGCACATGCCTTTATTCCCAGCACTCAGGAGGCAGAGACAGGCAGATTGCCTGGTCTACAAAGTGAGTCCAGGACTGCCAAGGCTTTAAAAAAAATGATCTTGCCTCAACCTCACAAGTGCTGGGATACCACAGTAATTTCTGCTTATTTGTTTGTTTGTTTGTTAATTTATTGTGTGTGTGTTTGTGTATGGGTGAGGTATGTGTGCATGTTTATGTGTATGTGTGTATGTGCTATGTGCATGTATGTATGTACAGGTCTCTGTTGGATTTTTTTTTCAGTTGTTGGAGACCCACCACCTCCTCCTCCTTTTTTTTCCTTTTTCTTTTTTCTTTTCTTTTCTTTTCTTTTTTTTTTTTTTTTGAGACAGAGTCTTTCACTGAACCCATAGCTTGTTGGCCTGACTGGCCAACTAATGTACTCTAGGGAGTCTGCCTCTCTCCACCCCCATCTCCCACCCCAGCCCTGGAACTGCAGACGTAAGCTTGCATGCCTGACTTTTACATGGGGGCTGGAGACTCACACTCAGGTCCTCATGCTTGTGTGGTCACTGGGCCTCAGCCTAGACCCCTGCTGCGTCTCTCCTTCCCTGCTAGGTGAGTGGTAGCTTTAAAAGCCCAGGGCATCTGTTGAAACATGAGGGCCAGGCTAGAGGGAACTGTGAGGCTGACCGCGGGGAGAGACCAGTGCAGCCTGAGAGCGATGTGGTAGGCCTCTGTTGTGCAGCGGGCCCATTCAGCGTGGGGCAGAATGAGGGGTTCATGTTCCTCTTCCTTCTCCCCATGGGCAGTCAGATCTGGAGGGCCTACCCGGTCTTAGTGCCCATGGAGAAGAACTTGAGCACCTACATTAAGAAAAAAAAAAAAAGTCTGGGTAGCTGGGTGTGGTGGTGCACACCTGTAATCCCAGCACTCTGGGAGACAGAGGCAGGTGGATCGCTGTGAGTTCAAAGCCAGCCTGGTCTACAAATCTAGTACAGGGTAGCCAAGACTACATGGAGAAACCCTGTCTCGAGAAAAAAAAAAAAAGTCTGGGTGTGGTGGCGTGCACCTGTGATTCCAGTCCTGGGAAAGCAGCGATAGAAGGCCCCTGGGGTTTGCTGTCAGGCCAAACTAGCAAGTTTCATGTTCAATAAGAGGCCCTGTCTCAAAAACAAACGTAGAGAGCATTTGAGGAAGACATCCAATGTTGACCTCTGGCCTCCACTCACACTTGTACACGTTGTATACATATGCACACACATGTACAGAGAGACAGACAGAATATTGGGGTACCTTAACAAAGATTCACTTAGACTCCTGGTTCCAGTTATGCTGGGCCTTCTATGCCCTTTGGGTGTGGTTTGCCATGTTGCTGCCTTTTCATTAAGGCAACCCTGTACTGGGAGATTAGAGAGTAGCCATATTACTTTCTCATATTTTGAATTCTTACTAAATATCATCATTTAAAGTTTATACAAGTGACACATGAATGAATACATTGCTTTAAATAGTTAAAGTAATCAAAGTAACTTCTCGTTTCATCCACACAGCTTTTTTGAAATTGCCATAATTAGTCTGCTGTAAACCTTCAGGATTGTTTTTCATTTTGCATATATATAGTGCCTTTGGAAATGCATGTATGGACAGTTTGAGTATTTAAAACGCCACTCAAGTAGGAACACTTCCTGTGCTACTTCCTGTGTCCTGTATGTAGTCTAACCACATCTGTAAGCAGAGCTCTGACAGCGTTTTAGTTGTGGAAGTATTCCATGCATGAATGGGTCACAGTTTAGTTAATTGTTTTCTTTCTGATGAGCACTTATATGAAGCCCGAAAGTTTGCTATTTTAAGTGACACCCTGTTGAACATCCTCCCATGTCACTCTTTGTGCATACAGGCAGATACCTCTCTGGCTCAGTTCTTAGAATTTCACGCTCTAAGTTGCAGGGCACGTGAGCTACAGGGTATGTGAGTCCAGATCTTCGATGTACCTTGTCTTATTCCTAGGTCACGCCCCTTTGACACCATCAGTCAGTTCCTTCTGATGAGTGACTATTTCCTCTGCATCTCAGGCCATAGAGACAGGACTCCCGGGGCAGGGTCTGGCCTCTTTGGGTTGCAGGCATGCTGGAGTACCTGGAAGATGGTCCATGACCCAAAGCCCTAGATATTAGACTCTTTTGTGAACCATTGACTCAGATAAAAGGCTCCTCTGGAAGCTCTGCGAACTATGAATTTATGCACTGCAGTGCTTCCAGATGCACTAAGAAAATAAGTAACAAACACCAAGCTTTAAAAATGAATTGTTATTACTGTGTGTACATGACGTGTGTCGGCATGTGTGCCCTGGCATGTGTGGAGGTCAGAGGATAGCTCTGTGGCATCATTTCTTTTCCTCCACATTTGCGTGGGTTCCAGGGATTGATTCTAAGTCACCAGGCTTGTGCAGCAAGCACCTTTACCCGTGGGACTTTCTTACTGGCCCCAAACCGAGTCTTAGCTTCGGTGTGTTTGCTGTACTTTAGTTTGGGATTGATGTTGCGTCCTAGTTCTTGTTATCTGGAGGAGAAAAAAAAATTACATGATAATTTCTGCCTTCCCCCATTTCTTGTATATTAACTTTCTTTTTTATACATAGTAAACATTGTCTGTCTTACGGAATTTATATAGGGTTTTGCCCCTTTTATTCCCAAAGGCACTGAAGGGCATTAGAAAACGGAATTTTAAGGGACTGGAGAGAGGGTTCACTGGTTAAAGAGCGCTGGCTGCTCTTCCAGGGGACCTGAGTGTGAGTCCTTGTACCTACATATGGCATCTCACAGTTCCGGGGGATTCAACACCCTCTTCTGGCCTCCATGGTTACCAGGCACAAACCTACCCATGGTATGCATGCGGACAAAACATTCAAGTAAAAAACAATACATAAATTAAAAAAAAAAAAGAAAAGAAAAATGGAATTTTAATCTTATTTACTATTGCGTGTGCACCGCAGTGTTGATGTGTGGATGTGAGAGGATGGTTTTCTGGAGTTGATGGGTTCTGTAGAGTTGATGCTTTCACCTTTTTAAACGGGTTCTGCATGAATTCAGGTCACCAGGCTTGTATGGCAAGTGCCTTTACCCAGCAAACCATCTTCCAGGCCCAGAAAGTGGGTGTGACAGGAAATTGAAACGTTTTAGAGCTGCTGTGTCCCTCAGGTACATGGTGCTCAAGCACCTGGGCCCTTTGCTGGCCGTTAGAATTTCCGGTAGTGGCAAGAAAGAGAGCTGCCTGGACCTCCATAGCTTTTATCCTCTTCACAAAGGGACACAGCCCAGCGAGTTCACTGAGCACTTTCTAGGATCCAGGTCCAAAGAGGAGTCTACTGCGTGGGTCCTTGTACAGACCATAAGGTAGGATACTGGGCATTGGGAGCATGTCTCTGCTGTGCTTTTGTGAGAGTCACAAGCGCTGTGCACACAGATGGTCTCCGCACTCACTCTTTGTCTAGAGGGTCAGGGCAGAACACTTAACTCTATGAATGAGAGCATGTCTGTATTTTAAAGTAATCCTTTGATTATATAAAGCGGCATGAAAACTGGGACTATTAAAATGAATAGCTTAACGCAGCTGTCATTCAGCCATTCACGTTTTTGAGCATTTACTATGTGTAAAATCTAGTCCATTAAGTGCATTTGCTCATAGTGGGAACCTGCTCCAAGCCAGAGACCAAGGGATGGTGTAGATTCTCCCAGAAGCCTTCACTCCTCATTCCCCTCAACCCAAAAACATTTCCCAAGAGATGCTGTTTTATTATTTTAATCTTAGGAAGCGGCCAGTGTTGTCAAGAGCTGACATCCTTGCATGTTCTTCAGTAAATAGATGACAATGGGACATAACGAAGCACTGTTTGTGTTGAAAGGACTGCTTTTAAATTGTACAAAAACATCTTAAGTGGGTAAATGGCAAAATGCTGCCTTTCTGTATCAGGAGCACGCCCTTAGTCCTTCTTTCATGACAATGTACAAGTGAACCGCTCTGTGCTTACACAGATTCCGAACTGCTGGAATATAAATTAATGGTGACTCTACCTGTGGCTCATTTCAGAGTTTTTAAACCAGGTGGAAGTGAAATGCAGACATTTATGATTACAAATTAGAATGTAGAGGATGGGCGGGGATTGGTAAAGAGACATGCTTCTTAAATCTTTTTATTTTTTCTAGAAGGCTCATGAGGTGATAATATACTATCGGGGGGCACAGAAAGCTTTGGAGTGGTAGGTTTGTCTAATGGATTAAGCTGACTTGCTGCATTATAGCCAGCTGGGCACTAGCAGGCAGGATGCCTGGTGTTGATTTGGCTCAGTAATGCACCACACATGTCGTAAGGACCTTACAGACTCTCCATGGACCAGCCAGTCTTGGTTTTGGACTGAGCATTGTAACTTGACCATTGTCACCCCTGTCACCCAGTGAGTGGGAGTCAAGTGGAGCTTAGCCCAGGTAGTCTGTGCTTCCCACTCATGCCGGTAACAAGCTGATGCCACTGGGGGCCAGGGTTTGGGAGTACCAGGGGCAGTGGTGGCAAAAAAGATAGTTTCTTTAAAGCAAACTGGGGATTGAGACAACTTTTAATAGCCTCAAGTCCTTCCCTCTGTGTGACTGCCAACCCGGCACTGTGCTCACTCTTTTCTCTCCCATCTGGCCCCGTAAACTACTGTTGCTGTCTTCACGCATACCAAGCTGCCAGACTCATCGGCTACAGACGGCCTTAGGAATTTGGTAAAAGTGGTCAGGGACTGGCCAGAGGTGGTTCCAGTACTGGAGAGAATCGGCAGAACTTGTTCCTGGATGTAACGGGTCTTTGTTGTCTGCTTTCCTGTAGCTCTTTCCGTTTCCTCGGCTATAACTAAAGGCGCAGTAGTATTGGCCTTTGTCACTGGATTGTGCCTAGCAGTTGCTGAGCTAGGTGGACATCTTCTCTTGGGAGCTAGGGAGGAGCGGCTGCAGAGCCTTCCGTGGGTCTCACATTCCCAGTAAGCTTCACGTCCCGTCTCATTCCAATCTAGAGGGCATTTCCCAGCTGGGGCCAGGAACTGTGCTTTAGGTTGAGGGGATCAGGGCAGAGGCTTGCATAGCCCTGCAGCCATCAGGTGACCCCTCCCAATCAGCAATAAAGTGACAATAGTAGGGTTGAAATTTGGGCATCAAGTAGACTTTATTTCGTTCTTGACCCTTTGGAGAAGTGTAGACTTTTGGAGTTTCAGTTGAGTTTTGTTGAGCATTGGAAGGTTGGCTGGAGCTGGCCTCAGAGGTGCCTGGTGGGCACTGGAGTCACTCCCCAGGCTGTCTCCAGCTTTGCCTTTCACAGCTGTGTGAAGGGAGCAAAGCTAAGAGGCAAGGATGCTGCTAGGTTATTCCAGGCCTGGAACTGCTGGGAGGCAGGCTTACAGATGAAGAAACGGAGGCTCAGGGAGACTCGCTGGCTTCTTCCAGGGATCCTAGTGAAGGGGGAGCGGGGCCCTTGCAGACATACTGGAGATGTTTTCGGGACCCTTTGCCGCAGTGGAGCCTGCTTTCCAAGGCCACCGTGAAGATGCTGCTCTCACCAGGCCTATCCACTCCGTCTGTTTCACTGGCTAGCCCAAGTCAGTGTGCCAGTGGACACTGGTTACACCGGGTGAGGAACCGAGTTGGGCACTGAGGCTGCTGGTCCTAGGTGGGCAGAGCCTGGACCATGACTGCTCCTTCAGTGGTGAGGATCTCATTTAACCGTGGCTGTGGCTGGGAGGATTGACCCCCCTGTGTAGGCAGCGCTCGACCCCTCAACCCTGCCCGTGAAGTCTTTCCGTGCCACCCCGCCAGCTGACTTGGACCGTGTGGGATCGGTGGTCTCTTGTTCTATGCTTGGCCCCAGTGGGGGCCCTTGTCAACTTTTGCTTTACATGTTGCTCCGAAATGGAAGGAGAACAACGGCAAAGTGCAAAGCAGATGTCAGGGGGGCTCGGGCTGGCTCGCTCTGTGACTCCTGGAGTTGGCACAACAACGCTGATGGCCAATGTCTGTCCCAGGCCCCAAGGCTGCTTTTGCTTTCATGGGGTCCTGTGCTTGTTGCTCATGCTGAAGATGAGGCAGAGGCATCACCTGCTCTTTCTGCCATGCTGTTTTTCTGGCATCATGGAGTTTCCCCACTGCATGTCTGTCATTCCGGCCAGCCTTATACGTGGTGATGATCCTTGCCAGAAGCACGGCTTCCGGGAGCTCAGGTGTCTATATCTTCTCCTTGGCCCCTGGCCTCACCTATAGATGGGGGTGGAATTCTAACTTTCCTAGCATTGTTGAGTGAAGGAAGGGTGTTTTCGTGTGGAGATGGCCCCTAATCTCGTCCCTTTATTGGGTCTTTGGGACAGCAGGTCTGGGTTCAGGTCTTGCTTTTGATGGTGGTTATTTCTGTGACTGAGCAAGTGGTCTTCCCTGCCTTGGCTTTGCTTTCCCGTCTTGAGAAGGTGGGGCTGTTCCTTTGCTTCAGTTGGCGTGAAGTCTGTAAGGAGTCAGTAAAGCCACACCCAAGTGAACCCTCGTTTACCAAGACGTTAGTTAATGGGCTAAGAGAAGCCAGCCACGGAGGGGCCAGTGTGCTACTGCTGCTGCTGGCCTGGCTGTGAGTGTCTCCTGTGTAACCTCACCTTGGTGTTACACCACCTCTCCCTTTCCTCAGGGTGCAAACTCAGTCAGATATACGGGAAAGTACTTCATGGTCTCTGTGGCAGGGCATTTACGAAAGGCATTACTCTCACTACTGTCTGTTGAAGACGGTCTTCATGCTACAGGCCTATCTTGCCTCTAGTTTATGTATAAGTTACACAGGGCCCTGAGCGCCAGTTGCACTCCTGGGTCTCTGTAATGCCATTGCGAGCCTGGGTCCCACGTGGAAGAGTGGTACTGACGAGTGTCATCATGGCAAAGGTTCTGGGAGATGCTTGAAGATGCAGACAAAGATGAGGGTTAGGGAGGGAGTGACAAGCTACTTGGACCTGAAGCTGGAGGCCCTCTCCCACCCACCCGAGAGTTGTTGCTTCAGGATGTCAAAGCCAGCCAGCTGTTCTTTGAAATCCAGACTGCTCCTTGAGCTCCTTGAGATTTGTAGAATCTACTGTGCCTGTGAACTGCAAACTACAAACGATTTTGCCTAGTAGTGGATAGGCTCACTAGCCAGGCACCCAGGCCGGCCAGTGATCTCCCCAGGCTGTGGGTGTGAACAGAGCACAGTTAATATCACATCTTCAGCCCATTCCTCCATCTAGCTTCATTTTGTCTGTGACGAAAAACCAAATCGATGGCCTTCGGTCACTGCCTGAGGCTGGATGGCTATCTAAGGCTGGAGGCACTGCCAAGTGGGTCTCGACTCCTTCTGTGGGTAGTGGTTGTGCACTTGGGGTGTGAGCTGGGGTGTTTTCTAGAGTCCTGAGTAGACTTGTTCCCTGGGGTAAGCCAAACTATCGGTCTGTTTGTATTTGATATGAGGCTGTTTCCCTACATCTACCAAGACTGAACCTGTGGGTTGGGACATTGTCCTCCCTTTATTGTAACCCTTCTGGCATGGGTGGTGCTTAGTAAACGACTGAGCATTAATGAAGTTTTACATGTCAGCAAGAGGCAGCCCTGTGGTTGCTTTAATTGTGTTGACTATTTTGTTTCCTTTCTTTTTTTTTCATGTTCCTGTTCCTTTTTTTTTTTTTTTTTTGATACTGTCTAGTCCATGCTAGCCTTCAACTCTGGCTCATCCTATGCCAGCCTTTCAAGTGTTGGGGTTTTAGATATGTGTCACCGCACTCGCCTTGCTTTGACACCCCTACCCTCTCTCTCCCTCCAAAGTCTTCTATGGCCCATACTGACATCTAACTTGCTACCTAGCTGAGGATGACTTTGAACTTCTGATCCCCTTGCTTGGACTTCCTCCATTCTGGGATTCCAGCTGTGAGACACCATTCCATGCCTATGCAGTGCTGAGGATCAGACCTAGGCATCTGGGATGCTAGGCGAGCACTCTTCCAGCTGAGATACATCCGCAGCCCTGACTATTGTCTTTCAGTCTCTCTCTGTCTCTGCCTGTCTGTGTGTAAGTCTGTGTGTCTCTGTGTGTATGTGCTTGTGTGTTATGGCACATGTATAGAGATTAGAGTACAGTTTGCAGGAGTCATTTTTCCCTTTCACCATGTGGGCCATCTGGCCCGATGGCAAGCACCCATACACAATGAACTATCTTGCTAGATCCTATTTTCTTCACAAGGGATTTTCTTTGCAACTGGGAACAGTTCTGGGGACAGTGAGAGCTCTTCCCTGCACCCCGACCCTTGGAAGGAGATTAAGATTGCCCAACAAAAACATGAAAACTCACTCCGAGCTGTCACTGTAGTGGTTGCACCAGTGACATTGGACACCTGTCTTTAGAGTTGCAGCCAAGGTCTGTCTGTGCTTCCCTTTGCCTTGCTTCTGTCTGGAGATGGTGACCCAGCATCAACACTGACAATACTCTCCAGCCAGCTCAGGGAGAAATACTTGGATATTTGTAAGAAAGTAAAATGTGTCTTCAAAGAACCAAGGCTTTCTGCTTTTGATGCTCTTAAATGGAATGTGTTGGGGGCTCTGAAGGTCTTTGCCGGCATCTTGAACATGCTCTGGGGAACAGTAGTATCATCAGAATTGCGTGCTTGGCTTCCTGGGCTTGCTTCTTGGAAGGGACCATGTATTTACATGATTCTGGTGTGTTTATTAAACAAAACAGCCCTACTGTTTTGCCGTCACACTTCTATAAATCTACACTCTGGTCTGCTCCAACTTTCTCCTGTGCCCGGATATTTCAAACCCAGACTTTTGTCTTTAGTCTCTGATCTCAGGAAAATGCCCCATGAGCTGTTTTATGCTCTGGCATGTCACTCCTTCATGTCACTCCCAGAGGACTGTCAGTCAAGGAACACAGTCTTGGAGGCACTAATGCTGACCCTTGCAGGGCCGGGCTCCATGGAAGCCTTGTGCTCAGACCATTTGCAGCTGTTGCTGTTCTTGATAGAAGTGCAGTTCCTCGGGTTGCCGGCAGGGCTCCCTGGGTTTGACAGGGACACTGTATATTTTGGTGTTGTTCCTCCCCACCCCCACTTTTAAAGCAAAAGTCCATTTTTGATACCAGAAAAGTTAAGATAATTTAATATCAGCTACAGCGGAGAGTATCCTACTCCCGGGGAGTGAGATATCACAAGCTGCCTCATAGGGAAATCCCTCTCACTTACAAGGGAATGCCTGACCTACGTCACTGTTCTGTAGGCAGGCTCAGCGGCCCTGGTCACCTGCACCTCAGCCTGGGACCTGGGGTGAAAGAGAACAGGGCCAGTTGTGTGGGAGGAGGGCACAGCCATATCTTCCTCCTTTCCTTCCTTCCTTCCTTTCTTTGTCATCTTCCTCTTCCTTTTCTTCCCCCTTCTTAAAAACAAAAACAAAAAAACCAAAAGAGACAGCCTTACTAAGATAGCCATATGCTACACAGTCCACAAGTTTAAATTGTACAATTCAGTTATCTTTACTGTAGTCACAGAATTGAATAGCCATCATCAAAATCAACCTTAGAACATCCCACCCCAAACAAAATCCCATTACTCCTCACACTTCTTGTCTATCCAACACTCGCTGCCCCACCTCTGCCTATTATCTGCTCTTCTTTTTGACTCTATAGATCTGCCAGTTCTTAATGTGCCATGTAAGTGCGCATACGACAGTGGCCTCTTCATTTTACATAGCACGCCATTCGGGGTTCATCTGTGTTATAGCAAGTATTGGTATTTCATTTTGATGGCTGAATAATCTCCCATTGTATGGGTATACCGTGCTTTACTTACACTTTCATTAAGTGATAGACATTAGAGTTGTTGGCATTCTATTTTTGAGAAGGGGTTTCTCTGTGTGGCCTCAGCGGGTCTTGAACTCCTGGCTTAAAGTGACTCTTCTGCCTCAGCTTTGGGCATAGTTGGGCTGTGCCACCATGCTTACCTGCTTCTGCTTTTGGCTGCTTTCACAGTTCTGCTAGGACAATTCATGTATAAGTTTTTGTAGAATGCACAGTTTTTAGTGGAATCACTAGGTCTTTAATATTTGATGTGCTGGTGATTTTTTTTTTTACACAGCACCTGTGCTGTTTCACTTTTCCATCAGCAGTGTACGAAGGTTCCTCCTTCCCCACTTTCCTGCTACATTGCTACTGTCTCTTTTAGATTCTAGCCAGCCTGGTGGGTGTGGCGGGGTATTTAATTAGAGCTTTGGAAGCCATCCTCCTGACGACTAGTGATAGTGTCAATTCATAATGCTTGTTGGATATTTCTTTGTGTATTTGAAGACACGTATATTCAGAAATTGTTATTTCTTGCCTTTTTTTTTTACTTTAGGTGCTAGGACTTGAACTCAGGTTCTCCCATGTACTAGGCAAAGTACCCGACCACTGACCACACTCACAATCCCTGGGCTCATTTTTTAATTTTGAATTGGTGGGTTCTTCTTATGTTCCGGGTTACTAGTCTCTAATCAATAATATGGTATACAAATGTTTTCTCCTTTCCTATTGTTTTCTTACTTCCTTGATGTTGTCCTTATGGTGTAAAAGTGTTAAAATTTGATTAATTCTTATGTTTCTTGTGTGTAAATGTAGTGTGTGTATGTGAATGTGTATGTGTGTGTATGTGATGTGTGTGTATGTGTGTGTATGTGATGTGTGTGTATGTGTGTGTTTGTGTATGTGCATGGGTCCATGGAGTCCAGAGGAGGACATTGGGTACCCTGCACTATCCTTCTCTGCCTTACTCTTTTGAGACAGGGCCTCTCACTGAGCTTGGAGCTAGGCTTGCTGCCAGCAGTTCCCGGAGAGCCTCCTGTCTTTGTCCGCTCCATCTGCCTGTGCATAAACAGGGCCACACCAGCTTTTTGTGTAGGTCCCAGGGTCCTCATGCTTGGGCAGCAAGTGCTCCTACCCACCAAGTCATCTCCCCGGGTCCTTATGGATCGATATCTATCTATCTATCTATCTATCTATCTATCTATCTATCTATCTATCTATCATCTATTTATTATCTATCTATCTATCTATCTATCTATCTATCTATCTATCATCTATTTATTATCTATCTATCTATCTATCTATCTATCTATCTATCTATCCATGTTCTTATCTTAGGATCTCATAATTACAAAAAGGCTTGTGAGCTGTCCTGTCTCATTTCTCATGTCTGTGTGATATGGGGTGACTTGGGGGACACTTGGTTTAGAGAAGAGGCTCCTTGCTTAAGGTTATAGACTAGAAATGGGCCTGCAATCCAAGCCTCTGACCTTTCGCCTTGGTGCATGCACATTTCCTACCTCACTGTGAGGATGGGAAGGCTAGATGATGCGTTTAGGGAAGGAGAGTGAATAGGCTGTAAGCATGGTCACCCTTGAAGCACATAGACTTCAAACTCTACACTTTAAAAAAAAAAAAAAGAAACTGACTCAAAGCACTTCCATGTTTGTGTTGTTATTTTTTCTTTCTTATTTTATTTATTTATTATTTTGGAGGGGGCACAGGATCTTGTTGTGTAGCCCAGGCTATCCTCCATGCTTTCACCTCTGGCGTTCTGGATTATAGACAATGAAGTGCCATGCCCAGTTGCATCATTTGTTTTTACACAAGGAATTTGGTCCTTTGTTTCAATGCACATACTGCGCAAGAGGCTAGCTTTGCATCATACTGTCCATTATCCTAAAATGGTAATCACTGGCGATGGGTGGCCAAAAGGATTTAAAATGATTAAAATGAAATATAAAAGGGGCATTATCTCCTGGCTGCATATGCTTACCAGGCAGCACACATGTGAGATGTTTTTGTCATTATTGCAAGTTCTCTTGGACAGACTGGACCCAGTCACTCCTAGCACTCTGTTCATCTCAACCTAGCTTGTTACCCTGGTCAACCTAGCTTGTTCCCCTGGCCTCATCTGTGTGGGCATGCTGCTCGGGCGCTCTTCTCATACAGGTGCCTCTGAGCTTCTTGGCAACCTCGGCGCTCTGGTTAGATGGCCGGTGGGTCCTATGGCAGAGATGCTTCCTTTGTGTAGTTCGAGGCTTGGTTACTGGTGCCTCCACAAGCGTGTATCCTTTCAGCCAACAGATGTATATCCCTGGCTAGTTTTATGTCAACTTGACCCAAGCTGGAGTCATTCTGGAAGAGGGATCCCCAGTTGAGAAGATGTCTTACCAGCCTAGCTTATGGGCAAGCCTGTGGTACATTTTCTCAATTGATGTAGGAGGGCCCAGCTCACTGTGAGTGGTACCTAGGTTCACCAAGAGCACCAAAAATTGTTAGATGAAACACAGATGAGGTCTGTGGTTCCTTGCCATTTGTACATTCCAAACACCATGGGCTGTGCTTTTGCTTTCACAAAGACTAAGACTTCCGGGGCACCAAAAAAAGCAGAGTGGCTTCTTAAAGACACTGTATGAACTCTGATATTAATTTCACCCACATCCTACTGCCATGCCCTTCTTGGCCACTGGTAATTAGGAAGTATTAAGAAATCTTTCAGTTATGGCAAGATCACCAGGTTCTTGTTTCGCCCTCCAGGCTATCTGCAGATCTGTTGAAGGGAGTTCTGCCCTTGATTTTAAAGAGAGCTCCTGGAAACAAAGAGCCTTGTTGTTTTTGTGAAGGTCAGCTGTCTCCACTGGACTCAGAGCCTTGAGGGCGAGGACACCGTGGCCTCCACTCAGAGACTGGCATGGCGTGTTCGGCTGCTGATGCTCTGTGGGGCGTCTCTCCTCTGGGAGCAGTCCTGTGTAGGTGGGGTTCTGAGGTATGATGTGCCTTCCCTCTAGGTTCCAGAATATCATTTCTAGTTTGGAAGTTGTAATCATCACAGTCTTTGAACTTGACACTGAGAACTCTCAACACCGAGTGGAAGGGTAACTTTTTTTTTTCTTCCTGGACTGGGCTGTAAGTGAGCAGAGCCCAGCAGGACCCTTGTGAGGATTCCCAGAGCAAGGAGTAGCAAGCACGGACTTGGTGCGGGCTCCTGTGCTAAGGATGCGGACTGTGTTGGTTAGTAGAGAAGCCTGTCTGCAGTCTCCTAGGAAGTGGAAAACCATTCTTTTCAAGGACAAGCTTACTGACAGCTGCCCCAGCACACAAACCACAAGATAAACTCACGCACAAGTTTAGCCCTTGAAACACAGTTTACGAAAGATCTGTGCGAAAGCCCTAGAAACAAGGTGAAGAGGTCCTGGGTGCAGCTGATGTACTTCCAGAGCAGCTATCAAGGACGGGGCTCTTGGGACAAGATGTGGGCAGTTTTGCGACCCGGTCAGAGCTCCTATGTGTCTCAATCTGGAGCCTCACCGGCATTCGTCTTAGTTAGTTTCCTTGCTCAGCACTGACCAGAGCCCAGGCTTCTCTGTTTGGAGCAGAGGAAGTTTTTAGGCTGAATTAGTTGGCTGGCTGCCTTTGTTTTCCTTTCACATAGCCTGTGGATAGCTGGCCTTTTCAGCCAAGGAAAATGGAAATGGTTTTAAACACTCATTTGAGCCATATCTTTCAGCTGTGTATTAATTTGCTGCTCATTCCTTGATTTTCATATTTTCTGATTAACAATGAAATAACAAGGGGCAGGCCTCCTGTGTCCTGTGGACATACCGTGTAGCCTGGAGCAGCTGTGGTAGAGGCTAGAGAGTGTGGACTCGTGTCCTTTGGCTGCCATTGCCCACTAGAGTCCCCTCCTGTATTCTCTCTCCCTCTCTCTCTCCTTCTCTCTCCTCTCCCTCTCTCTCCTTGCTCCCCCCCTCTCTCTCCTCTCTCCCTCTTCTCTCTCCCTCCTCACTCCATCTCTCCATCTTTATGTGTTTGAGCTTTTGCTTAAGATTGAATTTGGGCAAAAGTTTCTGTCAACTTCTTCTGTAGGCAGTAGAGGAGAGAGGTCTGTCTGTCCTAGCCCTGCTTGAGTCAGTAAGGAAGAACCCCAGATGCACATCTGAGCCTGGCTTCTCGTTCTGCCTTCTAGGAGCAAGCCTCAGGGTAGATTATCTCCCAAGACCCTACTATTGCCTCCAGCTCACAGCTGTTGCTTAGCTCCTTGGGATGTAGAAGTAAGGATCATACGGCCATGGATGAGCGTAGTCCCCATAAGTCCCTGTGAATAAGTGCTCTCTGTCTGTTGTGACTGAAGCTGTGACAAACATCTCCATTTTAAAAGGAGGCAGAAGGGCTAGGTCAGGGCAGAGGTTCATTCCTGCTTCCTTTGGAATCTGTCTTGTGAGGAACATGGGATATAGGGATACAGAGCGCCTGGGAGGCCATGGCTGTCCAGTAGGATGCCAGGAGTCCAGTGTGAGCGAGCTAGAACTAATGGTGAAATGGCAGCTATGTGGTTTTTCCTCTTTTCTGCTTCAGGTGACCTATTTAATTCCCATATATCACGAGCTCTCCGAATGTGCCAAGCACCAGGCTAGTTCACTAAGCCCTCACTGAGGAGCCAGAAGTCAGCCTCTGGCTACAAGAAGCTCATTGTTCAACAGGGGCAGACAGCCCTTCACAGGTATGGGAGGATTCCTCTGCTCGCAGGCAATGGGCCCAAACAGCACAGGACTAAGCAAAAGAAGAATTTATTGGTGCACATAACTGGCCAGTCCAGAGATAAATCTTGGAGTAAACCCAGGGCTCAAATGATGTCACCGGGGTCTGGTTTCTCTCTCCTCATTCTGGCTCTACTTCCTGTGCGCTGACTCCACTCTCAGACTCCCCTCCCTCAGAATTGCAGGAGGGAGCCAAGCACCTAAGCTTGCACCCTTCCACCTCCTTTCCAGAGATTCCACCTCCCTTCTGTGGAAGAAAGAGTGAGTTTTGGTCCAACCTACCAGACAGATTTGTCTTATCCTATTGGGTCAGATTGGTCACGTGGCCATTCTGACCAAGTCATGAGCAGGGGCTTCAAGGAGCATTGCCTGACAAGCCCAGGTCTTGGGCTTCACCTGGAGACCTAGGGAGGAGCAGTTGTTCCCTACGTGGTTTAGGGATGGAGATGGTCCCAGCCCTCATTTCTAGGCAACAGTGGCATAGTCAGGCCTGACCACTGTTGAGGCTGTTTCTACCTGACAGACTCTTGACCACAGTTTATTCTGCTGTGAGTCTATGCTGCAGTTTTGGCTGCACTTGGATTTGGATCTAGACTTTTTTTTTTTTTTGAGAACACTGTTCTTTTGGGTAAGCATTAGGGCTTTAGTGTCAGGACTCTTCAGGATGTTTGAATGCTAAGATGCAGCGGTAAGTGAGGACAGTTGACCCGTGAAGCACAGAGAAACGCGTCTCAAACTTTAATCTGTCTGCAGTTCTGCACAGCAAGGGCTGTCATAAAGACTCTAGAGATGTGAGAGTGTAACCCCCTTGAATGTTCTGACTTCCCTGAGCCTTGGGTACTTTTGCCTTTAAAGCAGTCACCACGTCAGGCGGCCATTGGGAGAAACGAAGGAGTGATGAAGTAAACCAGCAGTTACTGAGAATGTAGAAAGAGCAGCCTAAGAGGTGCTAACCTAAGTCCTAATTTATGAACTGAGCAGGTGCACGCCAGGGCTTTTCTTGAAAGTGTGCCGTAGAGCTAACATTCTGTGAGCCTCTGAGCTCTCCCTTCCCCTGTGGGTCCCCACCAAGAGAATCTGAGAGCTTCCTGATGGGGCGACATTAGAAGGTCATTCCTCCCCCTCCACCCCACTCCCTGCCCCTTCACGCCCTGCCCCCAGCCCGCCACCTAGTCATAGCCTTCACAGAGTGCAGGCAGAGGATTTCATGCTCTTTCTCTCATTTGATCTTTATAACAAGCCTGCTCTAGAGTGAGGCAGGACACCTAATGCTCAGAAAGATGGAGAGAGCTTCCAAGGCCCACTCTCAGGGGTCTCCCTGAGTGTCCCATATCTGTTGGCACACTCTGCCCCTTCAGCGTGGGCTTTGCCTTATGATGGAGTTTGTTGAATTTCTTAGATAGCCACCATAACTTTTGATGGGTTTGCTTAGAGAGCCATATGGTGCAGCTCATCCTGATAGGCTTTGAGTTCCTAGTGGGCGCATGTGTCCTTTCACTTCTGTCTTTGTTCATTGGCTTGATTGATCAGCTATGCCTTTGCAAACCTCTTCTGCCATTAAAACAAATTACCACAATTTGTATTGCATGAAACAACATCAGTCAAGTTTACACATTTTGGTTATAGTCAAGTAGTTCCCCAATTAGAATGTGAACAGCTTGTCGACCAGTTTCAAGTCATTTATCTTGGTATGCTTTATCCAGGTAAAGATTGTCCTCAGAGAGCCTCGGATGGGTGCGAATGATAGCTAGGACGCTCAGCTTTGGGCTGACGAACAATGGCTCATTTGTCCCTGTCTACAATCCTCCTTAAAGTGCCGCATAGTGTTTGTACTGTAGCATAGGACCATAGTTACAGCGTTAATTAGTTGAGAGGAAAAAGGAGTGCACTTAGCACCCAGTTGACTGTGATTAGAGCAGTATTAACGCTGCTCTGGGTTTTGGGTAGGACTGTGTTTCAAGACTTTGAAAAACATGTCCACAAATTAGTCAAAAGCCTAGCTTCTCAATCATTAGGCAGTTTTAAGGAAAGTGATGTCTGGTTTATTGACAATTGATACTAAAATCAGATTGTCTGGGTCATAATATGTCAGGAATGGACATTCTAGGAGATACTTAAAGCCTTGACCTATGTGTCTGTGGTAAAGATTCTCACTTCTGGTGTATACTGCTTAATGAACACACACACACACACACACACACACACACACACACACACACACATACACACACACACACACACACACACACACACACACGTAACTACCACTTAGATAAAGACACAGAAAAGTTTGAAAAGTCTGGAGTTGCTTCCTTCTTTCCTCCTACTCATCCAGATTTACTCAGGAAATTATTATTTTTAATTTCTGTGTGCATCAATTGCAGTTGCCTGTTCATGTCATTATAAATGGAATCCCACAGTTTAAGTTGTTTTATGTCTGGCTTTTTTTTTCTTCCAAATATGATAGAAGCACAGGTTTTTTTGGAGGTTACAGTTGGCTTGTGACATCAATTGGGGTGGAAAGGCTTTGAGGAACCCTGATTGGTTCTGGTGGGTGGCATACACTCATCATTGGAGATGTCCTAGAGCCGATGAAATGGACAGTTAACGGGAAGCGAGCATCCCTGCGGAGAGCTGTTGCAGGAAGGGAAGGTCTGGACTGGACATCTGTTCTTCTCCTGACTTATGGCATCCAGTGCCGCTGAGCACTGCGTGTAAGTTGATGTGTGGCAGATAACTTTAGATTTTTTGATGAGGTCAGTAAGTGCTTCACTTTCTGCTTTATATCAAATATCTCTGTCTGAGAGGGGAAATTTTGCTTATATATGGTTTGAATGGAAAATATTTTATGGGAAAAGACACTATTTTTGTTTTTACTATTTTCTTGTTTTATGTTTCATATCTTGACATTTGCCATTTAAATTTTTTTTACTTTAATTAAACCCTGAAGAAAAAGACTCTTGTCCTTTTATTCAGAACTTTATTTCTACCTTTATCCATGTTTCAATGTATTACTCAATAATATTTAGTAAATATGCTCCATGCAACAATATTGTTCTGCTTTTTTTTAAGTCCTTAGAAACTTCTAGAATTATTCTGGCATATATCTAGCTGGACCATATTAAATTCATAACCGAGAGAAAATATTGGATTCTGAACTATAAAGTATCTGAAAAAAAATTCAATTTTATTGCTTTCGATTTTTTTTTCTAGTGCTAGGAATCAAATCCAGAGTTCTGGTCACTGTAGGCAAAGACTCAGTCATTGAGGTATATCCGTAAAATGGACACTATTGGTGAGTTATCATGTGCTGTTTGTGCTGAGAAGCCAACTCTGGAAGTGGGGTTACCCCTACTCCATTTCAGACCCAAGCATGTTTGTTTCAAAATATCTTCCAAGATGCCTAGTCCTTAGCTGGGCTAGTCCCTCCCCTGCCCATGCTGTGGCAGAGAGACAGTGACCAGCACACCATCCCAAGAGTAAAACATTATGTTCTTGAGCAGCAAGAGGGTCAGAGGTTACTGTAGCATATGCCATGATGTAGTAGTGCTGAACTGGGAACGGGAAGACAGACATCCAAATGTTGGTGGCTCATCCATGGGGTGGAGGTGCAGTCCTGTGCTGACTCCTGATGGGTGGTGTTCAGCCTCATTTGGTGTTACCTCTGCTTCTGATTCAGGCTTCGCCAGTTGTCTCTGTTGGATGGTGTAAACTCTTGAGTGTATTTTGCTATTTACTCCTTTTTATCTTCTGCTTACTGTTCTTATACTTTTGCTTGCTATATGCATAATAAAGCTACTCATTAAAACTTAAAGTATGGCTACCGCAGATCGATGGCTAGCACACAGAATTGAGGGCAGCGATGTGGGGATCTACAGAACAGTTGCCGGCCTATTGCTTTTCATTTTGAAATAAGTTTTAATTTTTTCCCCTTGTATTGTTAACACTATCCAATGTGTCGTAAGCAAAACAGCAAAGACACTCTCTTACGTCTTCTAGTGCTCTCTATATTAGCTTATATATTTAGACTTTTGTCCCACTTCACATTATTTTTTTGTGGTATGAGGTAGAAGTCAAATTATTCCCCCACATAGACCAGCAGCTAATTAGTTATTCCAGTAAAATGTTGAAAGCACCTTCCTCTTTTTATTGAATTGCTTTGGTACCTTTGGGAAGAAAAATAATCAATGGACAATATAAACACAGTACTATTTCTAAAGCATGTTTTGGTCCATTGATCCATTATCTTTGTGCTGTCTGTATATTGTTTTGAATAACTATGGCAAATCTCAAAATTGGTAGCATTAATACTTCAAATTTTGTTTTCTCCTCAAACTGTTATTATATGTACTTCACATATCAATGGAAGTTTTAGAGCCATACTGTAAATGTCTACAAAGTAGGCTCCTGTGGAGTGAGAGGATCTTGAATCTGTAGGTCAGTTTGGGGAGAGCACAGCAATAATACTGATTAAAATGATGTACTTCCCCATTTATTTGGATTTTTCTTTAAATTTCTCATCAATGTTATGTGACAGTCTTACACACATGTTGCTGGATATATCCTTATAGTTTATGTTTTTATGCTATAAATAGGATTTATGAACAATCTTCTTGCTTGTTGCTAGTCTATAGAAACATGCTGTATTTTTAAAGATATAGTGGTTTATATGCATCAATCTTGTCAAAATGGCTAATTATTTCCAGTATTTGTTTGAAGATTTTAAAAGATTTCCTTTAAATGCCATCATGATGTGAATAATAAATCAGCCTTACTTCATTCTTTTCCATGGCTCTCTGTGTGTGTATTGTGTTTGTGTGTATATGTGTATTTGTGTATGTATGTGTTTGTGTGTATATGTGTATGTATGTGTTGTGTGTGTATATGTGTATGTATGTGTTGTGTGTATGTGTCTGTATATGGGTGTGTGTGTATGTGTCTATGTGTGTGTGTATTGTGTTCATTTGTATATGTGTATTTGTGTATGTATGTGTTTGTGTGTATGTGTCTATGTGTGTGTGTGTATTGTGTTCGTGTGTATATGTGTATGTATGTGTTGTGTGTATGTCTGTGTGTGTGTGTGTGTGTGTGTGTGGTCCCTTGCCCTCTTGAGCTGAGAAGGAGAGTGTCCTCTTTCACTGAGGGCAGTGATGTGGGGATCTACATAGGTGTGCAGTACTGATTGAGAAGGTGTTCTGTTTTACTTTGATGAGGATTTTGTTATAAAAGGATGTTGAAATTCATTATATACCTTCTATGCATTTATTAAGATAATTATAAAGGTTTTTTTTTAATTTGAGTTCATTAAATTTTAGATGTTAAACCAATTTTGTGTCCCCAGGGTAAACTCTACTTGATCTTAATACCCTTCCTATATGTTGATTAGTTTGAGTTTTTAAACTATCTTGCTCTGGATCTTGGCATGTTCTTATCAGGCCTTATCAAGTCTTTGGTGTTAGCATCAGGATTTGAATTAAAATGAAGGGTGGTTTGATACTATTTACGGCTAGCAGTAGAATCCAAATTTTCCTACATCTGAGCACGGCTACTATGAAAAGTAGAATTCCTTTACTTGTTACATAAGACTCTCTGCTTATTCACTTATGCAATATCTACAGAACAGTGTACTTGTTGTGTGTGAGGTAATACAGCAAAGATGCTGGGAAGTATTCTCAGTGGGTTGAGCGACTCATACCATCACTTATGTTAAAACTGTGTTTATGTATTTTTTTTTGCAATTTCTTGTAACACCGACAATGAACTCTTCAATTGTCACTCATTTGTAATTTGTGGCCTATTCAATTTATATGCTTTTATTATATGCGAGTATTTGATTCCTATGCTTTCCCTCTGTATTCCTTTCTGGTTTTATTTCTCTTGAATAAAAGCTTAGTCATAAGCCAGCTAAAATTACTTTGCATCAAGTTGGCAATTGCTTCCGAGAAAATCAAATACTTTTCATTTATGTTGGTGGCACTGTAGGTTGCCACTATGGCTGTGATTTCTGATTGGGATGAGGATTGTAAATTCAATTTAGCTCAGAAGAGGCTTGACTTAGAATGGAAGTAGGAGAACTGATGGTCCATTTGGGTGAGACAGAAGCTCTGTGTGTGTGTGTGTGTGTGTGTGTAGAGAGAGAGAGAGAGAGAGAGAGAGAAAGAGAGAGAGAGAGGGGGGGGGGGTCGAGAGCAATGGTCTAGTGCCTGCAGAGCTACTCCAGAGACATCAGGACTGACAGGATGGTTATGGAAGGGTTTGGGGCACGTGTGACTCCTGTGTCTTCAGAATGACACGTGTGGATGCGCATCCTGCCCATATCCACCAGTGCTGATCCCATGCCTTGTCATGTGTGAGTCAGTAGGATATTTTCCCTAATTTTCTTCCAAGAATCAAAGAAGGTTGACTACACCGTGGGCAAAGCCTGGCACCTGTAAGCAAGGACCCACAACATCGTGTGGAGCATCTGGGGGTTTGTGATTGACAGGTTGTGCCTCTCCCTGCTGTCGCCACGTCTGTGGCTGGTAGGCAGAGACAGTGCTGTGGGGTGGTATGCAGTTCTCAAGTGCCACAGGCCTCGCCTTAGTGCTGCCTCTGTTTTTCTGGGGGAGCACTGCATTAACAGGGTCATTGGGTTGGGGCCATTAATTGAAAATGTTCCTTCAGCATGAAACGCACTTCCTGCATTATTCTTCACCAGTCATATCCTCCTCATCCTTGAAGGCTTTTGTTTGACATCCCAAAGCCTTCTCTGACTTACAGTCCCTGAGTTAGTACACACAGTCCTTGACTGCCTGTAGATGGCCCCTGACTTACTGTGGTCTGACCTGTTTGTTTGTTTGTTTTTGGCTTTATGCTGGTCTAAGGGGAACGCATTGCGTAGAAAGCATTTTTGAGTGTGACACGCTGCCTGTCCTCTAGCAATGACAAGCTGTGACCGTGAGCTTTGCTTCTTTATGTGCTACGTCGCTACGCTCTGAGATTATTTGGGTTAGGTGCACTAAATGCAGTAAGACACGTCTGACGCATATTAACCACATCGCAAGTTGAGAGTCCATGGTCAAGTATCGCTTCTCCTTAAGGATCCACTCTTTGCATGTGTTTAATAAATATATCCCAGAGAACAATACGTTCTGGGTTGTGGCTGACAGGATAAGGTTGAGATCACAGATATAATAGAGATCTGACTTTTTAAAAAGTGACATCAAATGGTGCTTAAGAAAACCTTGACATTCTCAGTGATGCTTTAGTAAATTATAGCAAAAAATGTTTTAAAAATACGCAAAGGAGAATGTAGTGTCTGCAAAAGCCAGGGCCTTTAACATATAAGGAGTATTGGAACAAATGATTTGGACTGAGAGAATCGTGATTAAGTCATTTGGGGGCTTAGTTTTTCTGGGTTGACCGCTAGATAATTCTTCCCTTTCAGAGTGTCTGGAATACTTTTTCTACAGAGGCGCCTTCTTGTTAATGCCATCTTCCCTCCTCACCTAGTCGGCCAGCTTTGGGGGTACTTTCCTTTGTGGTTTCAAAACCCTAGCTTTCTTTGAGGCTTAAAAAAATGGTATTGGTTTGAGATCCAGGCACTCTGAGCAGGCCAGCCTTCCTGGCTCTGCTTTTAACCCCCTTTAAAACAAAAGCGACAAAGCTTGCCTTGCTGTGCTTAGCATCTTAGTAACGCAGGTCCCATTGCATGGCAGAGGCTAACAGCAGGTAGTAACAGGTGTCTGCTCGCTCTTTGGTCAGGGCCCCTGGGGTCTTTTGTCAGTTGTGCTCTTGCAGAGAAGATGGTCGTTCTACAAACTAGGATGTTCTACAGCCAGCGGAGACGAGAGCCAGCAGGCCATGTTTGTCCAGCTTGCCTCCGCTGAAGTTCTGGTGACATGCTACATATTGTTTGCTCTACTGCATTTACCTAAGGAGAGTCTTTTGGAACGTGTGTGTGTGTGTGTGTGTGTGTGTGTGTGTGTGTGTGTGTGTGTGTGATTCTCCTGCCTCAGCCTCCCATGTACCTGAGATTACAGGCCTGCAGCGCCAGACCTGGCTCGATGGGTTACGAGAATTGTGCTCGCCTGGTCATTGTTTTCAGAATCCACAACCACATGTCCTGCTGCGGCATCAGCTGACCCTCCAGGAGGCTGTATGCTGAGGTGGGTGTGCGGAACGTGGGAGGGTGTGAATCAGGCCTTTCAAAACAAGGGAAGAGATGAGAGATGGGTATTAGCAGGGAATTCTGTGTACCTCTCAAAGCACTGGACTTCCATGCCTCTCTCTAGTTGATGCCTTCTGATTTTCCGGTAAGTGGCCTGTTGTCTAGAATGTGACTGTTTTGACAGGATATGCTCTTTGATAGGCGTGAATGTTGGTTATATCTTTAGACAGTCTGTACATTTATTCAGTTTTCTATTCTTTCTTGGTTTGAGCTGACGCCGTGGCAGAAGGTGGGACAGAGTGAAGCAGTGTGTGGAGGAGAAAGCCACAGCCCGAGACGTGGCCGCTCCCTGCTTCCGCCTGGCTGCGGGCCACTTGAGCCCAATGCCTGCAGTACGGTGCAGCCCCAGTGGTCAGGACCAGGGTCAGGGGGTCAGGTCTCATGGCCTCTCCTCTGGGGCCCTTGAGGGAGCTTGCCTGAGGTCGTGGGGAGGTTTTGTCCTGGTGCTGTTGGCAGCACCCACACAGCCAGTTTTCAAGCACGACTGAGGTTTTAAATGAGAACTTTGCAACACAGGCTCTCTGCAAGATCAAATTTCTTTGGATGTCTTATCCTTGCTTCTCTAACACATCTTGCTATGAGTTGTTAACATATCTGGGTTTCCAATCATGTTTTCCTTTTTGTATTGGCTTCAAAGAAGCCGAGTGGAATTTATTGTTTGATTATAGTTGTTGGATGGGCCAAGGTTTTAAATATGTATTTTTACTTAAAAAAAATTTTTTTTTTAAAAGCAGCTTGGGGAGGTTTGTTTGGCTTGCATATCCCAGGTCACAGTCCACTGAGGGAAGCCAGTGCGGCAACCTAGAGGCACAGAAACTAAAGCAGAGGAACACTGCTTCCTGGTCCGCCCCACTGCTTCCTGGACAGAGGGGCTTGCTCAGTTCCTCCCCACACCCATATCTCCCTAAGATTTATTTTATTTTATTTTTTTATTTTTATGAATATGTGTGTTTTGCATGTATTCTTGGTACCCGTGGAAGCCAGAAAAGGCATCAGATCCCCAGGAACTGGAGTTGTGGACAGATGTGAGCTACCATGTGGGTGCTGGGAATTGAACCCAGGCTCTTTGGAAGAGCAGCCGGTGCTCTGAACTGCTGAGCCATCTCTCCAGCTCCGTCTCTTTACTTTTTTTTTTTTTTTTTTAAATCTGACATATTTTCCTATTTTTATTTTGATCATCTTAGTGTTTCTGTGACCTTTATAGCATATATAACTTTGTGCCATCTAAAAAGCAGGTCAGGTCCATATTTTCAAATAACTTTTGAGGGAGGCGTGCCACGAAATAGGAAAAGATTTGAGTGGCTGTGATCAAAAACGTTTGGGACAGACGTTTGTGTTTAAACTCCTTTTTTTGTCGTTCTCCACCACACGGGGTCTACCGATCTGCTGTCTGGCTTCTCGTGCGCATAATGCATCTGAAGAGATTTTTCTCTATAAAATTTGTTTTCCTGAGATGACATTTCTCACAAGGTGACCTTCAGTTCTGACCTGGGATTCATTCCAGAGGTTGCTCCCATAACAGGCGTGAGGAAGCTTCCCTGGAGTCCAAACATGCCCTTTTCCGGGTCCTGGGGGGCGGGGCTGGGGACACTGAGCATGCGTAGTACTGGCTAGAATTTAAGAGTAGGCTTTAGGATGTTGCTGCCCCGCTTCCAGACTGACTTTTAGAGGTAGTTTTCGATGTCTTTTTTGGTGTCTATTCTGTGCTGGGCCCTGAGGCGGGTATTGTATTTTTAGGTACTTAATGATGGCAGTGCTAGCTCCAATAATTATGGATTCTAGATTCAGCATAGGCACGGTGCATTTTAGAACCACTAATATTGAAAAATTAATAGTGGATGATGTATGCAGCTCTACGAGAGGAACTGAGGCCATGCTCTGTAAATGTGTCCAACTTGAAGCTCGTTGCCACATGATGCCCAGGATAGCTATTAATGAGGCCCCAATACAAAATTTTAATCCTACTTAAAACATTATGAGATTTAAACAATTATTATAATTAGTGTGCGCACACACGTGTGTGCCATGGGATGTGTGTGGAGGGAAGAGGACAGCTCTCCTTTGACCTGAGTTAGTTCTCTTCTTCGACCTTCATATTGATTCTGAAGACTGACCTCAGGTTAGCAGGCTTGCATGGTAAAAGCCTTCACCCACTGGGCCATTTCACAGCCCACAGTAGGTGATTTCATAGGTGACAGTGCTCATGCCTGCTTCGTTTGTACTTTGGGTACTGTGGGTATGTGGGGGAGCAGGACTCCTTTCTGTAGGGTGGGTTCTTTGTCTAAGGCCCTGGAGAACCTCTTCACAGTGACTCCACATGCATAAACCAACAAGGAAAGTACCTCAGATTCCTCAGATCCCTCGAGTGGCCCCCAGAGATTGCTGGAGCTATTTCCGGAAGTTTCCTGGGGGGTGGAGTATGTGAGCTGGCCTTGCTCACTCCTCCCCTCCTTTTCTCTCCCCTCCCCTCCCCTCCCCTCCCCTCCTGTGGCTATTGCTTTCTGTAATTCGACTGATTGCTTTTCTTTCCAAATTGCTGGCTTAAGCTTTATCTTATCTAATTTTATCTCTTCCAGCCTTGTGTATCTGGAGCGTCATTAGGGCCTGTGCTCATTCTGTCCCTCCGCATCTCCAGGGGATAGGGACTTGATGTGCATGCCCTCTGCCTTCTGTGGAACTGGGAAGGCAGTGGGCGTGCCTCTCACCTCTAGAGCGTCACTTCTCTTGCCCTCTCTTCCTCATGGACACATTTGGGCTCTCTTAGGGCGCGCTTCCCTGCTGCTATCCCATCACCCTTAGGGTGCGTCCTTCTCACCTCCATCTTAGCCTATGGTGCTTGCCTGGCTTTCTTCCCTTCCGTCTCATCTATGTGCTCACTCTTCTTCCACGCTAAGCATCTGTCCCTCCAAACTACAATCTCCAGTTGGTCTAATTAAATACATAATATGTTTATTTTAATATCAATGTGTCTCTTCATATACATATACTAATATAAGAGACTTGGCTGTCAGCACAGGGCCCAGCTATTTGCAGATATCCAACCGTGCCAGCTCCCCTTCAGGACATTTGTTGTTCAACTTGTTGTTCTCTCTGTCTCTCTGCCTTTGTGCCTTGGCTCTGTAAGTGTCTCTCGGTTCTGTATGTGTCTCTCAGCGTCCTTGGCTTTTTCTCTGACACAGATCACTCAAATAGACTGGCACCTTTTCCTCTACATGTTCCCCTGTTTATGGACATACTCATGTGAGTGGGGAGGCACTGAAAAAATCATCCTGTCAAGCTCATGGAGACAAAAGCCAATGATGACCTATAGATATGTGCCTTCATTATTTTTGCCCTTTCAACTTGCTCCTCTGATACAGTGGCAGTCATCACTGGGCACACGCCACCTGGGCACTCTCTCATGAGGACCTTGCTGATGCAAGCAGAGCCTCTCCTGGCCTATGGGTAGATTGCCTTCTTGAAATGCATGGTAAGGGAGCCTTTCCATCTGCTGGGCATCTGGAGCAGAGCCACAGGATGCAGAGGCTCCAGCATTAGGACAGATTATGTGGTATTTGCCTGTCACTTCCGCTTAAAGGCAAATAAAATCTATTTTTGGCTTAGAAATCTTGCCTCTTGACCTGTGGGTGAAAACTGACTGACAGGCTTTACCTCCCATGTAGAAAAAGGCTTGCACGCAGGGCCACCAGCTTGAACTCTGCATTGATGTATCATCTTAGTGGTTTTTTTCTTAGTGGAATTAGAACATGGCGTTTCTTTTGAGATTACAGACAACAAACAAGGATCCTTTCTTCCGCAGACTAGTGGGAAGTGAAGGAATTACTTGAAATCCTCTTTTTTTATTGGCCATCAAAGTAAGATGGAAGCTGGGCTGGGCAGTTATACTGACAGATCTTGTTATATTTAGGACCACACATTTGTAGTCCTTTTCTGGAAGAGAAAAGCTCTGTTTTGCTACTTTAATTTACCTTTTGAGACAGGATCTCACTCTGTATCCCAGCGTCTTGTTCCGTAGCCAAGCTTTGAACTTGTGGCAACCCTCTTGCCCCAGCTTCTCAAGTTCTGGGATCACAGGCATGGCCCATCATGCCCAGCAGAACTGCATTTCAGAAGTGGATGCTGTTTTTCCTTTCTTAAAAGGTTATCACATAGTAGGGCTGGAGTGACAGCTCAGTGGCTCAGAGCACCTACCACAGGTGCAGAGGACTCTGTGGGCACCTGAGCTCATATGCACATGCCCACCCCTACCCCACCCCCAGCATGTACACATCTAATTAAAAACTAATGAAAATGAGCTTTAAGAAGTTATCAAATAGGAAGCTTGTTTTAGAGTCTTGAGTGTGAGGGGTGTGAGCATTCCTGCCTCCTAGTTGGCAGTGCAGATCAGGTAGGGTTGGGGGGCAGCACGTAGTCTGTGCTCAGTACACATTTGTGGCAAATAAGCCCTTTGGTAAGGCCTGCTGTGGAGGCCTCCGTAGTTCCTTTGTTCTTTTTCATTGGTGTTATCATATTTTTATGGTGTATGGCTGGGCCTTCGACAGCATGTGCTGCCTGTGCTTCTGTGGAGGCTGGTGCCTTCAGGCTTATAACTCTTGTTTTTGGAAACTTTAAGAGGATTCATGACTCGGTAAAGAGCAGAAGAGTTTTGAATTTCCCTTTTCCTTTATTTGCAAAAGATTTGAAGGCTTAAGTCACGTAATTAATAATAGAGGAGGTTAAGAGTCAAAGGTTTTTCTCTTGCTCTGGTCATTTTTTTAAAGCTGAACTTGGCGTGGCTTGAAGCAAATTTGTGTTTTCCTGACCGTTTTTTTTTTTTTTAAACTGAGAAAGTAGATTCTATCTCTAATGAAATAATTGCAAACAGTCCTGTTAACATATGGTAGTGATTTTTCACAGAGGCTTGTTGAAAAGCATGGGAACTGCCATGTTAAAAGACATAAGCATGGGTCATCTACACATTCTAGATGTTTTTCTCTGAACCAGAAGGCTATTGAATGACTGTTGGTAGTCTTTTGCCCCCTAGGCAAGCCAGCCCCAGTCTTATTTTGGTATAGCCTGAGAGCTAGTTAGCATATTTTTAAATCTTTGAGCAAAAAGAATAATGCTGTGGTTTGTAAAAATGTCACATTTCTGTGTCTGTAAATAGTTTTATTGGGAAATAGCCCCACTCTTGCATTTACATGACATCTGTCCTTCAACAGTGGCTGAACTGAGCAGTTGTGTAAAAATATTTACGGTCTGCTCCTTTAAAGACAGAGTTTGCCCATCCAGAGACTAGATGCTGGGGGAGTTTTGCCTTAATATGTATTCCTACCGGATTTCTCTTTGAAGTTCAGCTTTTGACTTTGTTTTCCTTAAAAATTCTTCTTATTAATACATAAAGAAAATAAGACATTACCCATTAATCTCATTACTCAGACCACATCCCCTCTAACATGCTCATAATGGAAATGAAATTTCCCACGCTTAGTTTTCAAATAGCATCCTAAGATACAGAGTGGCCCTTCCCACTGCTTCAGTTCCTCACAGCATGCTTGGTATGCTCAGAAAGTACTGTTTAAAAAAAAAAAAAGGTGAGTGTAAGACACAGAGGCAGAAAAGGAGCCGTGTGCCCATCACTCAGCCTCAACATTGTTCCATATGTGTCGGTTCTTGAGCATCTTTGCCATCTACTTCCTGTATTATGTTGAAGCAGATCTTAATCACACTGTTTAATCTCTGCTTATCCCTAAAAGAGACGTAGCCAGCATCCATTAGTACATGTGAACTACAGCAGCAGTTCCTTGATGTAAACTTGAGCAGCGAGTGTTATTTATAGTGTCTTTTAAAGGCTGGTTTCTTGTACTGTTTGTTTGAATTAGGATCCAGATAAGGTCTCCACAGTGATCCGGAGCCTGTGTTTTAAGTCTGTTTTAATCCGCTCATTCTCTCTACATCTCTCTTCTTCTCCTTTACTCTCGCTGCTTGTTCTTCAGAGAAACAAGGTTATTTGCTAGGTGGAAGTTTCACATCCCTGGGCGATTATTTCAAATATTCCTCTGGCTCCTGAACTTCCTGTGTGTGTTGTACTTAGAGTCTGAGATGCTGTCATATTTTTTTCTTTCTTCTTAGCTAGGCTGCTTTTTGTTTTATATTTATATTTAATTGCGTGTGTGTGTGTGTGTGTGTGTGTGTGTGTGTGTGTGTGTGTGTGTTTGGGGGGTGTATATTTCAGAAGTGGTCACAACAAATAGATTCGTTTTGCTTTTGTAAATTGTTAAGTGTTGTGAATTTAACTGTATTTAATGTGTTCCCTTGAAGTTACCTATGCTCAGATTGTCCCCTGTCTGCTTCATTGGATCTTCTCAAGCTGATTCTCAGTGCTTTTGACATGAGGTTAGCCAGCCTAGTTTGGTAATTTCTTTGATTTTTTTTTTAAATTAACAACCCTTGAAATGTCACTTCTTACCTCCAGTCCCCATCAGTCCCCGTCTCTGTTGAGGCTAAGGAAGAGGATGCTAAAGGACTCTGGCATTTACACTTTAGTCAGTATTTGTTACATCTCAATATGTATCACTGTGGGTGTACAAGAACCCATGCATGTCTGCTCTCCAGTGCCTGCCTTACTTGAGTAAGCCGTGTGGGAAGTGCCCAGGAATGTGGCACCCATCGATGATGGACGTGAATAATAATTAGTGATCAATAATAGTTAACCCTTACTGAGTGCTTACTGTGTGCCAGGCTGCCGTGGTAGAAGCATCTTATCGTGCAGATGAAGACATGACCTTCTCACGGTCGCATGGCTTCTAAGTGGACTCAGATTCAGATCTGTCCAGTTCCAGAGTCTGAACTTATTCTTGTCGAGGGAGAGAGACCATGGGATGTCATTATTCTACAAGTAATGCAAACTAGAAGGCAAGACGTGTGAAGAAGAAAATAAAAACCACCCGTAGTTTTGCCACGTGGGCATGCAGTCTTCAGTGTTCCTGTGTGTTCATTTCTTGCCTGTGTTGTTGTTGTTTTTTTTTAAATGCCTTTTTGATTTAATTTTGTATTCAGTCAGCCTCTGTCAGGCCATCAGTGAAGGCTGTTGCAAATTTATTAAAGGACCTTGGGACTGAAGACATACATGTCACAACCAGTACATTTTGTGAATGGAAAGACAGGGCAGCATACAAACCTACCAAGTTGATGCCATGTCCAGCTCAGGGAAGTGTCCAACTCATGGAAGTGCTTCTGGTCACAGTGTCCTTTCTTTTCGTGTAGCTTTGAATGGTCTCTTCTGTTGGACAACTAAAATCACCAATGAAGAGACCAATTTTGCTGCATGTCCAATTTTAGAATTTACATGGTACAGTGTAAAAAATGCAAGGTCTGAGACAGAAGGGCCCTGGGCTGTCTCTCATGTGCATGAAAACCTGCAAATGTGGCAGGGAAAGTTCCACTGGTTATGACAGGCTGTGAGAGCCCCGGTCCGGAGAGTTTCTATACAAGAAAAAAGTATCGAGGAGGACGAGACCCAGCAAGTCGTGGGGCATTTGCCAGGTGGCCAATGGGAATCACTTGCATGTTGGGTTTGCTTGCAGGAGTAAGATGGAAGCTCCCTCTCTGAGGAGAGCTGTGTGTACAATTTACATGCACCTGGACGGCACAGTGAGCTGCAGACCCTGTAGAGTTGACATCTGGCTTAAAAGTTCAGGCGTGGTCCTTCAGACTTGGGTTCTGATCTCAGCTGTGTCACTTGCTCACACTGTGCCCTGGGCAATTGTTTGGCCCCTGCTCTGTAGAATGTGAGGCAGGACACCACCTTCCTCATAGGCTCACAGAGGGTGGGAGGCTGAAACGATGGAGCATACGAAACATTTGCCATGTGCTTGGTACAGAGCAGTGGTTCTTAAATCTGTGGGTGCCGACCCCTGGGGGCACGTCAGATGACCCTTTGCTAGGGTTTGCATATCATCTGTTCTTCATACCAGCCATTTACATTACAATTCAGTAGCCAAAATGTCATGAAGTAGTAACAAAATAAATTTTTATGGTTGGGGTCACCACACACAAGGAACTGCTATTTATTTATTTATTCATTTATTTATAAAATAATTTATTGATTTTTTTCTAATGAGCACTGCATGCATGTATGTGTGAGGGTGCTGACCTCCAAAACTGGAGTTACAGACGGTTGTGAGCTGCCATGTAGGTGCTGGGAATTGAACCTGGGTCCTCTGAAAGAGGGGTCGGAGCTCTTAACTGCTGAGCCATTTCTCCAGCCCAAGGAACTGCTTCTTAAAGGGTTACAGCATTAGGAAGGCTGAGAACCAATAGCACAGAGGAAGGACTCCGGAGGCGGGGGTTGGGGGGGTGGTGGGGGGGTGGGGGGGGTTGGGGGGGGGAGGGGGGGTGGGGGGGGCGGATTAGCTAATGGTTTGTAGTTCTGAAAGGGGAGCAGGGAGAGGGCATGCTAAGGCTGGGAACTGTGGGTGCTCTGTTTTAGTAACAAAGAAACTATGATATGAGGCCTCAGGCAGGTGGCTTTAATGGGGGGGGGGTCTCAGTTCCCTAAGCTGAGAGGAGAGGGTGGTTCTAAATGATCATTTAGGTTGTGTCTGTGACTACAGTCCGTGATTGCGCGGCTTCGAGGATGTCTTATTGAAGTCAGACTGTGCAGAGGGTCCCTTTTCATTTCCCCATTGCATCAAGAGGGCAGTTTGTCATTCGTGTCATTTTCACAGAAGCCACAGCAGCTTGGCTCTTGCTCTCACAAGACCTCAGAGCTTGTGAAGGCCAGAGACCCCCATAAAGCAAATATGTGTGATCTGGCGTTGCCTTGGTCACTCTGCTGAGAAACCGAGTCCAAAGGAGGTTCTCAGGAGCTAGTGAGCGTTTTGAGAGTGATGACTGCCAGGGGGAGGGTACCGTGAGGATAGTACTTTAGGGTCTCTGATGGCTCAAAAGGCCACAGTGCTTTTCTTTAGTTACACATGAAAACTTAAGTAACTTGGTATTTAGAAAAACACAAGGACTCATGAAGACAGACTCTCTCTCTCTCTCTCTCTCTCTCTCTCTCTCTCTCTCTCTCTCTCTCTCTCTCTCTACACACACACACACACACACACACACTTAAAAATTCTATTTGATGCAGTTAGCCAGACCTGAGCACTGTAGTCATCCAAAAGCAGCTGAGTTCAGGGAACAGGAGCTGTGGATGAGGAGGAAGTGATCAGTTTACACTGAGTTCTCTGATGGGATTCTTTGGGTACCCTTTGTAGTGTTTCATTCGGCATGGTTTTAAAATTTTTATTCATTCGTTTTACATCACGATCACAGCTCCTTGCTCCTCTCCACCCATCCTACCCTCCCATCCTCTTCCTCCCTTCCCTGTTCCCCTTCCCTCTGAGGAGAGCACCCCCACTTCCTTGCAAAGACCCTCCCCAGAACATCAAGTCAGCCTCTTCCATTGAGACCAGACAAGGCATTCCAGCTAGGGGAAAGGGATCCAAAAGCAGGCAACAGAGTCCATGTCAGAGACAGCCCCCGCCCACCCCACTTGCTAGGGGACCACACGTGAAGACCAAACTGCCCATCACTTACATCTGTGTTGGGAGCCTAGGTCCAGTCCATGCCTGCTGTTTGGTTGGTATTTTAGTCTCTATAAAGCCCTCATGGACCTAGGTTGGTTGACAACCTAACCTGAGACCTACCTCGTGGAAGAGAGCCAGCCCCTGACACTATTAATGATCCTCTGCTGTGCTTGCAGACAGGGCCCTAGCATAACTGTCCTCTGAGAGGCTCCATCCAGCATCGGAATGAAACAGATGCCGAGACCCACAGACAGACATTAGGCAGAGCTCAGGGAGTCTTGTGGAAGAGTGGAAGAAGGGTAGAAGGCCCCAGAGGGGACAAGAACTCCCCAAGAAGACCAATAGAAAAACTTCCCATATTAAACACATTTCTTAAAAAGCAATTGCCGAAGTGGGTCGGGGCCTGGGAGCAACCAGTAGAGATATGAGAGCTGATGGCAACAAGGCACAGACTGTATCTCCTGGTGTGCATGGTGGGCAGGGAGACTCTTCCCTAAAAGGCGTTGAGACACTAAAGTCACAGATTTGTTGCTAGATGTCCCTCACTAGGCTTCAGGCCCTGGGTCCCTCTGAAGCTGCTTGCTGGCTATGTGAGGGGTGTGGCTATGGCTGTGGCCACAGCACCCAAGCTGGTAATTTAGGTGTAGCCACTGCTCAACCAGGAGAGTCCAGGAGCAGGGAGAATGTGCTGCTTAGGGTGGAGTGGGCCCTGAGGCCCTGGGAGCTAGACTTGGAGTCGGGCTGATTCCAAGAGCCCAACAGAGCAGCGCTAGAACTCTTTACCTCATTGGGCCCAAATTTGGGATTGAGATCCCCAAATCACACTGTGGCCATGCTTTTATGTGTAGGCACCAAGTATGTAGCTACTTAATGGCCAGGGCTCTAATTCGTCTCTGCCCTTGGTTTTGGTTTTGGTAGCTTTTGATTTAGGCTTCTAGTGAGCAAATGGTCACAGCCATAATTTAGCCTTCTAAAAGCCATTTAAGGTAGGATTGGCTAGCAGGAAGGAGACCCTACGCTAATCACAATTGGGCATTTCTTCTTCATTCACTATGCCCCAAAGTTATTCCTTTGCCGCAAGTTTTGGATTATTGGGCTCAACTCTCCAGGTCCCATTAGCCTCATTATTGCTAAATACACAGCATCATACCAAGGTGTAGCTGATGAGGGGAGAGTGGTTTTAGTTTCTTAGTAGACAGATGAATCTTCTGTGCCTCAGGCAAGTTTGACTGTTTTGCTTTTATGAGTGTGTGTGCTTGCGTGTGTGCGCGTGTGTGTGAGTGATAATACGAATGTAAAGCATGGTTATAAACAAGTGCAACAGCTATTCAAATTGAAATATTTCACAGACAAATGACATTTTCATATATGAAAGGCTTAGGAAAGTCAGCCTGGTGAAGCTGTGGCTCATAAATTACATTATTACATACATAATGTGTGTTTATATATATACTTCACAGCAACCAGAAGAGCTTTTGTATGCATGTGTGTGCCTATATATGTGTTCATATGTGCAGGTGCACACGTCCATGCATATGTGTTTAAGGCCAGAGGTTGACATCTGGATGTCTTCCTTGGATGTTTCTCCACTTCTTTCGTTTCAGACAGTCTCTCACTGAACCTGGAACTGTTTTGGGTTGGCTAGCTGCCTACACACACAGCCCCTGGGGCTTCCCACTGCCCCAGACCTGGTCTTTCTTTGACGCTACCCACAATCAGTTATGAGGAAAAGGCAAGAATCTTACACCTTCCCTCTTTATAAATTAGGGAAAGTCAAAAGTTGCAGATGCTGAGTGACTTATTAAGGACTTCTGAATACATGTCAGATTAGTAGCAGCACAACTAGGCATCTTTGCCCAGTACTCTCCCTTGCCCCCTCCCCTTCCCCTTCCCCCCTTCCTTTCTATACTGTGAATGGAAATCTCTAGGGCCTCACACACGCCAAGGCCAGTATTCTACCGCTACATCTCCAGCCTCTCCATTCTGACACAGGGTGTTACTGTGTTACCCTGCTGGCCCTGAACCCACTCTGTAGCCTATGGCACCATCTTCCTGCCTCAGCCTCCTAAAAAGCTTGGGGAACAGGCCTGCATGATCAGACCTTGTCCTGCCATTACTGTGTGCTGAGTGCAAATCCCTGGTGTGGCCTTTGGTGCTCACCTACCTTGTCTACCCGGATTCATTTGCCTGTGACAGTTACCAAGGGTAGCTGTAATCTGGGGCCTCACTAACAAGCAGTTACCCTCATAGAGCCTTAATCTGGTAGTAGAGATAGTCTTGACAATGACTGTGTTTGAGGCTGCAGAGACAGCTCAGTGGTTAGGAGCACACACTGCTCTTGCAGAGGGCCTGCATTTGATCCCCCATATGGGTTCACAGTTGCCTTTAACTCTAGCTCCAGAGAAACCCAATGCCTCTGGCCCTCATGGGCACCTGGATTCATGTGCACATACCCATGCATGTATGCATGCACACATGCATATACACAATTACAAATGAGTATGAAAAAAAACTTTAAAAATCACAGTGGCAGTTCTTTCCTTTCTGTGTTCTGGGTCTATGCAAGGACTGAGGGACAAGGGACCTCAAGCTTTGTCTTCCCTTCTCTCTACTTCTGGGAAGTCACGAGGCAGCTCTTCAGATGAGCACCTTGGTTAGGATTCTGCTCACCTGCACTTGAGAGCGTGTGCTTGGCGGTTGGAAACCTTGAAGGCTGCATTTCTATGAGCTGACGGGGCTTTGAGAGGAGATGGGGAGTCTTCTGCAGGGAAGCATATTTTGAAGGAGCCCTTAGAGGTGATGACAGTGGTGCCTTAGACAGCTGCCCTCCTTGCTGGCTGTCATGACCTAGTGATGGGACACTGGCAGCTCTCACCGAGGCCTCCTGTTCCTCTCTGATTTTTTCATACTGCTGTGTATTCAATAGAGGGTGAAAACAGCAAGGCAGCGTCTTGCCTATGTCCCTCTTACTGTCCTTTCTCCATCAAAAGATTTTCCCTACAGATGATTAAAATGCCATCCCCTTCCTTGGCATTGCCAGGTCACCCTTCAAGCATGAGCTACAAGATTAAGTTCCAGAAGACAAGAGTGCCAGGCCAAGGAAGATTATTCTAGATCCCACAGCCAGGTGCAGGCTCCAGGGAGGTCTGGGCTCATTAAATACGGAAAGTTTTCTTTTCCTTCCATCAAGCCAAAGCCAAAGAGGTGATTTGCAGATTCCTCTGTACTTTGGTTTCCCTTGGCTGCCTGCACTTTGTCTTCACCCTTCCATTCTGTGCCTTGGTCTCCTGAGTGCACATTTGGCAGCATGGTTAGAAAGACTCACGTTAGACACATTGGTGTGTGGCTTTGCTGATGTTGCATGAAATAATGGAACAAGAAAACACACCTTGATAGGCTGTGCTTTCATGGATTCATCTTTCTAGAAAGCTGAATTTTCCACAGTGCAGAGCTTAATTTTGCCCATTGTAAGTAACACACCCACTTATGCACACAGGCACGCACGCATGCAGGTACACATTTAAAAAGAAAACTCTGAAGTAGGTCACATAGTTAACTGTCCCCAGAGGCAGCCAGGTAGGCACTTGGCCTTCTGCTCTTCCCTGCTTATTGGGTCACTGTTGGGACACCAGGGGTCCCGCAGGCACTGCCCATTGAGTCTTGGATGGAGCTGATTCTTGTTTCTGGTCCTCTGTCATCAGATTTCTCTTTGTCTTTCTTTTCTTATAATTTCTCTCCCTTCTCATTTGTGTGTTCAGAAATAAGAATGCAATGTATTTAGAGAAATAAGAATGAATTCCACTGTAGAGTGGACCCTCATAGTAGATGCTGCCTGAGTGTCCCCATTTGAGGCCCAGGATGGGGTGGCATCATTTTCATTTTACAGAGGAAGTCACCAGACAGCAAAGAAATTGACCGTATCTCCTCTCCTTCTAGAAATTAAGAAATCAGTTCAGTTGGTACTCATAGGGGCTTCCGCTGGACCTGCCAAGACCCACTCATGAAAAAACTGCTGTGGGGGTATTGAGCCTTTAACAGTATAGGAACAAATAACAACATTCTTTAAAAATCTGGTTATTTTCAGGGTTCCACAAATCCTTGTGTTGTTTTAGAGCACACTAGACTCTGGCTTTAAGAATGAAGAAAGAAAGGGTATATGTTGAATGCAAATGCAAATGCCACCTCTTCGTTGCTGCTTTGAGATCCAGCCCCGCAGCTTGCTCTGCAGGCTTCAGTTTCCTCTCATGCTCGGTTCACAATTCTTTGTGTTCAGTTAACTGTCTTAACTACAACCCGCTTTCATGTCGATCCACGTAGGGAACGTTTCTGAGATGGGAGCCTCACAGGGATCTGAACCCACGTGAGACCATGTGGGAGAGGAGCGGTCGTCTAACTTTGGGCTTCTGGTCCTGCCTCTTCTGCGGTGGATTTGGTGTGTTGAGCCCTGGGTGGACACTCTTACTTTCCTGAGCCTCATACCCTCAACTATGAAAGAAAACGTCACCTCTCTTAACCTCCATTAGTTTCTGCTAGCTCCTCATTTTTTAAAAAATTGACACTTAAAGTCTGTGTCATAGACAGCTCCTGGTCCCCTTAGTAGGGGACCCACATGAAAACTAAGCTGCCTATCAGCTACATATGTCTAGGGAGCCTAGGTCCAGTCTATGCATGGTCCTTGGTTGGCACTTCAGTCTCCATAAGACCCCCTGGGCCCCGGCTATTTGGCTCTTTTGGTCTTGTCACCTCTGGGTCATCCCGCCCGACCCCCCTTCCCCCCACCCCCCTTACCCAAGGCTCTCAGTGCTCCGTTTAATGTTTGCCTGTGATTCTCAGCATCTGATTCAATCCGTTGCTGGGTGGAGCCTCTCAGAGGACAGCTATGCTAGGCTCCCTTCTGCAAGCAGAGCAGAGTATCATTAATTGTGACAGGGGTTGGCTCTTTCCCATAGGGTGGGTCTCAGGTTGGGCCAGGACATTTCCTCAATCTCTACTCTGTTTTTAATCTCTGTATATCTTGTAGGCAGAGTAAATTTTGGGTTGAGGTTTTTTGTGGGTGGGTTGGTGTTCCCCCCCTCCACTAGAAGTCCTGGCTGGCTGGGAGGTGGCCTCTGTAGTCTCCATGACCCTCGTTACTGGGAGTCTCAGCTGGAGTCACCCCTCATGTCCTCCCAGGAGCCTGCCCCGGTGTAGGTCTCCAGCTTGTCACCACAAGGCCCTTGCCCTTGGTTTCTCTTCTCTCTCCAAGCCCTCTGGTCATGATAGAATATATCATGAAATCTGAGTTGATAGACAATCTCCCAATGGTATTCTTGTACCGTCTGTTCACCTTAGCCCTTTTAGTAAGATATTATGGTAGAAAAGTCCTTTTACTTTCAAATGTCAGAAGATTTTTTTTTCCTCCTGAGCATTTCTGCATGTCTACCATATAGGCTAACATATTAAAGAATATGAGACTTGAAATGGGATAGATTGGCTGCGTGGGACCTGCGTACTCTGCAGTGTGCTGGCCTGGACAGGCAGGAGCAGGGGCCGCATGGACAAGCTTCCTGACTATACATGGTCTCGTGGCCCTGAGTATCACGTGGCATGCAGGTGCCGCAGAGGTCTGGCTCCTGCTCCCTCCACATTTGTGTTGCTCCCCAAAGCTCAAAGGCAGTGAGTAGTGGTGTTAAGTGACCCTGGGACTGTGGGGCAGGCTTGAAGAAGAACACCATTTTCCCTTCACCACCAGGCACCCCCTCGGAGGCTGTGGGAGCCGCCTGAGGTGCATTCTTGACTTGTCATAGCCAGCAGGCTTTCCTCTGGGTTTGGCTCAGGCCTCTATGGGACCTGCCCACTGCCAGTTTCTTTGAGGATGTTTATTTCATGGCTCATTTGAAGATTCCCCACGGATATATAATCCGGTCTCAGAATGCTGGATAATTCCTCACTTATTCTTTAAGACTGACTGTTTTTCCATCTTTGCTGCATTTCACTTTAGACTTCTAAGGAGTATCTCCGGCTACCTTTATTTTATGTCTCCTTGTCTTGAGGACAGCCACACGAGCTGTCCTTAGGCCCATAGGAGCCTGGCTTGTCTGAAAGGTTGTGAGAGAAGATTTGAGAAGAAAATATAAATTTTAGAATTACGGGTATTTAAATAAGAAAATATCCCAAAGCATTTTTACTTAAGTGAGCAATAACTTCCTTAATTTGGGGATGGAAATATGTTCTGAAATTTGTTTAGTCAGCCCCCTTTAAAATAAATATAATTACGGCAATGATATCATTTCTGCTTAAAATGTTTGAAAAGGTATCAAGACAACGTGATTAAGGCATAGTTGTTTGCCAATTTTTCTTTAAAGTTATATTTTTGGGGGTTCTGTGCCAAAAAACATCTTAAACTGATGAAGATACAGTTCTCCTCACCGATTTTGGCTGGGCTTTAATTAGATGGCTGCTTTCATGGTTGAGGAAATACATTTAGGTTGGTCCTACGCCCCATGGTGCCAGATTTCAATCCAAGAAAAAAAATTTCCCCCAGTTTAGTGCTGATGCACACTTAAATAGCACAGGTGTAAGGTCTTTTCCTTGGCCAAGGGCACACAGTGACTTTCCAGAGGGTTGGTCACTGGCGGGTATGAGGTTCTGTGTCCTGGCTTGCCTTCCACCTGCTGGCACTGTGGCTCTCTCGGCTCCCTGTAGGCAGAAGCCATTACATAGGGTCCCTACCCTTGGTTATGCAGACAGGACAGGCACAGAAGCTTGCGTTGTAGCCAGCATGACCTAATTTTCACCATGCCCCCACTGTCTTTCTCAGTGAGTCCCTGGTTCACATGTTTGTGTGCCTGCTTGTGTGAGGTGTTTACAGATAAACCATAAGATAGCTACCATTTACCACCTGCCTGTGGTAGATGCTAAGAAGAAAAAGCCACACTTTTCCCCAAAATAGACTTTGAGCCTACACTAATGCTTGAAGAGCATTTCCAGCAGTGCTACAAATTAGCGCTTTGGCATTTAATGTGTCAGTTTATATGACAAACAGAGTATCCATCCACTGCCACCCCCTCCCCCACCCCCTAGTTAAGACCTCACGGATTCTCTTTTTACCCAGAACATGAAGGCAGGCTGCCATCTGATGCCCCTGTCTGTTTCTTCCTCTTTCCTGAATTGCTTTTGCAGTAGTTTACAGTGGGAACCTTTGATTAGACTGGCTTCCAGAGTGAGTAGAGGGATCCCCTCGGATACCCTTTCTGCTGGGTAAGTGTGTCACCCAGCGCTTCTACGTGAGTATTGGTTGATAGTCTCAGTTCTCTCTTTGTTTTTAAATGTTTTGTTTTTATTCTTTTTTTTTTTTGCTGAGGTTTTCATGTTTTTTCTTTATTTTTGACAACTTCAAACACATACACAATGAAACCTGACCATATCTAACTCCCGTTTTCATCCTCCGGTTCCCTCATAGACTCTACAACATGTCTCCCTCCTAACCTAGTGTCTCCTTCTTTTTGATAGCCCAGTAAACTTAATTAGTGCCTCGTAAATGTGCATGGGTGGGGGCCGTCCACGGGAGCATGGGAAAGCCCCCAGTGGCCATGTCCTCAATAAAGAATGATCTCCAGAGATGGGTGTGGTAGCACATCCTTTAATCACCATCACTCAAAAAAGAAGCAGGAGGATCTCTATGAGTTCGAGGCCAGCCAGGTCTACATAGTAAATTCTAGGATAGCCAAGGCCACATAGAGATACAAGCCAAGTGAAAGCTGAACTAGACTCTCCTTCCTCAGGCAGGTGTCCACTGCCAGCAGCTCTCCAGGAGGGCCTGGGCCTGGAGACCACTTTCTCCCTCTAGGCCAGCATTTTGGCTGAATTGATTTTATATATGTCTTGTGCAGGTAGCAACAGCTGCTTTGAGTTCATGATTGTAACATCCAGGTCATGCCCAGAAAACAGCATTTCATAGCACCCCTCCGCATCCCCTGGCCCCTCTTCTATCGTGTGCCCTGAGCCTTGATAATGGTGAGGTTAACACAGGTGCCCTGGTTGGGGCTAACTAAGCACTCAGCCTCTTAGTCTCAGCACTGTGGCCAGCTGTGCGTCTCCCCATTGGCCGAGTCTGAGAGCAGCAGGTCTGTGGGCATATGCCCAACTAGAATGCAGTTCGACAGTGCCCGTTTAGCGAAGGGATAATATGGGAGGTTCTTCCTAACGGCTGCAGACTAACCTCCTGTCTTCTCTTGGACTTGGAGCATGTGAGTGAGAAGTGTGACACTTTGCTGCTGAGTTCACTTTTGCAGCCGGGCCAGGAGCAGTCCACACTGCCTTCTCCCACTGATGTGGGCTCTTCTGCTTCTGTTAGTTTTGTAGATAACTTTATTTCTTTGTTCTTGGTGTCAGGGAGGGGGGCTTTCTTTTTCTTAAGTATCCTCCACTCTGAATTGAGAATTGCCATGATAATATGGAACAGGCTGTAGTCTCACCCTTCCCTTCCTCCTTCCTCGGCGCCTCTTCTCTCCTTCCTTCTTAACCCCCCCTTCTCCCCCCTCCTGTCTCCCCTTTCCTCCCCTCCCTCATCTCATCTCCTTTTCTATTCCCATCTCCTTGTCTCTTGTCTCTTGTCTTGTCTTCTCTTAACAAGACAGCCTGGAATTTGTGATCTTCCTGTTTCAGCCTTTAGAGAATTGGGGTTATAGCCATGTGTCACTGCCAACTTTCTTGTGAAATTTCTATCTTCATAAACCCCAAACTCTCTCCGATCAGTAGCTGTGTCTTACACTTGTGTGATTCCCCAGGGTAGGCACCCTCCGAGTGCCCAGGAAACTCAGGGCTTCAGGAAGGATTGCTGCACTGTGTGAGAGCGGCTGCCACCAGGTTCTGTGAAAGCGTCTGGCCTTAGTAACGGTTACTCAGGAGTATCTGTCAAGCTGTCTGCCTGTGCATTAAAGCAGGGACACTAAGAGAAGCTATGGAGCAGTGATCTCAGCTTCAGGACAAAGTTAAAAATATTTTAACTTTTATTTGACACATGGATGCAGAATGGCCTTACTACCCATTAGTGGAGCTATTTTAGTGACAGTTTTAATAAAATCCTAACGTTTCTAATTAGGTGAGGCTTTTGTTCACAGAGTGCCAGTCCTCAGTAAGTTGCATAAAAAGTGTGGCTTATATTGTTGCTGCAGCTGGCCTATGCACTCACCACCTGGCTCCTGCATTTGAAGAGCAAGTTCCTGCAGGGTGCATGCTGGTGATGTGGGAATTCTTAGCAATGCTCCACTGCAGTTGTGACTGCTGTTGTCCTGAGAGACAGCAGTCTGCTTAGATGCATGCGCCAATGCCTTTAGGCTGATTGTAGCAGAGACCTTAGTATAAAGTGTGTATTCCCACTCTGGTTTTATATATATATTTAAGTATATATATATTACATATGTGTATAATATATAATACATATAGTAACATGTATATTATAAGTACATTATATACATATATACAATATGTTATACATATATGTATTACACACATATTATGATAAATTACACACACACACATACACACACACGAGGCTCATGACCAGGGAATTGGGTGGGTTGGCTGAATCCTAAGATATGTGTATTTCAAAACTGGAATTTGCATTATTGTATCACAGACAAAAGATATGTAAGCTAAATAATAAAAATATTATAAAAAATGGCCAGAGGTTGGAAGTCATTAAGTGGCTTTTGCAGTAGCCAGGTTGATTGTTACTGACACCATGAGCAGGTTGTTTCTCTGCTTGCCTTTCCCCCTGCACGAAGGAGAGTTCTTCCCGCTCCCAGGCCTTGCCAGCCAGCAAACTGATGGTGAGCATGTCTTGATGAGCTCAGGGCCCTTTTTTCTCCCCCATCACCTTTGAGTCCATAACAGGACCGTTACTGGATTGGGTGCGCGTGAAGATTTCCTTACCAGTTCCTATGACTTTTCCAAAAGGCACTTGCTTATCTCCTTCAGTTACTTTTTCTGTTTCAAGGTCAGGTGTCAGGGTGTCCTTTGCTTTTTCTCCCATAGCACAGTGCAAGGGCGTTAGCTCCAGGAGAATGCAACCACAGGGTCCAGAAGGTGGCCTTGTCCCCACTACAGAATCACTAAATATTGTCCTAACTGATGACCGCTCAAGCAGGCTAAGCTTCTGGGAGTCTGCATTTGCTAAGCGTTGGAAGGGTTCGGCAGTGTGGGGGGACAGTCACACCATCCTACTCTTGCACATCTATTTAATCTCACATGGAAACACCCCATTTAAATTTTTTCATTCTGAATGCTACTGTTATTGGAAAGCACTTTGTATTTGATGTGCTGTTAAAGAAAATATACTGAAATGTAATAAACATGAGAATCAAAGGGACTTCTGGAGCAAACCTTTGTTTTCCCGCAGCCTGCATGCCACTTTCCCTGGGAGTGTAGTGTCGTCTTAGGATGTTCTACTGGAGTGACTGAGCTGGAAACCAAAACCAAAACCAAAACCCAAGCCAGCCAAACTAACAACCAACCAACCAAACAAAAACTTAGTAAGCATTCAGCATCGCAGATTTCTAAGATGAATCAATACCAGATTTCCCACTATGCTTTTTAATGTTCTGTCTTCCAAAACCATGGATGATACTGAACATTAGCAAGGATTCAGCCACAGCCATCCCAGTAGGTGCAAGACAGGCCTTTGCTGATGGAGTTTAGCTGAAAGGTGGCCTTGGAGGATGGGCCACCTGTCTCAACCTCCGTTGCCTTCTGGCTGCCTTTTCTGTTTTCCATTAGTTACTTTCCACAGACTATGGAGGTTCTGAAAAGTCCGTTAAGGCTTCTAACCCCGAAGTCCCAGCCCTGTTGTTCAGTGCTGCACAGGCTCATCACTGTGTCCACTTCAACTCGTTCTCAGTGGTGGTCTGTTTCTCCCCCTCCTCTGGCTGGCTGCACCTGACCCATTGGGAAGGGAAACTCCATGTGGGGTTCACCTCCCAGGACAGAGCTTGCCTGCTTCTCACTCAGTTTCCTGTCCCTGCTTTAGGTGTTCTTTTTGCCTGATATGTCCTTCCAAGATTATTCGTTATTTATTTTTAAGACTTAACATACGTAAACTGTGTGTGTGTGTGTGTGTGTGTGTGTGTGTGTGTGTGTGTGTGTGTGTGAATGCTCAGTTCTGTTCTCTGAGCTACGGCCTGTGGATCGTTTTGTCTTCCACCACAATCAGAATATATAACTATCACACTGCCCCATATTTATTTATCCTGCCCCTCTGTGGTTACATTTCTCTTTAACCAGAACCCTTGTATGGTGGTTTGAATAGGTATGGCCCCCGTAACTAATGCGTTTGAATGCTTGGCTATAGGGCGTGGCACTATTAGGAGGGGTGGCCGTACTGGAGGAAGTGCGTCACTGTAGAGTCGGGCCTTCGAGGTCTTAAATGCTCAAGCTATGCCCAGTGTGAAACACATCCAATCTCCCGCTGCTGTCTGGGGATCAAGAGATGGAATGCTCAGCCCCTTCTCCAGCGCACTGTGTCTTCCTGGACGCTGCTATGTTTCTCACCATGATGATAATGAAGTAAGCCAGCCAGCCCCAATTAAATGTTTTCCTTTATAAGAGTTGTCTTGGGCATTGTGTCTCTTCATAGTAATGAAACCCTAACTCTGCTGCCTTGGCAACTAGTGATGCATGCTGTCACATAGTTTTGTCTTTTCTAGAACGCCATACAAATAGAATCACTCCGCATGGTGTCCTTGAGACTCACCCATGGTCAATAGAGTATGTCACTTGTTAGTTCCTTTGTATAGAGCAATATTATTATATTTATAGATCTGCTATCTTTTAACCATTCATCTGTAGAAGGAAATTTGTGTTCTTTGCAGTCTTTGGTGATCATGAACAGAGCTTTTATAAACATGAGATTTCTGTGGAAATTCTACTTTTTCATTTCTCTTGGATCTATACTTAAGGACTGGAATTGCTGGATCATACACTTGGTGTGTTAAAACATAATAATACACGGTCCCAGATCACACTATTTGATATTTCTGTTGGAGATGCATAAGAGTTTCAGTTGTTTAGAACCCTTCCCAACACTTCAGAGTGTCCACATTTTTACTTTAACCCTTTTCTAATGAGTATGTGGTAGTGTTTGCATCCCTAATGGATGATACATTGAATCATTCCCCCACTTGTCCGCATTCACTCATGCTCCTTGGTGCCAGCCCCCTTCTATTCTTTCCCCATTTGCAGTACTGGTTTCTTTGCTGCAGGACTTGGTGAGTCCCTCGAATGTCCTGCATCTGGGTCTTTTCATCAGATACATGATTGGCAAGTGTTGTCTGAAGCTTGTCTTTTCATTCAGTGTTTTTGCAGAGCAAACATTTTCAGGTTTATTACTATTATTTTTTTAATTGGACATGCTTTTTGTATCCTATTCAACTCTCTTTGCCCAATTGTAGACAGTAAAAATTCTCTGTGGTGTGCTCATTTTGGAAGCTTTATAATCTGAATGTTAAGATTTTGGATCTATTTTGAGTGAATTTTTGGCCGTATGAGGCTCTTGCCAGTTTCCTGTTCTTAAAGGTTTCTAATGGTTTCACAGCTGTCTTCCCCAGATGACTTGTCTTTAAGCATTTGTTAAAAATCATTAGTCTGGGCCTGGAGAGATGGCTCAGCAGTTAAGAGCACTGGTTGCTCTTCCAGAGGTCCTGAGTTCAAGTCCCAGCAACCATATGGTGGCTCACAGCTATTGGTAATGGGATCTGATGCCCTCTTCTGGCTTGCAGGTGTACATGCAGATAGAGTACTCAGATACACTAAATAAATAAATAAATATTTTTTTAAAAAGGTCTTTTAAAAAATGGCTAGGCCATAGTGAGTCATTTCTGTTCCCTGATCTGTGTTTAGCCATCCATCATTAAACACTGCTTGCTTTCTGCAGCTTTGCTGCAAATAATGAAATTCAGTGAGTTCTCAGTATCATTCAAAATTGTTTGAGCTCCTATAAGAGGGAATTCTTTTGTCAATTTTAAATTAATTGTTGCTTTATAAACTAAACCAAAAAAATTAAAACCTGATACGATTTTGACTGCCTTTTGTCTATAGGTCAATTTGTGGAGAATTGGCATCTCCAAGTATATGTTGTTTCTTCCAGTCCAAATACAATATGCTTATATAGGTCTTCCTTGAGTTATTTGGACATATTATTATTACTTCATTTAAATCAAGTTTATTATTCTGTCTCATTGGAGAAGCATTCAATCTCTCCCATTACACTTGATGGAGCTGTGAGCACTGTGTGGCCCTTGTTAGACTGAGACGCCGTGGTTCCTCTTGTTGCTAGGTGACTGAATTGTTTTATTGTGAGAAGTTGCCGGAGTTTGTCAGATGACTTTTCTGCTTCTGTGGCGAGGCCACAAGCTCTCTGCCTTCCATCCCCTCTGCAGGGTGTGCTATATTGTTTCTTTCTTTCAATGTAATCTCCCCTTTTTGGTCTGTGGACAAAGATTTTTCTGTGTTCTGTGACAAGCTCAGTTTGCTAGTATTTGTTGGATGATTATTTAAAAATTTTAAAATTTACTTAACATGTTCGCCATGCATGTGCCTAGTGCCCATGGGGGTCAGAAGAGGGTGTCATGTCTCCTGGAACTGGAGGTAAGGACAGTTGTAGCCACATTGTGGGTGCTGGGAACTACCCTGGGTCCTCTGCAAGGTCAGCAAGTGCTCTTACCTGCTCAGCCGTCTCTGCAGCCCTTTGACGACAGTTTAATTGCCAGTATTCATAAACGATGTTGGCCTTTTTTTGAGATCTCCTCGGTGTTTTTATATATCCTCTCTGTTTATGTTTTGTGTTTATGATAGACTGACATGAATTCTTTAAACACTTGGAAGAACGTGAAGTACGGGCCCAGACTTTTCCCAAACGTCTGTAGGAAGTTTTAAAATTAATAGTCGTTTTATCTATAGCAAGCCTGTTCTGATGTCCCATGTCTTACGTCTTCTTTTTCAGTCAGTGTTTCCTCCTAAGAACTTGCCCGTTCCATCCAGCATCTCCGTTTGTTGGTGGAATTTAGGAATGCTTGTTCCCTCTCCGTTAAAAAGGCTGTTTATTGCTGACACAGACTTTGGAATCGACAGTTACCTTCTTTTAGCTGCACAGTCTGCCTTGTGAGCTCCGTGGGCTCCTCTGGGAAATCTATAACTTTCGAAACTATTATTCCTGATATATATTGCTTTCTTCCAGGTTTTTCAATTGTCTCTAGTTCTTAGCAGTTTGATTGTGATCTGACGGACTCTGCATTTCCTGGAACTGTAAATTTGCCTCTCGCCAAACATGAGGACTTACAGTCTGCATTTTAAAGCGATTTCCTTCTTCTGAGATGTTGGCGACGTGAACGTTAGGCGTGCTAGCATTTCCCACAGGCCTCGGAGGTGCTCTTCGCTGTTACACCCTTTCTCTCACGTTTCTGTGCATGATCTGTTCGTCTGTGTTCAGGTTTACCCACTGTTTTTTCTTGTCACTTCCATTGTGCCGTTGCATGCATCTGGTGGCATTTTGAAAGATTTGTCTTTCTTTCTTTATCTTTTCGTTCTCCGCTCTTGGATTGCCTTTTTGTTAGGGGAGGATAAATCTGCTGTCCTTCCTGGAGATGCTCACAGTAGCTCCCTTAAGTTGTTTGATTACACTCATATCCATGTCCCGAGTGTTGATTGCCCTTCCATTGCAAGGTGACTTTTACTGAGTAAGTTTGGGTTATAGTATGAGCATTCTGAATATAGGTTGAACACATCTAATCTGAAAATCTGAATTCCAAAGTTCTCCAACATCCAAGAACTTGAAAACTGACATGATATCACAGTGGAAAATTCCACATCTGTACAGACGCACAGAACATGATGCAGGATCGCCTTATATACACGATCCAAATGAAATGTAAGTGAATTGTGTGTCTTAACTTGGATTCTATTCCCAAAATACCTTGTTAAGTGTATGCAAATATTCCAAACTCGGAAGCATCCTGACCGCTGTTGGTCTCGAGCCCAGAGGTAAGGGACCCGGAAGCCCTGTCGTGTGATGCTGCCGCCCATGGATCTTGTCCATGCTGTTTGCAGGCAGCTAGTGAGTTGTTCTACTTTTCCTCTGTGGGCTGTGTCTCCAGTATCGGTTCTGCTCCAGTCTTTATGATGTCGCCTGTGTGTGTTCTCCAGCCTGGAAGCTGGGGTGTGAGCTTTTCAGAGTGGAAAACCTCAAGGCCACTGGTGCTGCTGTCAGGGTCAGACCCAGAGCGGACAGCTCAGGGTGAACGTACATGAGAAGACGGTGTTCTGTCGTATGACTCTCCTGAGCTCCTCTCTGCAGTCTCTGACAATTTCTGATTTCCCCAAGCCCTCTCTTGCCATCCTTTAGATATGGAGTCAGAACATTTAATTCTCTACTCGGATGCATTATTTTCCTTGACTATGTCCAGGATCAGGCAGCAGATAGCTAGAAAGAAAGAAAGAAAAAAGCAATGGGGATTTCACCTTGTGCCCTGGAGACTATAGCTCTTCTTGAGGAAGACATTCTTTGGGAGTTTTGGTGTCCGCCCAGCTGATTGGCCCTGCTATTTGGCCCCTACAAGGGCTGGGGTGGCAATGAGAAAAAAAAAAAAAAAAAGAAAAGAAAAGAAAAAGAAAAGAAAAAGAAAAAAGAAAAAGCACAGCTCTAGTGAGGCTTTCTTTGAATGTGGAGGGTTTTGTTTTTCTTTTGCTCCTTGTGTTTGAAAGGTTTTTTTCCTCGCTGGCTTCTTCTGTCTGTACATGCTGAGCATTTCTGGATGCAGGCTGCCTTTGGATCTACACTAGGTGATACTGGGAGACCAGGATGAAAAAGGAAAATTCAGTCCTGTTTTGAAGGCATTCTGAGTTCCAGTTTCCACTCCCAGGTCTCCGTGTTACAGTTTACATCTCACAGTCCTCAGATGCCCTGTGTTTTCTGCCCAGCTTTTCGTTGGCGTGGACTGGGCCAAGGGTGGGTGTTCTTACCCGATCTTGCCTGCAGCTGCAGCCCTCACGTTAGAGTCAGCGCTGTTGTTTGTAACACAAATCCTGCGTGGGTGGGGATGGGTTCACCGAGCTCGTTTCTGTGGATTTCTAGGATGTGTTTTTAACATGCACACCGTGGCGTTGTCAAATGCTGCTTGTGATGAGATAAGCTTACCTCTGATTTAACTCACAGCATGGCAGGCTGTCTGGAAAGGGCTGGAAGAGCAAACATTTTAGCCTGTCAGTGAGGCCGCTGAGGTGGGAAGCAGCCATGCAGTGATAACTGCTGCGATGCTTGGGTTCCAGTCAGGCCTTGGTGACTGGTGCCGAAGCCTTGTTTTTGTAGACTTTACATGTGCATGCTTGCTTCTTCTCAAGCAAACGTGTGAATCCATTCCTAAGGGCTCCACCTCCCTGTCCCTCACATCTTTTGTTAAGCCATGCCTTTCAACACTGCCACGTGGGGACCAGGCCTCCGTGTGTGTCCTGGTGGGGACAAGGAGCACTAAGTGCAGACAGGAATCTTTGGAAAAGGTAGTGTGCCTCATCCTCGAGGGCTGTGAGCAGCAGAGAACAATCTGGTGCTGGTGCCATCTGTGGCGGCTGTTGACTGAGAGCCGGGGAGCTATAACGGGAAATAAAGTAAACATTTTACTTCCTTCTGATCTTCAGTTTTTCACAGTATATCCCTAGATTATGTTTTGCTTATTTTAGAGTTAGCTCTTTAAGCTAGTACTGGTTCACCCCCTTCCCTCCCCTCTCCTCCCCTCTCTCCTCTCCCCTCCCCTTTCCTTTCCCTTCCCCCTCCCCTCCCATCTCCCTTCCCCTCCCCTTTCTCCTCTCTCCTCTCTCCTCCATCTCCCCTCCGTTCTCCCCTCTCCCTCTCTCTCCCTTCCATCTCTCCTCCACTCTCCCCTCTCTGCCCCTCTCTCCTCTCTCCTCCCCTCCCCCTTTCCTTCCTCCTCCCTCCTCCCCTCCCCATCCTCCCTTGCCCTTTTCTCCTTCCCTCCCTCTTGTTTATGTTTTTGAGACAAGATCTTGCTGTGTAGCCCAGACTGGTCTCACACTCCCCACTTTAGTGGCTTGTGCTGAAATTTGGTTTCTTCTATGTCTTATGCTTTTATGTGCTTCTTCCTCTCAAGAAGGGCAGGAATCTGGTCATGGCTCTACCTCAGTGCTGGTGCTGTGGGTGTATGCTACCAGGACCCAGCTTAAGTCACTACGCTTCTGCTAGTATTTTTTCTTTTTTATGAAGTCAGTGATAAAATTAGGAAAATAGAGGCCTTGATGGAGTACTGAGTGTTCCTGGTTTGTAGTGTTTGGCTATTTCTTATCATTTATTATGAAAACATTTTTCTTTTGCTTTTGTTTATTCCTCAGTTAAAAAAAAATCTTCTTTACATGCTTGTGTTGGTTCAATTTTGTTTTTATTTTATGTGTATGAGTGTTTGTCTGCATGTGTGGATGTATGCCACTTGTGTGTCTGCTGCCTTTGAAGGCTGACAGAAGGTGTTCGATCTCCTGGGACTGGAGTTAGAGGTGGTTGTGAGCCAACATGTGGGTTCTGGGAAATGAACCTGGGTCCTCTGCAAGAACAGGGCTCTTAACCACTGAGCTGAGGTGTCCCTCCAGCCCCTTAATTAAAAAAAAAATGTGATTAGAAAAGGAGAATATAAACTGTCATTTAAGAAAGGAGTGACACCCCAGTTTGCTTTTTTTCTTTAGTTATTTTTATAGAAAGCAGCACTCCCATTTTAACTCAGACATAGTCTCTACCTTTAAGGAGCATAGAGTTCAACCAGCTTAAATAGTCTCAGCTGCAGATCCCTTTCCCCAAGAGCGGTTTAAGATGAGCAGTGAGACTGCAGTGGCGCCCATGCATGGGATCCTTTGAGGAGTGTTTGGTTGCACTAAGTTGTTTTATGCTAGATTCACAGGGCTTCCATGCTGAGAAGCGCAGGGCTGAGAACAGCACGGCTCTCCGGTGTGTGCAGGGAGTCCTGGGGGCACAGGCATGTGCTTTCCGACACGCGGCTCTAAATGCAGAACCCTCTAAACCAGGCGGGACTTCTTATTGACCCATTTCGTTGGCAAAACATAACCTGAAATACTGCGCTCTGCGCTCTGCAGCCTTTCCAAGTACATCTGTGATCCTTTAAGTTTCATGTGTGGTGCCTTGTAGCGTGCTTCTTATCCTCACCTTCTCTTGATTCCGTGTGAGTCTTTTTGCTAGCTTTTGCCCCCAAGACACTTACTTAGAAGTGTCTTACTTGAGATCTTCCTGAAATGTTGGTTACTCACTTCCTGAAAGCTAAAACTTTTTGAATTCTAAAACACAGATGACCATAGAAGTTTCCAGTAAGGGATTGTGGACAGTTTGAATACCTCAGACTCTGTGAAGTATACCTGTTGTTCCTCAGTGTACAGCTGAGGCAATGCAAGCTCAGGGAGGGTAAATACCATCTGCAGATAACAGCTCTAGAGAGGTGAAAGTGCACTAGGAACCTACCTGTGACCTGTCAGGCTGCTGCTACTCTGTTTATCCATGGCCATGCTGGGAGAGGGGGCAGTGAGAGCCCAGGGAGAAGACACTGTGGCTGCTGGGCTTGCCATGGCCTTTGTGTGGAAGAGATCATCTTCCGCTCTTGAGTTGATGCTGAAGGCATCTTAAGATAGTTAACTCAAGAGGCAGTCAAACTGTGGACTGACCCACTGACTAAAGCATTCCTCACTATGTGTCCCTCCCGCAGCCTGGACCTCTCATGGCAGGGGCATTATCCAGAATGTTGTGCTTGTGTTTTTTAAAAAAATATATAGTCTTTTTATTTTTAAGTTTTATTGAATGATTATTAATATTTAATATTGAATTATTGTTTTAGTAAAATCAGCAGTTACTCTTTAACCAGTTTTATACCCAATTAACCACACACAGAGACCAGGATCTATTTAATTAGCCTATAGCACAATGCTGTGCAATAATTACTCCATCCTAAACCTCCATGCTAGTGTATTTTGTTCCATTCAGATTTCCCACATTATCCTTGCTTTTAAATCATCTCCTAGGCCTGGCTCGTTTCTCTTGCTGTTTCCATCTGTCCTTGTGGCTCCATCCTCTTCTTCCTCCTCTTTTTCCTCCCCTCACTGGATCAGAATGTCCTACCCTATTCCTTGTTATTGATCAGCATTGGCTAGTCTGTTTTTATTGACAAAACAGAGAACAAATGGCGACATGTTGATACAGACTCGAAACTGGGGATACTTAGAATACACATCACAACTGAATACCTGGATTGACTAGAGAGTGGGGTTGAGAAATCAGCATTTGAATGAACAAGAGTAAACTGTACACAGTCCACAAGAACATGATGCCAGCAAAGCTTGTTATACAAAGCAGTGCCTTTCCTTATAGCATTTTTGTACACACACATCACTAGACTCTTACTTGTCTTTCCCCCTACTGCCAGCTCGTCCATGCCCATCTTCCTGGCACTCTACTTCTGCCCATACAGCCCTTCCTTCTCCTTTCTGACACATATACGTCATCACCCCCGCTTTCCCTTCCTGTCTTTCCTGTGATGTCTTCCTCCCCTCTCATACCACCTTTTTATTTTAATGCCCCCACACCACAAATTTACATTTGTATTCTGTATAGGAGATGTGCAATACTTGCCTTCTGAGTTTGGACTTCCTTTTCCTTAACATGATCCTCAGTTCTGCTGATTTCCTTACAAATGTCATGATTTTATTTTTCTTTACATCTAAGAGAATTCCATGGTTCATCACATTTTCTTTATATATTCATCTGTTGATGGGCATCTAGGCTGGTTTCGGGGCTTTGCTATCGTGAACAGTACAGTAATAAACATGGACATGCAAAATGTCTCTGTCGTGTGCTGACTCAGATACCATCAGGTGTGTATCAGGGATAGATTAGCTGGATTTTTAGTGTTTTGAGTAAAGTCTGGATTTACTCCCATAATGGCTGCTCCAGTTTACACTCCCACTGGCAGGAAGCAAGGATCTCTCCTGTACCCTCACCATCACTTGTCCTGACTCAGATGAGGCAGATTCTCGAGGCAGTTTTAATTTGTATTTTCCAGATAGCCAAGGATGTTGAACTGTTTTCCAACTATTTATTTACCATTTGTATTTTTTTTTCTTTTTTCTTTTTTTTTTTTTTTTGAGACAAGGTTTCTCTGTGTAGCCTTGGCTGTCCTAGACTCGCTTTGTAGACCAGGCTGGCCTCGAACTCACAGCGATCCGCCTGCCTCTGTCTCCCGAGTGCTGGGATTAAAGGCGTGCGCCACCACGCCCGGCCTTGTATTTTTTTTTCTTTTGAGAGCTATTTATTTGGTTCAGTCGCCCATTTGTTGATTGGGTAATTTGTTCTCTTAGTGTTTAGTTTTTGCAGATCTTTATGTATCTTTGATTTCAATCCTCTGTCAAATGTGTAGTTGGCAAAGGCCTTTTCCCTACGTACTGTAGGCTGTTTCTTCATTTTGTAATTGTTTCCTTTGCTGTGTCAAAGGTTTTTAATTTCATACAATTCCATCCCTCGAGTCTGATTATTTTCTGTGCTGTTTTAGTCCTTTTTAGAAAGTTTTTTGCCCGTGCTTATTTGTGTTGCTTTGAATGAGAGTGGCTCCCATAGACACACATATTTGAATGAGCCCCAGTTGGTGGAGCTGTTTGGGAAGGATGGAGAGGCGTGGCCTTGAGGGAGGTGTGTCACTGGGGAACAGACTTTGAGGCTTCAAAAGCCCGCACCCCTTAGCGTGTTCTCTGCCTCATGCCTGTAGCATGAAGCTCTTTGCTTCTACTCCAGTGCAATGCCATGCCTGCCCGCTGCTGTGATCCCTGCCAAGATGGTCATGGACTCACCCTCAGAAGCTGTGCGGCCCAAATCAATTGCTTTTTTTTTTTAAGTTGCCTTGGTCATTATATTTTAATCACATAAATTAAGAAGCAAGCCATTCCTGTGCTTTCCTCTAGCAGTTTCAAAGCTTCACGTTTACATTAAGGCCTTTGAGCACTTGGAATTGGTTTCTGTGCAGCGTGATAAATACAGATCTCGTTCATTGTTCTACAATGAGGACACTGAGTTTCTCCAGGACTGTTTGCTGAAGCTACCCAGTATATGCTTCAAGCCTTGGTTAAAAAGTTAAGAGGCTGTGCCTTACATTTCTAATTTTGTGCCAGTGCTGTGTTTTCTTTTGATAGTATGACTCTGTAATACAATTTAAGATCAGATGTTGTAAAATTCCAGTATTGTTTTTTTCTACTTAGGATTGCTTTGACTATTAGGGGTCTTTATAGCTTTATATGTGAATTTTATCAACTTTTTGTACTTCTATGAAGAATGTAATTAAAATTTTGATGGAGAATGCATTAAAAATGTAGATCATATTTGGTAATACAGCCATTTTTACAATATTCTGTTAACCCATGAGCATAGGGGTGTGTGTGTGGAATCTTTCCATCGCCTAGTATTTTTTTTAAAGGGTTTCCATGGTAGAAGAGAGGTGTCTCACCTCTTTGGTTAAGCTTATTCCTAGATACTTTATTTTTAAATGTGGTTATAAATAGAGTTGTTCGATTTCTTAATCAGCAGGCTCATAGTATATGAGCTGATTTTTATAGCTGATTTTTATAGCTCATAGTATATGAGCATAGTATATCAGCTGAAAGTTGCTGATTTTTGTAAGTTAGTTTTGTAAATTGCTACATTGCTGAAAGTGTGTTTAAAGTATAAAAGTTTTCTGGCATGACTTCAAGGTCTTAAATATATGAACATGTAGCTTGCAAATAGAGATTCTTTGGCTCCTTCTATTTGGATCCTTTGTCTTTCTCTTGTCTTATTGTTCTACCTAAGACTTTAATGCTGCATCGACTAATAGGGCGTTCTTGTCTCATTACTGAGTTTCGGGGGATGTTTTCTCCCTTCCATAGAATCTTGGCTCTAGGTTTGCCATATGTAGCCTTTCTTATGTTGACGTATGTTTGGTTTGTTCCCATCTTTTCCAGGGCTTTTATCATGAAGGGTGTTGAGCCTTGTCAAATGGCCTTTTGAGATGATATCATGATTTTTAAAATTTTTTTTATTAATTTATTCATATTACATCTCGATTGTTAGCCCTTCCCCTGTTTCCTCCCATTCTTCTCTCCCTCCCACTTCCCTCCTTCTCCCCTCCCCCATGTCTGTGATTGAGGGAGACCTCCTCCCCCTATATATGCTCTTAGAATATCGAGTCTCTTCTTGGTAACTTGCTATCCTTCCTCTGAGTGCTGCCAGGCCTCCCCATCCAGGGGACGTGGTCAGAAAAGGAGCACCAGAGTTCGTGTAAGAGTCAGATCTCACTCTCCACTCAACGGTGGAGAATATCGTGTTTGTCGGCTAGGTCTTGGTAGGGGTTCGGAGTTTACTTCCTATATTCTCCTTGGCTGATGCCTTAGTTTGAGGAGGACCCCAGGACCCAGATCTGCCTGTCATAAAGTTCTTCTTGTAGGTTTCCAGGACCCTGTGGGTCCTACTATTTCCCCATTCTTCCATGGTACTCTTGCCTAAAGTCTCAATAGGATGTCCTCTCCTCTGACCCACTTTCTTGGTAAGTAAAGTTTTTCATGGTACGTATCCCTTGGACTAGTGTTTTGATATAAATGAGTATATACCGTTTGTTTCTTTTTGCTTCTGGGTGAACTCACTCATTATGATAATTTCTAGATCAATCTATTTGTCCACAAATTTCAGGAATTCCTTGTTTTTAATAGCTGAGTAGTATTCCATAGTGTAAATGTACAGGTTTCTTAGTCCATTCTTCTACTGAGGGACACTTAGGCTGTTTCCATGTTCTGGCTATTATGTATAAAGCAGCTATGAACATGGTTGAGCATATGTCCCTGTTGTGTGGTAGGGCATTTTCTGGGTATATTCCAAGGAGTGGGATAGCTGGGTCTTGAGGAAGCCCTATTCCCATTTTAGGATATCATGATTTATGTCCTTAAATTGTTACATTGTATTTTATTTATTGATATATGTGCATTGTATCAACTCTCATTCCTGGGATTAAAGCAACTGGTATATGATTTTACTGTGACCTTGACTTAAATTCAGTATTTTTATTTTTGAGAATTTTTGCATTTATGCTAATTAGAGAAATTGGTCAATACCTGCTTTGCTGCTGTTGTATCTTTACTGGATTCTGGCATCAGAGCAACACCTTTGTAGAATGCGTGGCCGTGCTCAATCCTTTATTTTTTATGGAGGAGTTTGAGGACTGTTAGCATTAACTATTCCTTAAAGATTTAGTAGATTTTGGCACTGAACCCATCTGGTTTTGGCTTTTTGTGGTTGGAAGATGTTTTATTACTACTTCAATCTTGTGCTTTTTCTTTTCTTTCTTCCTTTTCTTCTTTCTTTCTTTTTGCTATAAATTATATCTTGATTTAATCTGGTAAGTCACACAGGAATTTAGTTATTCTGGTTTTTTTTAGGAATTTATATATTTGTTTGTTTGTTTATGGAACAGTAAGTTTTAAAGTGGTCCCTAATGACTCTAGGATACAGATGTGTGCTCTCATGCCCAGCTTTTACGTAAGCGCCTGGGATTTGAACTTAGGTCCCATGTTTGCTCAGCAACTGCTCATCCACCAGTCTTCCCCCAGCTCCTTTGCAGCTTTCCGTATTGCTCCTTTGCTTGGTATTTTTGACATCTTGAGTATGATATGGCACAGACAATTCTTTTAGAATTAGGGGATTTTCTATGCAGTTCTATTGCATAGTTTTTCCTCTGTGTTTAGTTTTAATTTCGGCTCCTTCTACCCTGTGTGATGTTAGGTTTGTTTTCTTGGTGTATCCCAGTGTTCATAACAGCATGGTCATGTCCAGGTGACTTTACTTTCTTTACTGAGGTTTGGTTGCACTCTCTCCTTGGCCTAATCTTCCGTCCCTGATATTCTTTCCTCTTCCTCTTCAAGTCCACTGATAATACTTTCCATTGTGTTTTTTGATTTCCTGGGTTGTTTTCTGATCTCTCAGCATTTCTATTTAGATCTTTTCAAAATCTGAATCTCCCTGCTGACTTTTTTATCCTCTTTACTTTCTCACCCTTTTCTCTAACATCTCCTCCTCCTGGTTTTTGTTTGTTTGTTTGTTTGTTTGTTTGTTTTTTCTTACTTTTCTGTCTGAGACCTGGGTTGAATTAATCTCCTTGTTTGTATCATCTTAGAAGTCATCAGCCATTTTTACTAGTAAACTTTTGAAATTTTTTTTTAGTTTTATATCTATTTTAGTGTATTTGAAATCAGTATTGGAAAAGTTAAAATCTTTTGGTGAAATTACATTTTTTTGTTTTTTGTTTGTTTGTTTGTTTTTTGGTTTTTTGAGACAGAGTTTTTCTGTGGGTCCTTGGCTGTCCTGGACTCACTTTGTAGACCAGGCTGGCCTCGAACTCACAGTGATTCGCCTGCCTCTGCCTCCCGAGTGCTGGGATTAAAGGTGTGCGCCACCACACCTGGCTCATTGCCTTACATTTTTGTGTTCCTTTTTTGCATTGCGATTTTACATCTTACAGTTTACATGTTCCTCATTTTCTGTGGAGATGATCTTATTTAGCAGCCTGCTCTTGAGGACTCAGTCCCCCCCATGCCGCTCTCACAGGAGGCTCTAACAGCACAGATACTGAACTGCACGAGCTCTAAAGATACTTAGAATTGATTAAAGTCCACTTAATATATTACCAATGATCATGGAACTAAAATGGAAAAATTAATGCAGAATGTACTGTGAAGGTAAAAAATTAGAATAAATATGGAACTACTAAATGAATGAAATCAAATCAGGAAGCAGGAAATGGAAATAGAGGAGAAACGAGGTTAAGTGAAGAAAAAAGAAATGGAGAAGAATATCACAAGGAGAAAAGAAAGCAGAACAAATAACAGGGCAAGAGAGAAATACTTTCTAAAAATCAAAAAGCAGAATTTGATAGGTGTATGAAGAGTAATAAAAATAAAAACATGAAGCTGGACATGGTGGTGCACGCTTGTAATCTCAGCACTCAGGAGGCAGAGGCAGAGGCAGGTGGATCTCTGTGAGTTCGAGGCTAGCCTGGTCTACAGAGCAAGGCCAGGACAGCCAGGGCTACACAGAGAAACCCTGTTTTGAAAAACTAAAACCAAAACCAAAATAAAAACAACAAAACAAATAAAACAACCAACAAAACAAACAAAACAAATAAACCTAACAAACAAAAATTACAATTTTTTGTTTTAAAAGTGAGATAAAGTAGAATGCTACTAAAGTGTCATGGGAACAAAAGGGGAGGCATACAGCAACAAAGGAAATAAAAAGGGGAAGAAGAAATTGTTTAAGAGTGAAAATGTGTATAAATAAAATTAGATGAATATAAGAAAGAGACTATGAAAAGCCAAAAAAAAAAAAAAAAAAAAAAAGGAAAGATACAAAGTAAAAATTATAGCTAAAAGTGGAATAGTACAAATAAGAAGGGAGTGCATGAGGAAGTAAGGAAAGAAAAAGAAAAGAGAAGGGTAGTGGGGGGAGGGGGTAGTCTCTTTCCTGGGCTTCAAAAATCAGAGCCTGCGGGTGGCCTCATCGGCTGCCGTCTTGCCTGCGGTTTGTGCCGCTCTGTCTGTGTCGGCCCAGTGTGCACAAGAGCTGTCTGCACTCAAGGAGACTCCCTTCTCTGTGCTGGTCATGCTCAGCTCTGCAGTTTGTGGCTGGGAGGATTTTCTCACCCTGCCTAAAAGCCCCTTCACCATCTTTGCTGGGGTGATTGATGTCCTAGCTGAGAGGTGTCCCCTCATCACACTGGGACTGCGAGGAACAAGCACAGCGCTAAATTCTGTCGAGGTGGACAGCCCGTCTTTGTGCTCCCAAGACCTCCTAAGTGCTGATCATCTGCTGGGGAGAGGGAGGCTGCCTGGGTCATGCACACGGCTGGGCCTTTGTCGTTTTCTGCCACAGTGAGCAGCAGCTAGGAGGCTCCTGAGGTCCATGGACGCCCTGACCTCACGCTGGGGATAACTAAACTTTGGGTCGTTTAGAGTTGATGGGGCATGATACTGCAGCAGGCAGAGCTACCTTTCCACACCCACCTGAGCAGAGCCTCCTGCTACCTTCACTCTCCAGCTCGCCAGTGATTGGCCATCCTCTCTAGAACTGCCTCCCAAGGCATCTTTTGCCCTGGGACTGTGGCAAAATTCAGGCTCTTTGATTTGTGGTTGTTTGCTGTTGTCAGGCCCCTGGGATATAGCTCAGTTTTAAACAGCAGGTTACCTTTCAAGGTGGTACCTCCACTGCCCCAGAGTCATGCTGAGAGACGAAATGAGCTTTCTCTCCACCGTGGACCTCATCTACCAGCCAGTTACGTCTTACCAGAACCCGTACCTGGCCTGAAGCTTGTCAGGGCTGTGGCTTGTCCGACGGAAGGATGGACTGGCCTTCTCCTCCCTCCCTCCCACTGCCGGGAGCTGCTCAGCTGCAGCCAGGAGCTATCCTCAGCCTGGCTCCCTTCTCTCTGTTACATCTCCTGCTCATTTTGCTGTTGACATTTGTTTTCCTCTGGGCAGTTTTTCAGCTTTTCTCTTACTGCCTTTCTACATTCCAGGGCTTCCTCTTTTTTCTGTCTGCAGTACAGCTGTTGATTTTTGTATGGACTCTTTCCCTAACCAGCTCACACGAATGCAGCTTTTGGTCCATCATCTTACAAAAAAACACTCCTCCTTATCATTTTGCCATACATATTAATTTTTCGGCAACATTTTCTTTAGCTTTAAAGTCTGAATGAGTAAAATTGTACCGAGTGTGTTCGATTTCTACTACAAAAAGCTTGAGAAAATCATCTTATAAAGAGAAAAGGTTTATTGTGACTCATGGATTTGGAGCAGCCAGTCCTTGGTTGGTCTTGTTGGCTTAGGTCTGTGGCTGGGCAGTAACTTAAGTCCAGGAGTACACGGCACAGCAAACAGCTCATTTCATTTGTGTCTAGCGCCCGAATCTATGGAGAAGGGGCTGGGTTCTGCAGTCTCTGTCAAGGGCATGCACTCAGCGACTAGAGACATCCTCCTGGCCCCACCTCTTTACAGTCTCCCCCACTTTGATGCTGGAGAGATGGTGACAAGCACAGTCTGTTCCTTCAAAGGACCCAGGTTCGATTCCCAGCACCCACATGGCAGCTCATAGCTTTAACTCCAGCTCCAGCCATCCAAGCCCACACACATAAAGCAAAATAAAAATAAAATTAGAAAAAGCAACGCCCAGCCTCCCAGCAGTACCACTCTGTGTGGGGAAACCTTTGCCATAGGGCCCTGTGGGAGACATACAAGGTGAAGGCTCTGGCACCAGAGCGTCTGTAGCTCATTTTCCCTCTGTCATGTTCAGCACTTCCCTGTAATTTTATTTGTTTATATTTGATGTTCATCTGTTTGCTACTGGTGAGTATTTGTGCTTGTTCTTTTCCCTTTGATCCAAAAGGTACTTTTTTTTTTCTGGTTGATTCCACTATCATGTTTTTTTTTCCTTTTTAAAAATTAATTTATTCATATTACATCTCAATTGTTAGCCCATCCCTTGTATCCTCCCATTCCTCCCTCCCTCCTGCTTTCCCTCTACTCCCCTCTCCTATGATTGTGACTGAGGGGGACCTCCTCCCCCTGTATATGCTCATAGGGTATCAAGTCTCTTTTTGGTAGCCTGCTATCTGAGTGCTACCATGCCTCCCTATCAAGGGGATGTGGTCAAATATGGGGCACCAGAGTTCGTGTGAAAGTCAGTCCCCACTCTCCACTCAGCTGTGGAGAATGTCCTGTCCAGTAGCTAGATCTGGGTTGGGGTTCGATGTTTACTGCACGTATAATTCTTGGCCGGTGCCATAAGTTGAGCAGGACCCCTGGGCCCAGATCTGCCCATCATAATGTTCTTCTTGTAGGTTTCCAGGACCCTCTGGATCCTTCTATTTCCCCATTCTCCCATGCTTCTCTCACAAATGGTACACAAATTAAATCTCAATTTCTTTTAGTGCACATGTGCAAAGGATTTCTCGGAGGTGAGGTTGCAATGTCATCTTCACAGCGTGTGTACCCTCTCTGCACTTCCCACAGGTTCTAACCCTTCAGTCACGTGTAAGCAGTCTGACTGCCTTCGTATCCTTTGCTAGTGATTAATGTCAGAATTTAAACATTTTTTAAACTAATTGTTCTAAAAGGCTCCGTCATTGTGATTCTATTATGCATTTCCTCAGTGCCTAATGACATTGAACATATTTTTAAACCACCACTTAATTTTCCACTTCTGTGAAATGGCTGTTTAGTTTCCTGCCCATTTTTTTTCTCCTGGATTGTCTATGTTTCATACTGACTTACAGAAATTCCTTATATGGTCTGTAGACTAACATTTGTTGATTATGTATTATAGATATACTTTCTCCTTTGTGACTTGTATATTTATTTTACTTTTTGTGCCTTCTTTTGATGATCTGAAGTTATTATTTTTTAAAAAGATTTATTTATATTTCATGTGTATTTGTGAGTCCTTGTATATATGTCTGTGTACCGTGTATTTGTGGAGGCCAGAAAGGGGTGCTGCATCCCCTTGAACTGGGGGTAATAGGCAGTTGTGACTGGCTGAAGTTTTAAATTTTAATGGAGTAAATTGATCTTTTTCTTTAGGCTTCTTTCTTTAGTTTATTTAACTGACATTTACAAAGTGCTGGACACATTCCTATGTATTTATAAATGTCTATTCACTTAATCTCCATAATGACATTAGTGGCGAGTATTATGGCTTGCTGAGGTCACACTGGCGGTGAACGCACAGCTGAGAGGTGAGCTGTAGCAGCTGGAGAATGCTTCTGGGCTGGAGGGAAGGCTCAGCTGCCCGCACCAGTCCTCCAGAGGACCAGGTCTCTGGCACCCAGGGCCACGCACACTGAGCTGTACCTCCAGTTCCAGGAGACTGACTTCTGGCTTCTGTGGGCACAAGTGGTACACAGACACACATGCAGGCCAAACACTCACACACACAAGAGACTTCTTTAAAGATCTGCCCCAGCTTGATACAACATTATGACTTGTTTTCTAGGACGTTTTCCTGTAGAGCTTAGGTATCAAGTGCTATTACCGTGAGCCTGTGTGAGGTGGGCTCTGGTTCAGCCTTTTCCCACGTGTATTTATTACAGTTGTTCCAGTACAGACAGTTTACACAGGCGTGTGACTTTTACCTAATTCTCTGCAACAGCAGTTTTTCCCCTTCTTTTCCCATCCCTTCCTGGGGTCTCTGTTTTGTTTTAGTAGCCAATTTGTCTGTCTGTCCCTTGGCACCATCACATGGGCATTAACAGTTGTAACAATTCTTGATATCTGGTAGGTCGAATCATTTTATCTTGTTCTACTTTATCAAAAGTGTCTCGGACAGTTTCTTACTCTTTGAAGGAAAAATAACAGATTCAAAACAAGATATGACAGGCTGAGCAGTGGTGGCGCACACCTGTAATCCCAGCACTCGGGAGGCAGAGGCAGGCGGATCTCTGTGAGTTTGAGGCCAGTCTGGTCTACAGAGTGAGTCCAAGACAGCCAGGGCTACACAGAGAAACCCTGTCTCCAAAAACAAAAGCAAAAACAAACAAACAAAAAAACAACCCACAAACAAACAAAACAACATGACAAAGCGTGCAAGTTGGACTCTAAAAAATGATTTATCATGGGTGTTAAAGTAGCTTGTTTCCTAAAAGTTCCGTGATTTCAGGTGAATGCTTTGACCCCTGCTTACCTGCAGGGCAGGAACGCTTGCTGTGTCAACTCAGAGTACAAGGAGAGTCATCTGATGGGCTCCTCTGTTTTGGCTCAGTTGCAGTAGTAATTCAGGACACATGAGAATGTGGAAGCCGTGTGGAACCAAGCTTCCTGGGAGTCCTTAAGTTGAAAACACGTTCAAGTTGCCTTGTGCATCAGTGGGCGTAATGTCAAGGGCTGCTGTGCAGGTGGCTAATTAACACTGCCTCGATTCCACTGGAGGGGGCTGAGCTAGAGGGCCCGGGATTGGGGACACATTTAGTCTTGAGATTGCTACATGAGACCGATGTCAAACAAGGTGTGACGAGCCGCTGCAGGCATGAACAACCCTCTTCGGTAAATTCTTTATGGAAATATTTATTTCACTTTCTCTTATGCTGTACACCACTCACATTTCAAGCATCATTTGTGCAAACATCAGCCTTCCTCAACACTGTTGTCCACAGTGTGAAGCTTGATTAGGCTCTGTATATTCTCACAGTGCTGAGGATCGAACCCAGGGCCTCAGACGCTCTGGGCACGTGTTCTGTCACTGACCTCCCGGAGCGCCGTGAAGGATTGTGGATGTGCTTTTGAGAATTCTAGACTGTGGGAAAGTGTCTCCAAGAACACCCTGATACCTTTGAGGCCTTTGCAGCCTTCAAACTGACAAGGGCTTACCACAGCTGAAAGAAATGTGTCATTTCCTGGTGGTCCCCATCATGTCTTAATAATGCCCCCTTTTCATCTGTGTCACCAGGCTGGCTCCTCTGTGGCTCCCCTGCGTACTTTTCAAACGCTGAGCACACTTTAGCCCCTGCCTTTGCTCCTCCTGCCTTCTACCTGGGATGTGACTCTCCAGGTGTGATCACCAGGTTTGCAGCTCAGACGTCATCTCAGAGAGGTCTTTTCTGAGTCACCTCTGGAGTCACAGCTGCCCTCCATGGGAGTCCCTTGTCACACCTGGCATTTACGGCTTCCTGCCCTCTCCAACTCCCTCCCAACACCCTGCCATTGCCCGGAGAGTGGGGACTTTGCCCCCTTCCCCTGGTGCCTTTGGTGCCTAGGTCAGTGTATGACTCAGGAAATCACTGATTAGCTCTCTTTATCAGTAAGAAGCTGTTTGCTTAAGGCAGAGTCCAGAGAGGCTCCCTGGAGCAGGCGTGCGTCAGGCCATCAGCCCTCTGGCCCTTCCGCAGAGCCCTGCAGCATCTTGCTTGCCCCTGTTGGAATGCACATGCCATCTGAACAGCCCTTTGCAAGGGTATTTATTTTATCACACACTGAGCATCTTGAGGCAAAGGTCTGTCTTAATTTCCCCCCTTCTGTTGTGCCTGCTGTCTTCCTTTGGGGCTTAGGGCTGAGCTGCACAGGCTGCTTTGCTCATGGTAGACTCTGGCTATCCGCTAACAAGGGATGTGGGTAGTGCTGTTTTCCCTAGGGAGGAGCTCAGTGAATTAACAGTGTGATTTCATATTCAGACTGCTGGCTGTGGCAGCATTTCCATCGTGGATTCCTTTATGTGCTTTTCTTGAGTCTTGGGTAATAAAATTCCATTACTGTGGTCTTTACGAGGAAAGGGACCAACCTTTCTTGTTCACTGCTGTTTCTTTGGTGGCTAGTGTGGTGCCAGATATGTGACTCGTCTCCTCAGTAAAGGCTCACTCATGTTTCATTGCTGATGCTAAATTCAGCTTGCAAGAATTTTTTATTTGCTGTCCAAGTCATCATTTTCAAGTTACAGTATTTGCTTATCTCTTCTGTACAGAATGTTGGAGGAACAAGCCCTCCTGGTCATTGTGAAGGAGCTAGTGTTACTCACAGACCTGATCCTGGATGGCAGGGCTAGAGAGACATGTACCTGTGGCTACCCATATATGCCAGCCTTGAAGTCTTTGCTGGTTACACCACTACTTGCATTTCTTTCAAAGGTGCCTCGTGATCCTAACGAACACAGGCACCTTTCCAGAGAGTGGAACTCTTCCTCCCTCATCACCGGAATCTAGCCTCAAGTGTGTGGTTACAGAGCAGTGATAACCTCTCACACTTCAGTATAAAAGCTGCAAGGGGTCAGCAGGGGACAGTGTAGCAACTCCTGGAACATCCCATGTTCATAAAGGATACGCTCATGGTTTAGAGATACTCACCAATAGCAGTGCTTCATGAATGAGTCTCCAGGCAATTACAGCCATCTCTCCTGCCTGTGGCCTGCAGTGGGCCTGGCTAGTGCTTAGGCAGAAGCCAGAGCAGGGCTGTGGCCATTTTGCCAGGCGGGATTGTGGCAAAAGTCCGTGGGCAGCGAGAGCTCCGGTTTATGGGGTTCTTCCTTCACTCAGAGGAACAAGGTGGGCCAGTAGATGGGAGATTCAGCCCTATGACTCGTACCTCGCTGAACCTGGTCCCCGCTCTACAGAGGCAGAGGTATCAGAGGCTGTCTGGGTTTCCCCAGAGAAGATGAGCCGCCATAGACACCGCCACTTGGTGGAAGTAGGATGACCGGGAAGCATCGCTTGCTTCCTTCCTTGGACGAATGTTCACCTTGTGACTGCTGTCAGCTAGGACAGCTGCTGTTCTTTAAAATGACCCCTGACTTTAGAAAGAACGTAATACTATACTTACTGATGTCTAAACAATGGTTCTTATGTTCTCTTCCCCCTAAAGCCCCCAGCGCTGGTTCTGTGCTGTTAGTTGATGGTCTTACTTCCCATTTCTGTGAGAAAACTGATGCCACCATAAATGAAGCACCTCCCATTTTGGCATCACCTTCGTCACCCTCTCCCTGTATTTCCTTGCATAGTACTGCAGCCTCTCCTGATAATGTGGAAGAGCACGCAGACACCGCTCCCTCTAGCCACCCACAGGCCTTAGGTGCCTATGCCCCCGCCCCCAGTAATCCTTGCCCCTAGCTGTTCTTACCCTTAGCTGTCTTTGCTACCAGCTCTTTGTGCCCCTACTTGCCTGTGCCCACAGCTGACCATGCCCTAGGGGTCTCTGTCTGTTGCTTGCCACGTTGATTCAGTCTTGCTTGTCAAAATGCATATCACTGTAGCTCTCCTGTCTCTTGCTGGCTTTTTACCATTATTTTATACCGGATCTGTTGAGTCAGCATTGAAATATGCCATTATTGTTTCTTCCATTTCTTCTCTATGGAGCCCCTTCGAGCTATTAGATACATCCTCATTTCTTCCTTCTCTAGACAGATTCTTTCAATTGCTTTCTGTATATACTCCCTTCTGTCCCCGTCAGAATGATGGTCAGGCCTTTGTTCCCAGCACTCTGAGAACGCAGCTCTCATTTAGGTTAAGCCCTCACTTGTGTAAGAGTCCTCAGATAGTTTTCCATGTCTGTCCCATCCAACATCTGCTGTTTGCGATGTCTTCCTGTGGCTCCCAGGATGCCCCACTTCTGATGTTCCCTCCGACCCATTAGTTGTTTGTTCCTCTCAGGCTTCTTTCCAGATTTCTCCTGGGCCTCTGCCCTGCCCATTTGCTCAGGCCCACCATCTTCACACCGTTCGTATCTCTCAGCATGCCTGCCATCAGTGATCTCACCTATCTGGGCTTCGGATCCACCTAGAAGCCATCTTCAGCTCAGGCTCACACATCCTCTGCTTTTGGAGAGGCGTGGCCCATCCCGCGCATCCTACACACTCTGTTTTAGAGCTCATGTTGGCACTGAGTTTGCAGAGGATGTGACAGAACAATATGACCTTCGCAGGAAGGTCTCTATCCACTGTGCATCCACAGCACCTATTAAGGTCTCTGGCACATAGTAGGTGCTTAATAGATACCTTGTTGAATGGATGATTTAGGTTGTGAAGGCACCAGTATTTTACCAGCTCTCCGTTTGGATGCCCGGTCTCAACTGTTCCTCCTTCCAGGGCATTTTAGTCATTCACAGATGACCTCTATCTTAGTCAATTTCTTAATAAATCCATTGGATAAAGTGATTGTTCATCTAGATCTATGTTTAATTGATACCAGTCTTCCACCAACCCCCCCCACCCCCGCTCCAGTCTACAGCATAAGTGTATTCTTTATGGTTGACTCAGGAGGCTGCTGGGGGGGGGGCGGGGGCAGGGAGATCTTTGTGAGCCAGAGACCTCTACGTTTAAATTCTTGTTCAGCTAGTAAATAGCTGCAGTGCTTTTGTCAAAATAAAGTAGCCGAGGCCCGTGGCTTCCTCAGTTTGAAAGTGAAATATTTGCTTGGTGGGGCCACTGGGAGAGACTCGGTGCTGAGTGTACAGAACGCAGGCAGCATCAGTGGCCTGTCACAGGCGCTTGCTGATAGCTGCCATGCTGCTAAGGGTGTAGATAGGGTCTTTAGGATTCTTTGCATTTTGAAATTTCTTATGCTTATGTGTATGTGTTTAGTGTTATTCTGGATAGTTTTGCTCGACACAAACTGAAGTCATTTGAGAGGAGGGCACCTCAATTTAAAAAATGCCTCTATAAGACTGGGCTGCAGGCAATCCTATAGAGTGTTTTTGTTTTGTTTTTAAATTAGTGATAGATGGGGAGAGCCCAGCCCATTGTGGGTGGTGCCATCTCTGAGCTGGTGGGCCTGGTTCTATAGCAAAGCAAGCCAAGTAAGCCATGGGGAGCAAGCCAGTAAGCAGCACCCCTCCATGGCATCTGCATCGGCTCCTGCCTCCAGGTCCCTGCCCCGTTTAAGTGCCTGTCCTGGCTTCCATTGCTGATAAACAATGAAAGCATGGCTGTGTCAGCCAAATAAGCCCTTACCTCCCTGCATTGTTTTGGTTATGGTGTTTCATTACAGCAGTAGAAACCATCACCAAGACTAGTGTAGTGTGTATTTGCATGTGTGTAGGTGCATACAAACGGGGGTTTGGGTGCATGTGCACATGTGTGTATAGGCATGTATGTCTTTCTTGATGGCTGTTCACTCCTTATATTAGAATGGTCTCTCAGTTGAACCCAGAGCTCATTGCTTTAGCACTCTGACTGGCAGCTTGCTCCAGGAGATCTTGTCTGAGTCCTATGTACTGGGATTGGTGCTGTGGCTCCCAGCTTTTATGTGGGGTCTGGGGAACCACACTCAAGCACTCCACCACTGAGCCATCTCCCCAGTCCACATTTTGAAAATCTTTAATAAGTTTATAATCCAAAGAAACATTGGTATTTGCTCTTTAACTAATAGAGCATTGCTTCTTTGGTGAAAGCTTGGCTGGACTTGCGGTCCACCTTCAGATTCCTTTCCTTTCAGGAATTTGTTCTGCTATGAAGTTCAAGGATTCCCTTTCAGTACAATTTACTTAGCTGGAATGCTTTGCACTGGAATGTTCTAAGGATATGAACCTCCTAATTAGTTGGAAAGGACTCATCTTGTAAGGAAGACCCTTTCCTATGACCGTGTGCGAGCACTGAACATAATTCCAAAGCTTAGAACAAGCACAGAACACCAGCTTAGGTAGCCGTATGTAGCCAGAGACACTTTCCTGAGCTCTTATATCGATTAACCTGAAGTATAGGCCTAGCAAGTACAGACCACACTATTATACATACACTCTAAACAGGCTGAAAAAGACCTTAAGGAACTTTCTGGCTTCATATCCGGTCAACAGCTGCCACAGTTACGATGTTTATTGATTTTACCTATTGAGGGAAAGGAGGAATGAAAAGGGCCCTGTGAGTACAGCTGTTGAAACAATATACCAAAACATCTTATGTAACACACACACACACACACACACACACACACACACACACACACACACACCACGTAATCCATCTATGTGCACACAAACACACATGGCCTGACACTATTAGATAAAACAAGAGCAAGAGGAAAGTGGGAGAGACGGGCTTACAGACACAATGGTACAGTGTGGAGCACATGTGGAATGAACAGGTGAGTTGCGTCAGTTCCAGAGCAGCTGGGATCAACAAAGGCGGAACGACTCAAGGACGGATCTCGGGCAAAGCAAGACTGGAGCTGGCTGTAGGCAGATGGGCCACCTGTGATTCAGTTCATCGAACTGTCCCTGCCAGAGAGATTGCCTGGCTCCTTCCTCAGTTTATATTTTTCTTGAAGGACTAGGGCAGGTTCATTGGCTGTCACAGAGCTCTTCATCCTGAAATCATCAATTGTGAGTAGGGTCCTGCGTCAGCACCAGCAAGGCAGGTTATTCTTTTTTTCTTTTTTCTTTTTAAACTTTGGTTTGTTTTAGCTTGTGTTTGTTTGTTGTTTTTCGAGACAGGGTTTCTCTATGTAGCCTTGGCTGTCCTAGACTTGCTTTGTAGACCAGGCTGGCCTCAAACTCACAGAGTTCTGCCTGCCCCTGCCTCCCGAGTGCGCCACTGCTCCTGGCAGGAGGGCATTCTTAAACCAAGAAGCAGGACAAGGAGCTAAGACTGGGTTGTGCTGAGGAAATGTTTGTGCGGCTGGCTCCCCCGGGCCTGATTTGCTGGTGATGTGCTCATCCTGATACACGATAGTTAAGGAGGAGACAGAAACAGGAGCCATGGGCAGATGCCTTCCCCAAATACTAAGTAAGGCCAGGTGGCAGGGACAGAGCAGTGCGGTGGCCGCAGCGCGCTTGGCTGTTCGCCAGCTTCCTCAGCTTCCTGCACTGTCCGCTTGGAAACTCTAGGACGAGATGGCTGCTTGAAGCAGCTTCAAGTGTGTCAGTCTCACCAGGCTATTTTTGATGCCATGAAGCCTTCTCTGTTGGCAGGGAGGCTGAGGGGGAGATGGGCACATGGAAAAGGAAGGGCTGTGATTGTCCTGTTCCCAGGGTGACAGTCACAGAACCACAAGTGCTGGTATGTTTTTAAATTGCCCATGAATCCTAAGTGGGATGGTAACCATTTATCTTTTAGATCTCCCAGTTTGCATTGCTGCCTAAGACAGTGAACCAAAATGCAATGATTGTGATGGTCTCCAGCTTTTCTGTGTGATAGAACATTCTAGATTACAATTGTTCAGCTCTGATTCCTCCTTGCCTTCTTTTTTCCTCCCTCTCATCTTCTAGTCCCCTCCTCCTCCTCCCCCGAACTTGTGTTTTTGAGTGGATCTCACATAGCCCAGGCTGCCCTTGAGTTTCCTTTGTTCCCGAGTATAGCCTTGAACCCCTGTTCTTCCTTCCAAATTCTGGCATGACAGGGAGGTGCCACCACTCCCAGTTCTTTGTGTCTCTTGTCTCTGTAACATTATTTAATCATTATTTGCTCATTGGTTTGGCCATCTTCTACTTTCTGTTAGAGAAGAGCCTGTGTCTGCCTCGCTTATGGGTGTGACTCAGCCTTGTCTCTGCTTGGCCTCTGATTCTCTGCTCTGTATTCCACTCTGGCCACACTGTCTCTTTGCTATTCCTCACACATGCCAGACTTGCTCTGCCCCAGGGCCTCTGTACTTGCTGAGCCTTCTGTCTAGAGACTTTTTTCTTCTTCTTCTTTTTTAACTGTGATTTCTGCCTGACTGGCTTCCATTCCCTTTTGACCTTCTCATGGTGACCTTTTCAAGCGATGTCATCTTTGGATCTTTATCTAAAATCCTGCGCCCCTGATTCATACTGCCTGGCTTATTCCCCTCCATTGTCCCCACTCACTGTATTTTCTTCTTTATATTTTTGTTGTCAGTGTTCCTCATTAGAATAAGAGGTCTTTGAGGACAAGGAGCAAATTCTATTCTCCCTCTGCAGGATATCTAGTTTTGTTTTGTTTTGTTTTGATCGGTCTAGGCCCAGTGGACACTCTGCAAATGTTTGAATTAATGGATGCGTGTAAGTGATGTGTGCTGAGAGACTGGTGTGCAACGGGCATGGTGTGTGTGTGTGTGTGTGTGTGTGTGTGTGTGTGTGTGTATGTGTATGTGTGTGTGTGTATGTGTGTGTGTGTGTGTATGTGTGTGTGTATGTGTGTGTGTATGTGTGTGTGTGTGTGTGTGTGTGTGTGTGTGTGTGTGTGTGTACAGAGATCCACCTGCCTCTGCCTTCTCATTGCCAGGATTAAAGGCTCGTACCACTATCCCACATAAGAAATGAAGCACACCTCTTTCTCTTTCTGTCTCCCACTCTCTAATGAGAACCAGTGTAGTTGCTTACACTTTATTTCTGTTCTTTTTCCACTTGTATGTGTTCATTGTCCACACCACTGGTAGCACAAACAGAAGAAGAGTTTCCCACCCCCGTGTCTCGGCCCCTTTTGTCGCCGTTGCTGTCTCCATCCGTTGCCTTTGTTCTCCTAGTTTTCCTTCTACTTTCATGTCACATGTGCTAACATACTTCATGTACGTGGAAGATCTAGGAACTACAGGTGAGGGAAGATGTGATACTTGTCTTTCAGAAACTGGCTTCATGCAATACGATTATCTCTGGTTACATCCATTTTCCTGCAAGAGATACAACTTTACTCTTTTTTCTTAATAAGAAACCCTATTGTGTAAATATTCCGGGTTTGCGTCCTTTACCCACTCCCCTGTTGCTGACACCTAGGTTAGCCATTATGAGTAGAGCTGCAGTGGACAATAATGGGCCGGAGTCTTTGTGGTCTGCTGACTTGGAGTCCTTTGAGTAAATGCTCAGGAGTGATAGAGCTGGGCTGTATAATAGATGCATTTTTAGTTTTGTTCCTTGGTTGATTTTTGAGACAGGGCCTCACTTTGTAGTCCTGAGTGGCCTTACCTCACAGTGATCTACCTGCCTCTGTCTCCCAAGTAAAGGGACTGAAGGTGCATGTCACCACTTCTAGTCGTTTTTAGTGTGTCACGAGACCACCATACTAATTTCCGCAATGGTTGGACTAGTTAGAAAGACTGCAGTTCCTCTAAGTGGCTCCCAAGATGCTCCTTTAAAGCACCAAGTACATTCTACCTTTGCTATTTGTACCAATTACTTTTCTTATCACTGTGACCGAGTAATGGACAAGAAGCAACTCACAGGAGAAAGGGTTGATTTTGGCTTATAGATGGAGAGCACGCAGCATCATAGTGGAGAAGGCTTGGTGGAACTTGTAGTAGAAGAGCGCAAGCTGGGGACTCAGCTCAGCTCAGTGGGCCAGGAAGCAGGGCCAGACTATACCTTTGGGGCCTGCCGGCAGTGACCTGTTCCCACCAGCCCAGCCTTGCATCTTAAAGCAGTGGTGTGCATATGTGTGCATGATGGAGTGGGGAGGGGACGTGCATGATATGGAGCACATGCAGCCTTCCGGGGACAACTTTGTGGACTCCTCGATTCTCTTCTTCCCCCTGTGGGCGGGTTCTTGGGATCAAACTCAAGTCAGTAGGGGCGAGCAGCTCACAGCTGTAACTGCTGAGCCATCGCACCAGCTCCAAAGCACTATTTTCATGATCTTACATGTCTTAAAATTAAATTTATTCTTTTCAATTTCATATACATGTACTGTATTTACCTCATAATGTCCCCCTCCTCCCCCAACAACCTCTCTCCTGTCCTGTAATTCCACCCCCACACCTAATTCCCACTTCCTCTCAAATTCCGATCCTTTCTTTCTTTTTTTTTTGCTTATTATTGTTATGTATATATTTATAAATGTTTGAAAAGGACAGAGGGAATCATATTCTATATTTATAAGCTTTTAATTTGACTTGACTTTATGTGTTTTGAAAATATCTCTTGTAAGTGAGGAGAAAATGGCAGGAGAAAATTTGGCTTCATTAGCTTTTATTATCTATCAAAGTGACTTAGGAGAATCTATATTATATACCAAACAGCCAGTAGTTCTGTAGGAAATGGAAAAGTACAAAGAAAAGCCCCTTTCCTAAGGTCTACAGCCCAACATTCCTGGGCATAGTCACTATGATATGAGGCTGAGGATGGGAAGCGAGACATGCCAGGAGGTCTAGCGCCGTGCCTGGCTCCCAAGGCATCAAGGGTGTGGCCTCTGAGGCGGAGCTTTCTAGACATGGCTATAGGGCACGCAAGATGCGATCAAAGAAAATAGTGGCTGAGAGAGGTGAGGGATAGGGAGCAGACTCGTTCATTCTTGGTGTTCATGTTAGGCCAGGCTTTGTGTCAGCCACTGCTCCTTGCTCTGGCAGAGAAACAACATAAAAGAGTCTCGGGTGAGAGTCCTTTGGGGTCCAATGAAGACAGAGGAGGGACGCCTTCGTGCTCCTTGCTGGTGAAGGAACTGAATAGAGCGTCAAGATGTGATGATGAAGGCTGCATCGGCAGTATGTGTGGTTCCGGGGTTTGAGGTTCACCTGTGTGTGGTTTGGAAAACCAGGTGGCAGAGACCCCAGACTAGCAGAATTAGCTTAGAGTGTTGTGATTGCTAGGGTTTTCTTGTCACAGGTGTGTGTCCAGTTACCTGGAGCTTCATTTTTGGCTCCTCGCTTTTACCACCTCACAATTCCAAGACTATTGAGGGTGCACTGTGGGGGCGGCATGCCACAGCTGTGGCCAGGCCTGAGCTCCAGGCAAAGTGCACAGGGTGAAGAGGAGGAGCCAGAGTCAGCATTGAGTTCTTGGCTAAGAGAGCTGGTTAAGAGTTGCTCTCTGGGTGAACTCACTCATTATGATAATTTCTAATTCAATCCATTTGTCCACAAATTTCCGGAATTCCTTGTTTTTAATAGCTGAGTAGTATTCCATAGTGTAAATGTACCACAGTTTCTTTATCCATTCTTCTACTGAGGGACACTTAGGCTGTTTCCATGTTCTGGCTATTATAAATAAGGCTGCTATGAACATGATTGAGCATATGTCCCTTGTTTGGTGGAGAATTTTCTGGGTATATTCCAAGAAGTGGAATAGCTGGGTCTTGAGGAAGCCCTATTCCCATTTTTCTGAGAAAATGCCAGATAGATTTCCAAAGTGGTTGTACTAGTTTGCATTCCCACCAGCAATGAAGGAGTGTTCCTCTTTCTCCACATCCTCGCCAGCATATGGTGTCACTTGAGTTTTTGATCTTAGCCATTCTGATGAGTGTAAGATGGAATCTCAGTTTTGTTTGATTTGCATTTCTCTGATGACTAATGAGGTTGAGCATTTCTTTAAGTGTTTCTCAGCCATTTGATATTCTTCTGTTGAGAATTCTCTGTTTAATTCTGAGCCCCATTTCTCAACTGGGTTATTGGGTTTGGTGGTGTTTACTTTCTTGAGTTCTTTATATAGTTTGGATATTAGACCTTTGTCAGATGAAGGGTTAGTGAAGATCTTTTCCCAATCTGTAGGCTGTCGCTTTGTTCTGTTGACAGTGTCTCCTGCCTTATAGAAGCTTCTCAGCCTCATGAGGTCCCATTTATTAATTGGTGACCTTAAGGCCTGGGCTGTTGGTATTCTGTTCAGGAAGTTGTCTCCAGTGCCAATGTGTTCCAGGATCTTCCCCACTTTTTCCTCTACCTGATTTAATGTCTCTGGTTTTATGTTGAGGTCTTTAATCCAGAAGCAAAAAGAGTCAAATGGTATATACTCACTTATATCGAGACACTAGCCCAAGGGGCATGTCCCATGAAAGTCTTCACTTACCAGGAAAGTGAGTCAGAGGGCAGGGCATCCTATTGGGACTTTAGGTAAGAGAAGCATGGGAGAATGGGGAAATAGAAGGATCCGGAGGGTCCTAGAAACCTACAAGAAGAACATTATGATGAGAAGATCTGGGTCCAGGGGTCCTGCTCAAACTATGGCACCAGCCAAGGACAATACGTGCAGTAAACTTGGAACCCCTACCCAGATCTAGCCAATGGGCAGGACATTCTCCACCGTTGAGTGGAGAGTGAGGTCTGACTTTCATGCAAACTCTGGTGCCCCATTTTTGACTACGTCCCCTTGATGGGGAGGCCTGGTGGCACTCAGAGGAAGGATAGCAGGTTACCAAGAAGAGACTTGATACCCTATGAACATATACAAGGGGAGGAGGTCCCCTGAGTCACAGACATAGGGAAGGGGAGTAGGGGGAAAGCGGGAGGGAGGAATGGGAGGATACAAGGGATGGGCTAACAATTGAGATGTAATATGAGTAAATTAATAATAAAAAAAGAGTTGCTCTCTGCCTCTGTGTGAGGGCTGCAGGTGACTTCCATGGAGAGTGCTGGGATTCCAAGCTACAATTTAGAAGGCTGTCTTAATATTTTTACTCTCAACAGTAAGCTAAAGCTGACGTTGGCAGGCTTATTCAACAAATGTAAAATAACCAGAAAAGACATTCTGAAGCATTCTGGAATAGAACAGATGGACCGAGCAACCATGTTAAAAACAGCAAATTACAACTTGAACTTCAGTTAATCATAATCAAATTTCTCGATCCTTAATTAATTTGAAACATCTCCCCAGGTAGTTTTCTATTTCGGTTTCTTTTACTTAAAAGACCTTGTTATTATAGGGCACCCCAGTTAAAGGTGCCTCATGCTTGACACCTGAGCCAAAACTCCTTGTCGTTTAGGAAATGATATCCTTGCAAAGTTTCAGAAGTAGCCATTCCATACACAGGTTCACAGGGGGTTTTATTTCACCTTCTGCTGTCTTAGAGATGATCAAAACCATATTCAAAACCTCCCCTTGCACGAATCAAGGTTGTCCTGGACTTAACCTCTGTCCCCAGCCAGCTGCTGGGAGGGTCTGCCTCTGCCAGGTGGGGCTGTGAGTGACGGAATGGGGGGGGGGCAGATGGCCTGGGCTTGTCAAGCCTTAGTTTTATACTGCTTCTTGTCTACGTGCACACAAGCTGAGTCCTTGTGGGCAAGGACGCAAGGTGGAGGCAGGGCAGTTAGGCACCGCATGAAATGATGCTGAGACCTTCCTGAGACTAAGCAAGCCAAGACAGGCAGAAGAATCTGGGGTGAGGCTTAGAAAAAGGAGGGCAAGGGTGCTACTGTAACCTGGTAGACGGGTAGCTACATCTTTTCAAATTTCATCCCAAATGGGCTTCAGATACATAGGTCCATAGACACATAGGCCACCACGGCTCACTTGCCCTCATGATGCTGTCCTCCAGCTGTCACCAACATGGCCTTCTCTGCTTTTCACAGCCTCCTGTGAACGAGAAATTTGGCAGCACTCATGTATACCGTACTCTAAAACTGACTTTTTTCATTTGAGGGGATTGTGAAGGAATGCAAAATGTGATGACCGGGAAGCCCATAAAGCTAGCAAGTGAATAATCACACGCTCCCTTGTTTTTCTCATTTGTCCTCAATGATAGGCTTGTGCCTGGTTTCATCTCAACACCGTGCTTCCACAGACAGTGCCCAGCCGATGCTTTGGCGCTCAGCACGAGCACTTAGTGCCGCATACTGTTCTTCCCCGACTGGGCTTGGAACTGAGTTCTCAGTACTGACACAGCTCTCTTCCGTAGACACTGAGCGCCCAACACCGCAGCACTGCTCTGCTGCTGACTGTGAGTCCCCGGCAGTGTTCGGCAGTAAGTTAGCAGTGTCGCTGCCAGCTGCTCTCAGTCGCTAACCCAGGGAACAGAGGAAGGACTTGTTCACACTTGGTCAGCTCCTTTGTGCCCTCTGTCACTCACCATATTGCTGTCTATACAACATGTACTTGTTTGGGCAATTAATTAAATGTGCATTTTAATTGATCCCATGTACCTGACTAGAGGAAGAGAGTTCCCTGTTGTAGAGCATGAGTTGAGACTTCTTCCCGGCCAAGGGCAGCTTTGTATTAGAACCCAATGTTTCTCTTCTAGTGATTCCGTATAGTGCTTAGCATGGTGAGGCAGGTACTTGATACTTGTTCAGTGAATAAAAACACAGATGAGATGCCCCTGCTTTTCTAGTGCTGTGATGGATGTTCATTTGTAATCCCAACTTCATCTTTTCTCCTCAGCGTCTTCTCATAGGTGTTCCACATATATGTTCAACATGGTTGGCACATGATAGTGAAGGTAGGATGTGCTGGTAGGTAATGAGGGAAGGCACACTGAGCAGGAGTTGGATGATCCAGGTCTGGCTGCCTGGCCAATCATGGGACCAGTCACAGCCAGTAGAGAGGCCAGGTGTCCCTCAAAGATGGCTTACGCAGCTCAGTGTGTGTGTGTGTGTGTGTGTGTGTGTGTGTGTGTGTGTGTGTCTGGAATTCTTGGTATTGGCTGAGCTTCATACACATATGAGTGCCTTCTCTTGTCATCGGACTGTGATGGGATGCTGAGATACAGGATATGTGGCTAGCAGACGTACACTTCTCCCCTTCTTCCCTGGTATCTTGGAAAGCTGGTACTTTACTGTGTCTAGAAAAGTACCAATTAGTGAGTAAAAAAGATAAACTGTGAATATAGAACACTAAGAAACCACAAGCTCTTACAGTTGTCCATAGGATGTAGCCTTGAAAGAAGCAAGATTAACCTTATGTCTGTTTTCCATTCTCCAAGGCAGGTACGCACACACACATCACATACTGGTGAGATTGTTTCTCTCTCTTAACAGCTATCTTGTATCTTCTGTCCCAAAGTGAAGTGTCAACAAGAAAATCTTGATATTGCTTCTGTAGCCTGCTCCGGACCATGACCAGTCTGAGGCAGGGCAAATGCTAAAACACTCCATGTCTTTCTTTAATGTCAAGACTGGAAAGACAGTAAGTTGTATCTAATTTAAATACAGGACAGCTACGGCACGGAGAGAAACAGACCCAGTGTCCAAGGGTTGGGCAGTAGCAAAGCTGTATCTCTGAGCCTTGTCATCTCTCTCCTCCCCACCTTGGCCCTGTCAGTGAGTTCATCTGGAGGCACCAGAAAGTCTTGTAGGCCAACCGAAGCTCGGTTCATTCTACCCACATCTCAGGGTTCCTGGTGGATGCTGGTGGAAGTTGGAACAACATCTGGATGTCTTGAAGCAGCTGCCCCCAGGGGAGCCTTCAGCTGCTCTCACAGCCTATGTGGATTTCTGGGTCAGCTCCCCTCTGAGGCCTCTGGTGCTGCACTCGGGCTCTGCAGCCCTACTTAGTATTCTGGTCTTGGCGGGAATGCATCCTCCCATGATGCCGTGCGACTGTCCTGGCATGTCTCTTGTTCTACTTTGCCTTTTAAGTGACTCGGAAAGTGATCCTTCCTATGTAAGTGTCTTCTGCTTTGATAAGCATGTAAATCCTCCATTCTTTCCTATGGTTTTCTTACCGAGCCATCTTACTTGCCTTCGAGCATTTCGTGTTACCCTCCTCAGGGGCTTTCTTCTTGGTGAGTCTGTACTGTTTATGGTTGGGGGGCTCTGCCAGGTTGGATGTGAGGTGCCAGGCAGAGGGCAGGGATGTGGGCCACTGCCTTGGCATCTCGCTAATGTGCTGGCCCATTAAAGAGCTTCACGGTGCTAAATTGGCATTAGTTTCCCCGCCTGGCTTAGTCTGCCCTGAAACAGTGAGATCAAGGGATAAAAGTGGGCACCTCATAGTTGTTCAAATCCTTTTTTTGAAACTCAAAAGGAGAGAGTCTGTACCCTGGGGCCTTGCCTTCTGTTAGAGATAGCAGCTGTAGGATATAGTGTGTTAGTGCCCCTAAGCAGAGCACCATCAGCTGGCAGCTTTGTAGTTTCAAGGATACGTACATTTCCTACTCGGAGCAAGGGCTGCTGCTTGCCAGCACAAGCTGTTCTCAAGTCAAGGGAAGACCATGGAAAAATCCAAACGGGCCCCTAGGAACAGGTAGGGTTGCTCACTTAGGTCCACACCTGTATCTGGGGACCATGAGATTTAGGAGCCGAAAGGAGCAAGGGCTAACCCCGGGGGCACCTGGGAACCTCAGTGTGACCATCACTCTATTCTCGTGCTCCTCTGGGTAATTCTCACTCATTTGAGAGCTCATTTGGTGGTTTAGTAAGTGCACTGAGAGGGAGGCAGAGCATGTACTATCCTCAGCATTTTTTTTTTATATCCAGGAGGCAATGGACACGGGCGGCTGTAACTAATACAAGGCAGTAGGTGTCATTAGAAACTCAGACGTGTGTGGCATAGGGGTGGGCTGGGGTGGGGAGAGCTAAGTGGTTGGATGGTCGGCTTTGCTGCATTTCTTCCAGGGCTTCTTCCATTTTGTTGCTATTATCTATAGGTCCCATAATAGCCCCGCTTGCTTCTACCTGACCATCTTGTTGCTTCAGAAGCCCCCTTGTGCTGCTTTGTATACACCTGTGCCTGGCCACGCAGTTCCTAGGAGCCCCGAGGCAGGAGTCAGAAGGAGAAAGGCTTGCCAGTCCCTGCTCAGGGGGGCTTACCCTCGCTCACCCGCCCAGGCTTGTGTTGGGGTCTTGTTTCCCAGCTGAGCCAGTGGCTCCTTGAAACAGGAGGGAAGACCTCTTCTTCAATATTCCCGGCCAATAACTGCTGCGCTGGGGATGTTGTCTTAATGAAAGGCTTAGAAGAGTGTGTATCTGCAAAGTGCCCATGGCTCCTGCCTGCCATACTGTCCCAATGATTCTATTAGAGTCCGTTGGTTCTGGTTTGGAAAAGCAGGGTGGTGGGAGGGCATGGAGAGACAGAGACGTCTCAGTAGACAAAGACGTGAGGCCTTCCTGAAGAACAGAAAGCTTGATTCACACCCTTTTTTTCACACTTTTTAAAAGAAAAGGATATGTCAATTTGCACTGCCTAATTCCTTTTTTTTTCTTTTCTTTAATGTGGGTCAGAGCTGCCTTCTTCACATGCCTTTGTCCAGTCACAGCTAGACTCCTGGTGAAACGCTTGCTTCAGAAATCAAGTTTAATTAATAGAAACAGCAAAGGTGAAACACAGGGCTGACAACCCTGGTGAGACACGACTTCTTGCCTGCCCAGAGGGGCCTCCCACTTAGGGAGCCAGGATCCTGGGAGTGAGGCTAGGGCGCTGGCCAACAGCGTCTAGCTTGGATTTGCTTCTGAGCAGATATGGCTGGCCCACTTACAGTCTACATGCCAGAAAAAAAAATTTATTGTCTTAAATTTTTTTTGACAGGAAGAAACAACAAAACAGACTCTGGGTTGGGGCCAGGCACAGAACTTGAAGCCAAGTTGACCTATTTTCGCAGCTTTATCAAAGCCTGCTTTGTAATTCCACTTCCCAACATAACTGCTGCCTCGTGAACTGAGCACCTGACTCAGTTCTCACAGGCGAGAGCATGGAGACCTTGCCCTTGTGTCAGGGAGCTGCTTGCTGCTGGCCTGGGGCTGAGGCTTCCCAGAGCCCACTGATAATGACATTTCTACAGGGGACAAGACCTCATGGGGTAGGGGCAGTGGGCAGAGGCAGCCCTCTAATTGCAGGGTCATTCCTTGCCCAAAGTGCTTTTTTTTCTTCCGAGCCAGGGTTTCTCTGTGTAGCCCTGGCTGTGTAGAGCAGGATGGCCTCCAACCAAAGTGCTTTAATAACTTGACCCCACCCCACTTGACCTTGCCGACTTCCCAGTGATGTGTCCTCTATTTTACCCTTGACACCCATAGTGGAGGGAAGCGCAGCTCACATGGGCAGGTGGTGAGAAGCCTGCATGATGCTGTCCCGGTGGCATGCACAGGCCACAGCCGAGCGCCTGCCTAGGGGCTGCACCTCAAGGCACCTGTTTCTTTTCACATTTTTTTTTTCTTATTTGATTTAAATAGTTCCGGCTATGGTTCAGGAACAAAATAGGTTCCAAGTTGTGCGTAGAGTCCATGTGTGATGGGCCAGAAACTGCTCTCCTCTTGAGAACACTGGAACTCTCCCGAGGATTCTAGCAAGGGGTCAGACACCTCATTGGTATGGGTATCAGTCCTTGTGGGCTGTGAATCAATCTCACCACAATGTGTGATGGTTAAGGGAATTGATTCATGCAAAGAAGAGGCATTTTCCACTGGGGTTTCCCTGTGTTTGTTTGCCCTCCCGCCACTTCCCCACCCGTGTGTGTGTGTGTGTGTGTGTGTGTGTGTGTGTGTGTGTGTCTGGAATTCTTTGTACTGGTATTTCACTTCCTTGAAAAGTAAACAGCTGTTAGCCCCGGGCCACCTACTCTGTCCATGCTCTGGTTTTCCTCATTTCTCTGATGCAGTAGTTGGTACCTATTCTTGCTACCACTCTACGTTGTCTCCAGTGCTAAGAGAGAACTCATTGTCACCTATAATCGTGCTGGACTGCACACAATATTTACAAGGACGGGAGACTATCTGTGGTCGTGTAAAACTAATATTAGTTATTTGTTTTGTTTATTTGTTTTGGGACAGGCTCTCACTGGGTACCCCCTTCTGGCCTGGAACTCACAGAGATTCACCTGCCTCTGTCTTCAAGTGCTGGTTAAGGGCTGTGCACAGCCACACCCCTTGACAAAGTGGCCAGTTCGAGGAAGGGAGGTAGGACTGTGGACTCGGTGGGACAATTCCAGTTTGTGATGCCTGTAAAATGCCAGGTGGTGACACCAAGAAGGCTCTTGGACACAGGGTTTGGGAAGTGCAGGCTTCAGACTCATTGACACAGTGAATAGTTGAAGCAGTAGACTTGACCCAGGCCACCACAGTCCGAGTTCAGATCAGAGCCGGGGCTTAGAGATGCAGCCATGTCTGTGTTTGTTTAATGGAGACTGTTCCTTAAGTCTCAGACAACATCCTGTAATGCCAAAGGGAGGCCTGTCAGTAAGAAGGGCGGCGAATCAATATTGTCTGTGTGCAGCGACTCTAATCAGCAGTGGGCGGGTGAAGGAGAGGTGGGCATGCTTCTGCAGCCGCACTTATTTAAGGCTGTACACATCCCACCAAGTTGTACCCCAATTTACTTAATTAGCTTCTTGCAGTACGCTCTTGCAAGAAGGAATGGTTCTGCAACATATTCACAGTGTTCTCAAATTTGGGATTAATTCTTTGGATACATTCCCAGAGGCATTTCTTCAATTAGAAGGTACATGCATTTTTATGGCCCTTAGTGCTACAAAGGCAGCTGGTTGTGTATAAAAGGCAGCTTGGGCAGGCTGGGGGAGGGGGTAGGTGATTTCTCACACTAATGTCCAAAAGGCCTACTCTTTTGGGTCTCATAGGACCCCTCCGTGGGGCACTCTGAAAGCACAGAGACGGGCTTCCTTCTCTGACTCACTCGTCAGTGTCCACTGAGCACCTGAAGTCGCTGCTCCCAGAACAGAAGAATGACTCAGAACAAGCCTCGCTTCCAGCCTGGGGCTGGTGGCCTAATAGCTGGGTGGATGTGCAGATAATTGTAACGGAGGATGCATCTGCCTAATCTGGCTTCCCTGCAAAGCTGGGGGCTGGGGAGATCAGAGCAGTGCTTCACAGGGGTCACAGAAGGAAACGACTTTGAGATGACGCTGCCTAAGAGCTGGACAGAGAGGTCAACAGGCAAGACCCACTTCACCTGGGAGGAGTTGAGTCTCGGATGTGGCCAGGAGTCTTAAAAATATGCTTTTTAGTTTTTGAAGTATTACAGATGAGGCGCCAGGCTGGAAGCTTAGAAAACGGAGTTATTCTTCATAGTTACTCCGAGGCGAACAGATCCCGATCCTTTTCGCTGGTGGGAAATATAGAGATCTTTAAGTTAGGGAACGGAACGGTCTTCATTAATATTTTTCACTTTTTACTTTTTTTTTTTTTTTTAAGAAGAGCTTTGGTTTTCTAGCCCCTCCACTGTGCGTTTGCTCACTGCCACAGCTCTAGTCACCACAGTTTCTGACTGGCAACAGATGTTTGAGTCTTTACTTCCTCAGATCCACAGGGATTTTCTTCATGCAGAAATCAGTGTCTTTCCCCCAGTTTAATTAAACCTTTAATGAATATTTTATCAAATGAAGTCCATGTCTTATATTTCATTATTCATGCTGTTTACAGGCCCCTTTCTTATTAGCATAATTTATAAACTAAGATTATAGGAGGAATGATTGTTTAAAGACACTGGCTTCACATTCAGCTGCAGGAGACAGCGTGGCCTCTGAAGTGTGTATTTTGCCTGGGGTGACAATTCCAGTGCACGTGGCCTGAGTGTTAACTTGTCCTGTGGCACTTCCTGGGACTTGGGCGTGATGCAGCTGTGTAGAGTCTGTGGAGGTGAGTTCGGATTGGCTTTGTCCTGACTGGGTGACTGTAGCTAGCCTCTTGTTCAAGGTCAAGGTCATTTTTCTCAGTTCACTGCCCAGATGTGGCCTAGTTCCCTGGTGGCTTTGCTAGTTAGCTTGTAATGTCCCCTCCGACTTGTATCTGAATCTTATGGCCCTGCCCTTCTGTGCGCTGGCCTCCCTTCCCTCCCTCTTTTCTCACTCTTACTCTCACTGTGACTTTGTGGCATGGATAATGGTTTCAGCTTCTAGCCCCAGCGTTCTCTTCGATAGCCTGTCTGTCCTGTCTGTGTGCTCAGGACCGCCCCGTCTGTCTCCATCACACAGCAGAGCTGCTTAGGCCTTTCCCACACTTCCATAGGCGTCCTTTCCTTTGGTCCTCTGCATCCCGCCTTAGGATGGGCCCAGCTAGCTCACGTCCCGCTCACCCACCACCTTCAGCTCAGCTACTTCCCCTCTCTGTGACTGTCCTTCCATGTTGGGCTCTTTCTGTTCTAGTCAAAAAGTGCTATTTCTTCCATCTCAGGACCCTTGCCCAGTCTGTCCCCTCTTCCAGGATGACACTTCCCTCTCCTTTTCCACTACCACTTTGGGTTCCTGATCATTGCTCATTTTCTGGGAAGCCTTCCGGGACTGGCTGGGATCAGCTGGCTCTCCTGCAGCACCTGTCCTGGCCTACCTTGGAATTGTTGCTTATTGTCTATGTACTTTTCTTTCTAAGACCTGGCCTAGGTTTTGTAGGGCAGACCCAAATTTCAGACCTTCTGTTTCTTCATGTCCATGAAATGTCCTAGAAATCCTATTATTTTGGCATCCAAATGCCATCTCTGACTGTCTCTTGTAATCAGAAGTAGATCAAAAAAACCCTTTGTCAGCAGGAGTGCCCTGATTTTTAGTTCACAAAATAACCGTGGTCATCCTGATTATAATTTCTGTTGTCTGGGCATGTTGTCTAGTGACTTTGAAGGGCACAGGTATTGGACCAACTTCTTGAGCTAAATCCTAACTTCATTAATTGTAGCAGAGTGACACTGGGGCAGGGATCTCTCGGAGCCTAAGCTCGCAGAATATCTACAGTATGAGAATAGCACCCACCTCCTGGTGTTGAGGGGACTGTCTGTGACGTAAGGGAGTGGCCCCTTAAGCATTCTGAGGCACACATGAGCATCTGGGATGTACTGGCTGCTGTTCGTGGGGGGTGTTCTCTACTTCCTGTGGTGCTTTGTACTATCTTTTCACCCTACACATGGGATTTTAATAAACATTCGTGGACTGAAAGACACAAGTTGAGTGGGCATGGAACCCTGGCATTTGAAGCCATGACTCAGAGCCCTTCCCTCCTCTCCAGTCTCCAATCTGCCTTCTCAGAGAGCCCGCTCACGTCAGGGTCACTGTGCTGTGCATCTCTCACATAACAAGGAGATGATTGTCATGCTATCTGGGTGGCTGCAGTTCTTTCCTGGAACTCTGCATCCTCCTCCCCTCCCCCTCCCCCCACCCCCCACCCCCAGTACCGCAGCCTTCCCCGGTGTCCCTTAGGATATCTTCCCAACTCCGCTGCTCCTGTCTGTGTCTCTGCCCATTCAGTACGTGGCTTGATTTACACTAGTATTTTGCTTTGTAGTTGTGTGATTATAAACCACTGAGGGGGAAAGGTGACATTTTTCCTTTCCTGGGAACGTCACAAAGCATGGAGGGACTCGGGACTCCCTCATCATTTCAGAAAAGCTTACAGGGAGAAGTAACCACTTGACCTAGTATGGTGTCGCTTTAGTGGTTCTTGGGCATTGGTTCACATCCTAAGTGCGTGTTAAACTTCACATCACCTGTCATGTTTTGTTACCAACTTTTGGCAAAACTCAGTGACAGGTTCTTTATCCCTTCTGCTACTTTTCTTCCTTTGTCTTTATAGAAACAGCTGATTTTTTTTTTTCCGAGACAGGGTTTCTCTATGTACCCTTGACTGTCCTGGACTTGCTTTGTAGACCAGGGTGGCCTTGAACTCACAGAGATCTGCCTGCCTCTGCCTCCCTGATTGCTGGGATTACAGGTGTGTGCCACTGCACCCAGCTCAGCTGATTCTTTTAAACCAAATGTCATTTCTCCACTTATCGATAGAATGAAAGTGCCAGAGTGGCTACCTACCGTGCAACAGGTATCATTAACCAGGCAGGGCTCTATGGAACTGCATGCTGATGGGATGAGACAGAGCTTGAGCGCGCGAGCAACTTATCTTCTACTGGGAAAGGCAGTGAGTGATGAGAAGAGGGCAAGGTGGTGCCGCTGTGTGCTGGGCACCCAAGGAGGGCGGGCCTCTTAGGAAAGGTGACATATAAGCAGAGGCTGGGGAGCAGCAAGGGACATCCAGGGAAAGTGTCTTTGAATGTAAAGACACAGCAAGAGCTGGGAGTGTGTATATACATCTGTTGTCTTGGGAAGGTAAGGAAGTGCTCTGACTGGAATGGAGTGGGACGGAAGGGCTTGGAAAGTCATAGACAGGATGTAGAGAGGGCCTTGGGCTGTGCTGTGGATCATGTAGAGAGCCACTTGGAGGTTTGGAGGAGAGGGACACAGTATAACTAATCTACCATCACTTCAGGTCTCTCGTGCACTTAGAGAAAGTGAACCAACAGGCTAATTAGGAGGAAGGGAGGAACTTCCTTCTATTTTAGCAGAAGGGCACTTGCCTAATTACGGGCATGGCCTGTTCCAGGGAAGACTCCACTGCTCTGCAGCTGTTGTCCATGCGTCCTTGGCAGCCAGTGTTCTAAACTGTAGCACCTCACACCCCCTCCCCCCTCAGCCCTGGTTCCTCCACCCCCTTATCTTTTCTCAACCTGTGAGCAGGGTTAGTAGTTTTCAAAGCTAAGTGTAGCATTTAGGCAGGAATGCAGGCTTTTCTTAAGGTCTTCCAGAGCTGAAACTGTTTGAAGGAAAATGAAGGAATTGAGCCAGCTGAGACCCAAAGCCAGTCAGTCATTCGAGCCACAGCTTATGGGCAGCATCATGGAGTTCATCTTTACTTGGAGATAGAACAGGATGGAAGATTGTTTTCAATTAAAAAAAAACTGTTGCAAAGAAAGAGCTTTTATGGGACAGTGTGATACAAAACTGATTGTGAATAGGAAACTGTTTCCTCTCCGTTTCAACCATCGTTTCTTGTGTCTAAGCTTCCTCCCTAGCAATTGATTCAGGCCCAAATGATAAGTAAGGGAGAGACAGTTGAGGTGAATTTAACTGCCTCTCCAAAACACTTCTGCATCGCTCTCCCACAGTAGATGCCTGTAAGCAGTTAACACCTTAGAAGAAATATCCCCAAGGTCAGCATACTTACTGTCCTCCCAGAGACACTCTAGCAGTTGATGGTGACCAGGAGGTAATTTGATTGCAGCCCAGCTCAGAAGAGAATGCTCCCATCTCTCAGGGATATTAAAGTCACCGACATACTGTTGGCACTGAAGTATAAGGAGCAAGGGGAAGAAAAAAGAGTGGTGGATAATTTTCATCACCCCACCCCATGCCTCCTTACCCCATCCCCTGCTGCCACCACCACAGCCACCTATGACCTGCCTCTTGCACTTGGAGCACCCGCAATGGCATGATGGCTGCAATCCAGCCAGCTTTGCATGGGCTCCAGTCAGGACGCATGAAGTTGGGTACACACTCCAGGGAACTGCTGCTTTTCTTAGAAGGCATAGAAAGTGAAAGAGGAAAGGAAGGAGCTTAGAAAAGGAAGACAGGAAGTTAAGTTCAGTGAGAAAACCCACTAGGCCCAGGCAAAGTCTACCGTATTTGGAGCACATGGAATAGAGATCATACATGTGCCTATGCCCCACCTCTATGCAAATGCTAAAGGAATGGTCCATTAATATAAGGAACCCCACCCATGGGTGGGAAGTCATACCAATGGCCACACTGAAGAAATAGCTCCAGGGGCTGGAGAGATGGCTCAGAGGTTACGAGCACTGGCTGCTCTTCCAGAGGTTCTGAGTTCAATTCCCAGCAACCACACGGTGACTCACAACCACCCATACCAACCATCTGATGTCCTCTTCTGGCCTGCAGGTGTATATACAGACAGAGCACTCATATACATAAAATAAAAAAATAAAAAGAAATAGCTTCAGACATGTAATTGTGCTACTTTAAAGCACGTGAAGCAACATGCCCAGTCTCAGAGCCAGCTGCCTCAGTTCAGAAAGGACGACAACTGAGCATGCTCAAGGCCAGAAGCCAGCCAGATGCAGGATGCTCAGGCGAGTCTGCTTCTGTCAGGTGGTCCAGGCACCTCCTATGTGTTTGTTGAGCACCATCTAGGCAGAGGCCTATTCTGGTCCTGCATATATTTAGTGGACAGGCTGCTCTTGGAAGTTGCTTCTACCAGGGCAGGCACATGAACACGTGTTTTGTTACTTTCCCTGGGGAAATGTCCACAGTCAAAATAGGATAAGAGAGACAAGGTGGGTGCCGGGGCAGGGGCGGGGGAGGGGGGACTGTAGTTAGTGTGAGATATCAACAGAGGTCAGGAGGAAGCAACAGATGTCCAGAGAACTCCTCTTTGAGTTGGGAGGGACAGAAGGAAGTGGGGGTGTCTATATGCTGTCTGGGAACACAAGGAGTCGGAAGTTAGATTGGAACAGAATGGCCGCTGACAGTGACAGACTGAAGAGTTCCACTCGGGTCTAGCTTGGTGAACCATGGGCAACTTCTGTGGCAGCTCCAGGAAGAGACTCTCCCTAGCAGGTGTTTGCCACTTGCTGGGGCGGGGGTGTTACCCAGTGCCTCCTGTGCGGTTCCAGCCTTAGGGAGGTGTGCGGTTAAGCAGCCGTGCCCACTCCAGTTTCAAGATCACAATGGCTGTCATGCCTAGAGGACAAGACTGCGTACGTAACTTGAGGACGTAGGTGATTACAGAGTGTCACCTTAGGAGGGAAGGGAGGTAGGTGAAGGGGCAGCAGATGTGTTTGGGGGTCTATAAAGAGGTTTCTAGGCAAGGAGAGAGGCCTAGGTCTTAGAGCTGGAGATGGGCTGCTGCCAGCGCTGCTCTTCCGTGTCTGAGTACGGTGGCCTCCGTGAGTCCTTTCTTATCCGTCATTCTCTACACTTGTATCTGGCAGCCTCCTCATGGGTATAGTGGGGATCCCGTTTTCCTTCCTCTGGTCAAGATGTGAAGACTTCCGGTCTGATCATGAAGTCCCATGAGGCATTGCCTGTCATTTTTCTCCCCAGTTATGAAAATGAGATCATCTTGAAGTTCTCAATTGGTCAGAGATTGTGCACAACAGGCACTTAATCCCTTGCAGTCTCAGCGTCCCATTGTCTGTGATTGATGTCTTTCCTCAGTTTTTCAGTTTGTATTTTTCCCATGTTCTCTGTCCATTGGTTGCCTATTTTAGTGAAGCTGGTTGTTTAACTCTTAAAATAGCTATTAGTTCAACCCAGTGTTATAGACAGCTGTTTAATGAAGGGGGTGTCTAACCTTTTTGTCTGAGTCTGTCTTCAAGTGGGCAGTGAGTAGGGTCCATGACAACCAGCTTACCTACCCAGTGAAGGATACAGATGGCACTGTCGTGAGAAGACCCCACTGGGAGGCATTTAGAGGGTTTCAGGGCAGATATCAAGAATATTTTCACTTGGAGGACAAGGGTAGACACAAAAGGCTAAGTGAGAAGCCTACCACTCCTAGAACTCTGACCCACAATCTAGGATCATGTCTGAGGCCTGGGTGTGGTGAAGGAGCAAGTGGACTTGCCTCTTGTCCTAACACCAGGTTCACTTTCCCTGGTGACCACTGGCTCAGGCTTGAACCATGTCTTCATGGGTTCCTACCCACTGCCTCATTCACCTACTCCACCATCTCTTGAGTCTCTTGTGATGCCAACAGACTTGACTCCATCCACCTAGAGCACAGTTGAAATAGTAGGGAAAGAGATGGTGGTGGAGAGAAGGATGCAGCATAAGAATTTAAGAAAACTTGAAAATGTTTTCTAGATTCTTCTCTTAAAAAGTCTAGCCTACTGCTCATGAAGATACATGCTCAATTAACAATGAGTACACTTTGTAACATGTGCGCACAGGTGATTAAAACAGATGGGCTGGGCAGGAGAGAACGCTGGGGTGTGCACAGTGATGGTGTCACTAAATGGTGCATCTGTTGTCAACAACCCAGCCTGGCATCAGCACAGACCTGCTCAGTCTCCCGGGGTGTCTTTCCAGATATGGAATTGATTCACCCTAAGAGGAACAGGTTTCATCACTTGCTGCCCTAAGCCCTAGGAAGAGAGTGAACTCACTCTGATACCCATGAACTTGGTTAGTGGTCTACACACCATAAACATTGTCCTCTTATGGCCGTACAGTGAGCATTCAATGGCCTGTCATGTGACAGATGTTGTCTGGGAGTTGGGAATATAGCAGTGAATAATAATAATAAAAAAAAAATCTCGGTGAAGATCAACAAAAATAATTCTGCCCTTTTTGAGCTTGTGTTCATTAGGGAGAGGGGGAACTCATAAACAAAATGACTAAATCCTCAGTTACGCTGGAGGTTGATGACTGATCAGGAATGAACAAAGCAGGACATAGCTGGGGGAGCGTGGTGTCGTCAAGAGAGCAGAGCTCTGAGGGCGGAGCCAAGATCATGGGCACCTGGAGATAGTGGGCTGGGATCTGTGGAATCCAGAGACCAGCTCTGCCTTACTTCGCCCACTGGCACCGCCGTGACGCTGAGAGGAGAGTCTCCAGTGCCAGCTGTTTCTCGATGTGTTGTTGTCTTTGTGGTTTTCTTGTTTTGAGATCTGCTGTCATTGCTCTGACAAAGCATGCTAACCAGCGTGGCTGAGGCTCGAAAGTGAGGCTGGAACTCAGGGGCTTCGGTGTTTTCGGTCACCAACAGTTGGAATTACTTTCCCCCAGCATGGCCGTTTTCCGGCGGTTTGGCATGCATCACTTCCTGCTGGGGCTTTAGAGGGGAAAGTGAGCTGTGTTCTTCTTTAGGAGGCCTATCGATTGGATTCTCATTTGAAAGTGAAAGGTGCTTGGTAATTAGAGTAACAGAAGTCAGGTTTTGGAATCATACATCGTCAAGATATAATTAGTAAGTAATAAAGTTTACTGTAGACTTCCGTGCTTGATTTTGGATTGCTTTCTGTTGACAAGGGCTTGAGGAAAGCCTGTGCTGTTGTGTGTAGGTCTGATGGCCTTTTCCGTGTGTCTTGGCTCACTGCTACTTTTCTCCCAAACCAGAAGAAAGGCTTGCTTCCAAAGAGCTGCCTTGTCAAGCCCTGGGCTACCTCAGTGAGGGAATGCAGGTTTGTTACTCAGTAAAGACAGGCAGAGAGGGACATGGTTGGCCTGGGGTTGACAGATCTGGTCTTGGTCCAGCTCTGCGACTGGCCAAGTCATCTGGAAAGACCTGTCTTGGACACTGTAACGACTAAGAAGTGTTGTGACATCTGACAGGTTTCTTTAGGGCGCCTTCACATCAGCTGGTTAGAGAAGTAAATTTTAGGTGGCCGAATTTGCAAGTTATCTGTGCCTTTGTTTTAGTGCTGCAGCTGTGCTGCTGGTTAAAAAGCTGCATACAAATTGGACTTTAAGCAGTCTTTCACTGAAAGCAATATTTGAATTATTCATTTATTTGTTTGTTCATCTGTTGTGTTTGGGTATGTATGTGGGTGTGTATGCCATGGCAGGAATGTGGGTGTCAGAGAACAACTTGTGGGAGCTAGCTCCTACCTTTCACTGTGTAGTTACCTAGGATAGAGTTCAGGGCAGCAGGCTTGGTGAAAGTGCCTCTACCCACTGAGCTATCACACCAGCCTCCTCCTTCACCTCCTCATCTTCCTCCTCCTCCTCTTCCTCTTTTGGTGCAGGACACAGAACTTAAGGTTCTGGGAAGTGCTCTACCACAGAGCAAAGCCACTAGTCCTTTTGCTTTTTAATGTAGTAGCTTCTTTCCTAGGGACAATTTTTGCCTATATTTCCCTTTTTATACTAGCTTAAAATAACTTCAAGTAAAACCATGTTCATTTCAGAGCATATAGAAAAAAGATAATAAAAATGTAAATGATGGATATGGGACCATTTAAAACATATCATACTACAGGACCTTCTACACCTGTTCACACTGATGCTCCACTTTACTCACGGTCTGTTAGAACTACACGGGAGCCAAATTCTCATGCATATCCGTGATCATTCATTAGACTGAATCTTAAGTATAGGCCTGGGGAGATGGCTCAGTGGTTAAGAGCACTTGCTGCTCTTCCAGAGGTCATGAGTTCAATTTCCAGCAGCTACATAAGAGTGAGCACAAGCATCTGTGAGTCCAGTTCCAGGGTAAGGTCACGAGAACACATGTGGCAAATGATCACACACACACACACACACACACACACACACACACACACACACACACTTAAATATCCAAATAAATCTTAAAAAAAAAAAGAATAGTTCTTAGGTTTGAAATTGTTGGATCTGGGACTATATGAAATTATATAGTCTTTGATAGAACTTATAAGGTATTTTCTTTTTTTAAGACATTAAAAACTTAGAAAAATTTGGGGATTGTGGCAGTCTTACCTTGTAGTCCACACTGGCCTGGGAACGCATGGTAAGCCTGCTTCAGGCTCACAAGTGTATAGAGGACTATAGAGATAAGCCACTGCACCCAGTTCCAAAACTGATGAAATTTGATACTAAACTAACTGAATAGTTAAGGGTTCAGATTTGGGAGTCAGATATCCCCGAGTTCAAATCTTTGCTCTGACATAACCAGTTTCCAGACCCTGATTAGATACTTTTCATATCTTGATGCCTCAGTCTCCTAACCTATAAAGTCAGCATGGTATTCTTAAATGCAAGCAATGACCGAATGATGCCATCCCGCTAAATCGCCGGCAGCTGTGTGAGCCTGCGCCTTCAATATGCCCTGTCTAGTCTCTGCTCCGCCCTCTGCTCTCCCAGCAGCTACCACAGCGCTAGGGAACTCACTCCTACCTTGGTGCACTGTAGCCTGTGATGAGATGTCCGGCCTAATTCTGAAAGCTGCCTTCAGCTGTTTATAGGTCCCGACAAACTAATCAGGCTGAAGCGGCTCGTGCTTATTTGCAGCTAGATGAAGCAGTCTGTGCGGTTGCTCTGGAATTACTGAGGCATGGAAGGAGCCGGCTTTGCAGCCCTTAGAAACTCTAGAGATGTGCAAGGATAGGCAGTGAGCTGGGGCGCCTGATGTGGCCCTGGCTTGTTTGCGGTTCTGAGGACCCACTGCGAGCGGAAGCGCTCCATCTGACCCTTCTTACCTCTGAACTTCAAAGGGCTCCTCTTCTCCTTTGGTGGAGACACGCTTTTGTTGAATTTTAAAAAAATTCTCTAACCATGGCAATGTGTCTGGAAACATTACCCCTAGCACCTCAGTTTCCTTGACTGATGCCCCATCGTGGACTGTGAGGACCAGTTAAATGAAGAATAATACGCTTCTGAATCTGGCCCCCAAAGGCAGCTCAAGTATGGTTAGGTTTCTATTGTTATGATAAGACACCACGTCCTTACGTGATTTGGTCAGGAAAAGGGTTTGTTTCACCTTAAAACTTTCAAGTCACATTCTGTCCCTGAGAGAAGTTAGGACAGGAACTCAAGTTGGGGACCTAGAAGCAGTAACTAAAGCAGAAGCCTTGCTCTTCAGTTTGTCTTCTGTTTGTTTGTTTCTCGAGACAGGGTTTCTCTGTGTAGCCCTGGCTGTCCGACTCCCTTTGTAGACCAGGCTGGCCTCGAACTCATGAAGATCTACCTGGCTCTGCCTCCAGAGTGCTGGGATTAAAGGTGTGCGCCACCACCCCGGCTTTCAGTCTGTCTTTTTATACAACCCAGGACCACATACATAGTGGCGGAACCTTCCACAGCGAGCTGGGGCCTTCACACATCAGTTGTTAATCAAGACAATGCTCCACAGACTTGCATTTGGCCAGTCTTATGGAGGCGTTTTCTCAATTAAGATTTCCTCTTCCTAGGTGTGTCTAGGTTTGCGAGTGCTAAATGGCAGGCTTGGTATTGAAGTCTTTGCGGAGTGTGGCTCCATCGCTGGTGACTCCCAGCCACCAACAATACCATAGCCTTTCAGCCTGTTCACCAGGATGCTTGGAGGGGGGTGGGCTTGAGGATGACCTATAAGAGGCAGCCAAGTCACTGCAGTCACAAGAGGAAATTTTGTCTTTCCTCTGTAGCTTTGCATCCCCTATTTGCTGCAGAAGTAAGCTCTGAATGGTTAAAGGTAGTCCCTATGCAGAATGTGCACCTCACACACATGTAGCTGTCTGTGCCCTCCCTTCAGCTCTCCCCTCACCCTTGGACCCTTCCCTTCACCACACTTGCCGCATGCTGGCTGGACAGCCTAGCAACTCTGTCCTGCCCCGTCAGTCTGGTGTGAGGAAAGAACTGTCTGGGGCACGTGTTTGTGTCCCCTGTCCCTGAGTTGAAGGCTAAGCCGTCTTGTTAGGCAGCTTATAAAAATGCCACCTCCACTTTAGATCCTGATGCTGCACGCATGCCCACAGCCCCCCCCCCCCCCCTTGCTGGGAATAGTCACTGTGTAAAGAGGGTTATGGGTTTTTTCTTCAGTACAACCAAGCCTTGCTTCTGTCATGTGTACTAAGGGTCTTAATTTTGAAATGTGAAGAAATTGTAACACTAAATCCACTTCTTTAATCTCAGCACACCTCTGTGAGCCTATCCATTCTGCCCAGACCTGCCTCTCCCTGAGCTAGTAGCAAAGGAGACTGATTAAAAAGAAACCTAGCATTCTCAAAATTATAAGATTAAATCTGTAGGATTTAGAATCCTGCAGCATCTAAAATTCCAGGATTCTCAAAATCCTGGGACTTTAGAAGCTAAGGGGTTCTAAAATAGCTGGAAGATTTTCAGGAGGAGAAAAGCCCTGCCAACTTGAGTCAGCTCCGAGAATGCTGTTCTGTTATAGCTCAATTGCAGACTTTTCCTGACTGCACAGAGCAAATTACATCAGGCTGCTGCTGCTGCTGCTGCTGCTGCTGCTGGTGGGGGTGGGAATGGGGATGCTGGTGGTACTGGTGCTGGTGGGGGTGGAGGTGCTGGTGCTGGTGCTGCTGCTGGTGGTGGTGATGGTGGCGGCGGCAACTCTGACTTGGTATGTGCTAAGCATGGTGGAAGGAGCTTCTCATAGTTATTTAATCTTTATTTTATGGCACCTCACCACCATATTAGATGCAGACTGGCACCAAGAGGCACACTTTTCATGCCCTTCTGAAATGGCACAGCGAGGCTGGAGTTGAACTTGTGTTATCAAAGTCTAGTAGACCCATCAGTTTAGACACCGTGCCCTGCTGCAGCCTTTAAACCAGAGCATGTTCCCAGCACTGCTAATGACAACGCTTTTACTGTATTACCCCAGTTCTGCTGCCGTCAGCTGTTTTTTGAATCAGCTGATCATGTGTGACCACTTAGAACCTCATCTACTAGCGTGCAGCTTGTTTGACCAGAGCTGGCAGTTTTTTCCCTGGTAGAAGCTGTTGTTACCAGGAGGATGGTTATTGCTTAGTTGAATGTTGCTTCGATGCTGATGCAAGACCCAAGACACCACGCTCTGGGTTGTGCCCATTGTGAAGTAGTTCATGGCTCCAGGAAGCTTTCTTTTTATCTATCACTTCGCTTGTCCCTGCTTCTTGTTTCTGGCTTTTGTTGCTGTAATAAAAATACTTGAGTGTGAGCAATTTGCAAATAAAAACCCACTTAGCTCGCAGTTTGGGGGGTTCCCAATGCACGGCACATTCTGCTTAGCTTCTTGAGGGCCTTTGGTCATAAGAGCACTTGTAGGAAGGATCACATGGTAAGTGCAGCCAGCGCTGGGGAAGGGCCAGTCCTGACCCATTTTTCTGGGAGCTAGCTCATTCCCAGGAGACCTTGCTTGCCTTTGCTGCCCTTCTTTCCTTCATTCTCTCTGCTGGCTTCTCAAGCTTTGTAGCCCTTGCATGGGAGGTGGAAAACTGGTTCCCTTTTCTCCTCTTGAACTCTTTAGTCCCTTTCATTTTCAGTCCCTCCCTCTCCTTTCCTCCTCTGTCCTCTTTTCTCCCTTCCCCCCCTCTTCTCTCCATCTCCCTTTCCCATGGGCCTTTGCTACATGGACCAGGCCAGCCTTGAACTCGCAGTCTTTCTGAGTGCTGGCTGGGTCTGCACTGCGATGCCTGGCTCTAACTGGCGTGGGATTGTAAACCCTTTCTCCTCATCCCCACTCCCTCCTCCACAGAGAGTGCAGCAGAGTTTCAGGCTATTGTGTCACGTTCAACCCTTGTGGTGCAAGTGAAGTCCTTGGGGGCGTGGAGGGCTGGGAAGGCCCCTTGAGAAGTACAGGTTTACACAGAAACAAAGCCGCTCTCTGTCTTGGCTGTGCACCTACATCTCCCGAGGGACCTGCACAGACAACTGAACAGGCCAAGTTCCCTTATTATAGTCATGAAGTCAGGCCTGTCACCTAACCTCTATAGGAAAAAAGCTTCTCACCATCACCCTGAAAGGCACTGTGCACCATGAGCACAAGCTTAGAAGCAGGACAGCTGGAGTTGGACCGCCTCCCCTAATGTTAACTTGCTGGGCAAGTTTCTTGGCCTCTTTGTGCTCAGACTTCTCATTTGTAAAACAAGACAAAGCCTACCCCTGGGGTCTTGGTGGTGGTGGCCAGGATTTACAATTCGGCCACCTCAAACTCCACTGATGTGCTGTTTGGTTCTCTAAATGAGATGAGAGTGGTTTACAAGTCCAAAACAACCGTAAGGCGATGGGCATGCTAGGCGAGGCTGTAGTTTACAAGCCCAGTGCACATAGCCCCTAGAAAAGTGGGCAGCGGTAGAGGGTCCAGTGGCCATGCCCTGATGCCCTGGCTTAGTATAGTGAAATCCTTGAGGAGCTCCAAAAATCTGTACCTTGTGATTCATTTTAAGACCATTGTGTCAGGATTTTGTGGTACATGGAAAAGGAAACCCCAAGAGAAAGTTTTTTGTTGGGTTTTTTTTTCCTCCACAATTTTTTCATGTTATTCTGATTTATGGGCCAGTATTTGGGAACCTCCACTTGGACGGTTTAGCAGTCAGTGGGTTCTAGTTAATGAAGCGTGGGGGATTTAACAGAGGGACGGACAGCAGATGTCTACATCCAGATACGCTCTTAGTAGGTAACGGGAAAGACGCAACATAAGCAGATTTGTACGAAAGCAGTTGGCAGACACCTGAGGCTCGGGGCTGAGAGTTTGGCTCTATTTCTTTTTGGGGTTAGTTTTTACTGGCTGACTGGTTCCTTTGCCTTGGGATACAGTGACAATGGAGACTCTTTAACAGGGTGAGGGGTGGGAAGTGAGAATGAGTCCTGTGGGGCTTGAGAGGAGGTGATTGGGGGAATCCTGTTTTGTATCATATTAGGTTCCTACAGCTGGATGGTGCAGACAAAAATGGAGGCCACAGTTAGAGCAAGCCGCACAGGATGTCAGTGAGCAGGCGCCTAGATGACTGGTCCGCACATGGGCAGACAGCTCGTCAGAGCCGTTCTGAACCTTCTAATTGGGGAGCAAGGAATACCCCTGGGCTGTGTGGCAAATGAAAAGGGGGCTGGCTTGCCAAGGAGGAATTCAAATGAAATACTTTTGAATATGTCGTTGAATAATTACTGGCTCGGTATTTTCCAATAAGAGATCAGCAATGGGCCAGGACGGGTACTCAACTGTGCTTGGAGCAGCATGTGGCATCTGGATTGGTTTTGCTGCACTTTGATATGAAACAGGGACAGGTAGACCATCTTAACGCACATGCCACAAGGTGGATTATTTAACGGGGACACATGAAAGTGCTTTTTAGCTATAAAGTACCTTGTACTTAATGAAGTATTGCTGTTTATGCTGTGGTGAAGTATATCTCTTCGTATTAGTATGAGAGTAGTTTTTGTTCCTCTACTAGGGAGTACTGCCCAAGTCTGAAGGTACAGAAACATCACTGTCTTCATGTTATGGTTGCATACAGGCCCATGGCCCTCCCTAAGGTCCTCTGCAGGGCAAGGCACTGGCATGGTTGCTGCCATGAGCACGCCACAAGTAGATTCTCACCGTGGCTGTTCTTCTCAGGCCACCTCACGGGGCTGGGGCTGCAACTATTCCTTTCTTTTCTACAGGAGAAAGGATGTCATTCATGTGTGCAAGGAGGACCTCCTTAAAGACATAACCTTGAGTAGAGATGACTTCAAAAATAATAAGCAAAACATGGCTGTCATAGCAGCACTCGTATACAATGATCCCACCACTCAGGAGACTAAGGTAGAGCGGTCATGAGTTGGAAGCCAACCTGGGCTATATAGCAAAGCTAGCCTTAGATACAGATAAAAAGCCAGTTTAGAAAGAAAAAGGGAATGCAGTAGCCAATTTTACATACTTTCACAAATAAATGTCCCATGCAGCAGTCGCCATGGTGAGAAGCATGGCTCCGGGTAGGGAGATTATCCAGACACTAGCAGTTGTCACGTGCAGTGAGACCACTGTACGCTGGATACGGTGCTGAGTTCTCAGGGAGGCAATGGAGTTCATCTTCTGGCCCCTCAAAGGCACTTTTCCCTTTCTAAGAATGTGTGATCATGCACCCGAGTGGATGTAGACGCCTAGGTTCAGTAATGGTTGCTGAGAGAGAGAAAGACTGAAAGTTATTGACGTGGTATAATTGCTTATCATGCTGGTAGACAGGTAGCTAGGCCAAACAAACAAACAAACAAACAAACAAACAAAGACGCCTGAATATTGCACAGCTTCTGGCTAGAGCATTATACATCTTGCATAGTATTTTTATGGCATATGAACTGTGATGCCTTTTCAGACGCTAGACGGGCAATAAAAGTGAAGGGCCCAGTTAAGAATACTGTGCTTGGATGACATGGGTTGCAGCAAACCAAAGAGAATATCCCGCCTTAAAGCACTGCCACCCGAAAGTTTAAAGTTGAAGCATGCCATGCACTTGTGCTTTTCAGAGAACCTTTTCAGCCACGACCTGGTTAATGTTCATGCCATCCTAGGGAGGCACATCTAGTCTCCTCTGCCAAACACAATACTCACCAGGAGCAAGGTGACTCCCTGGAGGCCCAGCTCCCAGGACTAAGCCCCTTGGGAAAAAGACATCTTGCTTTCCTGAAGTGCCCGCCCTCCCCAGAGCTGCCTCAACTATTCCCTGAGCGAGGCTCTGGGGAGATGAGCCGTGGGGCCTGTTTGTTTCTACATCTACTTGGCAAAGACTGGGAAACACCAACAAGGCTCCCATTGGAGCCAAAGCATGACAACTGTGTCAGCAGACAGGTTCTTTTGGACCCAATAATAGGTGCAAAGGGCTGAAATAAGCATTGTAGTCATGCTTAATTGGCTGAAATGAAGCCAATTCTTCCTTTTGGAAGAAAGGAATTTGACCATTTAGTCATTTTTCACTTACGGAAAAAGCAAAGTGAGAGAGAGAGGGAGAGGGAGAGGGAGAGGGAACTGCAGAGATCTGGAGGAAGCTGCTGGAAGCTGAACCGAAGAAAGCCTAGATTGGGGGCAGGCTTTGCCTGGAGGAGAGAGGCAGTGTCAGTCACAATTAAGGTGAACAGCATCTCTGACTCCAGAGATGTGACCTCAGGTTACAGCGAATGTGACAACATGAATTACCTTCAATTATGGTGAGCGATATTCATCTGCATCGTTGCCACACACCTTAGTGGGAATCGGGTCTTCTGATAGCCTTGACCATGGGAGAAAAGAGAGCAGGAACACATGGGCGAGAGACAGTGAGGACCTGGAACTGAGGCACGGCGGCAGGCCGGGGGATGTGTACATGTTGTCATCAAAGGTGACATGGTTTGGAGTCTGATTCCCACAAGTGTATTGGGAAGGGAACTGAGCTGAGTCATTTTACTGAGGTATAATTTACATGCAGTGCCTTGTCTGTGTACCTTCAAGTGTGCAGATTTGAGTGTTCACAAATGCATTTCCTTCTACAATCACCCCCAGTTAAGATATGTAACATTTCATAAATGATAGTTTTTCTTGTCCTCTAGTCAGTCCCTACCTGTCTTAGTCACTGTCCTTTTGCTGTGAGGAGATACCCACAACCAAGGCAACTTTGAAAAGAAAGCATTGGGGACTTGCTTACATTTCAGATGGGTTAATCTATTATCATCACAGTGGGGAGCGTGGTTGCAGGCAGGCAGGCAGGCATGGTGCTGGAGTAACAGCTGAGGGCTCACCCTGATGCACCAGCAGAAAGCGTGAGACTGGGGCTGGCATGGGCTTTTGAAACCTTAATGCCCATCCCCAATGACACACCTCCTCCAACATGGCCACACCTCCTAATACCTTGCCAAACAGTTCCACTAACTGGGGACCAGGCATTCAAACATAAGAGCCCATGGGAGCCATTCTCAATCAAACCACCAAACAACTCTAGTTCCTGACCCAGGCAAACACTGATGTATGTGCCTTTTTTTGTTGTAGGCTAGGTTTGCCCCTCTCAGAGTTTCATACAAATGAAAGGATCCAGAATGTGTTCTTGTCTCTTTATCAGATGTTTGTTTATCTTGTTACTGGGTGGTGTAGCTCCATATGGCTCGTCCACAGTGTTTTACCTTTTGTGGGTTGATGTGTGCATGGGCATGTGTGAATGTGGGCACATGTAAGATTAAAGAGCTTCAAGTATTGGTCCTTGTCTTCCATTGTGTTTGAGACAGGGTCGCATAGGGTAGGCTAGCTGACAGGTCCCTGGGCTAGCTGGGAAGTCTCCTGTCTCCACCTCCCTTCTTGTAGTAGGTGCACTGGGATTACAGACACACATGCACCACCACATCCAGCTTTTCATGGCTTCTGGGCATTTGAACTCATGTCTTCACACTTGCACGGCAAGTGTTTTCCCCAATGAGCAATGTCCTTACTCCACACAAAACAAAGGTTCTATCCTCCAGACTACTCCAGACTACTGCTGTGTGTTTGGGTCCAAGCATTAAGAAACATTGTCTTGGTTATAAAACTAAATAGACAGTATTTGACTGTTAGAAGTAAGACTGCCATGAATATTTTATGTAAGTATCTATCTGTTTGGGCATACTCTTGGGGAAAGTAGTGAGGAGCGCATTTCCTGGGTCCTGTGATATGGAAGGAAGGTCCCCCCTTGGTACAAATGCAGATGGAATTTGACTTTCTCACCAGTTGACTCATTAGGAAGGTTCAGTGGGTATGACAGAGTTTTCACTCATATATCCTTTAATTGAGAAAAGGATGAAGTAGAAGCCAACCAGGCACCGAGAAGAAAAGAGTTAGGCCCCATGTTGCTGGCTGTGTGGATGGATAAGAGAGCTGGTAACCCAGCAGATGCCAACAGCTTCTAAAGTAAGAGTGACCCTGGGTGTCACCTTGTAGTAAGGCGAACCTCAGTCTATTAGCTCCACCAGCAGTGGGGTGAGCCTGAGGGTAGATTTCCCCTCAGAGCCTTGGGGTAAGAAGCCAGGCTCACAATTGTGTTTTTCTACATATAACCATTTTAGATAATTCATAATATCTTTGGGATGGGATCTTATCATACAACTCTTCCATTTAGGCTCCTTCGTCCTATACAGCTACCCCCTCCAGGTTTTGAATTGGCCATATAGTTTTGTTTTGTTTTTCAGTATACTACTATGGAGAGTGACATTTGCTTTCAAGTATTAAAGCCATTTTGTCTCACTAGGACACATCTCACTTGATTGTGGTGGCCTACTCTTGCTATATACTATTTAATTAATTTGTTAGTGTTTTGTTAAGGTTTTTTTTTAAGTGCATGTGAACATATGGCATGTTGGTTTGTAGTTTTTTTTCTTTAAATGTCTGTGGCTTTCTGGCTTCGTTAAATGAGTTGAAAAGTGTGTTTTCTTCCTCTGGTTTCTAAATGGCTTTGTGTAGGATTGGCATTCTTGCATCTGAAATGTTTGACAAAATTTACTAGTCAAAGGGTCTGAGTCTGGAGTTTTCTTTGTGGAAAATTTTAAATTAACAATTCAATTTGTTAAATAGATGCAGGACTGTTCAGACTTTCTATTTCTTTCCAGCTGAGCTTTGGAAGTTTTTAATCTTTGAAGGTGTTCCCCTTTCTTTTTCATGCTCCCCCATTTGTTTAGTCATCAACTACATTGGTGTAACCTCACTCACAATATTTCTTGACTATATTTTCAGAGTCTGTATGTTCTGTAGTAATGTCATTTTCTTCGCTTCTGGTACTGATGATTTGTTCCTTCTATCTTTTTTACTGATCAACTAAGTATAGAATTGAATGTTTACTTGAGTTTTACTTTTAGTGTCTTGATTTTTCTGTGTCTGCTCATTTTAAATTTCATTCATCTTGATAGTACCCTTATTCGTTTCTTCCCTTTTATTTATTTTCGGTTTACCTTGGTCATCTTTTCTATGACAGAGCTTTACACAATTGATTTTATACTTCCATTTCTAATTCCAGAATATTGATTATAAGCTTCCCTCTAAGCTGTTGGTTCTCAACCTGTGGGTCACGACCTTTTGGGGGGGTGGTTTGAATGTTCCTTTCACAGGGGTCGTCTAAATACCACTGGAAAACAGATATTTACATTATGATTCATAACAATAGCAAAATTTTAACTATGAAGTAGCAACAAATATAATTTGGTGGTTGGGAGTCACTAAAACTGTATTAAAGGGTCATAGCATTAGGAAGGTTGAGAACCACTGCTTGAAGTGTCACATTTGCTGTAGTCTAGTTCATATATTGCTGCCACTTTTGTCACATATCATTTTCTCTCAATTCAAAGCATTTTCTTATTTTTCCTTTTTGACTATGGAACTTTTAAGTTACTACATATTTGAAATTTTCCAGATATATTTTCTGTTGTTGGTGTTTAAACAAATTCTGTTAGGATCAGAGAATGTTCTTTACAGTCTTTCAAATTTAACTGATACTTGTTTTACATACTGGCAAATCATGTGTCTTGACTAATGCTACATATTAACTTGAAAATAGGGTTTATTGTTCCTGTAAGTTCAATCAAGTTGTTTAGTATAAGTGTTCTGACTTTCTGTACTGATTTTCTTTATACCTCTTTTATTAGCCACTGAGAGAGGAATGTTGAAGTTCCTAACCATAGTTGTGGGTTTATCTTTTCGTTCTGTTAGTTTTGTTGCTTGTGTTTTAGAGCTTTGCTGATGTATCAGCATGTATTTAAGGTTGTATGTTAGCCTATGTTTCACTACTATAATGAAATATGCGAAGCTGGATAACTGATAAAGAAAAGAGATTTACTTAAGTGCATAGTTACGGAGGCTACAAGTTTAAAGAGCATGGTGTTGGCACTGGTATGGACTCCCTGGCAGTGGTATTACAATGGAGAAATAGCATGGCAAAACAAGCCAGAAGATGAATGGAATTCCACAAGAACTATGTTAATCCCTTCCATGGAAGGGCTACCTCCAGTGAACTAAGGCCACCTACCTATGGGCTCTGCCTCTCACAAGTCCTACCATTTGTCACATTAGGAACCAAACTTCCAACACACAAACCCTTGGGATGCACACTCAAACCATAGATGTCACATCTTGACAGATTGCTGACTCCATCATTATGAAGTGTCTGTGTGTTGTCTCAGATGATGGTTCTTTGTTTTAAAATTTATTTTATCTGGTTTTATGATAGTACCTACCCAGGAGACCCCAGATGTAGTTTGGGCTTTACTATTTATTTCAGCATTTTACCTGAATAAGGATAACAACTTTTTTTTCTGAAAAGGACAAAGTTATAAATATGTTGCACTTTGCAGGTCATGCGCTCTTTAACATAAGCTCAGCTTCTACATCATATGATAGTGGGATCCAGAGACAATATACACAAAAAAAGGTATTCCCATAAAACTTTGCTTATTGATGGAGAGATGTTTCAGTGAGTAAAAGCACCTGCCATGCAAGCATGAGGATCTTATGTCCCCAGAACGTACATAAAAGCTGGAAGCATGGCATGAACATCTAATCCCAGCTCTCCTGTGGCATGATGGGAGTCAGAGACAGAGAATCCTCTGGAAGATTGTATCTCAGATAGTCTGGCATATGCAGTCCAAAAAAAAAAAAAAAAAAAAGAAAGAAAGAAAGAAAGAAAGAAGAAAGAAACCTTTGCCTCCCTGGCCTACTTCACCACTCATAGCAATGAGACAACTTGTTTAATTGGGGGGAACAAAGGTTATTTAAACCTTTGGGGAGTGGGTAGAAGCTTTTGGGGTGAGTGTACATCACTGCCTGGGGCCAAGGTTTTGGAAACGCCTTATGTGCATGAATAGGAATTCCAGGTGCTTGCTGGGCATGGCCTTATAAGGAGAGAGGAAGTTTAATCTGTAACCTGGCCACCAGGCTACATGGCCACCTCCAAGGGAGGTTGGGGCTGTAAGGCTACGTGTGTTGGGAAGTGTAGGCCCATAACAAGAGGGGGGCGTCCTACTCCTGCAAGTCTCAAGATGAGATTTTTGGGGTTTGGCCACACTTCAAGCTCACTCTTGCTCCAGGGTAGCTTTCTTGGTTACACAGCTCTTCTGCTCCACAGACCTTGTTTTAAGTTGAGGACCAACACCTGAGGTTGTTCTATGACTTCCATATATGTACCGTGACATAGGTGCACGCACATACACACACACACACACACACACACACACACACACACACACACACACACCACACACTTAAACAGCTTAGGATGGTGAATCATATTTGCCTGGTATCTGCTTTAGTCTGATATTAACTCCATCAAGTCATTAAAGCATTTTTAGACATAGTCATCTAGAAATTGTGTTCCCTTAAACATCTTATACTTCCTTTTTTACTGTTTTTTTTAAATTGTTGAATAAAAGTTTAACAGCTGGTTTTAGATCTTGCTTATCTCATCATTCCATATCTGTTTCTATTCAACAAAACTAGCAAACAACAACAAAAACAGAAACAACAACAGACCCGCTATTGTTCCTGCTTCTCTCCTCATGGTAATTCTAAGTAATTTTTGCGTGTACGCTGGGCATTGTGACTATCGTGGCTGAGTGGCTGAGGCTTCCCTTAATGCATGTGGATCGTGCTGCCGTGGCAGGTCACACTCATATTTGCCACTCATAGAGACTCATTCTGCTTTTTATCTTTGCTGAGGTCTCAAACACCCAAGAGATCAGCAGTTTCTGGGCTCGGGCTGTTAGCGGATTCTTCCCTCTTTGAGGCTTTAGCTCAGTTAAAAGTTTAGCTACTTCTTGCTTAGCTTCATGGAGTTTTAGCCTCACACCCATGACTTAGCTGTCAACAAAGACTAAAGGAATATATGGGTACTTTTTTTGAATAATGTCTACTGACCTCAGGTTCCCTGAATTCCAATCTGCTTCCTCAACTCAGAGGGACCTCGGCATTCTGCTTGGGGCTTCTGATGTCTGCTCCACATCCCAGCATGCACCTCAGACAGAATCAACTGCAATTTGGGGAGATTCCTTGGTGTAAAGAGATTGGCCTTCTCTCAGAGTTTACTAATTTACCACAAAGCAGATTCATTCTCTACTGCTAAGTGTTCGACAGCAATCCCTCCTTCTTCTACCGTCATCCTCTTTTTCGTCCAGTACTTTACCTGTTTAAGGCAAGAGGACCACCATGGTTCTTTTTATTCACCATGGTCAGACACACACACACACACACACACACACACACACACACACACACACACACACACACACGCTTTGTAGCAAGAACTGATCACGCTGAAGAAGAAACACAGTTCTCAAGATCAGAAGACAAATCTCCAGTGCAACTCTTGAGAAGCCGTGGCTGACAGGCTCTATAGCTAAGAGGACACCTTATTCTGTACGAGATTGCTTCTGCATGCAGAACGCGCCTGAATTGCCTTGATGTAGTAATCCAGTAAGTGAACTTAAAGCTTGTAAATTAAACTGTCTTGTAAACTGCTTACAGGTTCCAGGCAGAGCTATTAGAACCTTTCTATGCTTTGCATCAAAGTCTTAACATTGAAGCTTCAATTTCCCTTTGACCTAAAAGAAATTGGCCTTGTCCACCGCTTACCCCTCTTTATCATATCTCTCTCTCTCTCTCTCTCTCTCTCTCTCTCTCTCTCTCTCTCTCTCTCTCTCTTCTTCCCACACTCACTATTTATCTCCCAGAAAAACAGTGAAAGTCCCAGGACCTGAATAAGAAGCCAGATGTCTTCATTCTGAATCCACACTTGCCTCTTGGTAATTTACTGTGAGAGACGCATGTCCTCAGCCACTGCTTCCTGTGCACTTGCACAGCTACCTCTTGGTGTCCACGGATTCACATAAAGCAGTATGTGAGAGACCTTTGGAAATGTCTGTACAAACTAAGCATGTAGGGTGGTTTTGAGGGCACTTTGAGACTCCATAATACAACATTGAAGGGACTTCTGATCGGGCCGAAAACCCCTTCAAAAGCCCCCAGCATTTGTGTGGACTAAGAGCAGCCCCCTTTTTGATAGTTTTCCTTATAACGTAGTGTTAAAAGGTTCCTTGAATCTTGTACTTTTTGTTAGAGCCAGGCTACTGAATCTCATTCTTGGCCACATAGCAATTCGAACAGCCAAAATTTCACAAAATTATTAACCATAATGGGAATAGTGTAAGTAATGAGTGAATATTAAATAGATCAAACTCCAGAGACAAGACATCGGGTAGAGTACAGACACTACTCTTAGAGAAGAGCTAGAATGCTCCAGAGGTGCATCCACTAAGGCCAGGGGCAGGAGCTTGTTGCACAGGTCTTGGCTGTAGTCCACCGAATGGCAGAGAAGGTGCTGTGCTATCCTGCAGATGATGGAAGAGTCAGTCTAGTTCTGTGCTGATCGAACTTGCTTGAACTTCACTCCTTTGAAATTTACCTGCAGCCCAGCTCACAGAGCACCAAGGAAAGCTGCTCACTGGAGCTGGCCCATGGAAGGCACTGTTTATAACATGCAGGGAGCAGAGGGCAGGGATGCTGCCGAGAGCACTGGGGTACTCCTGGCTGCTGGGGAAGTCACCCAGGATGCAGGAACTTGCTAAGCAAGTATGCTGGGATCATGAGAGGATATGTTCTCTCCTGACAGTTTCTTTTCAGCATCCTCTGTTGGTAAGGCTTAGCATTGTGCCAGTCGGCACAGGAAGTATCTAAAGGATCTTTGTACATCTTTATAAAAGCAGTAAGATGGGCGATTTGGAGTCAAGAGGCAGTGAGTTGATAGCTGGCACGTGCCCACTCTCTTGGCTACCCAGCTTCCGGCTGCACTCCCTTTGTATGTGTTTGAACTTCCATACAACACCATAATTACTGCTGCATACCAGGACAGAGATGACTATATTGCAAGAAGAGAAGTGCTCATCTCTCCTGCAAATTAGGATGTACACAGTCCCAGGAGCTACTATGTTTCTCTCTGACTATATCACTTCTTCAAATTCAGTCATAGCTCTGTTACCTAAACACGAAGTTCTGCTTCAATAAGTTAGCTAAGTTAATTTTTAACCACCTGCATATAAGATCAAAATAAGAGAGGAGAAAATATTAACATAGAGAAATGAAAACTATATATCTAAAAAATAAGGCAATATGCAAGTAGCTATAATTCTCATTTATATCATTAGTCATGATGTGATAATAGACACCTCTGGCTTTTCTTCCCAAAACATTTTCTGTTTACTCTGGTCTTGGCCACATCATCAGCTCTCCCTCCCTGTCCCTTCTCTATGCATCTGTACCTTTCTTTCTTTCTTTCTTTCTTTCTTTCTTTCTTTCTTTCTTTCTTTCTTTCTTTCTAGTGTCTGAGTGTGTTATTCTGACCATCGCTCATCTCCTAGGCTTTAAGCAATTCCCCTACCTCAACCTCTGAGCACCTAGGGTGTGGGGACTGCAGCAGCTTCTTCCTGGTTTTGGCTACTATGGTTTCACATGAACTTTTAACACATGGTATAGAAGCATTAAAATGCCCTAGAACAGTGGTTCTCAACCTGTGGGTCTTGACCTCTTTGGGAGGGCTGTTGGACCACCTTTTCACGGGGGCCGCATATCAGATATCCTGTATATAAAATATTTACATTATGATTGATAACAGTAATAAAAATTATAGTTACAAAATAGCAATGAAAATGATTCTGTGGTTGGCAGGGGGGTTGAGGGGAGTCACAATGACAAAAGGAACTGTATTAAAGGGTCTCAGCATTAGGAAGGTTGGGAACCGCTGCCCAAGACAGTCAGCTGGCTTCCAACCGTTCCCTACTTGCTTCCACCTTGAAAGCAGTTTCCCTGTACTAACAAGAACCAGCTACTATAGTAGATTACCCCTTTTCCGCCCGTCGTGTTGGTTCAGCAGCATCAAGAGACCAAAGTGTGTGAGTGATTACTTCATGTGCAAACTGCATGGAAACAAGGCTGTATACCTCGTGGGATCATCTCTTCCGCCCCTTACTACTCCTTATGGAGGAAGTAACCAGAACCCATGACTGTGGCTCTGCCCTGTATAACTCAGAGCTTCTAGTCATGTCTTCTGAGTCACACAGGGATCTCCTTTTCAAAGTTACTGAAACCACCAGTCCAGCAGGCTGCCTGAAAGGCTCACGGCCGGTGCTGAGCGAGCTTTAGCTGTTATTGCTCTAATTCTTAACATCCGTTTTGTAGTTGGGAAGCAGGGCTTATGAGGGCCACGGGTGACTGGGTTGTGCTGTCAAGGCTGGCTGCCCAGGGAGGGAACCATAGCTGGTCAGTTAGCAGGATCATTTGAGCTCCTAAGCACTGTTCTAGAGCAGGGGCTCTGATACCCAAAGAGACGCTGTTATGGGAGCAAGTGAACCCAGTGTGGACGTGGGTGTGGCATGAAGAATGTGTGTGGTAGCAAAGGCTAAGTAACCTGGAGATTGAGTAGAAGCTCTCTGAAGAGCATCTGTCTGTCACTTCCCCCCTTCAAGTTGTAGGTGCTGGGGTATTCTTCATGGGGGGAGGGAGACCAGATGCTCCGTGACTGTGGCCGTGCCCTGTGTTACTCTGACCTGCCAGTCAAATCCTCCAAGTCACAAGAATCTCCTTTTCCTGATCCTGGCTTTCTTGCTCGGTTCTGACTTGATAGTTTGATGACTCCTTGCAGCTTCATGGCACCCAGCAGGGAACTTAGCCTCAGTTGCACTTACAGAGAACACGTGGAGGTGGGAGAACTTGACAGGGTTGCCCAGGTGCTGGCCGCACTGTTGTTTGCACGGGGCTTTGCTCACACCATCCATGTGGCTGGGAATCACAGCACCGTGTCAGTTGTGCGGACAGCCTAGATTCCTGCTGGTGCCAGGAGCTGTCCCTGGAGCCACGTGTGCTCCTGTAGCTGCAGCCTGGGGCTCAGACACAGTTTTGACAACATCACTGGCTCTCTGCTGCTTGGAAGCCACTACCATCTCACACAGTGAAACATTTAGGCTCTTGTGATGCTCTAGTCCGCACCTGCTTTCCTCAGCTCACCCCTCACTACCACAGCCTTTCAACCTTGCACCCCAGCCTCCCTCTGAGCCCTCTGAGCCTACCCTCTTCTGGCTTTTCCCAGAGGCCGCTCTCTCCTGGTGTCTTTCCTTTGTGCACAAGATGTTGGGATTCTCTGTAAGCCTGCACATATGTCATCATCGGGAGTTTCTCCTTGCTGGGTAGTAGTCCTTGTCAACACAAAGTCCAGCACCTGGATTGTACCTGTTCCCAGTATGAGGGCAGAGTCTCTCCCATCCCCCACACAGAAGGCAACTGAGTTGGCTGTTACATTTTTCATGCCTTAACTCTGGCCCTCAGAAGGTTGCCAGTCAGAATTAGAAATACTTTCTGGAACATTCTCCGTTATCTCCCCTTTGTTCTTCTATAATGATCACTATTTTGATATTTTTCTTTAAATAAATGTTCAAGTGTCTGAGAAGCATTGGTGATATACTTGGGGCTGTGGAGGTGACAGCCAGCCTTCTTGCGGAGATGCTTGCTTACCAAGACCTACAGTGGCACTGCTCAGGATAGGCTGAGCTAGGGCAGGCCCTGTGACCATCATGGTCATCGATTTACAGAGCATGTTCCCTTTCTCTGGGGAGATATTTTCCCAGGCCCAGCTGGCGTCTTCTCGGCTCACTGCTCTATCTCTGGCACTTGGGCCCTGTGTGGGGCAGCTGAGGATCAGATGTCAGGGTGCATGGCTACTTTGCTTGAGCCATCTTTCTAGTGAGTGTGAAGAATTCTGGGCAGGGGTAGAAGACATGAACCCTTCCTTTCAGGAGTTTGTCACTCACCGCAGAGGGAAGGCACATGTGCCTTTTGTTGTTGTTGTTGTTGTTGTTGTAAATACAGATCGTCTGATTCGTCCCTTGTACTGCACTAAGGTTTGGTGATGTGATAGTCACCAAGCCATAACAGATGCTTCTGAAGCTTCTAGTCATAGCACGGCAGTTATGATGAAAGAGATAGTTACCCACTGCTGTAAGTGGGATGAAGAAAAGTTTTGAAAACCTAAGTAGGATGCCAGGACCACATTGTGAGACGAGGGTTCATGTCAGAAGGACCCGTGAGGGCTCTGGAAAGGCCTCTCCTGCCTTCCCTTCCACTTCAGTCCAAGAAGTCCAGGTCCTAAAAGGTGAGGCGGGGCCTGGACAGATACCAAATTAGGGATGTTTCTGTGGCACTGTGTGCAGGGGGGTCTGGACCTTTTTGGTGAGGTTGTTGCTCTCTTTGTTTTACTGAGATGCAGTTATAGGTCTTCAGGCCTGGCCACAGTTTCTCTTTTAGAGGAACATTGAATGGGTCTTTGAAAGGCAACTTTGAAAGGAACTTTCCACATCGAATGAGCCCTGCAGGTAAAGCAGGCAGAGGCTAGAATAGGAGGAACTACTCCAATCCCAGAGGGCAAATGCCAGTCCAGGAAGGAACAGAAGAAGCCAGAATAAATTCCTGGAAATCAATAGAAATGTCCCTTGGTGCAGCTACTGCAGCTCTTGAGGTCCCAGCAGGAGACCGCCCTGTGCTTTTTCCACGAGCTCAGCTCAAAACCCAGAAGCAAGCCAATGGGAGCTGTGAAGAGACTCAGAGTGGCCCAGCCATTTGATTTGCTGAAGTTTATGTTAGGCAACATCAGCAATCTGAGCGCATGCTCAGAAGCTGCTTTAGGAGTACAGTGATGAGAAGCTGTATAGGCCAGAATGCTTGTGAGGAAGACAAGGGCAGGAGGCATGAGTTCATGCTTCTAAAGCGAGGTGCAGGGAGCAAGAACCCAGGAAGACTGATACAGTCAGATCAGCAAAGACAAGACTAGCCCTCTCCAAAGATGCTGCTATAAAATGAATGAATATCAAGCCACCAACTGTGAGGAAATGTCTGCAAAACATTTCTTTTAAATTTGTGTCCAGGGCATACAACACATCCACACAGCTCAATGATACAAAGACTTCTACCTTAAGAGTGGGTAGAGGAGTCAGCAGATATTTTTTTAATACACTCAACAAAGGGCCAAGAGGATCACAAAAAGATACTTAACATTGTTGCCTTTGTAAAAATGCAAATTAAAGCCATAGTTATATATTATTACATATCCACACAGAGTGACTAAAATGAAGAAAATAAGGTAATTCCAAATTTATTCAAGGATGTGGCGGGCTCTGAGCTACTCAAATGGCATCAGTGCAGTTCTGCAGAGGAACAAGCTCCGTGGTGGAAGAACTCCCAGAAACTTCTTCAACCTTAGTGCCTGTTCTTGTTTCATTTCTGTTGTTGTGATAAAATACCCTGCAAACTGCATCTTAGAGAAGGAAGAGTTCAGTGGCTTACAGTCCCAGGAGGCAGTTCATTATTAGAGAGATTAGGAAGGAATCTAAAACATAATATCTGTGAGTCAAGAATAGAGAGTAATTATATAGACCCTTGTTTGTGTTCTCTTGGGTAGCTCTTAGGGATGGTGCTGCCCACAATGGGCCGGGTCTTCCCACATTAGTCGGCAACTAAGACAATCCACCACAGACATTCCCACAGGGTACCCTATCTTGATATTTTTTATTACAACTCTTTTTCCAATTGATTCTAGATTGTGTCAAGTTGACAGTTAAAACCAACAAGCACACCACCCAATGATTTCATCCCTCAGTATTGATCCAAGAGAAACAGAAGCCTGTATTTACAGAAAGATTTACTCACAAATTATGGCAATATTCATAATAGGAAAAAACTAGAAACAGTGTGGGTATTTATCAATAGGTCAGGGATAAATAAACCATTAGTATAATCATACAGTGGATCAATACTCAGTAATGAAAAAGTTAGAACTGTTGCCACATGACATGGTATACTGAGAGTGGAAGAAAGCCTTTCTAAGTAAAGAATATATCTAAATTTATTAAATGGGGTAAAAAGGTTCATGTATTTCTTGATTAAAAATTATTCTTTAACAATCCCATATGTATATATTAAACTCTAGATCTTTCCTTCCTTCCTTGGTGTTTTGCTTTGTGTTTTGAAGATAGTCTTGCTAAATATCCCTGGGTGGCTTCAACAGCTTGCCTGCCTCAGCTTCCTGCTGCCTTGCTTCCCAAGCGTTGGGTTACAGACATTTACCACAATACCCTGTAGCAAGTGAACTCTTTGGTAGTGAAACATAGACGGGCTTGTATATTGTTTTGAAATATATCTAAAAGGAAGATGTGTTGTGCCACAGACCGTCTCAGTCAAGTATAGGTCCTTGGGTTTGGGAGTTCTTGAAGCATCGTTGGACAGAAGATAGGCGAGTGACAAACAGAGACAAACCCAGAGGTTGCTGTTTGAATCTGAGTGTATTTTGCTGGCAAACGAGCTAGGTTTTTATACACATTTTGAAACGGGGGTATGTTTTCGTGGTTACATTTTTTCCCATACAATTCAAAATACAGGATGCAGTGTAATAATGTTGTCATCAATCCTGAACAATCATTCATAAGTCATTAGATTGGTATCAGTGCATGTGCCCTCTTTATTAAAGGCCAATGTTTTCTCATTATGCCAAACATCTGTGAGTCGGGACAGCTTTTTTTTCCTTAGCTCTTCCGCCACTATCTGGAGCTTACTTAAACACTTTATTTTATTTGTAAGTCATAATGTGAACTATGATTAATTTTTAGCCATGTTTTTATTAACAAGTGGAATGGAACTTAGTGGTAAACTTGCCTGAATGACCCTTGGCTGCAGTTTCAAGTTAAGGTCTCCTAGCAACACAGTTACATCTGAAAAGTTCTTGATAAGAAAGTAAAAACAAAGGCAGAAGCAGTCAAGATGTTCCAAAACACTGAGAAAAAGAAGAGCTGTAATCAGTTACTCCTGGCAGGGGCATCAGACCCATTTCCAGAAGGCTCTCCCTTGGGTAGGGGTCATTGCCTCGGGTTCTGTAGTAACGTTTGTCACACAGACTCCACTAGAGGGGTCGTGACAGTGTTAAAAGGTCAATTCAGGGATGGCTTATATATTATAAAGCAGATGTGTCAGGATTGTTATCAGAATTTTTGTAGCTATGTGGCCATCCAACTCTAAAATCCTCCCAGCTGTTCTCTCTGTGTGAAGACATCTACAGTGAATGTGGAGGCAAGTAGAGAATGCCCCCTGCCGTTGCACGAGCGGAGGAGAATTGCAGCCCTTGCTCTTTCCTACACAGCGCTATTGTGCTTCTTCTCTTCTTCAGAGTTTCACTAACCGCGCCCCCCCCCCCCCATGGAGCCTCTGCGGCAGAGCTGGCTTATGAAACGTGGACAATTCTTCTGCCCTCCCCCACCCACAACTCGTTCCTGTCACCTAAATGAATTCCTTTGCGTTTGTCTTCCAATCACAGCTATAACTCTGTCCCACTTCCCCCATGCCTTGAATGGACTTGTGGTTAGTGTAATGTGCTGGAGTGTGGAGCAGGTCTGTAATGGAGCTTTTCACTGCGCTGTCCTCTGTAGAATAAAGAACCAACACGTGGGTGAAGCTTGGGCAATGGAGTGTGTATGTGGGGGGGGGTGTACAGCGGTTAGTACATAACTTTAATATACCCAGTGACCAAAAAAGTTCTCTTTCAACAGAGATTTAAGTAGAAGGTGGATGGCCATCTCCCCTCCCTACCCCCAGGTGCAAGCCATCCATCCCCAAAGCACTGGTACTGACTGTTCGTTTTAACTGTGAGGCCTTTGGACAAGAATGCTGGCTGTGTTGTTCTAGTTAGCATCAGGTAACCTCTGAGTAGAGAGGAGACATTCTTGAGCCCGTGCAGAACTGGAGTGAGCCGAGGACAGAGATTACATCGATGCGCATTCCTTCTCTCTTTTCTTGGAATGAAGTTGCAGCAGCATTGTTCTCATTTTTAATTGCCACGGAGCTCATTCTTAACTGATCTATGCAGTAATAAGTACAAGAAAGGAAAAATAGAGGAACGGCAGAGGTTGCTCATGGAAAACAACTTTGTCCTTTGGCAAAGAGTTTGCTCTGCTGCTTCCCCTCCTGATGCCTAAGCCTTTCCCAAGCAGGTGGGCTTTTTGTTTCCTTCCCCCTCCCGGACCAAGCTCAGCTCCTGTCCGGGAGTGTGCACTGGTGTTGCCTCCTGTGCTATGCTGCTTCCCCTGGGAGTGCATCCATGTAAGCAGGCATCCATTAGACCACACATTGCTCAGCCTGTGAGCTATGGCCCTACCAATGCAGTAGAAACAATTCCTGTGAGGGTTAGTGGTTTCCTTAGTGGATAGGTATGGGATAGACTTTCCCAGGGGATGCTGCAGGGATGATGATGATGATGATGATGATGATGATGATGATGATGTGTGTGTGTGTGTGTGTGCGTGCGTGTGTATGTTAAAAGGTGCCCTTTTGAGGTACATAAAAAAGAGAAACCTGAAGGATCCCTAAATGCGCTGCTAGACAAGGGGTGATAGCAGCTGAAGAACAGAAGAGGGAAGGAAAGAGCGAGAGGGCAGAGTGTGCTGAGGAGTTCTTCCGCCATCCTCATCCTCTCTGTGAGTCCCTGGCCTACATCCCAAGCCACAGACTTGTGTCCTTTCTGATTGTTTTAGAAAGCCAAACGCTTGTGAAAAAACAATACTCAGATGTGGTGGTAGAGGGACGGCAGACACAAGTGGCTGTCATTTCAGTTTGTCCTTAGCTGTTGCCTTAGCTTATGATGTTAGACAGTTTTCTTCCTTCTAAGCCTCAGTTTCCCTTCTGCACTTCACTAGCTGGATGTGAGGGGGGGGGGCTCTCTGCACATGCCAGGGCTGCCAGAGTGGTGATCCAAGTGAGGCAAGAAGGAAATCTGACTCAACACGATTCAGTAGCTGGTGTTGGTTCAAACTTGGAGAGTTTGACACTGGGAAGTTTATTTTAGACATAAGTAAGTACAGTACTATTTGGAAAAAGCTTTCTGGTGTAACACAATCCCATGTGTATAAAGATTCATAATTACATCAAGACCCTTCTCAAAGTACATGTCACTTCCTCCATGAAGGTGGGTTATATACCTAGGCTACACACGTCATCTTAAGGGCCAGGGAGGACCTGGCATTGTCTCAGTCATATAGATACTTCAGAAGTCATCAAGCTTATAAAGTGCATGTGGTATCTCATGCATAACGATGGGTTCTATTGACTGAAAAAAAAAGTGCTCAAGATAAAGGTCTTGGGAGGAGGAGTCAGGGATCAGCTTACTAGTCTGGGGATCCAGGTGTGTCCGGGCCCTACAGATAGCACAGATCATCAGACTATAACTGCATCCAGTCCCGCCTTCTAGACTGAAAGCATGCTATATGTCTCTTCCATTAAAGAGGCAGCCCTGTGGGCTTAACATCCCTGCTTTCCCCAGTACTTATCTGTGAGTGCAAGCACCTCATACCCTCTACGATCAATAGAACCTCAAATTCTAGCATTGAAAGTTTAGTTCCAGTGTCTACCCTCCCTTTTGTATGACACCTGAGGCAGACTAGCTCTCCTTGGCTGTTTTTGATTATGAGGACGTCATTGTCCTGATCCCGGCAAGAGTATGGCATGGTCCTTGTCCCATGTGCCACACCTTGGGCATGTCTCTGTTTTTGAGTAAGGGAAGGAGGAAGAACATTTCCGGGCATTTTTATGTGTTGAGATACTGCTGCAGTGTCTTTTCCTGGTTGGATCTGTAGCTTCTCTAGCTAAAACTGGCCAGGTGGCTGCATACTCCATTTGACAGGTGTCCACAGACAGGAACCCCTGCGGGATGTCTGGAGGCCACCCTACTAAACAGGTCCTGACAGGGGCATGTGGCTCTAGTCAGCCCTTCTGGTTCCTCCTTCCTAGCCTTTGATGGGTAGTGTGACCTTGCATAGCAGCCAGCCCCCTTGGGTGAGATCCCAGAAAGAGTTCAATCTAGCTACCCTGTGTGGCTCACTTGGCTCATAGGCAACTCATAGGAAGTTTGTGAGTCCCTGCCAGACCACAGGGAGGCATAGTGACTGTCCTTCTAAGGCCAGAAGAGAATCATTTCAGGAATCTCCCAAAGCCAAGAGTACTTTGGGAGTGAGGTACTAGCTGCTTCTTAGAAACAGGATTGCCCTTGCTTCTCTTGAGTCCTTTGTTCTGAGATCTAGGAAGAGAGCGCTCCTTCCAGCTTCTCTGCTCCTGAAGACAGTATAGTTATGTCCTGTTTGAAGCCTCGCTTTATTGGGATGGGAAGGCGGAGTGTAGAAGGCTCAGAGATAGCGAACTCATTTGTTGCTTTCTTGCAAATTGACCAGCTTGTGCCTTTTCCTCTCTGCAGAGAGGCCTGTCCTCCCTTGACCAAAGCAACAGGAAGCACCTCATTCCCTTTTAGGTAGGGTGAAGGATTCTGTTCTGATCCACGCACGCTGCCATACATGGGCATATGTATAAGGCCAAGTATCAGGGGCTCAGCCTTCCTCCTTTGGGGCCATATATTGTGGTTTTGGTGCTTTTTCTGTGGTGGTATTCTTTGTTGAAGTTCGAGGGAAAGTTCTTATAAAAGAATGTATGCATAACGCTTCTGGCCTCTGTAACTACCGCGCCCCCCAAATCTTGCAGTCAACAATAGGATTCTGGGCCTGCTATATACTAATGTTATTTCTTTACAGTGACTGCCATGTCCCTTAAAGTACATTGCAGACACTATTATTTTAACCCTCTTTTTCTGTGGCTGTGGGATTTTTAAAAATTACCATTATGTTATAGTCTCATAGGAAGTTTGGTTAAATGCAGAGTGAAAACTGAAGGCATCTTTGGGAACAATGAAGAATCAGACCCTTCAAGGTCTTAAAAAAATAAACTATACCCTGAGTTGCAGTTTGTTTTATGTCTGCAATTCTGAATTGTAGTGTCTCTGTATAAAGCAGCCTGGGCACTGTGACAGTGACTGTGAGGGCTGTGGAAAGCCCCACTGACACTGTGGTTTCAGCAGCTGAATGTCTCCCCAAGAGGCAGTCAGGGAAAGGCTATAGGGGCCTGTTATAAAAACATTTGTTTGCAGTGGCATCCACTAGAATTTTACACACAGCCTAGCTATTAAGCAAAAACACACTGCAGCACACATCTTGGAGAAGGAACCAAGAGTGAGATCATCAGTTCCCACCTTTTTCTGGCAGAGATGTGAAAACCAAAAGTGTTCTGTCTCCTGGCTACCACTGGTCCAGACCCAGGTCAGCAAGCCTTCTTTATAAGGAACAGATAACTTCTGCTTTGTGGACCCTTGAGTTTCTGTCCTTACTATTTGGCTCTTCTGTCATAGATGTAACATCCACAGTCAATACGAACAAATGAGGTGGCTCTTTATAGCAAAGCTTCAGTTATGAAGGTAAGATGGCCCACCAGAGGCTGTAGCTCACCAGCTCTGGTCTGGTGACAAGTACTCATTTTGAACCGTCACTGACAATGTAACTCAAGAAGCTAGCTTTCCTTGCCTGCTTGCCTTCACGTCATCTCAGCTCTTCTTGATGAGGCCCTGAGAAGAGACACATAAAACACACACACACACACACACACACACACACACACACACACACACACACACACAATGGTACCCAGGCATGGTGCCACACGCCTTGAATCCCAGAACCTAGGTAGCAGGCAAGAGGATCAAGACTTTAAGGCCAGCTTCAGCTACATACATATTACATTAAAGACCAACCTGAGCTACCTTAATTTAAAAAATGGGTAGGGCAGGGTGAGTGGAGAGATGACTCAGTAGATAAGAGCGTTTGTTACTTTTGCCGAGGACCCAGGTTAAGTTTCCAGCACCTACATGGCAGCTAACAATTATCTGTAACCCCAGTTCCAGGGGATCTGACACCCTTTTCTGACTTCTGGGCTGTAGGAATACACATGGTGCACATACATACATACATACATACATACATACATACATACATACGGCCAAAACACACAGAAACATACAATAAATAAATAAATCTAAACAAATGAAAAACGGTTGAGTGGGGAAGGGGTGACAACGTCGCCTGAAAAAGCCGCTCATGTTGTTTGTTTGGTCACCCCACCTCCCTCCCAGCATCCACTCAGTGGTGGCAAATGCAAGACTCCTTGTTGATGTAAGTGAAGTCGTGTTAAGATCATCAGCGCCAGGCTGACTATTTTGAGGGAACTCTATCTTGCTGGCTGTCAATTCTGCTAGCAGTTGCCCACATTTCTCATAAGCAGTACTGTCCAGATGTTTCTCGAATGCTCTCCATTTCTCACTTAAGCTCATGCGTTCTCTGTCCTTCCTTCCCTCTTGTTTCCACCACCACATAATGCTCTGCCGCTGCGTATGGATCTCAGGATCTCCCTCTCTCTTACACACACACACATACACACACGTGAGCATTTTCCTCTGTTATGACACACTAAGAGGACAGAGATTGGCATAGAACATGTAACTTTGGATAGTTTGCCAACCTCACACCCAGGTGCGAGTGTGAAGGCAGTTGGTACTTACCCTAGCAGTGTGTTCAAAGGGTATTGTGAGAGCATTACACTGTGTACTGGAGTTCTTACTGCATCGGTGGCTGTGTGTTTGTATTTGTTACCAGGTTCTTAGACAGACTCCTGACAGTGTAACACCAGAGCTCAGGAGGGAACAGAAGACAGGAACCCCAACTAGTTTCTCTCTTGCTGTCCTTGTTTTTTATATGCTCAGCTAAGTTATCCTTAGAAGTCAGCTAAGACACTTGTTTAAAACACACGAGCACATCTTAAAGATTCTTTTAGTCTGGATGTGACTGGACGTTGGCTGGCTCATCTTTTGAAGCAGGGCCCCGGGCTGTGCTTGCACTGTCTCCCTCCTGGCCAACATGCCCATTTTCTCTCCCCTATAAAAGATACTTATAACTGCATCCGCTTCCCAGTTAATACAATAAGGGGCTGGATGCACAAAGCACGTGTAAGGCCAAGCCAGAGCAAATTCCAGCCTGCAGAGGGGAGTGAGCGCGTAACCCCGCCCATACATGCCAAGCCATTGGCAGCTGGTAGCCGCTGGGCGAATAAAGCAGTTTTCTCTGAGTGGAGCCCCTGGTAAGTAGACTACATCATGCCAGTGGAAGACCACACATCCAAAAATACTTGGGCGGCACAGATGAGGGAGGGAGGGAGGGCGGGAGGGAGGGAGGGAGGGAGGGCGGGAGGGAGGGAGGGAGGGCGGGAGGGCGGGAGGGAGGGAGGGTGTTGGATGGGTAGGGAGGGAGGGAGGGCGGGAGGGAGGGCGGGAGGGCGGGAGGGAGGGTGGGTGTTGGATGGGTAGGGAGGGAGGGAGGGCGGGAGGGAGGGCGGGAGGGCGGGAGGGAGGGTGGGTGTTGGATGGGTAGGGAGGGGTGGGTCTGGGGAGAGTTGGGGGAAGGGAGGTGAATACGATCACATTACACTATATGAAAATTTCAAAGAACTAATCAAAAAAATTTTTTTTTAAAAATGAGGAGCTGGGTGTGATGGGGCACACCTATTATCCCAGCAAGCTGCATGTTACAATTCTGTGTTTGTGGTTGGAAAGAGGCAGGGGATTTGGTCCTCAAGGATCTCCACTTGAGGCCACATCTCAACAAATAAACAAACAGAACTGATAGAAAACACAAGAAGAAAGCAACCATTCTAAGAGTTTAAGACTTCTCTCTTTTGCTGTTGTCTCAACTATAGCTGACTTTACCACCGAGAAAAAGATATAGCAGTATTCCATATCAGGATTCTGAAAGAGTTCTGCCTGGTTTTCTCAGATGCAACAGCTCTTTTTGTTGTTGTTGTTGTTGTTTTAGTCATGTTTTATCATAATTAAGTTAGGTAGGTACAGTAGCAAACCAAGTAACATAAACTTTGGGACAAATATAGCCAGGGCATAGAAAGCATCTACTTCAAGTGTTGGAAATGAAAATGTGCAACTTTCTAGAAATCAAAGGAGCTTTTTCTCAGGTCTGTCTGCGTGTTTTGGGCACAAGGCACTGTGTTTTACCCAGTAGAACAACAACAACAGAAGACGTCAGGTCAGCCGTGTAGACTGAAAGGAGTCAATACAGAGAACTGCTGAGTTAGGAAGGAGGGAAGACCTAAGCTGCTGGCCGTGCTTCCAGTATAATGGGAGCCCCATTAACTGTGCATCTGCACCCTGAGCATTGCACACTCTCTCACCCTGGAAAATAGTGTAGATCATGACTAGAAAACCCAGGCCCAGAAGGGGAAACGTCCATGGCCAGACCAAGTGGGAATCCTGCACCCAATTTATGTGTCTCCAGCTGCGTTATGCTACAGGGTAAGGAACTACTAACAGGAAGTTATCCTATGGACTTTCAGCTGGCCTCATCTTGGCTTAGTAGATGCCTGCTATCTAAAAGCCACAGCGTGCTGCTCCAGTGATAGCTTCTTAGAGCAGCTTTTCTGAACCCCCCCACTGGCTGCGAGGGATTGTCTTCCTCTGGACTCTGTGTATCTGGGCTGTAGAGTAAGCAAAGGAACGGATGCCTTTTAGGATGCAAGCTGTATGTTACAGTTGAACCACTTACTCTGTACTTGGGTTTTCTAATGTTTGGCATTTGGGCAGCATCACAAGCCGTAAAAAATAGTAATTTCCAGACATTTGATGTCTGATTCACCAACATTACTGTAATTAACGGAAAACCTGTATTTGTTCACTGCATTTTTATCCTAACTCACCCGGATGCTTTATAAATAATAAACTTAGACATTTAGAAAATAGCTTCTCTTTATCTGCCAGTGCTTTCAAGGGCTTGTGCTCAGGCGTCCCAGATGCTGATGCTGTGAGAGTGCTCCGATGCAGGGGCTGCAGGTACAGGACTGAGGGAAGTGAGCTGTGCTGTCCCCAGGCATAGAGTAGCCAGACAGCCGCCTCAGAAGTGTGGTGCTCAGGCATGATGCTTTTGGGTGGTCTCCATTATGAATGGATTTTGACTGAGGCAGTGGTATTAAGCCTGTTGTCTTTTCCAACACTAATCATCATTAAAATGATGACTGACCTCAGTGATTATGAAACCATTAAAAAGGCATCTGTCTGGGCTGAGTTAGCCAGATGGATGTGGTTTTGAGCTTTCAGGTAGCCAAGTAGGACTTTAATAATGGTGCTGATTTCAAGATGCTCGTTTACAGCCCACCCCAAACCCCTGATGTTTTCTGTTTGATTTTGAGGCCATCTTTTCTAGCTGGGACTGGCCTTGAACTTGCTATAAAGCTAAGGATGGCCTTGAACTTTTGATCTTCTTGTCTCTTCCTCCCAGGTGCTGGGATTACAGACATACACTGGCTTTCTGTGGCCCTGGAGATGGAAGCCAGGGCTTCTTGCATGCTGGGCAAGGGCAGCTCCAGCTCCCCCGTGCTTTAGTAGTCTCTCTCACTGCAGGCCGCCCTGTGGTAGGCTGTGCTTGGCATGTCCCCTTTGGCCTTAGCACTGTACAAAGGAGTTAGGAGAGTGGCCTCTCAATTTTCAGAAGCCTCTGATCTGACTAGGAAGTGAAAGCCTTCCCCGAGTTGGCAGAGACCCTCGAGTATAGCGCTTACAGCTCAGTGACCACAGGCTTTCCACATGTTGGAAACTTCTAATTCTGCCAGTTAGTGCTGCTGCCCCATAAAATGACCAGGAGACTGTGATGTAAGGGGTTTCTGTGCTTTGCCTAGGGCCACACGGCTGGTGAGGGCAGGGGCGGCATTTGCGATGTCCTCCTTGCCCACATGGCTTCCAGGACGGCTGTCATCGGGAACCATGCGTGTGTGATGAGAAGGCCTTCGGCCTGGGGCCCGTTCCTGCTCCAGCCCGGCTCTGTCTCCTGTTTCCCTCACAAGAACACATGAACTCTCATCGTAGGCTCACTTGTTCCCCTCTCCACACAGGCTAGAGATGGCTGAGTTCCAGGCTGGCCTCAGTTGCTCTCCTGGGACGGACAGGGATGCCTCTGTCTAACCTGGCCTAACTCTGTTTCTCTCTCCAGAGAGTCACTTCTTTCAGAAACCAGCCACAATAAATTGACCTCTGTCCCCCAACATTCTAGATCCCTGCTTTCTAGAGGTGGGTTGTTCAACTCTTTTCTTCCTCAGCCAGTAGTGTGCCATCTGAAGCAAGCGTTTGAAGAAAATATGCATGCTTTTAGTAATTCTTCTCCCCACCCTCTCTCTCATTTTTTATTTTTTCAAGATGGGGGTGGGCCTCCTTGGCTGACCTGGAACTCAGATATCAGCCTGCCCCTGCTTCCTGAGTGTGGGAGGCATGCCCAACTACACTTAGCCTTAGAACATTCTGATATTTCCCATGAGTTCTAATGTTTCCCATTATATTTTATTTCTACTTTCAAAAATTGTTACACAGGAACTACTACATTAACTTCATATGTATTCACTTGAAACTAGCCTTCTTGTTACAATGTAAAATGAGCAAGGACAGGCTGGTGCTCTTTTGCCCCTGTGATTGGCTCTCTGTTCCTCTGGTCACTTAATTCTTCTGTGTAATTTTCTCTAGGAAATTTTGTTTTCTTTCTGTGTTGTCAAACTGTAGGAGGTAGGGGAAGCTGTGGTCAGGACGTATTGTATGAGAGAAGAGTAAATAAAAATTTAAAAATAGAAATAAAAGACGTTCAGAGGGGGAAAATCTCAGGCAAATTAGAGATATTCGAAAGTAGAAGTAGAAAGTGTTTCCAGAGCTTTGTGGTTTGCTGGCTGTGGCATCATGTGTAGAAATCCCATGTGGATGCTGTGTCTCTGAGGTCAAAGGGCAATGCAGAGTCCTCTCTCCTGGCTTTGGAAGGTTGGCAAGGTGATGGCTGACAGGGAGATTTCACTGGCTGGACCAAGCCAACGCAGTGACTGACAGGCTCCTGCAGCTTTTCTCCAATGTGGATCTGTGGAGGCTCACTTTTTCCGTCACTTTTCCTTTAAGGCCATGATGTGAAGCTCTCTGACATCTCTTCATTGGCTTAATGTTACTCTCTAATATGAAATGATGGTGAGTTAGAGATGTGGCGTTATTAATCTTGTGTGTGTGTGTGTGTGTGTGTGTGTGTGTGTGTGTGTGTTTATGAGATACTGATCTCAATTGTAGATTTTGCACTTTAAGTATTTGTACATTCTTTTCCACTTTTTGTTATATTTTATTATTTAAAACAGGTTTAAAATTTAAATATATTTTGATCATATTCTTCCCCTCCCCCAAGCGTTTCTCTGATGACGGCTGAGCAAGGCACTAATCATACAGCAAGATTTGATTAGGAGCAACTTTATCACTTCCTTCCTTCCTTCCTTCCTTCCTTCCTTCCTTTTAGACCAGTGTTATTTGCTTTCCCCCGCTCTCTGACCTGTCTAGTCTCAGTTTCTTCATCACTCAGGCAGTGTTGGATATGGGTTACATCTCATGGAGAGGACCTTATATCAGATCAGTTACTGGTTACCCCTACAGCTTTGTGCCACCATTAACCTAAAACCCTAGTATATCTTGCAGTCAGTATACCATTGCAGATAAAGGGTTTGTGGCTGTCTTGGTGTTTGTGTTACTCCCTGATAACATGCAGAGTACCGTCCTGTGACAAAGATGATGGAACATAGGGATGAAGGCTTGTGTAGATGCCGCTTCAACATCTCCCTGTTCTATACAGGTGTTGCCTTCAGCAATGGGTCTTGCTGTCAATGTGTGGAGAGCAACCTTCAGACTTGGCAGCAATCTGAGTTGCTTGGGAATTCCCATGGGACCTCTTTAGCCAACAACTCAATTAGATGTAACCTAGTCCTGGTACTGGAAGCTTTATTGGGTGGCAAGAGATGGCCAGTTGGGATTCTGTCTCGTACATTTTTTGGCAATTTCATTTAGATCACCTTCACATATGTGTATATTTTAGCAAGTTTCTATTATATTAGGTCTCTATACAACCCCTCAAATGCCCCTTAATTTTAGCTGTAAACTTTGATTCATAAATTTATTTGAAAAGACATGATCCACATTCCTCTGCCCTCAGCAAATTCATAGTGGAAAGCTGTTCATGCTGTAGGGCTGCCGGTCCACAGAACCCTAGCCACCTGCTACATCTTATTCGCAGTGTGAGGAAGTGGGTGGCACGAAGCCTGGAGGCTGGGCCCTTTCAGTCTTCAGCTTTCACAGGACAGCTGAGGATGGTGTAGGATCTTCCTGAAAGTGGGGTCAGCCCTCTGCCAGGGCCTGAGTTTAAACTGTAGGGATCTCTGGGGATGCTGTCCTTGGCTGAATAGTCACACTGTGCTGGGTCAGGGGCTGCTCCTGGGCTATGGCTGTAGCCATGCAGGAAGCATTGCATAGTCAGTAGTCTCAGCCTGTGTGTTGTGTGGAATTTGCCACCCACAGACCCTGGCTTCTGTGTTTGCATGTGGCATCATTAGTACATAATAGACGTGAACACGCACACTCCTTTCTTGGAGCTCTTATGATAAAGAAGGAGTGAGTCACTTGCCTGAGTCCACACACATAGTAAGTGGCAGTGCCAAGGCCAGAACCCAGGCTCTTTGCCTCCATTCTCCAGAATGAAAGTGCTGCCTGGCATGACCCCTGCCCCAAGGGAGGAGCTGGATAGCTCTGGCCACCGGGACAGGTGTCGTTACAGCAGCCATGACTGTGTGTAGACTGTGAAGACTTCGGTGACTTCACTCCCAAGGGCACCCTTAATCTGGTAGGGTCAAGTGGCAAGATGAGAGTTTCTTAAACCTTTTCCTCTCATGAGTACTTTGCACTTGAGAAAGGTTTTATGTAATCTTAGGTGTCATGGTTGATACTGACTTTCACCTTGAGCGAGAATCTCGTAGGATTAGGTTAGCCCCTAGGCATGCCTGTGAGGGGTCATCTAGATTAGGTTAGCCCCTGGGCACCCCTTCGTGGGATTTTATTGATTAGATCAACTGAGGTAGAAAGAGTCACTGTAAATATGGACTGCACCCTTGCCCTAGACTGAAAAAGAGGAAGTGAAATGAGCCCAGGCACCCACTACTCCTTGCTTCTTTTTTTTTTAAATACATTTTTATTAATTTATACATATTACATCTCAGTTGTTAGCCCATCCCATGTATCCTCCCATTCCTCCCTTCCTCCCACTTCCCCCCTACTCCCCTCCCCTCCCCTAAGTCTGTGTCTGAGGGGGACCTCCTCCCCCTGAATATGCTCATACGGTATCAAGTCTCTCCTTGGTGACCTCTTATCTTTCCTCTGAGTGCCACCAGGCATCTCCGTCCAAGGGACATGTTCAAATATGGGGCACCAGAGTTTGTGTGAAAGTTAGATCTCCTTCTCCACTCAACAGTGGAGAATGTCCATCGGCTAGTCCGGGTAGGGGTTCAAGGTTTTTACTGCCTATTTTTTCCTTGGCTGTTGCCACAGTTTGCGGAGGGCCCCAGGGCCCAGACTCGCCTGTAGTTTTCCAGGACCCACTGGGTCCTTCCATTTCCTCTTTCTCCCAGGCTTCTCACACCTAAAGTTTCAATAGGATGTCCTCCCCTCTTACCCACTATTCTGGTAGGTACAGTTTTTCATGGGGACGTACACCTTGGACTAGTGTCTCGATATAAGTGAGTATATACCATTTAGCTCTTTTTGCTTCTGTGTGAACTCACTCATTATGACGCTGGACACAATATGACCAGCAGCCTCCTGCCTCCACAGCTTTCCCGCCATGACTGTGAGCCACACCAACCCTTATTCCTTAAGTCTGCTTCTTGTCACAGCCCTGAGACAGTAACTAAGACTCTGAGTTTATAGGTAAGTGAAATAAACTTACTGATTATAAAGAGAAATGTATATTAAAGCAATTCCTTGATGTGTTTATAATTCTACCATTTATTAAAGAGGGAAGCAAATTTTCATACTAATGATATGAGTGTGCACATTGTTTGTTTTTTTTTTTATGAAGAATTAAGTCTTGAATGCATATCTAATAGCACAAGTCATGGGACATCTTCAGTGTTTCCCAAAGTTAATTGAAATTTGGATTTTATGATGACCATGGTGAGGACACCACCTCACATAAATGTGTAACACAAAATGGCAGAAGTATGTTCAGAAGTTCTGTCCTAACCCTAAACCAAAATTCATGGAATGATTTTTTTTTTTTAAATAAAACTCAGTCTAACAACTCCAACAGCAACTTAAAAAAATAAGATATCCGGACACAAGCCAATCCAAAGATATTTTAATCTGATATTTACTTGCTAAGACATGATGGTAGGAAAATATTCAAGGACTTCATTTTCCATAATTAAATCATCATGTTTCAGCCAGGCATAGTGGCGCACTCGGGAAGCAGGGGCAGGCAGATCGCTGTGAGTTTGAGACCAGCCTGGTCTACAAAAGTAAGCCCAGGACAGCCACGGCTACACAGAGAAATCCTGTCTCAAAAAACCAAAACCAAAACATCAATAACAAACAACATCAAACCCCATCATGTTTCTATAAGAGCAGAACACTTTAAACGTGCAGTAAAAATGCTGCATTTCATAGTAGATGGTAGTCTTGACTCTGAGCTCAGGCATCTAAGGCAGTGTTCATTGGTGTTCATGGGTGCTGTGTGGCATGCCAGTGTGCACAGTATGTAAGTGTGTGTGTGTGTGTGTGTGTGTGTGTCATGAGATTGGAAGCAAGGCTCCAGTGAAGCCCCATGATGCAACACGGGCAAAGCTCTGCTGCAAACACCTCAGGTTCAGCACACATTTGAGTGCTGATTAACTTCTGGTCCTTGCATGTTTAGAAACTTTATACTGTTGCCAAGTTTTTTGTGACCTTCACATTCAAATCAGCTTCACTGTATGTGGCCACAACCTACAACCCCAGTTGGTGGCACTGTTTGGGACGTATAAGGAGGTGTTGCCCTGCTGGAGAAGGTGTGTCCCCGCGGGTAGGCTTTGAGGTTTCAAAAGCCCACACCATTACCAGTTAGCGGTCTCTCTCTGTCTTGTGCTTGTGGGTCGAGATGTGAGCCCTCAGCTACTGCCATGATGGTCATGGGTGCCAACCTTCTGGAACCATGAGCCCCCAGAGCTCTTTTAAAACTTGCTTTTGTCATGATATTTTGTAGTAACTAAGGCAGCAATCTGTTGGTCCAGGTAAGAGGTAGCAGGCATGAAGGCAGTATAGAACTGTGTTTTTCCCACCAGCTAGGTGCACTGTAGGCTCTTCAAAGAGGACAGCATGACTGCTGGGGTTTTTTTTGGTGCTGGGTTTTTTCCCTTCACACGACATCACACATGTTAGCATTTAATGAACCCCTCTGTGTGACTTCAAGCCACCAGGACACAGGGGCCTCCAGTACCCGTAATCTCCCAGCTCTGCTGGTGAAGGATTTGGCATGAATTTCACATGACAGGCTGCCTAGGTAGCTTTCCCTTGTCTGGAACTTTGTAGTAGCCAGATGGTACCATGTCAATGATGGGAGCTGCTCTAGTCTTGCGGTGTTTTGTTTTGTTGTTGTGTTGTGTTGTATTTTGCAGTGTGTACATGTGTCTGCTTATTGACCAGTGTCCACAGTTTATCCATGTTGACAGTTGGGCAGAAGCTCTGGTTTCTCTTTAACCGGTGATGCCTCACAACAGCTTTCCCAAAGTAACCTGGGTGGTATTTGTTGGTGTTGGTCCTGTGGTGATGCATACCCCAGCATCTTCCAGCTTTCTGGGTGCTTGCAGTGTTTACTGGTATGGCCATGGCTTGCTCAAGTGGACCCAGAGTCTGGATGGCATGGTAGCAGCCAAAAGAAAAAAGGGAAGCATTTGCCAAGTGTTTTTGGTTGACACTGCTGAGAGCCAGAAATAACTAAGTCTGGGGACTTCACATGTGATGTGTAAACCATAATCTCTTTCCAGCCATTCTTTCTCTAGCTTGGATAATTGACAGGATAAGAGACGGGAAAGCCTTAACTTGAGCTCCAGTGGCAGCTGTGTCCTGGTTATAGGAATCTGAACGGACATCAGGAAAATTAAAGGAGATGCTGTTTTAAATTCAGAAGTTGGCAAATTTAATTGTAGACAAATTGAAAAGCATTCTTCTGGTTGTGTTAACAGGGAAAAGGAATGACTTTCTTGTTGAAATGAAAACATTTGACTTTAAGCATACTGATCCCTGTTATTTTGGAGTGTTTGATGATTTCTGCTCTGCAAAGGAGGTAGACATGTTTGGTTTGTGTTGTTTGTAACAACTATGTCAAGACTTGTCCAAATTGTCACACGATCTGAGCACCATAGATGCCCAGGGAGTCTGCAGAGGACTTGGGCAAGAAGGACAGATGAAACAAGGAGCATGTCCCTGTGCAGGGCATCATGGGAGTCAGTAGGCTGGAGCAGAAAGACCATGGAGCGGGAAGAGGGAGGCACGAGGTGAGGGAGCATTCGTGGGGCTGAAACAGGCTTGCAGAGTCCGTCTGGTTGTGGGAGAGTCAGTAGACTCCAGCCTCATGCTTTCCCGAGTGTTCCACCCACTACTCTCTCACCAGACTCCCAGGAGGAGTCCCTGTAGCATAAGTGCAGTTCTGTTGTGCTTAGAAAGTTTTGTATGTGCATCTGCTGCCCCTCTAGAGGATGCGGACATCTTGGACATATTTGAATCAGCCTGGTATGGAGCAGATACCCAGTAAGTGTTGTTGACTGAAATCAAAAGGGGGTGTGTGTCTGATCCCTCTTTTAGAGGCAGTGATTTTTGAGGATGTGGGCAAGGAAGTGGGGAGCTGCCAGATGTGGGGTGTCCCCACCAGAGTTGCCTCCCCCCACCATGATCAGGTGGGAAACATGACCAGTGAGAGGGAGTGCCAAGAGTGCAGGAGCCAGGGTGGAATACATACCTAAAGCAGTATATTTGGAGAGCATTGCCTGTGTGACCTCCAGAGAGGGTGGCTGGCAGAGCCATAGGTCTTCTGTAGAGAGGCCCTCCATTGATCCTGTGTGTCACAAGGTATTTTCAATGGAGTCTTTTCTTGGTAAATGAGCCACTGCCGGCAGTCTTTGTGTGTAGCTGGGGCTTTTCCGCGTGCTTTAGACCGCCAGCTAACCCAAACTGGCCCAGACTATCAGGAGGCCGGCTCCTAACTGCAGCTTACATCTGATCCAGGGGCTAATCAATTGGTAATGGGGGCCAGGGGCTACCTCTGTCTGAATCTGTGTGTCTGACTTTCTCTCCCAGTCTTTGGCCGACCCTTTCTTGGTGTTAGCTTTTTCTCTCAGCTTCAGACTTACAGCCTTTGAGAGTTAAGTCAGCCAACTTCTTATCTATTGCTGAAGCGCAAATCCCAGGATTAGTGCTGACTGGACCTGCTTGGTGTGGGTGGGACCTTTGCCTGCCCTGAGTCAGCTGCCCAGCTCCCGATGCCAATTCCTGCAGCTCGTGGAATGATATAGCTAAGAAAGCGGTAGTTCCTGGAAAACAGGCACGGCCCTGCCACCTGGGAGTGTTGCTGGATGCCAGGGACCCTCGTAGCCCACTGCATGTAGAATGACCGCTCTCTGCTTGTTGGTAAAGCGTCAGTTCCCAGCACTCTGCTGGTGACCCAGGAGAGCGTACATCAGCTTCCTCTGCTCCTAGCTATGAGGTCCCTTCTGCTCAGAGACCAGGTGTCTTTGAGGTTACCCCGCTGGCCTCTCCATTTGTCATTTCTGGGCGTATTGGAGCCAGCTTTCTAGGCAGGGTTCTCTCGCACCTGGTGGTTCTAGGGTCTCTGGAATGCCAGAGGGTCTCAGGAGAGTTGTATAGGCCACTGCATCCATACACAGCCTCATAGACGGGGACACTGGCTCACCTTTGCCCTCCTTCAGGGCAGCATTTGGCCAATGCTGTGGCGCAGTTTGCAAAGCTCCCTGCTGGATTTTCACTGTAACTTGGTTAGACTTAGCAGGCATGGGTTATGCCTGTTTTCTATGTGAGATAACGGAGAGTCAGGAGGGGTAAATAAGCAAGTGACATCACGGTTGAACTTAGGGGACACAGATGTCATGTACAGTTTATACAGAGAAGGGGGGGGGATGGGCAAGGACACACCAAAGACTATTAGAGTCATTTTTTTGTCATGTAAATGTGCCATTAAACTACCCATGGGGAGGCTCTAAGTGTATACTTCATTGGAGCCTGCAGGGGACCAAATTAGCTTTCCAGGCAGCTGTCTGGTTTAGAACAGAGGCCACCTGCCTGGGCTTCACCCTCTAGTGTTTTACTAGGGTTGCCCTGGTTTATCAAAAGGGAGCAAGAGCAGCCAAGAGCTCCCTGGGGTTACCTTTTGAACTGGGTGAAACAGTAAGTGGGATTGTGTCAGCATGCTCAGCCCGCATGTGCGTGGTGACCTTGGGTGACCCGGCCACTAGGAGGAATAGCAGCTGCTTTTAGTTCTTGCTATCCTGGGATGGCTGTCTTTGGGCGTCTCAGGGACCTACCAGGAGCTGCCTGTGAAGCTGGTGTTTGAGCTGCCTTGCCTGTCGGGTGAATTGTAGTTTTCCAGCTGGGAAAGATCATCTAATTCGGTCTGCTCCCTTTATGGGTGAGAAAGGGAGGCCAGACCCTGTCACCTGCATGCGAGGCCTGTTGTAGCCATCTGTCTGTCTGTCCTGGCCTCTTTCTCCTGCCCTGATGCATTAAGCCCCTGCCTCTGAGGACACCTACCACCATTTGTGTATATTCTTTTCAACCTCAGTGCCTAGTACCCTGGCCCCACCATGAGGCACAGACAGAGGGCAAGTGGCTGCACCCAAATGCAAGGTTCCCTGCACCTGGGCAAAACCAAGGGGGGCCTGGCATTGTAGACCATATCAGCAGGAAGGGGTGCCTGGTGCTATTTAGACAAAGCATGTAGATTTGTCACTTATCCTCTTACAGGGTGTCCAGCCCACATATTCATTTACAGATATTGAGTGTCTAGTAACGTGATCGGCCTTGGGAATCTAATGATGCGTGAAGCAGAAATGACTCCAGGCCCTATAGACATGGACAATTTTTTTTGAGAGACAATATTAGAGAATTCTTAAAAGTTGTTTTAGGGCTGATAGAGATTATACATATTTATGATGTACAACATGTTTTAGCATAGAGGATACATTGTAGAATGGAGGAGCTAAGCTAATTAGCATACCCATATTTACTAATTAGCATACCCATATTTACCTACATACTTTTTATGGCAAGAATGTTTAGACTCTTAGCAGTTTCCTACCATATTATGCTTGGTTGTTGCTCCTGCCGTTGTATAGTTGATATCGCGAGCTTCTTCCCGTCTAACTGAAATCCAGCTCCCTCCAACTACTACTCTCTCTGTGCATTTCTTTGCCTTTTTTTTTTTAGATGCCACACATCAGTGAAATCCTGAGTATCTGTTTGTCTTTCTGTGCTTAGCTTATGCCCCTGAACACCATTTCCTCCAGGTTCACCCCACGTTGCAAATGTTGGCGTTTCCTTCTTTGGAGAGTATTTTTCTCTTCAAGGGAACTGTCTCCTCTTTATCTGCACATCCCCGATGGACACTTAGGTTATTTCTGCACGCTGGCTGCTGTGTACGGTGTTGCAGCGAGCATGGCAGCATCTGAGTCTCCTCAGCAGCCTAACTTTGTTTCCTTTGGCTGTTTCCCTCTTGTGGGTTTGTTGTTTCAGATGGTAAGACCACTCTGAAATCTTGGTGGGATCTCATACTATCTTACATATGAGTGTACTACGTTATAGTCTCACCAGCTGTGCACGAGGATTCCCTTTCTCCATGCTTTCCAGCACTTGATCTCCTGAACTTTGTGTGACGGCCAGTTCCGTCAGGTGTGAAGTGCTGTCTAGCTTGGTACAATTCCACTTATGTAAGTTTTGGTTTTGTTACCTATGCTTTTTGGGGTCATATCCCAAGAAATCTTGGCTCAATTCAAATGTAAAGAAAATTTACTGTTTTCTTCTAGTACTTTTACGTTATATGTAATTTATATTTCTATAATAATTTGTTATTTGAGTGTTTTCCCACATAATTATTGGTCATTCCTATGTCTTTTTTTTTTTTTAAGAAAAGTCTACTCATATCCTTTGGGAAATTGAAGAACATATTGTATCCTTGCTAATGAATTAAGTTCCTTATGTTATTTGGATAATATTTTTCAGTTATATGGTTTGCAAATATTTTCTTTCATTCTGTAAGTTGCCTTTTATTATATTGCTGTTTCTCTGAATAGGCTTTTTAGTTTGGTGCAATTCTGTTTATATGATTTTTTTCTTTGTTGCCTATGCTTTTAGGATCAAATTTTTTAAAGTCTTGACTTAGATCGAATGTAAAGAAGTTTTACTCTATTTTCTTCTAATACTTTTACTTAACTTTTTAAAATTTAAGTATTTGATCCATTTTTTCTTGGTTGTGTATGTGGCATAAAATAAAGAACTTGTTTCCTTCTTTTGCCTGTGGATACCCGGTTTAACCAGGACCTTTTATTGAAGATGCTGTCCTTTCTCTATTGTGTGTTGTAGATACTTTTTTCAAAGATTAGTTGGTTGTGTATGTGTAGGTTTATTCCTAGAGTTTTTAGTATAGAGGTAACTTTTTAATGAATTGGGAGTATGAATTCTAATTGACCATGGTAAGATATAACAGTGGGTTCTAGTTTTGTCTGGGAAGTCAATAAAAGTTTTGCTGAGAAAGTATTATTTAAGTCAAGACTTGAAGCATAGGTGAAATTTTTCTGTTGAAAACGGAGTGGAAAAATATAGGAAAAAGGAACAGATGTGGCCCAAGGGCATTCATGGCATGATCAGTGGCTAAATCCAGGCTCAGAGAAAGCAAATATGATAGCTCTATGCTCTATGCTTCTTTTTTTAGCCCACACAACTACATAGGGCTTGTTTTTTTTAATCCATGTATCACCAAGCTATAGCATGATTCTGAAGAGGGAAATGTTTATATTTGGAGATAGGAACACTGGGTTCAGTGAAGCACGATGGGCAAAGGGCATAGAAACAGGATGACATTGTGGGTATGCGTGTGCACATGTGTGCATGTGTGTGTGTGTGTGTGTGTGTGTGTGTGAGAGAGAGAGAGAGAGAGAGAGAGAGAGAGAGAGAGAGAGAGAGAGAGAGAGAGAGAGAGAGAGAGAGAACAGGCTGGCCATGGTGCAGAGTAGAGAGTTCTCATAGATGGGAAGTAGAAAAGTTGAGAGACCAGCTGTTAAGTAGAGATACAAGGCTGACTTTACCCCTTGGCTGGAGATAGGATGAAATTTGAGGACCAGATAGATATTTCTTAGTCACTGTCCCATTGCTATGAAGAGACACCATGATCAAGTCAGTTCTTATTAGGGAGAGCATTTAATTGGAGCATTGCTTACAGATTAAGAGGTTTAGTCTATCATCATCGTGGCAGCATGCAGGCAGTAGGTGAGAGCTACGACCTGATCCTTAGTGAGAGGGAGAGAGACAGAGAGAGAGAGAGACAGAGAGAGAGAGAGAGAGACAGAGAGAGAGAGACAGAGAGACAGAGAGAGAATGAACACTGGGCCTGGTGTGGGCTTTTGAAACCTCAAAGCCCACTGCACACCCACACCCAGCAACACATTTCCTCTAACAATTCTAACAAGGCCACACCTCCGAATCCTTCTAATCCTTTTAAATACTGCTACTCCTTGGTGACTAAGCATTTAAATATATGGGCCATTCTTTTTTATTTTTTATTTTTATTATAATTAATTTATTCAGATTACAACTTAACTGTTATCCCATCACTTGTATCCTCCCATTCCTCCCTCCCTCCCGCCTTCACCCTATTCCTCTCCCCTAGGTCTAAGACTGAGAGGGACCTCCTCTCCCACTAGATGGTCATAGGCTATCATGTCTCATCTTGGTAGCCTGCTTATTCTTTCTTTGAGTGCCATCAGGCCTCCCCACCAAGGGAAGGTGGTCAAATATGGGGCACCAGAGTTCATGTGAGAGTCAGTCCCTGCTCTCCACCTAACTGTGGAGAATGTCCTGTCCATTGAGTAGATCAGAGTAGGGGCTCAATGTTTACTACTTGTATTGTGCTTGGTTAGTGCAATAGTCTGAGCAGAACCCCCTAAGCCATATGGGTCATTCTTATCCACACTAACACAAGGTAAGATGAAAGTAGCCTTTATTTCAGCAATTGGACTGTTTTACCTCAGACTTGTTCTAGAAAGAATTTATAATAACTTAGATATATTTTTTCCTTATTACATATCCTAGGATCACAAGTAGTTGTAATTTTTTTTAGTTTTCTGTATGTCTGGTTTTATTACTTTATTTTTCACCTTTTTTCCTTCACTGTTTTTCTAATAGAACCTGTGAGTTTTGTTTTGTTTTTTTATGGTGCGTGCAGTGGTAGGTACTAGAGTTACAAAGACAGGAAGGAATGATGATTGGAAAGAGAGAGCTGAGGAGTGCAAGGGCATTGGCTGGGCATACAAAGGAATGACTAAATCATCTTCTTACAAGCCAGGGAAACCTTCTCAAAGGCATGGGCCATGTACATGGATGAGCAAAGCCAAGAAGTAAATGCAGTTGGCTGTTATCTGCTTCTGTAGACCTGTCAGCCAGCCAGCTGGGGGCTCTGGGGTCAGATGCTGAGCTTTGCTAAGGAAGAACCAGCTCGGGATGGATGCATGCATAGACAGATGGATGCATGTTGATGCCACAATGCACAGCACAAGAGTCCTGGAGAAGAGGACCAAGTATTCCAGCATCTCCCAGTCCCTGCGCGGTGACAGTTCTGGTGTCCTAAAGGCCTCTGTGGGGTTAAGTGGTTTAAAGACTGGAAATCAGTTCAAAAAAATATTGACTTAGAGTCTGTCCCAGCGTTAACAATCTGCTGTCTAAGATGATAAACCAAGTTCCGGAGTTGGATTTGAGGGCTGGGGAAATGGCTAGTGGGCCAGGTGCTTGCTGTGTAAGCAGGAACACTCTTGAGTTGGATCCCTAGAACCCATGTGAAAAGTCTTGGCACATTGGCAAGCGTGTGGTCCTGGCAGTGGGTAGGTAGATAGCTGGCTCCCTGATGCTCCGTGGGTGGCAAGCTCAATTGATCTGCTCCAGGCAAACCACACACCAAGGCGGACAGCTCTTGAGGAAGAATGGCAATTGAGGTTGATCTGTGTCCTCCACATGTGTGTGCATTTACACTTGCACTTGTACACACATGCACCCACAAGAAACCCTCACCCCCATCTTACAAGGAAGAACTAGACTTGAGCCTTTATAGTCTCACAGGAGGCTTGGTCTTACATAGAGTAGTTTCAGGTGTCGGGGTCTGACCAGCACTGCATACTCAGGACCTCTGTCAGAGAGCAGAAACCCCTGCTGGGGCTGGCTGAGTCATGTAGGCCTGGCTATACTTGGCAGAGAGAGGGGGTTTTAATTAATCAGTCTTCCTGGTGAACTGGGCAGGGGTCGCTTTTCTGATGCAGCCTTGGCCTGCACTTTGTGGAGAAGGGTTAGTTTGTTCAAAGTCTGGCGGGTTCTCACCTCTGCCTCCCCAGCTTTCCCCTCTTTCTTCCTTGCTGTGGCTCTGTATTTGGTGCTCAGTGCTCTCTCTGCTACAAACTTCTGTGCCTCTGCGCTGCAGGTCACTTTGGTCTCTTGGCCTCCAGACTCTTTCCTGTGTTGTCTTTTTCAATTTCACTTTCTTTCTTCAAATGAGCAATTCTTTTGAAGCAGGTAACTTACACTTCCTCAATTTTTGTTTTGTAGTAGTAGTAGTAGTAGTAGTAGTAGTAGTAGTAGTAATAATAATAATAATAATAACAACAACAAAAACAACAACAACAACAAAAACAACAACAACAAAAACAACACTCAATTTGTTGTCTCTTAGGAGTCTTTTGTAATGTCAGAATTGAGCACTGGATGTCACTGGCTTGTAGGCCAATTGGTCTACCACTAGGTTGTGTTTGCTTGTTTGGTATTTGACAAAATCCTTTTAACAAAGAACCATATTATAGCAATTTTCTATCTCTTATAACTCATTCCATCAAGTAATTCACTAAAAATTTTGGGAAGAGGAACCGGCATCTTTAAAAAGGAGGGTGAGGAGAAGAAGGGATGGTTATAAAAAAATTAACCATTCAGTTATACTAATGGCCCTCATATTATAGTGGCATAATCACTTATAAATAAAAGGCAGAGGGGAAAACAAGCTTGTCTGGTAGGTGTACTCTCTGTTCTCTGCCTTTTTCCCGGCTCTGAAGTATGGTGCTGTCTTGACGTAGGGAGGTAACTGCTATGAATATTGACCGCATGGCAGCCGAAACTATTTTCCTGTCTGGCCTAGTAAATAAAGCAGAGAGGATGAAAGGGAAGAGGAGTCTTCAAGTCAGTGTGCTGTTTTTAGATTATCTCGTTCTTTTAGAACTAGGAGTCTGGATGACATATTGACAATGTACGTTTGGTGGTAGGCGTGGCTAGGTGGGGATTTTTAGAGATGTGGGCCTCTGGTTAAAGACATGTTTTGTTTTGTTCCCCACCCCCCTTGAGTTTTCAGAGTTTATGTTCCTTCTGTCTCCCAGTGCAGAGTCAAACCCTGGACCTCACAGTATTTCTGTATTTATTTTATTTGTGGCCCTCACTGTGTTTATTGTAGTGTGTGTGTGTGTGGGGGGGGGTGCTGTGTGATGTGTCCTTATGTTCCAGTGACGACATCCACTTAGGATATGGCAAGGAGGGGATAAGGAATCTGGGTGGCAAACAGAGCAGCAGCCTGCAGGTCTGGGTGTGGCCTAGTAGGGTCATGGTCATACACATGTGCTACTCTGGAGCATGCTCAGGACTGCTTAGCCTAGAGGATATGACTGTGTGAGGGGAGTAAGGGGCAGGAGTGGGGAGGAGGACCAGAAGGTTGGGGGAGGGGCACACAGGATGAGCCAGCCAAGAATGTACCTAAAAGGCATAAATGGGTGGGAATTGGGTATGAGTTAGGGCTTTAAAATCATAAACATTCTGTCTAACTGAAAAGAGAGTTTTTCGACTTCTGTGACAGTGTTCCAAGGATCCAGGGAGAATTGGAGGGCAGGCTTGGAAATGGCAAGGGCCAGGGCTGGCTAGGTGGCTCAGTGGGTGGGGATGCTCTCTGCCAAGAGCTCATGACCTGAATTCAACCCCCTGAATCCACACAGTGAGAGGAGAGGCACACTTAACACATACACACATGTGCATGCACACACACACACACACACACACACACACACACACACACACACACATGCACATACGCATGCACACACTCACGCACGCACGCGCACATGCGGGAGCATGCTACAAGCCAAGAATGTTCTAGGGCTAGGGCTAGGGAATGTAAAGCTGATCAATTGACTTTGATATAACCAGTGGAGAGTCAAAATGGTGGCCACTGTTCTGGATGCACAGTCTGCAATCAGATAGTGCCCTAGTGACCCAGAGGGAAGATGCTGGTGACAAGTTGTGAGAAAGTTCTATCCTGGGGCAGCCTGAGACAGGAGGCAGCTGTTTGGCCGCAGAGGCCTGCAGCCTAGGGGTAGCTTAGACATTTCCATTTCCATAGAAATGCAGAAGACTGCTGCATCTACTTCAAGCAAATGCATAAGCGCATAGATACGTACCATTTTTAGGAAGGCCTGTAGGAATCATCCTGAAATGAATATTTTAATAGATGATTTCCAAAATAAGAAGTTCCTATCCAGAAGCATTTCCTTTAGAAAGCATAAATTTGCACTTATAAATGCATGTCTACAATAGTGGTCACATGTAACAGCAGCGTCTGCCTTCTCTTGTGTGACCTTGGAAAAGGAAGGGCAGAGGAGCTGTGGCTAAGGTCTTCGGTTCTGGCACAGGTGGAGGAGTGTCCTCCTGCGAACCCTTGTGATTTTTAGAGATTCTCTGTGTACACACGTGAAACTCCCATGTCACACTCCAGACCACAGTGTTCACAAGTGGGGCCAGGATTGGGATGTTTTTCTAATCCTAGTTCCTTCCGTGGTGCCTGTAATATGGAGGAAAAGCTCACTCTTCCCTGGGTCGTATTATTCATTGCAGCCTTCTGTGATGGGCATGTTAATGAGTGAAGTGCTTGATTCTAGAGGCTGGGGCCATAAGGGTGATAGCAGCAGAGGACTCTAGAGCCCACAGAGAAAACTTCTCATAGTTGATGCTGGGTTTTGTTGTTGTTGTTTGGTAGACTGAAGCCAGAGAATGCTGGTTGGTTATAGGCGGCCCTGTCTATCTGGGTTGCTTTTAAAATTGGAGCTGTATAAAGAAAACATTTATAGAAGGAGCCTATGTGTTTAGACCTGTTGATCGAGGTATCCTTGTCTGCTTGTGGGGTCTTTGGGTTGGAGTTGGAGAAGTTCTAGCCACCAGGCAATGCTACAGGGGTATGTGGTGATCAGAGGGGAGCAGCCATGGGGTCAAAGATGGAGACAGAACTGTATCCCCAGGAGGTTGCTTGGGGGCCCATCAGCGGTGCCAGACGGGGGAGGAGGCATCCTAGTCATTAGGTAGTGTCTTCAGGATCTGAGTTCCAGAGCAAAATAGGTACTTGTCCAAGGTGACCTTGCCTTGCAGTGACAAAGCTGGCTTTAACTTGAGATGTCAGAAGAAAACCCAAGAAACACTAAGGGCAAAGCTTGTCACGTCTCTGTTCTTCCAGAGGGCGTTCTGTTTAAAGCCATCCTTGAAATGTTTGCTTCATCCTTGTGCTTTTCTGGGCCTGGACTGGCAATCTCGGGGGAAACATGCTGTGTTGTGCAAATGTGTGCAAGTAGAAAACATGTCCGCTGTGTCCTAGGCAGGGCTCATTGCGCATGCAGCAGGGCAGGTGGCAAAATGCAATAATGCAGCCTGGAATGATAGTGTTTAGCACTTAGCTGCTTAGGAGAAATTCAGCATTAAAATTAGAATGTTTTCCCGGCCCAGGTGCAGGGTAGTGGCTGTAGTTCCCATGATAAAATTGTAGGGGGAAGTGTTTATATCTCTAAGCTGTTGATTCTAATCATTGTTTCTTTTTCTTTGCCCACCCCCCCCCTTCCCTGCTTGGTGCATTTGTTTCTCTTTACAGGAAAAAGTAGAATATGCCTTCCTGATTATTTTTACAGTGGAGACATTTCTGAAGATTATAGCGTATGGACTGTTGCTGCATCCTAATGCTTATGTTAGGAATGGATGGAATTTACTGGATTTTGTTATAGTAATAGTAGGGTAAGTCCCCCCTGCTTTGGGGAAACGTTTATCTGGAAAGTGGAGGTGTGGCTGGGAGGTCAGGGGAGCACAGCCTTCTTGGGGAAGATGGCTGTCCTTTTGTGGGTGATGGCACCAGGACCTTTCAGGAGTTCCTTTAATGTTGGCAGAGCTGCTGTCAGTCCCTGGGCAGAGTCAGGCGTGAAGATGGCTCATGACTGATGCTGTGCTTGGGGAAGTCAGTGACATGCTGTTGGAGGAAGTCTCAGCTGCTAATGAGAGATGATTCACCTCACAGGGCCTTGACTTTCCACAAATAGGCCTGCCTTGCTGGTGGGTGGAGTCAAGGAGATGCAGCTCCTAAAACTTAGCACCCTGCTAGTTAAAAACATGTGTATCATATGACAAAGCCTTCCTAGCTGCGAGGTACTCTGCAGTTTAATATCCTTTCAGTGAAGCTATTATGTTTTTTTTATGCTGACTTGTGGGAGAAACTCTGGCATGCTACTTTCCCATTTTAAATAACAAAACATGCGTCTGAACAATGTCACGTATTTGGCATATGGTAAAATAAACTAGAAAATGCAGAGAAGCAGGTGTTCTTTCAAAACCTTGTTGCAAGAAGAAGAAGATGCTGGTAGCTTTAGTTAAAGAATGTTAGAATTAAAAAATAGAGGTCTGTGTTGTCCTGTTCCTTCTACACCCTGAAATGTTGCCAGCAGAGGAAACACAGATCAGGTCTTTGGAGCAAATACCCACCAGGGAAGACAGGATATAGCCCCTGTGTTGGGGCTCCTTAATCCAGCTGTTCTATAACTTTCTCCTAAAATTAGGCTTCATTCCATCAAGAGAACACTAAACAGATTAATTTACTTCTACTTTATATGTATTAGTATTTCACCTGAATGTGTATCTGTGTACTGCATGCACATCTAGTGCCCATGGGATCCAGAAAAGGGTGTCCTATCCCTCAAACTGGAATAACATACAGTTTTGAGCCACTGTGGTGGGAGCTGGGAATCAACCCCAGATCTACTACTGCAAGAGCGGCAAGCACTTCATTGCTGACATGCCTCTAGTTTTGAGAGAGCTTTTAAAGCCACCCTCTGCTTTCATATCCGTGGCTTTATTCAGTTGCCTTTTGTATTGAACACTTTGGGTTATCGTTTGGAGTACCTGTTTGTATCATGAGTCCTCTGGTTTTTCATTAGATATTACTTTTCCTCCCTGTTAGGAGAGCAGCTTAAATTTTGGGATGTTCTTTTACCCTAGGAAGTGAAAATGGGGCCCAGAGTAGTGGCCTATCGGATGGTTAGACTTAGAGGGGAAAGGTTAGCTTTTATAAAAGCCTCCTGTTGTACATCGGCATCTAGGTCTGTATTGCAGAGGTAATGCATCTTAAAGGAATAGGTGGCAGATAGGCATGATGGCAAATACCTCTTCTTATCTGGCACACCTGTCAGGGAGTGGCACGCAGGAGCCTCAGATGTCCCTCGGTTCTGTGAAAATCTTGTTGTGCCTTTCCTGCCACTGGATTTTTATTAGACTAGAGAATGGAGACCCTTAGCTTTGTTTCTTTTGTCCTCAGGCTGTGTTCACCTTGGCATTTTTTTTTTCTGCTGGAACATTCTGCCCACAACAGAACAGCGCAGGGACAGGGGACCAAGCCAATGTGTGGTGATCTTACCAAGTTTAGGGGATAAAACCTCAGGAAACCCGAGAAACTTACAGTGGGGAGGGAGAGAGCCAGAGAGCAATAGAGAGAGATCTGTGCATGTGCTTGAGGCCCCTGGAGTTTGGGCTGAAACTAAGCTATATTCCACGAGGCCAAGAAAAGAAGATTGTTAGGGAACAGAGAGAGACAGGCCACAGGAATATAAAATAAATAACAACCAGTTTGCTTAAGACTGAAGAGTGTTTGGGATCCAAATCCCCAGAGTAAGTTACTGCACTGAACACTGTGGACTATCAGCAAACACCCTAGAAGAGCCACTAGTAGTGGAATTAACCTAGAACTAGACTAGAGCTTGGCAACCCATGTCCAGGGGACCAAATTCTAGCCACCCACCACCTATTTTTATAAATAAAGTTTTATTGTAACATAGCAGCGCTCATTTGTTTACACCCCTGGGTTGAGGATTCCAGTCTATAAAGCCTTAAAATATTTACTCTCTGGCCCTTTACAGAAAAACTCTACTATCCTTGCTCTAGCATAAAGACTCTTTGAAACTTTGAGGAGCCTGAAGGAGAGAGAACTGATAAGCAAGTAACTTAATTACCCCGTAAAATGAAGCAAGACTTCTCAAAGGAAAAATAAGATCTAAATCCTTAGATGATCATTCTAAGTGCCTTACCTGAAGTCAGGTAATACTAGATATATAAAGAAGTGTGACCCCTAACAGGAGGAAAGTCTATGAATAGAAACAGACCCAGAGATGATGGCAAGGGACTTTGTAAGGGGTTAAAACAGCAGCCATGAATGTGCTTGTGGACTTTAAGGTAATGTATGACTACAGTGGGGAACGATGGAATAATAAAAGAAACACATGGAACTTCAAGAACTGGAAAGTCCATCTGAAATGAAAAGGTCCCTAGAGTGGCTCACCAGCGTATCAGGCAATACCAAAGACAAAAATATAGGGAAACTTGAAGATGTAGCAATAATAATTAAGGAGAAATAAACACCACCTCACTAACTTGTGAATTATGCCCTAACACGTATGTATTTGGAGTCTTAGAGGCTGGAGGAGTGTCTCAACAGCTAGGAGCACCGTCTGCTCTCACAGAGGACCTGGGTTCCCAGAACCCACATGACAGCTCACAAGCATCTGTAGTTCCAGATCCAGGGGACCCATGTCCTCTTCTGGGGTCTGTGAATACCTACACACACACACACACACACACACACACACACACACACACTACACATAAAACATGTAGAGGCACATATACACTCATGCATAATAAATACGCCAGCAATCTTTTTTAAAAGGAGGAGAGAGAAAAGAAAAGTCCCTGAGGTAATGGTTCTAAATGTTTCATATATGATGGAAAATGAACTCAGAAGTTCAAAATCCTTAGCAAAGCTTTATATCAAAGAACCCAGAGAAAGGTGTATCACAGGCACAGAAAAAAAATGCTTAAATAAATAAATAAATAAATAAATAAATAGTAAATGATAAAGAGAATCTGAAAACAGAAAAAGAGACATCTCAGACCTTTCAACATCTGTACAAGCCCGTAGACAACAGACACAGAGTGTTAGGGAACGTTAGCTCAGAGTTCTCATCTAGTGAAATTCCTTCCAAAACCCAAGTCAAAATGGAAACATTTTTAGACAAACCAAAGTTGAGACTTCATGACTGACAGACTTGCACCTCGAAAAATGCTAAGACAGCTTTTCAGGCTGAAGAAAAATGACATCAGAAGTGAAGGTCGGGGGGAAGAGGGAGGGAGGGGATAACAATCGAGATGTAATGTGAATAAATTATATTAAATTAAAAAAAAAAGAAATGGCAAATTCTAGATGGGATAAACTTGAAGATACTTACTCTCATTTTAAAATCCCCTTAAAGGTAATTGTCTAAAACAAAAGCAAACAGTATATTGTGTGCAGCCATATGCAGTTGCTCATTCCTCCAATGTCAGCAGGGGGGAGGCAGAGGCAGGCAGATCGCTGTGAGTTTGAGGCCAGCCTGGTCTACAGAGTGAGTCCCGGACAGCCAAGGCTACACAGAGAAACCCTGTCTCGAAAACCAAATAACCAATGTATTGTGCCTTTGGTGGCAGCAACGTATCTTACAGTGGCACAGAGGACAGAGATGTCATTGTGGGCTGTTGTCAGGTGTGCACAGTACTAGGATGAGAAGTTAGAGCACAAACAGTTAAAAGTGTAGACTGCAAATTCTGGAGGCCAGATGGACAGACTATCCAGCCTCCACCCAAGAGCCTAGAAACATCTCTAGACGAAGCCCATTGCTCCACATCAGCTAAGCGTTTTGACATCTGCTTTAGCAAGCAAGGCTTTATTGTAACCCAGCTATGCGTATATGTGTAGCTGTTTGTTCTATTTGATGTTTAATGACAAAGTTTACTCGTAACTCCAGAGATCCTGAGGTCTGAAAATTCTAAAATATCTACTCTCTTTCCCTTCGCAGAAGATGCCCTCTTGACACTGTGCCTACACGAGCCCCTAGAAATGCAGAGCCTTAGTTATTACTATTAAGACAACAGTGGAGACTGACTGTAGTAGAGAGATGCACGAGAACAAACAAGTCAGCCTGGGGAAGCATAGAGAAGAAGAAAACTAAAGTAAACAGAAAACAAGTAACAAGATGGAAGGATTGACCAAGCGCAGCCCTAATGTATACCATGAGTTTGTCAGATTGCCATTTATAAAAATAAGACTCAACTTTCTAAGGTCTCTTTTCAGCCTTCTTTAATGCAAAGACAAATAATTTGTGACTAAACGGATAGAAAAAGCAGGTAGAGGGGCTATGTCAACATCCAACAAAGCAGACTATAGAAAAAGTAGTTACCAGGCATACAAAGGGAGACGTTCCATAACCGTAACGTTTATTTATTGAGATGATTTAAGAATGCTCATTGTTCAGATATCTGGTAACAGAGCTTCAAAGTGTTTGAGCAAACACTGTTAGAACTGAAGAAAGAACAGACAGATGTACCGACAGATGATGTACCGACAGATGTACCAACAAATGTACCATTACAGCTGTGTGCCCCAGACCTCTATATGGAGTGGCTAGGTCCTGTAGATGTGGAGACCTGACCAATACCACCGATCACCTTAACCGTCTCAAAGGACTTTGCATCAATGAGAGCAGAATACACATTCTTTTCGCATGCATATGAAATTTTCATCAAGAGTTAATATTCTGGGCCATAAAATAAATCTTTGTGAATTTAAGGCTGAAATCATAGAGAATCAAGTTTTCTGAGTGAACCTAACAATGTTTCTGGATAAAGAGTCACTATAAAAATCATAGGACCTTCTATATATTAGCCATGGGCAATTTAAAAAAAAAATTTAAATGTTACTATTTACAGTGGCATCAAAACTATAAAATACAGATAGCTCACTAAAATGGCCAAGTCTTTGTGGGAAGAATCAAAGAAGATCTGAGGAAAGATTGGGGTACTGTGCTCATGTATTGGAAAATTCGATAATCTTGGGTTTCCAGTTCTTCCCACATCAAGGTATAGATTGAACCCTAATCTAAATACTAGCAGGCTTTGGGGAAACCGACAAGATTTTGCTAGCATCTGTATGGAAGTTGGAGAGTTGGCCAAACAAATCTTTAAGAACAAAGCAGGAGCCTGAGCCTGTGGCTTGCTTTAATGTTGTTGGAGTCAAGATAGTGTAATATTGATTGTAGGAGTTGACATAAAGATCAATGGAATCAAATAGGGCCATCTAGAAATAGACCCGTGTGTATGCTATCCATTGATTTTAGAAAAAGATGCCTTGATAATTCAATGGCATGAGGAAACTGTTTCCAGTAAACAGTGCTGAAACAACTATCCGTCAATATGAAAGGGTATTCTTACCTCATACCTTGTGTAAATGTTGCCTTCCCACAGACCATAGACATATTTACCATTTAAAACTAAAAGCCTTCACAGAGAAAATACTGAAGAAAACTTTATGATTCCTAAGCATGCAAAGATTTCTAACACATAAGTACTGGTGGTGAACTCTTAAAATTTCCACATAAAGCCGGATGTCGTGGCGCACACCTTTAATCCCAGCACTTGGGAGGCAGAGGCAGGCGGATCGCTGTGAGTTCGAGCCCAGCCTGGTCTACAAAGTGAATCTAGGACAGCCAAGACTACACAGAGAAACCCTGTCTTGAAAAACCAAAAAATAAAATAAAATAAAATTTACTACGTTTCTTTAAAAAAAAAAAATTTCCACATAAGTGGAGGAGGCTTAGAAAATCAATCAAGATGCAGTAAGTTCAAGGGCAGCCTGGGACATGAGAGGCAGAAAGTAGCACCCATCAAAGAGACAATGAAAAGAATAAACTTTATCAAAATTTAAAACTTTTCTTCAAAAGTCAATGTGAAAAGAATGAAAAAAAAGCAGTTCACATAGGAAAAGAAAATAAAAGAAAGACATTCCTTGGTCATATATATATATATACATTTCACGTGTATAAAGAACCATTGGAGAAACTGGCACAGTGTGGAATGAGTATCTGAATAGATCTTCATTTTAAAATACATGGCCATCCAACAGGACTCTGAACATTGTTCGTAATCTCAAAAATGGGGATTAAAAGCACAGTAACAGCACTGTGTGCCTACTGGGACTACTGGGTATGAAGAGAGCAAAGACGCCAGTGGTAGCCAACATGTGGAATAATTGAACCTCTCATGCCCCACTTTCTAAAGCTGGAAGTGGTAAAACCACTTAGAAAGATTTTCCCCACTTTCTTCCAGGATTAAAAACACTTGCCATGTGACATGTGACCATATGACTACTTTTCTGGTATTCATCCGAGGAAATGAAAACACATGTCCACAGAAAGACTTTCTTCAAAATAGAGGAAAGCTGAAAATAGTGTCTACAGAGCCAAGTACATTGATAAAAATCATCAGGGCATGTTTATTTAATTAAATATTTTACTTAACAATAAAAGAAACTAATAAGTTTAACAACTTGGATGAATCTCAAAAAATATGACAACCCAAAAAATCATACCATGTGGTTCCTTATATAGTTCCTAGAAAAGTAAAATGCCTGCAGAGATAAGTAGCCAGCCCATCTGAGGTAGCCACATCCAGGGAGGGTGGCACTGCAGGCGACCTGGAGCACTGCTGGAGATGGTGGGCTCCTCTGGGTTGATAGGCTTTGCTGCGTTTCCTTACATGTTTGTCATAACTCAGCTAACTTAGACTTTAAACAGATGCACTTCTCATATGTGGAATAAACAAACTGTGGTGATGTTCTGAAAGGAAACATAACAAGGTAGGGCTAGTCAATGGTATTTCTTGTTAGTATATCAAGCTCACAGATTGGGGCTGGAGAGATGGTTCTCCCAGAGGACCTGGGTTCAATTCCCAGCACCCACATGGCAGCTCACAACTGTCTGTAGCCCCAGTTCCAGGGGATCTTGCACCGGTACAGACATACGTGCAGGCAAGGCACCAATGCACACAAAATAACAATAAATCCTAGAGAAAAAAAAAACCACCTCACCTTAGATAATTATCTAAAATATTAACCCACTCCCTACCACCATGGGAAAAAAAAGCCACAAAGTAAAATTCTTACTAAATTGTGGTTGGTTATGGCAAGAGCAGAAGAAAAATTATAAAAAAAGAGAATGATCAGCCGTGACACCTTTGCTTGGGTGGAATCCCACTCACTGACGCTCCATCTACACTCTGTTTCTCTATCCCGTGAGTTTTCCATTCTGAGTCGAGAGGGGCCCATTACTTCTGTCAGTATTCCCACTAAAAGAGACACTAAGAATGTGGCTCTCAGTACTGCGGGCACACGAGGACTGAGCCTGGAGTTGCTTCCTTTAAAGTAGAGCTTGGTCTGCATCAACCCTTCCCCACCCCTTCAGGTTCTTAGGCAAGATTGTCACTTAAGCTTTTGTGAGGAAGGGCATGGTGTCCCCATTCAGCTGCACCTGGCCTCAGCCAGTTGGGCGTGGCCTTTTCTCCTCTTTAATGACAACCCAGCATCTTATATTGCTGCTTCCTTCTCCTGTCCATATCTGTTCAGGCGCTGAGGACCATGGTGATCTATCATCATCACCACCACCACCACCGCCACCCTTATCATTGGTAGGAGTGGGAGAGAAATAGACTGTAGAATCTGAAGTCCTTAATTAAGTCTTCTCATTTCACTGAGAGGGAAACTGAGCCCCGTAGAAGAGGCATCGCAACCCATACCAACTTCAAGCGGAGGCCAGCTTCCCATTCCGGTACTTTTGAAGTGGCAGAGACATTAGTCACCTTTTTTCAAGGACAGTGCTGAGAATGGGGGATGAAGTGACTGGGTGGTCTACGTTGCAAAGCTGCAATGCTTGTGAGCAGGCCTCAGTCACCCCGTGCTTGAGAGCTGCATTTCAGTCACCATCTGCAGAAGCTGCTTTCCTAACTCTGGGTTGAAAATTCCTGTGGCTTCCACATTTGCAGAGTTTGAGGGTTTTTTTTTTCCTTCTTCCTTTTACTTTGTTTCTCTGAAGCTGTGAACTTGGTTTTTGGGAGAGAGACTTTTAACGCTGGCTTTGCTGCAGAAGTTTACAGCCATTTAAAAAAGCCAACATAATAACCTGCCATAACCTTGATCTACTTCCCCAGTCAGAACTCAGGCCAGCTCTTGTCAGAAGCTTTGCAGAGGTGGAGATGTGGCTCATGTCCCTCCTGGGTCCTTACTAATTACTGTTCTGTTATTAAAACAACAGAGTATCTATAAAAGCCCTGGAGTGACAGAGCTGTGCCTAATCAGGCCCACAATCAGACCACCCTGCGTTTTATGGACCCAGTGTCTTGGTGACCCAGAGGCCTGTCAAGGAGGGGGCAGAATTTCTGCTTTGGCTGCTAATTAAACTTTAGAAACCTTTTCTTTGTTGCTGGGCCAATTATACCCACAATCTGATTGGCTAGAGTTGATGCTATTTGCAACGGGAAAATTTATATTTACTCTTAAAAAAAAAAAAAAGAGCAACCATTCCAAAGAGTAAATATTTATTTTAAAAAAGCAAAAGTAACTGTCAAGTGAGCAGATTGTCCGAAAATAGCATTATCCGGAAAACCTTCTGAGAGTCGGAGAGAACTTGTCATCACTGCCAGATACAACATCACTCACATTTCAGAAGAGAAAACGGCGATAGTAATTCCTTCCCTTAGGTAGCTCTTTAAGCCTTTGCACACCACAGCTTCTTGGCATCTTCGATTCACATTGTTTTGCCAAATACCTCAAGGAGGGTACAGGTCGGGGGGGCGGTGTCAGTGACTGCACTGGGTGTGGGGTAACACATTAAGATGGAGAGCTTTGAAGTTGTCCACCTATTTATTCACCAAGATGTTTCTGGAGTGCTTTGTATGTGTCAGGGACTGTTTCAGGAACTGAGTTAGAACAGGCAAACTGAACAGAACAGATGAAAACTCCCTGCCCTCCCGGCTCTTACATCCTTGTCAGTCACACACCCGGGTCCAGATGTTAGCTCTGCCACTAGTGGCCTCACCTTGGGCAGATGAGTCTTTCTCACAAACTTCGTTACCGCGTGTGTGTGAAGGGGCCTTGATAATGCGGCATGAGACCCCTTTTGTGAAGGCGGGCATGGTGACAGATGAGAGGCACTTGGCGTAGAGCCTGGGTCACAAGCCGTGGCCACCAAGATCCCTGGGATCAAGACAGTGCCATTTGCTCTCTTGGGATCATGCTCAGTGAGCCCCTGCTTCTGGGTGCTTTGTGGGGGGGTGAACACAGAACTGAGTCGCTTCTCTCTGGGGTCCTTCCAGGTAGCAGGGCAGACTGGGGCTCCATGGCCAGGTCCTCGCCTTTGCCTAGCCTGCCTTTTAATTTGGTTAGCAGCCACCCAGAATTAGCCCTTGTTCAAAAATAACTACTATTATCATCCTGTTTTGCTTACCTGGGTGACAGACTAACACTTGTTTCTCTCTTCCTCTTTCAGATTGTTTAGTGTAATTTTGGAACAATTAACCAAAGAAACAGAAGGCGGGAACCACTCTAGTGGCAAATCAGGAGGCTTTGATGTCAAAGCCCTCCGTGCCTTCCGAGTGTTAAGACCACTTCGACTTGTATCAGGAGTGCCCAGTAAGCACATTTTGCTTCCTACCCCTAGAAGTGCTGCCTTTTCCCTGGTGGGTGGGTCTCAGGATCAGGAAACATTGCTCTGAGGTGAGTTGCTCTGTACCTAGCAGGCACCTGGCAGCAGCAGCTGCAGCAGCAGCCCTGCCTTGATGCTGGGGTATACAAGCTTGCACCATGGCTGTGCATCTCTAGGACGCTCCTGAAGGCGGAACAGGTGGTGGTTACTGTCATCTGCTCTTCAGATGAAGCGAGACTCGGTGGCAGTGGGAGACCTGGGCTTCTGGCCTCCTGTTTCTTGTCTAGTTTTGCATTCTGATGGTGTCCGGTGGTTTTCTTCCCACTCCCAAGCCTGCCTCAACTAGTAGTGGTAGCGGTATAGTCGGTGGAGGGCCCTGAGGGGCGAGCGGCAGGGAGGCCAGACTTCCGGGAACTCTGATGGACTCCACTTTTGCTGCTGCTACTGCTGCCTGTCACTCTCTGAGAAGAGGAATAAACTTGTCAGTTTCCACACCCGTGTACAGAACACGGCACCGTGCTGTGTGACGGTGGCAGGAGAACCTCTCCAGCCCGTGAAGGAAGATCCTAGCGGGAGTGAGGGAGACTGCTGCCTTCCAGCAGCCCCTACCATGTCAGCCAATGCCTGGCTCTGCTTGCCTTCTGACTCTGGCCACTGGGCAAGCTGAGTCTCACCTGGGCTGGGAGGGGAGAGCCTGCCTGGCCTTTGCCTTGGAAAGACTGCACTTTCTGGGGCCCGGAGCATGTAGACATCCTCAAACCTGTCCTAGCGTTGCTGCTTCTGAGGAGGTGGGGTACTCAGAGCTGGAGCAAGGATGCAGGACTGCTGGCTGCACCCACTTGCCACAACTCAGAAAGCCATTAGAACATGGATTCTTTTCCTTTCAGAATGTCTTCATGAAGTTTTATTAAGCCTTAGGCACTCAGAATGCACTAAACTCCTCTGGAAAAAAAAATACTACATTTCCAAATTTACCATTTAAAATGTAGGAAGTGGCGTTTTAAGTGTACTTATTTTTCCAGATGGTTCATTTATTTTCATTGAAAAAGATCAGCGCAAGTCAGAAAGCCACAGAACTGTCTGGAAGCCACTGAGAGAAATAGAAGCACCTTGGCGACGGCTGGCACCGCTGCGTGTAGCTGATGAAATGAGAAGCTTAGTGAGCAAATATGCGCTTTCAGATTTAGTTGTCACAGCTTAATCTAATTTCAAAGTAACCATGACAGCCTTTCCCCCTAAAGAGCAAATGACAGGACAGCCTGCCTCTGGCGTGTGCTGCGTGCAGACTTGGAGCTGTGGCTCGTGCGTGCATGAGCGGCCCTCGCCAGCACAAACTTTTGGAACTGGCCTGGCCTGGCCTTGGCTCCTCGGGCTGAGGAGGTTTCTACAGAGGGGTTAGTGCTCTATAAACTCCAAAGAACAGTTCTCTGCTCTTCCTTCCTCCAAGACACAAGGCTGTTTGTAATCTGGGGTGGTCTGTGTCTCACTCACTTATAGGTCGAGAGAAACAAGGCTCTGACCTTAAGCCCATCTTTTAGCTAATTGTGTCAGGGAACGTTCTCCTCAGATCCAAATAGGCTTGGGGAGAGAGGAGTCAAGGCTTCCAGGGCATGCTATTTTCAGCTGTGGACTTGGGGATTTCTTCTCTAGCACCTGAAACCACTGAAATGCCCAGGAATATTTGGCTATACTTCCAAAGCATTGTCTTCTCACTAAAGACAGGCTATTCCACAGAATATAATATTTTTGTGCAACAGATTCGATAGGGAGTTAAGGGAAAGGCAACCGCATTCCAAAGGTGTGTGGTTGAGTCATGTAGAATTATTTTCAAAAATTAAATAACTTTTTTGTACACACACACACAAGGTTTCTGGCTGTCCTGGAACTCGCTCTGTAGACCAGGCTGGCCTCAAACTCACAGAGATCAGATCAGCCTGCCTCTGCCTCCTGAGTACTGGGATTACAGGTGTACGCTGCCATGCCCGGCTCAGCTCTTTCCTTTTACCATGTGGGTTCTAGGAATCAAACTATCTCACCAGTGCAGGGTGGTGGTGGCATGTGTCTTTGCCCTGAGTTGGGAGACAGAGGTCCAGTGAGTACCAGGACAGCCAGGGCTGCATAGTGGAACCCTGTCTTGAAAAACAAAACTGAAAAATTTATTATTATTTAAAATTATATTTTGTATGTGTGATTTGTGGACCCTTTTCACCACCTACATTCTATTATCTGGTAAATGTTTATCAGACTCTAGGTGTTGTAATATATGTAAATATAGAGGATGCCACACAACAGATCTGATATCAAGAGATTTATTTGGGGGAAGGGAAGGGAAGGGGAGGGGAGTTAAGAGAGCCATGAGAGAGAGGGTGGATGGGTGGAAACGGAGGAGGAGGAGGAAAGGGGAGAGAGAGAGGAGAGAGAGAGAGAGAGAGAGAGAGAGAGAGAGAGAGAGAGAGAGAGAGAAGAGAATAGCGAGGAGAGAGGAGGGAAAAGATGGAGAGGGGAGAGAGGAGAGAGAGGAAAGAGAGAGAGGGAGAAGGGAGGGGGGAGGGAGAAGGGAGGGAGAGGATGGAAAGAGGAGAGAAGAGAGAGGAAGGGGGGAGAGAGACCCAGGATAGAGGGATGGGGGCAGGGGCACCCCAGATACAGAGAGGAGGAGAGAGACCTCGGTAGGGAGAGAGCACAGTGACGGGTCGGTCCTTTACATGTGGTGTGCAGCTGAATCACGCCTGTCACACACCTAGTACCAGCAGGTGATGACATCAGAGGTTACTAAGCAACCTAGAAGCAGGGTGACACAAAGAGCACCAGATGCGATGGAGCACATACTTAATTTCAGCATTTGGGAGGCAGAGGCAGGTGGATCTCTGAGTTCGAGGTGTGTTCTACAGAGCAAGTTTCAGGACAGCCAGGATTATATAGTGAGGCCCTGTCTCAGACAAAAGAAAGAGCAAAGCTAGAATCCAGAGAGCACCGAAGACCCTCTGGCCGGCTCTCACTGTCTCCTAGCGGAACTCAGTGAAGCCAATTAGGAGCTCATGACTTCTGAGCTCTTACAACTAATGGGTGGCCACACAGGGCCCAGGTCTCCTCAGCCTGGCACGGCACCGTTCCCACGCCTTCGTGGTGAGCATGTTGGCTATGTCCCAAGGAGTGAACGTAGTGAGAGCACATCTGCTTAGTTTGTGATGCAGCTGGGTATCTCTCATGAGTCTGGCCAGTCTGAAACGCAGCAGTTACACAAACGTGAATATGTCCACGAGGCCAGTGCCGCACTGCAGTGGAGTTTAAGAGCTAACTCTTAGGTGCTTTGGAATGGCCCTTCCAATGTTTAAAATAAAGAAAAATAGAAAATATCAAAATAGTAGCCAAGAAACTCTGTCCATGTATGTGGGAGTCAGTGCTCTCTCCTCTGTTCATTGCCTGCAATAGACAAAAATGTTAAAAACCATCTTCTTGGTCTTGTTTTCAAAAGAAACCGTTTAAACATTTAAAGATAGACCCCAGAATTTTAGCCTCAAAGAAGGCTTTGGGGAGGGGCAGCTTCCTTGCTGGGTGTGGCTCTTGTTCCCCTCTTTGCTTCCGCCTCCTCCCAGGAGTGCTTGTGGGGGGCACTGCTGTAGCCCCTGGGGTTCCGTTTCTTTGTCTTGGTAGCATTCCAGCTGCTGCTTTGATTTGACTCTAGTATCTCAGTGTTTGTTTTCTGTTCTTTCTTGAATAAATGTTAAGAAAATAAGAAGGGAGAAGAGAGAGAATGGCTGAGTAACCCTTCTAGGAGCTGAGGCCCTGAGTGGTGGGGTGGTGCAAGGTAGTAAGCACTGAGCCAGGAAGACGCTGCTCAAGCGCAGGCTCTGGGTTCCCACCTGTCTGTCCTTCCGTTCCCTCACAGCCGCTGTGTCTTTTTCCTTGGTGTCTGGACCTGAGCCACAGCTTGGGGTCGTATTGGAGTCTCTCATCTCTCAAGCACACGTTTCAGCGGCAGGCCCCCTGCACCCTCATGTTGGGCCGAGTATTCAAACCCAACCTTTCTAAAGTTACGCTCAGCCTTCTGCTGTCCCTGCCCACCCCCTCTATCCTAGAGGGACTGCCTTTAGAAACACGTGGAGGGATTCGTTTTTTTGTTAACATTTTATTAATTTATTCATATCACATCTCAATTGTTATCCCATCCCTTGTATCCTCCCATTTCTCCCTCCCTCCCTCTTTCACCCTACTCCCCTCCCTTATGACTGTGACTGAGGAGGACCTCCTCCCCCTGTGTATGCTCATAGGGTATCATGTCTCTTCTTGGTAGCTTTTCTCTTGGGGGTGACGGAGGACAGCTGTGATCTGCCCCCGACGCTGGCTGACATCCCTGGAGCACTGCGAAGGCACATTCTCTTCATTCCAGCCTGTGGTTGACTGACCTCAGGCCCTGTGTTTCTCTTTCCAACCTGCCTGGAGCCCCACCTCCCTTGAGTGGCGTCTCTGCCTTTCAGGCTTACTGCTGTCCTCATGCTCTCTCTGAGGCAAAGTTTGCTAATGGACTCAGGTCTGGTTCCAGACTCAAAATCAAAACCTGGCTTTCTCTTTGCTGATGGCCTTTATGACTCGCTCTGATGACACCCCCCCCCCCCCGACTCCAATGGACACTGCGCACCCTCACTTCTGTGTGGGTTCTTTGCCTAGGCCTTCCTGTAGGAATCTGTCTACAGGCTCAGACAAGCGGGAAGCTCCTGCAGGTCCTCTGTCCTCACCCTATGCATAGACAGGGCTTTTATTCCTCTTTACTTTTCTGTTCACTGTTGCTCATATAATGCTTACAGACTACCTGAGACTAACTTATGTTGAATTCTTACATTTCCTTTTAGACTATAACCTCTTTGAGAGTGCTGCTTTGTATAATTCATCTTTATATTGCTCAAAGCACTAATCTCCATATTTTGCATATAGTAAATATTCAGGTGATTTTATTAAATAGATACAAATATTAGTGCATACGTGAATAAATGACTTCAATACTGGCCACCCCTCTCTGTCTCTGGTCCATCTGTCTAATGAAGGAGTTGGAGTAAATGATTTTAAAGAATCTCTTTTTAGCTTATGTCATACCCACGCTTAGTATTAATTAACAGCTTTGAAATATCTCTAAATTTTATTACTGTATGTCATAAACGGAGCAAGCATCATTAGGAATTATATTTATGGCTCATTTGAAGTGTCTTCCTAACTCACAAATGAATTTTTCTCTCTCCTAGGTTTACAAGTTGTTCTGAACTCCATTATAAAAGCCATGGTCCCCCTCCTTCACATAGCCCTTTTGGTATTATTTGTAATTATCATCTATGCTATTATAGGATTGGAACTTTTTATTGGAAAAATGCACAAAACATGTTTTTTTGCTGACTCAGGTGAGTTGTGACAGTAATTATTAACCTAACATGAGAACGTTTTGGTTTGGGGAGGTGCTGAGCTCCCGAGCCTTTCTTCCCATCTGTTCCCTATTTCTGTGTGAGTTATGTTGAGGATAAGTGAGACTATTCTGCTTTCTCCATCCCGATCTACTGTGGAACGGACCCTAGCCGATTCGACGGGGCAGGAGGGTGGGGTGGAGGCGGTAGGCGAGGGGTGTCGGGCCTTCACCAGGCAAGCAGGTTATACCATTGTCTGGCGGCCTAGGAGAGGCAGTGTGAACGTGTGTGCAGGGCCATGGGTGGTGGGTGACCCGAAGAAACTGACTTCTGCTGGTGAGGAGCTATTCCAAGCCGACCTCAGGGGGCAGCTGAAACTCCGAGGTGGCAAGGGTGGCGGCATTGGGTGTTGTCATGTTTCTCTTCTAAGCGGTGTCTCTGCTTCCTCTCTCTGTAGATATAGTAGCTGAAGAGGACCCAGCACCATGTGCGTTCTCAGGGAATGGACGCCAGTGTACCGCCAATGGCACGGAATGTAGGAGTGGCTGGGTTGGCCCCAATGGAGGCATCACTAACTTTGATAACTTTGCCTTTGCCATGCTCACTGTGTTCCAGTGCATCACCATGGAGGGCTGGACAGATGTGCTCTACTGGGTAAGCAGCTCAAGGGGAGGTAACAGCGCGCTGTTCCCTTAGTGAACGGTGCCCCGGTGGTCAGCTCTTTGGGAAGGGAAGCAGACCTAGACCCTGTCTTCCTTTGGTGAGCCCCCCCCCCCCACCTGCTGTAGGGGAAGCCAGCCCTGAAAGGCGGCTGCCTGGCCTTAGCGCCTGGCCTTTTAGTCCTCGGCCTCTCCAGGGCTTGCTCCTGACTGAAGCTGCTCCTGCCCACTAATCCCTTCTGAGAACTTGAGGGGCCAGGGCTGTCCTGATTAAACTCAGAGAGGAAGCCCCTGATTCCCACAGTCTATACATAAAGCCTAAAGGGGAGGTGGGGAACACAGACAGGGCCCGTTTTGTGTGCCCCATAGCTTTATGAAACAACAGCTTGTCATCAGTTTACCTTCTATTCTCCTTCCCTCTCTTTCCCCAGCATCATTGTCAGCTAAGCCAGGGCACGCTCTGCCTCCACTCCCCTTGCTTTTGAGCCAAAGAGCTCTGGCAGAGATGACAGAAGATAGAAAGTGCCAGGGCTGGTTGACCCTCTGACAGGTGGATGACCTCTTGGTGACTAGGCTCTGATTCCTCTCATTCCTGGCAGAGCCAGAAGGGTTTGCCGTAAATAAAGTACAGCAGCCATTTCCCCCCAGTGGCTTTGCTTATAGGTAGAATTTTTAAAGCTCACAGAAACTTAGAAATCATTTTTACCCCATGGTAGAGGAGTATACAGCTAGCCTATAGACTTTGAGCCCAAATTTAAATAGGTCAAACTAGTATTCTAGTAGGGAATTGTTTTAGAGCAGCAGCTCCCAACCTGTGGGTCGTGACCCCTTTAGGGGTTGAACGACCCTCTCACAGGCTTTGTATCTAGGATATTTACATTGAGATACATAATGGTAGCAAAATTACAGTTATGAAGTAGCAACGAAGATAATTTTATGGTTGGGGGTCACCATAGCATGAGGGCCTGTATTCAGGAGTCACAGCACTGACACGGGTGAGAACCCCTGGTTTAGAGGAAATTAGCAGTACTTCTTGACTAGGCAGCTTCTAGGTAAAAGGCTTAGAAATGGAGAAGCGGCTTCTGATAGTTTTTAAATCCTAAAGATGACAGGGTTTTCTCTCACTCTCTACCTTCAGAGAATGCTTAGCCATAGGTCTTGCTTCCCTTCGCTGGTAAACACTATGCATGTGAGACTGTAGGTTGTTCATGTCCAGCCGGCCCTCCGTATCTACAGACCCTGCATCCATAGGTTTAGTCCACATTTGACTGAACCAAATGCAGATTGAAAGTAATTCAGGGGGGGGGGCATCTGCACTGAATATGTTCAGACTTGTTTTGTAACCATTCCCTAAACAATATAGTATAATGATTATTTAATGCTTTTAGGAATTAAAAGTAGTTCAGAGATGATAGAAGCACATAGAGGTATGTGGAGATAGGCCATATGCAAATCTGTGCCATTTTATCTGAGGCCCTTGAGCAGCTTTGGCTGTGGGTGGTCCCTGTAGATGCTGAGGATCGGCTGTGTGTTCTGTTAAGTGAAGAATGAGTATCACCAACTCATTGTAGCTTGTTTGTCCTTCATCCCTCTCTCTGATTGTTGTAGGAGCGTGGTGTGTGTGTGTGTGTGTGTGTGTGTGTGTGTGTGTGTGTGTGTGCACATCTGTAGACACAAATGTTGATTATAGCCACAGCAATACCTTCTCATGGAGAGGAAGGGCAGGCATCATCAGACATGGTGCTCCCAGGTTGGGACAGTGTTGGTTTTCACTTGTGTCACCAACATGGCAGCTCCTGAGCAGTGCTAAGCTCAGTTCCAAACTTCCCGCAACATGGCTGATAAACAAAGCGCATCAGCAACAGGAGCCCAAACTCTGGTTTTCCCTCCCCCACACAGTAGGGAAGTCTTTTCCTTTTCCTTTTTCTTCCTTCCTTTCTTTCTTTTTTTTTTAAGTAAAAGTCTGTGACTTTCTCAGATTTGTCTTCTCTCTATTGTCATGGTACATTGCCAGATGCTGGTCCAACATGCCTTGACTAATAGACAATTTTATAGTTTATCTTACATCTTTGCACATTGGTTCTCTGGCAGCAATTGTCCTGTTGTCGTGCAGAGAAAATTTCAGGACTGTGTGACCGGATAGGAGAAAATTTCATGTGCTTTTTTGAGAACTTTTCAGTATCACCTGTGATGATGAAATTTTTTATTGTTGCCATGGCAATAACATGGCTAATAATTTAACAACTTAATTTCATCCTCTATCAATTACATAACACCTTATCATGATGGAGGAGCACATGTAGTTCCTCAACATTGCTCTAGTCTGTCCCTTCCTAGAAGGTCTGCGATCTTGAAGATGGAGACAACAGTATGTAAAGCATTCTCAGGGTCCTGCAGCAAGTGTTTGTAGTTCTTGATTAAGGGCAGGAATCTGTGAATTACTTAATAAAGAGCTTAAGAGCAAACACGTTTGGCCTTGCAGGCATGTGGTCGCCTGTCCAGCCACCAACTCCGCCATTGAGCATGGAGCCAGCCACGAAATAAGCATAACTGAATGGATATGGCTCTGTCTTGGCTAGGCTTCCGTTATGGGACCTGAAATCTGAATTTCCTATGACTTTTATACATCATAAAGTGTCCTTCCCTACCCCACAACCACTTAGAAACATGAAGCCCATTTGTAGCTTTTGAAAGTCATATAAAGGAGAAGTAGATCTGGCCTTCAGGTAGTTGAGGGATCGCTGGCCTAGACTAGAACCCAGCCCACGTTCCCTACGGCTCTTCCACTTGACAGTGGATTATGGGTCCTTTTACAACACTAGGGGCAGCTGAGTAATGTCTTCCAGAGTGTTCTCTAAGACCTTACTGTCTGAAACTCATTGGGATTGTTTTTAATCACTGTTGATTGCATTTATTAGCTCATCATAGAGCTAGGAAGGAGCCAACGATCTAAGCTTTCCCAGTATTTTATGGGCCAAAGTCAGCTGGAAGCCCCTGTTCTAGGACAGGACATCTTTGCCCAGTGCAGAGCCTGGGCTAGAGCAGGTGCTCAACAAACACACACGGCCGGTGCCACACACACGGCCGGTGCCACTCTTCCACGGACCGAGTCTACAGCCAGTGCCACTCTTCCATGGCCCGAGCCCATTGCCTCAGCTGCAGAAGACGGGGCCATGCTGGAGTATTTTTATCCGTTCTCTTGAGAGATAAAGGAGATTCAGTTTTAAATATCAATTGCAAACACATTTCTCAATGTTTAGGTTTTTGTGTATGGTGGACAAAATCTTCGCATCTAGACAAGTTTATATTTAGCCAGAGTTCTCCAGTGCACTTAGGCCGTAATTCTCAAGAGTGTCTGGCAAATGTCTGGCAGGGTCCTGGAAAGGCTTGTGCACAGAGGCACACCTGGACGGAGCTATTTGCAGCTGTGGGGAGTCAGGATCACAAACTGCTGTGTGTGTGTGTGGTGGGAGGGGGGAACGTATTGCAGTTTTTCATGAAGTGAGCTCCACAAACAACTTTAAAGCACTGTTTGGCTCACGCAGATGTCTTGTCCATGGAGACTGTCCTGCACTTCAGAAAAAGAGCTAGAAAGGCAGGTTCCTGGGTCCCTCTGGGCTTTCGTGTCCTTGGCTACAAGATGCACAATTAGATGACGTGATCTTTTTCCTTCAACTTAGAGGATTTTGTTTGTTTCCTTCAGAGGAAATGTTTCAAATGTAGGAAACGAACAGCACCTTTTAGAAGGGTGCTGTCTGTCTGAGTCCCCTATGGCCTCCTGTGTTGGCACCACGCTGTTTCTTCAGTGGTACACAGGGCTGTGGAGGCGCCTCCTGAGGGACCTTGTTGGAAATGCTTGAGATCACCTGACAGCTCCTCTCAGTCAAAGTACCTGGGAAACTCTTCTGTGTCCCAGCAGCCAAGGGCTCTCCTTTCCCAAAGCCTAAGGCATTCCAGCAGTTTCCGAAAGTTACAGAACCCAAGAAGCCTTAAGCTTTCCTTTAACTTGAGGCATACATGGGCACTTAAGCCTTTAAAGTAAGAGAAAACTGAGGCGACATAGAAAATTGTCTTGGGTGTCAGGTGGCCCTCTCTTCTGTGGCTAACATAAATACTTTTTAAAATTAATCTAAATTGAAGTGCCTTGCCTCGTGCTGGTACCTCTGTTGTTGATGAAGAACACGCAGACAAAGCCCTGGGCAGATATGGGCATGTGGGGGACCAGCCCAGCAATTGTGATTTTTTTTCCCCTACGTGTATGACAAGCTCTGCTCTGCGGCAGGTGTGAGGGGAGAAAGACTGGCCCTGAGAGCTTAAGTTTCATCTCTTCTGGCCACGAGAAGAGATGCTCCAGCCGGCTCGGCTCTGTTTACCTCTCCCCTTCCCTCAGCCCTCTTCAGCCATTCTTCTGTGTGTGACAACAATTTGAGAAGATGCAAGTCCACAGAGCACCCACCCCCAAGAAGTTCAAATAAGATGTTCCCTCCTCAGCAGGGCCGACAGCTGTTACCAGAGCCCTACCAGAGACACTGCTGAGGCCTGAGGAGGGCAGTTGAGGCAGATGGCCTGGTCAGCAGACTTTGCCCATCTCAAGAGCAAGGTGCCATGTGCTAGGGCGCTCTCTCCCCTGCCACATACGCACCCAGCTCCCACAGAGGCCAGACATTTCTGTCACAAGTGTTGATTCAAGGCCGAAGCTCTGGCCACCGCACCAGGTGGCTTGTTTCTTCCCTACATGGGTGTTTTTAAATAAGTTTGGCAGTCTAGTTGCTTTGGAAGAATTACCCTCTGCCTTCCTGCTGAAATTAGTTTATCCAACTTAATTAGATCAACAATTGAAGCCATGGCCCTAGCTCATTCATCCCTCTAATTGCTGATGTGAAGATGGATAGGGTTCTATTAAGCACATCAGCGTTCATGTGGCCAAACAGGTGTTTCATAGGGGGGTTAATGCGCTCTCCCTAGACTTCCCCAACAGATGTTAGGTAATTTTTTTTAATGGCCCCTTTTCCTGTTTGGCTTCTACATGAGGCAAACATTGTAAAATGCATCAGACTCTTTCTGTAAAGCTAAAAGCTGGAATCAGATAATGTGCAAAAAGGCACAGGGCTTAAACCCCTAAGGGTTTGCACCTGCCAGAGGAGAGCAGTGGGCCTGCCCAGATTATAGAGTGGCTGCGCATTCAGGCTGCTCCTACAGAGTAGGGCCTGGAGCCATCGATTCTGTTCCCTGATTGGCCCTTCACATCTCCTTCCTCAGGGAGGAAGCGTTCAGTGTTCAGTTCGTCCCACTGAATGCTGACCTGTGCTGCTGGAAAGTTCCAGTCAGCTGTGATCCATAAAAGAACGTGGGTTCGGGCTGCTCACTCCAGACCCTGCCTGGGACGCTTGACGAGGAGGCTTTGCCTGAGCGAGCAGTTGAGCTCCAAGTGGAGTCGGGTGTCCCGCTGGCTCAGTCCTGCCTTTTTAAACACCTGTCACACCACAGAGCTGGGGTGGAGCAGATCTCAGTTAAAGCCTGTTTCTTTTAGTCGGTACAGCTGAGGACAAAAATCAGCTCCCAAAGCATCTCTGAACACGTGTCAGCTTCTGACCTCGGGAACATTTTCTTGTTTCCATGTATTCGCAGTGATGCTAAGTATTCATTCATTCACTCTGTATTGCTCTAGTTCGCTGGCTGCAGATAATCCAAATCCAAGATGGGCCAGACTTCCTTGGGTAAATGGATAGGGTGACCATCTCCGGATAGGCAGCGGATAGATCCATCTGACTTCCTGGTGCTGGATCAAAGGCGTGCACCACCATGCCAAGCTAGTTTTTGTTCTTGTAAGGGTTTAAAGAGCCAAATGGTACAGGTTTGATTCTACTATTAAGACTTTTCCACCAAATTTCAAAAGCAGTTAGGCCTGACCTCTGGGGCAGAGCAGCATCTAGGATGCTGGTCAGCATTGGCTCGCTCCTGTCCTGAGACTTCTCCTGGAAACTGCTCATCAGGGAGCCAAGTCTCATTCCCCCCACATGGGACCAGGATCTGCTCCTTGGCCTGAGGCTTCCATTGGTCTTCGTTTGTGTGGCCAGGCGTGCTTGTGTGCCTGTGTGCGTGTGTGTTGGGAATATGTAATGGGTGTCTGCTGGCTGCTGTTGTCTCAGTCTCAATAAATGTTTAGTTCAATGTATAGAATGTCTCTCTAACCTGATCCTCTCTCCTTATAAGGCTCTATTAACCTGCTCCTGTGAGCCCGTCTTATTTCTTACAGATGAATGATGCTATGGGCTTTGAATTGCCCTGGGTGTATTTTGTCAGTCTCGTCATCTTTGGGTCATTTTTCGTACTAAATCTTGTACTCGGTGTATTGAGCGGGTAAGCTACATCTCTTTCCTCTTGAAAGCGGAGACCTGGGGACAGTTGCCAAGACCACACAGGCTTTGCTAGAAGGAGCCAGTGGGTGGGCACCACTCCCTTCTGCCCAGGCTTCCCAAACGAAGCTGTTTCCGGGAACCTCACCAGCTATCATGAAAGAAAGCCTTGGAGAGATTATTGACCAGGAATTAATTAATCAGTATTGTTGCCTGGGATTTAAATAATTTCCCTTGGTTGGCCTTTTGTCTGTCCTAAAAATGAGATACATTTATAATTGCTTTCTTGGTTTGGAGCCAGATACAATGCTCATTAATTGGCACAAAACTATAGCTAAATGAGTGGTCGGGGCTGACTTTGGAGAGTCCCTTGCTGAAGATGTCTGTATTGGGGTTTGCTCTGCCCTGAGGGAAACTGTGTAAGGGTCCACACTCAGCCGAGCTCTGTCCTTAGCATGCTAACCTCCAGCCAAAGCCCCAGGTGGTCCTGCAGCTGCACCCAGGGCTCTGCTCTTTACTAAGTGGATAACTGATAACTGATTTCCTTACATTTTACAGGTAAATGATGCAATAGGATGGGAATGGCCCTGGGTATATTTTGTTAGTCTGATCATCCTGGGCTCATTTTTCGTCCTTAACCTGGTTCTTGGTGTCCTTAGTGGGTAAGCAGTTGGATCTGTGTTGCACATTTTTTCTGCTGCCACGTGGGAGGCAGCCCTGTGTGTCCTCCAGCTGCTCCCCGGTGGCTTCTCTGCATGCCTTTGGACTCCGATGTGCCCTCTGTGCGTTGCTTTTGGATTGAATTGTGGTTCTCTCTGCCTGCATCTGTCTGTGAGATTCTGTGTTTCTGATGCTTGCCAAGCACTGTTAACTTGATGAAAATGTTTTCCCTTAGAGGGGAATCACAAGCAAGTAAAAGGCTTCCTAGCCTTGGTCTCCCCCAGGGAGAGATTTTGATCTCTTGTGGGTTTAATCCATTAGTACATGACCTGACCCTCTCGAGTCACTCTCAGTCCATTGTAAATAGTGGTGTTTCAGATTTTGTAGTAAAGCCTAGATTATGGGGAAGAGGAAGGGAGGGAGGGATCGAGAGGAGAGGTGGGAGGGGGCTACTATTGGGATATAAAATGAATGCATAAATAAATTAAAAAAAAACAAAAAGTACATAAATAATCAGTAGTTTCAAAGGCCGAATTCCTGAGGTCAGGACCCTCTGTTAGCTTGACTTGTTGCTGCCATTGCCGTGTGAGCTATGCTTCTGACTCAGGGTGTTCATTTTAGTACAGAATGCTACTCAGCTTTTACACACATGCTCCCCACTGCCTTACCGTCCTCAGCATTTGGTCATCATTTTTAAAAATTCATTTTGTTTGATGCCTATCTCTGGACTTTCCCTCCCTCTGTCAGGCTCAGGTGCTATGGGCCTGGGCAGGGCCTTGGGCTGAGGGGCTGTGCCCTACTGTGGTGGGAGACGCCATTCCAGAATCCCCGTGGGCAGCTGTGAATCTCAGAATCTCTGAGGCACCCCAGAAAGCAGAGTTCCCCCATCAAAGTGGGATGGGGGCTCTCCCAAAAGCAGTTCCATAAGTAAGAGTTTGATTTTGCCATGAAAAACACAATGGGTGTCTCATCATCAGCCTTATTTAATTATATTTGTGGTGTTGCCGTATAGTTAGGACAAAATATTTACTTAAGAATTGTATTCAGTTTTAAACAAGGTTACTAAAAAATGCGTTGTCTTAAGAAGTAGACCGGTAATGTTTACAGTCTGTACAATTTGAAAATTTAAGAAATAATAAAATAGCCAACCTTGAACTCGAAACAAAAACAACAGCAAGTACACACAACCATCAGTTCCTACTCACAGCCGTTGCCCTGAGCAGGCCAGGAGCAGGCCACGCCCCCTCCCTCTGGCCCAGACGTTCTCAGGAAATCACACTGATGGACTGGCTCCAGAGTTTATCTGCTCACTCACTTTATCTTGCTCTTTCAGAGGCTGTATCTCAGGGACATGATGTCTTCATGTAGCTGAGTTAGTAAAGTGAGCTTTATCTCGGTTTTTGGAGATGCTGCCTTTTGCAGAGTCCAGTTACTCACCTTGACTCCTCTCTTCAGTCTCCTCCAAACCTGCCTTGGCATGAATTGAATGTGGCCAGTTCTCATCTGCAGGTGACCCCGGAGCATCCCCTCACCCCACCCCATGGAGCATCCCCCCCACCCTACCCCGTGGGGCAGAGACAGAACTGAGGAGACAGCGCCCCCTGAGCTCTCTACTATAGATTGTAAACTTTAAAAGGCCTTCCTCCTCAACTTTATAGTTCATTTTCGTTTTCCCTTTCTTTTATTTTTGAAACGAGATCTTAACTCTGTAGCCCGGGCTGGCCTGGAACTCACACTGGTTCTCCTGAGTGCTGGGATTAAAGGCACGAGCCTTCGTGCCCTGCTACAAAGACCTTCCTCCTTTTGAGCCTCTGTGGCCTGAAGTTGGGGTTAGGATGGTAAGCGTGGCAGTTGTAGCTGGAGAAACTTTGCCACAGGAACTACCCATACAAGGCCAGCAGCCGCAACTGTGTTGTGAGTTCCTTGGCGCCCCATGTCTCCTTAACCCAGCTAAACTGACGGAGGCCATGGAAACCACTAATTTTAACAGTGCCAGTGACATGCCTTATCTTCAGCTCCCCCTCCCTGGGCAGGAACTGTTGCCCCAGCAGCCAAACCAAGAGGTGTTTAAAAACACCAAAAGCAGAAGATAAGAGGCAAGGGCTCAACACGCAGCCTCGTAGAGGAATCCCAAACCAGAGGGTCAAAAAAGCACTCACCCTAACCAAACAGTTTACTGAAGTACATCTTGAGAGACAGTAACAAGTTTTCAAAAGGCATTACTTTTATGTCAAAAGAAAACCATGAAGGAGAAACAAATGATATTTGAATGTTAACAGGCAAGCCAGTGGCTTCCCGGTGATGTTAGCTGTCAGCTCATGCTGTGCCCAGACTCCTAGAGGGTGTGCACTGCCTTTCCTCCCGTCCCACCCCCCAAGCCACTTTGGTAAGAACTGCTGAGGCAGGCTCTGGACAGAGTCAGAGGTGGATCTGCAAAGCTCTTTGGCCAGCATTCTCCCAGTTCCTGATCAGGACCTGGCTCTGGGCCAGAGGTGAAGAGTGCCAAGGTGTCTAAGGCATAGACTGCAGCCCAAGCTGCATAGCAAGTGCCAAGCTGGGTGATGCGGGCTCTCAGGGGAACTGCCTGGGCCCGTTGGCCTCCACTACCTCCCAGGGTTCCCTGCACTTCTCTGCCCGCCCGTGCCTTTCTTGCTTTTCTGTTTGCATTTTTGTTGATATTGTTAAAGCAAAATTAAAAACTGTTAGTTAGCCAGGTGTGGTGGCGCACACCTTTAATCCCAGCACTCGGGAGGCAGAGGCAGGCCGATCTCTGTGCATTCAAGGCCAGCCTGGTCTACAGAGTGAGTCCAGGACAGCCAAGGCTACACAGAGAAACCCTGCCTCAAACAACAAAAACAAACAAAAAATTAGTTTAATCTTAAGAATCTTCACAATTTCCTTTTTTTAGGCAATGTTAGAGGTGTTATAAAGCTGGAATGGCACAAAATGTCAGAAGGCATTTCTGTGACATAGCCCTTACAGGGCTTTGAGACTTAACAGGTATAGTCTTAAAACCACCTGAGTTCCAAGAGCCCCATCATGGAGACTTCAGTCAGACTCCATGCATTATTGCCTCCTAAGGAGGACTCACTAGATGTTGGCAGCTTATGTGTCTGGAACCAGACCCTTTTCCTTTCTTTTTAAAAACTGTGTGTGTGTGTGTGTGTGTGTGTGTGTGTGTGTGTGTGTGTGTGTGTGTGTGTGTGGTGTGACAGCATCTCACTGTTCAATCCAGCCTTAGCTCAGATGAGTGGCCATCCTCCTTTTGTCCTCCAGAGTGCTGGGGCGATAAGCGTGTACCACAGTGTCTAGAATATTAACCCTTTTTAAACATTGGCTTCTGCTTTCCTGGCTCCTTCCTTTGCATCTGACCGTGACATCCTTTTGAGGCTTAATCTTCACAGTTGATTCGGGCCTTGCACCTTTTCAGGCATATGTAGGCTGAGCTTCTGAAAATGCTCTCTGTTTCAGTTTGTTTCTTCCTCAAGGTGAGACGGAAGCTCATGAATTGCATGGCCTGTGAGCCTGGGTGCAGATGACACCATCTCTGCTCACGGTGCTCCGTGGGAAGAGCTGGAATGTCATTAGCTAGTATTGCAGCTTAACATTTGGTTGTCCTTGACGGAGTGATCCGATAATGGGTCTGCGGTTTGGGGAGTCAGTGTGTGTCTGTGGATCTTCCCACTCCAGTGTTTTAGAAACGTGATGACTGCTCAGTTCTAAGACTGTTCCTTGAAGTCCTGGCCCTTTCAAGGTTTGCATCAGCACATAGGAGAGCCTGCATTACCACAGGGACAGTGGTGCTCGTTGATGGCAGCCTGCGTCTCTACTTCAGGACCCCCCGCTGCCATCTGCCATGCCTCTGTGGTGTCAGGTCTCAGTGGTCTAGTGGTCTCGGCTCCTGAAGTCCTAAGGAAACCCAGACTTGGGCCCTGCCAGTATTCCATGGTCACAGTGGGTCTCAGTCACTCTGATCTTTAGTCTCCTCTCCCTTAATACAGAAATAACCCTGTCCTGCTCGCTACTTCACAGCGTGGCTTGAGATCTGCTGATGACTGTAGAACCGCATGGGGGACATTCCCAGGCTCTTACTCATCACACACGTCCTATCTTCAGTCCACAGAGCCCCCCTTCCCCATGCCCATCCCTGGTGAGGTGCGGATAGTCATGGGGTCTCTGAGGGAATTTTCAAGAGGAGAAATTCTTGCGTTTTCCAGGAAGCGACTTAAGAGAGCATTGATTATACACACGTGCACTATACTTCATGGCACCAGAGATGACCATAGGGCATAGGGGTTTTTCGTCAGTTGTGAAGTATTTTGCGTGCAGACTGAAGTCACTGTTATTTGCATTATACATAGTAAGGACTGTCTTCTCCTTTGCATCAGTGGCAGTGGCAGCATGGTGGCTTAAATAACTACAGTCAGAATCTACGCTGCCTTTTACCATTTGTGTGATTTGGGTCAAATCCTTCCCTCTGAGAGGACTTTCCTCGTACGGGAGGGAGGGAGCCGTCAGAGCACTGCAGAATGTAGACCCCTTGGGGCAACTGTCAGAAAGGTTCTAGGAAGAGTAGCCAAGTGATCTGGAACAAGGCGAACTGGCCTTTCTAAGTCAGTTACCAGCAATTGGGCAAGATAGGTTTGTATTAGTGAGAAATCAAAGCTACACAATACATTTAAATGTTTTATTATATAAATGTGTAAATGGAGTAAGCCAATCGTGTCTAAAATATAATACTACACAAACTCCCTCCTGGGCCTGCTTGAAATAATAGGCTAAAGCCATTTGTCATTGGTCTGGGAATTCAAGGCTTTTGCTAACATCTTACAAAAAAAATATTTGAAGTAGATCTTCTGAAGCAGGCTCTGTATATTGTCAGGCAATAGCTGTTCTTCATAAGCCCGCTTTTAGGACATAAAACTGAATGTAAACTGAGCCCGTGTGTCTGCAACTTCAGAACCAGTCGGCTCTAAATTAACTTTGTGTGTATGTGTCTGTGTATTCTGGTAAGCCTCAAATCTACTGAGCCACAGACTTCTGTTAAAGTCACTTACCGAGTTTTCTAATAGAAGCCTGGGTCGGCAACTTTTCTGTTTGTTGGGACAAAATGTCTGGCAGAAACACCATGACGAGGAAGAGTATATTTGGGCGCATGGTTCTGGGGGTTACAGTCCACAGTGGTGGGGAAGGTTTGTCAGTGAGCTGTACTCGACTTGCCTTCTTCCCTTTGTATTCAGCCTGTGACCCAAGCCCACAGGATGGTGCCATGTTTGCTCAGGATGAGCCTTTCCTCCTCAGGTAAACCTTTCTGGGAGTGCTGTCCAAGTACACCTAGCAATCCAAATCCAGTCAAGTTGACCATGGAGGTTAACTGCCTCCAGGCCAGTTTATCTCAGCTTGAAGAGTTTGGGGTCAAACTGGGCAAAGCAAAAAGCATTGTTTAAAAAAACAAAACAAAATGAAACGAAACAGCAAGGGTGCCAGACTCCATTCTGAGCACATAAAACACCAGGCCCTGACAAAGACAAAGCACAGCACGGCTGCTTTTCTGAAGCCTTGGCTTCCTAAATAAAGATTGGTGGTGCACAGAGCAAATGGGGAGGGAAGGTGGTAATGTCATTGGAGAGACTGCAGACTGCACTATGCCAGACTTTTGCAGAATAGAGTCAGGCTTACAGCATGGTGGTTGGACCTTGGTCCAGTTATATTCATGACACTGTGTGTTAGGAAATATCTGATGTTTTCTTGAGTACTGTCTCATGGGGTAAAACACACCAGGGGGTCGGGTATCACTTTTAGGTATTTTCTAAGTAAGTGAAGACAGGTGCTCTAGGAATAGTCATTGTACATATTTTTCACGACAGTTCACATTTTTGTGCACGCATCTACTGATAAAGCGTGAGCAGCAGAACTCCTCAGGTGTCCACACCTCTGACACATCCTCGTTGTGGGAGAGCATCTAAATGTTTGCAAAGTTAAGAGGGATAGCACCGGGTCCTGAGATAACTGTTAGCCCATCTTGGAGAATAGGAACGTAATGGACTGAGTTCATGAGAATCCTGGGCTTGGACAAGAAAATCCTTCTCACAAATGACTAATAAGGCTCATGAAAGTCTAGCTTTAACCATGAGTGGTGGCGCATACCTTTAATCTCAGCACTTAGGAGGCAGAGGCAGGCAGATCTCCATGAGGGTTCAATATAGTTCAATATAGTTCAATATAGGTCTATATAGCGTGTTGTGTGGCAACCAGGGATACATAGTGACACTTTGTCTTAGAAAAGGGAATGGTGGAGAACTCCTCCTGGAGACTTCTTACACTTACGTTTCTCCTTCTCTGTATAATTAGTACTCCCCAGGCTTTCAGAATGTCAGAGACACCTCTGAAGGGTCACTTGACCCAAAAGACTACAAAATACCGCATAATTTCACTTCCGTTGGATGAGGCTGTCTGGAGACCCTGTCCTCATAGCTGGGTGTTCTTCTCCTTGTACTTTGAGGTCATGTTGTGAGTGGAGTTGATAATGAAGTTGGGGTACTGGAAAGAGCCACAGTTTGGCTTTGGTAAAGTAAGAAATTAAGTTCCAATTTGGCTGTAAAAGGAGAAACACCAAATTTCTCTTTTCTAGTAAAGAACCAGGCTAAGCATGCTTATCTCCTCTGGACACTGAGCTCCCTTGTTGCATAGCTGACAAAGGAATCCTAGTGCTACGGGTATCACGGACCCAGAAGTGCGCAGGCTGGTAGCCACACCTGACAGTCACAAGTAAGTGTGGCCTCTCTGCTGCTGGCTGGCAGCTGCTGTTTCCATAGAAATGGCTGCTGGATCAGTGGAAACGAGGTAAGAGAAAGTTTTTGCTGATGCTTGTTCCGTCAGGCTGACACCCGTTTCCCTGGCAACAGCAGTGGACAGCAGCCAGGCTCTAGAAACGGATTCAGTAGAGCATTCTAACTTGTCAGCTGTGGTTATCATCTGCCTCTGACCACACACTCTCTGATAACACCTAGCAAAGGCCTCTGAGGACCTGAGAGGCACTGCTGGCCTCATGTGCCCTCCTGGGCATCCATCTTGCCCATGGCGAGCTGTGTCCAAAGCAGACTGTCAGCAATCTCCCCGCCCGCACCCATCTTGTTATGCAGCTTAGGAGAAGGGAGAAGGTTGTCAAGAGCAGCAGAATTGCAGGGCAGACTGTTGAGTCTGTTCATCTCAAGTCCTAGGGGAGTAGAATTCATTACTGTGATTTTATACACAGGCTCTGCTCTTCACAAAACTGGTGATACCTTAAGAGTTGAAATTAAAGCCATAATTTCCATGTGTTCCTCATTCTGCTGGTGGCATTCACAGTTGCCTACAATGAAAAAGATGTTTATGAGTTTAATAATTTGACTTCTTCGTGAGAACCGTAGCGATGACTGTCTCTGGGATGTTACTTCCACTCCAGCACGGGCTCTTCTTCTGCTCGGTGTTCTGGTATAGGCTGGTAAAATTGCTTTCATCGCTCAGATGTTGGCATTGTAGGGCAGCCTGGTGCATACACAAAGACAGTGTGCCTGCCACATGCAGAACTTCTCTTTGTTACAGTTCGGCGCTTGTTTCTTCTTGGGGCTCTCGTTTTAATCTGCACATACGTGCATCCAAAGCACAGGTTTTACCTGCCCACGTGAGACAGCATCCTCAGGTCCCACAGTACAAGGGAGAACCTTGAGAGGGTCCAGGTAAGTTGTTTGCCCTAAATGACTCAGAGATACATTTGCTTTAAAAGGCTCCGTTTTCTGGGTGGCGGGGGAGGGGGTGTGACCCATAAAGCAAAGCCCTGCAAATCTTAGCTGTGTCTTTGAGAAACAGATGAGATATGAATGCACAATCCTGGCAGAAAATGGATGTTGGCATCCAAAAGAGCCATGGAGAGGTGTGGACTCTGCCTCGGTGGGTCTTTCTCAATGACTTTTCTCTAGTTTTCTGAAATAAAGTGACTATGCCTGGAGGCAGCGCTGACCCTTAGGTACTCGGTACCCTCTAGCTGCATTCAAACAACAGATGAGTAAAAAGTAGACAGGCTCTTTAGATTCATATTCATTATCTCCCCTTCTTTCCTATTTAAAAAAGATTGGCTTCTCCATCTATCTGATGAGTAATCTTTTTCTTTTTTTCTCTTTCTCTTTCTTTTCTTTTCTTTCTTTCTTTTTTTTTCCTGTAGAGGAGTTTATTAAATGAGCATGGGGCGGGAGAAGGAATGGGGGAGAGGTACCCTAGAGAGAGACACAGACAAGAAGAGCAAGAAGAAGGGAGAGAGAGCCCCATGAGTAATCTTTGAGTACCTCCACAGGGGGATGCATTTGCCAAGTGCTGCACTAGCCGCTGGGGTTGCTATAATGAGCTCACAGTAGAGGCCTGGGCATGGTGATTCATGCCTACAGTTCTAGCACAGGGGGCTTGGGCATGTGAATTGTGAGTTCAAGGCAATCCTGAGCTATGTAGAAAGGTGACTTTAAAAAAAAAGTTTTGTCTTTATGAAAAACTCTTAAGTGAGTAGGCAAACTTAAGATGAAGAAAAGATTTAGAAATGCTATGTAAGTAGGACGCACCATGCGGCGGGCACAGCTGACGCATGGCTCAGGTGCATGGAGAGTATCCTGGAAAGCTGAAGAATGAGTGAATAACCCCTGTAGGCAGGCCAGGTGGGGGAGGCTTAGCTTTCCTCCAAGGCTGGACACTGGGAAGAAGCAGAAGACACTAGAGAAACTAAACAAAGCTGGGATGGCAGGGCCTGTGGACCTGAGGCCTCGGGGAAGCAGAGACAAGGGGAGAGACTGGCCAGCGGTGCTGGGCTCACCTGGGTCTCTGTAGAGCCTGTGGTAAGCTTTGGTCATAATTGCAGAGTAGAGAAATCACAGAAAAGTTTTAATCAAGAATTGGTGTGATTTAAGATTGAATTTTATTAAAAAAAAAATTATGACATTTAAATGTCTTCAGATTCCCTTTAAAATGCACCAGGAGAAACGCTGTATTGGTAGACATCTACAGAGCTGCATCGATAGGTGATAAAGGAAACTTAGCAGATTTTATTTGTGGAATTCAGCTGCTAGGCATACAGGTGGCATTCGTTCTATAATCCGTTATGATTTTGTGAATGTTTGAAATTTTTCTTAGTTTAATGCTACAAAATCTGCATACAGTAGTCACCATAGCTGCAGTGATGTGAATGGATTTAGCATTAAGGGGGTGTAAAGGAAGTGCCTAGGAAGCCAGCCTAGGCTGCTGTGAGCAAAGGAAGTGCCTAGGAAGCCAGCCTAGGCTGCTGTGAGCAAAGAAAGTGCCTAGGAAGCCAGCCTAGGCTGTTGTGAGCTGCTTCCAATCAAAAGGCACTAATGGTAGCAACTTGGATTTTTTTTTTACTATAGAGAAATTTAAAATAGGACAAAATACAACTGTTTTCAGAAAATGGGAAAGGGCATTGCAGGATTGGGATCCATAGCTCCAGAATTCCTTGTTTTCGTGCCTTGGAAATGCTCTTGGAATTGTTGTGGAAGGCAGCAAAGCCCAGGAGAGGGCCAAGGAGGCGGAGAGTGGTTCATGGCTGATGAGACAGCGGGATTTCAGAGAAAGGGTCCAGAAGTCTCTGGGCACTAGCATAGCTAATTAGGCGCTAGATCATGCTCACCAAGACCTGTGAGAAAACAGCTACCGGGGAGCCCAGTGCTGGGCTCTGGTGTGAGTAAACTGTGTGGGGTTTGAAGTGGGATTTCAGGAAAGGCAGGCATTGGCGGGAGCCATGTTCACTGTGAGAACTAGCCTCAAAAGAACCAGACCCAATGGACAATCAATTAGGCACTTGCCAAGACAAAAGGTCAACATTCATTAAAGGAAGAGGCTAAAATGCAGCCATTCCCCCAAATACTTCATCTTATGGTCAAAAAATTGTGAAAAGAAGCAGAAAACAGCCACAGCCAGGGTAAGCACACTAGGAGGTGACAGAAACATTGCAATAGGTAATCAGATGTTGAAGTCACTGTGTTTAAAACTTCAAGAAATTGAGAGAGAAAAAAAAAGAAATTAAGGGAAAAGATTTGCACACCACAAAGAAACAGACAGTAATTACCATTGGAGTAACACTGTGTCTGCAAAGTGATCAGAAACCAGAGGGGGAAAGTTGAGAAAAGGCTACAGGTATGTAGGACAGTAAAAGGCAAGTTAGTGAGTGTGAAGTTGGAGTCCCAGAAGAAAAATAGATGGAGAAGGGGAAACAAAGAAATGTAAATATATAAAGTAAACCTAATAAGTGGAAAAGAAAATCAATCCTAGGCACATTGGTTGGCCAAAAATTAAGAATAATAGTTTAAGGGAAATTAAATAGAGAGAATTGACCCCAAGGATGTCATCTGGCCTCCACCCTCACATATACACACATGCCTGTACACACACATACCAACATACACATGCACACTCCACCCTCATGTACACACACGTGCCTGTACACACACATACCGACATACACATGCACACTTCACCCTCATGTACACACACGTGCCTGTACACACACATACCGACATACACATGCACACTCCACCCTCATGTACACACACGTGCCTGTACACACACATACCGACATACACATGCACACTCCATCCTCATGTACACACACATGCCTGTACACACACATACCGACATACACATGCACACTTCACCCTCATGTACACACACGTGCCTGTATACACACATACCGACATACACATGCACACTCCACCCTCATGTACACACACGTGCCTGTATACACACATACCGACATACACATGCACACTCCACCCTCATGTACACACACGTGCCTGTACACACACATACCGACATACACATGCACACTCCACCCTCATGTACACACACGTGCCTGTACACACACATACCGACATACACATGCACACTCCACCCTCATGTACACACACGTGCCTGTACACACACATACCGACATACACATGCACACTCCACCCTCATGTACACACACGTGCCTGTACACACACATACCGACATACACATGCACACTCCACCCTCATGTACACACACGTGCCTGTACACACACATACCGACATACACATGCACACTCCACCCTCATGTACACACATGTGCCTTTACACACACATACCAACATACACATGCACACTCCACCCTCATGTACACACATGTGCCTTTACACACATACCGACACATGCACACATGCACACATACAAATGAAATTAAGTGGAGGAAAGTGCATTATTGACTTAGTTTGTAGACATAGTAAAAGCCAGTCAAAGTCCAATGGAATGATATATTTGAAGAGCTGAAAAAGGTTTTATAGCTCGATTGTAGAATGCTTGCCTGGCATGTGCAAGGCCCAGTGTTGATTAGGGAGCTGAAGAAAAACTCTGTACAGCAAAAATACTCCTCAAAAAATTTAAGTTCCAAGACAGCCAAGGCTACACAGAGAAACATCTCAAAAACAAAAAGAAAAGCAAAATCACACAAACAAACAAAAAGAAAAAGAAAGATAAATCTAGAAAGAAATTAAAAATTAAGTGAAGCAAAGAAGATATCAAATAAAAATGAAGAGAACTGGTCAACAAATCTACACTACAAGAAATATTAAAGGAAACCCTCCATGCTAAAAGGCAAATAACTTTAGGTAGAAACAAATATACATTTATAAATAAAAACCCAAAAAATGACAAATGTAAAGATAAAGATCTTTTCTCATTTCTAAATTTCTTGAATTGACATAATTCATTGTAAAAAGTGTCATCAGGCTACCCTGGGGAGTGTGCCAGGCTTCCAGGGACTGCAGCAGGGACAGGGGAGACAGAAGGACTCAAGGGGAGTCTTCCTGTTGTAAAGCCCTTAAAATATGCATACGCTAGAGAAAATGTGCGTTAGGGATCACCACGCTAATGTAAGCATGCATATGACAATCTAAACATTTAAAAAATAAAACAAAGTGCCACAAGCTGTCAGTTATGCAGAACAAGTCAGGAGGAGGAAAGATAAATGGAACACTTTCAGTGCCGGCAAGAAAAGCACACAGCGCGTGGCATGGCGGCTCATCCTTGGAGCTCTATCTCTGGAGAGGCTGAGGCAAGAAGATTGTGAGTTCGAGGCCAGCCTGAGCTGTATAGCAAGAACTTGACTCAAGAAAAACAAACAAAACAAGTGAAACAGGAGGATGGTGGACAGTCGTCAGCCTCATCAATAACTGAATTCACCGACAGTGCCTGTGCCATTCTAATTAAAGACAGAAATTGGAGCACTGAATAAAAATGCAGGGTGCCATAAAACTTAACACGAACTTCAAACAAAGGAGCAAGGTTAATATTGAATGTAATAAAAATTGGACTTCAATACAAGAAGCATTTCCAGAAATAGGGCAGAGAAAGGTGAGGGAGAGGAGAGAGAGGAGGGGAGGGGAGGGGGGAGGGGAGGGAGACAGAGATCCTGTAATAATCGGAGCCAGTGCACCAAGAAGCAGTGACCGTGACCACTTGTTCCTAGTAACAGATGCAGTGTGCTTAAAGCCAGACCTGTCCAAATTGAGTAGAAACGTGGTGAGGCCCAAGCCCAGACGAAATGTCCATGATCTCTTGTCAGTAATTGACTGATAGGGTAAGGAGATTAAGAAAAGCAGTAAGTATCTAGATTATAGTTAGGTTAATGACTATCAAACAACCACCCAGTTGACTTTATCAGAACACCATGTGCCATTCTTTTCAAGAACAAACAGAACAGCCACAGCATGGCTATGAAAAATTCTTTACTGAATCTCAAAAGAGCTGGAGAGATGGCTCTATGGCTAAGAGCACTTCCAGACGATGTAGGTTCAGTTCCCAGCATGGTAGCTCATAACTGTCTGCACCCGAGTTCTTGGGTATCTACTGCCTGTGTGGCACCAAAAATGCATGTGGTGCTGATGATATACATGCAGGCAAAATACTTGTAAAGCACTTTTCAAAAAAAAATCTTTTAAGAATGACACTTATAAAGCATGTTTTTTCACGGGTCTGTAGGCGGCACAGCGGGCAACTTGTCACCAAGTCTGACAACCTGAGTTTGGTTCCCAGGCCCCTATGGTGGAAAGAAAGACCTGACACCCCCAGGCTGCCCTCGATGGCCACATGCCTGTGGTGGGATGCACCCCAACACAAAAAATTAACAAACAGATGTCGTTTTTAGAAATTAAAAAATAAACCCAAACAACAATAATGAAAAAGTCTGGGGCAAAAAAAAAAAAAAAAAAAAAAAAAAAAAGAAAGAAAGAAAAAGTCTGTTTTTCCAATTTGTATGACTTTAAGAAAAAAACAGTGGCTACCTACTTATAAAATATCTTAAATAACTTGGAATTAATTGTTCTGTAACATGACTCAAATTACCAGAAGCATTTGAAAATACTTTAAATAATACTGAGTTCAGCATCTCAGCATTTACACAATCCACCTAAGGCAGTGTTCTGGGGGAAGCTTGCTGCTGTGCCTGTAAGGATGTGAGGTTTAATTTTGTAGTTTTTTGGAGAGGTGGGTTTTTTGTTTTGTTTTGTTTTTCGAGACAGGGTTTCTCTGTGTAGCCTTGGCTGTCCTGGACTCACTTTGTAGACCAGGCTGGCCTCAAACTCATAGCCATCTGCCTGCCTCTGACTCCCAAGTGCGAGGGTTAAAGGCATGTGCCACCACACCCGGCGAGGTTTAATTTTGTAACACACACACACACACACACACTATGCTTTCCAGTGCAGAAAGAGGAAGTGGGGACAACCCAGGCAAGCAGAAAGAATGAAAGAACAGATGAGGACAAAGTGGACTCTGAAAAGCTTGAGAAATCGATAAACACAATTAAAAGTAATTTTTAAAAGAAAAAGAGTAAATTAACAGTGGTAGAAAGAGGCCTCACCACAGGAAATACAGAGACGATGGCTTAGAGGTTAAGGTTAGCTCTTCCAAATGTCCCAAGTTCAATTCCCAAAAACCACATAGTGGTTCACAACCAACTATAATGAGATTTGGTGCCCTCGTCTGGCCTGCAGGTGTACATGTAGGCAAAACACTGTATGCATGAATAAATCTTTTTTTAAAAAGAGAGAGAGAGAGAGAGAGAGAGAGAGAGAGAGCTGGGCGTGGTGGTGCACGCCTTTAATCCCAGCACTTAGGAGGCAGAGGCAAGTGGATCTCTGAGAGTTCGAGGCCAGCCTGGTCTACAAAGCAAGTCTGGGACAGCCAGGACTACACAGAGAGACCCTGTCTCAAAAAACAAAACGAGAGGGAGGGAGGGATGGAGGGAGGGAGAGAGAGAGAGAGAGAGAGAGAGAGAGAGAGAGAGAGAGAGAGAACGAGAACACGGAAAGCAATTTTAGGACAATATATTCAGTAACTTAGCAGGGGGAAGGAAATTCTTTGAAAACAAAAGAAAAAAACATTTACTAAGAAAATTTACATCTGACTATATAATTATATATTCGAGCCTTTTTCTTTCTTTTTTTTTTTATGATCTTACTGTGTAGCCCTAGCTGTCCTGGACTCATTATATAGACCTGACTGGCTTCGAACTTACAGAGGTCCACCAGCTTCTGCCTTCATAGTGCTGGAATGTAAGGCGAACACTACAACAACAGCTGTATTTGCTTTTAAAATTCAAAAATGAAAAGTTTCAAAGGAAACTAGTGGCCTACATTGGACTCTTTTCAGTTTAGAAGATGTTTTGTCATTCCTAGAAAAATACCTGTCTGATAATAGTGCCAAAGTAGTCTTAACACCCAAACTTACCAAAATAGGACAGCAGTAGCCTTCATTGTTACAGATACAAATGTTCTCAAACATTAGCAAGCAGCATTTCTTTTGTGTCAGTAGACTTAGGCTTATGTGGAATAGACTATGTGCCAGTCCATTCTTAGGAAAATCTAACAGTGTGTTTTTACCACATTAACAATGGGAAAGAGCATTCATGTGACTCTCAGCAAGTGCAGAAAGTACCACTGGCCATTTATTTCAGAAGCATTGTTGATTTTCAGCAAATGAGTACTACACAAGAACTTTTACAACCTGGAAACCACTGCAGCAGTGGTTCTCAACCTGTGGGTCGTGACCCCTCTGGGGTCTCATATTAGATATCCTGTATACCAGATATTTACCTTACCATTCATAACAGCAAAACTACAGTTATGAAGTAGCAACTAAATAATTTTTGGAGACACCACAACATGGGGGACTGTATGAAAGGGTCACAGATTAGAAAGGTTGGGAACCACTGCTCTACAGCAACCTGTAGCTGACATCAGGCTTAGTTCAAAGACTAACAACTTTCTTCCTAAGACTAGTAGCAAGGTGTGGATAAATCTACCAGCTCATTTTTTTTTTTCAGCATTGAGCTGATGATACTGGGCAGCACATTAAAGCAAGACAGAGATGAAATGCAGAAAGATTGGGAAAGAAGAAAAACTTACTTCTATTCATAGACACCATGGTTGCTTACATGGGCTAAATAAAGAGGACAAAAGCTTATTGGAATTAAAACCAACACATAGAGTCACTGCCAGCATACAATTTTACTCCTACATACAAACTGTAGGGAGGGTCCAAGGACTGAGCAGCAGGCATCAAGGAGTGTTTGGGGTCCCCTAGAAAGACTGAGGGTTCAGAAGAGTTTGCCACTCTGGGGCAGCATCTCAGAGGGCTTAGAAAGGACTAGAGAGTTGAGGAGAAGGTTGAGTTGGTGACAAGAAAGCTCAGAGGAATAAAGGGATGATCAGACATGTCGGGACTAGAAAGCAAGGGCAGAAACAGTGGCAGAGACCGTGTGGACACCATGTCATAGGTGTGGGTCTTCAGCTGACTGAGGACCTTTCTCTCCGCATGGATGCCATCCCGCAGCCTGGCTTTGGAGATTTCAGAAGCTCCTATCACAGCACACACAACCTGGGATGCTGGGCCTCTGTGCTGAGATCGCCACATCCCTCAGTGGCTTACATCACATGTGGCTGTGATTTCTGTACAGGCCTGGGGTGTAGCGACTCCTATGGTGTGGTTGTCAGTGTCCCCTTTTGTATGGGGGATGGTGGGACATCACACGTCAAAAGTCCTGGCTCCACTTGTGCCCCACACTTCCTAGAGTTGTGACTTGGGTCATCACAGTTCACCTCTCTGTGCCAAGGCTTTCTTGTCCTTGAAATGGGATGGCCTCATTCCCTGTATGTCCTGAGAATGAAGGAAACTAATGGAAGCGGCGTGAAAGCCTGAAAGACCTGTCTACATGTAAGGGTGTCATGTGTGATCTCCTAGGAAAGGAAACCCCTTGTTCAGGTCTGGGCACTCGCTGGTGTTTCTCTGCAGGGTTCCATGTCTGTCTCGCTGTCATAAGACATTGGTTCAGATGCCAACACAAAGCATCAATCCACTCAGAACTCCAGCATTCCCTTAAAGAGCTGCTTTAAAATAAATCTTGGTTTCAGTCATTTGCTGCCATCTTCAGAGCCCGAAAGCATTTGGGCCTTTCCAGCCCTTGAGCACTGAGGACTTTTGTATCATCTAAAGGACTCCAGTGCAGGGGGAGGCAGACCCCACTTGTCACCCTCTTCCCAGAGGGTCCCCTGTCAAGAATTATTAACTGCGACTTACGAATAGGCCGGTAGACACGCCAGGGAATTCCAGATGCACCTTATCTCTTACTGGCAATGAGTCAGCATAGATTGGTGCTGAAGAGTGTGACAGAGGGGAGTGGGGGGGCATGGGGGTGATGGGGGTAGGGGGGTGATGGTTGGGGGGGTTGCCAGGGTAGAGAGGGCTCCTTTAAGGAAGCTGGGCTGATTGAGTGTTGAAATACAGACAGTAAAGAAAGGCAGGAGCTTTCCAGCCCTTCCAATGTGGCAAGCAAGTGCTGGTGCCTCAGGCCTGTCAGAGAGCTAGTGTGTGTGAGGACGAGGCTCCCAGGGAGCTCCAAGCTTGCTGCCCAGCAAGGGTGCAGGAGAGTGGATGTGCATTTGGGAGCCCCTGCTGAAGAAGCACGCTCTCTCCTTGGAGCTGTGGATACTGTTCAAGCATTGAGTGGTTCTGAACTACATCTGAACTATAAAACTAAGACCGGTTAAGGAGAGCCCTGGAACAGGGGGTGGTGTTAGGGGTGCGGTATGAAGATGAGGGTGCAGGCTGGGGAGATCTTGTGGCCACTGGCTCTCTCTGATGAGGAGGCAGGATCTGTGCAGTTCAGCCGTCGAGCCGGGATGGAACTATGTGAGACCAGGCATAGAACTGTTGCTCATATCACTGTTAATATGGCAACTGGGGTTATATCCAGCTGCCAGGCTGTGTGCTTCACTCAGTTTGTTCATTCAGTCCTCTGTACCACGTTGGTACAGTAAGAGGTCTTTGCCTCTGTTTTGCAGATGAATGAGGCTTCTAGGATTCATACAGAAAAAAAATGAAGACTCAGGGAGGTCCCTTAGTTTCCTCAGAGCGACACAACTGGGAGAGGTGAGGTGATTATTAATGGAGACCTGCGAGTCTCCAGAGCCCATGCTGCTTTTCCATTGGCCAGGAGCTCTTTCTGTGTCTGACAAGGGGAACTCCTGTGGGAGGCCACTCCCCCAGAGGCTCACCAGGTACTTCCCAGGGGCTTGCTTCATGCTCTCTCAGGGTGATTCTCTTCCTAAAGCAGACTGAACAGCACACTGTCTTCTGAGAACTTGCCCCCACCCCCACGTGCCTCACAAATCTACTGTGGACATGTCTATTTGTGCCTCTTAGTCTTTTAAGGCCTACTAACTGGGGGGCACATCTCGGGGTTCCTGTCCTCTTGCCTGTATTTTCTTGCCACTATGCTTTTCTTTGGGGGACTTCTGAAAAGGGTGCTTGGTCCCCTCATTGTAGCCGACCAGGTGGTTTGCCTTCTACACAAACTGAGGGTAGGATGTTCTTTGGGAACATTCTGATGGGTTGGCCCAATTCTAGCCTCCTTGGGCCTGTGTTGTTCGTCTATAATTGGATGCCCCCTCCCCATGTTGCTTAGCTGTGGCAGGCAGTCTGGCTAGGCCTTTCACACAACATCCTGTTTGGGTTCATAAGAAGGATACCTCCAAACATGTTTATCTTTTGCGGTCCTGCACCCTGTCGAGTCACTCTTCCAGGTACACAAACCTACTGTGAACATGTCTATTTGTGCCTCTTCGTCTTTTAAGGCTGACTAACTACGGAGCATATTTTCCCGAGTCACTCTTTCAGGTACACATTTACCATATTTTTCATTAAAGCAATAATAACATACAAACAAACAATCTATCTGACAATCTTGACAAGTTAGTGAGGTATATTACTTAAGTAGAAGTATTTAAAGGATGCTATAAAATATGTGGTAATACAAACTCTGCTTATCTGCTCACGTCATGGCTTTCATCCAGAGAAAGCCATGTCTGACAGGAAGGCTGCACTGTTAAAGAGTGTTTTAAGAACACCGCTTAAAACTTTTTACCCAGCACTCGGGAGGCAGAGGCAGGTGGATCTCTGTGAATTCGAGGCCAGCTTGGTCTACAAAGTGAGTCTAGGACAGCCAAGGCTGCACAGAGAAACCCTGTCTCGAAAAACAAAAACAAAAAAACCCTAAAGCAAAACAAAACAACAACAAAAAAACCTTATCTTTAAAAGTCTGAAAGAAGTCTGTAATGTTTTTAAAATATATTTTATTAATTTATTCATATTGCATCTCAATTGTTATCCCATCCCTTGTACCCTCCCATTCCTCCCTCCTTCCCGCTTTCCCCCACTTCCCTCTCCTATGACTGTGACTGAGGGGGACCTCCTCCCCCTGTATATGCTCATAGGGTATCAAGTCTCTTCTTGGTGGCCTGCTATCCTTCCTCTGAGTGCCTCCAGGGGACATGGTCAAAGAAGTCTGTAATGTTTACCATGAGTCCTACAGAGATTCTCCTCAGCTCTCTAAAAAAAACCAAACCAAACCACAATTTCCCCAGAATTTGGATGTCTTTGGTAGCTGTGGGAAGTCCTCCTTTGAAGAGAAGGAAGTCCTCCTTTGAAGAGAGGGAAGTCCTCCCATCTTCATCCAAGGAAATACAGCAAATGCAGCCCATGTTTCATTCTAAGATGTCTGAGATACTTTGCTGCTATGTTTATAGATTTTAGACTTAACTCGGATTCTTGCTAAAAAATTTTTTTAAAGATGCTGTGAGTATATTTTCAAGTGATGGAAACGTACGTGGACACTCATGCCCCGATATCCAAATCTGTGGTATCAGTGTCATCAACTTAGTATTTTTACTTCTAGAAGCACCCACTTACCGATCTGGTTCTTATTGACTGGTCAGGGCTTGTGATAAGATCCAGTCCCTCTTTCACGGACTTTACAGGCTGCTGTGTGGGAAGGGCCATTAGATGACAACTGCTTGGCTGTGAAATGAGTTCAGCCAATGCAGGTTCTAATGCAGGGGATCCGCAGTGCCAGAGAGATGGCACAGTGATGCCCTCACGTCTGCCCCAGCCCAGGACATGGTCTTAAAAAGCTGCGGAGGGACCTGCAGCCAGTGAAGAGTGCTGAGGCTGGGTGAAAGGGGGTGATTTTAGGATGGCTGGAGAGCATTTCAAGGAAGCAGCGACTAGGAATGAGGCAGGAGATACAGGACAGGACAGCCAGAACGCTGGTGCACACACCCTCTGCCCAGTGGCCCAGGGTGAGTGCCGCATGGAAAGAGTCTGTGGGCTCTTGGGGTGGCACTGTGGCCGATTCTGGGTTTTCCATATATCAGCTGATGCAACCTAGTCATCAAGAGCAGTGGCCCCTTTCCCCACCGCCCCCTTGAAGATGGAAACTGTTTCCTGTTTAAACCATCCTCAGACTTCCATACCAAGGCAAGCATGAAGGACTTGGAGAGGAGAGGTCATTTTGAGATGATGTCACACCAGATACCACAGGAAAAAGCTAGAAAGCGCAGTGCCAGGAAGAGCCATTGGAGTCATCGTGGGGTTGATTCCAGTCAAGAAGCCTCAAAGGATAGCTATGTTTGGTTGTTAACCCTCCTTCTCCTCCTCCGCGTAGCTGCCATGTGCACAGGGCCCTCTGTTTTCCCTGGTTCCTTTGACCCGACCCACTTACTGACATCCAGTACCTCACAGCAGCCAATGAAGTGCACTGTTACAGAGAAGCTTTAGGCCTCTCCGCCGATACCATCTGTGCAGGAGCAGTTCCTCTGGAAGAGTGCAGGGTCTTCAGCACCCACACTGGCCTGAACCACGCACCAGGCGCAGAGAGACTGTGCTGCCGAGGGTTGCAGGCTTCTCATGGTGAAGGGACTCCGGAAACAAGCACGAGGCTCTTGATGAATTCTGACCTGAGCAAGTATGATTGAGAAAATTCCTTTGCCGTCTGTGAAACATCACATATCCCTGCCAACTCTTTACACAGTTGTTTTCTTGAACAGAAGTTGAGCCTTTGTGCACTCAAGAAGTTAGTTAGAGGTGCCAGAATATTCTTTGAATGCCTTAACTCATCTCCCTTCCTCCCTTTCCACTTCCCTCCCTCCTTTGCTATCTTCATTGCTTCCTTCCTCTCCTCCTCTCTGTTTTAGTCAGGTTCTCATGTGGCCCAGGCTAGCCTTGAATTTGGTGTGTAGCTGAGGCTGGCCTTGAAGTCCTGATCTGCCTGCCTCTAGCTCCCAAGCACTAGACTACAGGTATGCGGCACCGCTCCAGGCCACGCTGCCTTTTCATCCTCGGTCTTTCCATTAATGGGTGTGATTTAGGCCTAAAGAAGGTTGTTCTCTACTGGGGAAAACAGCCTTCAGCTTCCCCCTTGTCCTTGCTTTTATGCACACTGTGTTTGATTTTTGATGAGTTCTGTATCCTTTGCTTTACTAGAAACCAGCACCCTAGTGTTTCTGCCGGCCTTCCTTGTCTCAGGGCTAGTGGGTCTATACAGGGGTTTCATCTGCTTGTCTTCCATTTATGCAAGTATGGTTAAAAACAAATATTGAGAACAGCCCCATCTCTAAATTCCCGGTGGTCCGCTTATTTCAGAGGGCATTTGAGAAATGAAACTTCCCCAGCAGCCTGCCTGCCAGCCTTTTGCATTTGGGGCAGTCACATTTGCTCTGCTCCTGTGTTTGTGTGCAGTGACCCACTGCAGGGCAACTGTTCTCTCTCTAGGACTTTTAGCTAATCAGGGGGTTCTGTAATTCACCATGTTAGGATCTGGAAATCTTAGGTATGTCAGGGCTTGGGGGACTCTCTGCAGACTATGGGGAGTGTACTCAGGTCCGGGGTACCTGGGTAGGAGGCAGGAGTCTCTCTGAAGTGGAGCCCTCTAGGAGGCATGAGAGGAAGGCAGCCATAGGGAAATATGCAGGCAGGGGCTAGCACTTTATTCCTGATTTGGGGTTCTGGAAGAAACCCCGAACATGCAGAAAGCAGAGGGGTATGTTCTACCTTGCTGGTCTGTCCCTGGTTCATTGAGTGTCCTTGGTGTCCCCTTCCTGTGTTAGCAAGAAGTGAGGTCAGTGGGACCATGGCAAAGATGTTTGGTGCAAAGGCTTGTTAGCCCAGCTGTGAATTGGTCATGTGACAGGACCTTGCTGATGCTCAGTGTTGGTCTTTGTGAACAAGAGCACCTGTGTCCTGCCCATGTCACTCTGAGAGGTGAACAGCACATGAGACAGTGAATGTAAAGACACTTTGGAGAGTCTAAATACAAATGCCAGCAAAGGCCAGAGTTGTTTTCTGTTGTCGGGGAGGGAGGGAGGAAAAGAGGAGCATGGCACAGACCCAGGCTTTCCCACAGAGACCCAGTCCACTTTCCCACACACTCTGACTCTGCTGAAGCTGCTCCTGTGTCCTGTTGCACGTGTCTTTGGGGCCTTTTAAGTATGGGGGAGTGGTGAACCACTGCACTGTGGTCAGGCAGCCATTTCTCCTAAACTCACTCAGCCCTTCATCTTCTCTAGTGCTGATGCTTCCTGTCTGTCTGCCAGGTCTCGAAGGGAGCCGGACTGCTGCCCTGGGTAAGGGGCAAAAATGAGGGAGGGGACCGGTTCCCAGCAGGTGGCCTTCCTGCTTTCCTTTACTGGTCAAGGATAAGGCCAGGAAGATGAGAACTGCCGTTTGAGAAAGTACGTTAGGGTACTAGCTAGGGTGCAGACAGTGTCTGTGGGCCTGGAGAAGGCCGACTGTCACTACAGAGCCATGGTAAGCATTAGTTCATTCCAACCTGTCTGTCCCCCTTGAGAAGTTGTTGCTTCCCAAGGCAACACATTTCCACTTTGGAGAACCTGGTCTCTTAGGAATTGTATTGGAATCAGCTGTTTTCAAACTCCACTGGCCCCTGGGGACCCAGTACGTCTGCCTTCTCTTCCCCCATGGCAGCCTCTCAGTGGATGAGCATGAACTCTCCCCATCGCCCCCAACCCTGCCACTCCTTCCTGAAGGCAAGGAATATATGTGTGGCAGTTGGGAGGAAAGGTGTATAAAGGTCACACTGGTGTGCCAGACCTAAGAGATTAGCATAAACACGGCAGAAGTAGCAGGGGCCTCAGGATGGGCATAGCTGAGGCAGCAATGGCAAGTCTCATGGGCCCTTTTCCAAATTGTAGTGTAAGAAAAATTAAGGTCTTAGAGCCCGTTATTTTTGCTACATACCTATCAGTAGTAAATCTAGCCCATCATCTATGTTTACAGAATGCCCCTGACCTCTCCACCATCAGTTTCTCCCTGGCTTTGTTCTCTGCTTCACACATGACACCTATAAAACTTAAGTTAGTAGTGATTTTCATGTGTCTGCACTTCCTATTGCCTATGAGGAAACAAATGGAGGCAGGGGGTAAACCCAGTCAGTACTCACAAGTTGAAGGCCAGCCTGAGCTCCACAGCAAGGCTCTGTCTCAATGCAATGAAACAACAACTTAAGCTCCTTAGTTTACAATTTGAGGGTCTTTTCAGACTGCCTCCAATTCTTTCCCTTTGTATTAAAGCTAGGACCTGGGCGTCCCAGGCATGCGGTCCACCGTTAAGCTGTACGCCCAGCCCTCTGACCTTTGATTCTCACCCCTCCATGCACCTGTTCCCTGCCCTTGCTCCCCATGTGCACATGATGAGGTCCAGGAGAGTGGCATTTAGCGGCTAGATGGGCTGGGGTGCCTGGCCTCACAGAGCCTCGGTACCCATACAGAGGGGACAGCCACCCGTCCCTCACAGTAAGCATGCATCAGTAAGGATGGCAAATCTCAGTCTATGGGAGGGGACAGGGACATATCTGGCTCTTGGTTCTGAATGACAAGTACCTGGATGAGCCAGAGGCTTACAGACCCTGTTTAGAAGTGGGGACTAGGGATTGCTCAGCAGCATCATAGCGGATGCCATGGCAGATGAAGTGTACACAGACTGCACAATATGAGACTCGCTGTAGTCCTCCTGTTGGAGATGTAGGGGCGGGGGATTTCTTGTTGAGTGATGGCTTCTTAAAGAGGAAATAAAATGGATGGCTTTCTGGCCAGCCAGCCGTGAAAAGTCCACCACACGAGGCCTGTGTTCATACAGGCAGTGGCAGGCTGCCGGGGGAAGCGGCTCCAGATGGCATGTCTGGACGTGGACCCATAATCCCAGCAGTCAGAGGCTCTCTTTCCCACAGGGAGGTATTCTGGGGCGTGTGTTTATACTCAGTCTTCTTGCATTCCTGTTTGAAGTGGACATCCTAGGAGAGAGAGACTTGAAAAGCAACACCCCAAAAAATGGACTCCAAGGTCAATCAACTCTCATCAGGCACATGCCGTTCAAATTAGTGGGCTCGAGTGGACTGGCAGCAACATACATTTGCAATTGATTAGAATGATTACAGAGTCTTCGTTGGTTTGATTTTTTTTTTTTATCAGAGTCTCATACTGTAGCCCAGGGTGGCCTGGAACTCACTATACCATCCAGACTGGCTTTGGACACATGTAGTCCTCTGTCTCAGTACTTCCCTCTCCAAGTGATGGGATTGCAGATATTTGTTGACAGATTTGGTTGTTTTGTTTTGGTTTGGTTTGGTTTTTTTTGTGCCTTTGAGTGAGGAATATTCTGAGAAATGTTGCTGTGGACACCCAGTGCTCTTATACCAACTAGGAGCACCGCCTTTGGACCCTTGCCACACATGGGACTAGGACACATATAGTTCTTCTTACTTTTATTAATGTGTTCTCTCATATATTACATTCTGACCTCAGTTTCTTCCCCTTCCCTCCACCCTCGACTTTCTCCCTCCCCATCCACTCCTCCCCTACCCACCCCATTTCCCTTCAGAAAAGGGCGGGCCTCCCAGGGATATCAACCAAACATGGCATGTCAAGTTGTAATAAGACTAGCCACTTGCCCCCCGCCCCCACATTAAGGCTGGCCAAGGCAACCCAGTAGGAGGTCAAGGGCCCCAAGCAGGCAAAAGTGTCAGAAACAGTCCCTGCTCCCTCGGACAGGAGTCCCACAAACACTCCGAGCCACACAATGATAGCACATATGCAGAGGGCCTAGGTTAGGCCCATGCAGGCTCTCTGATTGTTGGTTCAGTCTCATGAGCTCCTCTGAGTCTAGGTTTGTTGATTCTGTGGGTTTTCTTCTGTCCTTCTGGCTCCTACAATCCTTCCTGCAATCCCTCTTCAGCAGGATTCTCCAAACTCTGTTTGGCTATGGGGCTCTGCATCTGTTTCCATCAGTTTCTGCATGAAGCCTCTCTGATGACCATTGGGTTAGGCACTGATCTAAGATAGCAGAATATGATTAGGCATCATTTCATTTATTTAAAAAGATTTATTTGTTTATTATTATACACACACACACACACACACACACACACACACACACACAGTGCTCTGGCTGCACAGACACCTGTAGGCCAGAAGAGGGCACCAGATCACATTATAGACGGCTGTGAGCCACCATGTGGTTGCTGGGAATTGAACTCAGGACCTCTGGAGGAGCAATCAGTGCCCTTAACCTCTGAGCCATCTCTCCAGCCCCCATCATTTCATTTTTTTTCACATTCATGTTTGGTTCTACGCTAGGTTTCTGGCCTATCTGGCCTCTGGCCTCTGGTCCTCCAGTCAGTGTCAGGGCTGGGATCCTTCTCATGGCCGGGGCCTCAGTTAGCCACTCGCACAATTTCTGGCCATCTTTATCCTAGCACATCATGCTGGCAGGGCAAATTGTAGGTTGAAGGTTTTGTGACTGGGTTAGGGACACATACACTTCTACACACATGTGTACACACATACTGAAGCACGTACTTAGGCATCAGCATCATTTGAAACCATTTAGACATCCTGAGTAGACAGCTGTACCGGTTCCCATTCCAGGGTGCATTCCTGCAGTCTCAACACTCAACCCCTTAGCCCTCTGAGTCTCCGCAAACTCCGTGGACCAGAACATCTGGCCATCAGCAGGCTCCCTCTGGTCTTCTCCAGCCCCACCATTGCTGTTTCCCACTGCGAGAGCCCCCAACATCAGCACCGCTCATGTCAGACCCTGCCCTGCTTCTGAGGTAGTCTCAGGATCATACCCAACACACACACACACACGCACACGCACACGCACGCATGCACACACACACACGAGTATTCACATATGCAAGCCCTACCAAAGCCAGAAAACAAGCCTGTGTAGACCCCAGGCATTTCTGTTTTCCTTCTCTTTGTCCCAGCCTTGCCCAGGACTGACTGTTCTGTTCATGTGCTGCTTCCGTTCCCTTCTGCCCTCCTCCTTCTAGATGGTCACAGTATTTGTTTGAAGCACAATCAGATGAACTTGTTTTGATCAACTTCCAATGAGGGGGCATTTTTGTTCCACTCAGCACTTGATTTGTTTTTTTTTTTTTTTTTACAATCCATGATGTAAAGAACACTTAGCCTCAAAAGTCACAACTACACAAAACAATACACTTAGGAAAAACACTCCATCCTCTGTTCTTCTACCCCCTCGTTTCTGTCCATTGTTTTCCTCTGTTCTTAAGCACATGTGCAAGAGAGGGCAGGTAAAGGGGTTGTGCACAGGTGTCACATGTGTGTGTGCAGGGGCCAGAGGTCAATGCCAGTTTCCCGCCCTTAAAAATCTCCATCTTACTTTTCTGAGACAGGTTCTCTTGTTGAACACGGAGCTCTCCATTTTGGCTAGTCGGGCTGCTTAGTGAGTCCCTAGGATCCATTGTCTCTGCTACCCCAGCACTGGGGTTACAGGTATATAGCCACACCTAGCTTTCATCCTCAGATGCCTGGCATCCAAACTTGGGTCCTCATTCAAGCACATGGCCCAGCAGGCTATCTCCTCAGATGCTTCCAGCCTTGTTTTCTGCTCTTTCCAACACATCATATAGAAGCATGCCTGTTTCCCTATCTCCCCCTCCTTCATGTGCGAAAAACAAAGCATTATATGCACATTTTGGTACAAGCACTGTCATATTTTCTCTGTTCACACACACATCACAAAATTCTGGACCAAGACAGGTAGGTTCCTAGACTGTAACTGTTTTCAGACTTTCTGGACAATTGCAAAGATCTTATCATTTCTACGAGCAACTTGGTTTGGATAAACTTTTGCAATATTGAGTATCATTTAACTTCTTAGAAAATGGTGGGATTCTATTTAAAATACTCATTTTACCACCCACTGGGGTTGTTACCTGCCACCATAGTCTGGAGGTGAAACCTAGGGCAGGAGGCTGTGGCGCTGGCAAGGGTTGCTGTCTCACGAATAGACGTGTATTGGCACAGTTATTCTGAGAAATCCTAGTCACGAAGGGTTTTGCACATGTGCTCCACCATGATGAGCAAGTGACATGAGAGACATTTTTTATAGTTCTGGTGTAAACCAGTAAATGTGATGTTAAATTAAAATTTTACTTTCTGACATTCTTAGTTACATAGGATAACATTTAACTAACTTCTGTGATCATTTTTTAAAAAGAACTCAGATCATGTATGAATCCAGAGTAAGAACTTTGTTAATATGTAATAATGTACATTTAGTGTGATAAGACCAGAATCAAAACATGACAAAGGTCTGTCCCAGGGTCCTTTGCGGTAAATAATAAAATTGAATACCCACTTGATCTTCACGGGTGCTTAAGAAGACATTTTCTCATGCTGTTTCCTGTGGGCATGTTTCACGCAGGTCTTCTGGGTTTTCTTGAGGAGGTGGCTCTGGATGAATGTAGCTCTCAGAGTTGACAACAAGTCAGCAAATGTCCCAGGCTGAGCTGTGCATTGCTTATGGTTTGGGAAGCTCTGGTTATCTAGAAAACTCATCCGTCCTCCACGTCTGGCTGTGTCAGCAGCAGAATGCAGCACTCTGAGTCGTTTGTATTGAGGCCAGAAGGAAGGCATTAACCTCAGAAGGAGGGCTTTGGCTGGAGGTCTAGCCTACATCCCGCACACCCTCCAAGGCCCACGCCACTATGTCTTGTGCACCACATCTGGAACCTCCCACAACCTCACCTCTTCTGCCCTCTTCAGAGGGCAAAATGGAGATGAACTGGCCCGGCCAAGGCCGAGGCCGGATCCTAGGGTCTGAATGGCAAAGAGAATCAGGGCAGTGTGTGGGCACCCTCCTTGACAGTGGAGCAAAATGTCTGAGCAAAGATTCCAGTCTTGCCGGATGCTTAGGTGCCCATTCAGCTCCCAAAAGGCCTGGAGTTGAGAGAGGGGCGTGAGGAGAGAGAGTAGGGAACAGGCTTGATGAAAGCAGGGGTCTCCCCTCTCCTAGAGTTAGTGAGGTCACCACGCCGGCTTTGAATGGGATGGCAGGCGGGTGGAAGACAGCAGCAGCTGTGTGACAGTGCTAGGGTCTGTGTACAGAGGCCTCTCTGCCTGTAACCTCACCCGCTTCCTAACAGCTTTAATTGTGTGCCCCAGACCCATAATTCACATAGCTTTGCCCCTGTTAACAGCTAACAGTTGGAAATGCAGGTGGTTCCTTGTATGTAAAAATCGAGCCATTGTGCACCCAACTCTCAGACTGGCCTGAACAGGTGTGGGGTATTGCATGTGTGCACAGATACAGGGTTATAGGGTTGCAGTCAAGGGAGGCAGAGAGAAACAACAAACAGTTGAGGACACTTGTGCATCTGCCAGAACCTTTCCAGGGCAAGCGTTCTCATAAATGGGCAGCAGGTTGCTTTGTCACCCCACCGCCTACAGGGCAGGCTGGGAGAGATCATGGCCAGAGGCAAAGGTTAAGACAAACGTGGGTGCCTCCTGGCAGTGGAGGTATTGCCTAGGAAGGGAGGCTGGGCTGCAAGATGGGTCTGTTGGATCCACGCCCACTGCTCTGAGTGTTCTCTTTGACCTCAGTCTGGATCACTTGGTTCTCTTCCTTATGAAGTGGGTGGCCAGGTGTCCGAGTGGACGGAGAGGGGGAAAAGGCCCACTCTGAGGTTTTGGGTCCAGGCTTCTTGGCATCGCCGTCCTGAAGGGCGTGTACTTCCTAATAAGCCATGCATGCGTTTCAGTGTGGTCTCTGCAACTCTGATGCCCACCATTCTGCTCAGGGAGACACTGTCTTCTGTCCTGTGCACGTGTGTGGCTCCGCTGCTGTGCTCTTGTAATCGTACTCAAGGCTGTGTGTCCTGCGGTAAGACCTGCACCGCAGGGCACGCAGCTCGTGGCGCAGATCCACACACACGCCCTAACACCGCTGCTTTGTCCTCTTTGCCTCTCTCAGAGAGTTCTCAAAGGAAAGAGAGAAGGCTAAAGCACGTGGAGATTTCCAGAAGCTTCGGGAGAAGCAGCAGCTAGAAGAGGATCTCAAGGGCTATTTGGACTGGATCACCCAGGCGGAAGACATAGATCCTGAGAACGAAGAGGAAGGTGGTGAGGAAGGCAAACGGAACAGTAGGTGTTGCCCTTCCTGCTCTTGACCAGACAGACTTGTTGTGTGACTGAGTTGCTGTGTTGTGTGTGCCCCCATCCCCTGCACCTAACCCCTGGGCTGTGAGTAAAATGTGCCTTCCCAGCTTCCCTCTCCCTTCTGCCTGTTCACATCACAGAGAGATCAGGACATCCCTGCACAGTCTGGGTCTCCACCTGAGGCGTGGGGTTCAGATGTAAGATGATTTCCTAGTTGAGGAGAACAGCCATTTGCATTGTAGACCTTAGGAATTCAGTAGCCCCATGTCTCTGTGGGCCAAGGGTAGAGGGAGAGAGTCTCAGTCTGGAGCTACAGGGGAGGGCGTGTGCTTTTCCTCACCTCAACAAGTAGCTCACCTGCACAAGGATTTGAAGAACAAGTTTCTTCTGCCTCTGTGCCACGGGAACTGCCCCCCTCCCCCAGTAGGCTCCACACCAAGCCAAGTGCTTAGGCCATCAGCGCAGGAAGAAAGCAGCCCGACTGTGGTAGCCAGTTGTTAAGAGGCCCGTGAGTGAGTCACTGCTCGATGCTTTGCAGCCCACCTGCCTGGGCTCCACACTGTGACACTAGGCACCCTTAAGTGCTTTCTGCAGGAGGCAAGGCCCGATAATCAGTCAACTACTGGAATTAATTGCTTTTGTTGATCACAGAGTCTCTCTTACCCACATCCTTTTCCCACAGACGTGATCTTAGTCACCCTGGGAACATTTGGGCCTTGGGTAAGGGTAGAAATTGAAATCTAACAGTGCATTTGGCTACAGTGCTTTCTGATTTGTTCCCGAATGGTTGGTAGTAAAGACCAAGGCTTCAAGAACAATGGCCCTTGAAAGGCTGGGAAACCAAGGCTGGCCCTACCACATAGACGGTACTGAGTAGGCTCCTGCTGAGCTGAGCCCTTTGGAGTTGTGGTTGGTTCCTTTTTAGACCCACCACGAACGAATGCAGCCAGTGGTTCAGGTCACACAAAGGACGGTGGGGACCTCAGGAGCTGTGATGAAGATTTAGGACACATGGGGCCACTTGGCATGGCCTGGAAGGTTGGTGTCTATGGAGCACAGTTGAGTCTCAGGAGAAAGCGTTTGTCCTAGGAATCGCATGGGTGGGCAAAGGCCATGCTCAGGAGCTCTGTTGGATGAGCACGGAGAGTTTAAAGGGTGGAGTGCTCCAAGGTGGGCAGGCCAGAAGAGGCAGGCTTGTGAAATGGAGCACAGAGAAGCCCACGCTAAAGAGACCCAGGGTGGAAGGACTCAGCCCGAGTAGCCATGGCGTCTCTTCTAGTCTGGGCTCTACTCTGAGCTGGCCTTGCAGAGCCTTCTGCGGTGTCGTGGATCTTTGCAGCTGCCGGTAATGTTGGTGTGCTGGTGGGGACTCTGCAGGACGTGGCCTCTGACCTCTCACTGCCCACTGCATCAGGGAGGGGTCAGGGCCCCCGTGCCTGAGGGCGAGGAGCCTGTCCTCAGGACACAGTGACACAGTAGGAGGCTTTCTGGGGCAGGGTAGGGTGTCTGTCTCTCACACCAGCTCAAGGTTGATGAGGGGGAGGCGGTTTGATTTCTGCATTTGCTGATGTGTGTGCTGTGATTACACAGGAGAGATGAGCACAGCTCCCCTTGGGAACAAGCCCACCCGAACCCTTAAGGCCTCTGTAGGCCTTCTGTAGCTTTACTGTGGCTCACGGCGCGCTGTTTAGGCCCCGCTGCAGGTGCTTGTCCTAGACTGCTTTCTGTTTGTGTGATGAAACACCAAGACAAAGAGCAGCTTGGCAGGGAAAGGGCTTGTTTCAGCTTACTGTGGTTTCAGCTTGCTGCTTATAGTCCAACACAGAGGAGGTCAAGACGGAGACACGTAAGTCAGGAGCCCAGAGGCAGGAACTGAAGCAGAGGACATGAGAACAGTGGTTGCCAGCTTGCTCCTCCCGATCTGCTCAGGTCGTTTCCTTATGTATCCCAGGGCCGCCTGTCAAGAGATGATGGTACTGTCCATTAGGGGCTGGGTCCTCCCACATCAGTCAAGAAAATGCCGCTCCGCCCCCCACCAGACTTGCCCATAGGCCAGACTCGGGGAACGATCCCTCAGCCTTGGCTCCCTCTCCCCAGATGACTTTAGATCATGTCAGGTTGACAGAGCCAGCCAGTGCAGAGCATAGCCATCCTGTTCTCCATTCGCAGTGCCAACTGTGGAAGCTGGCCTCCATCTGCTTCGCTCTCCCAAGCTCAAAACACATCGTGTCGTGTATAACCCGGAGAAATGATTGCGTCCTCTTCTGCATGCCACTGGCGTGCCATATCCTTGATGATCCACATCTACTAATCCAGCCTCTCGGGCTGCTGCTGTCCGTGGTAGAGGTTCTTATTTTCATTTCATAATGGCCTGAGCTGCAAAGAGTGGTTTTTCCTGTCCTTGACGTCTTCTGATGGTCCTAAAGGGATCACTGTCTTATGTGACGTCAGCATCTCCTCTGTCCTGTCCCTTTCCGTAAGGAGCCTGACTCTGAGATGGCTAATCTACGAAGCCCCTGCTGCAGAGAGGAGGAGGTGGTGGTGGCTTAGATAGGGCAGAATGTGGACACTGCCAGTGGAATAAGAGTCCAGCAGTCTCCTCTCAGAGCCCAGAGGGTCCCGGGTGCTGGAGTGCAAGGATGGGGGTGCAAGGAAGTCCTCCCTGCTGGGCTCTGACGGAGGAGCATCCTCTAGCTGCCAAAGGTGGGGCAGAGGGGAGTCAGACTGAGGAAATGGCATGGAAAAGAGGCAGAAGGTAACAAATGTTCAGAGCACTTGAACGTGTCGTTTGGTCACGTCCCAGAAAGAAACAGGACACTCTGTACACCTCAGGTCTTCAGAATTAACCGAGTAATGAGCTCCCAAGCCCATAAAGCTGAGTTGCAACTTCTAAGTGGAGTGTGGCTCCTCCAGTACACAGTGAGTACCATGGTGAGAGTCACATGACTAGAGAGGAGAGCCGCTAAGTCTCCTGGTGATGCTGAAGGGAATCTTGAACTTGCTGGACAAGCTGTTCTGGTGAACTTTCCCTGGCACCACTATGGCTGCCAGCTCCTTTTTTTAAATATTAGGCCAGAAAACCAACCACAGGGTGCAGGAGTTCAGCCAGACTCACATGGCCCTGACAGCCAAACAGTAGTGGCCCTGCCACCTGCACATGCCAGGCCTGGGACTATCCCTGTGCATTAATTAGCAGGTAGGGGAGTAAAGGTGGCGTGGTCTCGCTATGGAGTCAGCATTATCCCCGGGTGCTTAAGAACCCCCTCACTTTGTACCTCACACCTCAGCCCTGCTCCCGGAGTGTCTCGGGGAGCTGGGGGAGGGTACAGTGTGGTGCCAGGCTCCTCACTCTCCTTGCTGGCTTAAAAGGATGACTTAACTGGCCACTCTCTTCAGCTGGGTCTTGGGTGAGACTTGGCAGCTTCCTCCCAGGGGTTGAGGGGTTGAGGCTATGAAAAGAAGTCCTTCCTGATGGTGGAGCCCTCGCCTAGAAGGTCTAGGCACAGTCTGAGGCTCACTCCTCACTGAGCATGTGGACCAGGGCCGGGAAGTCCTGCAGCTGGAACCATAGTCCTCCGTGCTGCTGTCCGACTTTGGCAGAACACAGCACGTGTGTATCTATTACGTTTCTGAGGAGCCTACGAGATCTCTAGCCAATCTCAGGCTGAGGACCCCTTAAAGGACCCTTGATCTATACTTCTGTTCAGAAACTGTATTGCTCTCCAAAGGGATGGCAAACAACCCCTCTGCCTCGGCACCTTCTGAGGTCCAGTAGCACTGCTTTCTGGTTGCTCAGGCTTGCTATCAGGGAGCAGGTGTGAAGCAAGCACTCACGCCATCTGCTCTCTGATGTTACACACCACGGCTGAGTCTCCAGCTCTGACCATACCTTACAACCTACCCAGCAGTCTTGTAACTTTCAGTGCCTGGCTCAGAAGCTCTGGTTCTTTAAGCAAACAGGAGGGAACCTCTTCGTAGTCTCCTGGGATCAGTCTTAGGTGCTCTAGTTAGGAGCCTCTGAGTCTTGACCTGTGTTAGTGGCTGAGTCCCCTTAAGGCTGAACAGGGCCAGGCAGGGCTGTCTCCAAACCAGCTATCTTGTGCTGGTGACACGGGAGTCTCCTCTGAGTACCCTTGGACTATTTAAGACATTTGAGGTGTAAATTTGCTGTTAGAAAGCTGCTGTGCCACAATTAATTGGATAGACAAAATCATCTCAGAAGTTAGTTCCTGAGCATTTGGGGAATTTTGAAGGATAATTTATTTAACTTTTTGCTGAGCTTCAAATTTTTTTTTAGAAACCCTGCCAAGTGTGTGTGTGTGTGTGTGTGTGTGTGTGTGTGTGTGTGTGTGTGTGAGAGAGAGAGAGAGAGAGAGAGAGAGAGAGAGAGAGAGAGAGAGAGACTTTTTTGACATGCGCGCAGCTGCTTCTTTGTGAACAATGGCGTTATTCTAGGGCGATTAAAAGCTGGAAGCCTAAAATTCTATTTTAATCTCTTCTCATTGTCATGATTAGGGTGTTTTTAAATTAAAAAAAAAAACATTAAAAACAATGAAACCATTTTAAAAGGAGCCCATTCTAAAGTTCTTACCTAATGAAACAGGGACGCCTTATGGTGGGAACTCTTAGGGACCACTCTAAGAAGTGATAATTGATGCCCAGAAGAAAGGAGAAGGTGCAACCCCTGTGGACCACAGGACTACCTGGCTGCCCTGTGCTCCCTCATAGGTCTCAGCATGGTGGCCACGCCCTACCTGCCTCTCACTGTTTCCACTACCACTGACCTCAGTGCACAAGGTCACCTGGCTGCCTATGCTACCTGGTTGATTTTTCCCTGCACCATTTGCTCTCAGAGGTCAGCAGAGAGTCAGGAGTAGCATAGCTGTCTGCAAATAAAAGTTGTGGCAATTTTCTGGCCCTGTCTTGAAAGACTGCACATGAGGACCGTAGCTCAGTTAGCAGAGCGCTTGTGTGACACGTATGGAACCTTGGGTTCAATTTTCAGCGCCTTGTAAACTGGACATGCTACGCCCTGGAATCTCAGCTCTGGAAAGGTGGAGACGGGGTGATGAGAAGTTCAAGGTTATTTTTCAAGACCAGCCCCGGGATATGTAAAGTCCTGTCTCAAATAAAACAAACAAAAAGATTGTGGTTTTTTTAAACTTTATAAGACTGCTTTTTATCATAAAGTATCCCAAGAGAAGCAGCTCAGAATTGAAAGCCATAAAAAAGAAACAGCAGCAGTGGGTCATCCATGATAAATATGTGTCCAGGTCATCTGCCCTCTCTGCAGAAGCAGCTGGGAGCGCTGTAACTAGAGAGATGGACGGGAGGGCCAATCCCTGGGGTCAGAGGTCTGACGCAGCGTCCACTGGTTAGTCTTGGGAGCAGTCATTTGGCCTGGCCTACTCTCCTCTGGGATGATTAAAGCAGCATTATGAGGGGCCGCTGGAGCGTGGCCCTCAGCACACGGTTAAGCATTCTGTTATTTATTTACTCAAAGGTCACAGAGTGGTGATTAGCATTTATCAGGCATTTTGTGTGCATCAGATGCTGTTCTTGGGGCTGTGGGCACATGAGTTCTTATTCTTCACGCTGCTCCATGAGACGGGAGCTCGATGGATGAGGAAACCACAGTGCACAGAAGTGATGTAGTGTCCTGAGGCCACACAGGTGTCAAGTGGCTAGGCCGGGGTTTGAACCCAAGCTCTAGCCTTCCACGAGCGTTGCTGCTCTCCTTGGCAGCATGAACTTGGGAGAGTGGGTCCCAAAAAAATGAGGCAGTCCTTATTCAGAGCATCAGTCACTTTATATGCTGAGGGTTAAAAAGAGTCACCTGAGTAAAGTGTGCAAACACAAGTGGCTGCAAGTGGCAAATGAACAAGTAACAATAGCCAGGTGTAATGAGTGATCCAAAGTGCACTCACTCCTATTTACCACTCCCGGGAGGGGCACGGAAGCACATTCCAAGATCAACCCATGTTGTGGAAAAGCAGAGGCCACAGGACTCTTGCTCACTTGGAGCCTTCTCACAGAGCTTCCTTGATGGACTGTGTTCATGGAGTGAATATTTGAACGTTTGTGCTATGTTCTCCCGGGGTAGGTCAGGAGAAGGAGGCTGGCACCGTTGAGAGAGCGCACCCTTTGTAGAATTGTACCACCGAAAGGGCAGGCCTATGTTCCCACGCCCTGGCCTGCTCCAGCTGCCTGCACATTGCGTCTCAGAGCATGTAGCCTCTGCCTTAAAGGTTAGCCAGCTAGCTTGGCGTGATTATAGAAACACAACACTGCAAGAAGTCAGGGATGCTAGCATTGTCCCTCCTGTGACCCAGTGACCCTTAGGAGAGCTGTAGTAATGGTAACTAACAGTTGTGGGTGGCCATGCCTTGCTGGAGCCGAGCACACTGCCTATCTTACCTCGGTCCTCATTTTTCCCTTCTTCCAGCAACCCCACACCAGGAAGTATATTCAGGCCCAGCCCTTGCTTTAGGTAACCAATCCATACTCCTACAGCCCGTGTGAGGTATGGTTGGAGCAAACCCTGGATTGTCAGAATCCGGAGCCTACTTTTTCTTCCATCTGCCTCGCCCCAGAGGCCAGTCATGGTTGACATGACACTACCAGACCGTACCCAGGGCCCCTGACTCCTGAAGAGCACTTCCCTCAGGCACCTTCTCAGGTACACGGTCAAACAGAGGAAACCTGCGTCTCGAGCAGGCTGGTTTATTGTTTATTTAGAATAGGTTCTCTAGGGCGTGTGGACAAATACTCCCATCCCTTCTGATCCTGAGCTATATAGACTCCTGTCTAGGAGGAGGGAAGACCTCAGGTGTAGATCAGAGG